>NC_080698.1:39945634-41195634 GCF_030445035.2 Dasypus novemcinctus
CCTGAAGGGGTGAAAGCCTTTTGTTCCTTTTTAATAATTTACTTAGGAGAAGTAATTAACATAAAAGTAGTAACTTACTTATGGAAACAAATTTACTTAAGGGAATTGCATAGGCAGGGAGGGTTGAGGAGGAAGCCCAGTGGAAGCGCTGCGGGGAAGAGTGTCTTTGGCACTCTCCTCAGTGTAATTGAGCAGTTCGCCTCACCGGCTCCTGGTGACCCATCTAATGTTGAGTAGGAGATGGTGCAGGAAATGAATGCTGTGGTCTCAGTTGCCAGGCAGAACCACTAGATGCCCGCAGGTCACTGAGCTTGCTTCCATTCTTTTCTCACTCTTCCCCTCCATCCTTTGCCACCAGTGCCTTTCTCTCCCATTAGCCACAGGGTGATTGTCCTTTGGTAGCTTCTTAGCATTCTTTCATAAGAGTCTAGCAGCCTCTTTATAGTCAGAGTTGGGCTTCCGCACAAATCATCAAAAATCAGAAGAATATAAGAAGGAATATTTCTCTCCGTTTGAGATCATTCCTCAGTAGTTTTGAATTAAAATTGAAATATGTGTTTCAGGGCTTACCTTACCATCTCACCAAGGCTGGGTGTCAGATCTCCTGGCAGACGTGTCCTTCCCTATGGGCAGGCACCCAATCCCAGCATGCCTGTAGATGGCACACAAAGGAGTGCACGTGGATGTGTCTTTTCCTCTTCATTTAGTTAGGCAGTCCCTTTTAATTTCACTAACCAGTTTAATTTATGAATAAGTTGAGTCATTTGTAGTTTCTCTTGTTTCCTTCTAAGCTTTAGGCTATGTAAGACATTGATTTGCATAGTTTATATGATAAACAAATATATGTTTGAATATCATTTCCTCAGGAAAACCTTCTTAAACTGTTCCAGGATAGCCAGTACCTTTTTATAGTCTCCTATAGGACCATTTATCTTTCCTTCATGGCACTGTAATTTTATATATATTTGTGATAATTTTATATATATTTTATTTTTCAGCAAGAATTTTTCTAATGAGTACTTTACATCAGGCACCATTATCTCAATGGACATACGTATGAATAAAATGGATAAAAACCCCTGCCTTGCTTATATTCTAGTAAGAGAGGCAAAAGGTTGACAATGTGTATTGAAAAGTCAGGTAATGAAAAGGGCAGTAAAATAAAGCAGCGAAAAAATAGAGAATGTCCTAGGAGGAGAGGCGGGGACTTATTAGATACCTTGTCAGGAAAGGCCACTTTGAGAAGATGATGTAAAGCTGAGAATGGAATGATGAGGAAATATCCATTTGCAAAGATCATTTGGAAGTGCTCTTCAGGATGAAGAGGCAGCAAGTCTGAGAGCCACCAGGGGAAATTGTGGTGTTACAGTGCAAGAGAACAGAGATGGCCAATGTGGTGAGTGAGGGAACATGGAGATTGTAGAGGCTGACAGGGGTTAGGTCACATAGGGCCTTGTTGACTGACCTAAGTTCAGACAAAGTTCAGATTTTTCTAAGTTCAGTGGAAAATTATGGTAGGATTTTAATTCATGTTTCAGCTGCCGTATTGAGGACTGGGCCTGCCAAATGAGGACAGGGTTTGAAGTTATCCCTGCATTCCCCAAAGCCTAGTGCTTAATAAATATTGGTGAATGGTGTGTGGGTCGATGGATGGTCAGTCAAATGACTTAATGCCCCCACAAAACCATGTCACTCTTTTACTTAAGTGATTCAGTTATAGACAGTTTGTGGTTTTTTTTGCATTTTTACTATGAGTTAATGTATTCCTAATTGGTATTACATTTGTATTCCTTGATAAAACTAACTTTAAAATCTATGTGAAAAGTAAGCATATGCTTTCAAATGTAAGTCCAAAGAAAGATGTGGTTGTTACCATTGAAGTCACTGGATTCTGCAAAAATAAGAATTAACTAGTTCTCATTTGCATTTTTGCATATGTGACTGATATTTAACCTTTCTTCCTTGATCTTATTTGTTATAACACTAACACCTTTCTTTCTGCTACATATATTTGCCAGGCAACATGTTTGCCTGGAGCTTCCAAAACCCATCACTCTCTCCCACTGCTCTCTTCCCACTTAGGAATGCCCCACACATCAGCTTAAGGCTTTGCACAAAAGTGTGAGTTAATCCAGATTGTTTGTGTATGTCTCTCCTATCTGAGTTGTGAGATCCTGGAGGTCGGTGACTAGCACCTTCTCTTCTTTCTCTGTCTTATAGCACCCAGGAGAGACCCAGTGGTTCGACTGTATAGATGGATGAATGAATGAATATTATTTTTCATATTCTGATCTTGGTCGGGTTCTTAAATCTATAATTTTAAATTTCAATTAGACCTAAATTTTAAATCTCTCACCTTAAATATATTATTTTCTAGCTCTGCTTATAGAGAAAGCAATCTCAGAATCTCTGTGACCTTGGAGAGACTGTAGGAAAGGGGCCAGTACCTAGGGAAGGGGGAGATATTTATCAGTGGAAGGTGTTTTTTCCTGTACTTTTTTGCGCATTAGAGAGAGAATAGCCTCTTTTTTCTGCTGTGGCACAGTCTTGTTTTTATTAGTGTACCCTTCTAGACTGCTGTACATATGTTAAAACAAGCCATGCCACACTGGTGCAAAGATAGACAAATGTGATATCAATGTGACTTGAATACAGAATCTGCTTTTCTCTTCCATCGCCTCCAGAGCTTTAGGGAATATTGTCTCTGTCCTATTTAAATGACATCTTTCTTAAAGGGCTGGTTTTATTCATACCAATTATTTTCTCATTTTTCTCCCTGATTCCTTTCAGTAAATTCTCATCCTCCAATACATTATCTTCCAGCTCATTCATACCTTCACCTGCCCTCCTTGAATTCAATTCAGAATCTGATTTAGAGCTTGTGTCTCTGAGTGTAAAACACCTCCTGCTATAAATAAACACGCTAAGTTTACTTAGGTTTGATACTTAGATGAATCACTTCAGCATATGCTTTGCTTTACACTATCAGCATCATTTTTTTGCTCTGAAAATGACAATGCTAAATGTGTCTTAAGGGGCAAATTTAGGTTGAGGAATCCCTTCTCTGAAAATCTTGGAAAGAATCAAGTTAAATCTGATCTATTGGCTTAATGAAAGAAATGTAATCTTTCTCTCTTTTCTTCTAACGCCCTTCTTTTCTGAGGGTTATGGTTAGTAACCTGGGGTGTGTTAGATAAGCAAGGAATATCCAGAGGAAGAACAATACAAACAGCAGTGCTACTGTTCCAGCCTGTTTTACAGGTGAAAACTGGAGTCCCAAAGAAGTAAATGACTTGTTTCTAGACACAAAGCAAAAAGTGATTGAGCTGGGATTTTAATTGAGGCTTTCAGGCTCTGAATCTAGCGCATAACTGCTCAGCAATTCTCCTTCATTTGGCTTAGGGTGCTGTGTTAGTCAAGGTTTCCAGTGAAACAGAAGTAATGGTACTAAGAGATTATTATAAGGAATTGGCTCACATAACCTTGGGGCTGGCAAGTCCAAACTACAGGACAGGCTGCAAGCTGAGAATGCTGATAATGGTGATGCTGGATCCTTAGTCCAATTTCCCAGGGGAAACTGGCTGGCTAGAAATTCTGGCAAGAGCTGTTGCTGAAATTGAGGCAGAAATTCTGCTTCTGACCACTGAATTCTTCAGGGCTGGCTTTAAAGACCTCCAACTTCTTGGATGAGAAGACTCCTCACATTGGTGAGGACAGTCTCCTCTGTTGATTGTAGAAGCAATCTACAGATTATAGATGCAAATCCCATTGATGAAAGGCCTTTGCAGTAATAAGGCTAGTGCTTGGCCAAACAACTGGACGCCAGAGCCTAACCAAGTTGACATGTGAAATTAACCATCGCAGATGGAAGAAGCTCTCTTTTTACCCATGGTATAGGGAGGGGTGAAAGTGGGTATGCAGACAGCTCCATGAGGACATCTGGAGAAAAATCATTCTAAGCAATTTGGCCAATAGTGATAGAACCTGTTTTGGGCTTCCTCATTTGCCAGGCCTCCGGGAATGCTCTCACGCCTGGCCTTTAGACTATAGGGTTTTTCTCTGTTTTCTTTCCCTGTTGTTTTTAATTTAGGGGCCCCAGTCCAAACTCCAGGACAGGAAGATCTCCATTTTAATATTAATCACACTAACGTGTTTGAATTCTTGCTATGTGCTAATTACAATTTTAAGTAAGTACATTTACTTCTGTTTGCCCATTTAATCCTATCACAGCCCAGTGCAGTAGGTCCTATTAGCACCATTTAACAAATGAGGAGTAAAACATTGAGAGGTTAAGGAATGTGCCCAGGATCACATAGTTCATGTGTAAAGGATCACCTGGCAATCTGGCTTCTGTTAAGTACTATACTACTACAGTGCTGAGATTCAAAGGAGTTAAGTAGAACATATATCTAGTATATGTCTTCATGTTTAGACCAGTCCACATGATTCCTGAACCCATTCTCTCTACTACTACCACATACGTGAGATTGAGTAACCCCCTCCACTGTATCTTACATCACTCTGCTTGTACCACTGTTTTCTACATTGTTCTTTATTAGACCTGTTTGTCCTCATGCCTTTTCCCTTCTGAGCTGTACGTCTTTGAAAGGCAGAGACTTTATGTTTAAGCCCGTATGTCTCCAATTATTGCCAATACAAGTGTCAGGCAGCCTTTGTCAAGGTAAGCTGGAGAAAAAAATCCTGAACAAAAGGGACTATCACATCTCAAATCTTGATATACATATATATATATACATTTTTTTTTTAATGGAAAAGATACTCTTATCTTAGTATCTTCAACATTCAAAAGATGCTACAGTGGGGAAGTGGATATGGCTCAACTGATAGAGCATCCGCCTACCATATAGGAGGTCCAGAGTTCAAACCCAGGGCCTCCTGGCCCGTGTGGTGAGCTGACCCACATGCAATGCTGCCGCATGCAAGGAGTGCCATGCCATGCTGAGGTGTCCCCCTCATAAGGGAGCCCAACACACAAGGAGTGCTCCCCACAAGGAAAGCTGCCCTGCATGAGAAAAGTACAGCCCACCCAGAAGTGGCGCCACACACACACAGAGCTGATGCAGCAAGATGACACAACAAAAAGAGACACAGATTCCCAGTGCCACTCAGAATGCAGACACAGAAGAACACACAATGAATGGACACAAGAGAGCAGACAACGTGGCGGGGGTGGGGGGAAGGGAGAGAAATAAATAAAATAAATCTTTAAAAAACAGATGTAATAGCAAAGTTGTAGTAATAATAACAAAATAGTTTGAAATAAGAAAATAGAAAAAAAATGAATAGTAGCAGAAATAAGGAGTTAGCACTTACTAGATAGCAGTAACTCTCCTAAGATACATATATATTTTTAAACACATGTATATATTACATATAATTATTATATACACTATATATATAATTATCATATATATAATTATCATCTTTCACTTGAAAAAAAGATAAAATTAAGTAACTTGCCTGAGATATCTAGCTCAATAGGAGATAAAACCTGGATTTGAATCCACACAGACCAGCTCAAAGGTCTTCTTTTAACCAATGAACAAGTGGTTTAGCGTGTTTTCTACATGGACACTATTACATAATTACAATATAAGGAAGCCACTGCTGGTATTTCATTTAGAAGGAGGCCCAGAAGACCTTAAAAATAATGGCAGTTACAATTAAATGATGGCATGTGTTAATGACATTTTTATCTTGAGCAGAGCCATGACCAGCTTCGACTCTTTCAGAAATGTAATTTTTCCTGGGAGACCCGGTAACATTGGCTTTATTAAATAACATGTGAGAAGCTGGCCCTTCATACAGTATCAAACTACTGAAAGAAGCTGCTGTCTCTGTGTGAATACTACTTGCCAGTTATTCAGTACAATAGCAGAACTAAAGTACTGCAGTAACATCCATATATCTTTCTGTAACAGAACAATAATTTTTGCAAAAAATGGGTGATTATATCCTGCTATTTGTTATGTCTCAGTATTTGCTTTTGTGGGTACGTGTGCATCTGTGTGTGTGTATTTTATCAGTGTATATTTAAGTGCACAGGTGGGGTTATATATCCACGTTATATAGTTACACACTGTACAGTTATACAGTATCACTTCCTAAGATAATGATTTCAATTTATTATAGGTTTTGTGCATTTTTGAAAAGTTAAATCACTTTTTGTTGTCCACTTCCCAACAACTTGAAAACAGTTTGCAAAATCTCTGTCTCTTCAGTCTGTTCTCTTTTCTGTACCACTACTGCCACTGTCTGGTTTAGTACTCCATAATTTATCTCCTGGACTATTACCACCTTCTAGTTGTTCTCTCTGTTCAGTTTCTTGCTCCTAAAGCTCATTTCCCAGACGGGCTTTTCTATGACACAGGCTGAGGCTTGTCTGTGGTTCTCCATTGGCTAACAAATTTCCAAACTTTGCTCATGTGACCCAAGACATGTCTTCATTTTACTTGTGTTTTGAGTTCAAGAAAGTAATTATTGCTGCTACATATGCCTGACAAACTATGTATGTTTCCTTCCCTAATTGCCTCTATAATCATGACTCTTGCTTTCCTTCTTTCCAGTCAACACATTAAATGGGTATCTATTTCACACTTGTTTTCTTATTTGTTGTTTGTAGTAGTATCTAGCTCAACACTCCCACTTCCCAATGTTTAAGGATCCTAAGCATAGTGTCCCGAGTGTACATACCCAATGAGTTCAAATGTTGCTTGCCAGTCATGGATTTTGATGTATTTTAATCATCTACTGTCTTTAGGATTTAGTGGTGTAATCAAGCTAAAATAATTATTTCCATATCATTTGTTAAGTATATATCAGTGGGGCTGAAGTAGTAACTCCTCAAATAGCCTTAAATTCAGTGTTTTTAATTAACTTCTAATACTTAAATATATTATATTCAGTATTCATATTATATATTATTTTGTTTGCTCGTTTATTTTCTGTCGTCTGCTATTATATATAAGATCCACAAGAATAAATATTATGTTTTATTTATCTTTATAAAAAGACCTAGGAGAATACAGAAGACATATTCTCACTCTACTCATATCCCTATAATCAATAAATAATTTTAAATAAATTTATCGAGCACTTATGTCTGGGGTAGTGTCATAAGTACTTCAATTGCATTATCCCTTTCAATCCCTCAAAATCCCAGTTAAGTATAAATAGTATTATTATCCTGATTTTAATAATGAGGAAACAGGCTTAGCATATATAAGAGGCTTGCTGAAGGATACTCAGCTTATAAGAGGTGGAATCAAGTCTCGGATCCATACTTGGCTGGTACAAAACATGGCCACACCTAAATGCAAAGAAAGTTCAGAAATAGAGCCTCTAACATCATAGTCCCATGCCAACTAAAAGGAAGAAGGGGAGAATGGGTAATTATGTAAAAGTGACTGTGTTTGTTATAGCTCATAATCTTACTTGGTCCTATGATTATAGGCTTTAAAAATAAGTTGCTAAAAACTTGACAAAACACCTAAATTTTTAAGCTAGCATACCTGATTTTGATTTAATGTTTACAGTGGTAGTTTTTAACTAGTCAATGCTTAGTAAATTAAAATGCTATTAAATTTAAAACTAGCAGAAGTAACTTTGAAATCATTTTAATTCTTACTGATCATATTGCTAAATTTAATTGAAAAATTCACTCAACTTCCAATCAGAATATCTGAATAAAACTTAAATTATACTTTTGCTAAAAAAAAAAAAAAAAAAACCAACAAAATTCAAATGCCTTTAACCTCTGTGATACACTCCCCTAGGATGAGGTGAGCACAGCCCAGCTCAGAACAGACAGTGAATCCTGGTGGTGAGATGGAAACTCAGGGACATCTAAGAGGAGTAGGTAACAAGCCAGAGGCAAATGATTTAATGGTCTTTCAGAAATGCCATTAATCAGAAATTGGGTAGCCAGAGAACCATGAACTGGTGTGTTGAATTAGAATGGTAAGTGTATGTATTTCTCAGGAGCAAAAAAACAAATAAATATACAGGTAGAAGGGAACGGAAACCCTTCTCTACTGATGGAGTGATAGTGCTTCTCAGTTGCATGCTATGGAAACCCAACTCAAATGAACTTTAGAAAAAAACCTGTTTCTCCCCAGGATCCAAATTAAACATCAAAAAGGTCTCTGAGGGATTTGATGGGGCATGGAACACTGACTAATTTGGTACTTACGTCTGGGCCCCAGGCTCTTATTTGACAGCGCTTCCTCTCCCAGAGTCTTATGGAGCTGAGAGAGATGGTTTTCTGAACTGGGCAGACAAAACACACTTCTCTGTTTACTTGTAGTTCTGTGAGCTGTATCACACTTAACCCTTCAGCACATGTTACAAAGTGCCAACTATGGCAAGAGAGAGAATAGGTGACTTCTGCTGTTAAGTCTGCTCTGGTTGTCCAGCAGCCCAGGTGTGCTCACCCATTAACTGAGGGTGATCAAATCTAATTTGTATTTGTGCAGAATAAATAAGAATGTATTATGGAAGTGCTATGTGAATAGCAGCATATAATATAAATAAGAGATGCTGGGAAGCGGACTTGGCCCAATGGATAGGGCAACTGCCTACCACAACTCCTTGACCAGTGTAGAGCTAGCCCATGCGCAGTGCTGATGCGCACAAGGAGTGCCCTGCCACACAGGGGTGTCCCCGGCAGCAGCCCCACATGCAAGGAGTGCACCCCATAAGGAGAGCAGCCCAGTGCGAAAGAAAGTGCAGCCTGCCCAAGAATGGTGCCGCACACATGGAGAGCTGACACAGCAAGATGACGCAACAAAAAGAAACACAGATTCCCATGCTGCTGATAAGGATAGAAGCAGTCACAGAAGAACACACAGTGAATGGACACAGAGAGCAGACAACTGGGGATGGGAGGGAAGGGGAGAGAAAAAAATAAAAAATAAAAATAAATAAAAAAATAAATAAGAGATGCTATTTTTTAGCATAAACACTAATCTATGCAAGGGTCATTCCTATCTCCAGATGCTTTCACACTGAATTTCCATCCCAGCCCTGTTGCTTGAATGCTCACTGCCAAACCAAAGGTCATAGTTTTAAGGAAATGCATATTACTTAGATAACTCTCAGGCCTAAGGGTGATACTGGGAGCTAAGGAAAACCTGGAGACTTTATACATTTCCTCAGTTGGGTGATGTTTGGGGCCATGAAAGGTTTCCAAGAGGGAAAAAATAACAGAGGCAGGCATTGTCACTTTCAGGATCATTATTTGAAACATAATTTCAATGACCAAAAATAGGCAGCTCTATCTAAAGGGAGCAGAAATAGAGAATGAGTTTGTACTAATGGGAAAGAGGAACATGCCCAGAGATCAAGTAGAGGGAAAAAATTGGGAGCTACCATCTGAGACAAATGATAGAAAGATAAGCCATTAAACATAGTAAAATGTAGGAGAAAAGACAAAGAAAAATACCTGAGGTCTTAAAATACAAGTTAGACAAATTGAATTTGTCTCTAGGCATTTTCTTTATAATTAACCTTAAATAACATATGCACTGTTCATATGTCAAGAGACCAGTCAGGTTTGTCAGCAAGGGTAGGGTTTGAAGGAGATATGTTTGTACAGAGTTTATTTTTTTGTCCCCCACCCTTGCAGGTTTTTGCTTGCTGTCAGCTCTCTGTGTCCATTTGCTGTGTGTTCCTCTGTGTCTGTGTTTATTTTTATTTATCAACCCCCCTAGTGGCTTGCTTGCTGTGTGCTCTCTGTATCCATTCGCTACACACTCTTCTGTGTTTTTGCTTGTCTTCCTTTATGTTGCGTCACCTTGCTGAGCCGGCTCGCAGGTGGGGCAGGGCCATCCTCCCTCTGAAACCTATAGTGTAGAATCCTCCTTGCCTCTTCTAGCTTCTGAGGTTTGTCCACAATCCTTGGTGTCCACTCCAGTCTCTGCCTCTCTCTCTTCACACGGCCCTCTCTCACATCCATCTAAATTATCCCTTCTCATAAGGACCCCAGTCATGTTGGATTAGGGGCTTCCCTAATCTACGTTGGCCTCATTTGAACTAATCCTGTCTTCAAGGGCTCTATTCCAAAGAAAGTCACATTCACGGGTTAAATCTGAACATGTCTTTTTTGGAGATATAATTATTCAACCTAAAACACACCTTTAGCTTCTTTCAATTGACCTGTACCCAGGAGAATCCTACTTGACTCACCTAGCCAGTTGGAGGACAGAGTTGCTTACCCAGTGGAGGCCCCTTGAGTCCACCACTCAAATTGTCAAAGAAAGAAAGTGAAAGACCGATATTACAGAGGCATTCCTGGTGTAGGAGGAGCAGGGGAGGGAGGGTAGAGGTGGTCTGAGGTGTTAACTCTGATTGCTAAATTGGGAAGGCAGCTGCTCAGTTCCTTTTCCATGGCCTAAAAGAAGAAGTGGAGATACAAGAGAAGGGCTTCGGTTTTCCCTTTCATAATTAATTATATTTATGAGAATAGAGAAGAAATATCCTTAAGTAAGGAAACAAAAGTGACCTTGAAACCAGGTATATTATTATCCAGATATGGATATAGTCTGAATTTAATTTTTATTAATGTAGATAATAGCTTACATTGGCCTTATGGCGACATTACTAGCCCTCTAAAATTTAATTAGATTTTTAGAGCTTCTGTTAATGTCTTTTGTAGGATTAAACAATCTGGGGCATCGCCAGTTAGCTTCATACATTTTACTTGCATTATGATATGAAATATTAGCAGTAAGGTATTTCATGTATTAAAACAATTTTGATTTTGGTGTCTTAATATCAGAGGTTTGAAATCAGTTTTCTTTGAACCTAACTATTTATATGTATTTATGTATTTGTATTTCATATATCTATGTGGAAACATCAAAGTTCTTTTTCTTTTTCAATATTTTATAGATACTGATTTTTTTCATAATCATTAGTTGAATGTAGCTGCATAAATGCATATATCCTCACAATTGTTTTTAAATATCCATTTTAATACATCATGTTTTCTTTACTATGTTTTCCTGAGTTTTTTATTCACATGAAATGTTTTGTTTTTATTGTGCCTTGATTACTGCATCTTGATTATATATGTAAGATGCCTTCCCAACACCAGTAAATCACTTAAATTAATATAAAAAAAAATCTGTTCATTTTTTAGCAATCGCCATGGTAGTGTACTGATTACTTCTGTAAATTTTAACCCATTTATGTCCTTCCCTCACATTTCAAATACAGGAATTCTGGGCAAGATTTAAATACCTGTTTTGCTGAGAACATGGTATAAAATGAGAGCTACTTTGTTGATTCTTAGTGGAGTTTTCTCAGTTATCATTATTCAAACTGTTAAATTTAGGCAGCCGACAAGTCAGATATATTATTAAGTGACATTCATAGAGACAGGAATAGACAATTCTATCCGGCATTGCTACGAAGAGGCAGCAGTTATCCAGAAAATTCATGGGGATTGGGCAGGATGGCCCCAGGATTCCTTTGAGCTTTAGCAGTATACAAAGGTAATTATTGCAGGGGCACTGAGTGTTTCTTGCTTTGTGCATCCCACTGTGAATTCACCCAGCTTTTGTGCAGCCATTCTCTGCTTTAATAGTTGTATCCTTATTTGCCTTCTGCTGGCTTTAGAGAGAAATCTTGTTTGGGAAGGGACTTTGTCTGGCATGATTAGAGCCTAGTAATTACAAAAATACCCATTGGTACTCATCTGTAATTATAGTACAAGCTTGTTGTCCATTTTCCCCTTGTCCATACAGTTTTTATTTTATTTTATTTTATTTTTTGAGGGTGGCAGGGGGAGGTATAGCAGCAGGTAGAGGTTCCTAAAACAGAAATCCATCCATATGTTTAGGCTTATTTTAAATTTACCCTGAATTAGTCTTTATCTTCGATCATTTTCAGGCTTCTACAACCCTTAAGGATCAATCACATGCTTTTTTGTTGTTGTTTGTTTTGTGGCGGTATCTGGGAGGTAGGTGCTCAACCCTTTACCTACACTCACTCCCCAGTCAGGTCTATTTTTGCACATGATGGGTTTGGAAGGGAAAGAGAGGGCAGAGCCTACAGGAATATATAAGAAACAATTCCTAATAAAACAGTTTATATTCTAATCCCAGTAAGAAGATAAGGTCAATAAATATGAAATAATGGCAGGAAAAGGTAATATGAAGTCCCAGCATTATTAAAGAGGCATGACTCCCAAATAAACCTATTCTTCTCTTCTCTGGAGAGCTCTGAAGTTACCTTTTTTTTTTCAGTTGTTGCTGTAAAAAAATGACGGCCTTGATCATTGTAGATATGCATGGATGTACTTTAAAAAGAATTTAAAAATTTATCTCCTGATTAGGTCTATGAAATTATTCATAATGTTCATTTGAGTGAAATAAAATGATATACACTGAGGCGGGTGTTAACAGATCATAAGATTTGATATGTTTTGAAAAGAAATGGTAATGATAAATGACAGTGACCTAATTTGTGGAACGATCTTCTTGCATAAAATAATCTGCTGGTTTGCAATTATGTGATTAACTCATGAAGGAAAAAACCAATCAAATCAAAATCATCAAGTTATAAAATCAAAAAATATCTGGAACTTTTCAAATTAATTTGTTTCCTACAGTGTACTTTCATGTCAATTCCAAACATAAACATTATTTCCAAATATTTTGAGGAGAAAAGTGTGCATTTATTTGTTACTAATATTCAGAATAATAACCAAGAAGAAAATAGCAAAAATCTCCAAAAAGAATAATGATAGCTTTTTCTTGTTAGTTGTTGGTGTTTACAAAGCACTTCCACATACATAAACCTCATCTCCAAAGAAATAAATAGTGAAGCAACGTTTATCAAGCCCTTTTCAAAGATGACGAAATGGAGGCTCAGAGGAATGAAATACCATGTTCATGATTATACAGTTTTTCAGAAGCAGAGCTAAGGAATTTCTTGCAGATTTCATGTTCTTTTGATTATACCATTAAGAAAACAAAACCAAAAATTCTAAAGGAGGTGGGTTCTGAAAGATTTTTTTTTATTATCTTTTTTTTTGGAAGATACATAGATTACTCAAAAGGTTACATTAAAAAATATAAAAGGTTCCCATATACCCTGTCCTCCCCCCCCCCCCCCCACTTCTCCCACATCAACAACTTCTTTCATTAGTGTGGTACATTCATTGCATTTGATGAATACATTTTGGAGCACTGCTTCACAGCATGGATTATATTTTATGCTGTAGTTTACACTCTCTCCCAGTCCATTCAGTGGGTTATGGCAGAATATATAATGCCCTGCATCTGTTCCTGCAATATCATTCAGGACAACTCCAAGTCCCCAAAATTTTTAATATATTTGATATATTAAATGATGGATTGGATCATGGAAGACTCAATTCAAACTTTATTTGTAATTCATGAAAGAAATAGGTATGTCCAGCATGAAGGTTGGGACTATAAACTAAAATAAATGAACAGTAAATAATAGTTTGGTTAATATGCGAAACCACTGAAGGGATTTGACTTGAAATGAATGAGTTACATGAAAATATATTAGCAAAACTATAATTGAAATCTGAAGTTATTTGAAAAATAAAATCACATTTTCATACAGTGGAACATGAAACATATGAAGTTATTTATGTGCATACATTTTTATAACCTCCAACAATCTGAGAAGGTAGACATAATCAACCCCATTTTATATATAAGGAACCTGAGGCTTTAAGGAAGTTGCCTTCTCTATTGTCACATGACTAGAAAATGACAGAGCCAGAATTTGAGTCTAGATCTTTCTGATTCCAAAATCTTTGTCTTTATTCTCTACTCCATTTATGATCTTACCTCTGCCGCATATTATATTCATATTAATTTGATACTCAGTAAATATTTCTTGACTGAATTGCCAAGTGCCTGAATATGTGAACATTTAAAAACCATTTTTTGCTCATGTTTATACTGGAGTGAGATTAAAATATAAACTGTTAAAACACTCAGGAGTGGGAATAGGGGTTCAGCAATTAAGAGATACCTTAAACATTTTGGAAGTAGATTAAAGAGGAAAGAGACTTAAGTGTATTTGATTAAAAATAACTAAAAGCAGTGACTAATCACTAAATATCAGGCATAATTCATCCGACCCAGCCTTAGAGACAAAAATAAAACCAATAAATATGGTATGGAAGCAGCTAATCATCACTGACTTGTTCAGGAGAGGATAAGCACGAGACCTCCATAAAGGTAGGGGTAGACTTGTGAGCTCTTCCAGGAAAGGAGGGCAACTGATTGCAGCAAGGGCAGTGGCAGACAAATATGCAGGAAGCAGTAGGCAAATTTAATATCAGTAAGGAAGGATCATCAGCCTGTGTTTGGCTTTATAATAACCATTACTCTTCATTCGGGTTATCGATTGTTCTAAAGGCTAGGACAACAAGCGTAATGAACTGTTGCAGCCACTCTGGGTGAATGTCGGCCCTCTGAGATGATCATTATCCAGAGAGGACAAAACAAATAGTTAGAGTGTTGAAAGTACAGCACAGAGAAAGAGAGAAAGAACAGAGGGAAGGCAGGCTCTCGCCTCCTCCCTTCTCAAAGATACTTTCGTTTGGATCTGTTCCTTTTTTTTTTAAGGGGAAATACCCTTGCTTCTACACTTATCTTTCCATAAATAGAAATCTCTTCAGTAATTTTTATTTTAAATGTCTAGTAACGGGTGAAGAAAAGGAAGACATTTTTACTGTTATAAGTTTTACTGTTTTGTCAGTGATCAAAGAAGGGTGGCTCCAAAATATGGAAAATTGATTTAATTGTTTCAGTAAGTGGTGTGGTATTATTTCTTACCTCTTGAAGTAGTTGTGCTTGAAGGATGTCCTTTGGGGCAGGGACTGAATTACTGTGTGGCTGCAGAGGGAGAGCTAAAACCAAACTTGGAGGAGGACATTGGTGCACAGGTCAGCAGAGTTAACTGCTAGTGACCAAATTTGCTGTCTTCTTTGCTCTTCCAATCCCCCAAAATTAGTTATGACCAAATTAGTGTCAATACTCAGATATATTATGCTCAGATTGTATTTGTTCCTGATAAGCTCCTACTATGGGCTGGGCATTTTCCTAGACATGGTGTAGATTACTTTATTTGATCCATATTATCAACTGGTCAGGTAGGCACTTTTATTCCTACTTCACACATCAGCAATAAAGAAGAAAAGACGTAGAGTAACTTGCCAAGGCTGCATAGCCAGTAGCAGCCAGAACTGAGATTTGGGCTAAGTCTTTTCTGCCTCCGAAGCTAATGGTCTTTTACTACATGAAACATGCCTCAGCATGGAATGGGTTGCCATCTGAGGGATTGGGATCCGCAGTTCCAGAGCATTAAAAATAAGGGTAGTTGTAGTAATAGTAGCAGTAGCAGTTGTAGTAGTACTAGTACTACTAGTAGTAATAGTAGTAGTAGAAGTAGTAGTAATACAAAAGCAGTGGCTGCTACCAGATGATCATTTGCTTTATTTTAGCCATTCAACCAAGTGCTTTAAATAGGGGAACTCTGAGTTTTCAGATCCCTGGGAAGTGAATGCTATTATTATTTCTATTTAACAGATGAGGAAACTGAATCACACAGAGGCAAAAGTACCTTATATTCCATCATGCATTTGTCATGTTGGGGTTCAAATCAAAACAGTCAAGTTCCAGAGTCTATGCACTGTTCTCTTTCTCTTGTATCTTGTCATCTCCAGATTTAACACTTAAACCTGCTTCAAAAACAAACAAAAATAACAAACAAATAACCAAAAGTGAAGCTGCTTGACTCACTCCACTCCACTTACTCTGATTTATTTCCTCTTAAAATACAGAATCTAGGACTGAATACAATTTTCCAGGAGTAACTATTTTTGCCAGTATCGTTATTGTTATTGATATTTTGGATTGAGTTTGAAAGGTATTTAGCTGTTAGTTTTTATAATGATATTAGTTTTGTTCCTTAATAATGAAACTTCTGTAATAAAAAGTTAAGCCCAAGCCTCAAAACCCGGAGGATCTTTGTTTCCATTAAAGAATAAAATAACCAGAAAACAGAGTACATATGAAAGATTAAAAGTCCAAACAGCAAAGAGAGGTATAAAATACTTCTTACGATTTTTTCCTGGAAAAGAAATTAGGAGTATTCCCAAATATATGTCCCAGAGGTGTTCTGACCACTATAGTGTGCAGGAACTCATTTATTTCCTCAAAGCTTTGTCTTACTTCATTTAGCAGATATGTATCAAACCAGAGACTACTATTGAATCTGTGGTGGACTGAAAACTCCTGGATCCCTTTCTTATGATCTGCTGCTAAGTCCTATCTCTATTCTGCCATGCTGGGCTTCTGCAGCTGATATTCTGAAACTAAATACAGAACTTTTCATGTCCTATGTAATTCACTGGACATGTTTTGGCCCAATACCATTTTCTCAAGATAAGTTTACATCCTAAGTCTGATAGCCAGCCTGTTCCCTATCGCTCCTACCTAGGAAAGGACAAAGTCCTTTGCCACTGGGCTGTGCTGGGAACTTGTCAATTATTTTAATGGGTGCATCGAACACTACCAGCTGAGAGAAGATTTTGACCACCTTAAGCTCCACTTAGAAGGATGTCTGCTTTGAACTTACTTCTCAAGAATTCCTGCTCAGACCAACTATCTCCCATCTCTTATGGAATTATTCAGAGTAACAAGATTCCAATTGTAGGTCCAGAACTTAATTTGCAGGAATGTAAAGTAGAGGGATAGAGAGACAGCCCTCTAGTTTAACTATAGCATTTGAAACCATAAAGTTTCTATGTAATTCTCAGCTCAAGTACTGTATTGCACAACATCTTGCATAGTATAATTTATTATCTGTGAGATGTGCCTACATTAATTCTATGTGACCATATTTTAATCTCACTAAGCTGATATGAATTAACCAAATGGTTCTCTTAGAATGCATCACCCCATTTTTATTCCAATTTAAGTTAATATTCACCAATAAAATGAAACGTGTTTTTAAAAATGAAATGTTTTTTACCTAACCCTGAGAAACATATATTTCTTGTATATAACAAACCTGTAGTAGTATAAATCAAACTAAAGCTTTTTCTTTTCTCTTTTTTACCATAAAGTATTTGTATTAGAATAGAAATCCCTAATTATCAGGTGTGCATACTTGAGTTGTGATGTCTTTATTAATTCTAAAGATAACAATTAAGCATTATCTATTTGTTCCCTCTAATAAGATGTGGATAGTGATAATTTGGGGGTGGACATGTTTGTTAAAATGATGTACTTTACTAAAGTATTTGTCAGGAATGGATTTTTTCCCAGCAGATCAGTGCCCGTAAATGTTTGTGATTTCTTTATTTAGGGTAAAGGCAAGCCAAATGGTCTTCTTGCTTTTATTATAATAATTTTATATAAGCAGAGATTCTTCCTGGCTACTTTTTAAAATGGAGTTTCTGATATGAAGAAAATGCAAATGAAGTAACTGGAGTGTCCATGTATTTCTGGCCTGATGACTGTAATGCAGGGTATTGGCTTTGCTATCAAACCTCGCAGAGCACGTTTTTATTGTGTTTGTGACTTACTTATTATTGGATCTTTCATCGGTCTATTAGGCTGTATAATTCTTCCTACCTACCTCGTGTGCTTTGTGGACCTCCCTTTACATGTATATATGCCTGTGTGAGTACAGAATTCTTTTAGCTGAAGCTAAGAAAAATCAGTGTCAGATTTCCCTTATACATTACAGATCTGGTAAATGGATACCTTTTGATTATAAAGATTACACACATTTAATACCTGGCAAGAGGTTTGCAATCTCAGCAAACGCCTTAAGGATGATCTGCCCAGTGTTGATGCAAATAGTGATGTTAACACTTTTTGTGGATGAGAATAGTTCTGTAGAGATTTGCATGAACCTGAACCACTGTCCTTTTTCAACCTTGCTTTTTTCCCCCTTATCTAATTTTATGAGATGTACCCACCTTTAAAAGGAAACATAGGTTTAGAATTATCCAGACAGAAATGTGTCATAAAGTCTCTGAAGATGGTCAAAATAAATTGAAAAGCAGAAAAATGCAGAGGTGACATGGGAATCATTCACTACCTTTCCCATTGTATGTGCAGTCCCATCACTCTTCTATTTGCAGTGCATCTCCAAAGCAAAATATATTCTGAACAAGTTATCTATGGTATTTCAAATTAAACAGCAAAATTTTGTAGATGTAGAACTACTTGTATGTTATGGCAAATCAGACTTTTCATCTTGGTCTTGTCCTTTAGGATGTCTTTGTGATGCTAGTGTCTGGGTGGCAATCAGAGAGCAAGGGAAATGCCTTCCAGAGATGCTGCTAAAAACAGCTCAAAGCACTGTAAGGTTTTTGTCTTTTATTAGACCACTTAGGCTGCTACAAAAGACTGGCTGGGTTCCTGTCTATTCTGGGTATATAAACTCCAATCATTGGGTCTACAGGGCAATAAATAAGGAGAGGATCTGGTTGTTATAGGTTTTCTTCAGTTTCTGAGCCAAGCATGGCAAATATGTAAGTAGAGTTTGTTATTACTTGTTCTCCCCTTTGTTTATGGCAATCATCACTAATTGGTTAAGAAACTCTTCCCTGCTAACCCCAGCTTTGGCTTCATCATCTTCGTAACAGAGCAAGTTAAATGCATCAGTATTTTAGAAAGTTACTAATGCTGGGTCAGAGTTGTCATATGAGATGTAATTGTTCTGGCCATCTACCTCTGGACTGACTTATAGCCATGTTTTTCTCCACAAATCTCTAATGGGGTGGATATAGAGTTGAATGTCTCTCACTGTTTCTGTTAGGTCACGCTGGCCATAGAAATACCCTGTGTTCCCAATCCTATAGATAGTTTATCACCACAGATACTCAGAATGGTCTTTCCTGGTATTCTCAGCTAAATAGTAACTCTGGCCATCATTGTCTCTCAAATTTACAATCATTTTATAACTGACACAGTTCCGAAAAGCATTGCCTGAGTCAATCTGGTAATTTCCATATTCAGTATCTCCTACCAGGCCGCTAGAGGTGAAAATGTGTATTCTGGAGCTCCCAGATAGTAACCTTATGATTCTACTGAATGCTGGCTACCACCATCATCAGTACAGTGAAGTTTGGAACTTTGCTATTACTGCTTCCCTTTTATGGCTCAAATATTTAAGATCTGTGGCATATCCTAGGCTTTCAATTAATATTTCTCTTCTGCTGCCCAAGACCTCTGTATCATCTCCTTTTTCCTGATGTTTCCAGCAGTTGCCATTGATGAAGAGTAGTTTTTCTTTATTGAAATGAAAAATGATCCCTGGTTAGCTCCGGGTAGGCTGGCCTTAGAAGATTATAGTTAAGGGTGTTCCCTCAAAAGATATCTGAAGGTAAACATTTCCCAGTAGACTTGGCTACTAAATGTGCTTGCTTGGCCATCTTTGCCAGAAATTCTGGCAAGTATTGGAACACTGGTACAGAAATCATCAGTCAATAAATACTTATGGAATACCTGCTGTGTGCATTGTAATGTGTTAGCCACTGGAAATATTGCAGTAGACAAGAGGAAGAGAGCTCTTCATATAGCTTCCAGTTTTGGAAGACAACTCTGCCTCCTGATGGCCCTGACCAGGGAATATTCTTTTTGGACCTAGTAAGTACATGTAATTCTGGGTGATGAAGGGAATTTATCTATACAGTTTTATTATTGTCTGTCATAAAAGGATATTAGCCCACCTTTGTCATATTCCAAGTCACCTAGAGGCCCTTTTCCAAATAGTCATTATCCTTTGCAATATCTAGGAAGATAAGTTTCTGTTTTTATCGTTGGTCACTTTATATCTAATAAGAACCAAAGCTATGGTTCTTTAGTACGAACTAACACTTGCCCTTTTCTATATGCTCTACTGAGGCTACTCTTTTAAATGACTTATTTCCCCTTCCCTTTAATAGACATATTTACTTCAAAAGCTAGAAAAGGTAATAGCAATAACAATAGCTGTCATATAATGAACATTTACTGTGTAATTGAATACTCTGCTGATATTTGATCTACATCATGTCAATTAATTCTCACAGTAACTCTATGGAGTTGGGTTTTTATTATCCAGGTTTTACAGATTCATAAAGCAAGTTTAGACAAATTTGGTAAATCTGTCCAAGACCAAATTGCTGTTGAAACCCAGGCAGTCTGAGCTTAGTTCTTAACTACTTGACAATACTACATTACTAGCAAACATTGATCTGCCCTCTTATTTATTAAAGAGAAAGCTGAAACCTTGAATGCTAAGTGTCTTACCTAGTTGACTTTCTATTTAGTGACAAACATGAGAATGCATTCATACCTTCATTTTAATATATGATTTGATAGACTCTACCATAATATAAATAATAATAACAGCTAAATATTCTATAATGTTTACCATATACCAGGTACTCCCTTAATGCTTTATATAGGTTCATTTATTTAACCCTCACCACAACTACCTTGAGGAAAGTGCTATTATTGTCACCATTTTGCTCATCAGAAAACTGATGCATGTGAAGACTAAGTTGTGTAAGATCATGTGGCTGAAAATTTAAAGATCTAGGATTCTAACCCAGTAAATCTGGCATCTGGGTTTGTATTCTAACCCAATGATTCTCAATGGGGGTTTTGCCCCTACCTGCACCCTTCCCAAGAGACATTGGCAATGTCTTGTGACATTTTCACTTGTCACAATTTGTAAGGGAGGATGTACTACTGCAATCTAGCGAGTAGAAACCAGGGATGCTGCTAAACATCCTACTGGTCTTTAAGAGCAAAGGATTATCTGGCCCAAAAGGTCTATTGTGTTATAACTACTGGTCTAACTGCTATGCTCTTTTATCCTGCCCTGCCCCAGAAATGCTCAGGAAGAAGCATACACTGAAATACACTCTAGTCAAATTAGTAAACCAAAGAATAGCCTTGATTGTATATGCTTAATTTAATGTCTCTTTTATCATGACTGCAATTCTGGATTTGGAATATTACTGTTTAGCAAGTACCTTATGAAGATAAAACTAACATTGGGCTTAGCAAGAACCTCTGAGTCCTCATCAGTTATTACAAGGGAAGCATAAATTGGTGTCTTTAGATTTAGGATGAAAGAATGGCATCCCAGTTGGAGAAAATGATAAAAGTAGCACTCTGATAAGTGGTGATTTTGGCTTCAGTAAAGAAAAATAGCCACATTTGTTATTCTAAAACATGTTATTTTGGAAAGGAAGAAAGCTGATATCTCAGGCATTTTCTTTTCATTGAAACAAACCTATTTTGAAGAGTTAGTATGCCTTTTATCAGCAATGCAGCTCAATTACAGTTTGGGTAGCAAGTTTGGACAAAAATAAAAAAGGAATAAAAATATTTTTATACCTACATTGTATATTTCTCTCAAATGTTTCCAAGTGTAATTATCCATGAATTCTATCCAAAAATCTGCAACTATGTGAATCTTGCGTTTGGTTACTGGCTAATCAGGATTGGGCTTAAGTCCAGTGTATGTGTTACTTACAGAAGTGGAGACATATATTACAAGCAAAACGAAAACTCCTGCCAGGGTTTTGTGTAGTTATTATCGTCCAGATAATCAAACACAAGCCTGCCTGCCTACTTGGCCCTTCTCCTTCCCTTTGTTTTTATTTAATAAATATATTGGTCTATGTACTGTGCACTCAGTTTTGTGGTGACCTTAAAACAAAGGAGATATTGAATATTCAAGCCTGCCAAAAACTGATGTCAGAGACAATTAGATATCCTCAAACTGTAGGCTGGTGGTGTTGATTATAAATTTCAGTGAATGGCATAGATTTTTGACAAATAATGATATTATTTATTAATAAAAACAAAAGATCTATAAAATATAATCATGAACATATAAAGCCTTAGATTATATAAGGAACCATTGACAGCAATGTAAACTATATTTTTAGTAGTGGTGGCAGATTTCAACTTTTTAAAAAATGCATTGTCTTTTTATAAATTATAGATAAATAGATCACACAAAACAGTAGGTTAAAAAAATGTAAGAGGTTCCCATATATCCCACTCCCCACCCTCTGCCAACCCCCTTCCCCCTCCCCCCCCCCACCCCGTTCCTTCCACATCAATATCCTCTTCCATCAGTAAGGCACATTCATTGCATTTGGTGAATACACACTGGAGCACTGCCACACTGCATGGACTATAGTTTTTACATTGTAGTTCATACTCTCCCCCAGTCCATCCAGTGTGTTATGGCAGGATATACAATGTCCTGCATGTGTCCCTGCAGTATCATTCAGGACAACTCCAAGTCTCGAAAATGCCCCATATCACAATTCTTCCTCCCTCTCCCTGCCCTCAGCAACTCCCGTGGTCACCGTCTTCAGATCAATGATACAATTTCTTCCATTGCTAGAATCACAACAGTCCTAGAGTAGAATACCAGCAAGTCCACTCCTATCCAAGTTTTATTCCTCCATCTTGTGGACCCCGAATGGCAATGTCTGCTCTACCTCTAAATTGAGAGGGGGCTTAGATCCCTGCATGGCATATTCATTCAACCTGGAGCTGCCTCTTGAAAGATGAGGAGGATATGAATAGGCAAGTGAGACAAGGAATAGGATGGTAAGTGGGGTGAATAGTGTGGTACGACACAAAGGCATTGTGTGAATAGACCAGAAATAATCTTAATTGGCTGAGATTTTCTTTTATGGTAAAAGTCCGGGTTCTAGAGCAGGAGCTCTTAACCAGGGGTCTGTGAGCTTGAATTTAAATGAAAAAGACATTATTCTTGTGGGGGGATGTTGGTGCAGGTGTGATATATTTATTAAATAATTCACAATGTAGTATGGACTTAATAAGGGGTCTGTGGTTTTCACTTGACTGGCAAAGTTAAGAGCCCCTGCTCTAGAGTCAGACAGAACTGCATTTGAATCCTGGTTCTACCTCATACTAAGTGTGACTTTGGAAAATATTTCGAATTTTTCATCTTTTTCATTTGTAAAATGATTTTATAGTGGTGTTCTGATTATCCAATAAGATAATTGATGTTAAGCATTTAGTACATTTACCTATCAGCTATGATGACTGCTGTTGTCTCGAATGCTCTGTAGACTATCACTATATCTCTGACTTTGCTCACATGAATCTGCATAATTGTCTATCTATAAACATATCTAATGTTCTCTCCTATGTCTACTTCAGTGTATATAGCAGTGATGTCCAGTAGAAATAATGTGAGCCACATATGCATCATTTTTTTGTCTTTGTTTTTTTAATGTTACATTAAAAAAATATGAGGTCCCCATATACCCTCCACCCCCCTCACTCCACTCCTCCCTGCATAACATCAACCTCCTCCATCATCATGAGACATTCATTGCATTTGGTGAATACATCTCTGAGCACTGCTACACCATAGCCTACACTCTCCCACATTCCACCCAGTGGGCCATGGGAGGACATACAATGACCGGTATCTGTCCCTGCAGCACCACCCAGCACAACTCCAACCCCCAAAAATTCCCCCACATCACATCTCTTCCTCCCACTCTCTACCCCCAGCAGCCACCGTGGCCACTTTCTCCACACCAGTGCCACATTTTCTTTGATTACTAATCACAATAGTTCATGAATAGAATATTGGTAAGACCACTCTAATCTATACTCTAGTCCTCCATCCTGTGGACCTTAGAATGGTTGTGTCCACTCCACATCTATATCAAGAGGGGGCTTAGATTCCACATGGATGCTGGATGCAATTCTCCTGCTTTCATTTGTAGTCACTCTTGGCTCCCTGGTGTGGTGGCTGACCTTCTTCACCTCCATGTTAGCTGAGTGGGGTAAGTCCAATAAACCAGAGTGTAGGAGTTGCAAGTCTGTTGAGGCTCAGGGCCTGGCTATCACATGGTCAGTCCAGAGATTCAGGTCCCCTGCGTATACATTAAACCAACTACAGATCTGATAAAAGTAACAGGAGAGGCTTGTGGACAAAGATCACATCTGAGTCCAGCTCCATCACATAGAAACACAAACTCCAAAGTAGGGCCACCTGACATGGCACTGACCTCCATCTGCCTGTGGGTCTCTGTAGCCCTCAGAAGAACCAATACCTGGGGCTGTATCTACTTTATCTGTCTCTGGGACTCTGCTCAGGTGTGCATAAGGGCAACCCCTCTGATAACCTCCTGGCTCTTTTTGGAGACTCAGCCATACAAACTGATTTGTCCTTTCCATTTCCCCCTTTTATTCAGGTCAAAAAGCATTTTTAACTCCTGGTATTATATGTAGACTGAGATATTCTGCTGATCCGAGTTGACCCTTTTATTCAAGGTCATTTTCTAGTTACATCATCAGCTGCTACTTGTTAATAATCCCTCAGTGCCAGGGAGGCTCATCTCGGGGAGTCATGTCCCATGCTGGGGGAAAGGCAACACATTTACATTCTGAGTTTGGCTTCGAGACTGGCCCCATTTGAGCAACATGGAGGCTCTCAGGAGGTAACTCTTAGGCACCCTGTAGCTCTAGGCCTTGTTCTTATTTTGGGTGCACAAGTTTACAAGCATAGTCATTAGTATCAAGGGCTCATTGTTGGACCTTCCTTCTTTTTTGGTCTTTGCCATTGCACTTGGGGGATTGTTGCTGTTCCTTTAGGGACTGTGAGAGAGCTCCCCTGGCTAGGAACTCAGCACTCCCTCAGTCGTTGTTTTTAATTGTAACCACTTTGAAAATATCCAAACATTTTTATGTACCCTGGATATATGCCCTGGAGAACTCCCTGCCAACCATGTGTCCCTGTCAATAACATCCCACACCAGTATCCTCCCCTACCATTGTTGAACCTCTCTGTGATCCAAAACTTCATCAAACGTGAAGCCCAATAAATTGCCAGGTTCCATTAATAATAAAATGGAATATAGTGATGAGTTTAAAGATTAGATATAGAATACATATTAATTTAGAAAAATTAAGGTAAAAATAAATTGGGGTATCAAAAAATTTAAAAATGCAAAAACAAAGCCTTCCATCACTTCAATAAGTATTGCCCTGTATGCAAATTGGCAAGCAACTTCTGTCTTTTCCTCAGGGTCTATGTCCTTTCTTTTTCTTTTTTCTTTTTTCCCTTATTATTAGGCTTATCTTCACAAAAGTTTTGGATCATAGTAATTCATATATACAATATATACAGTACTCCCACATATCCAACATAAAACCCTTTTCCCTTTCACAGCAATATCTTTTTGCATATTCTTACTATATTTACTGAAACTGATATACAGATATTGAGACAATAGCTTTCAAACAAGGTAATGTTTGGGTTTACATTATGGTTTATATTTTGGACTATACAGTTTTCTAAATTTTTAGTTATCTTATGTTTTACATTATGATTTACATTTTAGCCTATCAGCCCCTATATATTTTTGGTGTAATTTAACATTTTATCCATCCTTGTGTAACCTTGTGGAACACTTATATTGCCCACACAGTTACACTGATTCCATCTGTTCAATACCTGTTTCCCCTTCCCCTTCAGGCGCACAGTTACAGTCAGTCTTCATTGCTTAAAAGGCCATGTTCAGAGATACTTGCAACAGTGTTGAGGGCTTGATATGCTCAGCTGCCCTAATCATATGCATTATTTTTAAAAAACAATGAGCTTTGTATTTAGAGCAGTTTTAGGTTTACAGAAAAGTTGTTTAGAAAATAGACCCCCCATATACCACCTCACCCCTGCAGAGACTTTCCCTTGTTATTAACATCTTGCATGATATGTTTGTTACAATTGATGAACCAATACTGATACATTACTAGATAATCTTCATAGTTTATGGGAGGGATCACGCTTTGTGCAGTTCTATGAATATTGACAAGTACATGATTTCATGTATGCACCATTACAGTATCATACACAATAGTTCATTGATCAAAAAATGCCGTGTTCCACCTATTTTTCAGTAGTCACATTCAAAAAGTTAAAACAAAATAGTTGAAATTAATTTGTCTAATTTATTTAATCCAGTATATGCAAAATAGTATTACTTCAACATGGAAACAATATAAAAATATTAATTACACATTTTATGTTACTTTTTCACATTAAGTCTTTGAAATCTGGTGTGTAGTTTACACTTGCAGCTCATCTCCATTTGAACTAATTATATCAGTGTTTCTGAATCTCACTGTGTTTGAGAACCATTCCCTTATTCTGTGCTCCTAAAGAATGAAATTATTTGCCTCGCATGTCTTTTTAAACTTCATTTGCAGCCTTAAATGATGACTACTAAAATGTCTTTTCTGAAGACAAATGCCAAAAGACAGAACACTAAGATATAACTGAAGAAATCGATATAATTGAAGGTTATAACTATTAAACAGCTGGGAATTTCATTTGAAAGCATGTGACTTTAAGGCTACTGATAAAACCTTAAAGTGAGAGGATGCATGTGAATTTAAAACAAAACAAAACAAAAAAAATTTATCCAAAAAAAAATCTAAGTCCAGTTCCTCTGTGCCTCAGGCTGAAATGAAGATCTACCAGTTAATATATTATCAAAATTAAATGAGCACAGGTTGTTCTCAGGGTTTAGCATAAGGAACAGCTTTCCTTTTATATATGTAAATGCTGTTAGATATATATGAAAGATATTTTTAAAACCCTTTTGTTTAATCCTCCTTTAGTATGATATGCTCTGTGCCTTGGTAGAAAAACATGCTTCCTTTAAGTGTGAAGCTGATTCTTACAACCTAGAACCAGGAGAACATGCATTTTTGTGGTTTTGTGTTGTGTTTTTTTTTTTTCAAGCCTAATAGTGAATCTTCAGTGAAACTAAGTTTGCACCCCAAACTGTAGGCACCTGTTTTGTCCTTCTCAGTTCATGACATCAAGGTTGATCTCCAAATGAAGTTAACTGTCTTAACTTATACCAAATCACTCAAGGCAACTTCATTAGGACGCCACTCTAATATTTCTAGCTAGCCTGCTAATGCCCTATGTGTACAAATTTAATTTTGTCTCTTAGTACATGAGTCCAACAATATAATTAACTGCCTCACTATGTTCTTATTTTAAAAAGAAATGCCCCATCATATTATTAGAAATGAAAATTAAATCCACTCACCAAACCGCTGCTTGTATAATCAAAATAAATTTCAAAATGATAAACTTCATTTTAGGCTTTGGATAACCTGTGCTCTGAAACTAGACAAGACAGACATATTCTTGGTATTTAATAAATACTTGATGTTATTGAATAGTTATAAATGAAATGGATGCCATTATTTTTTTCTTGCCTACCCAAAGGTTAACCATCCAAGAAATATTGTATTCAAGTTATAACCTTCCACAGATGACCACATAAACTACTTCACTGCCCCTGAAAGGATAGTTCTTAATTATTCCTGAAATAGCTTCTATAATTAAGGAACTTGTCTAATGTGAGAAGGAAAATGAAAGATCTACAGTGAAGGTCAAAACTAAAGGGATGTACTGTGCTGTATGTTTTGTTTAGTTTTTTTAACTTTAAACATGTTGTTGTATTACATAAAGGCATTTGGTAATTGGGTTTTTATCTGATATGTAGTATATATCACTTTAGAAATACTTAATTTGCCCAATATTTTTTATCCATTTTTCTTTTTCCTCACATATATGATAGCATATCACTATCATTACTTTAAGAATATCTTTGAACTTTAAATGAAGCCAACTTAGAAATATACTTATAGAAAATTAAAATTGTCACGAGAAAGAACTTTATCTTATGCATTTGGGTGAATGAGAAAGTTTAGAATCAAGCATTTCTACTAGCAGTAACAATTTGATACATGTATTTTTGTTGTGGTTTCTGCTAAACTGTGTCTTGTGATTTGGTTGGTTAGAGTGAGGTTTAAGTTAAGGGCTTGAGTGCCATTTGAGACAGGACTACTCTTTTTTTTGTTTCCTTACCCTTGATTTTAGGGTTTCTCTTTTTCCATCATCAACGTTCTTTTACCAATGGCTGTAGAAGATAACTAATACCTTATTCTAGCCTTCTAATAGCTTATAGTCTGATAAGGGAGATAAAACATAAATATTAGCATAGTTTTATAAACAATTCTATGTATCACAGATGAAGAGGATTGTGATTATACATATAAAATGCATTAAAATTTTGAGTCCACAAATCATTGGGGTAACATAACATAGTAGAAAGTTCTATACTTTGGTTATTTTAAAGTTTACTTTGTGAAATATTCAGGAAATGAACAATTTTCACTTCTTTGTGCACTTCAGTTTATTTTCTGTGAATTATGCCAAATCTATCTCACCATTTGAAAAATAAACATTTAATACACATGTCCTATCCTTTTTTGGGTGGGGAGGGCATAAGATTGTCATCTTAGCAAGTGAGAAAATTTAGTTATATCTTCCTTTGAGCAAAACATTACTCTTAAATGTGGGAAATGGCACATTAGAAATTAGACTTTTGAGTTTTTATCGAGACTAAAATTTGCATGATTCCCGAATCATTGCATCTCTCATCAGTCAGGGCGACTAAAAAGAATGTTTAGAAAAGAAAAGGGTAGCATGAAGGCATTGCCCGTGGGGCAGGAGGTTGGGGAAGGAGAGACAGAGGCAATCAAGCAGTGTTGATAAACTTCCCTGCAGATTACAATGACCTAGAGACCATTTCAATGATATATCATTCTAGGGATTCTGTGTCCTCCCAAAGGGACTTTGATTCATTGAGTCTTAGATTGAGCCTGGGAAAAATGCATTTTGTCAAGGATTCTGGGACTGTGGACCATACCTGAGAAACTCTGTCCTATCTGAAAGGGAAGATAGAAGTATCCATATTCCATTTTCTGGTTCTTTCTGAAGGTATCAGGTAATCCTAGAACTGAGAGTTTATTTTGCAACAACCGTACGTACATGAATCTTGTTGTTGGGTTGTAACCCAGCTGGAAATTATTTCCCGATGGAGGCTTTGCTTACATTTGTATGCCCCATAATTTGTATTTTGGAGAAGATCAGTACAAGAAGGAAAAAAATGTAATTGTTTTCCTTAAAAGCATATAAACTACAGCAACAAAAACTTGTTTAGTTACTGACTGCTACTTTTGAGATTATTCTAATTTTCTGTGGGCATGATTCTTGGAGAGGACTTCAGTGAGGCAAGCCTCCAAGATGATAAATTGTTCATCAATTTGGGAAAAATTACTTGTTCAGTTTATTTTCCTTTGGTTTCAGTTTTAGCAAAATCTGAAAAAATATAAATAATACTTCCATAGAACTCTTAAAAATATAAATTAATAGAATGGTAAGTCAGGGCTTGAAACATCTCTGTTATTTATTGACACTTGAAACCTCTGTTATTTCTTCTGTAAAACATTGGGGGCAGAGAAGGGCTAGACCAGATGGTGTCTTGGTCCTTTTCTGACGTGATATTCCATGGGTCTATGGTTTACTCTCATAACTTATTTAATATTTTGATATGGAATAAAGAGCATGCTATTTGTAACTGAGTTTTTTTTTTTTTCTGAAGGTGGGAAGGGAAGTGGGGTTGTTTCATTGTTGTTATTTGAAAGTGACTTGGTGCCTTGGTTCAGACTGTATATGGTCAAGGTCGAAAACATCAAGTGTGTATTTTGTAATTGGCTGACTGTTGAAGACGCCAGGGAATTCAATCTATTACGTGCAATTCAGTGCACTAAACCAACACTACATGAAGCCATCAGAGCATGGGATGGCCTCACTAATCTCACTGCAATAATTACTGCAGGTGTAGCCTAATCATTTAAAATGGGCATTCACACTAGGATGTATTTTCTATTCAAATATTGAGAACATTAGAGTAACTTAGAAGAGAAATTCTTTTTTATTTTGTAAGACAAAATTTGGCATGTTGTCAAATAAATATATACTAAAAGTTCTGGACTGCTAAGAGCATTTTCTTGGAACTAAAGTATCTAGATGTAGAACAAAATATAAGAGTTGGTTGCTGCTCTCAACTTGCATTTGTATCTTTTACTGAGGTCCACACAAATTAAGTAGAGTGGAGAGATTAGAACCCACTGTAAGCATTAAATGATAAAATTGGGAATTCAAAATGAAAGAAGAAATTTTCCTGGGATTTGGGGAATAACTAACTTTAGAAAGAAGTGGGATACGGAACAAAGTTAGAAGAGTCTCCCCTCTCTCTTTCTTTTACTGTTGTTTTTTTTAATTAGAGAAGTTGTAGCTTAAAGAAAAATCATGCATAAAATACAGTTTCCCATATACCACTCTATTATTAATAACTTGTATTTGTGTGGTATGTTTTTTACCATTCATGCAAGAACATTTTTATAGTTGGACTATTAGCTATAGGCCATTGCTTACCATACAGTCTGCAGTGTTATAGTCCTCTGTTTTATTGTTTTGTTCTTTTGTATTAGACAGTCCCTTCTGAACTTGTACTGGTAAGTTGACTGATATGGTAGGAAAAACTCTTGATGCTACAGTATCTCTGAACAAAGTGTGTGTTTTTATGTGTATAGCTTTAGCTGGTCATTTTAGAGGCACATTCTACATGTATTCTGATTATGTTTTCCATGTATAAGTTGGATTGTTTTGGCATGTCTAGTATTTATAAAGTTATTTACTTAAAGCAGCACCCTAAAAATAAACATATTAACTGAACAAAATGGCACTTATATGTTATAGCTCTTTTAATAACAGGAAGGGTTAACTATTTTTATTCTAGCTATTATGTTAGTGGAGCGAAGTGGAGACCCCTTTTGTCCTTTAAAAAAAGTCTTAAACATTTAACTTTATTCCTTGCCTTAAAAAAAAACAACTTTTTTTTCATTTCCAGCTGCCAAAGTGCTCAGTCACTGATCTAATTTTAGTATTCACATATGGAGTAGATGCCAGTCTTGCCTCATTTTAAAAGTCTCATGGTATTACTAATATATTTTCCCCCTCATTGGATGATATGCTAAAGTTATGTTACTTTTTGAACAACAACAACAACAAAAAAAAACCAAAACCCGCATGATCAAGCCCTGTCTACCAAAAATACCAAGAATATGAAAACTGATAAGATACTTAAAATGGCACAGTTTCACTAATACACTTACTTTCTGAATTCTAAATTTGATTTCCAGCCGGTATCTCCATTGGGTTTTTGTGTAGTTTGGCCTCTAGTTACAAAGACTGGGAAACCCTGAATACTAATTATATTTGCCCTTGGACAGTTACAACTTCATTTCCAAACCATCTCCAACCTACTTTTTAGTTAAGTCATAGCAAAGTTGAATTATTAATATATGTGTGAGATACATTTTCAAATAATAGCCAGAGGATGCTTCCATTGACTTGGGTACCAATATGTACTTAATGTCTTTGAGCCACTATTGGTCAAATGTGGATGAAAATATCTGCCTTGTGATGATAGTGTAACATAAATCATTTAAATGTCATGGTATAATGCCTGGAAACTGTTGTTATGTAGTAATAATCAATTGCTATTGTTATCAAGATTATGTAATAAATAAATGAACCTCATAAATACAGGTGTAGATTAAAGCAGAATGAAATCATCCTCCTTGGTCAAGACCAGGTAGGACAGAGGCAGACCTGAATTTGACCTTGCTGTGGCCTGGTCCCTCCTGCGTGTAGAGACTGTGCTCCCTACTGAAAGCCCCCTTACCTTTGCCATTCAAACAGCTCCCACACTACTTTTGAAAAGAGTTTTATGAAGTGGATGTCATTATCCATATCTCACAGATGAGGGAGAAAGCTCAAAATTACCTCGCTCACTGCAAACTGAGGCAGAGTCGTGTCCAGTCCCGAGCTTTTCTGATTTCTAGTCCAGTTATATTTCCTTCATACTAGGCTGCTCCTTAAAAACTGAGAGCTTTATTTTTTTAAGACACTATATTTTTGATGTAACATTTATGTAATCCAAAGCTTGTTTAATAAAAAATAAGAGAGTGATATATGGAAATTCTGTATTTTGTATATTTTATGTATGATATTTCTGTTAACCTATATCTTCTCTAACTAAACAATTAATAAAAATTTTATTGTCAGTTAAAAAACATAAATTTAGGGCTTCTAAAGTCAAACTGAAAGTTTCCAAATAAAAAAGTAGAGATTGTCCTACAATCATTCTTCTCTGTCCAGTTTTCAGTGCATTAATGCCAACTTCGTGTGTGTATATGTGTATGTATGTGCGTGTGCTTGTTTCCCACTCCCAGGATTTTATTTCTAGATTTGGTACTTTAAAGATGAGTGCTAAAGGAGATGACTCAGATTGAATCTAAAAGTAGCAATCCTCTGACAACCATGGACTTATAAATATCTGTGTGAAAATTGATTTGGGGCAATTTTATTTGATTTGGAATATGTTTTAATCAAAATAGAGACTAGTATCGCTACTAATGAAAAAACAAGTGAGGAAGTACAGAATTTGTACACAACATTACCACCAAGGGAAGCCTTTGACAGCAGTATGTGTTTTGTAATTCCTTCTTTCTGAATTTATTTATTTATCTAAGATTTATTATAGAATATAATTTTATGTGCTGACATACAAAAGAATGTACTCTAGGATTTGTGTGTGCCTGTAGCTTAACTATATAATTCAGCACATCAAATTACCAAGAAATGATATCATCTAATCCCATTCACAATCAAAATTGAGATTGAATGAGGAGACATGACACATAATGTTATTTTCCAGTGATAAATATTTTTGAAAATAAGTTATCTTTGCTACAAGTGCTTAGTAATAAAAATAAATATCCCTGGAAACTTTAACTTTTAAATCAGGTGGAACAGATCTTACCAATCACTTCCTCCAAACTTCTTGTTTGGCAGATGAGGCATAGGGCCACAAGAAGTTGAGTGACCTGGTTAGAGTCATCCACTGTGGTGGCTAGCAGCTATGCATCCCAGATAGCCATGTTCTTAAATGTATTCCATTCCAGTGGAGTGAACCCCTTGTAAATGAGGTTACTTCAGTTAAGGTGTGGCCCTGTTGAATCAGGGTGAGTCTTAATCCTATTACTGAAGGCCTTATAGGGAAGGCCAAAGAGAGAGGAAGTCAGAGGGAGCAACCAGAAGCTGAGTCAGTGGAACCCAGAAGAGAAGGGAGAAGGCAGGAGAGACCACCGTGTGTACTGCCCAGTGACAAGAGCCAGTGACCATGGGTCACCAGCAGTCAGCCCCAGAGTGCCACAGTTGTCTGGAAGAAAGCATCACCTTCATGATGTCTTAATTTTGTACTTCTCTTAGCCTCAAAACAATGAGCTAAAAATTCCCATTGTTTAAGCCAATCCATTTCATGCTATTTCTTTAGCAGCCAGGAAACTAAAACATCCACCCAGAAAATAACAAAATCAGGATCTAATGCTTGTGGTGTTACCTCTTCCCCAAATCTGCTACATTTTCTAAGCCCTCAGTCTCCACTAATGGCTCTGCCATCCACTCTGGTCATGCTGAAACAAGTGCCTCATGTTTGAGCACTCCCTCTGTCTTTCTGCCCACATGCACTCAGTCCCCAAGTCCCATCCATACATATCTTAACAGCATCTTACCTGTAACTGCTCAGTTCATCCCCTGTGTTTTACCACCTTTTTAAGAACTGCAGTATTTCTTTCCTGATTTACTCTGAAAACATCCTGACTGGTCTCCCTTCCTCTAATCTGGCTTCCTAAATTTTAGTGTAAATAGAAATTTTTCTAAAATGCACACTTGACCATGAAATTTCCCTGTTTAAAAAGTTTCCTTAAGGACCACAATGCTCTTGGATATAAGTTGCAATTCTATAATATGGCACAAATTCCAGCATAGTCTAGATCCCATCTACCTGGCTCCTCTTGCCTCTTTTCATTCTCTCTTCTCTCCTCCATCCTTAGCTGTAGCTCTTGTGAACTTACTGCATTTTCTCCAAAGTTGCACTCTCCAGTAATGTAGGCACTAGTCATATGAGGCTATTGAAATTTAAATGAGTTAGAATAAAATAAAATTTCAGTTCTTCAGACACTCTACCCTTATTTCAGATGCTTCTTATGGTTTGTGGCTGCCACCTTGTACATCACAGATTAGCAGATATTTCTATCACTGAAGACAGTTTAGCTAGCCAGTGATGTTCTCCCTTGCCTTTGGTCCTTCTGATGAGCTAGAAGGGTATTGAGGTAACTGAATAAACTTCTTTTTTATGTCATTTACCTAACTCCTCCTTCCTGTTCAGCTTATATAACTTCCTCTAAGATGCTGGGGTATCTCCTCTACTCCCAGCCATGGTTAGGTTTCCTTTCTTTGCTATTCTCTATCAGCTTTCCTTAAGTTTCCTTTCCATGCTGTTCTTTATATGCAGGGCTTTCCTTAGCATAGCATGTCATCACATATACTATGTGTATCTATCCACCATGTCTGTAAACCTGTGTTTCTTGCTGATCCTCACATTTGGGTCACCCAGCTTAATGCCTGGTACTTTATGAGCACTCAGACACTTGATTGATGGGTTAATTAAATTTTTTATTTGACTTGAAATAAACAAGCATAAGTAATAGAATGAATTTATTTATAATTTCCCATGAATTGAAATATTTTGTTTTCATTTGACTTCCATTATAAAACTAGAAATTAATTTCCCCAGATATTGATCTTAAGAAAATTACTCTAAAGACTGCATAAATTATTTTTAAAATGTTTATCTTTAAACTATACAGTGATGATGATGGTAGTGATAATCATCATAGTAATAATAGGAAACCTAAGGAAATATAACCCATAGGCTCAAACCCAATTAAGGAAAAGGAAACTACATTTAGCTTGAGGCTGCTCTGTGCCAAGCAACATGAGAAGCCTATTATTTAATATAATTAGAACAAATCAACTATTTTCATTTTTCTATGTTGCCTTCTAACCCTTGACTATATGAATACATAATTTTACAGTTCCTTTCATAGCTCAGTATCTATTTTTACTTTTAGAATTAATGTATCATCATAAGTATCCAACATGGACAGTATAATTATTGTAATGGCTGCACAATATTCTATCCAATTATGACAGTGTAATTTACTAAGAAACTCTCCTATTACTTTTTAGATAGTTAGACTGTTTTCAGTGTTCCATATTTTAAATAGCGATTTATTGAAAATTTTTATGTAAACAATTTTCCTTTTAGAAAAAGAGGTATATTTTACCTTAAGCAAATTGCTATAGAGTTTATTTGAAACATTTTGCCAAATATTTCCCCATGAGATTGTATTATTGTCATTTTTAATGATTTTGTAAATTTAATATGTTCTAAAAGGCCAGAAAGGATTTTCTAACTGAATATGTGCTAGAAAATATTGTCGTTCCTCAAAACACTGCAGTACACTCTTAGATAACCACTACCATGTTGAGACAGAAGTGAGTTCAAAGAATAAAAAGATGCCATTTGTTTTACTCAGTTCTGTAAACTAAATCACTGACCTCTCTTATCCCCTCTATTAACTCTGAGCTCCTAGGTGCATCTACTCAAGTAGATGAGAGTGTGACATTCATGTCACTCTACACGGAATGGAATCTGGTCAGCTCAAGAAGAGAGATGGTGCATGCATCACTGCCTAGCTTGATGGAAGCAATAGACTGGTTTTCTTTTGCTCTAGGGATGTTTTACATTATGTTTTATTTCAAAACATGACCAGTGTCCACAGAAGTTTAAATCCTCCCACATACATCCCTTCCCACCATTCTCTATCAATAGTTTTATTTTTATTGATAGCTGAGTTTTTTGTGTTTTGGTTTTGGTTTTTGGTTGGTTGGTTGTTTGCTCCTTACCTGCCCTGACTGGGGCTTTGTTCCTGATGCATTTAGCTGCCTCATAATACCAATAACATAAAACAGTGATAACAATAATAATATCTAATCCTTTATTGAATGTATATTAGGTGCTGGCTTATGGTCTAGGTGCTCTATGCATGTTAACTCATTTACTACACAACACTATAGTGCAGGTATTATTGATATCCTGTTTTAAAGATGAGAAAACTGTTTCAGAGTGGTTAAGTAACTTCTACAAAATTTTACTGCTATTTATATCTAGCAGTCTGGGGGGTGTCTGAATGTACTTTTAATGTATATGATACACAAAATGGATCAAGTGTTTTTTTTTAAGATTTCAAGTATTAACCAATGAAATTATGAAATATTGACTACAAAATGTATTAAGGGTGTTCTCGAAGCCTAATTTGTAAATGCCATTTTGGAGAACTTGCCAAATCCTCACAAAATCTGACTTTGGAAAGTTCAGGTAGTAAATGGCCTGAGAAGTAGTTTGGATTTACTCTAAATAAGTCAGACAATATTAATCTCCCTTTAGCCTTATGACTGCTACACCTGGGCACAGCTGGCATGCAGCAAAATATTCATCCACAACTTTAGTGGCATCTTTGCAGAGAATGTGGATAATAATGAATAGTTGGGCTAATACTTTGAGTACTCAGATGCTCAGTAATTCTCATGATACTGGAAAAGAGGGTGGGATAAGTACATCAGTGTAGGTCAGCAGTCTGGGTGCAGATTTTGGCTTTGCCACTGTAGGCTCTTGAAAATTTTTCTTTGTTTCTCCAACCACAGATTCTTCATCTCTGCCATAGGGATGATGTGTGTAACACCCAAGCCATGAGATTGCTGTAAGAGTTAAGATGGTGATATGTATGTACAATGACTGCATGGTATACCCATTCAAGGAGATACTATTCACAATAAAAAAGAACTAGTGATTCATGCTGCAACATAGATGAACCTCTAAAGCATTTATATGAAAGTTCCAGAAAAAGCCAATTTATGGAGACAGAAATTGATTAGTGGTTGCCAGGACTGGGCATAGGCATGCGGATTAAGTGCAAATGGGCACAAAAAATCTTTTTGGAATGATAGAAATGTTCCATAATTGGATTGTGTGATGGTGGTATAACTCTGTAAGTTTACTAGAAATCACTGACTCATAATGTAAAACAGGCGAATTTTAGGCTATGCAACTTATACCTCAAATAAATTGCTAAAAAAAAAAAAAGCTTGCAATAGTCAGTGATCGTTAATCTATTTTTTTTTAATTTTGGGGATGTTCTTATTTGTTTTATGATCCCTATTACTGGGTCTTTATTATCCGTATTACTTATGTAATGAGAGATTCTGGGAATATGGCATAAGACACTATACTTGTCTGGGCTCCAACATTTCATCAACTTTTTGGATGAAGACATGCTTTCATATTTGTGAATGACACAGCTGGAAGGGATAGCTAATAGAATAGAACCAAGAACCAAGATTTGGAATTGTTTTGACAGTCCAAAAAGCTGTGCTGAAAACAAGGGGATGAAATTAAACGCAAAATAAATGTAAAATTTACCACAGGCTGGCTTTTTCAGCTTAGCTGGCTTTTAAGTAGCTATTGCTCTTTTAAAAAGTATTTGCCTGTTAGAAAGGGAGCCCCAGAAAATCTAGTTGGGGATTCAGCAGGCCCAAAATGGAGGCTCCAAATATAAGTGGTCCATTTGGTATTAAGTAGATGCTAATGAGTGCCCCATCTGGATATCTTATGCTTTATGTTTACATCACAATCATCAGCATCATCATCATCCTTATATTTATATTTATAATAATAAAATTCAGTGTTTATAATTTTATAAAGTATGTACTAAGTGCTTTATATCCTTTGTCCTATTAAATACTTATAAAAATCCTACAGAGAATACCCTTACCCCATTTTGTAGATGGGGAACTGAGCTTTTAGCTAGTCACATAGCTAGAAAATGGCAGACCCAGTTATGAAGCAGTTAGAATTCAGATCCTACATTTTCAAAAACTAAATTTTATGATCTACCTTCATAATTCCTTATAAGCGGAATATACTTCTTGAACTCTAGTAAAGTGATGATGCAAAAGTGAAGAGTTACACAGCCTGTGCATTATTTTTGGAAATCTCTGATGATTTAACCAATACCTGGATTGGTTTATTTTAGTACTAATGCCCTGGGATGGTCTAATTTCCACCACTGTGTTCTGAACAATGCTATGTCTAATGAGCTGTGTGAAAATGCTGAGGTATCACGGGCTACGGCCATTTGAGCAAGAAGGCAGTAAACTCAGTAGGAACAGCTGCTTAATAAAAGGCTATTAGTAGGCCAGAAAATAAACAGGAGATTTTTCTGAAACACATAATCTATTTTTAAATTACTTTGAAATAATTGCTTTGGCATTGATATAGAAGATGATTATTAACATTCGGTTGTTTTATGGAAAATACTCTACCTTGAAATACACTTTTGGATATTGTTTTCTACTTTATGTTCAATAATCTATAGAGGGAGAAAGGACAGTCACCCTGTATTTATGAAAAAGAGAATAGATGATGCATTGACTTGAAACTCTTTCATTTTAAAGAAGAAGAATACGTTGTACAAAGTCAAAGTATATGATTGATGTTTTCTTATATCAGAGGGGCATATATATAGATCTAAGTTATTTCAAGGTATAATGTAGATTTGAAGATGAAGGATTTAGAAATACACATACCAGTTTTTTTTTATAATTGTCTGTGTTATAAAATAATTATAAATTTTTAAAATAATGAATAAGATATGTAAGTTCCCTGATATATAGGTACCTTTTTAGTTACTTCTTAGTTCTATCTAATCCTGCATTTTCACTACATAAAATACCTGGTCACAGCTTTAGCAGGAGGCTTTATTATTATTATTTTTTCTTCTTCCTCACTACCAATAATAAAAGCTTATTTGCCTGCATATTCTCTCCATTAAGTATTTTTTCCCTTTCTCAGTAGGTCTTGTGTCCTCTCTCATTCTTTCCATCTCCCTGTTATTTGGTAGCAGTCTATGACTAGCAAGTACCAACTATTTCTTCTTTTTTTTTAAAGATTTATTTTTTAAAATTTATTGCTCTTCCCCTCCCTCCCCACACCCGTGCCCCAGTTGTCTGCTCTCTGTGTCCATTCACTGTGTGTTCTTCTGTGACCCTGTGACCGCTTCTATCCTTATCAGCGGCATGGGAATCTGTTTCTTTTTGTTGTGTCATCTTGTTGTGTCAGCTCTCCATGTGTGCGACACCACTCCTGGGCAGGCTGCACTTTCTTTCCCACTGGGCAGCTCTCTTTATGGGGCGGACTTTTTGTGCATGGGGATCCCCTACACGGGGGCCACCCCTGCGTGGCACAGCACTCCTTGCGCGCATCAGCACTGCGCGTGGGCCAGGTCCACACGGGTCAAGGAGGCCCGGGGTTTGAACCATGGACCTCCCATGTGGTAGGTGGATGCCCTATCCATTGGGCCAAGTTCTGCTTCCCCTAACTATTTCTGTAACATTTGTTTTGTTTCTCCTTTTAAATATCCAAAAGGAACATAAGTTTCCTTTTCCTTCCAGAAAGGACAAAAACTAATAATTAATTTCACCTATTGTCATTTCCTTTGCTTTTTATCTTTTTCACCCTGGAAACAGGTTACTTTTAAACCATCATCATTTAATTTAACAAATTAACATTTTAAAAATTTCAATTTGGCCATTTTTCCTTAACAGCTGCTAGCTGTAGGTAAAGCCCAATGTGTACTTATAATGTACTTTTAGAAGAGGCATCATGTACTTGTAGAAATTCATTAGTGTAGAAACAGTGTTTTCCATTCTTTCTGAATAACCATCACCTAGTACCTTATTCTAAACAATATGTGGCATAATAGTTTTGTAAGATTTGGGTTTGGATTGAGTTTTTCTTGATGTCTAATTGATGTTAATAGAATGGGGAAATGGAGTTTGTAAAAATCAGCCACCAGTATTCTAACATTTGATGGTGGGAGCCATCAAGGCACAGATTATTGCCTCTAAATTCTTCACCTTTAAAAGAAGAACACTTGAAGTGTTCTGCTATCTAAGTATCCATCCAAGGGTAAAGTTTAATAAAACCCTTTCCCCTTTTACATATAAATTTGACCTTCCGCTCCTGTCTACCCTGATAAGACAGCAAGTTCAACTCTATTGCTAGGCAACGTTGCTTTTGGTAAAAATAACCTCGGGTTGGTAAATTGCACATGGACTAGGAGGAACTATAAATGCTCTGTGAATACCAGATTGGGATGTGATGCTTTTGGCTTCTCTGTATGCAGTGATTCTTGTAAGCGGCCTGTCCCTCATGGGGCCTGGAAGTTTTCCTATGGAATTGTTAAAAGAGAAATTTGGTTCATGTGGGACATGAGGCTTTTAAACCAGGGTAACTCCAGTGCTCTCAATGTAGCTCTCATCTCTTTGCCCCTAATCTGACAAAAATATTTCTCCCCGCAGAGGCTGTGGGACATCCACAGAAAGGAACAACTTCTTCTGCCCTCCTTGCATCCTGTGGCCCTGAATTGTATTCTTCTGTGTAGCCTGATGTCAGATGTGCCTGAAAGAGTCTGTGACCTAAATGTTTAGTTGAATGTAAGAGGACTCCTGGCAGGTGTTGAAACACCTGATTAGAATGTTAGGCTTACACTAGTGACACTTTTGGAATTTTCAGTGATTTGATGTGAGGCAATTGTGTGCCTTTCACACCCAATAATATAATGAGCACAGAATCTAGCTCAGTTCTACCGAACCAATAGATTATTTATTTAGATCTACAATATTACCCCCAAATCAAACTTGTGTATATATAAATAATTTATAAAGCACCAACCCCTCCACCCAAAGTGATATTCCTATCTGACAATTATTTGTTTTGTCTAAATTCTGATTTGGCTGACTGTTTTTGTTTCTGTTTCCATGAATTTTATGTTTCATTCCAAATAGCACTTTAATTTCAGTGCAGCTATAAAGGAACAGATTAGTGGGTGATTTTTGATAACGGGAGGATGTTTGACACATTGACGATCTTACCAGACTGGGTTCAATTGAACTGATGGAGGGTTGCTGGATTTGAAATTTGAGCTCTTATTTTTTTCACAGCTATTTTTTATGAAATTCTAAGAGTATACAAAACAACACTTTTAAGTTTTTTATGTGTTTGTTTTGCTTTATGATTTGTGAGATCTTTCCTCATGTATATTAAGTAAAACATTGTAGCTCTAGCTGAAATGATGGATTATCAAAAGCCCACTACCTTCTCCTAATTTTGTTTCTCTATCAGCAGCTCCTTATAGGCGTCACTAGGATCTACAAGGGATCTACCTAGTACTGTTTGGAAAAACTGAGTTTCTATCTGTTGTATTTTGCCAGTGCTATTCAACTTGTTTGTGAAATTTCTGATACAAGCATATTTTTTATATGCTTGTATGTCCTTTCTGAACCTAATTCCTTTATGTCCTTTTTTTGTAAGCATGCTTGTATTTACTCAATGCACTGAATTTTACAAGTATTACCTCTTCTTGGTGGGAGGCTGTATTAGTCAGCCAAATACCAGAAATCAGTTGGTTTTTATAAATGGTTTTTATTTTGGGTAGGAGCTTACAGATACCAGGCCATAAAGCATAAGTTACTTCCCTCACCAAAGTCTGTTTCCCCGTGTTGGAGCAAGATGGCTGTAGACATCTGTGAGGGTTCAGGCTTCCTGGGTTCCTCCCTTCCTCAGGTTTCTTTTTACTTGACTCAGTGTTCCTCTCTTCCTGGGGCTGGCTTCTCTTTCCTCTGTGAACTTACTTCCCAGGGCTCCAGCTTAAGGCTTCAGCATCAAACTCCAACATCAAAGACCCTTAACTCTGTCCTTTGCCATGCCTTTTATCTGTGAGTCCCCATCCACAAAAAGGTAGGGACTCAAAGCCTACTGGCACAAGAGGTTTACATAATTACTTAATCAAGCAAACCTATGAATCCAATTAATCTAATATGCCCAGAGGAAAAGACCAGTTTACAAACATAATCTAATATTTCTTTTTGGAATTCATCAATAATATCAAACTGCTACAGAGGCTTACCTGAGAATGTAAGGAGAAGGAAAGTTACATCTCAGTATAGCAACCAAAATTTTTCTTCCCTCTCTCCTTCCTACCACCCATCTATCTATCTATCCACCTATCCATCAACCCTGTAACAATTTTTTGTTACTAGATTTATAGATGAAAATACATGTTTCTAGTCTGCAAAAGTTTGCAATCAATTTTATTGCCCTAGGATGATATCAGCACTTTTAGATAACTATTTAACATGGATTAGTTCCTTCAAACCAGTATAAAATATGTGTGTATGTGTTTATGTATGTTTATAATATAAATACATATAAACACTTTAAAAATTTGTTAGTAGTTGAAAGTTTTATATTTTTTAACCTTAAGAAATTCTGTGTAACTTCAAAAAAGTTTAAACGCCTTTGGCTAGATGTTGCATTGATATTGATTTCTCTCTACCTAATTTCAGAAATATATGAGGAACTATCTTTTATATGCTCTCCGTTCAGTGTGCAATCTACTATGGGATTTGCTGCATATAGGGAGTTGGAAACAAACAGTATCAGCATTTGGCAGCAGAGTAATTTTTGCAAAAACAAATGGCATGTATCAGTAGGTTCTATTTTTTCATAAAAATAAATTTAGAGATTGAAATTATGACTCAGCAAACTTTAAAACTAAACACAGAGAGCAGATTTTTGATTAGCAAATCTGTGGGCCAGCACAGATTAAAGACACTTGTAGCTTCTGTTCTCCTCCTTGTGTGTACCACATCAAATAATACTCCTAAGCAATTAAACGATCTGTAATTTCCCCTAATACAGGTTTACTTTCTTGGGCTTTAGCCAAGCTGCACATTTTACAATCACTTACCCTTCAAGTACAACCATTGGTAATTATCTAAGTTGTTTAGATGCAGAGGCCTAACAACTAACAATCCAAGTACATGTTTGTAAGAAAATGAACAAAACAAGGTTGAAGTTTCAGAGATTTCATAGTAGCATCCAATGGCAATGGATAGTTTTCTGTCTACAATAGTACATTAATATTCCTTTAAATTGAAATGAAAGCTTAGAAGCAAGAAAAGCAACTAACATAATGTTATTTAATTTGAATGTAGGCCCCATTTTTAATAATAGATAGTCTGGAATCATAGATAAAAAGGAATGATAAATAATACAATAGAATCGAAATCATTCCTCTTTGCACCACTCTACAGAGACATGCTGATTTCCATCAAATATTTTCCTGGCATTGAGCCTTGCTTTGTTTTTGCACATTACTTTTTCTGTGAGTTTTATGTTGAAATATTTTCCACATTAGCATGTATTGACTCATTTTATCTTGGGTGAAATGTTGAAATAGCTTGGTTCAATGGATCATTTGGGAGCTTTTGCCCATCTTGAGAGGATAAGAAACTTGTTGAAAGTTATTTTTGCCCTTTCAACAATAGACATTGGATGTTTAAATATCCCCAAATCATCATATTGCACCCAACAGAAGTCGCTGTAGTGATTTAAGCTGTGCCCAGACCCCACCACGATTTGAGTAACAAATGAAACAGTGGAGTTGAACCATTCACCCATTTACCTGACTGAAATGAAATTAGAGGGGCTGGGCTAAAGGAACAAAGACCATACTCACACACCATCTTTTATTTTCCAGTCTCTTCTAGAGCTTGCCTTCCCTGCTGGATGAAAGAGAAAATCAAAGCTAAAATGGAGCAAAGCACAGAAATTATTTAATTTTCAAAATACTTTGTTCTAGGAAGTTGAGGGAGTTTGAAGAGTAATCTTCATATATCCACCTTTTCTGGGGGGATTATGTACTAATTTTAGAACCTCTCCCACTCCAAAATAATACTAATCATATCAGTTACTCATATGAATGCCTGTTCTATGTGTTGCTAAGTTTGAGAAGTGTTTAGGGTATAATGTTTGTGCCTAGAAGAAACCACAAACTCAGCTCTTTAGGAAAAGGATAGAATTTAATCTCATTCTCTTACCCCCCACCCTCCAGTCAACATCTGTAGTCTTAATTTTCTCTAAGGAATGATGCTAGGAAAAGTTCCACCCACCTTGCCTATTTGACCTCTGCTGCAGAAAGGATATATTTATGTGCCCATGCATGTGTGTACATAAGATATGCAGTCTGTTCTGCTATATTACATGTGTCTATAAGCACCAATAAACTCATATGCAAGTGGTAAACACAGGAATGTGGAAGTCATACTACTTCATGTGATATTTTCCCCAGGTTGAGCTTCCTGATTGAGCAGGATTAGAATACGACCTTCACCAAGAAAAGTAAAAGTCCTCTTGGACAGCTGCATAAGCAAGAGCACTTTCAACTCTAGTTACACAAAAACCAAACCAAACCCCGGCATCTCAGTGAGGAACTTCCTCCCTAGAAAGGCGCACTCCCACCCAGTCAGGACTTTCTGCTTGTTGCAGGCTGCCCCTCCTCCTGGGCCCACCTTAACCTGTCCTGCTAACTGGAAGACCGCTGTGTCTGCATTGACTCAGGGCAAGAAACCAGCCTTCCATTCTCAGGTTCTTGTACATTTCAAACTATGACCTGAGGCAGTCTCCAACCATGCTCAGTGGCCACCTCGGCTAGCCAAGGTATTATCTGAGAGAGGCACCAATGATTATTTTTGTTGGTGTTTTGGTTATAAAGGAGCAGGTTTGGATGGAACTACCATACAGTTCTGTATTTGTACACCGAGCAGTGATACTCAGTGAAAATAGCTTGCATACTGGAATATATATTTCAGGTTATCGAATGAAATATATATTTCTGGTTATTAAATGAAAACAGGTGTTTTTCAAGATATATATTACACTAAAATATGAACAGGAATTAAGTACATATTCAACTTTGAAGCAGTTTACAAGGTATCACCTTCCTATTTATGCAAAATAGGAGGAAAAATCAAGGTTTCTAGGAGGCCCGTTCTTTCTAAATTAAAGAAAGGTATATGTCTCTTAAGACCCTAAATCAATATCAATAATCAAAAAAGAAACTATTTAAGGGTACAAATTATGTCTACTATATCTTTTTCATCCTCCCAGCCACCCATCACACCCAGCACAAGGTATGTACTCAAAGAAGTTACATCGAATACAACTTACTGAGGTAGCAACAACATCAACTCAAGGTACCCATTATTATTATCAATAAAAGCAAAGTTAGTTCTTAAAGCTGAAGAAATGAACTATAATCAGGTAACACATTTTAAAAAATCTTCTTACTAGCATGTCCTCCTTACTTATACTTTACTTTACAACAGGTCGACAAATTAGAAGGAAAGAAAAAATTTATGTATACCCACACATATACAGTAAAATGTAAACAGTTCTGGATTGTGGGTATATTGACAAATACTGCACTTTTAAATTTTCTTAATGTGAAGACACATTCACAATAAAATGCTGGGGAAAAAACAGGTGCTATTGCCTATGTCTGATATAAAAGGTATTATTATTATTATTTTTTAAAGATATATTTTATTTATTTTTCTCCCCTTTCCCCCTCTCCCCATTGTCTGCTCTCTGTGCCCATTCGCTGTGTGTGCTTCTGCATCTGCTGGCATTATCCAGCGGCACTAGGAAACTGCATCTCTTTTTTGTTGCGTCATCTTTCTATGTCAGCTCTCGTGTGTCCGGCGCCACTCCTGGGTAGGCTGCGCTTTTTTTTTTCACATGGGTTGGCTCTCCTTGTGGGGTGCACTCCTTGCACATGGGGCTCCGCTATGCAGGGATGCCCCTGCGTGGCACAGCACTCCTGCGTGCTGCTGCACTGCGCGTGGGCCAGCTCGCCACATGGGTCAGGAGGCCCTGGGGATCGAACCCTGGACCCTCCATATGTTAGGTGGGCACTCTATCAGTTAGCCATGTCCACTTCCCAATAGGTATTATTATCTAATAGTTTTATAGTTTTATAGGCTATAAAAATCATTTTCAAACATTGTATCATTTAGTTTGAATTAACCTATCCAATCTCTCTTTCCATGTGTGATTAAAATCTCTCTAATTATAGTTTTGGTATTTATGGCCTCTGATATTCCGTATGATGGAAATGCTTCAAAAGACATTTATATTCTTATAATTCAGATCCTTTTTGGGGGGTGACTGGAAAATCACTCTTTCCTGAGGAGTAAGGAGATGATTTTTCCATCACAGAGCAGATTGTCACTTTATACCCTACCCTCCGTGTGATTATTTGTGAGTCATTTCACGAGTTTTATTTTGTCTCACAAATCTATACTGTGAACTTCTCAGACACAGACTCTTTTTAAGTCTTTGGTACCTTCTTACCTAGCTATGCATCAGAAAATTTGGCAATTTAGGCTGCATCATGTTATTTTGGTTTTGATTGTTTGAAAAAATAAATCCCTGGCACCCTTCTAAAGATTATACAACAATAACTGCATTCAAAGCTCCCTAAGGCAAGGAATGTTGTTTTCTGTGTTCTTAGCACAATGCCTTACAGACAACAGGTGCTTAATAAATACTGTTTGAATTTCATGAGCGAGGTGGCTCATATGCTTTGCAAATATTTTACATGCTGTTGTTATAGCACATCTTTTATAGCCTTTGCAAGCCCTTATTTCTAAATGTGCCCACGTTTCAGAGAGATCCCAGATTGGGACAGCAAATCAGGTTGTTGAGTACTCTTACGCCATCAGAACTGAGATGTCATACCCAGTTGAGGATCTGGGACTCTTATTCAGGACTCGAGGTTGGAAGGATGAGAGAGCAGATTCTGTTTCCAGGTGTACTGTGTTAGAGATCCCAGAACTGGGTACAGCCATCCTTCCCTTTCTGCCCTCCCCTATTGTACAGATACATGGGTGACCAAACTGCCTTTGCTAGATATTTTTTCCTTGTTGGTTCAATAATTAATTTCACTCATTAAATTTTCTACTTAGTCATTTGACTCATTAAATTTTCTACTTAGTTTTTAATTTCCTTTGTAACATTTTGGGTCCTTCCGTTTAAGAAAGTGCAATAAATAGAAGTGAGGACTGAAGCAGGTCAACTCGGATTAGCTGGCTGTCTTTCTTGATATAATGCAGAGAAAGAACCACATGTCGGTACCCTAATTAACAAACCTCTCGTACTGTAGCAGTTTAAAGTTCAAACAGTATTGTCTATAGTCTTTTCAATCTATCAGGTTTTATAGGAAGATGGTACAAAGACTTCATGGTTATATAATTACACAGATTTAATTCTATGAACATAAAAAATTGATTACTCTGGGGGCATTAAGAACTGTTTTTACTGATTGAATATTTTTACTTGTGTAAATGGTAGTTTTTATAAACAGCTGCACATTTTAATGTTTGTATCTTTAAACTTCTTAAATTGTAGGCATACATGCGTCATTTTAATTGTGAATTTCCATCTCCCACCCGAACTATCAAGAAGATAATATATAGAGAGCTAAAAAAATTTGATATAAAAAAACAAACAAAAAATATACAGAGAGCATCTTACTTTCTTTTGTGAAGTTGCCTTGCACATTCAAATCCCAGGAGAACTTCTTTCTTGTTCCCTTCTTTTTTTTTTAAATTCCTTCTTTTTTTTTAATGAATATCTGTTGAAAAAAATAAATCAATGGAGCTACTCTAATATCCTTGAAGAATCTAAATGAGACAATTCCTAGATGTTGGGATAGTTTACACTTTAGAAAACATCATTCCTCAGGACATAAGGTGATAAAGTAACAATTTAATTACTTTAGGATGCTATCCTAAAATTTCAGAGCTGGAGGGTACTGGGGCACTGTAGTAGTCTCTTGCATCCCTCAATTTAAGTGTTAAAAGGCCTAAACCACAAGTAACTGATCTAATTGGGGTCTTCTCAACAATTGCAAATCCCAGCTTCAGAATCTTCATTCAGTGATTTTTGCCCCTACAGATTTATTGTTGCCTATTTAGTGTTGGGTAGTGATTATGGAAGTAACTGCTAGTTGCTAAACAATATCCATTCTACCTTTGTTCTTTAATGACAGAAGACCAATTTTATTTAAGGCAGCAATGTGCCCAGCTAAAATGCTATACTTGTAACCTCTATAATTATTTCCAATTATACATTTCAAAAAATTGTCTACATTTATACAGTTATAATCTATATAACTGATATGACCATGTGACTACAGTCAAATGTAAGCAGAAATAATGTGGCTACTTCTGAAAAGCCACTTCAAAGGGACTTGACTCAAGCTGAGAATTACCTTCTCTTGTCATCTCACTCCCAGTCCTTCTTGCTGCCTGGAATGCACACTTGATGACTGGAGTGCTAGTAGCTATCTTGGACCAAGTAATGCTCTTCACGATGAAAGTAATTTTCTAGAACAATGGAGACAAATACAAAAGAAGCCTGGGTCTTTAATTAATGACAGTGGAACTGCTATTCCAGCGTGGAATGCTAATTAGAATTTTTATTTCTGTGAGTGAGAAATGAACTTCTCTTTTTTTGAACTGTTGTTATATTGATTTTCTTTACATATGTAGCTGAATCAATCATGATAGAGTGAAATGTCTGTAAAGGGAAGTGGAGATTGACCAGATTAAGGAAGGATCACAAGGAATACTGGGCGTCGTCATCCCAGTAACTCCCAAAGGATGCTTAATATTGGAAGAGTCATGCAACTCTTCTGCGTCTCACTTTTTACTTAAAACATAGGGACAATGATAACAGCTTTAACTACTTCTTCATATTGGAATCTTGTAAAAGTTCCTGGAAAACTGTAACATGTTATTTTCAAGCAGCATGTTTTCTATTAATACTCTTTTCCTGATCTAAAACAAGGATTTTAAACTCAAGGTCCATGAACCCCTTGAGGTTTTATGAAAAATTTGTAGGTATTGGCACAATCTTCTCTCCCCACATACAGGGAGAAGGTCCAACAGATTCCAAATATCACATGCAGTGTGTAAACTGGGAACATATTTATTTAGAGAAGAGCTTCTTCTATTGCAAAACAACTAAAGTAGAAGATTTTTTGAAATGCCCCTTCACTTCATAACCAACATTTAACAGCCATAGGTATAGGTATTTTAATAAATACTCATTTATAATACTTATCTATATATTTTGTACTTTTCTAGTGGGCTTCAAGATCCTTGAAAGTAGGTATCACATGTACTCCTATATTAAATCCTCAGCCACTTACATATGTGACTATTTCAATAAGTGCTTACTGGATGAATAAATTCCTCAAAACACTTGCTTATTTTAGTGACTTAAACAGTACATGTGTTATATTGCTCTGGTTTGGTCTAAAAAAAAAACAGCAAACCTCAGCCTCAAAAGTAATTTAATAGGAAGGGCTCCAAATTGGATCCAGGGTTCAGCCACTGGAACATGGCACAGAGAGGGAGCAGATGGTGATCCACAGTGCATGGCTGAAATGCAGATGTTGTCACTTGTCTTCTGTCCCTAACCAGCCAGATGACAACAGAAGTTAGATTTGTGCATGAGCTTGCTCAGGAAAGTTAGATGTGAAATATATAAGCCATTTTCTACCTGGACGATATCAGTTGCCGCCTTACTAGAGGTTATAAAACAAAGGAAAATTAGTCAAATGTTTCCTTTTGATACAAACTCAACTTTGTCCTGTCATCCAGAAATATATTGGCACTGCAAAATTCCACCAGTAGAAAAGCCTTTTATTCTTGAGGACATCTGATGCACTAATAGGCAATTGTGGGTTTAATTCTACTTGGGTGCTGTTAATCAGTTCATTTCATTTTTACTGAGTAATAGAATAGTTAGATATTTCAGGAAAAACCTTTTCTGGGATTTTAGCAGGCTTAAAAGCAATACTCTTTTTCCTTCAGAAAGTTCAGAATCAATTAAGAGACATACCTAGCAATCAGACTGAGGTAAAAATATAACATTTATTACTGGTAAAGAGGAAAATACTGTATAGATATATTAACACCTAGAGTGTTAATAATTCACCCCAGAATTAAACTGATTTACCTACCCACTTACTTATACACCAGGACAATTTCAGTTTCTGGCCCCCTCAGCACAGGACAGGTGAGATACAAAGTGGTTGGAGGGCAGGCCAGAGGGCACCCTTTCTGAAGGTAGGGGCTTCAGAAAAAAGAAAATCAGAAGGCACTGAACATTTACTTGCTCACTTGTTCTCTGATTTTCTTTCTCTCAAACTATCCACCCTACCAATACTCAATTGTTCTTGAAATTAGAAACAGATAAAGTAATTTGAATTGGTATTAAGTCAGTATTGGCCAGTGTTGGTAAAGGTTCTTCATATCATGAGATACTAACATGTAGCCAAGTCATCAAATATTCCTATTTTATTTCTATCTTACAATAAAACTACTATTTTAGTTAGCTCTACTAATCAAATGAATACTGACTGCATGGAATTTGATAGGTACAGAGTAAAGGGTGGCGATGTGTTAGTTAATAATAGAGACCTAAAAGCTTAATGATTAGTGTGACTGTGGGAAATAACACCTGTGAACAGAGTCTCAATTCAAGAGGTGTGTATTGTATTTCCTTTCCTCCTGGATGCGAAACCACCAAAAAACCAGTGCAATTTAAAACTCTTCTTTAGGTTTCAGTAACATAGTTTGCAAGAACGATAGAAGAAAAATCTGTTCTTTTTTGGTCGGTGAGTGGAAATTGTCTCACAATTGAGGTGGACCTCGATTCTGCTCCACCTGTGATACTCTGCACCTTTTGTTCTACTGATTGTTTTGCATGGGTCTTAAATTCTAAGAGGATTTAATTATGCATGCATGTGATGCAGGCTTATATGAAACTGGGAGGGCTGTTAGAGATCAATAACACCAATGTCTGCATTTCAGTTCATTTACATGTGTTATGATTATGGAAATAAAATTTCTATCTTCTTAGTTTTGTGTTATATATCAATGTATATGCTGGCTTCCTCTTTATATGCATTTCTACCTTATTTTGGATCAGTTGAGTTTTTTTGCCCTGCATGTTTTTTTTTTAACCTCTTACTAGTTTGGATGTTGTACTCTACTTACATTATTTCAGTAGTTTCTGCCTTTAAACATATGTATTTTTTAAATATGGTTTTCATTTTGAGAAAATTATAGATTTGCATGAAGTTGTAAGAAATTATGGAGACCCTCTGTTCTTTTCACTCAGTTTCCCCTAATGGTGACATTTCTCAAAACTAGAGGACAGTATCAAAAGCAGGATATGGACTTTGATCCAGGCAAGCTAAGAACATTTTACAATTGTATTCTCTGCACTGTTCTTTCTATAATCAATATAAATTCCTGCTTTATTGTATCTTTTAGATTGTTGTAGTATTTTTAGTTCTTTGCCAATTCTCAATTGAAGCTTCTCTCTCCTCCTGGGGATGTTTTCTCCTGTGTGATGTAGTCTTAGCAGACTCCGTGCTCTCTGTGGGAGGCCCTTGTGCACAAGACAGTAGCCATATTCCTACACAGAAGGTTTGAATTCATTTATGAATCCGAGGAATTTATAGAGTTTTTGCTTGTTTTTTGTGTGTGCTAGCATTTCACCTTAAGGTCACTGGATCACCTCTGGTGCAAACTAAGTTTAAACTTGTTAACAGATTATACCTCTTATATCAGTTTCCTGATGCGTTAACCAGTTACAACACACCTAGTGCCTGAAAACAACAAAAATGTATTCTCAGACAGTTCTGGAAGTCCTAATTCTAAAGTGGATCTTCAGGACTGAGCTTCTGCAGGTGCTAGGAGGTTATTTGTTTCCTTACATTTTCCAGCTTCCAGAGGGCTCCTGAATTCCTCAGCTTGTGGCCCCTTCCTCCCTCTCAAAATGCCAGCATTATGGCATCTTGGGAATTCTCCCTGCTTCCATCATCACATCCCTGCCTGTGCCTTTGATACTCCTGTCTCCCTCCCATAGGCCTTGTGGTTACATTGAGCCCACCAACGTAATCCAAGATAATCATCCCAACTCAAAATCTTTAATTTAATAACTCTGCAAAGTTCCTTTCACCACTTTCATGGGTTCTGGTAATTAGGACTTGGATGTCTGCGGTGGAGCATTATTCAGCCTACCACATTCTCCCGCCCCGAGGTTTAGAGGTAACAAGCTTCTTAAGCACTTGTATGAGCTGGACTTGGAGTTGCTTTACTTTCCATTTTTCACAGGGTACTGATCTTCCAGTCTCCTAGCTGTAAGCAGGAGTCAGAGATACAGTTTAATGCCCTATGGCACCAAATCTCATTACCTGGCCCCCAGTGATGTGTCTTGTACTATTTGAGGAAGTATAGTCCCTTTATACTGTATGTGAATGACAGCTGTGAGGCACAGCAGCCTGCTTAGTCTTAGGGCTCATATGACTGGGGCCTCCACCATCAGTTCAACCTTACTGCTCTGTCTTGATGCCTGTTTTCTTTCTTTAAAGCTCAAGTATACACATGTGCATTTAGATAATTTTCATATTTTTACTTCCTTCTTTTAACATTTCTTTGTGACTGTGAAAAGAGATGGCTGAGCTCACCATATTGCTAGAACTTTACCTTCATTTTATTGATGGAGAAAGTGCTTCCCAGAAAAATGAGCTGATTTACCTGAGGGCACAGGACTAATAAATGACCAAATCAGAATGAGAATCTTGATGCCCTGGTTCCATGCCAAAGGCTCTTTTGTACATCTTAATAACTGCACTTTTATTATTATTCATAAATTTATCACTAATACTCATTACTGAATTGTCAAATTACACCAGCACCTGATGAAAACTGTAGTGTTGCACAGCTTTGTAACTGCAAATCATCCTTTAAACATTTATTGAGCCATTCCCTGAACTATATGCTAGGAAGTCTGTGGAAGAAGTAGGTACATAAGCAGGTACTTAGAATTCAGTGTGCCTGAGTATTATGGGAACGCAAAGGAAATGTCCTTAGGCTCTCCTGAAGGTGGAGGTGATTGGATGGGGAGGAGAGAGGATGACTTCAAGAAGTCTTCAAATAGTCATTCTTGTATTTAAGGACGTATGGATGAATAGTTACATGACAAAGCAAATATAGCTAAAAGTTAAATGCAGAATCTGAGTAGTAAGTATGTGGTTGCTTACTGTACAAGCTCTTCCACTTTATTCTATGTTTGAAACAATTTATAATAAAAAATTGGGGAAGAATCATCAAGATCTTTATCATAGCTATCATTCATTGAGTACTTATTGCAGCGGGCATTTTTAAGAGCTTTATGATTTAACATATTTAATTTCTGTAACAGCTGTGCAAGATAGGCACTACATATCCCTATTTGATAGAAGTTAGGCATGGAGAAGTTAGGTAACTTGATCAGGCTCACACAAATAGCAAGCGGAGAATCTAGGTTACCAGGCTGGCTGACACTGTGATGTTCACTCTTAATTTCATAGTTCGAGCTGCTTCTCTAAAAAATTGGAATTCTTTCCTTAATGAAAAGGGATAGGGGTGGGAAGAATTATAGACAAAGGAGAGAATATATTTTCATGAAAAAGTAAATAGCATGGATTTTGCAGGAAAGAGGGAAAAAAACCTTGGGTGATGAATGGAATTTAAAGTACAAATCAGTGAACAAGGGAAGTCATGAGAGAAGGGGAACTTTGTATGAATTGGTAGAGTTTGAGCTTTATGAGGTAATTGATAGGAATCCATTGAAGGATATCAAACAGGAAAATGATGTGTTTAGATTTCTATTTTAGAAAGGTCACCTGACATTTCTGTAAAGAATGGATTTCAGCTATAGCTTTTCATTTTTTATTCATTTCCAGGTGAAAAATGCTTCAACAAAATAGAACAGTTTAGAGATCAATAAGTGGCACAATTTAAAAGGTCTGGAAGGAACTGTTTGGTTCCTGAATATAAAGTGCATCCTGCAGAAGTTGAAAGTGACCCTAATCGGAGAAGTGGTATATTTTTAGCATTAGTAGATATGAGCTGGGACGTCTCATGATTCAACTCAAGATATTACTAAGACTGATTTCCAGGTTTATCCTGGCAAATCCTCTCTTCCCTTTAAACAAATGATTAATTTCATTTTTCCCCTCTCATCTTCATATTTTCTGAAACAGGTGATAAATTCCCATAAATAGCTTGATCAGTCGTTATTGGCCTTTGCTTCTGAGAAAATTGCAGGAAGTAAACATTACTACCACTTTCATGTTCCATGGTTTATGTGAGTGTGTTGGGATCCTTTAATAAATACAGTGGACAATTGGGTTAATTATTTAGGTTATTGAGGTTTAAGTATATCCCAGTTATTTACAATCATTTTTGTTATAACTGATTCAGGCAAAGTTTATCAAGGTATGCTAAACCTACTAGGTTCTAGTATAAAACTTTTGGAGACTTTAGGAAAAAGAATATTTATATGGTCTCAAAGTATCACCCACATATTACTATTTACAAAAGCAAATGGTACCTTACAACAAAGAAATCCAGTGATCAAACTTAATACCAATAACAGGACAGACAGACAAAATTTGCTTTCTAATGTATTACACTGAGATACATATCTCTGCATAGTATTCTTGCCAAACACTTAAATCTAATCATAAAGAAACAATTAGAAAAATTTAAGTTGAAGGACATTTGGTAAAGAAATGGCTAAGATTGTTCAAAAATCTTATCATAAAAATACAATTAAAGGTGCAGAATCTTTTCTGTATGAAAGGGAGGCATGACCACAAAAAGCACTATATGATCACAGATTGGATTTTGGATCAGAGAAAAGAAAAATAAAAAAGCTATAAAGTATAATATTGGGACACTTGGGATATTTTGAGGATGGACTGAATATTAAATGATAGTTTTGTATCAATTTTAAATTTCTTGGGTTAATTATATTAACTATGGCTATGTAGGGGAATATTTTGTTCCTTGGAAAAATAGAATTTGGTATATACTTCAGAGAATTATTTAGTGGCAAGGTGCCATGATGTCTGCCACATTCAAATGATTTTTTTTAAAGAAAGTATTACATGAATGTACCACACTAATGAAAGAAGTTGTTAATGTGGGGAAGGGTGGGAGGTGTGGGGAGTGGGGCATAGGGGAATCCCTTTTATTTTTTTCATGTAACATTTTGTGTAATCTAAGTATCTTTAAAATACACACACACACATTGCTATCACCTGCAATAAAGTTGATTTTTTAAAATATGGGGGGAAAAAAGAAAGTTTTACAAAAGAGATAATGAAGGAGGATTGGGGAGGGGGGGAGAGAATAAAAATAGGAAGTAGAGGTCAGATGTTCACATTGGTCCTAGGTCAAAACCATATAGCCATTCATTGTTCTATTCATTCAACTTGTTCATACGTTAGAGATTTTTAAAAAGAAAATTTGAAGAGGGGAAAGTGATTAATTCTATAGAATGAGGTGAAATTGAGCAATCTATTCTTCTCCAAGGTTCTAACATTTTGTACACTATTTCAGATCAACTGTGTCCAACAAGTTGAAGATATAGTATATTTGCTTTAGAGTTTATGCCATCCTTCTTTAAGATTAAAAACTGTTCTAAAATTGCAAAAACCTAAATAAATATATCACTTAGAATAAGAGTGGACATATACTTTGCAGTTATATATGATTGTTTGGATATGTTGTATAGATTATATGAATTTTTGATATCTGGAATTAAAACTTTGATTTTTTCTACATTTGTCATTTGCTTGCAGTGTTTCTGCATAATATAGATAAAGATATTAAAAGTGTATGAATCTAGGTAAAGATTTTCATAAACATTTAAAATTTCAACTTAGAGGACCTTATATACTGTCTTAACATCTGAATTTACTTGCATTCTAAAATTTAGCCTCTTCTCTATCTGGAAATCAACTAAGGTTTAAAAAAAGTGTTTTCCCATTTTCTTAAATCATGTGGGAAGAAAAGCAGGCATCTTATTCCTCTTTTTCACTCCATAAAATGTATGTAAGGATACCTTGCCCATTCTAATCAGACACTCTCTTTTTTTTTCCCCCTAATGTAACACTGTGTAATCTTAAAAAAAAAAAAAAAAAGAACTTTTTTGTATTTAGCTCTGCTTCTGCCAGTCCTCCTCTTTTGGGCACCTTCTTTCTCATCTTTTTCCATCTCTAGCAGATCTAAGGGGAGAAAGTTTCTCTTTAAGAAACAAAGGTTAGCTGTGACTCCCCTCATGTAAAAGCCTGAACAAGGCTTTTTGTAGCTGATGGAAGGGATGCCAAAGAATAAAATGAAAAGCTCCTGCCATCCACCTAGCGCCTGCACTCCCTGGAGCCGACAAAGGAGCTCAGGACCAGAGCCGAAGAGTCCATGAAGCACTGCATTAGTGATAAAGCCGATTATAAATAATAATGACCTTAGTGGATGATGAGAAATGCAGTAAACTTTTTCGGAGCCAGAGAATATAATGTAGGGATGCAATATAAATGCATAAAGTCTGGAAGGGAAGCAGATTCCCTGAAAGATTTGATTTTTTTCCCTAATAATTTGAATTGACAATGAAGTTAGTAGGTGCTTGATAAATATTTGTTGAATAAGAAAGCATACCAAAGACTTCTACCAACTGAGTTGCTGATGAAAGCCCATGAAATGTATTTATATAAACCCAAATCTAAGCTAAAACTGCATCCACTGCCAGAGTAAAGACTGGAAACCTGATATGGGAACATGCGAAAGATTCAGCGAATCTCTTTAGGGCTAATCAAAGATACGGAAAGAATTTACATATGTGGAATGACATGTGGCTCAGTTTGCCTAAAGCTGTGTTCACTGGTTTTCATCACGGTAAGGGAAGGAAGAGAATTAGAGAGGTGCATTGCGATTCATTTTTCCAGGTCTATTTGGTTTCATGAGAATCAGTCTTCCATGCCTAGAAGACCATATACTTGGTTCTTGTTCTGACTTGGCTTTTTACTTAGTATTTGTTTTACTAATCATTTATTCTAAGACCCATGTTTGCTTTGACAGACTTGGAATTACAGTAATTTTTCAACTTTCAACTAGTTTGAACAGAAGGTGGTAATTTATGTGTGAAAGTGTACTGAAAAGTTTAAAGTACCTTCCAAAGGCAGATCGATCGTTTTAGTCTATCTACTGCAGCTACATCTAGGGAAACACCATTCAAAATTGGTCGATTTTTAAATCATAAGATTTTACACAGCTTTGATTCTTAGGCAGTCTAACTCTGAGGAGCTCATCAAGCTCCCGAGATCAGGGTTTTTCGTGCAGCCCTATGGACATATTGGGTCAGAAAATTTCTTGTAGGGGCACGACCTGTGCACTGTATGATATTTGGCAGCGTCCCTGACCTCCACCCACTAGATGCCAGGAGCAACTCCCTCCAATTATGAAAACCAAAAATGTCTCTGGACATTGCCAAATGTCCATGGGGGCCCAAGTCACCCTACTCTTAGAACCACTGTCTTACATGATGATGGAAATATACACATCATTAAAAGTACACATAATTATCAATTTAGCCTGATGTAGTATGACACTATTGTGAAAGTTTGTCTTGAAAAGTCAGCAGGTAAATTTAAAATCAGTCTTAAAACTTGCTCAGCTTTTGTAGGAAGGAGTATCAGAATCTTCTGAGGAAGAGGATTTTTGTTATCTTCTTAGATAAGAAAATTGTCATATATTCCTTAACCCTTATAATAAGGATAAGTTGGCTCTACCCACAAAGTAAATGAGAAATAATGCTTATAAAGCAACATGTCTTCTTTCTCTCTCTACATACCTGCTATATGTATGTACACACATGCTTCCCAAATTCAGACACTTTTTGCTAATGGTGACTACAAATTTCAGAGCAGTTAGTGATAGATAAACACTGGGGTCTATTGCACTCGTTAGCTAGTTTATATATAAGTTTGATGCCACTTGAACATAATTTTCAAATTAGGCTATTTTCTCTGCAGACTGTTTTAGGTTTGTGACCCTGGTCTGGAGTTCATTGTTACGGAATGTGATATTTCCCAAAAAAAAACAGTTATGGCCAGGCACTTTTGTTCAGCTGCATACTTTTACCTTGCTTCTTGTTATTTTTTAAACAGAGTATGTTACTGACCCCATCACTTTTGGGTGGAAAGAAAGTCCAGTCACTGCTGCTGACATTGTCATTCCAGTGGATAGCCTAGGCAGTGATTTCTAAGCCATTCTTTCCTTTGAAATTTTGTTCCCAGCTGGAGAAATGTCACATTGTCTCAGTTTTCCACTCTGACTTTTAGTGAGAGAGGCAAGGAATAGGAAATATGAACACTTTCTAGAAGAAGCAATGAGCAATTGTATGCACATCTGGTGACTTACTGCTGAAGATTCCAACACATTTAAAAATATTGATTAAGCCTCGACCTCTTGGGAAATTGTTGCCATAACTTTCATTTTGCCCCTAGATTTGCTGAGACTCCGAGCTGTATTTAACTTGCTGAATCTTGTATTATGGCCAGAAAGAGACCTCAGGAGCCCATTCCCTAGGTTCTTATTAGCCTTGACAAGAGTGTGTTGAAATTGCAGACTCCTCACAGTCTCAAAGACATACAGTTTCCTGCAATTTCAATGCAAAGTCTAAAACAATCTCTATGTATTTTGACTTCTGACGTGCATTCTGAGATAATGTATCAGCTTTTTTGTGAAGAAGCTTTCCTTGGTTGGCAGTTACTAATCATGTTGGTCTTTTCCCCTGTCTTTGCTGTATTTATTTTGACATTAATGTTGGCTATGACCTTAAAAAGAAAAAAACAACAACAACAGATATTCCCCAGATTTGGACTCTTAATATAAATCATGCCATATTTAAAATGGTGTCTCAGGGGAGAAAAATATGGAGAATTGATGGAAGTTAGAAAATTTTAGTAATTATCACTTACAATTAGAAACAAATCACATGATGTCAAAGTAAATCTATCACATACCATAATCAAAGATGAATTAAAGTAATTACCAGGCAAACAGGGATTGAATAGAACTTAAAACCAATTAAACTATTTATTTCAACTCTACCACTGAATAAACACTTAAGTATTTTAATATGCTCCTCTTTTCATTCTCTTCAGCAATATGTTTGCTAATATGACTGAGATTCACAATTGCTATTTAATTAACCTATTTTTGTCAGCACCTCACATGAGCTGCATGAAGTAGATGTGCTAATGTCTCAATAATAATGAGCAAGATAAAAATAACAAACATGAAATTTGTTCCAGTCATTTTACAAGGTATGCTAAATTGCAACAATATTCAAAGAAATAAAGAAACTTGGGTTACCTTATAGAAACTACACTGAAAATATTTGCAAAAACATGTTGAACCAATATCAAATTGCTTAAAAGTTTAGTCAAAGCAAAAAGGTTAAATCACTGTTTCATCTTCCCCGATTTTGCATATTGTTGCTGTTAGCTTGATAATATGTCTAGTTGAGGTCATAATCTAGTTTGGAAAAATTGAGATGTTAATGAACACAAAAGGGTCTAATAGTACACATCATCTACAAAGTCAGTTATCCTGTGAGTGAGCTACTTTTCTAGTGCTAGAATAAGGGATCCTAAAAGTGTTGATCTGTTATCCTTTTATTCCCTATGTCTAGTATCAAAATCCTAAGACACCTTGGGTTGTTTTAACCTTGATGATACATATTTTTTTTCACAGGAGAAAACAGAACTGACAATGTAAAGAGAAGCCCCACTTTTTCACTATCTTTAGATAGGAGTATAAGAACATAGGATGGAACAATCAGGTTAATTATCAAAAGGCTCTTTCCACACAAATTTCAGTGCTCCAGTGAGGGGTACCATGAGGGCAAAACATTCTGATTCAATTTTTGTCTCTTTATCCCAATGTTTTACTCTCAGGAAGGCACAGTTTGTGTCCAATTGGATAAAACCACTTTCTGCCCAACCCAATTGTGTTTTCCCCTTTTCACACATTTGTTATTCTTTCAGAATCACCAAATATGTTGCCTCAATGTCTCTGAAGCAGCTGCCTGTTAGCTAATTTATTATGGCTTCCCAAAGGTAACAAAGATTTCCAAATTTGGGCCAGTCAATAAATAGCATACCTTTACTTCTTCCGCATTGTTCTGGTTTCTCTTACCAGGTGTATGCACCCTTATAATGGAGGACCAACGCCCTCATTGTACAAATAATAAAACCTGGGCTCAGAAAGCCAGGGAGGGGAAGTGTCATGGTATAGGTCACCACTTTTTTTTTCTAACAAGGTGACTAGAACACGGGTTCTCTCACTCTCTAAAAGTTCTCCCCTCTTTCTCACATTTGAGCTTTGTGTGTGCTGGACCTTTAAACAATCACTTGGACAGCTTAATTACAGCCTTTTAATGAGTGACACAGGAGATGAGTCTCCTCTCTCTAAACTGGAAAGTTTCACATCTCTAACTCAGACTTGATTAACTAAGGTCAAATTTACATAAACAAATGTCTTTAGGGACCAAAGGTAGTATATGTGGACAAAAAGGGGAGTGGTGTTGTTTTCGTAAAGTACAGAATACATGTTCTGTTTAAAAACTTTCACATTCAAATACTAAAGTCTTTCTCTTGCCAAACCAAGCATGAGAAACAAACTACTAAGCTGCAACCTCTGACCACTTAACCATGCAGAAGGAGTAAGAGAAAATGCTCTTTGAGTTATGCAGGCAGAATGGAAATCACCAGTCCCTTTTAGAATGCTTTGGGTCCCAAGTACCATGCCAGACCCTCTCTATTGAATGCCTGGGACTTCAGTACTCAGTGAAGAAGCCTGTCTTTGGAGACGTAAAATGCCCACATAGAGACCGTCTTTATCAGTCTAGAGACTAAACCTGAAGACAATATACACATACACACCTCATAAAATCCATGGGGGAAAGCTTGTACACTCCCCTGGACCTGCAGAGAAGCCTGAACGGGCAAACCCACCATATGTAAGGAACAACCAGTGTAATTATAGTCTGCAGTTGAGAAATTACTTAAATTGCCCACTGGGAAGGAAGCCTTAATCTCCACCCCTCCCTTGAAATCTATAAACAGCTGAGCAAGTCTCTGTATTTTTGAAAGGTTTTATACATTGGATCAGGGAACCGACTTGATTTCCTAATCAGGTTCGATGCGAGGAGAGCCAGTTAGAGATGTGTGTGACTCTCCCAGCGCGCGTCTTTGATTCATGCGCTAATTATGTCGATCCTTTGGGGAATACAGCGGCGAAGCTGGGTCCTCGTTGATTAATGCCGGCGGAGAGCCATGCAGCGCACAGCGGAGAGCAGCTCAGCAGCTCTGGTCCCAGCTGAGAATATGGTCCCATTATCTCCCAGCTGCCTAAGCAATCCATAAGGGCCTGTTCTGCTTGGATGATCAGTGTAGTGGAAACCGGGTCTTGCTGAGAGCTGAAATCCCTGTTTGATTTGCTGTAACATGTAAAGCGAAACTGGGACATTTTACTTTACAGTTCTGTAAGTACCAGGTTTTTTTCCCCCTCTGACTCCCTACAGCTCCATGTGAATGTGACTTTGCAAGCTGCATTTGATTTTCTGTTCTGTTGCTCTTTGTTGAATCAAGCTGGTGAGACAAGAGTGTAATCTGTTTGGAGCTTGCTGTTTCTGTCAGATCTCTTATATAATTGATTCATATAAGAAAATAAGGGGCCTTTCAGAATGCTTGTGTAGAAGTTAAAAATTATTGGCTTTGTTTTTAATTTGGGGAGCATGGTTGCACTGTCTGTGGAGGTCAGGATGGTTAGGGCATATATTTATCTTCTGCTGTATCTCTGGGCAATGCAAGAAAAATGAGTAAAAGTAACCTATATGGAAAGAGGTAATCTTGCATGTACTTCTATATAAACAAAGCATCTCTTAGTATTTCCCGAATTTATTTAAGGTGGTTTATTTTGCTGCTCTCAGCTGCCACTAAGAAATGCAGAAATAAGAAAGTTTCTCTTGTTTTTCAATTGTATGATGTTTAGAAACTTTGGGGAGAGGGTGATTTTCAGATTATTTGCAAATGTAAGCTGTTTATCTTCTTTTTCATTCTATGGGCAGTATTTGAAAATGAAAGGCTGTACTTATCCCATTATTGTTTTTGAATGCATCACGTTTCAAGTAGTGATATGAATAAAAACGGGCGAAATATAACTTCAAATCCGGGTTCATTTATCTTTAATGTATCCCCAAATGCAATCTATCAAATTAGTATTTTTTTAATCCATGCGAGATGAATTGAACTTAAAAAATGCCATTGGGATTTAATAAATTGTTAATGTTTGCATAGTGTCTTGCAAATGATCGATGCCCTTGTGAAATTAAAGATTGTCATCACTGTGAAAGTGGATATGTGGGTTCTCTGCTCTGGGTTTCCCTAATCTAAGTATAAGTCACAAATTTCTTCCTGGGTTAAAGATAGAACAATTGAGCTACTGTAAGAATAGAGTTTGAATAAGACAGACTTGAACCACTTGAACCAATGGCCAAAGCTGATGTGAACCAAAGTTAGCTTGTAATCATTCAGCCCTGAAAAGGGGGATAGAAGGGTCCACATCGAGCTTGAGACCATGGAGCCAGAGAATACAGTAATTTCTAGAGTGCAAATACAATTTTTCTGAACAGGCAGTAAGTCTCAAAGCAGAGAAAAATCACAGGCTGTGAAGTATGAAAGTGTCTCACTGGTGAGGCCTCAGTATGTTCTCGTTAGATTTGGTTGAGGGAACAATGCAAGAGAGAGACGATTCAAAATAGATGGTTGTCTATATGAGTACAGACATTTTCGGAGCTAGAGTTTTGGTGGGAAAAAGATAGCAAACCAATGAAGAACACTTAATATCTGGCAAGATGAAGCAAAAGAATGGCTGTGGTATCTCCATATAGCGAACAGCCCCAGGGCTATCCTTGTGGAAAAGTCTGCTTTCCTGGAAAAGTAAGTGTTTAAGAGCCTAAAATGCTGAAATCTGAAATAAAGGCAAGTGGTTTTGATCCAGTCACAGGACACTTGTAACCAACTGCCTCTGCCTCCTTCCAAAGCAGGGCTGACTTTTGCGCGTGGTGGTTACTGAGGAAACCTTCCTATATTTTAAAATAATTTTTGATGTTCCTCTAATTTGCTCAAGGATGTGACCTTACGTAAGCTGTGATCTTGTTTAAGAGAGTGACACAGGAACAGAAATAGCTATTAATTTCCAGTGAATTTTTTTTTTTTTACAAATGTTCGTTTCGTTTCTACCTAATTTAATAAATGCTGTTTTTCTTTTCTGAATTTTCATATGACTCCTGAATTTCTTTTAAATTTCTATACAGGAATTTTTTTTTTCTGAAGTAACTAGGTTTGATTTTTATTTTCAATTCAAACATTTAGAAATTTCACCTCATGTTAATTGATGATAAACGTGTGTATATCTAGGTACCACAAAACTTTGAGAGGTGTTTCCAAGATTTACATCATGCTCCTATTACTTTAGTAATGACTCTTTTATTCTTTTCTAAAAATTGGGACATTGCCTCTCCAGTTGTGCTTAATCTGTAGAAATGGGAATTGGACACTCCAGGAAGAAGTTTAGGGTCTCCTCTCCTGACAGCTGGAGATGCCAGATGGGTGTTACCTAGTTAAGAGGTACATTTAAAGTCTTGGTGATTTGATCAGTCTTAAATAAATTTTAAGCGCTGTAAGAGAGAATAAACAGCAATGCTTGCATTTTATACAGAGACAGCATATCTATGTATGTGTTTTGCATGCATGCAATGCATCTGTCAGCCTTTTAGACAATTTCTATGCTATCCCAGGTATTGTACTCCCTTAGCTCTAAAAGGTGCTGGCTTGGACAAAGTAGAAAGAACTCTGCACTTAAGGACACACCAGTAGATAGTAAAGCCCCCAGGGTTCTCTGCCCTTGGCCCTTGGATAAATGTCTGTCCCCTAAGCTTCTGGGTGAAGCACAAAGGGAATTCAGAACGACTTCAGCGTCTGTTGAGTAGGACCTCTTCCCATACAAATTGCACCCTAGACTTTAATGGGCTAGACCAACAAAGGCAAGGTAAGGAATAAAGCTCTGTACTCTTTCTGTATAGTAAGTTCAAAAGTGATATGGTTGAATGAAAAAAAAAAAGCATTTAATAATTTCGGGTGATTTTAAATGTTAACAAGACTTGACTATGCACTGAATGAAAAAGTGTGTGTACACTGCACAGATTATCTCCAATAATGGTGGAAGCCTACATTAAATGCTTTTAAATTGCCCTACAATATCTAACAAGCTACTTCATCTCTCTGTGCCTTGGTATACCCCATTAAAAAAAAAAAAAAGTATTATTTCCGAGATCCTTTCTAGGTTCAAAAGTCTATGATCTCATGATACCTTATTCTACCTCTAACACATTCCTGGAACAACAACCCCCTTAAAATTGCCTAGGGACTGTGTAAAATGTGATGTAATTGTCAACCTAAGGAAAATGTCACTGAGATGCTCTATTTTTCTCTTTTCCTTTCTCTCTCCTCATTCCCTCCCTTCTTCCCTCCCTCCCTCCCTCTCTTCCTTCCTTGTTCTGCCTTTTCTCTTTCTCTCCCTTTCCTGAATATATAATATGTTCTCAAACAGAAACATGGTTAGGATTGTTTGCTCTTTTGTATAATCTATGTTTGCTACCCTCTCTTATGTGAGTACAGGAGGTATAAATGATATTGTGCTCTACTGTGTATTGCATTGACTTAGTCCTAGGTATGTGTGTGCAGAAGTGAACCTAAAATGGTGGGTATTTATTTATGTGTGTTTAGAGTGTCCACATTAATTTTTATCTTGGATTCCAAATCAAAGGTAATCAGGAGTTTTCCTATTGTATTAGTTTAATAACGTTTCATTAAAGAGCAAAACAGAAGTTTCACAAACTAGAGTAAATGTCAGTTTAGGAAGATTTTAATGAACTTGATAAAAAAGAAAAAAAAAACATGAAAGGTTTTATTTTTCCCCAAGAAATGGTTATCTTGTTAAATAATATGGAAAATAAAAGCCATAAATAATTTGATTAAGGAATATATACCTAACAGCATAATCAACTAAGTGTCTTTGAGGAATACAAGTGAGATTTTTTAAAAAATAGTTCATGAAAAGTTTTCTTTATGACACATTTCTTGTAATCGCAGCTCTGTTTATTGCTAGACAAGTCTTTTATTTAAAAAGGACAAATGATGAAGTTACTAAAACCAACACTAGTGATTCTGGAGCTTCTTGATTTGCTCAAATCAAATTGCAAATAAACTTTGTTCGAGCATCTTTACTACAAGTACTAGAAGAAGCCAAATTAATCTCAGAATTTATATTTGTATTACAAGAATTGCAGTTGTTTTTGTTTCTTTCACTACTAGATGATATAAAAATACACATTGGCTGGATAGATGGAATGGCACAAAATAATTATAGACTAGTATTCCACTTGACAATATTTATGTATTTTTTTTTTTAACATCTAGCATACTCTAAGAAGGATGCTAAGTGGCTATTTGATGACAGTAATAGCTTGGATGGGCTCAACTTCATATTCCAGAGTAGGGCAATGTTATGACAGCTTTTAACTGCAAGTTGGAATATTCATTTTTCTCTCAATTTTCACTATTAGGAAATCTCCGCATATCTGGCTTACTCTTCTGGTGTTTGAATATTAATGTTATTCATCATTGAAATTGTAGAGGGTATTTGACCCAATCCATGCAAAATATAAAATTAATTTTCCAAACTCTTAAAACCGGATTGATATCCTGGCTTTTTAGGCAGTGGGCCTGATTGTAAGTAGAATCCGTAATGTAAAATAATTCCTCTGTTTTATAGTTGTGCACCCTTCCATGACCAAAATGATTTTGTACTTTAGACTATATCTATGTGAAAAATATAATGGTGTCAGATGTGTTTGATAATTTGTGGCTCTCGAATCGTTGATTATAAAGTTACCAAGCAGCTTCTGGGGCACTGCTTTTGGCTTGAGATGTTCAATTCAGTCTCATTTAGTTAATAGCTCCAGTGGTTTATCAGACTGTTTTATTGTATAGTTAAAAAAGTAAAGTAGTAAATCGGACCTAGACATGGCTTTATATTTTTTATGTGGTTTCAGATATCCTGATAGGAACATAAGTCCTTCTGCATATTAACATGAGGTTTCTCTGTTGTTTCAGTGAAGGTTGGGATGATTTAATATTGAGAGGAGCACATCAGAAGGAGCTGCGAAGGAATAAAGTGTTTCTTATGGTTAGATATAAAATGAGGAGCTACAGATTCTGGAGGATATGACAAAATTTAGAGAAGCTGACTGTGCCAGGCAGTTGGCATAGGAGGCCTGCAGGAGACAGATTTAAGGCTTGCCAGAAGGGAACCTTATATCAGTGGATAGAAATTTGAGTGCCCTGCAAAAATAAAATGTAAATAAGGAAGTAGAAGAATGAGTGTATTGTGGTTAAAAGAGATGCAGCTTCATGCTACCAAGGAAAACTGAGTGGGGGGTGAGGGGAAAAAATATTATGTGTAAGGTCACTGGGACAAATGACAAAATAGTCACGATAGGTATAGCATATAACATGTTACTCAGCAAATGATTAAGAAATGTGAATCAATAGAGGTACAGAGGAAAAAGAATTGTTTTTGACTCTTGATTGTACTACCTAGAAAGCTTTAAAAATATGACTATATTAAAAGAAGTAGGTATTATGGTGCCAGAGGTAGCTTGCCCCATTTTAATGAGGATTTCTGAAATAGTGTATGTGGATATTCTGTTTGAATATGGTAGATGATGGTGAACAAGTACATATAGAAATCCTATAGCTCTTTATGCAGGTGGCTAGTGAATTGTCATAATTCTTCTCCCTGCCCCCCATGTTTATCTGTACTGTCCCCAGTGTTCCCAGGAGATGTGATGGGATGACTGAGTCCCAGGAGGTTGATTTTATTCAATCACTTCGACTGCCGAGGATGTAGGCCTTAAAATTCTTCCTGCAGGATGTAACGCGCTATACCACTTCACTTTTCCTCTATTAAACATCATGTCCAAAGTAATATGTTTAGGTCTCACAAATTTTAAGATCAATTGCTTTGTCCACATGTACATGAGCCTCTAAATCAGTTGTGTCACTAATCAGACGCAGTCATTTGCTAGCACTTTGCCTCCATGCTTTTACGAATGCAGTGCTTTCATGCATCTTTCGGGTTGGTAGAGCTGCTCACACATAGGCATATTGCTTGACACCAGGGAGGAAAACAACCACCATCTCCCAGAAGAGAACAAATCATGTGTTTAAACATGGTCTCTGGCATCTTCACAATGTGTGTGCAAGTGTGAATCTGGTAATTTGAGGTGTGTGGCTCTCACTCCCATCCAGCTGGCTGGCTGCGTGCTTAGAGAGAAGAATAGCAACAGATTTAGATCAACACCCTTCCTCCCTCAGGTCACCCCCTCTACCTCTCACTACAGAACCCACAAGAATACTCAGTTGATTGCTGTGGTTAGCCTCTCTTGTAGTATTCTATTTCTTGTTAAAAGTATCTACTATGGAATGTGTGTACATTTGAGAGATGTGAAAACCTTTAAAATGACTTTACTTTTAAACTTCCTTTCCTAAATCTTTGTGGGGAAAACAGTATCTTAGACTAATGGTGTATGTGTGTGTACGTACGTGTAACCCAAAATCTTTGCAAACATTTAATATTCATCAAGGACCATTACTGAATGATACTTTGGTTGCAGTGAGATTTTTCCAAATAATGTCATAACACAAAATTGATATTCAAGGTGTTCGTGCAAAGTGCTAGATTGAAATTTTTCACTTGAGACAACATAACTGATTTTATATATGACAGGTTCAATCTCAGAATAATCTGGGAGATAGAATTAGGAATCTATCTAAAAATCTGGATAAGACTCTGGCAATTTCTCTTAAGTTGTCTATTTTAATAAACTTTAGGCTTCATGTAGGACAGTTTTTCCTAAATTTTAAAGTTAATTCCTCTGGTATACTATTTGATAATGTTAGGTAGCACCCAGTAAACATTTTTAACAGAAGTTTTTTGATGAAATATATAACTCAAATAAAATACATGCTTTTTTAGGTATAATTGCTCAGGACAAGGCTAAATAGATAAACTCTTGTTTGTTTTTTTAATATTCAATAAGCAATTTTAGTAGTGATTCTTGAATGTAGCAGAACTTTTGATGGTAATATGTATAGGTTATTGTTTGTCCAAGAATGAGGCAACTGTGACATGAAATCATGGACTTTTAGGTCTAGAAGAGATCTACAGGTTTGTCTTCTCTGATCTCCTTCTCAAAGGCAAAGGGTCTTATCTAAGATAGAATGGTTGTCTCACGGTATAATTAAGATGGGAACTTAGGATTTCCAGAGGCCCATGATGGTGTTCTTTCTCTGATAAGAAAATTGTTCTTTCAGTGTTGTTCAGATTCTATGCACAGGCTATGGCATTAGAATTCTGAGAGCTGGAGAACCCAAAATCAGAGGCCTTCAGAAGCCAGACTGATAGCATGAATGAGTGAGGTAGACCAGGTGTCAGACCATGGGGAGTCCACCGGGTCTGTCCAGAATGATGCAGATGTGTCCCATCTGATTGTTGGCACTCAGGATTGTGGGCTGTGTTCCGGATCTCATAAACTCTGTTATTTATTTTTTGAATGTTCAGAAGCTAAATGCATTTATCAAACCCATAAGCATCCAGTTTTCAACCTCTCTTTTAAGTTATTTGAGGGACCTCTCGTTGGTGAAGAGAAAATGTGGCTATTCACAATATGAGGTGCAAAGCACACTGCCCCAAAGACGGAAAGTGCAATCTATTCAGTGTACTTTCAGAGAAGAAATTAAGGGGAAAATGCAGCAAAGCATGATATACTTCCTTACAAACCTTGTTTTAATTCACAATAAGTCTCATGAATTGTCAATTGAAAAGTGTCAGATTTAAGACCATGTATTTTACACATATAAGTATGAAGTTAATGGCGCAGAATTCAGTAAATCTGTTTTAGTTTAATAGACTACTCTTGTAGTGACTGGTTTTATTAATACATTTAATATTTAATATTTTATATTTAAATTTCTCCCTAAAGTTGCCAGTCATTATTTACTTGCTGTTTATGATTTCTCTTCTTTTTCTTTTCTTTTCTTTTAAATTTTTATTGTCACTCAAGGAGCATGTGACTAATCAGGCAAGTCAGAAGCTTTCATCACATTTGAGGGACAGAAAAGATGGTCCAAATTTTCTTTTTTTTTTTTTTTTTTTTTACCACAGCATAGCCCAAAAGCTATTTAATTTTATATTAGGCAATTTAGAAGTTGCATCTGATAAATAGCAAGGAACACAATGCTTTGATGCTTTAGGCATAGACAATTCCCTGTGTGCCTTTATAGCTGAGGGAATCAGCAGCTGGGCCCCTCTTCAGGGCTGCTGGCCTATATCCAGTCATTCATTCATTCAGAATATTTTATAATGTGCCTACTTAGTTATCATCCTGTTCTACTGTGCAAGGATAGAGCAATGCACAGAAAAGGGGAGAAGGGAAAACACACTGCCCTTATGAAAGTATGTGCATTCAATTTGGGTGTACATCTATGAAGACGTGTGAAAGACAAGTTCTGCAGTCTGCCCTGAAGACCTATTATAGATTTCCTATCCTTAAATCTTCACCACATCCTTTGTCTCTTTGGACTCTCTTCCCCCAGCAAAAGGTACTGTTGTGGTATTCAGTTTCGAGCCCACTTAAATCACACAAAGTAAGAGAACAAAACATAAAATTATGTGGGCCCCAAAAAACCAAAGTAATTAAGACAAACCTGTTTCATTTTTCCTTTTTGTTTAAAAAAAAAAGGTAGGTTTTTGAAATTAAGTCACAAAACTACTAAGGAGACCGCCCCCTCTTTTTGTCCCTGTGCCTAAAGCTGAGTTTTTACCTACCCACCAGGTCAGTCAGTTCTTAGGTATTTTCTTTTCCACTTGTGACTAAGTTCACCAAAATGATCAACTCACCGAATTGACTCTTTGAAACACTTTTATAACACTTTAGGTTTGGGTACAGTCATCTCTCCTAGAATATGGTTTTAAGTAGAGTTGAATTAATATGTGGGGAAACATTCTGAGATTTTTAGAACAAGGTATCCTTTAACTGCAAAGTGCTGTTGCTATTTAAGATATTTTGAAGTAAATATTATAGCACTCAGTACACTATTTCTGTTTCAATGTGTAAAAATAAAGTTGTCACTAAAATATATAGTGTCTGTCTGCCTTGTAATTTCCTTTCCCATGTCTATTGACTTTTCTCTTCCTTCTGTCTTCCCTTTGGTATCTCAAGAGCTTCCCTAAGTTCTGAAGTAGCCAGTTTGAGGAATTTGCGAGTAGAGGACAGCTTTGTCTTTTGCTCTGCTGTCTGATGCTGAGTACTGTGGGGCAATTGATCACGTAGGCGTCTGATGTCATGTTTTTCTCAGAGGCACAAAAGCAGTAGTGCTGATCCCTACAAGTTTTCTCTGAGCTTTGGTAATGTGGTCCTGACCCCGTGCCATCCTAGGAAACGGTGAGAGGAACAATGGTTAAGGTTTGGGGTCTACAGGCTCAATGGCTTCTAACTCTCTTCTGTTAATTAAACACAGAGCACTCAGAATTTTTGTTCACCATTAGTGGGCAGGCAAATCCTCTTCTGACATAATTGGATTTGGAATGCATGCCTGCCTATGCAGTTATTTTATTATTAGTTTTAATATGATGTACCTCACTAGCCAGTTTAAGGTGTGCTACATTATCTACCAGCATAATGCAAGTTCCTTGCTTTAAAAAACTAGAAATACTGCCTCGTTTATGCAAAGTCACAGCATGCCTCAGCATCGAATTGATGTAGTACTTTAAAGTTAAAGATCTATACTTAGAATTAACAAGATTGTTGCATTTTCCATAGAGACTCTTAACAAATGATGTAGTCTTAAATATCAATTGATTTAGAATATCTCTTAACCTGACATCAATATTAAGGCTTTAGCATAGCTCTCACATGAGAAATCTGATGTTTTCAACCTTGAGTTTACAATAAATTTCTCAGTACAGTATGTAATGTGTTCTATTACATTTCTTCTTTTCTCCTGTTAATATGATTTGATAGCCATTGATGAGAATTTTATTATTTCAGTGGCTCAAGAGCTTAAGCATAAGGTATTGACACTAGTTGAAAAATGGTATAAAACAATGCTTCTGAAACCTTAATCTGTGAAAATGCAGATTTTGATTCAATAGGTCTGGGGGTGGCTTGAGATTCTGAATTTATAATTAGGTCCTCGATGATGCCAGCGTTGACAGTCTGCATGTTACACTTGAGTACTCCAGGTAATGACCTGGTTGTATTCCCTTTACAGTCCATACTGGATTTCATAACTAAGGAACTCTCTTTGTAACTTCTTAATCTTTGTCTCACTATATTGTTATTTGAAATCAGAAATGAAAATGTTCTCTGCAAACAATTCCATCAGCCTGTGAAGTTAAACTTCTGTGTCTTGTTTTATATTACATTGCGTTATGTCCTCACTCTTTTCCTTCTGTCCTAAATTGATCTGGTACATCTTTGCCTGACACCTGAGTCTTGTGGTTAGTTATTTAAAGATGTGAAATAAAAGGTTTGAATGCTTTAGCATTCAAATGCTAAAGTGGCTTTCTCTAGAACCTCAGAGGAGTTAGGTGCATCCTGGAGACGGAACAGACGTACTCCATTTGGAATATTCTGGAGGATCACGAATCTGTTTTTCTTTTAACCTGTGACTTACACAAATGAAATGAGGGTGTTCTAATATACTTCTCTAGCTTCCATTAAAGTGTTGATTTCCCCTTAGTAACTTTGCATATTATATTGCTGTTGCTGGTGACAACTCTTAGGAAGAGAAAGTGAGAGGCTTTCTTTCTTCTTCTAACTTTTCTCCATTTCTGACATGACAGCTGTCATGGGACTGGGGAAAGATAGAGCAATTTTTCACAGTCCATCAAATGAAGGTGCATTCATTGCTATAACTTAATGAAAGTTGCTTCATTGTGACATGTGTCAGAGTCTGGTAATACAAGTAGGGAAGGATCTTTTCTGAAAGATTTATGCCTAAAGTCTGGATTTGAGCTGAAGGGACACAACCTTGGCTTTCAACTTACAAAAGGTTATCCCCTGTAATAAAATCCAGAGTCAGTGAAGAAGTTTTCAGATCAGGAAGGCAACAGGGAGTAAACAGCAAGGAGATTCTCTCTTCTCTGAGAGGTACATATATCACTACCAGAGTAGTCTCCTTAGTTTTATTGTACCCAGAATCCTCAAATAATAGTTGGAGCATTTTACTAGTAATCTGAGTACTTAGGAATCAAACTGAATACTTCCTTTTTAAGTATAAATACAAAATACAGTATTTCTCCTTATTTGAAATTTCTATTGCAAAACTCATTGTACGTGCGGTTGAAAAAACTGAAATGTAAGAAAAGGAAAATTCTGAACCAAATATTTTCAATCCACTTTATTGAATTATAATTCACATATCATAATTCAAACATTAAAATATAAAATAAACCCATTAATGTACATTCTGTCTCTGCGGATTTACTTTTTCGGGAAATTTCATAAAAATGAATCACATGGTATATGGTCTTATGTGACTGGCTTCTTTCACTTAGCACAATGTTTTCAAGGTTCATCCATGTTAGAGCAAGTGACAGTATTTCATTTCTACTTCTTACTGAACATTGTTCAACTGTGTGGATATACCACATTTTGTTTATGCCAAGGATTTGAGGTTGGAGTTACTAGGTTTGAACCAAAGATTTTAAATCAAAATATGCTTAAATTTTACCAGCCCTAAAATACAGTTGTCTTTTATTACTTTAAGAATATATGAAAGGATATGGGAAAATAATTTTTGATGATTAGTTTTACTCACCTATACAAAGAAACTCACTCTACAGTTATTTTAGTCTCTCTAAAATAAATATTTACTAAAGCTTTAATCTCCTCTGGCTTCAATAATGACACACCCTCCATTTTGAATTAGGAAGGCAATTCAGCTGTTTGGTGAAAAATGAAACAAGGATCACATCCTTTCTACTTGTTAACAGCAAGATAACGGGCAATTCAGTAAGGGATATTTGCAAACTAGTTAGCACACCAGGAAAAAAAAATCTAATTGGGAAGTGGACTTGGCTCAGTGGTTAGGGTGTCTGTCTACCACATGGGAGGTCCACGGTTCAAACCCCAGGCTTCCTTGACCCATGTGGAGCTGGCCCACATGCAGTGCTGATGTGCGCAAGGAGTGCCGTGCCACGCAGGGGTGTCCCCCACCACACAGGGGTGTCCCCCACATAGTGGAGCCCCACGCGCAAGAAGTGCGCCCTGTAAGGAGAGCCACCCAGCGTGAAAGAAAGTGCAGCCTGCCCAGGAATGGCGCCGCACACACGGAGAGCTGACACAACAAGATGACACAACAAAAAGAAACACAGATTACCGTGCTGCTGACAACAACAGAAGTGGACAAAGAAGATGACACAACAAATAGACACAGAGAACAGACAAGCCGGGGGTGATATAAATAAATGAATAAATCTTTAAAAAAAAAGAAATCTAATTGAATCTCAGCTCAGTCTTTTGGGCGCTTACAAGTGTTTGCATGGCAAGACAGGAAATCATGGGCGAACTGTGTGAAACGGTCTGTAATATTCAAAGGTTGCAGAGGCAAAAAAGTTTACAGATGCTAATATTCATCAAGCTTGTACTTCCTCTTCCCAAAAAGTCCCAACTGAGATGATAAAATTTAGAACATGCCCAAAGTGGAATTAGGTTTGAACTGTGTATTGTTGAAGATGATAACCTGGATGAGAATGCCTGTTGGAAAGGAGGCGGAATCAGTGCCCTGGAGATAGTAATGTTATTCATGCAGTGTGCACCTTGGAAGGCTGTTTAGATGGCATTTGATTACCACTCCTGTGTATTTGGTGTCTTGCAAGTATTCTGTGGGGACTATCTTTTATTTTTCCAATTGAAAATAGGTTAGGGGAAGGAAATAAACATGTTAGTGCTCTGAAAGAGAAAAAATAAAGATAGTAAGATATTTTCGCAAAAAATTTCCTCCTTGGCCTGAGTCATAAAAAGTAGTGTGAAAATACCAACTTACTGAATAATTTTTATGTTGTCAGTAAATTTTTAGTCAATTGAGGACATTTTTAAAGATGTGTATTTCTGTAAAATAAAGGGTTCTAAACATCACTTAATAGGCTCCAAAATCAAACCAATATTTTACTTAAGATACAAGTTATTGACATATTTTTATTGCACATTATGTGTTATTTTAACCAAGCATAAAAATATAGTAGTTTCCATTTTGAGGAACCTCGTTCTAGCTCTTTTTATTTTTCATTTGGGGGGCCAAGAGTTAACCATTTAATAAATATTATTATCAAAAAACAGGTGATCTGTAGCACAAACAATATCAAGGGCCAGTTTTCTAGTTTTCAAAATGTATATTCAGAGGTGAATATCAGTAATGAATGAAAAGATTGATAAAATATCATTTGGTTCTATTATTAGTAGTGGCATATATATATATGTGTGTGTGTGTGTGTGTATATATATAGTGTCATGGGGAAATAGAAATTAATACTGTTCCTTCCCCATTGCTACTTCATAAGGTATGTTTCTTATAGTATCTTCTAGTACATCAATTTAGATTAAATCAGGGTCATCCCTGGACAAAACTGTTTCCTTTCATGTGTTTCTAGTGAGTTTAGTGAGATTTTCATTTATGATCTTACCCTACCCTTTGACAAATTTTCCTCATGCATGAAACAATGGATCTTTTCATTATTCAGCTGCCACGCCACTCTCTTGCCCACACTCTTCTTTTTCACCATCTTCTTGGTTCTCTATCACAGCTTGTTCTTAGTGAGAACTGAGACTACTCCATTTCAGTAGTTCTCTATCAGGGTGAGTTTGTCCACCCAGGATACATTTGACAATGTCTGGAGACAGTTTTTTGTTGTCACAATTGGGGATGAGAAGGTGAATGTGCTAATGGTCTATGGTGGGTAGAGGCCAGAAATTCTGTTAAACAACTTCTAATACACAGGATAGGATCCCAGAACAAAGAATTATATATCCCAAAATGTCATTAGTGCCAAGGCTGAGAAATCATGTATTCATGTTAACTTACCAAACGAATAACTTCTAATACATGTATCTGTATTTTAATGAGGGAAAAATCTCCCAATTGGGAACATATAACTTAGAGGTTCTACATATTAGATTGAATTTTTATTGTGTATCATTGATTATCAGGTGTTGGCCTCAGGCCCACACCACAAAAGGTAGGACTATCAGCCATATTATACTAAATAATTCAATCTGACAGCAAAACCAAAATTGATTTGCTATGATTTTAGTCCCATATTGACCATTGGAAACATAATTTTTAAATACTTTTTTTTTTCTTTAAAGATTTATTTATTTCTCTCCTCTCCCCACCCCGTTGTCTGCTCTTTGTGTCCATCCATTCGCTGTGTGTTCTTCTGTGTCTGCTTGCATTATCCAGAGCACTGGGAAACTACATCTCTACTTTGTTGCATCATTTTGCTGCGTCAGCTCTCCATGTGTGTGGCACCACTCCTGGGTAGGCTGTGCTTTTTTCACACAGGGGAGCTCTCCTTATGGGGCATCCTCTTTGCATGTGGGGCACCCATAAGTGGGGACACCCCTGCATGGCAAGGCACTCCTTGCATGCGGCAGCACTGCTCACGGGCCAGCTCACCACATGGGTCAGGAGGCCCTGGGAATCGAACACTGGACCCTCCATATGATAGACTGATGCTCTGTCAGTTGATCCACATCTGCTTCTCCCCAATGCTTTTTTATGGGGAAGATGGTGTGGTAGAGTATGGAGAGAGATAAATGGCGGGTAAAGTTCTGCCATAAAGTAACTGTGTTTTTGACATATCATTTCACCTCTCTAGTAGGGTTTGAACCAAGATTTCTTTCAATATTGAGCTTTAAAAAAATTCTGAGATTTTATAATTAACCTATTTTATGTTAGTTTGTTCCCACATTGAGTATTATAGTTTATCAACTTTGTTGCTTGCATACAGTAGAAAATGTATCCCATAAAATATATTATAACTCGTATTACATAAATTTTCCTACTGTATACAAAAAACAAAGCTTATAAATTGACATAACCTCTCTCAAGAAATGGACATGAATGGAGACATTATTGACCTTAAGAAACCTTCTTTCTTGAGCAAATATGTTGATCATGGCATGGATTAAATTGGCCACATCCTGTTTAGCTGGTGCAATTCTCTTGACAGTTGTTTGCTTGACTTGATAATGATGATCATGATCATGACAGTGGCATCATCAGGAAGAAGCAATACTGGAATATCTCAAAATCCATCAATAGCTGGTGCTTTGATTCCAGTTAGGCTGCTTCTCTTTTGTCCTCAATGTAGCAGAAGAATTACTTGCAGTAGATATATTTTCATAACTGAACAGTGAAAAAGGTTGCAGCTGTGCTTTAGATGCCCTCATGCTGCCCAGGCTTTATCATCACACTCCTTCCTTGGAAATGGAATCATTACCCTCAATTGTCACCGATGTAGTTTCTAATGAATCTCATACTGAATCCACTGATTTGAGAACAGCTAGCTTCTCTTTCCAAGGGTATTGCTGCTACTCCAGTATTTCCATCAAGGTATGCAATGGCTTAGAATTCATCCAAAATAAATAAAGAAATAAAGTCCTGCTCCATCATTGCCTGCCAAATGAAATCCATTATCAATACACTCTTTTTTAAAAATTTCTCTCCACACCGCCCCCCCAGTTGTCTGCTCTCTGTGTCCATTTGTTGTGTGTTCTATCCTTATCAGTGGCCCCAGGAATCTGTGTTTCTTTTTGTTGCATCATCTTGTTGTGTCAGTTCTCCGTGTGGGTGGCGCCATTCCTGGGCAGGCTGCATTTTCTTTCACGCTGGGCAGATCTCCTTACAGGGCACACTCCTTGTGTGTGGGGCTCCCCCATGCGGGGGACAGCACTTCTTGCACGTTTTTTTTTTTTTTTCAATGCACTCTTGATCTTACTGATACTCTATTTCGTTTTCCTTCTTAGCACTTCATTGTTAAAACATGGCCTCACATTTCCCCATGATTTAGTTCTTATATACTAACATCCTATAACTGTTATTTGCATTTTCCTTTCATTATTAAAAGAACATTTATTTAGACAGTTTTTTTTTTAAGTAGCCTTAAAATAGTGTATTTTGTGGTCCTAGAAATGTGATTTAGCCAAAGAATTATTCCAAATTTTACCTCCTGAAATAATTTGGAAATCATCCTCCTAAAAGAAATTGGGAAAAAATGGAGAAAAACACACAGTAATTTTGAAGATGTTTAAATCATATTAAAGTTTTACTGTTCTTTAGAATCTTTCTTAAAATTATTCTAATATGACAATTAATAAAAAGGTCCATCTTCATGTAAGACATATGAAAATGGATTGTTTTCTAACAGAAAGTGATTAGAGACAGCAAAATGGCTGCTGAGCCTAGAAAAATGAATCTCCTTCTAAGAAAAAGAGTAAAAATATAGTTGATAGGATTTACCTGAACCCTGAAATCTATAAGTATTGTAACTTCTAAAATGGAAAACAGTAGAAGGATTGGAAATTCTACCTCTTCTTAAGTTGACTCAGTAAATGCGACAACTATTTCCTTCAGGGTGCTTTCTGTCACAATGGGCTGGTCTGGACCAGAAAAAGTAAGGGAGAGAACAAGGTCATTTGGGATGGGCTGAGTAGGGAGGACATGTTTTGCACAGTGACAGACCGGAGTCCTAAGTTGCAGTCTAGTTTAAAGGAAAAGGGTCGGGGAACAAATAGGAAGAATTCTCCATCTTCCTTTCCCTTCCATCCCTCCAATCTTGAGAGGCAATAAGTCCCTAGGGATCCCAAGCTATTATCTATTTCTTGTGCCAATTAATTACTACACTAATAATAAAAACCTTTTTGTACACTTTGCCTTGCTCCTGACCCAACACGTGAGAATAATTTAATGACTTACTATTGTATGTCCATTAACTCTTTCAGCCATTGATGTCTTGTGCCATGAAAAAGAAAATATTGACTATGTCCTGATTCTTCCAATGAGGCTCCTAACCTTTTTAGTATTGTCTCTAGAAGTGAAGGGATTTATTCATTCTGATGGATGGAATATTGCTCCTATATGAAAGGACATGAATTCCTTAGAGAAGCTCCTACATGCATTTTTATAAATTTAGACCCAAGTAAAAATCTGTCTTGATATTCATAATGAGAACTTATGTGATATTCCCTGAATAACCTGTGTCAGTGTTAGCTCTAACACTTGATCTTCTAAGAAGCAATCTCAGCCTTATGCAAATGGAAGAATTACAACTGAGCCAGCATTACATAGCTGGGGAATGAGAAGCATTTGTATTTCTCTGTTTCTAAATGTGCCAGAAACCATGTTTTGAGAGTAATTGACTTATTAATTCACACTGGAGTTATTACATCTTCAGTTTCAAGAATTATATTCTTGTTTCTGATTTAGGTACAAACACTTGTAAATCTCCTACTTATCAGAAGATCATATACTTAAGAGTAAAAGGAGATGGTACTTTTTATTTTGTCAGATAGTTTTCTCCTAGGACTACGGCAAGTTTAAAGAATAAATTCTTTATTTGGGCTAAAATTTTCATACTTTGACAAGAAATAACAAAGTAGTAATTTCTAGATCTGTATTTTTAAAAATCAAAGTTGTTAAAATAAGAGTTGACTAAAGAAGGAAATACTGTTTTATAATAGCAATACATTTTAAAACATCTTCCTATGTAAATGGATAGCTAGAAGAAAAAGGATCCAAACATAAATATATTCAACTTTCAAAAAATTTGATTTATCAAAGCATAAGGAGAAATCATAGTAATCCTTTATTGTAAAATTCTAGTTATTTACTATCTTGAGGGAGTAACTATTGTAGACATCATACCGTTTCCCTAATTACATCAAAAAGCTATACCTTTATTTTTGAATTAGAAAATGCAGATCCTCTTGAAGTATGTCTTCTTGAATGTGTGCATAGATGTGCAAATGCCCACAATGGGAGTCTATGGGAATGGAGATGATCTTTTTCTGAAAATGAGGTGGGACTCTAGTTCTAATAAGTATACTGAAGGTATCAACTGGGCAGACTTGGTGAAATAAATAATTACTGTAAAACTGGACTTGAATTCTGGTTCCATTGTTGACTTTCTTCATGATCTTGTCTATGTTCTATTAACGTCTCTGTGTTTCTTTTTCTTTCTCAGAAAACTTGAGTGATAAGAATAGTTAATTTTTAAATTTGTTCCAGTTCTCACATTCTATGAGAATGAATTTGCTCCCAGCTGCATTGTGTGTGCTCTAGAGGATAATGCTTTCCTCAAGAAACTGTGTTGAATTGGAGACATGAACTGTGCTCTCTTAATGTGAATTCTCATTTCTTTCTGGTCATTAAAAGTCCCTTGGCACTGTTTTGCCGCTGAGGTGAGGGACCTGAAAGCCATAGTCCTTAGTTCAAGTCCTTAGGCCATGTCCATCCTTTTATTAAAATTTCCTCTGAAGTTTTAGTTCGTTACCCTATTCCTCTCATCTGACCTTAGAAATGCTTGTTAAAAGCTGCCATTTTATTCTTGAAAAACTGATACTAAGGAACACTGTGTGCATATATATATATATATATATATATATATATATATATATTTTTACTTTGGTCATCTCCTTTTTAGAAGCATACTTAGAATTTGATGGGTTTGGTCCTAGGAGACATGCTTAAATGTAGGTACCTTACATAAGAACAGGGTTAGGGAAGTGAGGATCATAATACCACAGCATATTCTGTCTTTGCAATAGTTTAAACTCTCAAAGCCTTGCCTCACATGTAAAATACCTTATTTATATATAAACAAAAGTTAGAGCTGAGTATTTCAAATGCCATTTCCAGTTCTCTTCTTGAGATTGTTTTAAATAGAAATAGCTGCCAAAGTTTTATTTATTTATTTATTTATAAGATTTATTTTTTATTTCTCTCCCCCCACCCCCCAGTTGTCTGCTCTCTCTGTCCATTTGCTGTGTATTCTTTTTGTGACCGCTTCTATCCTTATCAGCGGCACCAGGAATCTGTGTTTCTTTTTGTTGCGTCATCTTGCTGCGTCAACTCTCCATGTGTGCGGCGCCATTCCTGGGCAGGCTGTGCTTTCTTTCGCACTGGGTGACTCTCCTTACGGGGTGCACTCCTTGCGTGTGGGGCTCCCCTATGCGGGGGACAACCCTGCGTGGCACAGCACTCCTTGCACGCATTAGCACTGCGCATGGGCCAGCCCCACACAGGTCAAGGAGGCCCAGCGTTTGAACCTCAGACCTCCCATGTGGTAGGCAGATGCCCTATCCATTGGGCCAAGTCCCCTTCTTGCAAAGTTTTAAATACAGTTTTTGTCAGTGTGTCTTCCTGAAATTTAATTGCCCAAAAGATGCCTTTTCATCTTAGACTGCAGCCACAAAAGAGCAAATGTATTAGTATCCCTGATGGCATATCTTCCCCCCACAGTTGGATACTCTTCCCCTTTTAAATCTGCCTGTGATTCTTTGTAAAACTCTTTTTCTGATGCATGAGTTCTTGCTTTAACTCTGTTTCCAAATATGTGCTTTTGTCTGATGTCTAACCTCACTTCCAGGTTTCAGTTTTAAATTCTCTTTCATTTGCTCATTGGATTTTTCTGTATTCTTCCTAAAACAATCAGTGTACTTTCAAGTTTTCCTTCTTCTTTCCCACTCATTGCGTGAGAGCTAAGAAGTTGCTCAGGCTTTTATTTGAAGTCACTGGCTTTCCCTTGTTTCTCCAGAGTTGCTTGCTTCTTGTTTGCAGAACCTTGTAATTATATCACACCCCAGTTCATACATAGGTTGGATGACCCCCTTCCATTACAGTGACTCGTTTTTCTAACCTGCTCTTAAATGTTATTAAGAAGGATAATGTTTCTCTCTATTAGATCTCAAAAAGGAAATCAAAGATTTGATTGTTTTACATTTTGGTACTATTTGAATAAAAAGTGAAAGCCTTTGTATGTCCTTGTATATCCAAGGGATGCTCCCAAAGTAGATGGAGTCAGAATATGTCTTCTATTAATAAAATTCGGGAGTATTTGAAACTAATATAAGAAAGGGCTAATATGGGACTATTTGACAGCCTGGAAGCCTGAAGAAATCCTTCACTCCCATGAGGCTGTGTTTCTGAAGACTCTTCTTCCAAGAGCAAGCCTACTGTTTTGCTGATCATGTCAAACAAGAACCAGGAATGAATTTTCTATGTCACAAGGCAAAGCAGTAGACTAAAGACCTGAGTGGCAACACCTTGCACTTGAACCTCATTTTCTTTATAGAAGTGTCCAGAGGACTCTTAGGCAAGTATTTAAGGGAGAAGGAGTTCAGATCCATATCTACAACCATATAACTCAAAGGCAATGTTTATATATCAGGGAACCTTTTAAAAACCATCTAGATCTATGGGTAAATTTCAAGTCTACAAAGTTCAGCTGGGTGAAAAGTTTACTCAAATGCATTCTTTCATCCCTGTTTTTAAGCCTAATCCTCTTGCTTCTAGGCTGACTCAGATTCATAGAGCTAAAATCATTATCATACTTCCCCAGTGACTGGTGGTGATATTTGATTTATAAGCTGAGACCAATTTTTCTTTAATTCACTGTTTTTAGACAGCCTGACCTGAAATTCAATGTCCAATGCTGCAAATATTAAATTAGTGTTCTCAAATACATCTCATAAAAACAGTTGACCCTCATTGAGGTGGGAGGTCATATCAAAGTAGCACCACTGAATTAGAGCCCTAAAAATTTAAAAATGAATATTTCTAAGAGATATAAACCTAGCCATTTTTCTAGGTCAGGGAATATAGCACTATTCTTTCTCTGTCCCAGAATTACAAAATTTGATATCATTTAGATAGAAATTGTAGTACATAACATGGATGAGCCCAAGCCTCTAGATTCCTACTGTATAGTTCAAATCTTGGCTCCAGTGCTTGGCTCATTGTCACTTACCCTCTTTGCACCTTAGTTTTCTTATCTGTAAAATGAGGGAAAAACTAATATGTAACAGAAAGTTATTGTGAGTGTCAAATGAATAGTAGAGATTTAAATCCTGTCAATCACCCAGAGTATGTATTGCTTGCTGCTATAGTAGATGAAAAGATATAACAGACTTCTAAATTGAGGGAGGCAGGGTGAAAATCAGACTTTATGTATGTGCACTCTATAGAAGAAATTTAGAAAACCATACCATGCGTATTTCTATATACTACATTGGTATTGTTATCAAGACCACTGATGAGAGCCAAAACAGTGACTCAGAACATGTAATTGCTTCAGTCGCAGAAGTTCCCAGGAATCTAACAGGGCAGAAGATATAGATTACAGTTGGTAGATATGAAGCATTGTCTGGGAAGTCTATAGGGTAATATCAGGGGATAAAATCCTCAATTTAAGGATACAGAGGACTCAGAGTTCTTGCACTTGAGAAAGATCTATGTCTATAATTTCTCCATTAGTTATGGGGTTGTATTGTTGCCTTTTGTGCTGTAGCTGTTCAGATCGGCTTGTCCATGTCTACCTTGCCTCATATTTCTCACTGGATGTAAATATCTGGTTTATATCAAGTGAAAAGTGTTTACTGTTCAAATTATTTGGCATGAGTATCAGCTTGAAACAGCCTAAGATACTTCTAGGGGAATTTGAACATCTCATGATCCAGGATACTGTATTCAAGTTTACCACTAGCTAGCCTCTGATATTTGGGCAGTGCCTTGGTCTCAGAGACCAAAATCATGAGAATGTTTAGAAAGACAAATTATATTTGCCACCCATCCACCCTTTTATCCATAAATCCACAAATCCAACTGTCATAAGTCACACTACATATAAAGTATTTACAAATACTATGTGACACCAACTAAGTACTAAATACTTCATTATTGGCAGTGGACTTGGCCCAGTGGTTAGGGCGTCCGTCTACCACATGGGAGGTCTGCGGTTCAAACCCTGGGCCTGCAGTTCAAACCCTTGACCCGTGTGGAGATGGCCCATGTGCAGTGCTGATGACTGCAAGGAGTACCGTGCCACTCAGGGGTGTCCCCCGCATAAGGGAGCCCCACGCACAAGGAGTGCGCCCCGTAAGGAGAGCCGTCCAGCACGAACGAAAGTGCAGCCTGCCCAAGAATGGCACTGCCCACATGGAGAGCTGACACAGCAAGATGACGCAACAACAAGAAACACAGATTCCCGTGCCGCTGACAACAACAGAAGTGGACAAAGAAGACGATGCAGCAAATAGACACAGAGAACAGACAACTGGTGTGGGGGGAGCAGGGGAGAGAAATAAATAAATCTTAAAAAAAACTACTTCATTATTTTTATTATTGGCTACATAAATGTAAATTTATATAGCATATGTGTAGAGAGGGAGGCTGCATCTTGCTTTTTAATTTTAAATTGCACAAGCAATACAAATCTAATACATACATTATAAACATGTAGGAAAAATAATCACAGGTTTTGCTATCCTCCAGATTAAATTTAATACCTATTTTTGCACACGTTTTACCAGTTGGGATTGGTTTGTCCATTTGTTTTCATTCACCTTCATTCACATCATATTTTTACCTGAGAGAGAAAAACCCAAGCCAATCAAAAGAGAACCAGAAAAGGGCATGCTCAGTGTTTTCTTCCTGAGCTCATGACTTGGCTAAGTTACTTCTCCTGCAGTGTGCCAGCTCAGCAGAAAGAAATCAAGGAGTTGTCTCCAATAGCATCCCTCCTTCCTTTTGACCTCCTTAAATGAACTCTGGGCTAATCCCCTTTCCAATATTATGAAGACTGTTCTTGATCTACATAGCAGTACATTTTGGAGATTTTTCTCCACCAAAAAAAGGTTTGATGTTATTTCTAATACTTTTAGTACACACTTTTTCCCCAAATAAAAACAATGATAATCTATTCATGAAAATATGGGTTAGTACACAGACTTTTCTTTAGCTTTTTATTTGTAGTTTAAAATTCTACAGACCAGTTTTATGGTGTGTTAGATTTGAAGCTATCTGTTACCCTTGTTAATTTTCATAATGGCTGCCTTATATACTTATAGGTTATAGATGAATTCTTAAATTGGCTAATTTTTAAAAACAGCACTGAAAATTTAACAAAAAATTGCATAAAATTCCTAATGGCAGTTATATTCCTTTTTTAATATTCATATGTAGCATTTGCCCATATGCATATGTATTTTACATATTTCTAATTCTGGAAACCACATATGTATATATATACATATATTTAATGGTCTATAATTTATTATTTCATGTTATAAACATTCTGTTTTCATATGACCTAAAAGAACTATCTTGAATGACTATACAATATGCCATCAAATTTATATACCCTAAATATGACTCAATTATAACCCATTATGGAACATTTAGTTTCCCTATATTTTTAGCTCCTAAAATTTATACTGTGGTATCCATGATTATTCTATAAGTAGGAAGAAGAGGTCACAGGTTATGAAATTTTGTTGACTTTTGTAATTATTTTATTAAGGATTATCAATAGAGTGCTACTGGTGAAATTGAATAATTTAGAATAGCAATTTATTCTTGAAATCAACTTAAACCAGTTATATAGGAAGCAGTAATATAGGGATAAAGTTCAACTCTCTTAATATATTATGTTACCTTTTAAGGCAAATGCTTTAGCCATTCATATGAACCTCAGCTTGCTCCCTACCTGCTGCATGCATACTCTGTCTTTTGAATTTTGTCTGTTATTACTAACTTCTTTTCAGACTTGTGTCTTGGGAGAAAAGATAAATTTTTCTTAGCTTAACAACTTCATTATCTTTCCCCTTAATCTCTACCTTGAGATAATAATCTTGAGACCAAAAGCATTACGAAAGCCGTAGGCATAAATCTGAAAGAGATTCAATATTTGTAGTCCACGTTATTTTCACTTATAAAGCATATTTTGGCTTTTAGTTCTTCACCACATAGAATTGATACAAAAATTATTCTAGTTTCACAAATGTGTTTTCTTTTTATCTACTTCACAATAAAGTAAAACATATGGAATTGATGATTATAAGTAACCAGATTTCCAAGTTTTGCTCCCTTATGTGAACATGTACATACTCGAAAGACAATGTAGTTTTGGAATACAGTAGTTTTCCTATGTAGTTCTCCTGTGTAGAATTTTTTCAATGGAGTAGTTTTTTTTTTGGTTTTGTTTTGTTTTTTAACCTTCTGATAACTGATATTCCAAAATGGTAAACAGTTTTCATGAAGGGACACTCTTTTGTATACTTAACTTGCCACTGATCAATCCGTATTTGCAGGTTTAGAAACAGGAGGAAACTCAGGGTCATTCTAATTTTTTTCCTTGTAGGATTCAATAACTATGTTGAAAGAATGTCTTTAAACACATACAGTTTGTCTGTTGAAAAAAATAAAGTAGCAGAGAAAGAGATAATATGGCATAATCTCATCATCATTTGCTGTATCAGCAAATATATTTTGAGCAACTACTAGATGATTAGAAAAATGCAGAGCTCTTTAAGTGCCATCCAAAGAAGCCAATATAAATTACCAAGCATGCAATTTCTTTCCCTTCCTTATGGATGATTGTTTCCTTTTATGATTAGTAATGCACTTGAAAGAAGTCATGGTTGCATTTTAAAAAAATGTACCAAATCATAATTTGATTGCATGATGTTGCATCATATTGCTTGGCTGTATTCAGTTGGGTAACCAAACAAGTACTTTGGAGCCATGTTCCTCGTGGGTTCTGAATATTAATTTCTCTGGCAACAAAACAAAGCAATCAACTGTGAGAGTAGAGGTGTGTGATTATAGAGCTGAAAGGAGAAAAATGGTGGGGGATAAAATTTGATTTGTCCTGCTTCCACTCCAGGAATTGGATATCATAAGATATTGCCTGTTGAAATAGATGGTTTCACTGGTTTTAAAAAGTGGCAAATGTTTCAGTATGATTTGTCCACTGTCTGTAAAAATTTGAAATATGGATTATTTTCAGACATGAAATAGTGCTATAATTAATAAAGTAGTGAATTACATAACCATTTCAATAACTAATTGCAGGTCAGAAATAGGGCCAATAGCAGGGGAAAATAAATTTCTTGTAATTATGGTTGATATATTTCATTTGTCCTGAGCCAAGCTTGAATAAATAATTTGTACTCTGTGCTTACTGAACTTTTCTGGTCATTTGCCAATTGACACTGGAAGATAGAGGAGAGTAAAGTGCAAGGAAGAGAAAATGGTCGTTTTTGTCAATTAATTAGTGTTCTCATAATGATTTCTTGAGGGGTACAGGAATACTGAAATAGGAAGTTAGGATTACTAACTTAGCATCTATTTTGCAGATGGGGAAACTGAACCTTATGAGATTTCTTAATTCATTACACAGTTGGAACTTGAACCCATAACTTTGTCTCCTAGTCTACTCTCCTAGCTTTCTACAGCTCTCTCCCCCTGGGACTTGGGGCCAGATTCAGAGTGTTTGGAGAATTATTTGCACAAATGAACTTGAGTGAATTTTGAAAAATCTCAAATATAGTTCCTTTGCACTAGCTGTTGCATGTGGCAACTTTTGCTAGATGGTTCTTAGAGATATGGAGTTGGTATATTACAGGCACTTTACTCGGTTTCTCTGGAGTGAGGTGGGAGTATAATAAATTAAAAATATTAAACCATGCAGTCATTTATGCCTTCATCATGCTCCTGTGCCAACAGAACTTCCCACTGTGCTCTTGTTAACCTAATTTTGTAAGTAAGTCAAGAGTAAAACCCTTTTCCCATATGAAGAAATAGGGCAGGACAAGTAGAGTTGATACAGAATCCCCAAAGCACTTAGCATTTCATCCTTCTTCCTTAGATAGGTACATTAGAAAGTAAACTTAGGGGAATTTTAAAACTATTCACTGTTCATGACACTATGTATCCTGCATTTGTCACATATAATTTTCCAAGGATACCTGATATGACCTCTCGAAGACATTTGGTTTAAAATTAATTGGCAGTCAATGGCAGAGTAGAGTCACTTAAATTTGCTGAAGCAAACATAGTGGCATCTACTAGAGTATGTGTCAGGGTGTTCTCAGACTGCTGAGGGCAAAACTATGTGCTGGTGCCACTAACTTGGAGGCCTCCTTCAACTCTTAATTAGTTTGCAGTGAGAGAAGATGCCATCTTGACTAGCTGCCGAGGATACCATTAGGCAGGGCTACTGACCTTGGCAACACTAATAGTTATCTCTGTAGAATTGAGTTGTGAAACTAAAAGGCAATGTTCAGGTGTTTCCAACTGTTTTAAACCAGCAATATGGAGACGGCATGGAGGTCATTAAAACTAACTCTGGGGTATGTGGTGACCTGGGCAGGCCATACTACCTGCAGGTATCAACCTACCTATGGGTCAGTAGCACAGTGCTCCTTGCTGTCTAATGCCATGTTAGCAACATCATTTTTATTTTTAGCCTGAACATAATAGCAGGTTAAATTATGTGAGGAATAGTTCTTCTTGATAAGATCAGCAGGGATGCTAGAAGCAAGACTGGATTTGAAATAGCTGCAGCCAACTGCCCTCTCAGCCACCAGCCTTATCTTCTGGATAAATAAGAAGCCTGCAATTACATTTTGAGGACCTCTAATAGTCAGATAAGCAAAACAGGCCTTCTGTAGACCCGGGTTAAAAGGTTTGATTGTAAGGTATGATTTAAGGGCAAAGGAAGAGAAGGAGCAAAGAGAGAATAGTAGAGCAAAGGACACAGAATCTCAGTAATGAACTAGCAGTAGAAAATCTTCTGCAAAGAAAGAATATAAACAAGAAATAATCTCTCAAACATGGGGCTTAAGCTTTTGCATTTTCTTTTTATTCGTAACAGCGTGCCTAGCAACAGCTGATATAGTACAAATTTTGCTGAATGTCAGATTGAGAGCTCCAGAAGGTTTATTTCTGCAGGAGATTAAGGTACAAATATTTCCAGATTAGTTTCAGGGCGGCAAGATCAACTCACAGCATGAGGCCTCTGCCATCACAGAGATGCTTTGTGGCACTTTTTCTGCTCTCATAAATGAAGTGGCAAAATTGCCTCTTGAGTCAAATGGAAGAAGTCACAATGGTGTCTTGGTAGGTACCCTGGGGAGTAAGTGGCATGTGTTCTGGGCTGGATAGCAGGTCAGGATACAGGAAAGGGACTCGATGTTCTCTGGTGGGACTGGAAGCTCAGAAAACTCCTAAATTCACCTCTGTTTTGTCAATGATGGTTTTGAAAAGAACCGTTTCCATGTATTCTGTTATTACTGCAGTGAACGGGCATTAAGAGAGCTGGAATAAAAATCATCAGCATTAACGCAAGTTAATTTTATGAAAGATTGTATACATTGGCATGCCATAGGATGCACCAAGGTAATTCCTCACCATTTATTTTCACCCCCAATTGCTGTGCAAAACATCTTTGTCAGTTTTAGAAAATACATGGCTCACTGGCCAACATTAGTGTGAAAAATAAGGGAGAATATATTTTGGCCTGAAAGGAGTGGAATTCTAATGTTATTGCAGCTGCAATAAAGAGTAAAGCACCTTAGATTTAAAAAAATCACTGAGTGAACACAGAGCTGTTCACTTAAACCACTCAGATTCAGGGGCAACCTTTTAAAATAAAACCCAGAGGAAAACCATTTAATAAACAAATAAGGCATGCTGGAGTGACAGTTGTGGGAGCACGAGTGTAATCAAGTGTTTCCCTCTTAGAATTGTATTGCATTTAGCAGGAGCCCTGGGTCCCCTGGGATTTGGGGTTCTCAGAATAAATAACAGTGAAAGGGGTTTAGCTCTGATTTTTACTGTGCATTTGTCTTTGGAGATACCTCAGGCCAACTAGGAGCTCACCCACTTCACTGCTTCATGGATTTTGGCTACAGAAGTCCTGATACTGTGAGGGAGCCAAAGCAAGGCAGCCCCACCACTCCACTCACTACAACCCCATTTCTTCTTTCCACAGTATGAATTCAGGTGTTACAAGTGTTCATTGCGTGCCAAAAGAAATCCCTTCGCTGTGTTCACAAATGGTCCAAGATTGCTTCAAGAATCAGAATGGTGTGCTCTCCTTAAGTTAATAGTCTTTCACCTATATAATTTTGAGAATTTAAATTGTTTTACATTAAGTGTTGCCTAACATAACACATCAAGAAGTGTCTTGTTGCTTTCTGCTTGGTGGATTTGTGCTTTTCTGTTTCAATCAAGAGCTAACTTGGTATGGAAGTGAGGAAGGGACAAGCTTCTTTCTGCTCCTCTTTAACCTCCGATATTTTAGATATATCTGGTCTGTTGTGTTTTTTTTCCTTGAGAACATACCAGAGAACCCTTGTTGTTTATTTATACAGAAAGAGCAGCTATATATTTAGAAACTCAGATACAAGAAGCATAGTATTTAAAATAAGATATTAATAAATTAAAATCTTGGACAACCTTACTTGCCAGTATCCATAATCAGTCCCATAATAACAATTGATGCTGTCTGTTTCACAAAATTGTTGAAGGAGTAGCCTTAAGCATTTTTAAAAATTATTTTTTAAATTTATTTCTCTCCTCTCCTGCAGTTGTTTGCTCTCTGTCCATTTGCTGTGTGCTCTTCTGTGTCCGCTTCGATTCTTGTCAGCGGCACCAGCAATCTGTGTCTTTTTTTTGTTGCATCATCTTGCTGCATCAGCTCTCTGTGTGTGCAGTGCCACTCCTAGTCAGGCTGGACTTGCTTTCGTGCTGGATGGCTCTCCTTATGGGATGCACTCTTTGTGAGTGGGGCTCCCCTACATGGGGCACACCCCTGCATGGCAGGGCACACCTTGTACACATCAGCACTGTGCATGGGCCAGCCCCACATGGGTCAAGGAGGTCCTGAGTTTGAACTGTGGACCTCCCATGTGGTAGGTGGATGCTCTATCCATTGAGCCAAGTCCACTTCCCTGGGCTTAAGCATTTTGATACATGATGGGGACACTCTCCTGTGCCTCAGGGCTCCTTAGAGAAGATGGGAAAAGAAGTTATCCCTGTACAATCATAATCAGACTCTGGGTGTCCAAATGTATTTTTATACATTCTTGATCCTACCAAAACAGTTGTATAGAATATTTTAAGTCACCAATCAATATCGATCAATAAAAGGTTTTAATCACCTTTGAAATACACTGTGCTGGACATTGTTTGTGTGAATATAAATAGATGAAGTTGCAAACCATACCCTGTTCTCAAGAAACTCACAGCATAATTGGGAAAACAAAATAAATGTAGTATGAGCAAGTACCAAAATAAGAGACAATGTGCAATTCAATAAAATATAGATGATGTCATGAAAGTGCCTGACTGAATGAACAGAGGAAATAATAAATGCTGGAGGTGAGCAAAAGGGGAAATGGCCATTGGCTATCCTCACCTTGAAGTTAAATGGAAGAGAATAGATTTGGACAAGATCTAAAGTATTTTTAGGAATTATGAGGATAGTCCAAAGCAGAAAGTGCATCCTAACATGCATGAAAGTGTGACAGCAGAAAGATATAACAATATTCGCTGTGATGATAATAATTAACTTCTGTTGAATACTTAATAGGTTCCAGGTAATGTTTAATCATCACCACAACATATAATGTAGGATTAAGAGTTGCCAAAGGAAAAGCATAGTGACTGACTGGAAGTGAGTGATGGAGTTACATGGTTTATGAAGGATAAGCATTAGGAGAAATCAGATATTCCCAGGTCGTCAAGCCTGGGTGACTGGAAGAACAAAATATAGATTTAACTAGAAAAATGAAAATCTCTTGATGGTGCTGGTTTATGGAGAAGCAAATGAGGTTGTTTATGAGATGATTTTTTTCCCCCATGAGTTGCATGGGAAGATTCAAGGGGAAAATATTCAGCAAGTAATTAGATATTTGGGACATGGGATTCTGTTTGGGGAAAGGGGGCTTGGCTGGAGATAGATTTGAGCCATATGCTTAGGAGACATAGCTGAAGTCACCAGTGTAAATGGGAGCCAAGGACTGTGGACTCACCTTGGAAGTGTTTTACATCTAGAAAACAGGGAAACAAAGTGGGCCTTCATTCTTATTAACATCCCCATTTCTCTTGGTTCTGTCCAAAGGTACAGATGTACAAGAAACTAGTCTTTCTTTTCATAGAAACATGCAAATTAAAACAAACTAGAGGAGGTAAAAAGAAAAAGAACCATTATATATCTGATTTACCAAATGAGGAGCAAAGGAAAAATCTGAGGAAATCAAATAGTGACTGTGTGAAAAGAGAATGCTAGGTATAGAGCAATCAAAATATGTCAGCTCCATTGTATTCCAGGGGTCTATGGATCATGTTTAACAGTTTTGAGTGGATTCTTTAAGAGGCAGGAAAGGGCTTAGCTTAATAGAAAAATCTTTATCAGAAGAGAAATGGTATGGTTTTTGAAATCTGATTCAGTATTTTGAAAAGGAAGGATTTTTAACTAGAAAATCCAAAATGTGTGTGGATGGCAGGAGGAGAGAGGTTGATTGTGTGCATGTATATGTATGTCTGCATATAAGTTTATAAATGTGTATGTAATCCCGCACACACACATACCTTCTTCTTTATTGTCCTTCTAAGATCATAATGGATTAGGATGGTATAAGATGGCCAGAGATATGCAAACTCTTAAATAGATAACTAAACTTATATTAGGAAAAAAGTAGAAGGAATGGTTTACATCACCAATATTGCTATGAAATGATAACAGAATCGTTTTTTGGGGAAAAAAAAACAAAACTAACAATTTTCTGTAATAGTAATGGGAAATGCCAGATGATATAGCATCAGTTTCTTAGGAATGTGAGAGTTTTAAGTAATTCATAAAAGGAAATAAACATTTTCCTTAATGTAAATAAACAAATGTGCATTATCAATCCTGTCATGAGTCTTTCTTCTATCTCAGTTTCTACTAGAAGATTTCTGCTATATTTGGAATTACCAACTTACAAGGTTTGTATTAGTTTTATTTATTACTAGAACCCCTCATTTGCAACCTAAATATTGCCTTCTTATTTAGAGAAACACTGAAACATCAGCGAGGAAATGGACATGAGCTAAAATGGATACTAAAATTCCTTGTTACCCAATTTAGTACTTTAAACAAGATGCACCCCCCTCCCCCGACCAAGAAGACAAAACTATCTGTCTTTGCCATCTCCTCTATCAAGGAGAATATTTTTCTCAACCTGTAAAGCAGAGGGTGGGGGGAAGAACATGCATAAGGCATAATTGACTCCTAAGATAGGTTAAGACCAGCGTAAGCGAGCACCAAGTCTCACTTAAAAGAGTTTGTTAAATTAGGCCCCAGTGGATTAAAGCTCATAGTACTTCTACAAACAAAGCAAAAAAAAAAAAGCAAGAACATTCAGGTTTTTTATGTTAGTATTTAAAGAAATAAAATTCTGGAAAATACAAATAAGTCATCTTTTTTGCTGGTCAATGGAGATGCTTGCATGCTCTTTAACTTAGTGAACATAAGTTCAGACACTATAGTGTGTAAGGTAATATGCCAAACATGTTATGTGTTGTGGAGAATTTAAAATTCAGAAGATAGAGATCTGCCTATCCTAAAAGAATTTACAGCTAATAAAAGAATTAAAATGTAATTATAAGTATAATACAAGTTGGGATTTGATAAATACGACAGGAAAATACAGAAGAGCATTTGAAAGTATTTCAGACTAATTCTGCTTAATTCTGACAATAAAGAACACTCATTTCTGAAAATATACTTCACCAAAAGTTCCCATCATCTAAATTATTACTTTCAATATTACTGTTTTCTATTAGACTAATGACAACAGATTGATTCAAACAATTTCCAAAATAATGTTAAATGCTTCCTGAGCCAAACTGAGTTAGTTTAATTGTAGGGATTAACATTTGATGAAACAAAAATTCTCATTTCTGCTAGGAATTAAAACTGTATTTTCTTTGGGTATTGGACTGGAATTTAAAAAATTAGATCATCAAAATATTCTGTGTACTGTATATGAATTGATATTTCATTTTCAGCGGTTCTTAACATTTTTTGCCCACGGACTCCTTTGACAGTCAGGTGAAAACCACAGATCCCTTCTTGGGTTGAATGACCTCAACATTGGAGGTCAGAGAAAACAAAGATAATGTGGGTTTTTTCAATTCAAGTTCACAGGCCTCCTGAAATCTTTCCATGGACCCCTGGTTAAGATCAAATCTCTGTCACAAACTTTGTTCAGCTCTTGTCCTGTGTAATTAAAATTAATTTTTAGAATGAAGATCCTGTGGGTATTTGAGGATACCAGGAGGATATTTTCAGATTATAAAATTATCAAATGTGGAAAGCACGCACACAGTAAATGTGTATTGAATCAGATTAACCCATTTGCTTTGAGCTTGCTTTCCAGGCACAGTGAAAGGTACAGGAGGTACACTGGGGAATGAGACAGACGTCGTCTCTCCCATTAGGGCATTGATAATAACAAAGGGGAGAAAAACAAAAGTTACAATACAGATGTAGCTGCTCTAATAGGGAAATTCTGCATGCTGTAAAAGCACATGTGGAAAGTATGAAACCATTTTAGGTCAGAGAAAGCTTCCAGAGGAAGTTCATCAGAGCTTCATATTTGAAGTTAGCCACAGAGGGGAAGAGATGGAGGAGCAGCAGGTGCAAAGGGAGAGTCAAGAATGCCAGGTGGATCCAGCTAACGCATGAGTTAATATGGCTCTAGTATCAATCTCTGCTGGGGAAACAGGTAGAAGTTGGATTAAGTAGGTCCAGCCTGGCTCTACTGAAGGCAAGTGGAAGGTTGAGAGGCATGACACGATCACGATCAGATTTGCGCTATGGCACTGGAGTGTGCAGAATAGCCTGGAGGGGACTGAAATCCTTAGGTATGAGATCTTTTTACGCTGCTATAATATAAAACTTTCCCATGTAATGTACCATTGGGGGCCCATTACTCCAGATTCTTCCCTCAGACAGGTAAAGTCTGGCTTGGTTAAGAAACCAAGAACATATGATAATTTTCCTTGAAACCATCTTCTTGCCATTATGGACATTAAAGTGTCTTTTCACTTAGGAGTATTGGAAAATTTGTGAAAAGATAATATTTTTTATTTAAAAAAGAAGGTTTTTTAAAATGTATTTTTTGGCTAGAGAAAAAATTGGCCCTGAGAAGCTAGCCTGATGTTACACCTGAAGAAAATGATTGATTGTGAAGACAAACATGGACATTTTCCTTGGCAACAACAATTAATGTAGAAGAGCCTCGCCTTAGGTCTATTTAAAGACAATAGAACCAGTTGAGCACATAACTATATAAAAGCATAATTAAATGTACTGCCTGTCCTTGTGCACCTTCACAGTTTACTTACAAATGTCTGAAGTATTTTTGGAATTGATCCTTAATTAGAATGCAGCATAATATTGTGATCACTAATTAACAATAAATGTAATATGTCCACTTTATCCAGTCTAGCACAGTGAAGCACTTAAAAGTGTTTTGTTTCGTTTTGTTTTAATCCTGGTCTTTTACAGAACAAAATATACTATACTAACAGCTGAGCCCTGAGAAATTATATGTAATTTAGAAATTATATGTGATTCCTATATTCTGGCTCTATGAGGAAATAGTGAGATATGTAACTTCTTTTAAAGTCCAAAATGGATTTCTGAAATTGGTTGCTTTTGAAGTTGTGGTTGAGGATTGTGTGTTAAAAAGAAATGGGGGGTCTGGATCAAAGAGGTTCCTCCTTAGAGTCCATGTTAAAATCAACAAAAGGGAAGTAATAAATTTATTCTCCAGTATATTCCCTGGTTTCTCTGAACTTGCACACCATGGCTACCAGGCTCATTCTTCAAATGCATAAATTTAGGAAAAAGTAAAATCTCTTAGGAGGACTTGATGTTGAGAGCTTAGAAGTGACACAAGTCAATCATTACCCTCAGAGGCATTTCCATCACCAGCCCACCGGCCCCAGTTGAGCACTTACTGTGCACCAAAAACAGTTAAAGCATGTACAAGAATATTTATCTGTAGAGTTAGTAAAAATATTTGCATTCTTTGTACTCAGCTGGACATTTGAAAGAAAGGCTATTTCATTGTATTTATGTGGGTTACTTTTTTCCTTTCCTGAAACTTATTGTTTCCCAAGGGGTTTTTTTGCTCTCCTTCTAACTGAGGTTCTGTAAGGTAACCTGAGAAACAGTCAGAGCCTGAAATGTGATGCTGGCAAATGTATAAGAATGTGAGTGTAAAAAAAGTATAAAATATAAGACCTTATGTATATTTATACTTAAACACAGGCACGAGAAGACAACAATTATCAAGTAATTTTCTGCAGTTGAAAATACTGTTGTCAGTTTGTATCTGAGAGGTAATAAGTGAGTGGCTGGTAGGCAATAAAATAAAGACTTCATCTGTATGTAGGCATGTGCTGTTAACAGAAGTCATGGAATTGAAGTTTTCTGAAGAAACGTCAACTATTTTGGTCCTTCTTTTGTTCTTCCACTAGACCTCAGAATTTATGTTACCACAATTAGAAATCTAGTCTCAAAAATGCTTTTGTAGATAATTCAACTTTATTTTAACAATATTTTAACAATATTTTCTTCTCCCTACAACATGACCACAATGCTATTTTAAGGAGGTAGCTTGATATCTGGAGCAAAACCCTGAATTGTAGCATCGACACTATTCCTGTTTTCATATTTTTATCCGATCTTCAGAGAAATCTCACACTAGTAGTAAATGAGAAATTTAGGGTGACTCTATGTGCTATATTTTTAGCCTACAAAATGTATACAGAATGCTGCCTTTTTTCTTCATTAAGTAGGGTAAACTTGTTTTCATACGTTAGTTTGACTATTCAGCAGTCTATTTTTAATTAAATCACAAAACAAGTAGCAAAATTGACAGTATTGATTGCAGCCTGGGCCTCCAGACATTATTTTTTCTTTACATATTTTTTTCCTCTGACCATCCTGTCTTCAATGAACAAATTTTTGTGATCCTTGAACTTTCTCCAGAAAATGATGTGGCAAAACGATAAATGTAACAGCAATACTGGTATGATGTGTGCTCATTTTTGTCAAGGAGAATAGGTCCACTATTATAAAAGATGAGATAAAAATTCTGATTCTCAAGCTAGGAAGTGATTTATGTATCTTTAGCTTTATTTTGATTCAATTATAGACTTACTGAGAAGTTGCAAAAAATCACACAGTATTCCCCATTTTCCTAATGTTAACATCATATGTATCTAATAAAATGATAAAAATCAGGAAATTGACATTGGTACAGTACTGTTAACTGAACTACAGGTCTTGTTTGAAGTTCACCAGCATTTCCACTAATGCTTTAGTTCTGTACCAGGATTTAGTATCCATTTCTCTTTAGTCTTCTCTAGTCTTTAACAGTTCCTCAGGCGTTCCTAGTTTTTTGTGAAAAGACTAATCACTTATGACCTGGAATGTTCCTCAGTTCTGATGATTAGACTGAGGTTATGAACTGTTGGCAAGAACATCACAGAAGAGCACTGTACCATCCTCAGTGTATCATATCAGAGGACACAGGAGACCAATAAGTCTTGGCGATGTTAATTTTGACTACTTAGTTATGGTAGTCTGCCGGGTTTCTCCACTCTAGAGTTACTCTTTTCCCCAGCAACAGCATAAGAAAAAAAAAGTCTATTTCTTTTTAATTTACCTAATATTGTATACCCACTGTATGTTGTGCCTCAGTTTCCCTCACTAATAAAATATTTTACTGGGACCTAATCCTCATCCAGTGTAGTAAGAACTAATATACTGTCCTTTGGAGATTCTTGGATAAAAAGCCACTTTATAACTGGGAATGATCACTCTATCGCATTTTAAGTAAGAACAGAAATAGAATGTTTAAAAGTAGATGGGCAGCATGTACTCATTTCACACCCAGGACTACAGGGACATCTGTTATATATGTGGCAGGCAGGCCTGAAATCTGGTTCTTTCAGCACTGACTAGTGTTTGCCCAATTTGGCCTAAGTCAGCCTGATTAAACACGGATCACATTTATCACTTGCTGCCTAGTTTGGCCCTTAAACCAACTGGGTGGGTAACCAACCATTGATAAGGGCAATACATAACTTTTTTTAAACTGTCACATTCACAATTTCTGCTGTTCATATAAGAAGGGGGAAAAGTCCCTTATATGCTAATGATTCTGGATCTATGTATTGTAATTCAGTTTGTATTTGATAACAAAATATACCCACTATAATATGACAAAATATACCCACTAATTCAGAGAAAGGCAGCCTTTGCACTATGGTTTTGTGGCTTCCTACCCTATTTTTTTCTTTTTGAATATCAGTGCTATGGGCCCTGACACAATAGGCTGAGAGGAAATTGGCCCCTTACAAGTGTAAAAGAAAGCAGAGAAAAGTGTATGAAAAAAACAAAAAACAAAAACCTGGCTCACATACCTCCTCCCTAAGCCCTTCTTTCATCTTTGACAAATGGAAATGATCATATGCCTACATCCTCAAGTTATTGTGAGGATTTGGTAATCTATATAAAATCTTTGTAGAATAACTGACACATAGAAAGCACTCATGAAAAACTAGCTTGTCATTTTTATCACTCTACCATGTTTCATCCCAGAGAAACAGATTTGGGTGTAAAAGGCATGGAAATGGAAGTGAGAGCTTGCTTTGCAAGGAGCCTCTGGAAAACTATCATGTACCAAATAAGGATCCAATAGAGTTTGTCGAATAATGTAAAGGCATCCTATCACTGGCATGCATTTTTGGACTGAAGGACAGGGATGCATGAGGCACATGTGATTCACAGGAAATTAAACTGTTCTTCCAGAAAATGGGTATGTGGGCAAATAAATCTGGAAATTCACTACAGTGGGAGCTCCACAATGGCAGTTGTCAACTGTGGTTTCATTCTGGTGCCTAAAAGTGCCTCATATATTACAGATATGAACAAATATTTGTTAGGTGACTAATCAAATATTTCTAAAAATGATAGCACAAGATTTGGACTGCACAGTTTGCTGTAAATGCCAATCCCATACTATGACTTTAGCTAAAGAAGGAGAGTGATCTCAGGTTCCCAAATTACACTCATTGTAAGAAAGAAACTTTTGACTTTTCCCTAGGTTAAGATGAAACTCATATTAACATTGTGTTGCCTTACATTTATGTTGCTAACAATTTTACCTGCATTATCTCATAAACTTCTCTCTAAATTTTTATGGTAGGTGGCAATGTCTCTACTTTATAAACTAAAAAAGAGAAGCTCAGACTTAAGTTGTGCAAAAGGTTACAGGAAGTGGAGATAAAAACTAAGATTTTAATTTAGGACTATCTCCAAAGACTATATATATTGACTAATACACGTGTACTTGTCCACTGCTCCAACCCCTTTAGAGTATTTTATTATATTCTTCCCCAATAGAATAAAACAAGATCTGTGAGAGCAAACTGTGTTTGTCTTTTTCATTGCCGCTAGAAACTCAGTTGATAATTTGTGAGCAAAGGACTGAATATAATAGAAGATTTTAGCCCCGTTATTTTTGTAGCTTATTATAATTTATGGGTTTTTTTGCTTGAAGTCTTATTCCTGCTTAAGAAAAAAGATGATTATTTCTGATTAAGTAGGTGCAGACTCTCTTTTAGTCTACCAGAGATCTGATTTGGCTGTCTAAGCAATCAGCAAACTGCCTAATGATGAATATACTAGTAAGCCTTACTTCCCCACTAAGTGCATCCAATAGAAGCTCTGAAAGTCATCCGGTTCTTGCCACTTTAGATCGGACACCTAATATATTAGGTATTAGAGTGCTTTGTGCTTACCTTTAACTCTTCTTTAGTTTAGGTGATTAAAAAATGCCTGTTGCTGTCTGTATGTGCAACATGCTTCATTAACAGTGATTTATTTGGGAGTTTAGCAGAATTGGCACTTTGCAGCACACCAGTGGGTAGATGGAAAGCAAACGTGAGATGATTGCTAAGAAATCCTTCTTTCCTCCTTTGACAGTAGGAAAGTTGGCAAAGTTTACTTCACTGTACCCAGAAAGCAAGGCTGGGAGTGGGGGTCTCTGGGCAGTGTCATTTCCCCCAAGTTCCCACAATCCACCTCCTGCAATACTCAGGAGGGAACGCATATATGCTTCCTGCAGCCACTGCCTCTTGAAGCCAGATGCTACCACTGCTTGCCCATCTTGTTTTCCCAACTATTTTACCTATTTAATGCTCAACGCTTTCTAGCTGAAACAAATTACAGATTTTCTCTCATATTCCTTTCAACAAACCTATATATCACTGTCAGATTTCCAAAGAGGAAAGTGAGACTAATAGAGGTTAAAGAACTTGCCCAAGGTAAATAGCTAAGTAGTAGAGCTGGAGTTTTAAACTTGGCTGTGGAATTCTAAAGCAAATGATCTCAACCACTATAGGGAAGGTAAATAAATTTTATTTTACTTGCAAAGTTGATTGATTTTGTCGTGTCTACTTGAACTGCTAGCTTGAGAAGATTCTGGGACTGCCCTTGGGCTAAGCAGGGAAGAATGCCATAATCAGTTAGCATTGCTTTCCATAGGTATGGGAGGGAGGAATGCAAGCACCACGGTGCCCCTGTTTGGAGCTATAATCTATTTTTCTTGTTCTTTTTGTATGAGAGAGCAATGATATGGGAATGACATTATAAAGGAAAGTTGAAACACTTGAGAAGATTCAGTACAAGAAGTAAAAACTGTATATTCTGTATACATGCCAATAACCTGCTATTCTGATAAGCCTCCACATAAGTATTTGGGAGAATTTCAACAGTATGGTTAAATATCCATACTCTGGAGTCAAGAGTTCAGGGTTCATTTTTGGGATGATGGAAATATTCTACATCTTGATGGTACTGTTGTTACATGACAGTATAGGTTTTTGAAATCTCATCGAATTGTACACACAAAAAAGGATGAAAGTATATGTAAAATATTCTTTAGTAAACTTAGGGAGTGGGCGGGAGGGGGGCAGAATTCAAATCCTATCTCCATTTCTTATCAACACTAACCAAAGGCTACCCTACTTAAACCAACAATAGTATTGTTGTCTACCTTAAAGAGTTGTTTTGCTAGTTTTGACTTTTTTTTATTTATTAGAGAGACTAGGTTTACAGAACAATCATGTATAAAATACAGGATTCCAATATAGCACCCTATTATTACCACCTTGCATTGGTATGGCATATTTATTACAGTTGAAGAAAGCACATATTTATAATTGTACTATTAACTGTATTTCATGGTTTAACTTAGGGTTCACTGTTTTTTGTAGTATAGTTCCATGGATTTTTTTTTCCTTCTGTTACCATATATGTAATCTAACATTACAGAGTTGTTTTAAAGATTATATGAGTTAATACTTAATGCAGATACTAGTACATAGTGTTTTGTAATTATTAATCTATTATTTCCCCAGTTATTTTATATTGTATTCTTTTATTATGTTGCCTCAACATTTTAGTAGTTGAATCACACATCCTTTTATGCTTTTATTAACTACCTGTGCTATACTGAAAGTCTACAAACATAAAAGCTTCATATGTATGCATAATTGTGTATAAAACCATAGCTTTGAATACATAGCTTTTATTTTCAATTAAATGTTAGAAAGCTAGAGCCATGTTTGTTTGTTTTCTAACTAAATTTAAAAGTGTCCAGTATCCATGTAAGTCTGAAATAAAATATTTATTAAAACTGATGGACTACATTGTATGTTTGAACTTTCTGAAAAGATTAGATATGGTAGAATGTGATAAACATAGAAATGTAAGCAAAGAAAGAGGACAGAAAAAGGAAAGCAGTATATTCTTAGGTCAGCTGGAATATAATTAACCAAATTAAATGATATAACTGAATTTGAGCAACAGTGGAATATGTGTGTGTGTATGTTTCCTTGTGTACGTCCATCTATGTTTGGACGTAATAATGTAAGACAGCTGAATTATCATCATCCATAAAAGAAACTAATGCATAAGAAGGAAATTCAGTATATATTAATAAACAGTAATATAAGCATTTTTGGTTAATATTGAGATACATACCAGAAAAATAGCTTGTTGTTCCTGGAAGCAGTTTCCTCAGGAGGATGGGAATGATTGTTAAAGCTGCTTTCATGTAGGACTACCATAAAGCAAAACTAAATAAAACTTTAAAAATAGCACAGTAACTTGTTATTTAGTGGAAATTGTGGATAGCAAATGCCTTTTTCTGGGCTGGGATTAAATTTCCAGCAACAGGTATTAATAATAGGGTGGTATATGGGAATCATGTATTTTATGCATTATTATCTGTAAACCTACAACTTCTCCAATTAAAAAAAAATCCACTAACAACATTGTATGTATAATTTAAAAGTAATGCATCTCAAACAACTTCAATAGAATGGGAGACTATGCCTGGGAGATTGTCAGATGATTCGGATAGTTCTGGTGATGACAAAAGCATAGTGGCTACCATTAATTGAACTATTGGAATAGCTTCCAACTATACAATCTTTTTCTGACAGAAATGGTGGAAAACACAGTTCAAGGATTATTAGAAGCAGTCTGGTTCAACTTCATCTTTTTTACAGAAGAAGATACCTGCCCAGCTAGTAAATTATGCTCTAAGCCTGGAACCCACGCATTCTGGACCTCAATCCAGTGATTTTTTTTTTTTCAAAGCCACACTATCATTATTGGAATTTCAGCAATATTTTTAAAGTGTTCTCAGTAGCAAAGTAGGTACAACATCAAAGTAGAACACAATTTTATAAGGAGAATGTGTACTGAGACAGTAGTAGTGGATATATGCTCTAAAGAACATTTATAAAATATTTTCCATAATTAGACTGTATAACTCCAGAGGCTTATGGACTGAGTAAAAGATATCCATCAGGAACTGAAATGAAGCGACATTGGCTACTGGACTTTGGTTCCAAAAGATTTCTGCCTAATGTAATTATTTTTATTTCTAGCTTAAACGCCAGAAGTGGCAGGCAATTTTTTGCGTAAAAAATCATTTAAAAAGGAGAGGGGTGGGAATTGCCCACCTTAGCCTACTTTCCCATCATTCCCCAAGGTTCTCTCTATTGTGGAGTTATGATGAAAGCAGGGTCCAAATTCACCATTGGGTGGGTCAGTTAGGGTTGAACAAAGAATTCCATTTTATCCATATCTGTGTCTTGGCACAGTTTCCCAAATGCATTATCCAGGCTCTTTATATCTTCCTATTTTGCATTGTTCACTTTACAATTTTAGATGCTTGGGACAAGAAAGCCAGTATGAAAAACCAAGCTGCAAACATTTTCACCATTCTTTACAGGCTATTTATTGCAATCTCCAATGAAGTAGGGAATTAGGACTAGAAAAAAAATTTGTCCCTTCTAGTAGATAGAATAAAATGCTGATAGAAGGAGAAAATCTAGTAAATTAATTTGATTAGCTGATATGATATGAATTTTCATTATTCAAGAACCTGTAAGCCAGCCTTTATAACTATAGGAAGTATAGATTATCTGTACTATTCATTTGATATATATACTAAGTTGCATAGTCAGTAATCCATTTTACGGAGCTGAATTGTCTTGTCCTTGTGGCCAGAGTCCTTGACCTATAGCTCTTTGCATGCTGCATATGAATAATGGGCGCTCAATAAATACCTTTTGACTGACTGAACATTAAGATTTGATTGACTGCCATTTTCTCTTGAAATGATTGGCACGTTGCTTTCTGAGGAAGCCGGTTTTCTCTCTTTCATTTTTGTTCACTGCTTCCCGGCCATTGTGCTTTACTGTACCCCTCATTAGCTAACTGTAGAGTTAGAAAAAGCTCCATTCTACAATTGGGAACTGTGGATAATCCTATTTAAAATTCCTGCCTTAAGAATGACAGGACTCTAAATAATGATTAGCAAGAAAACAGTGTTCAAGTTGTTCTTACACTTATGCCCATGCTGTCACGAGAAGATTTATCAGTTAACACCAGTGAAAAGTAGATCCTTCTGACAAGGCATTGGCTCTGAAACCTGTACTTTATTTTCTGTTAGGAATATTGTACAGATTCTGCACTTTTGCTTATGGCATCTGCCTTCACTCCTGCAGAAGGACAACTTGGAAAGCAGAGTAGGGAGAAGGGAATCACCATCAGAACTGCCAGACATTAAAAGATAGTTACTGGGGAGCGGCTGTAGCTCAGTGGTGGAGCACCTGCTTCCCATATACAGGGTCCTGAGTTCAATCTCCAGTACCTCCTGGAGGGGGGAGAGAAACAGTTACTTTAACAGGCCTCCCCGTTGGCCCCTGGAGAGCTAACAGTTGGGGCAACCAATCAGAACAGTAAACAGCTGAGGCCCTTCCCCCACATTAGGAAAGGGGAGGAGGAAAGGTCTTAAAAGGCCTGACCTGGGATCCCGTGTATGCATCTTACCCTGGAGCACACCCACAACCCATGTCTTGGGTTGTGTACTTATCTCATTTCTGATTTTCTTGTTTCTTAATGAACTCTTTATTGCCTACCTTCCCCCCCCCATAAAAAAAAAACACAGTTACTTTATTTATATTTCTGTCTCTAGTAGAAAAGAATTCTGTACTTTAGTATGAAGATAACATTTTGAATATTAGTTCTCTTGACTTCTAGATGCCTGCCTTTGGATAAGTTCCACAGCTTCTCATATTCTGATTTCCAATGCTATAAATTTAGAGAATGGTAATGCCTGAATTGTCAGGTTGTTATGAAGGTTAAGTGTGAAGCGAATGTACAAGCACATAGTAGGTCCACAAAAATGTTAGTTGCATTTATTCTTTCATATAAGTACCAAATATTTATTGACTGCCTACTCTGTACCAGCATATATAATGATTAAACAAAGATCCCTACCCTCAAGAAGCCTAATATCTGGAGGGGGAAGGGGATTGGAATCTGAGTCTAAATAATAAAGATAAATAACATTCACCTTCACAGTACTCTTGTTAGAAAGATAGGTTTCATGGTAAAATCCCCAACCTTTAGACAAAGAAATATATTTACAGAGATTAAGTGGTTTTCCCAAAGTCCAGTAACATGGCAAAACCAAGAAAAACTCACTGTGCTTGACTTTAAGTCCAGTATTTTCTCACCCTATCTTGCTGCCATAAGGCTTTGAAAATTTGTTATGTATTGGAAATATACTGAGAGAATAGCTTAATTGGTTGATGACCAGAGAAGAATTCTAAGGAGAAAACTAGATATTCTGCACCTCTGGGGATTTCCTTCAAAGCAGATCCACCAAAAAGAAAATGCAGTTTGTTAGGTGTGTCGCCTGTTTAAAGTCATTCCCACTCTCCTCCTAGCCTTCAGACCCGGGTCCAGACTCAATTATGCCTTCACAGCTGTTTGAGGAACAGGTCCCTAACTTACCTCTCCAACCTTTTTTCCTTTCATCCCCTGTCTCCAACCTCAGACTGTGCTGTGCAGTCAGGTACTTTAGTAATTCATAATCTGTTCAGGTTGTAACTGGAATTGTACTCTCTCTCTCCCTGCAGGACCGACTACCCAACAGCCCCCTTCCCAAGATTCCAGGACAGTAATAGGAGAGCTGGTCATGCAGCCAGGCAGAGCTGGATCAAATTCTGGTCCTGCCACTTAATAGGCAAATACCTTAACCTAAGTCTCAATTACTTTATTTGCACAATGAGAATAACGTTATGACTCTCCCAGGGTGGTTCTAAAAATTGAATGTAAAGTATTTTACTCATTCAAAAATATTTGCTGAGCACTTGCTACGTACCCTGCACTGTTCTAAGTGCTGAGATTACTATGATAAATAAATAAAGCCTTGCTTGTATGGAGTTTACATTCTCAGACAGAGAGACATGGTAAACAATCAATAAGGGGAAAAATGGTAGCTGCTAAGTGCCAGGCTTGTGCCAGGATCTGGGCTCAGTGCCTTCCATACATTTGCACTAATCCTTACAATAGCCCTGGAAAATAGGTATTATTGCAGTTTTTATAGAGCAGCCACACAGTGGGAGAATGGGCGATTCAGGGGTAGAGTCCCAGTCTGAGATGGCAGGCTTTGCTCCTTTCATTATCTTCCATTGCTGCCCCTTGAACACTCTCTAAGTTCCCACCGCTTCATGCCTGTGTGTTTTCCTTGTCATTGGGCGTAGACTGCCCTTCCTCCCTCTTACTTATCCTTTAAGATTTAGTTCACGCTGTTAGCCCCTTTGAAGAGCTTTCTTGAAACTCTGTCTCCCACCTGCAGGCTCAGTCAGATGATGCTCTTTTGCTCCCTTCACACCTTGTTCCTAATAACCTTATTACACAGATTGCACTGAATTATAATTACTGGCTTATTTGTCTCTCTCACCACAAAAACTGTGAGCTCCTTGAGGACAAGGTCTGAGCCTCCCTCACCTCTGCAAACCCAATGCCCAGCACTGTTCCTATGCTGTAATAAGCACATTCATCTGTTGAATTGAATGAGAACTATTTGGAAATCAGCAGAAAATGCCAAGTAGGGAGATAGCTTTGCAAGGTGATACCATAAATCTTTTCAATTTTGCTTTAGTTTTAAAATAGAGACTTTGGTATCAGGATTTGCCTATGCATCCTTCAAAACCAGGAATCTTAAGAGAAAACAGAATCATGCCTTTGTCCTAAGCAATTTATTCTGAGGTCTTCAGTATAACTTAGCATCAGAATTATTTGAAGGGTTGGCAGAGATTTTTCCTGAGGAGGAAGGTATCAAAATATCCTTTCGGATTCTCAGTTATTCATCTTCTTCTGGGTTAGCTGAAGAAGGTAACCAATTCCTGTTTCATGTAAATCCCCATCCTAGGATTTACGAGTCTGTTTCTTGGGCAAGGTCACAAAGTTAGTGCTGAGTACACTACCTTTGCTACAGCTACTTTAGGAAAAACCAGAGAAAGCTCACAACTGCAAAGAAGATCTATTACCACCATAACTCCTGGCTTATCCAGCAGATTTCTTTCTGGTTCTGACAATAAAACCCAAGTCACAAACCTTTTTGTCCTGCCCCACAGTCCCAAAGAGGATCATCATCTTCAGATCCCCTCAGAAAACCTGGTGCTTTGGTTACTACAACACACTAGATGAATTCTGTCAACAACCCCATTATTTCTGGGTCTCAAAAGTGAACGCAACCTAATGTAAATAAATGCTGATAAGGCCCTCAAATTTCTTCATCAGTAAAAATCCACAGTTTTCAACATAACATGCACTGTAAATAGCATCTTATCGTGAATTAAATCTTTATTGTGTAATTGGATACATTTCCTAAGCTAATTTTAATTGCTTCAAGAAACTGCTTAACATTGTAGATCAATCCTGAGGTCTGTGATGACATTTCCCTCACAAAATTAATTATTAATACCCTGATCATTTGCTTAAGACATTAATAGTTTTCATTGATCAGCACATCCTGTTTATCTAAAATGGCCTAATCACCATGCATGTCAGAAGATTATCTGAACATATCCAATTAGGGATGCTGCCCCTTTAGAGCCACGTCAGCAGATCAGAAGTTAAGGGTTTCTTTTGTCTTCGCAGTGTATTAAGTCTGGGTTTATCAGAAACTGAACTATTTAAGGGCATAGAAGAAAGGCAATTTCTCTAATGATGGGTCTTCACTTTCTATCAGCTTCCTGGTGAACTCAGTGACCATGCATTATAAATTTATGATAAGAGCCCTTGATTAACTAGCTTGGATTGTGGCATGTTTTTATGTGAGCCTATTTTTATGTGAGCCTATATACACTCACAGTGATTTCCTATCAATGGGATAGAGATGAGAAGCACCAAGTCATTACTGGCTTACAAATACTGGGGCTACAATTATAATATCTGTCATTTGTATGGTAATTTGCAGTTTTCAAAGTCGTTTTCTTTACTTAATCAGGAGGTGTCTCTTGGAAAAACTTTGAGAAGGAGGCAGAGGAGGGTGACATACCTAAGACCCTTCATCTAAATACTGCCAGAACTGTAAATAGAACGCAAGTCTCCATGCTCCTTCCCTAGAATTCTCACTTATTTGATTGACGGATCAATAGGCAGCCTCCTGCTCCTCTTTCAAATCCCAGTAGGAACGCAACTCCTTTATGAAGTTTCCCAGGCTAGAAAGTTTCCTCCTACCTTAATAATGGCATATTGCTTTGCAATTATATGCAATTGTGGGTAACTACCCCCACTGGAGTATGAGATCCTTGAGGATAGAAATTGTATCTTATTCATTTTAGTTTGTCTAGTGTCTCACATAGTATTTGAAAAGCAGAAGGTGTTCTAAATATCCATAAATTCATGCCTGGCTGGCAGGATGAATAGGAGAAGGGGTGGATGGATGAGAGGAAGCACTGAGATAACTGTATTTTACTAAGGTCGTGTTGTAAACCTTCAGCTTTTGAGGGCAATTGAGTTGTGTTGGCTCATGCAGTGTTAAAATTTTTTAAAAAATGATTTCTAGTATTCAGAACTTGGGAAATTTAAAAATATAATATTTCAACTTTTTTAATGCAAAAAACTTTTAATTGAAATAATTTAAAAAATTTTTAGACATTGTGTCTTTCATCAGTGTAAGATCTGTTGTCTTGTATGTACAGTGACATTTTCTTCCATATATTCCCCCAGTATCCTATTTCTTTCGTTTTATCTTCAAAGAAGCTTTAGGTTACAGAAAAGTCACATAGAGAATATAGGGGATTCCCATATACACAACATCCTCCCTGTTTTCTGTTCGGCCCTATTAATAAGATTTTATATCCAGATGGTACATTTGTTAAAATTGATGTAAAGTATTGAAGCATTGCTACTAACCGTGGTCAGTGGTTTATATTATGGTTTACATTTTAGCCCATACACTTTTATAGGTTTTGATGAAATTTAAAATGGCCTGTGTCCATTATTGCAAGATCATGCAGAATAATTCTTTGTTCTTATTTTTTTTTTCTTTCTTTATTTTTATTTAAATGTTACATTATAAAAATATGAGTCCCCATATACCCCCCACTCCCCTCACCCCATTCCTCCCACATCAACAACCTCTTTCATCATCATGACACATTCATTGTGTTTGGTGAACACATTTTGGAGCACTGCTGCACCACATGGATAGTGGTTTACACTAAACTACAATGTAAACTACAGTGTAAATCAACTTCTTTTTATTAAGTTGTGGATACTCTTGCAACCTGGGCCCTTGCCTGCACATCAGTAATCAATGTGAGCTGAGTTGCACCAGCTCCCTTCCAACATGGCAGACACATGCTCTCCAGGGCAGCCCAGAGGCTGCTGCCTGCCTCATTCCTGGGTGGCCTTCTTTTGAGCATCTGGTACACAGAACAGGTGACCTTTCTTTTTACTACCAAATACCTTTGTTTCAAGAGTCCCGGCTAATTGGAGAATGACTGTTCTTCATCGCGCTCTGCACATATTGGAATGAAACTAGTAGACAGCTACTCATAATGGGTAGGATTTCTTTCAGTAGGCACTGGAGCGGCACGTTTTTATTGCATTTTAGAAATGAAACTTGGAGCCTAGGGAGAAAGGCATTTGAATTGATCAAGGTAGTTATAATCTTCCCACACCTACCTCCATACTAACTAATTGGGAATTTCTACTTAGGTCCACCAATGTACACACTAGCTGTCTTGTTCAGTGGCAGTTCCTCCATATTCACTTTTTGTGGTGGATTATTATTTGGAAAATAAGTAAGAACAGGGATTGGAGACTACGAGACTGGGAGGGACCTTGGAAAACATGGACCATTCCTGGCCTTCGAGTTGGTTCCTGCCTGGTCGGACCTGGCTCCAATGCCTACCCAAGCACCATGTGGAAGAAAAGAACAGGAGGTTTATTTGCTTTGTGGGCATATTCCACATGCTTGTCTCTCCTTCTCCTTCAATAGTACTTTTCATGACATTTATTTATATTCAGGTAAGGATAAATTTGCAAGGACCACAAGGAGTATTCCCAAATCTCATTGTTACATCTCTTCTTTCCCACAGATTAAAGGTTGTGCAAAACTTAAAAGAAGCAGCGATTCTATTCACTTGTTATTGAACTTGAAACTCCTTTGACCTCGGAAACTGACGATGAGGTTGCCATGGGAACTGCTGGTACTGCAATCATTCATGTTGTGCCTTGCAGGTAGAGTGTCATTTTAAAACTTTTTGATTTAGAAATGCCACTGTATTTCACACTAATTCAAAAGTGGGCCCTCACTTCAGAAGGCAATGATAAAATCTTAAGAGTGCATGCTACTATGACTAGCATTTGCTGTGACACAGTTGAATATACCTTCCTGATGGTCTTTTAGGAGCTCTTTTCATGGTGTTGTATCCAAAGGTAGACACTGATGTTTCCCTTGTCTGTCTGGTCCTTTTGGAGTCATTTGAACCATTATTTAGTTTGAAAATTGTTATTTTTTGCCCATCCCAGTGCTCAATTGCACAGAGATATTGGGCAATAAAACCAATATAGTCTGGAGTATTGCTATTTTGATGTCAGTAGATGGAAGTTTATCTGAGCAGCTCTTGCAATATCATTGTTGCTTTCTCTTCATCTTTTGATACTGACTCTCTCTTTCGTTTTTATGCACCTGTAGTTTAGTATAAGCCAAAAAGCAAAAAAATTGGTGATTTTACCATACACTCATGATCAGCTACTAGGAAAAGACTGTCAAAGGTTTAGACACTCTGTTTGTTACTTTCTCAGTTTTCTGGAAGATGTGAGCCTAATAGTCGACCTATATAATTCAAGTGGTCTCCATGTTGGGATACTGGGGATTTTTCCAGATCTTTTAGAGCTGAGTCTAGTTGACCTACTTCATTATTCAGAGTGTGATGTCCAAGAAGAATACCTGGAATATATTTGCATTTTTTTTTTTTGAGTATTCAAGTTGTTTAGTTTTGATACATATGTTAACACAACAGCAACAAGACAGAACATTTCTCCTACCCTCAATTCCCTTTCTAGTTAATCTCCCCTCCCATGAGAGTTATGGTCATGGCCGATGGGGTTAACTACCAGGGCAGATGGCCCCTCTTTGGAAATGGTGTTTATGTGATGAATCTGGACTCAGATGGGATCTCCCTTCATAAGACTTTCATGCTAATGTGCTGGAGGTGCAGTTAATGTTGGGGTTTAAGATATATTTAGGGGATTTGAATCTCTGGACTGACAATGTGATAGCCAGGTCCTGAGCCTCAACAGACTCCAGCACCTACAATCTGATTTATTGGACTTACCACACTCAGCTAAGATGGAGTTGAAGAAGGACAATCACCACACCATGGAGCCTAGAGTGATTACAACTGAAAATGGGAGGATTGCATCCAGCATCCATGTGGAATCTGAGCCTCCTCTTGACATAGAGGTGCAATGGACACAACCAATCCAATGTCCACATAGAAGAGGTGATATTTGCATTTTTACAGCATGAAACAAAAATCGCTTTTGGATTACTATTGCTTTGATTCATGTATTCATTCAAATAATATTATCGAATATCTTGCAATGAGCCATCTCTGTGCTAGTATCTGGTTATATAATCTTGAGTAAAGTAGATAGTTATGGCTTTCTTAGAGCACTATTAGCTGAGATAACTGACAGCATGTTTAGCCAATTATTAGCAAGTCTTATAAAACTAAAGGTAGTAATGGTGGTACTAATATCTATAGATCACTTAGTCCATGCCAATACTTGATGTACCGTATCTCATTTCATTCTCCCAAACCACCTAGGAGGTAGATATTTATTATTTATTTTACTCTTATTACTATTTTTAGTATTATTAAAAGAGGCATCAAGAAACTGAGATACCTATCCAAGGTCACCAGACCAATAAGTGGTAAAGCTAAGATTCAAATTTAAGCAACTAACTCCAAAACCCTTTGAATTGGCCATCATACAATAGTCTTTTTGTTGTCTTGTCAGTTTGGCCAGTTCATGGCTGTAAATTTATTCTTGAAATTTTGTTATCTCATTGCTTTCATGTTTTTCTAAATATAAGCTCTTGTTCACTTAAAAATCTTAAAATATTCTACCTTCGAATTGTGAACTTTTTGCCTTAGTTGAGTTTACAATATAGTCACCATTCCCTGATCACAGGGTTTTATCATCCAGCCATCTATTTTATTTTATTTTATTTTTATTTTTATTTTTTAAAGATTTATTTGCTCCCCTTTCTCATCAGGTCAGAACTGAAAACGTCTTGCCAGAGATAATGCCCTGGCTCTAGTGTGGTAGTTGCTTTTCTCTGGCTTTTGTATTCATCTTTCCCCTCCTGACAGGACTAGTCTAAGACTTTCTGGCTTGGAATTTCCATAACGAGTCTGGGATAAAAAACATCCTTAAACCATAATGCAGCAACTCAATTTCTCAATATTTGACTACAGCCATGTGTTTGTTTACTCCCAATGTGCTGAGTAGATATCAAGAAAGTAAATGGTTGAAATCAAGGAAACCATTCATCTCCAATTATGTTTTGAAAACTTGGAGTATTCACCTAAGGTGTAACCTGTATCATTTTATTCATTTAACTTTTTGTAAGGAATCGGTAAATTGATTGTTTTTGTAAGAATTTTTTGTGAACTATTTTGCATGGCATTAATATTCCCTTGCCATATGCCTCCTTCAGTGTAGGTGAAGTCAGGCTTTAATTAATGTTTTTGTTTTCTTGCCATTTGTCTTGATTTCATTAATTTACATAGCACTCAACACTCTGAATTTTGAACAGATTACTTTTAACTGCTTTAACTGCTCATCTTTTTCCTTTTGTGTAACTTTTTCCTATACTTCCTTTGTCTCAGTTTTAGATTTCTTGGGGGGAATTCCAGCAAGGAAATACTGGTCTAATTAATAATAATAATTAATGAGTTTCAAATATGCCTTTTCCTAATTTTTATCCAAAGAAGCTAGAGGATATAAATGTTTAAGCATTATAAGGTCTGCTGATTTTTAAGAGCATTTATTAATAATTTTTGGTAAAATGAAATATTCTCCTATTTTGTCAAATGCTAAACTCGGCCTCAGGCAAAAATTTTAAAAATATTTAAAAAAATAAAAAGACTGCTGAGGCCAATAGACTGAAAATTCAATCTGTATAAATGGGCAAATTATTATTCTCTCACCTAACAAATTTAAACCACAATTCACAAAACCCTATTACTAAATGAGTTGAGAAGCTGACAAATTGGTAGAGCATTCCTTAAAAAGCAAAAGTGACCCCAATAATACAATAGGGAATGCTAGTGACTGTGGAAAACTAGAGAAAATATGCCCATGAGGACACCACCCAGTTCCTAGTACAGTTGCCGGGTTTCTTGCTTTTATGAGATTTTTTTTTTTTGCAGAAGCTGAATTTTTGCAGAAATTCATGTTTTTAAAAATATAAAATGTAAAAATATAAAAAATGCAAAAACGCCTGCAGGCTAGGTGCAGCTCCTAGTCCATTACTTTGCCAACTGTAAACATTTGTTTTTTTCCTTTGATAACATACATGATGCTGAGCACACCTCAACCTTAGGGTCTTTGTGCTGGCTGTTCCTTTTGCCTAGAATGCTTTGCCCTAATTGTCCACATGCCTTGCCCTCTGCTTTCTCTGAATCTGTGTTCAAATGCTACCTAATTGGTGAGGTTTTTCCTGGCCACAGTAATTAAAATAGCAATATTTTCTTCAATAAATATTCCCTACTCCCCTTACTGATTTATTTTTCTCTAGCGCTCTTATCAGCATCTTAATAACTAACTATATATCCACGTATTTTTATACTAAATGTCTCTCCCCACTAGATTGTAATGAATGAACACTGAATGCTGGAGAGGCGTGAGAGAAAGCAGGTCTCTGATACAAAGGTCTCCTATGGACACAAGCATGCTGATATTCACCTTTGTGTCATCTCTGATTTTCAGCGAACTAGCCACAAACAAGGTTAATCCATACAGAATTTTCAAAAAAAGGTTTAAATATCTAAAGTCTTAAAATATGCCTTGAACTCTATTTCAGAAAGTTTGGTTGCAACATCCCACACCCCCTCACCCATTTCTGACCTCAGCTGACAGCTGAGGTGGACTGTACCCTCTCTAGACTTTAATGCCTCAAGACTTTCTGAAATCACAAGCAAGTGGGACTATGTGAAATTCCTCAACCAATGTGGGGTAGGAATCAGTGGATAAGTGTCCCAGTCTCCTGTCATTTGGAAGGACAATTCTTAGGCACATTCTTCAAAGTTCCTTGTAAGTCCCCAGCAGGACTTGAGTTTCTCCATAGAAGCTCACTCTAGCTTTTTCTTTTTCCTTCTCTTGCTTACCACACTTCTTCACCCTTGCTCCCTGGGATCACCTCCCAAGTAAACTAACTTCTCCAAGTCATGCTCTCAGGCTCTGAGTTTGGAGGAGTCGAAACCAAGGACATGCACTCAACAGCGAATAGAAGAAAAGCAGCCCATTATTGGTCATGTCAGTAATTAAGAAGAAACCAGATTGGAAACATAGCTTTGACAGAGTTTACTAAAGAGTCGACTTTATATGTAAATCCATATACATATATGCATGCATATACTGACATGAATACATGTACATATACCTCTATATAGTCAGGACTGTAAACATTTTCTAGGTTCTACAACTTGATAGTTTTAATATCAACTGGCTGTATGGTTGTTGAGCAAGCATTTCGCCTTTCTGGGATTCAGTTTACTCTTCTGTACAATGTGGGGTTGACCAAATGGTCTCCAAGTCCTTCTCAACTCTAAAAAAGCACATTTCTCTCTGTGTACATTGAGAGGCAGATATGTGTGCTGATAGGGTTAGAACTAAGGCTGAGATTTTATTCAACTAATAGATTTCAGATAGGTCATATGCCTTACCATGTGTTACTAATTCTGTTCACAGTGGCAGAATTTGAAAGAGAATAAAATGGCTGGCCCATATGTTCATATGTAGCACAAGGAGTAAAGACATTTAAAACCCTCTGTGAATGACAGCAAAAATGTGCTTTTGGTGTATTCTCAGTTGATCTTGTTTTCAGGGAGGCTAAATTTACTCCTATCTCTGTGGCGCAGTTTACCAGATTAAACAATTACCTCTTTTTGAGAAAGTGCATCCTTTCCAAATGCAAGCATTTTGTCGATTTGTTCGCAGCATCTGGAGATAGGAAGTAGGGAAAGGTCCTATATAATTTAAGGCAGACACACTCTGGGATTGGTGAGTGTTTGCAAAAACTGGAGCAACGAGGAGCCCTGGCTTGATTAGTCAACCACTGGAAAGCAATTATAATATATCATAGTAAAAATTGAAAATGAAAGACCAATACCTATAATCAAAGCACATGGAGAGAATGCTCATTGTGATCTTCCCAAAGTGTTCCAGGGTCAGGAAGTCTGTTATCACTAAAACTGAAGTAGGTTGTCTATTGTCTTGGCTTAATTTAGGGCCTGAGAACACAAACGCAATAGGAGTTCCCAAGTATTTGTTCATGTTGATGATAGCTCTTGATGCACACAATCTTTCCACTTAATCATAACACTCCAGAAAAACTTAGATTCACTACTAAAGTTTTTTTCCATTCTTCATAATACCCATATACCAGGATAGAGAGAACACAGAATTCAGTTACATTGCTTGGCCTCACAGTGCAGGTAGGTACAATATTTCAATTCCCAATTCTCTCCTATTTTTGTCCCAGAACAAACAGAAAAACAGACAACATTGAAATAATTCACAGTTCTGAACAGATTTTATACTTAGTACTGTATCTGTTCTTGCAAAAGTTGTAAGTATTCAATTAAGATCAAAAGAGAGTTGAGTAAATGTCAGTTTTCATAGTTACTGCAAAGCATAGTCCTGTAGTGACCTCTTATTTTATTGTTTCTCTTTCTAAGAAAATGCCTTGTCAACACATTTACAGTTATATGGGCTGAAGCCAAAGAATGAATTTTCTATTTCCCTTAGGCTCTTTTATAACCATGGCCATGAATTGAAGCCAAAAGTGGTAGAAAGAGTTAGCAAGAAGTGAGCTAATTACCAGATTAAATAGCAGGGATTTCAGTGATGAAAACTCTGGAAAAGAATGGGGAGAAAAAGCACAAATAATAATAAACTGCAAATGGAAAACTCCTCTTCAATATCAATTAAAGTATTTAAATGCATTTCATGATGGGTATTAGCTAATAATGAAGATGCTCAAGTAAATAGAAATATGAGCATGAGTAACATAGACTCTTTGGTGCCATATCCTTCCCTTCTCCACTTCTGTGTTTCCCTTGGTGATTTTGATCGAATATCATCTATCTGAAGAGCAGTGTTAGATAAGGCAGTGGCCCCCTTCTTGACTAATAATACCCTTCATTTGTTTAGCACTTATTAGTCTATAAAATGTTTGCTAAATGGTCTGTTTCATAAGCTGTTAGGGGCTACAGACAACTCCAAGAATAATATTAAAAATAAAAAGCACTGAGCATTTGTGTCAGATTCTTTTTTTTTTTTAAAGATTTATTTATTTATTTATTTAATTCCCCTCCCCTCCCTCCGTTGTCTGTTCTCTGTGTCTTTTTGCTGCGTCTTCTTTCTTTGTCCGCTTCTGTTGTCGTCAGTGGCACGGAAAGTGTGGGCGGCGCCATTCCTCGGCACTGGGCGGCTCTCCTTATGGGGCGCACTCCTTGCGCGTGGGGCTCCCCTACGCGGGGACACCCCTATGTGGCACAGCACTCCTTGTGCACATCAGCACTGCGCATGGGCCAGCTCCACACGGGTCAAAGAGGCCCGGGGTTTGAACCGCGGACCTCCCATGTGGTAGACAGACGCCCTAACCACTGGGCCAAAGTCCGTTTCCCTGTGTCAGATTCTTGACTACACTGTCCCACTTAAATCTCACAGCAGCCTCTGGGAGATATTATCTGCATTTTATACATGAGAATTTTTCTAACTCGCCTAAAGAAGCAGAGTTTGCACATGTCCAAGGCTGCATTTGAACTCAGTTCTATCCAGCTCCAAAGCCTACCCTTCTATTGTATTTTGCGGTCTTATCAGCATATAGAATCTGTTCTTATGGGGCTTACCATCTTGCAAAATCTTATTAGCCAATGATTCTCAAAATGTGGTTCATTATCTACTGAGGCAGAACCTCTGGAGGTGTGGTGCAGCAGTCTGTGTCCTAACATGCCCTCCAGGAGACTCAGATACTCTCAAAAGCTTTTGAACCACACTAAATGCTCTTGAGAAGCAAGTAAGGCAGAAATTGTAATTACATATGAGAACCTGTGGGGTATGTGACTTGTTCAACTTTATATTGCTACCATCAGTGGCAAAGCTGAAACCCAAGGATTCAGATTCATAATCCAGTGGGTTCAGTTTTTTTCCCTAGTTATATATACTACCTTTGTATAAACATCGTGCCTTTCAAAGCACCTTGTTGAATACCTAATGGTATAAAGGAAGGGTTTTTATGATGAAAAGGTGTCCTGAGTATTAAAATAATTTGATTTTTCTATGAAGCTTCGTTTCACTGCCTTTGAACCACAGACAGGTGGGATATTGACCTGTACCCTGTATCTGTTTTATGATGCAGTAAGAGAGGAAAAAGATATTATTCCTTTTTTAAAAGGGAAATAGAATTATATGGCAGAATCTCTAGTAAGTAGAAAATAAAAGAAAAACATCCCCTGAGCCTACAGAGTACAATTATTTATCATTTTGGTAAACAATAATATACACGTTATTAGGTATGAATTCTGTGCTTAGAGAGGTTTTTGTTTTTGTTTTTAAGTTTTCATATTTAGCAAACTCCTTAGTGGATTGCTGGTTGTTTTGTGTCTTCTCAGAGTAATCAAGAATACTTTCCCTTAAGGAAGATAGCAGATTATTTTGTTGTAGAAGGAATTGATTCCAATAATTCTCACCCCTTCAGATCAGAATTAACTACTTATTTTTAAGGTTATTATTTCCAAAACAAGGTTTGAAGCTGACACAACAAGGGCTCCTCTAAAGACTTAAAAATTCTGCTAAAATTAGGCAGGTGTGGGAAGCGTATTTGGCCCAATGGATAGGGTGTCCACCTACCAAGTGGGGTCCAAGTTTCAAACCCAAGGCCTCCTGACCCGTGTGCTGAGCTGGCCCACGTGCAGTGCTGATGCGCACAAGGAGTGTTGAGCCACACCAGGGTGTCCGCTGCTTAGGGGAGTCCCACGTGCAAGGAGTGCACCCCGTAAGGAGAGCTCCCCAGTGCGAAAAAAGTGCAGCCTGCCCAGGAATGGTACCGCATACACGGAGAGCTGATACAGCAAGATGACCCAACAAAAAGAGTTAGGGATTCCAGGTGCCACTGACAAGAATACAGGCAGACACAGAAGAACACACAGTGAATGGACACAGAGAGCAGACAAGGAGCGGGGTAGGGGAAGGGGAGAGAAATAAAAATAAATAAGTCTAAAAAAAATTTTTGGCAGGTGTAAGTACTGATAACTTGAAATGTGGCCAGTCCAAACTGAGGTACCAAAATCTCTATTAATCTCCTAGGGCTGCCAAACAGATCACCACGAACCTGGTGCTTAGAACAACCTGGGGAAACGGACTTTGGCCCAGTGGTTAGGGCGTCCGTCTACCACATGGGAGGGCCGCGGTTCAAGCCCCGGGCCTCCTTGACCCATGTGGAGCTGGCCATGCGCAGTGCTGATGAGCGCAAGGAGTGCCCTGCCACACAAGGGTGTCCCCCGCGTGGGGGAGCCCCACGCGCAAGGAGTGCGCCCGTGAGGAAAGCCGCCCAGCATGAAAAGAAAGAGCAGCCTGCCCAGGAATGGCGCCGCCCACACTTCCCTTGCCGCTGACGACAACAGAAGCGGACAAAGAAACAAGACGCAGCAAATAGACACCAAGAACAGACAACCAGGGGAGGGGGGGGGATTAAATAAATAAATAAATCTTTAAAAAAAAAAAAAAAAAAAACAACCTAAACTCTCTCTCTCTGAATTCTGGAGACTGGTAGTCTGAAATCAGGGTGTCGCTAGGGTCATGCTCTGTCTGAAGGCTCTAGGGAAGATCCCTTTCTTTCTTGCTCCAGTGTCCAGTGGCTGCCAGCAGATCATGGCATGCCTTGGCTTACAAATGAGCCACTGTCATCTCTGTGTCTGTTTCCATGTGGCCTTTTTCTCTGTGTCTATGCCTCTGCCCTCCGACATTAAGGGCTTAGTACAAAAAAAAGGAATGTGAAATATTTCATCAATAATTTTTATGCTGATTATATTTTGAAATGATAATACTTTGGATATATTGGGTTAAATAAAACATTTTAAAATAATTTTGCCTGTTTCTTTTTACTTTCTTTTAATGTGGGTACTAGAAAATTTTAAATTACTTATGTGCTTTATTGTATTCCTGTTAGAAAGTGCTGCCTTAGAAGATAATGGAGCGGACCCCATGAATCTTAAATAAGAAATAATTCCCTTTTTCTTGTCTTTGCACAAGTAGAAATCGAGGCTAGTAACCCTGAGCTTCACTGGGAAGTTCATTAGGGGACAAGTGTGGACCTCAGTGAGACTATATCATAAGTTACTGTCTTGTTGCAGCCTGTAGTAGAAAAGAGTGTGGTCCTGGGACTGGGACAAATGTGGATTCAAAAACTGTTTGTCTACCACCGACTGACTGTATAATCTTGGGGAAATTGTTTAGCATAGTGCTTGGATTAGAATCAGGGCTTAATGATCGTGTTCCATACAGTCAATTATTAATAATAAAAGAGCATGCCTTGCTGCCCCCTATCACTGAGCCCAAAAAAAGGTAAAACACTTCTATCTATTTACCTTCAGTGGATCCTGAATTGCATGGCATGAAGAAAGAAGAAAGAAAAGAGTGGGAATGGGGGAAAAGGGAAAGTGCCAGAAGTCAGGCATGCCAGAGATAACCATTAGCTTCTGGTCTCTCAGGTATAAAATCCCATGGGAAAGGTCAAACATGGCGGTGGCCTGTGATATATTTCACTTATAGATATAGATATATAGATATAGATATGGCATTTAAATTAATTTCTTTGTAATTTGTTGAAGTGTAACTTGGATTTTCAGATTAAAATGAAGTAGAGAGGTGACTTATTAAATTGCCTTTACATGTGTGTGAAAAAAGTCAAATTAATGCAGGAATAAATATACTCAGAATTTAGATGTAAGAGACAAAATTAAAGAACAAATTTTTATCATTACTTTAATTTCAAAACATATACATTTTTCATAAACCAAAGGCATTTTTAGAAAATACAAATTAAAAAATGCAGTACTAAAAATAGCATTTGAAATACTGAAAGAAAATTCTATACTAAATTCTGAACTAAAAATATGTTAATTTTTTTGTCACATTTGATACTGTGTTCAATTTATTCTCACTCTAGAGTATGGCTGGAATGAAGGCTATCTTTTAACATTAGAAAATAATAAAAATTTTAAAAAACAAAAGGGAAAAAAGTGGTGGTGGTTTATTTTGTTGTAAAGTTGACTAAGAGAGGGACAATTCACACCCTCCTTCACAGGTAAAGAAGGAAGAAGAAAACAGAATTGATGGATAGTTTTCTTACCTAATATTTCTAAGGATAATTCTGTATCTTGCTCTCTATGTAGCCACATAGACACTAATATATATATAAGCTTTTTTTTTTCATTTTTGCTTAGTCTATTGGGCAATCTATTGATATTAGAATTAGAGAATTTTAGAAGCAGACAAGATTACTCTATTCCTCACCTAATATTTTATCATTGATTAGGCATAATTATTTTACCTGACTTTTCATGTTTCTTAATACTACAACATGACTTAGGGTCCCAGGCAAACTTTATTCATGATAGTGAAAATAATGTTGATTACTGTCCTTCTCCTTCCCTTCTGCCAGATGCCTTAAATACACTATGTAGTTTTTACCAGGCTCAGAGCAGCCCTCATATGGCCAATACCATCACCTCTGCATTATAGATGGAACAACTAATCAGGTTAAGTGGCTAAAAGTCATGCAGGTACAGATTCACTTACACCAGACATCTTCCTTCCCTGCTGTCCTGGTCAACATCAGCATCAGACCTTATATAATGTTGCTTCTAGAGTCTCTCTTTTATAGTTTTGCTTTCCCTTTTCCACTGCTTGTTTAGCTGCCATCATCAGCTCCCTCCCTAGTTATTAGTTTGCTGCATTATTGAGGAGAAAACCAGATTAAACTGTATGGATAAGTTGCCTCCCAAAGTTGCTTTACCTCTTGTATGTATCCACAGTATAGTAATTTCTGCTTTATTTCTAAGGAGACATCTTTTCCCTCACCCTGCTACATTCATCTCCCTTTGTAATTCATCTCCCAAGGTAATTGTTTTCTCCCCAGTCCCTGTGGTAATATCATTCTTTTTCCCTCTGACCTGCTCTAGATATATTCTGTCTCTTTCCTTCCTTCATCCATTGCTTTCTCACTCTAATTATATCTTAGCTTAGAATACAGATTTAAAGCTATTGATATTTTCTTTAAACACCCTTCAAACTCTAGCTATTCACCCCCCTCTAACTTAAAATGAGTAAAGTTTTAATTTATTTGTTTCAAACTCACTAAGCTGATATACTTACTCATATACTAACATATGGTCTGTTCTTCATATGTACTATCTTCCATGTTTCTTTCAAAGGAGGGTGTGGAGTCCTCTAAAAAATCTTGCCCATAGAAAAAATTTAAGTGCCCCCTTCAACTCCTGAGAATTGTGATAGTTCAAAGAATAAAGTCAAACCAAAATAAATTCACATCTCTTTCTAGCAAAAAACAAATAGTAAAGGTGTAACAGTATTTGTCTGGGTCAACAGTATTTGCCAGAATTTGATATGATATCCTCTATCAAATTTTACTGAGATGTTATGAACTACTGATAAGATGGGTGAATATGAGAGTCACACACAAGTGATCTTTAAAAATAAAAATTGCTAAGAGAATTTGAATTCTCCCCTATCCTTCTTTATTTCAGCAGAGTTGTGGACACCCAGTTTTGAGAATGCACTCCTCCCCAGTGGTGTGATATTTGAAGAAAAACTGGTTTTAATATAATGTTAAACTAGAAAATAAAGTCAATTTTAAAGTTGGTCCCCTAGATTTCTTGTATTTCCCTAATGATTCCAACAACTTGCTCTGCTCAGTTGCATTTAAGATGGGGGAAAGGTAGAGGGAGATTGTCAATTAATTGAATTTTATAATTTTATATGGATGCACTTTAGCTAAACTTATCCTCAAATAATAAGCTAACTAATTAAAATGCTATAAAAAGCAAATAAGGAACTGGTTTTGCCCGCTGATTGGAAATCACTTTTGAATTTTAGACTTTCCTTTTTATGATTTATTTGTAATAGAAAAGTGAGGAGTCAGGAACCATATTTACCACTTCCTGTTTTTATGATCTTGGGCAAACCACTCTCACATACAGGACCTTAGATTCTGCATAAGTAAAATAATGGGATGGAGTACAATTGCGCTTTCTAGGTCAGTGTCTCCCAAAATCTGGTTGTCATCTATTGCTATCCAATCTGGGCACGCCCTGTGTTATTAGTCACTTCACCTATTTCATTAACTCAATTCTTTACCTCAAGGAACTTTATGACAACAGTATCACTTTTTTTATGAATAAAAATTAGCCATAAAAATAAATAGTATAGAAACAAATGTTATTAAAACTCAGCTTGTCCTCAAAAAACTCTGATTCCAAACCCTGATATTTCTCTCTTAAAAAAAAAAGAGTGTAACATTTTAGATATGTTTTAAAGATAAACTGGCACCCACTGAGTAGTCCTCTTTTAATCAGAAGGACTGAAAGAATTTAAAGAGGAATCATCTTATTAAGTGAGCAATACTATTTAATGATGTCTCTGTACCATCTTAAAAATTCTCACGTGCCAGTGTTAAGCATCCCACATTTTGGAAAACGTGAACATAGAGGGATGATATCTTCCATTCCTAAAAAAACAGATGTTGTCTTGCCTCAGTGTGAAGTATCAGATGCACCTCAAAAACACTGATTCAGATGAATAATTTTTACCTGGGGGATTATTTTTCATATATGTAAATATTTGTAGTACTTTTCACCCTGTGTATCATGCAAAATATATGGTATAAATCACTTGTGGGTTTAGACATGTAGAAATACCATATCTTCTATGATTCAATTTACCGATGTGCAAAGGGTATAGCCTGTCTTATTATTTCCCTCTGTTCATCCAGAATATCACACAGAGAGACATAAAGGAGACAGATGAACCCCCAAACTGGATTCCTGGAAACAGACAGTCTGGTATACAATGACTTTAGCACATGGTATTTTGACAGAATACTGAGTAGCTGAGGAAATCATACTGTGAGATTTAACACGGAAACAATTCTTAAAATCTTAGGGAGCCCAGTTGGCTCTTACAAACATAACTTAAGTGTTTCCTTGGTTTCAGTACCTTATTTTTTATTTTTCTTTGAAGAGGATCTGTTGAAGTGCAATTCTGTTTCTGTTTTTAAACTTCCGTTGCTATTATAATAATATGTCCTGTGTTTCAAAAAAGTATGTGTCTTGGAATATAATTCCTCCTTAGACAGTTTTACAAAACTCACTGCTTCTCCCCACAAAGATAATGTCTAAATTATGGAGGTATTAAAAGAGTCCTAGGGTCCTTCTCTTTTTTTTCTCTCTCCAAAACTCCAGTTCTACATGTAAAGCCTATTTTTTTTCCTGAAACAAACATAAATTTAAATGTTTACCCATGAAATTTCAGTTCATAGATTGAATGAATTACAAATAGCCAAAATATTACTAAATGCCCTGAGAGTCCTTAGAGTATATTGACTGCTAAGGAAGGTAAAATATTAGATCCCACAACTTCTGTTACAGTAGAAAACTGGGAACCTACAATGGTACTGTTTAGCATGTGAGCTGCTCATTGAGCAAAGGATGGGAAAAGCTATTAGCCATGACTTTTCTGTGAATAGACATCAGCAGAGACTAGAAAAAAGTAAGGATTTATATGCTCAAATCCTAATAAAATTGGTTAATATATCTGCTTTATGTCGACTAGTTCAACATAGTATTTTAGACTTCTTCACTATATGAAAGCTAGTGTTCAATACTTTTTTTGAAGATTTTATTCTTTGCATTGTTTGCAACAGGTGTTTTCTGGGTACTTATTTATTTATGGTAAATGTGTGTATCCCAGAAAAAAGGTGTTCTTAATTTTAATTCATTCCTGTGGGTGTGAACCCATTGTAAATAGAACCTCTTGTTTGTAGATATGGTGTGGCTACCTGAGTCAGGATGGGTTTTAATCTCATTACTGGAGACCTTATAGAAGGTGCCAGAAGCTGCAAGTTAGTGGAACCCAGATGAGTAAGGAGAGAACTTTTCAAAATGTGATGGGAAAGCCTAGGAACTGAAGAACTGACAAGAACACTACCAACCCTCGGAAGAAGCAAGCCTTCAGCCTCTGAAACTGTGAGGCAATAAATCCTCATTGTTTAAGCCATCCCATTGTGTAGTATTTGTCAGCAGAAGGGAAACTAAGACACTGCTTAAGACAAAATACCAGGAAACTGACTTGGCCCAGTGGTTAGGGCGTCCGTCTACCACATGGGAGGTCTGCAGTTCAAACCCTGGGCCTCCCTGACCCGTGTGGAGCTGGCCCACGCACAGTGCTGGTGCATGCAAGGAGTGCCCTGCCATGCAGGGGTGTCCCTCGCATAGGGGAGCCCCACGCGCAAGGAGTGCACCCCATAAGGAGAGCTGCCCAGCGCGAAAGAAAGTGCAGCCTACCTAAGAATGGCACGGCCCACACAGAGAGCTGACACAACAAGATGACGCAACAAAAAGAGACGCAGATTCCCTTGCAGCTGACAACAACAGAAGCAGACAAAGAAACAAGATGCAGCAAATAGACACAGAGAACAGACAACCAGGGTTGGGGGGGGGAGAAATAAATAAATCTTAAAAAAAAAAAAGACAAAATACCACTGTGAGGAGACAGAAGGATCTGACACAATCTGTGCCCTCAAGGAACTTACTCTAGGAGTGATGATAAAAAACATATGTGCTTTCCAAGGCAGATGATTCCAAGTGTATCTCTCCAACCTAAGTCCTCTCCTGACCTCCAGATACTGATAGCCAAATGTCTTCCTGTTTGCTTCAACTTTGATCTCTGTTTTTCTTCCTTCAGTTGTCCCTATCCCAAAAATTTGTACCTCTCTGTACCTGGATACATAAGAGGAAAATATAAGACTGCTCCTTACTAATCTAGTTTTCTCATATACGTTATTTGCTGCATCAATACCTAATATTGATTCTTAAAGAAAAAAATCTAGATTCAATCCATGTATTGGCCACCCACTCTGCCTAATGCATTACTCAAAACCTAGCAGCACAATAAAATAAGAAACATTTATTATCTCTCCAGGTTTTTGTGGGTCAGGGATTTGAGAGCAGCGTAGCTGTGGGGTTCTGACATAGGGTCCTTTAGGAAATTACAGTCAGATGCCACCTGGGACTACAGTCTCTGAAAGATTGACTGGGGCTGAAGGATCTACTTTCAAGTTCTCTCAGTCATGTGGCTGGCAAGTTCATGATGGCTGTTGGTGGGAGGTCGTAGCTCCTCACCCCATGGGCCTTCCAGATGTCTGCTTGAATATAGCCATGACATGGCCTCTGGCTTCCACCACAGCAAATGACCCAGAGGGCAAGAGTAAGCCAAACTCCTCATCTCAGAAGTCACAACTGTCATTTCTACCACATTCTTTATTAGAAGAGAATCACTAGGTCCTTTTCATATTCAAGGGACGGGAATTAAGGCCTATCTTTTGGAAGCAGGCATATCAAAGAATATGTGGACATAATTAAAAACCACAATCTACTTTGGTTCATTTTGTATGCCTTCATACTTTACCAGACTATTATCACTGTTTACCTGTGTTATTGTGGAATACTTCTAACTTGTATTTTTCTTGCCCTATTTTATTCTTCATGATTTCTAATCTATTCTTCATATAGCAGCTAAATACTCATTGAAAAACATAAATCATATTATTCTTTTAAGAACTTTTGAGTGGTTCGCCACTGCACATGGAATAAAATCTGCAGACCTTTCCATGGCCCATAATGTCTTATGTGATTTGGTACCTGGCTTCTCTTACATCTAATGAAACTGTTTTCCCTAGGTCATTGGACATTCTAACCTTCTTTCCATTGCTAAAACTTGTCAAACTTTCCTGCATTAGGACCTTCATACCTGCTATTCTCTCTGCATTGAGTAGACTTTCCCCTTGTTTTTTTTTATGACTGGCTTTATCCCTCTGAGAAACTTTCCCTCATATGAAGGGAGCACCTTCCCATTATTTCCTCTCTCTTTTAAAATAAGCTCTATTAAAATATATTTGACATACAGTAAACTGCACATTTTAAAGTATACACTTTGATAAATTTTGACATATGTACACCTGTGAAACTGTCACCACAATCGAGATAATTAATGTCAACCCTAGGTTTCCTCCTACCCCTTCATAGAAAGCATCCTCTGGAAGCGGATGTGGCTCAGGTGATAGGGCCTTCACCTATAAAGAAAGCATGCCTGCGCGGTGAGCCAGAGCCCACATGGCAAGCCAAAGGCCTGTGTGGCAAGCTGATTGTCCATGTGAGTGCACACATGTGAGTGCCCACGTGAGTGCCCATGTGGCGAACCAAGTGCCCGTGCGAGTGCCTGCGTGGTGAGCCAAGTGCCCACGCTCTGAGCCAGTGCCTGCGCAAATGAGTGATGCAGCAATATGATGATATAATAAAAGAGAAACAAGGGGAAGAGTCAAGGTGAAGCACAGCAGAGATCAGGAACTGAGGTGACACAATTGACAGGGAACCTCTCTCCACATTAGAGGTCCCTAGGATCGAATACTGGTGAATCCTAGAGGAGAAAGACAAGAAGAGAAGACCAAAAAAAAAGAGATAGAAATAGATACAGAAGATCCCACAGCAAATGGATGCAGACAGCAAAAAGAGCAGCATGGGGGAGGGGGAGAGGAAGAAAAAAAAAAAGAGAAAAGCATCCTCCATTACTTTCCCAATTAAAATGCTGTTTAACAGTTCACAACACTTAATGCAATTAATAATTGCTAAATATTATTTCAATCTGTAGTAACTTTTGTTTTTCCTCAACTAGAATATAAGCCCCATGTGAAAAGAAAATATGTTTATAGAGTTCAGTGCTGTACTCCATGATTACATTGCCTGGAATCTTTCAGTTGTTCAATAAATATTTTTGAATAATTGAGTAATCAACCATAATATGAGCTAACAAAAAAACAAAAAACCTTTAAGAGATACAAGGATATTTGTGCAGGGTTGGTCCCACTGTAGCTGCCCTCTGAAGAATGAGTAGGTTTGTGAATTTTAAAAAGGCAGCCAAAGCTTTCTGAGACAGAAAAGATGATGATCAGTATACTTCCAAGGTATAAATAAAGTGAAAAAGGATTCCATTTGGGCTGTCATGCAGGATAGGTAAAGAAAAGTAAACATTGAGTGCCAGATGTAGTCATTTGGCCTTTATCTCAGTAAGGAATGAGAAGTCATCATTGAAAGTTTCTAGTCTGGCCCTGACGGACTCTTACTATGGCACCAATGGGTGAAAAAACATATGTGATAATCATAGAAACCTTTGCTTTACCTGTCTTTGCATGACTTATACCATTACTAATAAAGTTAGGAAAATATACAAATATAATCCAAAATAGGTGTTTTAACTTCTCCATTCATGGATTGGTAGCAAGTAAACTATTTTTAAGATTTTCATAGCCTTAAAAATGCTCACACAGCTGTTAGGAAATATATTTGGTGTGTGTATATATATGTATATATATATATATATATATGATTTGTTTATAAAGTTGTATGTGACTTAATGTGATATATTTGCATATAAATCAATAATATAGATGCTTTGTTCACATTTATGTTTGCCTTTATTATATTGCATTGATGTTTTAGAATCAGGTACTGTGTATTGAGGAGAGGAGTGGTAACAGAATAACAGAATTTGAATATCTTCAGGCAGATTTCTCTCCTTTACCAGCCCCAATTTAAGCAAATGTAGTACCCACCCAATATTCTCTGAACTCAGGTGTTATATTCGTGTGTACAATGGTAACACGAAGAGATAAAAAGGAGAACAGATGTTTTGTCACTATACTTTCTAAATGTATGGAAATATTCATTTTATGTACCAAGCATAATATCATTGCCCAACTCTGTTTTCATTTTTTTTTTTTGGTGATTGTTGACTAACAGGAAGGAGGATTGTGGCTAAGAAGTAAGTGACATGACAATGAAAGGCCACAGCATTTAAATACTCTGAGTATGAAACTCTCGAGAATCTCTACCATTGGTACATTTAGCACCTACTATATGACAAGTCCTTTACTTAATTTATCTGTTTCCATTGATCTTAATAATTGTCCTGTTAGGCGGGTGCATTGAAATCAATCTAGTTTCACCCAGGAATAAACTGAGGCTTATGTAGCTCCGCTTATAAGTAGCATTGCAGGTAAAGCTTGTAATTTGTAGACTTTGAAATGATCGGGGAAAGACTTACTAATTTTTAAGTCCATTTGATGACAAATTTTTGCTAGATCTTAGAGTTAGGGTATTTTTTTATAAAAATAAGTGAGTCCTGTTTTGGATGGGCAGATAAGGGTCCATGTGGATATTACTGGCCCTCTCCAGATGTACATAGGCTGAAAATATTTTAGGGAGGAGAACATGTGGGATAATGAATTTCTTCCATCTCATCCTGGATTGAATGATTAAAGCGGATTTTGAAAATTAATCATTGAGAAAGAGAAGTAGAGATTATGTAATCGTTACCATCACCATCTGCAGTAGTCGCATATGTTGCATTTCCTCTGATATCCCAGTCGGTTTCAGGTAGTCATATTTATTTATTTAAAGTCATATGTTTTAATAAATATTGCAGCCTTGCAAGAATAGCATTATTTTTACATAAATAGGTGTTTCAGGCAGTCTCATTGTTTGTATATTTCAAGAATATAGTACCTTGAAGACCTTGACTTATTTGGGAACAGCATGCAAATTGGGCTGCCTGGAAATCTATTGGTACATATTTAAGATAAATTTTCACAAGTAGGAGATTATTTGGGGAGTATAATGCATTAGTTTGCTTACATAGTTTATGGCTCTTCTTCTGGCATTTTATTGGAGAGCTACATTTTATTGGTATAATGTTGAATAGAGTTCCTGAGAAACTATTTTCCTTTGACAATTTGAATAGTTACTGATTAAGATCCCCTAAGGAGAATTCTATGCAGAGAGTATATATTTCTCTACTAATTCCATGAAAACATACAAATTCTGTATTCTTCATAAGTGTATAATCTATTAGAGGAGTATTTACCCTGGAGTATCTGGTTGACCGGGTTGACTGGGTTATAACAGGATGGAGCTTGGAGACTATATTTTCTAATTAGGTCAGAAAAAAGTAAGAGTATATGTTATTTGTCCCTTATAAGTGTGTATATGTGTATGCATGAGTGTGTATTTAGAGATTTTTCATTTTCATTTTCAAAGGTAAATGTGATAGATTTTGCATATTTATTGCCACTGATCCCCATCCATTAGTGGAAACAATTAAGATCTAACCATAATTAGAAAACTTACAGACTTTTAAACGAAGTAATGTTTATCTCATTAGTCAGAGTTCCACTTCACCTTGAGTCACGTTTGACCAAGTAAACTCTAGAGCCCAAGATGTGATTCTTGTTACCCTTTTTTTTTTTTATTGACTTTGTAATAATATTACATTAAAAATATATATGTGAGGTCCCATTCAACCCCACCCCCCCACCCCCCCTCTCCCCCCCCAACAACACTCGTTTCCATCATCATGACACATCCATTGGATTTGGTAAGTACATCTTTGGGCACCTCTGCACCTCATAGACAATGGTCCACATCATGGCCCATACTCTCCTCCATTCCATCCAGTGGGCCCTGTGAGGATCCACGATGTCCGGTGATCACCCCCGAGGCGCCATCCAGGGCAGCTCCACGTCCCAAATACGCCCCCACCTCTCATCTCTTCCTGCCCTTCCCCATACCCATCGTCTACCATGTCCACTTTTCCCAATCCAATGCCACCTCTTCTATGTGGACATTGGATTGGTTGTGTCCATTGCACCTCTATGTCAAGAGGAGGCTCAGATTCCACATGGATGCTGGCTGCCATCCTCCCATTTTCAGTTGTGATCACTCTAGGCTCCATGGTGTGGTGATTGTCCTTGGCTGCCATCCTCCCATTTTCAGTTGTAATCACTCTAGGCTCCATGGTGTGGTGATTGTCCTTCTTCAACTCCATCTTATCTGAGTGTGGTAAGTCCAATAAATCAGATTGTAGGTGCTGGAGTCTGTTGAGGCTCAGGACCTGGCTATCACATTATCAGTCCAGAGATTCAATTATTTTTATTTATTTAATTCCTCTCCCCTCCCCTGGTTGTCTGTTTTCTGTGTCTTTTTGCTGCGTCTTGTTTCTTTGTCCGCCTCTGTTGTCGTCAGCGGCACCGGAAGTGTGGGCGGCGCCATTCCTCGGCAGGCTGCTCCCTCCTTCGCGCTGGGCGGCTCTCCTTATGAGTGCACTCCTTGCGCGTGGGGCTCCCCTACGCGGGGGACACCCCTGTGTGGCATGGCACTCCTTGCGCGCATCAGCACTGCGCATGGGCCAGCTCCACACGGGTCAGGGAGGCCCGGGGCTTGAACCGCGGGCCTCCCATGTGGTAGACGGACGCCCTAACCACTGGGCCAAAGTCCGTTTCCCTCTTGTTACCCTTTAAAGGGAATTGTATACCCTTTGATATTGACACCATATTTTATTTGAGTATCTTAATATTTCTTTGGCATATTTTTACTAGCTGCTTCAAAATGTTGGCCAATATTACATAATTCAATACGTACTTATGATGCATTCTTTCTGTTAATACCAATATAGTTAATGGTAAAGTGATTTGTTTGGGAATTGTTAAAGATATTATCCATAACTGCAGTTCTACTTAGGTCCCATTCAGGTTTTCATCTATCCCATATCAGGTTTCAGGACACATTCTGCAGTGTCACATGCCATGAACTCGGGGACTTGCTTAATTGGAAAACTTACATAGGTTAGGACTTTGGAAAGAGTAAAGAAGCCAGCGATTTCCTAACACTGCACATCCCAACCAAAGTTGTGGCAGGCAGGGCCTGGCTACTTTGATGCCGCTCCTTGGGTGTGGTTTCCTCTTAAGGGCCTGTTTTTCCCCAGAGCTCTCCCTTGTCAGTGAAGGATAAGCAGGCTGCTTGGCCCCAGGCAGGATGCTTACAGGAGTCCTGGGAGAGTGGCTGCCCAGCACCAGGAGGCTTTGGGGCCCTGCTGGATGTTATAGTATCCATTGCATGCGGGAAGACTCCCCTCACCCCATGGTAACCTGAGCTTGGATGCAGCCCCTCCTACTGGAAAAAGGTAAGGTAACCTCCATCTTAGGACAACAGACCATAGCACGTAGTGAGCGGGCAAGCAGGGTTATTTCCTGGAAGCTCTTCTCATTTAAACTACAACAATAGATTTACATGATCCACAGACAGGCAGGTATAACACTTTCTCAAAGCTGGTCACCTCTTAGAGCCTCATCATTTAGTAGAAGACTCGCTGAAATTACCAGGAGAACTATTTATCATCATCTGTCCTATGTGGGTGGCATTGGACTAATAGTAGATAAAATAAATGAAGCTGTCATGGTTTTTCCCTTCTAGGAGTTTCTGAAATGGCATCATTCTCAGGGTCTAAACTTTGTGAATAAAAAATAGCACTGGAGTATGTGCTATACATGAATGTATAGTTTAAAGCGATAAGAGAACATATATGCATATAATCGTATTAAACTTATTAGTAATAGTCTAAGTACCCTGCACTTTACCTGTGGATAGTATTAATTGTTAAATTAGGTGTTATAACCATTCTGATTTGCATATTTTCTTGGAGAAACAGGTAAGAGAAGCATACTGAATTACAAGGCATTGATTTATATACAAATTAATTTATGGAACAAATTATAGTTTATAGATTAGGCATATTTATTTAGTTTTAACAGACTAGTAAAATGGACATTTGTTTTTCCTCTGAATTATATGTTTTTATTTAGATGAAAATGATAATTAGATAATAATCATCTTAATAATATAAATAGTAAAAATTATGACTTATGGAATGATTACTCTGGTACCAGGAAAGGACCATCTACACACATTTGTGTATACATCCTTTTAACTTGCCCCCAACCCTGGGAGGTAGGTTCTTTTATTATGCCTATTTATCAGATGAAGATATGAGAATTTGCTCTTGATCACTCTGCCGGTGAAAGCATGATATGAATATAGACAACATGACCTAAAGCCCATGATCTTTATCACTATTCAACACTACAAAAGTTGTAAGATCATCGTGTATTGGTGAAATATTAATATAAAAAAATGGTGTGTTCTGAGGTTTTTAAAGATTGGATTTTGAAGCTGCAGTAAATTGGCTACATACCTGGTTCCCAGCCATATCTTTTTTCCCCCTTAAAATAGATATCACATTTTAAGTCAACATTTTTAAATTTTAGAATAGTTTTAGATTTACAGAAATCTTAGATTTCTTAGTTTTAGATTTACAGATTTACAGATTTACAGAAAGAAAGCACACTTAAATGTTAAGTAAAAACATCTTCGATCAGATTTTATTTTTCTCTGGTTTCAATGTTTTTAAATTCTATATTCCTCACATAGCAAATATGAAGTCAGAAACTGTTTATTTAGGCCTCTCACTGAACAAAATGTCTTGAGCTTTTATAGTAGAAGGAGAAAAATGACCCGGTCACTCAAACATAGTTGCAAATACTTTGGCAGGCACTGTCCTTTCCAAAGCATTAACAAGGCAGCCTCTATTCTTTTGCAATTACTGCTCTACCAAACTTTTTCCTTACCATTTCCACAGACAAGATTTCAGAGATGGTCATGAATATTACAGTGTGCTCCTTTGTCATAAATTGAATAAGGACCACACCATTGGGTTGCAAAGGATAGGATAAGGCTTTTTCTCCATTTGTAAGGTGCCTTCTAGGTTCAACATTAATGCTTTGAAGGAGTTTTATGAGCTTTAAACGGTTTTTAGCAGGGAACACCTTATATTTCCATGAGAAACCCTTCAAGTTATAAAAATGTCAAGGCATTTCTGGTCCTGTCAAAGGGTTCATACTTCATAATTTTGTTAATTTTCCAGCACAGCATTCTGGCTGTACCATAGCTATGCCCACCACGAAGGTGCCACAGAGAAAATCAGCAGCCTGAAGACATAAAGGACAGTCTGAGAAGTGGTGCTGGCCCTCTATGAAAGAGCCAGGATGGAGGAGCACATATTTCAACCCACCCATCCCTGTATTCATTCCCTAAGCCTGCCTTAACAAATTACCCCAAAACTGGTGGCTTAAAAGAACAGAAATTGATCCTCTCATAGTTCTGGAGGTAGAAGTTTGAAATCAAGGTGTTGGCAGGGCCACGCTCTAAAGGCTGTAGGAGAGGGTCCTTCCTTGTCCCTTTCAGTTTGGGTGGCTCTTGGCGTTCTTTGGCTTGTGGCAGTATAACTCCTCCATCCACACATGGCCTTCCCTTGTATATCTCTGCATGTCTCCTTTCTTATAAGGACACAGTCACTGAATTTAGGTTCCACCCTAAGTCCAGGATGATCTCATCTTGAGATCTTTGATAACATCTACAGTGACTGTTCCCAAATACAGTTATATTCTGAGAGTCTGGGTGGACATGAACACTTGGGAACACAATTCGACCCACTATAAACCCCCCCAGTGTAAAGGCACACGTAATATCAAAGGGCCACGAATGAGGAAACTGGACTATTTCAGGCTTGAGAGGTTGGAAAATCCTTGGAAGTGTTCACAGTCCCTTAAAAAAACCTATGTTTGCTCCTGTCTAATCCTGTGAATTTAAAGTATAAGAAAGTACTTTTGGACAGTAAACACAGTTGAATGACATACAACTAGGAGGATGGAGGTATTACAATTTGTCAGCTGCTCTTCTCCTCTTCCCCTACCTGATGAACTTTTTCTACATCCATCAGTTTTCAACCAGACAGCTGCTGAAATTTTTATTCATGCTGTGGTTGCCTCAAGAATTGATTTTTGTAATTCTCTTTTACGGCCTTCCCTTACCAGGCTATTTTGAGGTTGCAACATACTCTGAATTCAGCAGGTGCTTCAAGCCTGGCAGCATCTTATTGCCTCTCTTCCGGCTCCCTTTAGTGACTCCCAGTATCAAACATGATTGCTCCTCCGATTTTAATTTTTACCTGCTGTGTCGCCGAACAACCTTGTTAGTCCTATCACTGAGCCAAATTGGCAGTGTTAGGAGGTCTGAGTAGTTCCACAGTCCATAAACTGCAGTGGTACTGGAGCACAACTGCACGCTCGGAATCATCTTACTGTTATTATACAGGAGTCTTCTGGCTTCTTTAGGGCAGAAATGCTTTAGAGAGGAGAGAGACAAAAATCAAAGCAGCCTCTCTCTGCTTCTCAGTGTTCTAATCACCCAGGACTTGAACTTTTAGGTACCAGTTTTAATCTTTTATTCTTTTCTTTAAAATTTAATTTATACACATGCACATATTTTAAATATGGGATTTGGGCTGCAGTGAAGCCAGCACTCCTTCTTTATGTCTTTTTCACTTTTATTCCAAATTCAAAAGTATAAGGAAACCTATGTAGCTTTAAGAGAAATTCAGTGCACTTGGACACTAAAGGCAAATAAATATAAATAACTGCCAGCACCAAAGGCCCTGCAAATCAGTTCAATTAGTTGATGTATTTGTGCATGCAGAGCCAGGACGTTTGTACAAATGTTGTCCCAACATAATATACATGAATAAGGGCATAAAGATCCCCTGGTTTTGTAGCTTGAACAAATTTCCTCAAGTTGTTACAAATGATATCAACTTTTCCTATTTAAAGGGCATTTTCAAATGGGACTAGAAGGCTGGTTTTGTTTCATTAAAATTTCCTTGAACTCATTTTTAATCTGAGGAAAATAGACTTAAGTCTCTACAACAGAAGATGTCATTAATAATAACTAGTGTTTTGTGAATGATTGCTTTGTACCCACATAGTGCTATGTGTTTTGCTTGCAGTATCCCATTTCATCTTCAAAATGGGTTTGTTAGTGCTGTCTCCAGGAATTCTAGATACACAGGGCTTAGAGTTTTAAGGCGTACTAAAGACCTTGCCTTAAAGCGGCATTTCCATTTTAAGTACGTGATTTTTGCTTGGGTGTAGATTAAGGATCAGTGAAAATAACATTTCCTAAAAATACCTTCACTCACACTTTACATAAGACTGGAGATACACCCATTGCACCTTTCAGAGATTAGGTGGTATCCACATGTAGGGATGATGGAGCATAGGGTTGGAGGTTTGACTGAGCTACTCCCTGGCACTGTTCCTGATGGTGAGTTCTAGACCTGTTCTTAGTTTTCCGTCCCCTAACGCAATGGCCCTTGAATAAAATCTTCCTTGCCTGTTTAACATTGCTGTTGAAATTTTCTTTAATCATTCCATTCTATCCCAGTTTTACATAGGATGAACCTGAGGCTGATAAAGATTAGTTCACTGCTTACCGTCATGCTCCTAGTAAATGGGGGAGAAAGAATTCAAAACCAGTCTATCTGAAACCAGAGTCTGAGTAGTTAATCACCATGCTATGCTACAACCTCCAGTCCTTGGGAATTTATTTTTCAAAATGCCCCGATTTATGGAGCCTTTATTCTCATGCGCTTTCTTCCATCCTTTGGTGTGTTTAAACTCAAAACTGTTTGAAACTACAAAGATGATTTTGTAAATGGCTGTGCTTCTCCTGGGTGGTCCTCGTGTCCAATAGGTGGATGCAGTGTGATTGTACAATGTGAGAAGACCTCAAGACAGCCTCGGAACTTTGCTGCATTACTTTCTTTATCATGGCCATCTTTTGTAGGAAGATTTGTAGCATTCATCAGACTTCTTTTGGTTAAAAATGTGTTGTGCCAGAGAATTCCTAGCTAAACAGTCAAGGAAAATCATCCCTTGGAGGAAATTACATCAGCATTATTCGTTATTGCATTTGAGAGTGTATTTTTATCAATTCTCTAGCAGAGATCAAGTTCCTGAGGGAATTAAATGGGGAAAGAAGCACTGAGCATGAATTGGATGAGGTTCTCCGTTGCCTGAGGCCGGAGTTACTTATTACCAAGAGTCCAGAATATCTCTTACCTTGAGGTTTAGAGCTATCTGCTCCTTAAGTGATAAAAATTCAGAACCTTTATTTTGGACTTCTACCCTATCCCTATTTTAGTTTATGCAATTCTTATTAATAGCTAGCAGAGATAACCCAAGGATTGTACGTATTATATGTTAATACATGGAGTAGCAGAGAAGAAAAATGCACATACAGGAATGTTTTCTATTATACTAAGGCATCTCAATGAAAGTTTAAAAGTTCAATTTGTAGGGTGATTGAGGTGGTTTAAGGAATATGAATTTGCAGGATTTTTCTTTTCTTCCTTTATTTGACTGTAATTTGGTGTATTTTATGGTTCTTGAGTCCTTTCCAACTTTTCAGCATCTCTCAATTCTCTTCCAAATAATAAATTTCAGGGAATTTTGCTTTTTCATTTAGGATGGAACAAGCTTGTTACTAATATAAGTGATTAGAGAATGCGACTTTGAGATAATATTAACTGATTTTCCCCCAAATGCCAAATGCAGAAGATGAATGAAATTTGAAATGTAGTATACTTCTTAATATTGAAAATATACAAAATGAAAGTCTATTTTTTTTATTGAGAAAGTGCTTTAAAATATCATAGTATGAGAATGCCATAGAAATTGTCAAACTTGTAATATTACACAAGTGCTGGTTTATAGAGATTTTCTGTGGTGAGAGAAACAGATAATCAAATCTTTACTCTACAGATACAAAATCCTATGGAAAATAATTCTGGTGCTCTGCTGATTTAAGTGCCTGAATGAAATGGGTTAGGTAAATAGAAAGAATGAACATATAAGTAGAAGAGATGGTAGTTTCTAAATGTCAAAGTCAGAAACTTTTGATTAATGAGTTATATTTCCTGTCGTATGGCTTTTTTTTTTCTTATGTCCTGTCCTTGAAACCTAAATGAGATGCATGTTAGAGCTCCAACCAGATGAAAACGGCCATTATGGGCACACATATTCCTTCCTTCAGCAAGCTCTGTCTGCTCTGCCATGAGGCAGCTTGGTAGAAATGAGTCTTAGATTTGTGTTCCAGTGGTTCTGTGTAATACCTTATGCATGTCTGTCAGGCTACAGCCATGACATGCAACATAGTCTCACTTGGGTGACAATAAAAACAGCTCAAAAATTTCAGTGACACAAAACTCATCTTCTAAGGTATTGGGGTTTCTGCTCATCAGTCATTCAGGAACTTGGACTGATGTAGGCTTCCTCTTAAGAGATGCTTCAAACACCATCAATAGCAGGAAGAGAATGTGGCAAATTGTACAGGCTCTTACATTTGTACCTAGAATCAACATAGAACTTTCTGCTGTATTTCATCTGCCAGAGCAAGTCACATGATCACAGGGAAGGGAGAGTAGAATCCCATTATAAGCCCAGCAAGAGATCACTGAAAGCTATCTGTATATGGAAAACTTACCTAAGCTGACTCCTTTCCACCATGTTCTGTGGACTAAATGAGACTTTTGTGGAAAAAAAATAAACAAGGTGTGGTTACATAAGCATAGATGACGGTATTCAGTTTAGAGTAACAAATATTTCCTGAACTCTTGTGTATCTTGAACAGGAGAGTAAAGACATTTTTTTCATTCATTTAACAAATATTTTTTGAGCTCCTTACGTGTGTCATGCACTGGTTAGGCATCAGAGACACAACACAGCAAAAACACGCAAAAATCCCTGACTTCGTGGAATTCATATTCTAATAGAGTTGACAATAAGCAAAAAGACAAATATTTAATATTTCCAGTGTTGAAAAGAAGAGGATAAAGCAGAGTAGGTTTTTGCAGGAGATCTCTAAGAAGCATAAGTGTGAACAGATACCTGAAGGAAAGATGGGATCTAAATATGTAAATACAAGTATCAGAAGACTCAAGAAGATGGAAGGACAAAGGCAGAGCTCCAAGGCAGGTCTCTGTTAGGCACATTTGAGGCACAGAAGGAGCCCAGGCTATCTGGAATATAGGGAATGGGACAGGTGATCAAAGAGGTAGGAGCGTATCAGGTGACATAGGGCCTTGTAGGCAAGGTAAGGACTTTGGCCTTTGTTCTGGGTAAGCAAGGTAGCATTACAGGTGTTTAAGCAAAGGGGTGAGATATGATTTGTATTTTCTCTGGCTCCTCTGTGGGCAGCAGTGGTGGAGTACAGTTGGGCCACTGTTGTTGTAATCCATGCACGGTGGTAATGTTGTAGACCAGAGTGGTGGTAGCAGAGGTTGGGAGAAGGGTTGAATTCTTCATCAGAATTTGCTAATGGATTGGATGGGAGATGTGAGTGTGCCAATTAATTGCTATGATATAGATGCCATTCATTTCGGCCATAGAAACTAATTGGTAATGCGTCAGACGCTAGCACTGTTCAAGAATTTGAGTAACATCAATTGAATTAAGTCCCTGTTTTCATGGAGGTTAAGTCTAGTCAAGGGAGGCAAACAATAAATAATTCAGAAACATTGTAAATAAGAAACAGACTATAGTTAGTGCCATAAAGAAAACTGAAACATGGTGATGTGAGTGACTAAGCAGCTACTTTAAATAGAGTTTGGTGGTTTGGAGCTTTATGTACCCTGGAAAAATATGTTATTAACTCTAATTCACTCCTGTGGACACAGCTCATTTTATAAATCTGACCTTCTGATGAGGCTACTGCATACTTTAGTTAAAATATGGCCCACCACAGTCAGCTTGGGTCTTAATCCTGTTACTGGAGAGCTTTTTTAAGAGAATAAAATTCAGGCAAAGGGAGAGAAAGCCACAGAAGCAAAAAGCTGAAATGAACAAAACTCAGAAGAACAGGAATAGACCAGCGGATGCCACCGTGTGCCTTGCCATGAGACAGGATTGCCACGGATTGCTGGCAGCCAGTCTTTGGGAAGAAAGCATCTCCTTGATGACGCCTTGATTTGGGCATTTTCCCAGCCTCAAAATGATGAGTGAATAAATTCTCTTGTTTAACCTGACTCATTTCATGATATTTGTCCTAGGAAACAAACGTAGGTTAATCAGGCAAGGCCTAGAGGCCTGAGTGAAGAGAAGACATCTCTTGTGAAGAGCCTAGTAGTCCATTTAGGTGAACGTTTATTTTTATTTTTTTTATACTTACCATTTAAATGAAGGGTAGGGAATAATAGCCAGAACTGTTCTTAGCCTCATCAGTGCTCAAAAGCATTGATTTTGGGGTCTGTACATTAAAAGTGCTGACCTCAGAGACTCTTCAAATTTTTCACCCTTTGGTTTTATAGATGCTAGCTCTACTGTCTTTTCTTTGGTTCCCAGTCATGACTTCCTTGCGTTTCACTTTGCTCAGCCCACCTACACTTTCCCATCACAAGCCTTAAAATTTTAAGTTTCTACATCCTTAACCCAATCTTCACCTATGGCACTGATGGTTCTCTTCCTGGGTAAATTTCAAGGGCTTTGTGACAGTCATATTTGTCCAAGGCCTTTTTCTTTTTCCATCTCGTTCAAACTATCTCTGTTTTTGCTGGAAACTGTTATATGAGTGAAAACCAGAGAATAATTTGTTACAGACACATTGTAGAGCAATTTGAATACTCCTCTGGAGTTGAAGATGTGCATACCTACAATTCAGTATTACCTTAGATAGATGCCCTAGAGAAACATGTATGTGTACACAAGAAAACATATACTAAGATGTTCATCAAGGTACTGCCATGGCTCAATCAGTTAGGCTCCCATCTACCATATGGGAGGCCCTGGGTTCACGTCCCAGGGTCTCCTTATGAAGGCAGGCTCGCCTACACGCTGCGAAGAGCTGCCTGGCCTGCCAGCGCAGCAGAGTGTGCGGCCAGCCTACAAGAATGGCAGAGAGCCAACTCAGCAAGGTGATGCAACGAAAAGGGAGACAAGTGAAAACACAGAAGAGTGCACAGGGAATGGACACAGAGAGCAGACAACAAGCAAGCCACAAGGGGGGTAGGAAGAAATTTGTTTTAAAAAATGTAGACACACAGAAGAACACACAGCAAATGGACACAGAAAGTAGACAGCAAGCAAGCCTCAAGGGGGGAGGTTAAAAAAAAGCAGATAGGCAGAATGGGGGGAGAACGTACCCATATCTGTCATTTTAAAATGCTATTTTTAAAAAGAGAGATATCTCTTATACTAATGTGTACAATTTTATCATCTGTTGAATCTGGGTTTTAAGTACATGGGTATCATTAATTTAACTTTTCTGAGTAATAGAAATATTTAATAATGGAAAGAGTTAAATAAATATAAATCTTTTTACAGTTATTTTTCTCACAAGTCATATTTTGATCACTTCTGTGGGTCATGTGTGTGTGTTTACTTCATGTCATCTGAACACATAATAGAATCTTCTAGGGAATCACATCATTTAAGATGTGATGGCTCACTTTTAATGTTGCTTTCTCCTCTATAAAATCACGGAATATTAACGTATGATCTAACCAAGTGACTTAAATAACTGTAGTGAATTTGATGTGTTTTTTCAGCCAACTTAATGACCACATGAGATAATTATACATTTTGACGTCATCCTTAGATGAACATTTGTGCTCTGAGTGGGCTGGAAAATTCAAGGCAGAGGAAAATAATTATTTTGGTTACCTCAGCCTACTCACACGAACCATTTGAACTGAGCACTATAATGAGACTTTTTAAAAAGACCCATTTGTTTGAGTGCAATGGATAGAAAAGGAAGTTATAGCACTGACTACCTGATTTCCCCATTATTCCGCCATTGGGAGATTTCACAGGGCAGGTAGTCTCTCTCGAGATGAAGGTTGCCTGGTGGTGCATCTGGTCAATAAACAGTCTGGTCATCTTCTCCTCTCATCACCTCTCAAAGTTAAGATATTCAACAACAGGAATTTAAGAAATCCCCTAATATTTAAACCAAGTCACATGGAGCCATTCTATGAAAACACTGATTTTTCTACTAGACTTTCTCAGAGAATGAATAGGTATGCTTCTTGTGCCAACAAAAATGATACAGAATTCCAAATGATGAAACATCTATTTGTGCATATAAAATACAGATCATTCTCAAAGAAGTATGTACAATAGGGTAGCTCTCTAACTTATCTTTAAGTAAATTCATTAAAAAGTATGGATTACAAATGATTTTTAGTTTCTTCTCTTTGTACTTTTCTAAAGAATATATATTTGTGGGACTTGAAAAATTAAGTGCTGTAAACCACATTTCTAGGCTCCATTACTAAAAAATGTTATATATTCCCTTTTAAAAAATCTTCTATTTTATGTTTTATAAATCTTCCTGGCTCAATAAAGTGGTATTTTTTACATAATTTTTAGATTTCTATATGGCATAATTTTTGTTTCATTAAACAAATTTCATCAGTGATTTCATATTAGCAGAACCTTATTTTTACCTTAATCTCAAAAATGTCCACCGAAACAGAAAGATTTCTTTATTTTTGTCCCTTTTGAAGTTGTGGACATGCCTAACTGATTTTTCTATCCTTAGTCCTAGCACATTACCAGGGCCATGGTAGGTACTATGTTATCTATTGGCTTAAATAAAACAACTGGATTGCAAACAAATATAGGGACCACGTTTTTTCAAAATATACTCCTCTGAGCTATTTTTACCCACTCCTACTTAATTTTTCTCCATAGTATTTACTAGCATATCTGATATATTATACATGTATTTGTTTATTGTCCGGCTTCTTCCATGGAATGTTCACGTCAAGGAACAAGTGATATTATTTTGTTCACTGCTTTACCCACCTAGAACATTGCCTGCCAATAATATACAAGATGGTTGAGTCAAATGAATAAATATTAGTTTGAAATCAATCTGCAGTAGTTTGTAAAAGGAAAAGACAAGAAAAAATAAACGTTTAAAATGTTCCTTCTCCTATGGCTTTTATATGTAGTCGAGAATTTTGTGTATTTCTTATAAGGGTAGTCTGGACTTACACCCCTACTTCAATCTAGGTCCTATTTCCAAATGGAGAACTGATCATTTTGATCCACTGGACCTTTGGATAATTGATATATTGCTTTTTGCATATTGACCGACAGTCTAGGGAAATTTCTGAATTCTTCTGTTTTTAAAATTCTGATTTGCTCTTATTAAAGAAAAAAAAAAACATGTTAAGGAGCATCTCTAATATGTTAGCCTTTGTTTGGATGAGATTGAGATCATTTTATTCGTTGCATTGCTATCCTGAACGCATTTTTATCCTAGTCTTTAGAAACCTATGACTATTTTGAAATTGCTGCTGCCATACATGATAAACTTAAGATCTAGAGTCTTCCAAGGTGATTCATTTAATCAGTTCTAACACCTCTCTTTGGCAGTGTGTGTGTGTGTGTGTGTGTGTATGTGCTTGTTTGTTATCCTCACCTTTTTTTGCAAATATTTCCACCGAGTCATGTTTCAGCCCTTGTGGAAACTCATGACAATTTGCCATCTAGTAAAACCTTCTGCTTTGCACAGTTTTAAGTTATGGAAGTGGATTGTACCATATAAATGCACAAATCCTTGATGTAAAAGCAGATCTTAGATGGAGAGAACATTAACATATTTTGTTTTCTTTGCATTTGTTTGCTTTTTTTATTGGTTTGATTTTCTGGGAAACAATAAATATCTCATAACTACTGATACTAGATAGTTTAAAAATCATAAATATGCAACCAAGAGGAGAATCAGCCATTATGAATAGAGAATGCATTGTCTGAGAATGTGGTGGTGTTTTCCATTTCCAGAAAAAAAATTGATATAATATTCCATTAAAAACTTGAGGAAAACGCTTTTTCAGGTATATAATGCAGGAGTTACTTGACCAGAAATGGGTGCTTAAATTTGAGTTAATTGTGTGAAGGTAAGTGAATAATTTTCTCTTTTCTCTCTAAATAGTTTCCATGTAAATCTCATAATAATACTTCCATTGTGATATTCTTTACCTGTATTATCTCATTTAACCACACAAAATCCTTTTAGACTTATGCAGGTATTGGAAGCAGAGGTTAGAGATGTGTAGAAAAGGCCACATAGACTGAAAGTGGCAGACCTTATACTTTTAACCTCTATTGTACTGTAAGTCTAATTAAATCATATAGCAGCTGCTGTGCTGTAGAATTTCAATTCATGCAGAGCATAAGGCTTAGGGGACAAAAGTCCTCACGGCACTGAAACAAAGAGAAGGACTTGTTAAAAATCCCTCCATCGCAAGACTCCTGTGAGGATGGCAACGGTCCTGGGACAGAGGCAAGGACTGGTGCAGGAGATCAGACAGTGAGAGCAGCAGTGACCGCCCCCCCCCCCAGCCCAAGTATCAGGAAAATAGGGAAGATCCCAACAGCCACTCACATTGGCTCCCCTTGCAAGAAAGTGGAGCTACTCTAGGAGGCAAGGATGGTCCTGATTCCACCCACGTCCAGTTGTGCAAAGACTCGGCAACCACGGCAGGAGACCCATCTTTAGAGAGACCAAGTTGCATTCTATTATTATCGGCACCCTATAGGTTATCACCATCCCGTAGTTCATGAGAGTCTCTGTGTCTACTGATGTGAATGTAATAAAGTAAATCAAAATATAGCCATGAAGGTAACTAGTTGTATGACCTTGGGTAAGTCAATTTAGTTCTCTAGAATGGGATGATCCTATTGTGGACTCTAAATAGAAATGTGACTTTGACACTTTTTATACACTTCATCTCTTTTTTCTTCCCTGGGCTACCTGGTGCCTACCTGGCTTGGAATTTGTGGTTAATATACAATTAATAGGTGCACTAGAGATCCTGGAAAGGTTACACTCATTTATATTTTAAAAGGAAGGAAGTTACCAGAGGACGGAGGGAAAGGTGAATGAGGATGGGACAGAATAGAAGGTGAGAAGAACACATTTTTAAGTAGCTGTCTTGATGATTTGGGGAATTAAGTTTGGTGAAGCAACTGGCTGAAGTGCTTTGACTCATGTAATGAACTGCTCCTATGGCATATCTGATACAGATGACTGTAAAAATTTACATTATATTGTTGTTTTTTTAATGTCAGAAGAAGAGTATTTCTTTTGAGTACAGCATGCCTATGGCAAGATAGACTACTAGGTGGCCCAGTTTTATTTAGGCCAAATAGGGATGGCATATTATAAATCTGCCTCCACGAAGATTCTCATTAAAATGTGCTCAGATAGTAACACTTTAATGGCTAAAAATACTTTTGATAGAAATCTATTCAACTTAATATAACTGATTTCATATATTTAAGAATGGGAGCACACACAGTTGCTTTTGCTTCAGTTTTAAAAAATATATATATTATTGATTTTAATTGTTTCCCTGCAAATCAAGTTAGACATTGCTATTAAGACCCCCAAATTTATAATTTCATTAATGAATAGCTTAAATCATTTACATAGATTGTAAAACATTCATATATGTATAGAATATTTTGTGCTTTCATTTACTGTTTTATTTTTTTTATTTTTTAAATTTTAATCAGTTTTATTGATACATGTTAATAAAGCATACAATCTATCCAAAGTGTGTAATCATGGTATTTGGTATAACCACAGTTTTTCATTCATCAATTCAATCATTATTAGAGTATTTTCATTATTCCAATATTAATTGTAATAATAAAAAAAAAACGGAGAAACAAAAAACTGTACTCCTTAATATTCACCTCTTAATCTCTCTATTCTTCACCCATGCATAGCTGCTATTTCAATTCCGTTTCTCTAATTTATTTTGTACATTCATATTATTCTTTAGCATTTTTTTCAATTTTATTGATACATATTAATAAAACATAAATCTATCCAAAGAGTTCAATCAGTGGTATTCAGTGTGATCACAAGCACTCCCAGAGCACTTTTATTATTACAATAATAATAAACAACAAACAAAACTCATCACCTCTCAATCTCTCTATGCATCGCCTGCCGTACATAGCTGCTATTCTTTTTCCTTCTTTCTAATATATTTATATTTTGTAAAAATTGTCTTATATATGCAATATCACCCATATTCATGTTTTACATGAGGTTTTACTATCTTCTACAGTCCCATGTTACAGTTTTTAGCTTTCCTTCTAATAATATCCATGACCTTAGACTTTCCTTTGTAACCACCGTCACACCCGTACAATAGCACTGCTAGTTACAAACACCATGATGTGCTTTAGCCACTTCTATTCATTTCCAAGGATTTACAGACAACCTTTATAACAATTCTGCACAGATTAACCCTTGCCTTTCCAGTCTCTACCCATCTTCTATTTTCTGGTGACCTAGATTCTAATTATTAACTCCATGAGTTTACACAGTATATTTAGTTCATAATAGTGCAGTCATACAGTATTTGTCCTTTTGTGTCTGGATTGCTTCACTCAACATAATGTCCTCCAGATTCATCCAGGTTGTCCTATACTTTACGACTTTATTTCTTCTTACTGCTGCATAGTATTCCATGGTGTATATACACCACAATATGTTTATCCATTCAATGGTTGATGGACACCTGTGTTGTTTGCAATTTTTGGCAATTGTGAAAATGCTGCTATGAATATCAGTGTGCAGATATCTATTTGTGTCACTACTCTCAGTTCTTCAGTTCTTCTGGGTATATACCTAGTAATGGTATTGTTGGGTCACATGGCAAGTCTATATTCAACTTCCTTAAGAGCAGTCCTCCATAGTGACCATACCATTCTACATTCCCACCAACAGTGAACAAGCATTCCTATCTCTCCACATGCTCTCCAACATTTGCAGTTTTCTGACTTTATAATAACATGCTTTGCAACACTTTTGAAGTAGAGATGAGGCATATATTAATACTAGATTTACAAGGTAGAAAACATCATTATTGTTATGGGGATTCAAAGAGGAAGAGATAGCTTTCAGCCAGGTAGTATAATTTAGGTAAAAGATACATGTCTCATTTCTTACTCTTTAAAGAAATCAACATGTAGTTTAAAGCTTTATTACAGATGAAAGTAGAGTAGCATGCCAACATATAGGCATTTAAGTTAATCAAATTCAACTATACAAATTTAAAATAAAAGGAAAGGGGTTGAAAGAAGTCCTCTAAATGCACTACCATGTTTCCCACTATTTCACCTAAAGAGTGCTAGCTCAAGTAAACTTGAGATAGAAGTGAATCCAGTGGTTGTTAAATAAATCCCATTCATTTCATGCATGATTAGAAGGAGCATCTTAGGGTACTGAGTATAAGCATTATGTTTAAAGGCTCAATATTTAAGAAGAATGTTTTGTATATCATAACAGAAGGATTTTGCTGCATATCAGTGGTGCAATTGTGTCATCAGTGACCTAAGATTTTCATATTTTCCCACGAACGTGCTCTGTCATTCTGAGGGTGGCAACTTAATTTCTTTCACAATAGCTGCCATAGTTCTAAGTTCACACGGAGATATAACCAGGTTCAGTGGAAAAAGTCCTATTTCTTCCCAAATATCTCTTTATATTACTAATGATACCTTTCCCCAAAGCTCCCCCAGTCTCTTCTCACTTCTTTTTGATCAGAATTTCATCACATACCCAAACTGATCCCTAGCAAGGAAAATGGCACCATGATGATTTGCTTAGAGCAACCATAATTTATCCATGGGGCTGAGGTTGGGCCTATCTTCCCTGATGTACCTGGCCAAGCAGGGGAAAAATGGGGATGCTGTTAGAAAAATATAAAGGGAAAAAATAGTGGTTAGGTAAGCGGCTAGTTTTTGCAGTATATTTATTCTTTAATCCATTGCACAGTACTATTTACATTTCACATGTATGCATTCATATTATTTTAAAATTTGTGCATTATACTTTATAGGTGATACAAGAACATTTTGAAGGGTAATTTTGTCTTTGAGATTTTCACCTTACCAATTTGTGTTAGAATATAAGCACTATGTAAAATTTAGCTCAACTGAATATTAATATTTGCCTAAAGTTTACCACTTAACTTAGTAGTAGTGTTTCTAAGAATGAATAGAGAAACTGTTTGCTGTCATAGAAGTTTGATCCACGACTTAAATATTTACTTGTTTTTTAAAAGAAAACTGTGGTTTAATAAATCTCACCAGTACTATCCAGACATCCAGGCACCCAATCAACAAATATTGAGTACGTACTCTGTGCCCACCACTGCTCTAAGTATTGCAGATAGAGCATTGCAGATTGGATGATAAGGTACCTGTTCTCACGGAGCTTCCATTCTATTATGGAAAGAGTGGAAATAACCAAATAAGTCAGCCACAACAATAAAATGGAGATCATGAAAAGTGCTTTGCACATAAACAGATGATGTGAGGGAAGCGGACTTGGCCCAGTGGTTAGGGCGTCTGTCTACCACATGGGAGGTCCGTGGTTCAAACCCCGGGCTTTCTTGACCAGTGTGGAGCTGGCCCATGCGCAGTGCTGATATGCGCAAGGAGTGCTGTGCCACACAGGGGTGTCCCCACACAGGGGAGCCCCATGTGCAAAGAGTGCGGCCTGTAAGGAGAGCTGCCCAGTGCGAAAGAGTGCAGCCTGCCCAGGAATGGTGCCGCACACAGGGAGAGCTGACACAACAAGATGAGGCAACAAAAGAGACACAGATTCCCGTGCTGCTGACGACAACAGAAATGGACAAAGAAGACGTAGCAAATAGACACAGAACAGACAACGCGGGGGGGGGGGGGAGAAACAAATAAATAATAAATATATCTTAAAAAAAAACACAACAGATGATGTGATAGCCTACAAGTGGGCCTTGTAGATTAAGTTAGGGGAGTCCTCTGTGAGGAAGTGGCATTTAAACTGAAATATAAATGATCTGAAGAAGCCAACCAGGTTAAACTCCAGGGAAAAGAATCCTAAATCCTGAACATAGCTAGTGCAACCCCCCCTGGTACGAATGAGCTGGAAAGGCAGCCAGCCAAGGGAGAGAGGAAGATGAGGTCACAAATACAGAGGCCATCTCGTGGGATTTTGCAATCCAGGGTAAAGAGTTTGGCAATTTATTCCAAAAAGTGGTAAGTCCTTGGAGTGCTCTGTGTTGAAGAATGGCATGAAAACACACAAGATGAGGGGTGGGCACAGTACCATTGGGAAGGAAGCCAAGAAGCAATAAGTACAGTCAGGAGCAATAAGTACAGATGTCAGGTGGTGGTGGGTGGTTAACATCAAGGTGGTAGTAAAGATGAAAACAAATGAACAAAAAAATGCATAGACTTGGGAGATTTTTGAAGATCCAATGTGGGGAGTGAGGAAATAAGAGAGAGGATGACTTCTGGATTTTGGGTTTCAACTACAGGGTGGATGGAGGAATTGGTTTCTCAGATAGGTAGGAAATGGGTATGTTGGGGAGAGGAAGAGGCAGAATCAAGAGTTCTGTTTTGGCACTATTAAGTTAGAGATGTCTATTACGCAGTCTTGTAGAGGTTTCGAGTAAGCACTTGACACATAAGTCTGAAATTCTAGGGAGAAAGTGGGTCTGGAGATAAAGATTTGGGAGTCATCCACACATTAAAAAAAAAAAAAAAAAAATGACAACAGAGAAGTGCCCACACAGTTATTTTAATTAATTCCACAGAGCAGTCTAAAGTGTAATTTGGTTATCTGAAAATTGATGGGTACTTATTTATTGAAACATTTGTCCTGAAAATTTGTTGACAACTCGATTGCTGAGAAATTAATTGATAGCTCATGACAAGCAGTGATGGCTCATTTCAGCAAAGTTTCTCTAAAAGACAGTTTTATATTATCAACTTTTGGCTTGCTTTGAAAATTTGTTTTTCCACATCACTGTCTTGGATTAGCAATAAAATTCTGTTTTTTGCTTCATAAATCAAACAAAGACACAATTGTTAAATAGTCTATATCATATTAATTAAGCTCAGAAACATGCAAGCAGTACAGCCATTTATAACAGGGTATTGTATAAGTTGCTAATCAATGAAAAAAGCAACTAATTAACAAACCACCAGTCAGCATTTTGAGTAGAAGTTGGTGACTCTCAGCTTAATTAAACCTTGCAGGTGTCAGTGATGATATGAAAGAATCTTTAATCTGTTTGTGTCTAAATTTCCCCTGATCGTTTTCACATCTGTACATGTTTAAAGCCCTTATCTATTTTGAGGGAGGTAAAGGAATTTCAATTCTTCAAACAGTTCACATTTTAAACATCCTTTTCTTAGTTGTCATTGATGTTTCTCTTGGATTAAGACAACAGAATGATGTCCATGAACTCTTTCACCCCAATAATAATCATTTAGAGGACTGACTATACATCATCTACACAAAAAATGGCTGCTGTAAGAAAAGTGCATTTTTAAAGCAACTTTATAAAGTTTTATTTTCCATGTCATAAAATTTACTCATTTTAAGTGTAAAATTTAATGATTTTTAGTAAATGTAGAAAATTTTACAGTCATCACCACAATAATCAGAATGGGTAAATTTTTATGGTTTAGACAAATTTATCCATGATGGTATCAAAATTAACTGGTGAAGGAAGTTGGAATATACCTGCCCTTTAGAAATGACCTATAAAAGGATTGTTGTGCCTTCCTTTCCAGTCCTAAAATATTGTTTCAATGAGTCTTCTAAAGCCACTGTCAAAAGGAAGATCTGAACAAGATTAACCAAAGATTAGGATTAATCTAATGCTTAAATAGCATTTAAATACCACAACTTCTGGAGTAATTGCCTTTTGGCAAAAATTAAGAATCCTGGTTCGTTGGGCTGCCTTTCTTTCTTTTTGGCATAGTTCTTTCATGGCTAATCCAAGGAATACAAATGCTCTTCCATAATGATGATATTCCTATTTCTTCTCAGTTAAAATCTGTGTTCAGAAGAGACCATTTTAAAAAATTTGCTTAGAAAATTGGCAAAAATGTATATTTTAGATTTAGGTAGGTACGCACATCAAAAATGCTTGCTACATTGCACTCATCATAAAAAATTATTTGAGGTTTTCAGTGATGGTTACTGGTTTACTGAATAGAAGTAGTAAATAATCATAACTGCAGCCATCTCTTAAGTAACTCTCTCTATGTGCTAAGAAATGTTCTAAGCAAAAATTTAATTTTAGGGGAGCTGATGTGGCTCAGTTGAGTGCTGGCTTCCCACACATGAGGTCTTGGGTTCAATCCCTGGCCCCAGTACCTAATAAAAAATTTAAAAAAATTTAAAAAATTAAATGGGTAGGTATTTATTTTGGCCTTATTTTACAAATGAGGGAGCTGAGGAATAGAGAAATTAAATCATTTGCTCAAAGAGCATTTATTTGACACTTATTGTTTGATAAGTGGCTGAACTGGGAGAATGAACACAGGCCATCAAGCTCTGGAGGCCTTGCTCTTATGTAATAAGTATCCTGTATTGGATGGCTTCAATGGTTCATCACCAGTAAAACTTAAAAAAGGTTCATGTGGTAATTCCAATCTAATAAAAATATCACAATTTGCTCTGAAATAATTCTTTTAAAAATGTCAGGTATTTTCAGATACAATAGTAATATAGTGTTGTACAAAGACTGCATACTTTGAAGACTGCAGACTTGGGTCAGAAGAGATAGCTATTCTAACAAATAGTTGCAGGAGCTTGGGGAATCATTTAGGATCATTGAACCTGTTGTGTGTAAAGTAGAGAATATGTTTCTTGACCATCTGGTGCCCCCTGGTAACACTTACCAACTCGCCTTAGGAGTTTTTTGCTAGAGTATCTCTCAATGGTCTAGAAGCACTTTACAGACATGCTCCCTGTGTTTTTATCTTTTTGTTCTCAATAGCATTTAGGCTAGGTCTCTCATTCCAGAAGTACTTATTAAATGTATGCAGAAATAAAGGATAAAGGAAAAGATAATTTTACGTTTCCCAAGAGTTGTCATCAAGATCAAATGTGATAATGTAAGTGAAATTCTGTTCTTGGGCTTTTGCTACCAACTCTATGTCATATGAGTAAAAACACAAACATGGCACTTCTCCTAGAGCAATATATATTGATTCATTGGCACAGAAAGCAACATAGATGTCATAGTGGGAGTAAATATTTTCAAACAAATGGAGGAATAGATTCACAGCAATCCATTATTCATCTATGGGGAAAACATTTGCTGTATCCTTTTATACCTTTATTTCTGAAATTCCATTATATCTTAAAGTCTTCTAAAATTGTTTGTCAGAGACAAAGTGTGGCTGTTGGTTCACAGTTGTAAAATGATTGACATTAGGAAAACTATTGGGTTAAGTATTGAAAGAGGCATGTCCTGTTGAATCTGATTCTAGGCTATCACATTGCACATTTCAGGATATTTTTTAGCATCTTTAGAGAAAAAGCTTTTTATTTGTCTGATAAGGAACATGAGGGAACAAACACTTTTTTTCCTTGAAATGCTTTTTGTATTGATCAGACAGGCTAATAACATAACCTACACAGACTACCCAGAGGTGCAAGTGCTTAGATCCTCTCTGTCCACATAACATTGCCGTGCGCTTGTTGTGCCTACATTTTTCTCAGCAGAACTCAGAGCTTATGGCTTTAACCCTTCCAATTTTGGAATATGTTTTACTGGAGTTAGAAACTATGCTCTCGTGCTTTGTTTTTTGTAGCACAAAAAAGAATGTCTCTCCAAAGATACACCCAAGTAATTACTTATTATCCATCCCAGTCCCTATGAAACTATGAAAATGGGAGGTAAGCCAGTCATTCATTTGGTTATGTTAAGATCAAATAATTGAGAGAAGGGCAACATCATACTATATGAAATTATATTTTCTCACTTTAAATAATTTTAGCTGAACTACTGTGGTGGTGTAGAAAGTACTTTTGAATTTAAGATAGTTATTTATTAAGAGTCCAGGGAAAGAATGGAGCATACAAAGATGAGTGGGATAAAGTATCAACCCCATGCTTGAACTCTCCTGATAAAGATTCAGTTGTGTAAAATAAATATTGCTACAGGTTGAATTTAATCCTTTATAATTGCTTAGATTTAAGGGAAGATCCTGTTTACACAAGAATGTTCTTGAATGTAGAATAAATAAGGTTTTAAGGAAATCTGAAAAACTCAATGACATAGAAACGTCCATATCGTTAGCCTCTTCAATAGCCCCCACAACATTATCCCTTCTTTGAAATAAGGCATTCCAACTCCCAAATGACTCTTAAAAATAAAAGTTGGTTAGGCATGATTTTATCTTTTGGTCCCTCTTTCTTGGATGTTTAACAAAAGAAGATTATATGTTTTAAGAGAAACAGACCTAAATATGAAACAAAAATGACTTGAAATCTGGCTCTAGAGAGTAGATATTTGAAGTTGGACCTCACTAAATTTTTATTTCCTCTTTTGTAATATGAAAATATAAACATATCTGCCTTATAAGATTTAGGTGCTGGGTGAAATAAAGCAGACACCAAAGGACAAATATTATGTGATTCCAGTTTTATGAAATGACTAGAAAAAGCAAATTCCTAAGTAGCTTAGGAATTACTGGGGACTGAGGTGAGGGGCAACAGGAAGTTACTGCTTAATGGGTACAGAGTTTTGAAATGTTTTGCTAATGGATGGTAGTGACGGTAGTACAACATTGTGAATGTAATTAACACCACAGGATTGTACACTTACAAATGGTCAACATGGTGGATTTTGTGTTATATGTATGTTGTCACTATAAAAAATTTTTTAAGTTTATTTGGAAGAGTAACTGAGCAAACAACAGCAAAATCTTGGTATGTAGTTAGACAACTAGAAAGTTCTCAGTAAATTTTAGCAACCCCCTTCACCTCCTCTTCTTCTTCCTCCTCCATATCACTAATCTATATAAAAGTATAACATGCAGCTTAGGAACTGGACTGCAACTGCCAGGAACATTCTGGAAGGGAAAGATCTGTTTCGCCTAACTTTCTCACCAGAATTTTGATTGTCATTGTGAGATGGGCCCCACCCCTTCGCAGTAGCTGACAACACTTGGAGAGTTCTTGCCTTTTATAAAAGCACCAACTCATAAGTGGAAAAAATGGTTTAATGAACACCATGAGAGCCATATGCCACTTTCATGCATCTCAGTTGTATAGTTATACACAACCATTTTCAATGGGTTGTGATATTAATTCCCAACTCCATTCACAAAAGAACTTGTGAAAACCTTCAGCCTAGTATGGCCAAGAGAATGATTCCTATTCTGACTTGATTCAAATGTAAGTTCTCAGAAGATTGATGCCCTCCCTGGCACCCTTTATGAGTCCTGCTTGGTACTTGCCCCAGACCATTATGTGCTGTCATATTACTTCTTGGTATTTGGACACTTGGCATGTTCTGCAAAATTTCATCTTTTCTGTGTGTTTAAATGCATATAGTTCACTTTAAGGAATCTTTATCAGATAGAATGCTGGGCCAGTTTCATATTCCCCTATGCTCTAATTGTTAGAAAATATCACCTTTCTCTAAGTCCACCCTTACTCTACACATCAGTGTTTTGCTCTGCTGCACCAAGTTTTTGCTTTTTACTGTGTGTTTTGTACACCCAGTGGCAGTGGGAGGGAATTTTGTATTGATTGCCTTTTAGTAGAAAGAGTAACTTCCAGATGGGAGTCTGAGCTGAAAACTTAGTCCCCATTGGGCAAAAATAAAAAGACCTGACTCTGTCCCTGTGGCACTGTTAGACACTTGACTGCAGAAAATGTGATGTTACTGTTTTAACATTACCAGATCCACAAAAACTACAAAAAGCTACAAAATTGAAAGTTATAGGAGTAGGTGCTCGATAAATATTTGTTGAAATTAGTTTCCTATCACTAAACATTTAACACAGAGGTTGAATGACCTGTAATAAGTTTTGTAGAGGGGTGCTAAACCCCAATTTGTTTTCATCTTTCCCTTGGAGGAAATTATGTCCATATCATTTATTATATTGGGAGAGTCATTTATTAGTTCTGTATCTAATAGAAGGCTTCTGAGGGTACAGTAGTAGGGCAAGTAAGTTTTCTAGTAGAGGTGCTGGCTGAAAAACCTGTAATGTGTGGGGCAAATATGGAGAGAGAATAATTAGAGTGACTGTTTATCAAATGTCTTAATGTGTGCCACTCTATGAGAAACCTTTTATGTGCGTCATTTTAGGCCATTCTTGAGCGACCATACAAGAGTGAGTGTCATTTTGCAGATGAGGTAATAGAAGCTCAGAAGGGTCCATGTTTTGCCCAGTATCACAAAGCTGACGCAGAAATTCTGGGATTTGAGCCCAGTGCACTCTGACTCCAAAACCAGTTACCTTACTGATTAGATCTCTGCATGGGCAAGACGTGTCAAGTGAAAATAATGGGGACAGGTAGCTACATTTCTCTTTTACCCAATGTCAGTTTTGCAGTTACACATAGTAAGATAATTTTTCTGCAGCTACTGAGTTACCTGCAAAGTATTGGCGAAATTAGAGATCCATGCTGGGTTTTGGAGGGCAAATTCTCTTTCACCTTGAAAAATGGTGCAAACCTTTATAGAAAATTGCTTCTCTGCTCATTGAAATATGACAAAATCCCTTCATCTTCACCTTATTTAAGGAGGATGATGTGGTCAGCTTGCAAATACTAAACATTAGATTCTTGAAAGATGCTTTTTTTGAAACTAATTCTTTTTTATTTCAGTTTTCATCCTCAGGTTTTCTTTCCCGATTTTCTACCCCCTTGTTTTGCCCATTCATGGTCCATATATTTTTGTCATTTTAACTCCTCATCCTGAAGCTCAGCAATCATTTCTGAGTTTTATGGATCACTGCACAGATATTCTGGTGGTGTGCTATTAATCCTGCTCTGGCCACACGGCAGTTTTACCAAGGCTTTGGGATAATATTTAGCTGTTACTCTGGAGCTTCCTGCTGGAATCTAGACAGAAGGAGTGCAGGTGAGGTCAGAGGATAGGTAAACATAAATCAGGTTTGTGCAAACAAGGATGATGAATGCTAGTTCCCAAAGTGCTTTGCCTTTTGTCAAACTTATATATTAGGAGAGAGGGCTGTGTGGCGTGAATGATGAATCATAAAGCTGCTCCCTGGTGAAAGAGCAAGCATAGAAACTACTGAAGTAACACGGTAGCTTAGATACATCTTAAGACTTGGGAATACAGAGTGAAAAACAACAGTATCTGCCTCAGCCTGAATGAAACAGTACAGAGAGAAGTGTAACATCTCCTGACTGGAAAAACCAGATAATAGGGAGGTGAGCTGGAAGAAGCAAAATAAGATGTGGTGCTTCAGGGGATCTTAATCGTGGTCTATGGATAAAAAAAAATCTCGATGTGCATTAGCCTTTAACTGAAATTTAGCCATTTCTTCAATTATGAATGCAAATAACAAATCACGGAATTATAAGCAGTTACTGTGCTTGGTTGCCTACAGAAGTCCCTAATATATTTATGTCATAGTCCAGCTTTTGTTTATATCTCAAAATATTGTTTATGATCTTCAGTACTTTGAAATTTCAGTTGTTATGATACTCATAGCTAGGAGCATATATCTTATTGTAACTTTTAAATAGTTTGATAATTATATTTCGATATAAATGGTTTCCTTTGTAATTCTATGTGTTATACAACAGAAAAAGTGGTTCTTAAAACAGGGTCCATAGGTTTCATCAGAGCACCAAGAAAAGGCTGTGAACTACAGCAGATGGTAGTTTAATGTTAGCAGAGGTGTGACTTTTTAAAGATTTAACTTTTAAAAATAGTTTGAGGGAGTAAAAATGCTATTTTGATATATTAAGAAAAATGCCTGTTGCCATAAGTTAGGATCTACCATAAATAAAAATGAATTGTGGGAACAATGACTTACCTTGCAACCTGGATGCCAACTCTAACATGGTGTGGTTTTCAGACTAATCAATTCTAATTCAATCCCTTTTCTCCTTTACTTTTATTATACAGATGCAGTTTGCATTGTGATTAACAGTGCTCACTCTGGATTTGGAATTTCTTGGTTTCAATTCTCAGTGCACTACTTGGTTAGCTGTATGACACGAGTTATATTGTTTTACCTTTCCAGGCCTCTGCTTTCTCATCTATTAAATGGGTACGATAACAGTACCTACCTTACAGGGTGTGCTGACGGTTAAATGAAACAAAGCACTTAACAGCACTTTTAAAACAGTAAAACAATATGTAATGAGTACTAAATAAACAATAGCCATTATTTTCTACAGTACAATTATTCAATTGTCAAGAATCACAGCCACCAATGTCCTCCTCTCTGTAAATGTAGCAGGTCCCTAAATACACAAGCACTTCTCCCCAGAGGCCCCAAGAGCAGACTCCAGTAGTTTGGATCACCCATCTGGCTGACCTATTACCTTATCACATAATCATCCTTTGTCAATTTTTTTTTAACTTATTTTCACTAAATATTAGGTCTTTATGAGGAAGAGTTATGAAATATCCATAAGGTTTAGAGACAGATACATGATAGTTAAAGGAAAAGATCATTATTGGTTTTTAAATTCCTTATATGATCCTCTATAATCCTAATCTCTTCACACCTCTCAAATGTAACCATTGCCCTCAATATTTCATTTATTATGCCTTGGCTTCCTTTCATAATTTTTCCATATATATTTGTATCTTCAGAGAAAATATAAATTTTATTTCAATGGAGTTATACTGAGTGTTTTCTTGTGACTTGCTTTTTTCACTCATTTTAAGACTGAGATTCATTCATATTCTTATATCTAACTATAATTCATTTATTTTATTTTCACTTTCCTATCATTTTTCTTTGAATGGATATTCCACAATTTTTTATCCATTTTACTATTGGTTTTTTGGGTGTTTTTTTTTTTTTTTGCTATTTCCAAAAAGTCTGCAATGAATATTGCCATTTGTGCCTCCTGCTGTACATGACTCCAAGAAGTAGAACCATTGTATCATAAGGTAGTTGCATCCTATCTTCACCAGATAATACTGAATTGTTTTTTGAAGAACTATTCTAATTTACATTTCTTCCAGCAGGGTCCAATTGTTCCAGTTCTTTGCATTTTTGGCAACACGTGCTATTGTCAGACATTTGCATTCTTGACAATCTGTGTCTGAAGTATCTCAGTTGGACTTTAATTTGAAACTTTTATTTTCATTTGTTTGTTGATCATTCAGGTTGCTTCTGTAAATTTGCTCTTCAGTCATTTGGCCATATTTCTTCAGAATTCTTGGTCATTTTTTAATTTGTAGGAGTTCTATCTATTCTGAACACTATTCTTTTCCCAGTTTGTTGCTGGCCATTTCCCCTCTTGTTTGGAGTCCTTTGGAAAGTAGAACTGATTAATTTTCATTGAGTTGAACCCGTTAAGCATTTTCCTAGTGATTGTGCTTTACCTTACATAAGAAAATTCCACAATCTATTTTTCCTAGCAGTAAAATAGATCAAATAAAATCCCGTTGTATCATTTAAGAGGGAAAGTAATGACCCAAGAGAAAAGGAAAAAGTTGTCTGGGCTTGGATATCATTCTTTTTATATCTTTAATCTATGGCTACACTGTGGGTAAAAGCCAGAAAATTGCCCATGATTATCTAAATTATTCAGATAGAAACTTGAATTAATAAAAGCTTAATTTTCCTGCGGTGTTATCCTCTAACTTAAGTTATAGAGTGTAGGTAACCCTTTTCTTACTAATCTGCACAACATGCTAGTGATACAAAAAATGGTTACAAGGAGGAAGTAGTGTATCTAGGCTTTAGTCCTCCTTATAGCTACCATATCCTGGGGATGGGATTCGAGAGTGACACACAGAGATTTATCTGTGTTTCACTTTATAATCTTAATATTTGCTTTGTCCATATTCAGTTTATACTTGATCCCCACTTCTCCTTTGCTCTTCTACTTAAATGATTTGTGTGTGTCTCTTCTTCCCATTTGCCTGTCTGCCGTTAGGTAGGATAACTAACCATCCCTGTTTGCTCAGGGTTGAGGAGTTTCCTGGGATACAGAATTTTCAGTGCTAAAACCTATCCCAGACAAGTGGATGAGTTGGCCTTCCTACTTTGGGGGCAATGATAATGTATAAAGCATCTTTCTATGGTGTGTAACTCCTTTCACAGTATTTGCACATAGTTGGTAGTTTAAAAAAATGTGTTTTGCATTAAGCCAGTAGGTATTCAGTTCTCAACTTGGCTCCTACTAAGTCTTTCTTGCAAGTTACGTGTCTTTTCTAGTATATGATTTCATTAGGTGGTCATTTTTCTTAAATTTATTTAATATTTTTTCTTTAATCTCTTTATTTAGGGTAGCAATAGTCTTTGTCAACAGGATTCTGTCATCCGTATGACTGATGTTGCCATTAGCCATAATGTTATTTTTTTTATTTTCATAAACATATCACAGTTTACTAATTAAATTTATTGTCCATCTTAAGAGGAATCCAGCTTAAGTAACATTTTATAAAGTTTAACTGAAGATATTGATTATAACTTTTGCTCTATCATCAAAATTACAGTTATCAAGTTCATTTCCCTTGTTGAAAATATCCTGGAGGTGACATGTGTGTGATTTGAGTGTCATTTGAGAGGTGACCGGAGTGGTCCCTGTAGTTCCAAGTATCTCATCTATTGGCCTTGTGAGGTCCCTGAAACTCCATCAGTTGTTATACATTCATTTGGTTAAGACATTTTTCCCTTCAGCAGTCTCTGCTAAAACACATGCCTTGAGGAGGAGAGTAAGCATATTAAGATGGTTTTGATTACCTCTTTTAGCAGAAATTAGCAACAGTTTGAGCATAAGGGAATTTGGACCACAGTAGGAAGTTGCTAACAGGAACTGATGGGTAGCAGGTACATAAGATAGTAGGAGACAGTTGTACATTAAGGAGCTGGAGAAGGGCACCTTGAGATAAATGGCTCCAGAGGCCAGCTTTGCTATTCCACAAGGCTCTGATCTTAGGCAAAAAAAAAAAAAAAAAAAAAAAAGTCTTCTAAAGGTTTGATTCATGAGAATAATCCCCACTCTAGATAGAATGCAACAGATATCTGATGCAGTTTTGTGCCAATCTCAGTGACTATTGAGAGAAGATTTCCAAATTTCCCTGATTGCCATCAGTAGGCAACGATGACGTGGGATTTTTTTCCTGGTTGCCTTTATCAGTGTCAGTGAAATGAGAACAAGGCTTTCCATTCTCCCAAATTGGAAAGAAATCAGATCTGAATCGTGAAAAATCAGTTGAATGGCCTTCATACTGTAGTTCTGTGTCTGATTTGTAGACAGAGTTAACTGCCTTGTTGAAGGGAACTTAGACTTGTTATAATTCGGAACCGAGAACAATGAAAAAGCTTTCTAAAAAAAAACACGGAATAATTTTCTGAAAAATCTTTTCCAGTTTTGAGCAGAGAGCTCAGGGTGACTGTCAGGGTAAGAACTCAACAACTGCTATTTTAGACATTCAGAATAAATTCATTTGTTTAATTATTAGTAGCCCTAGTGAAATTATGTCTAAAGAAAATATATCTGAAATGGGCACCAATTTTACAATGAACGTTTTTCAAAAATCCCATTTTCTCCAGGCAGATTATCACTGTTTGACTTCTGGATTCGATTCTTCTCTATTTTAACTGAAGAACTTTGATTTTAGTTTTTCCCATCCCAGGTTCACAGACTGTCTTCTGGTCCCTACTGTGAAGGCTGGAGAGAAGAAGTTGTAACTTTAATGAAAACAGAGGGCCCAGGATGTAGCACCAGCATCTTTGGTCTAACCTAGTGTTGAATTTCCTCCATCAGGCCTCTAAGATTTCTGATGTATGCCTCTGGCTTTTGTCAACCCCAAAATCTGTTGATTATACTATTTGATGCCTGCTTGAGCTGATGATCTATATTTTTTGTTTTCTTAAAGGGGAAACTTGTAGAACTTTAGAAAGGCCTTTGATACTGTGGAATTGAAATATACTACAAATGATATTTATTCATGGATCTTTTTCTCCCTATAAACTCAGTTTGAGGGTGTTCTCTCTGTTTCTATTTAAGATAACTTTACCCTCTACTAAATTATCTTATCTCTATACCAGGGGCCAACAACCTAGGGACCCTAGCACAATCTCTCTCTCTACCTATAAAACAAGGGTTTATTGGAACACAGCCACACTCACTGAGTAAAGTGTATGTGTTATGCTAAAACAGCAGAGTTGAGATATTACAGAAGAGTCTCTGTGGCCTGCAGAACCTAAAATATTTACTAGTTGGCCTTTTACAAAAAAAAAAAAAAAAGCTTCTGACCCCTTCTCTTTATCAATCTCTTTGCTTGATAGACCCAACATAATCCTATACTCTGTTAGTAGGTAAATCATAAATAATGCTGATGAAATATAACTTAATATTGTTAAATCTGTTTCTATCAAATTTTAGTAAAATTTTAAAGCAATTATTGTATCTATATATCTAAATCTATATGTAGAAGTGGAGTGTGTTTATTAAATATGTGTGTGCATACAATTCATTTCATAAAATCTTAAGAGCACTAGGATTTATTAAATAGTTTCTCTTTTTAAAACTACATAAAATTTAAAGTCAAGTAAGTATTCACTGTTAATACAGGGATCATACTAGCTCTTAGTCAATGATTTACCTGGGTAAAGAAAGACACAAATATTCTCTGTACTTGATCAGAGTTTTCAAGTTCATTAAAATATAGTATATTTGCCTTCCACCTTATCACCCTCCATTTATTCATCATCAGTTGACCAAGTTACAAAAGGTTTTCTTTGCGTTCTCATCAGATCTCATTCTTAGTGGCTGATGTGGGAGTAGTAATTTTATAAGGCAATGTTTCTCAGCCCTTCTTCAGAAATTAATTAAGTCTTGAAAACTTTTTCTAGGAGTAATGGTTCTTGTGCAGTGCTTGATGCTTTATTTCCACATTTGTTTTTACTGACTACTAAGAAACCAAGGTTACTAGGCCAGGAAATTAGCTTGGGAAGAAAAAAAATAAGCAAGCAGTTACTCTAAGGGTAAAATCCATATAGTATAATGGGTTATTGTGATGAATACTTAGCTTTGAAAGACTTCATTTATTATGTAATAACAATATGCAGTTAGTAGACTGCTTCTCTCAGTGAACCTTACAAATGTTTTAGTAACCCCAAGAGATTGGCTGGATGCTCATATGCATTATAAGAAGGAAGCAAACTTGACATTAAAAGAACACATAACGCAGGGGAGCCAAGGTACCCTAAGAGTTACCATGTATTATAGAAGATCTATGATTCATCCCCAGCCCCACTGCAGATCCTGAGGTGGCTTTACCCGTCTCAACTGCCTGGTTCTATATGTCTTTGAAATCATAGTTTCGATAATGTACCAGGCACTATAATAAGGGTATTGTATTGTCTCTCTTCAGAACTCAGTATTAGTTTTGTTTTGTTTTGTAATTATATTCCTCAATCACTGATTCTTTAGTCCAAAGAACTGCCAAAAGTAATGAAATCATAAGCCACTTGTACATAAGAATCCAGTCATATAACGTTGGTCTTATCCCACCAGGTCCTGGTGCATGGCACAAATCCAGGGGCACTGTCCACATGGAACACACTGTCCTTGGCATCCCCTCCCCAGAGCTGTGCAGATCATTCAGTGCCCTTGCTGTTCTCTAGCCAGTGGATTCATGCAAAATGTTTGTGAAAGCATAAATTCCTAAAGCTCCTTATATTTTACTAGTTACATTCAATGTTATGCCTACAAATTCTTTTCCTCTACATACAGACATATCAACACATTGTCCAACTTCTAGTGTGACGATATCAGCTTGGTGGACTTGCACCCATAAGCCTGTTAACTTCTTATGGTTCTGCAGAAATCCAAGCTTGATTAAGGGTTAAATCCAGTGTGAAAATTTAACAGATCTTTGAATTATATGGAGATTTTTTTTTTCCTGAAGACTCCTTTTACTTCTATTTTACTAGCTCCAATAATATAATCATAAAAACATCTAGAGCCAAAGTGTCCTCTGAGCAATCACAGCAGTCTTTATAGCATGTCAACATCTTTGAGAAAGCAAAAGCACTGTGTTCATACCTTGATGGAATGAGGTTAATTCAGAAAGTCATTTGGTCTTTAGCTCTTGACCTCAAAATCTACCTCCTCATTAGGGAGGGGAAGAAGGGAGAGAAAGTGTATCTGCTCTGTCATTTACCAGGAAATGAGAGGAAGAAATGGGATACTCAGAGTAAAGTAATATAGAGAAAACACGAATTTTCTACTCTAAGTGCCATTACCTTTCGACATTGTTAATATTGTAGATAAAGAACTGCTTACATACTCTCTACAAATGATATCCCATCCCTGACAATCATTGCTTTTCAGGAGAAGGAGAACATGGTTGGAAAACGATTTAAATTGTTCCCTGCTTCTTTGGAGAATCTCATGTAAATTCATTAGTGACTCTGGAACCATCTACTATGCATTTAAGTAATGAAAAATGTATTAGTTTCATACACAAATGTATTAGCTTCCACTCTGTAGTTAAATGAAAAATGTATTAGCCTCTATGTATAAATATATTAAAATTCACTCAGTGGCAGTTTTGCTTAGACATTAGTCCACATGAACTAATCTGTAAAGCAAACACTGCTTAAAGTCTCAGTGCCAGAGAATTACACTTTTATAAAATTCTCTTAAGTAGCAAAAAATATTTTGCCTATAGTAACATTTGTTTATTATAGTAAATAAGCATATCTAACTAAGAAAATGTACTTTCAGAGCCAATTCAGTGCTAGTTTTTGGTAGAGTGGTAAAGATATTATTAGAAAAAAATCTATAAATGATTACATATATTAACCAACGGAAATCTAGAAAGTATCCAAAATTTGGCAGGGATGGGGGACTGGCATTTTTCCTGCTGGAAAATATTACAGTAGTAAGTTTAAACTGAAACCTATTAACTTTCCACCTGTCTATTGAACATTATACTCAGAATGATTTTTTAAAAATCCTTTCCCTGTCACATCTCCTTGAAAAATAGCCTGATACATTTGATAGATCAATCTCTAAACTTCCGAACTCAGAAAAAAAAGGAAAATGTAAAATGCCAAAATGTAACTTTAGATAAAAGTATTTTCTCTTAATTTTCTAGTTCCCACTGACTTTTTTTCCTTATTAACGTTTTTATTTATACCTTATTTCCTGCTAAATTGTAGTTTGAAAATAATTTATAACAAAAGAAAGCTGGGTTACGTGTGTGTATCTACATAGCATTCGCATGAATGCTTGTATTATCTTGTATTCCTTGTATTATCTCCATCCCATGTATCTATTGGCTCCTTTTCATGGAATAACTGAATCCCAATTCTCTGCCTGCCCTTCCTCAATTTCTGAGATCTCGCACAAGGAGAGCCTTGAATGTTTCCGCTGAAGGACTTGTTAACTGGAGATACCACCTAGCATCTGCCTTGCTCTTTTTCTGCTCCAGCTTCCTCTGGCCATGTTTAGAGCTTTCAAGATTCTGGTCTTGATGAAGGCTGAACCATCCATCCCAAGAGTGAGGGCAAGAGAACTTCTTCCAGGTCCTTTCAGGCCTTCCCACCTTCAGGCCTCAGCAGGTGCTCCTGTCCTTGCTGCACAACATTGAAGATGTATATTTAAATTAGACCTAGAAGATAGAATGTCGGTAGCCTTTAGGGATTGTATAATCATTTTACAGGAGAATTATGAGACCTACCAGGTGATAGGGAACTGCTCCCCTCAAAGGGAAGGAAAACGAGGAATTATCTCCACATCTTAAATTGTATGAGTTAACCTGGAAGTGAAGGGGTTTACAAAATAAATTAAAGTCCATGCATTTTGTTATTAGACAATTTCCAAACTCCCCAATGCAAATTCATACCTGTCTTATTAATTTGTAACTGTCCCCAATCTCATATCAATAATGAAATCCAAACAAGCTTATACAATTCCAGCAGAATCACAAGCATAAGGTTTTTAAAAAAACATCCAATTTTACGAAGACTATTTCTGTTTGATCTAAATATATTCACTGCTGGTGGACAAAATGGTATTAACTATCTCAAGGGCAGTTGCTGTAGAATAGGCAGTACTCCCCTGTTCATATCTCTGTATAACTTTATAATTGTTTATAAATATAATAAATATTTTTCATTTTCTTTACATAAACAGGATTTAAATTTTTTTTAATAGATAGTGTCTTCCCTTACACTATTTCTAAGATAGGCAGAATGCATACATTTTGGTTGTTTTCTTCAGGTTGTTGCAATACAAGGGTCCCATTAAACCATCCCAGAATTGGTTCTTGCTTCAAAAGGAAATGCCACTGAGCTCTGAAACTGGCTCAGCTGTCAAGGTCTCTTGGAATTAGCATTTGTCCTCTTGCCTACTGCTGCCCTGCTCATTCAACTCCTGTAAATCCCTGATTCTTCTCCATTTTCTTGTATTCTTGACTAAATTATCCCCAGGCATTTGATACAGGGTTTATCTGCCTCAACTTGGATGTCTAGAGACATGTTGTTTAATACCCAAGTCTGCTTTTGCCTGAATGCATTTCCTAAATTGCTAGGCCACAGTGACAGAGCATGTGTTAATTGAATCTGTATCTCACACCTGATCTGAATTTGATCACCACCGAATTTGATCACCACCTACTTATTGGAATAGAAAAAAAAAAAAAGAAAAATGAACTTAGAAGTCATACCTGAAATCAAAATCTATTGTGCCTTTATCTACGTGACATTGGCCAAATTGCTAATCTCTTTCATCTGTAAATTCTACCTCTACAATAGAGGTAATTAAATGATAGGTCTTTAATGTGTTACTCTGTGTAAAATGCCTAACACAGAGCCATCCATGTTGTAGAAATTTAATAAATGGTAGCTGTTATCTTCATCAGCTGTAACTTTCAACTCATTGGATAAATTTCTCCACTAACTTCTATAGTAATACTTACTCTTATTTTGTCTTCTGATTCATGACTTCATGTAGATTTTTAAACAGCTTTTCTCTCTGTGCCTTCAAACTTTAGGCTTTACATGATTCAGTGTTGTGATCCCCTCTCACCCAATATAACTGTAACAATAAAAGGTTTTCATTTCACTTAGCTCTGTATCTACTTTGAACAGTGTTAAGCCTTTCTAATTGATGGGGTTGTATTTGTATCAATGAAGGGTGAAGTAGGTAAGTCGACGATTTCTGGGGTAAATACGTATTTGTGTCTCTTTTTTTCTCTTTCTGACTTACATTCACACGTCATTATATGAAAAAAATTCTTCAATGATCAATAAACTTTAATACTTATTCAGTATTTTTAACTGTTCACAATTCCAAAACAATATCAGTGAATTTCTGTATATGAAAATAAGTCTGGTTGATGAATGCATTTGCTAGACGTACATATTTTGATGTCTAATAGAGATATCCAAGTCAACCTATTGACATGAATGCCTCATTTTCTCCCTCAAATCTGAGGCACTTGCAGCCTTCCCCTTCTCAGATGATGGCAGCCTTATCCTTCTCATTCCTCAGACCAAAAGTCTTTGATTCATCCTGGGTTCCTCAGTTTCTTCACAGCACTCAGCCAGTCTGTGGCATTACCTTTAAAGTATATTCAGAATCCAACTACTTCTTTCCACTTCCCCATGCTACCAACAAGCATCCCTCTCCTGGAATATAAAAATATCTCCCTAATTGGACCCCCCTTTTGCTCCCAACAAGCTCTTCCACAATCTATTCTCCCTGCCTTCCCTGCAATCTATTCTTAACTCAGTTCTCAAAGCAATTCTTTTAAAAAGCACATCAGGACATGTCACTCTTCTGTTCAGAAACTTGGAGTGGCTCTCCATTTTACTCAGAGCAAAGCCAAAGTCCTTCTCACAGCCTGCCCTGTACTCTTTCTTCCAACTTCTGTTCTGCTCTGTTCCATTCCTTTCTCTCTCTGTCCTAGTCTTATTGGCGCCCGTGAGTTCCTATAGACATGCCAGGCTTGCACCTGCCTTCAGGCCTTCAATCGACTTTCTCTCTGCAGTGATCTTCTCTTCACTCTGATGAGGGCTTGGCTAACTCCATCCATTCTTTTAGGCTTGGCTCAAATCTTACCTTCTCTTTTAGGCTAATACTAAATACCATATTCACACTGACCCTTAACCATTACCTTCCACAGTTATGTATCCCCTTATCCTGTTCCATTTTCTCTTTTTTCTGTACCATTTACAAACTTCTAACATACCATGTATTTTGCATATTTATTTATTACATTTCTTTATTGTGCTTTATGCTTTTGCTAGATTATGAACTCTTTAAGGACAGGCATCTTTGTTTTGTTCATTGTTTTATCCCACACAACAAGAACAATGTCTGGTATATGGCAGGCATGTAATCATTACTTACTTATGTAATAATAAATGACTATTAGAAATTACCTGAAACAAATCAATTTGGAAAAAGCTTAATATATTTGTATTGTGTTGTGTTTTGTTTTGGTTTTTTTTGAGTGGGGGTTGTTACTGCTGCTCTGACTATACAGGGTTGAAATATAGAAATGAAAATCTCCCCATTTACCTGGTTTTTGTATATGATAAAACAAAGAACTGAATGCTTGACTGAATCGACTGCTTGTTTGGACATTTTAAAAATAATAGCTTAAGTAAACACTAAGCTTGACTTATACTCCCGCTTCTCCTTGCTAGAGCTTAGAATTGTCAAAAGGCACACTTAGTTTTTAAAGAACTTAGTTAATTGAATTCAATGAACCAAAAATACTCCCAGAGAAAATCATCAGCATTTACATGTAAAACAAAATCTGCTTTTGTGTGACTTAAAGGGGTTGTAGCTGTGGGCTAAAGGATTACAAATGAGTGAAAGAATAATCTGACATTGCTTTTCTTCATGCAAGTTTTCTGAACTCTGAAATGGTAGTGTGGGAAAAACCATTACATGATGGTAAAATGTGACAAATTGAAGAGTTTAAATTAAGTAAAAAAGCAAACACAAACATAAAGTATATGAGAACTACTGTATAAATAACAGAGCAAAAGATATGCTCTGTAAAAATGCAGTGATTTTTAGAAACAGCATTGTATCTATTTCCAGAGATTTCGTAAGGCCATTATGGGTTAGCGTAGAAAGAAGAAGGCTTTCGACTAAAAAGAGATACACAGTTTTATGCAAAACTATTTAGTGGGAATAATATAACCAGGAATGGTGGATTGTGGGAAGAGTAGAATGAAAATGAGGAAAAAAAGAAATAAAGGACCAATGGTTATATGATCCACTTCTTTAGGGAAGCGTCACAGTTGGGTGATGGTAATTTTTACTTGGGAACACTTACAAAGCTAAATAAGGACTACAATATGAATAGCTAGATGCAAAAACAGCTCATAAATGGCCAGGGATAGCTTACACATAAATGAATAAACTAATACACAAATATAATACATATTTAGATACACTTATAAGCCATGTATGTTTATATGGGGACCCCTGGCAAGGTCCTTCAGCAAAAATACTAACACCACTATTCAGTCTTGGTATCAAACTTTCCACTAATGGATAATTCCTTTATCGCCGATTTACTCTGACAGCAGAGCTGTCCTTTTAGCAATGTAGTATTGCTAGGATTGCATGTCCTCATCAAGGCCACTTTTATTTATTTATTTTTTGTCTTTATTTTTTAATAGTACATTAAAAAAATATGAGGTCTCCATATACCCCCCACCTCCCTCACCCCACTCTTCCCCCCTTAGGTCCCTGCTTGCTGATACGAAGCAATAATAGAGTGCGGACAGGGGGTAAGAAGGGAAAAGAATGAGGGTGATTAAAAGGAAAAAAAAATTGGAAGGGATCATACAGACTTTCCTTGATTTCTTAATTCTGCCTTGGCATGGAACTAAGATTTCTGCCAGATTGTTCATTAAAATACAGTAATATTCATTAATACCCTGAAAATAAATATGATATTCAATTTCAGGCAAATGTGTTTTTTTTTGTTTTGTTTTAAGTACATCAAATACATCAAGTTTTAATGATGGGATGAAATTAAATGCTCTCATATGCTTGGCTGTGGCCAAATAGTTCCATTAATTATGATTGGTAGTTCCACTGTGGCATCTCTGTATTAAAACCCTATTGAATTTATCTGTAAGTAGATTTGAAATGATTTGTGTATATTCTGTTGATGCTTCCCAGGGAGCACATATTATTCACATTTTTCACAGAGACATAAAAGCAGCAAACACTTAAATTGTCCGGAATTCTGCCTTTGCATTAAAAAAAAAATCTAGGTTATTTTATTCCTCATAATTCCAGGAAATATCTGATTAAAGAAACCTTTACGTAAGTCAAATAAATGCAAATAAATCCTACCATGGAGAATGATGAATTCATCATCTTTCATCTTTTTGCTTTTATTCCCAACATTTTCAGACTTTTGCTTTTGAAACTGGGCCACAGTGTCTTTTTCAGTTGATAATTTTGAGCACCATCTTCAGGATACCCTTCAGGGTGAATTACAAATGCCGTTTGATACCCTGGAGGTGAATTTTTAAAAATTTGTTCTTTGTTGGTTTGCCAAAGTTTATTTGGTGCCAGCAACGGAAAATTGCTTAAAACTAGGATCATATCGTAGCCTGTATTGACAGATGGAACTTTTAAAGTCAGTCAGATTGCAAGCCATATTTTTATTACATTGAATAATATATTTAATTCTATCTGTACTTATTTCACACCTTAACTTTGGCAGATCCTGAAATATATCATAAAAACTTGGGGAAAAGATCATGTTCCCATTCCTCATATAAACCATATAAATTATATAAAGTATATAGCATCTCTTTGATGCCAAGACCTTTCAACCTGACCATATTATAGGAGCAAACAAGTACATGTATACATTTTCTGTGGATATTTACATTATTGCTAAATTTATTTATATTTATCTTACCTGTCTTTTTCACTAATCCTCTCCCCAGCTTCTCCTCTCCTCCTCAGTGAACACACCTATTTTCTTTCTGCATTTAAAGTGTAGAAATCTTTGTGTTTTTCTGCCCTCCAGCCTAGTTCCTGCTATTCTTTCCTTACCTGTCTCCATAGGTTGAAACTTCCCTGTATTTTAGGACCCAAGAGGCATAGCATTTTGTGATTGCTAGGATTCCAATCCAAAATTCACCAACAGACAGGCTGTGGGACTTGGAGCCAGTGATCTAAGTGCTCTAAATCTTAGGGTTCTCTCCTAGAAAATGGTGATGGTAACAGTAGATACTTCATAGGGCAAATGTGAGGCTGAACTAAAATAATCCACTTTAAATCACTGAGCACAAAACCTGTCGCATAAGTGCTTAAGCAATGGATATGAGCTGTATCATATCCATGGAGCCTTTCTTATCCCCATGCATTAATCTTTTCCCCTCCATTGACCTCAGAGTGCTACTTTTAGGAAGCTCTTATCAAAATGTGTTCTTGAGTCTTTTTACTAATGTCACATCTGTTTTCCATTTAATGAACACTTATAGAGCTCCAACAGTAGTAAACACTGAATTAGGTTCTGGGGAGGTAGTAATAAATAAACAGTAAGTTATCTATGATTGCCTTTCAGCCAGAACAGATAGATAATACATAAGTAAATATAAATTGTATAATTTCAGATAGTGATAAGAGCTATGAAGGAAATAAGAGGTGATATGGTAGTCTGTTTTGGTTCGTATGTTTGAAGCTACTTAAAAATGAGCACAGTTCCATCTATCTGCCCCATGGGATCCGAACCCCCACTCAATTGGAAAAAGAACGGATATCACCATCCCCAAATCCTCAAAACTGTGGAATGAACAATCATAAGGGAGAACTGCAACTACAGACTAAAGTAGACTTACCATTATTCTAGTAATGGAAGAACTTGTAACAGTGAAATAAAGACGGTGGTCACCAGAGATTCTGAGGGAAGGGGGAGAGAAGAGTAGATATAACACGGGACGTTTTGGGGGCACTGGAATCATTCTGCATGATATTACAATGATGGATACAGACCATTATATATTTTGTCAAAACCTATAAAATTGTGCAATGCAAAGTATAAACCATAATGTAAACCATAGATCATGGTTAGTAGCAATGTTTCAATGAGTTCATCGGTTGTAGCAAATGTGCCACACTAATGAAAGATGTCAGTGTGGGAAAGTGTGGGAGAGAAAGGGGTAGGGTATATGAATCCCCTATTTTTGATGTAACAGTTATGTAATCTAAACCTTCTTTAAAAATAAAAAAAGAAACGTGTGGAGTGAGACACCACTCCTTTAGTATCGTTATTCAAAAGCTCCCTGGTTGCCCCTGTCTGATGCCATAGACATCCTATAAAAAGCTGCCACACAAGGGACTTGAATGGACATTTCTCCAAAGAAGATATACAACTAGACAATAAGCACATAGAAAGGTGCCCAATATCATTGATCATTAGGGACTACAAAATGAAAACTACAGTGAGATACTACCTCATACCCACTAGGATGACTATTATTGACATATATTTTTTCCATATATATAGAAAATAAGTGTTGGTGTGGATGAGGAGAAATTGGAACCCTTAGACATTGTTGATGGGATTGTAAAATGGTGCAGCCACTTTGGAAAAGAGTCTGGCAGGTCCTCAGTTAAACAGTGAATATTGCATGTGACCCAGCAGTTCTACTTCTAGGTGCATACCCCCAAAGAACTGAAAGCAGGAACTTGAACAGATACTTGTACATAATGCTTGCTATGACATTCTTCACAGTTGCCAAACTGTGGAAGCCACATAAGGTGTCCCTCAAGAGATGAATAGATAAGCAAAATGAGATATATCCATCCAATGAAATATTATTCACCGGTAAAAATGAATGTGTTCTGATACATAGATGAATGTTGAGAACATTATACTAAATGAAATAAGCCAAACACAGAAATGCAAATATTGTATGATATTACTTATATGAAATATCTAGACTAAGCAATTCACAGAGATTAAAGCTTATCAGGGATCAAGGAAAGGGGGTAGGGAGTTACTGCTTTATAGAGACAGTTTCTGTTTGGAATGACCAAAAAGGTTTGGTAATGGATGGTGGTATAGGTAGCATAACATTGTGAATATAAGTAATGCTACTGAATTGTACACTAAAATATGGTTGGAATGGGAAATTTCTCATATATATGATACCACAATAAATATTTTTTTAAAGCTCCTTCAGCTGTATTTTCTAGCTCAGGAAAATTCTTGGGACCTTCCCCCCTCTCACTCAAATTAATCTGTTCTCATCTAGTTTAAACCATTTTCTCCTTGTGTCTTCCATTCCACCCAGTTCTTTCAGATTAAGGCCACAGTCTGCCTGACCTTAATTTCAAATTCATCTGTAGACACTCGCTAATTTGGGGCCTCCTCCTGATTCCATTCACTATATTCCTGCCCTTCTCTTTGTGTTCCTGTTGGCCAAAGAAGGAGGAGCAGATAAGAAATCCCCTAAGGATAAATTTGAATTTCCTCCTCAAAGGAAAGGAACTTGGGCAGAAAGGTGTCCAGCAACAGGACCCGCTGTCATTGCTGATTTTTACTTAGGAGATGGAAAGGGTCTTAAGATAAAAAAGGAGAGAAGTCTCTGTGTGATAAATTGTCCCAAAGCCTTCATTACCACAGGCAGCATGGATCTAGGTTTTTAATGATTCCATCATTTTATGAGCTCTTTTCAGATGATACAGGATGTTTCCTCGAGTCTCGGAGCCAAGAATGAATACTGAGGGTCAATTGAGATTACACCTGTCTCCCCTTGCTTGTTCTCTGTCTTGTCTGTCTGCCCATCTACCTATTAATATATGTCTGTCTATCTGCCTATCTCATCTACCTACCTATGTATCAATCTGTCTCAGTCTGTCTGTCTGTCTATCTATCTATCTATCTGTTCTCACTCAATTCAGAGACATGTTTTACCCATCTCCTCTTATGCAAAATATCTGTGTTTGAGTCTGAGAGGACAAGAGTGTGGTGGAGTTGAATTCCCTGAATGAATCCATAGATTTGGCTCAGCATGGCCTCTATGGTGACATGAGACATTTGGGCTTCCTGACCTATAGTCACTGAAAATGGACCCAGACTTAGCATGGCCACCCCTAAGTAAAGTGGCTGATATTTCTGTCTGGCCTGGATGTCAATGCTACATCTAGAGACAGACACAGTGATGTCAAGGAAAATACTAATGTTGCCTCATCTTGTATTTTTCAAACATCTAGAATTACTCTGCTTGTTCCCAAGCCACAGACTTCATGGATTAATGCGCTTTTTCTCAGTTAAACATTCAGAACTGATTTGCCTAAAGTAAGTGGCAAAGAAAATAATTTTAAAGATGCCTGGTGGAGGGGGGTTGCTTAATTGTCTTGAAAGCATTTGATTAAATGGATTTGAGTGCCACAGCCAAATTAACAAAGACTGACACACTTTACCCATTTTTCTTTCTTATTCTTCAGACATGAAAATTGCTCAGACTTTAGATCTAGTCTGTGTGAAAGCATTAAGTGTTTCAGAAATCAACATGCTTTATCAATCTATTGTGCTCCGGAAATAAAAAGCCAACTTGTGACATTATTTCCTTATATTCTAGAAACTCAATAATACACTATTGTAAATCAAGAGTCTAAGCGGATTTCATTATAAAGAGATTCTTGTGAGATCTGTGAAGAACATTATTATTAACTTAGCCGTCTACACTTACAATATAGCTTTTCCAAGGCAATTTTTGTTGGGCTACAGGTGGTTATTTAAGACAATCAATTTACATAGAACAATTTATTCTTTTTTCATGCTGTTAAAGCAAATTGGTATGTAATTAGATTTATATACTGAATAATCTCATTTGCATATCCAATTAATTCTTCCTGTTTTAATTTTCTAGGGTTGAATTCACATTAGTAGTAAAAATAACACTTAAATGATCAAGGATTCAAATTTTCCTTTGCTGTAATTTGTTCAAGATGTTCCGTTTAAAAATTGGTCCCTAATGTTCTTTACAAAATCTTTTGGGAATATGTGAAAGACGTTACTTAAAAATGCCCTTAGCCAAGAAATCAAAAAGATGAGGCTTACCCATATAATGGCTGGTACAACATCAATTCCTGGCTGATTACATAATATTACACTAAACAAGGAAAAAACCCAGTGACAGGTTTTATCCTCAGACCTCTCTTCCCATTTCAAGAACACGTTGAAACACAGAGGCTTACACCTAAGAAAATAACATCTCTTCCCAAATGATTTAAATTTATTCTTCAGTGGTAACACTGAACAGAAGAAAAATGTATGACAATGGATTCAAATACACCCACTAATATTCAAATATGCCCACATTATTTGTTTTCTACTTTTGCCAACTCTGATGTTGGGCAACTGACTTTACCTCTCTGCGAGTCAGTCCTCATCTGTAAAAAATGAGGGGAAATTATATGTACCTTCTAAAATTACTATGATATCATGTGACATAGTATATCATATGACACAGCATATGAAAGTGTCTACTAGTATGGTGCTGGCAACGGAAAATACTCAGTAAGCAACTGTATCTGGTCAGCACTGAAGTTGTGTATTCTCTATCATAAGTGTTCAATTTCTAAGACTCAGCAATATTTTATTAAGCTCAGAGGATATCTATTAATAATCATCTTCATTGCCTAACCCTGGATCCAAATACTGGCTGAGCATGTTGTGCAAGTTACTTAGTCTCTCATGCCTCAGTTTCCTCACCTGTAAGTTAGGAATAATAAAAGTCCTTATCTCATAGAATTGTGGTCAGAATTAAATGAGTTAATACATGTTAAAGCCTTAGGATATTTCCTAACACATAGTAAGTACTCAACAAATGTTAACAGTTGCTATCATTATCTTCTTGAAAGAATATATATATATATATATATATCAGAGTTTCATTTTCCTTATCTGTTACCCAAGTTTGAACTCTCCTTCTGTATGGCAGATATCCTGAAGCTCTGCCTTTAGAACTGATATCAGATTATAAGCATACAACTTTTCTTAAGTTATTTAAAAAGCATATCTATTTCTTATTTCAGGATCTCTCTCCATTTTCTGTGGCTACAGCCATTCTTTCAAAGACACATTTTAATTTTCTCCCCTCAGTTTTTGTTTTTTTTTTTGGTCTCTGTGTAAGGCTTTAGTAGAAAGAACATAGTATGATCCAAAGACCTAAGTTCATACCTCAGATTTGCTACTTATTAACCATGGAAACACTGGCAAGACATTTCACTTCTGGAATTATTCCTTTCCTTTTATGTAAAAAGGGAAGCACAAACAGATGCAGGCTAAGGCAGGATAGGGAACTCTAAGCTACTACGTAGATATCAGCAGTCTCTGCTTACTGAAAGGACAGTCCTAATTCCCGTTTCTACCTTACAATTGTTATTAGGCTACAGTTATTAATATTGAACTAAATGGTTTCAGTGGTCATTTATCTTTTTGCAAAAGCAATAAATCTACAAATAGATGTGGGTGTCTTTCTAGATTTTAAGAAAATTGTCATTTGCGTTGATGCTTCAGCAAATTACTATGCCCTGCTGTATACGCATTTCAAAGCACAAAGCCTTCCCCTGATTTTAGATGTGTGTAACAACTGCAAAGCAAATGTTCTGAAGAATTTTTTTTTTCTCAAAATGCCACTTTGTCTTTGGAAACATCATCTAAACATTATTTCAATGTCATTTACTTTTTTGAAAGTTTTGTGTCCTTTGCGTAACTTTAAAAAGATATTTGGGGAACCTTACGCACTTTGACATTATTTCCATTTGGAAAATGAGCAACCGTTTTATAGGTGAGACTGTAACGCTATGGTATTTTATAGGCTGGCTAACCTTAACATTTGATTCATTTACAATCTTGTTACTGAACTTTTGGGAAGGGAAGGATACCAGAGTCTCTTCTGAATAATTGACCAATAAAAAGTCACAAAGACTTTTACTGAGCATTCTTTCCCTCCTTCAAGCCAAGAAGGATCTACCAGGGTCAAGATTCAAGAGTGGCCTCTGTAGTCTGCTTATCTGCTCCATCCTTTTGCCTCATGTCCTTTTGATCTCCTCTCTTAGTGCTCCTCTGCTGCAGTGAGAAGGATATGGGGAAGAAAGAAGAGTCTTCCCTTAGGATCCTCTCTTATTTGTTCCCTCCAAAGTCATTTAAGTTCATTAATCCTTTGGGCCTCTTTAATATGTTTCCTCCTTCCTCCCCCCCGGGACTCTACTTCTTCTCCAACCCCACCTATATGGACTGTCAATCATTCACTTCTCTCCGATTCAAATGGAACTTACAAGGCAAACACTTCACTTTTCGAAGAACAACCCCTCTTAGCATATATTTGAGTTTTTCTATTGATAGAAAGTTTGTCTCTTCCTCTGATTGGGAAAGTGGAGAGCAGAAGAGAAAGAAAAACTTCATCCCATTATGCATTCATTCACTCAACAAATATTTAATAAGTACCTCTACCATCTACAAAGAACTGATATAGAAAGACACAGTTTCTGCCCTCATGACTCTCATATTCTAAACTGATATTCACAAAACAGTTCTGTAAGAGTTGGGCAAACAATCAACCTGGATGGCTGTGCAGGTACAGTAAGACCTAGCAATCCAGCCAGACTTGTTCCATGAGGCAGATGGATTGTGAAAGGAAGTGAAGAGAGAAAAGACTTGCTGCAGGATGTTTTACTATCTCTAGATATAGGGATGTTAACAAAGAAAAGTCAGCAGGGGCCGGAAGAGGCAGAGGAACCTGCCCTGCCGGATAACAGGAAATCCAGATCCCTCTGTATGGGATCTGGAATTTTTATAGCAGAGACTGTCTCTCATGCATGAATGGATTCTCCATCAAAGAGGTACACTACAAAGCTACACACTTACCACACTCTGACTATTGTTTGAAACCCTTATGGTTCTTCTCTTTTGGAATTTCTTTACAGCTTGTATTTTCTTCTGAATATTTTAAGCACTGGTGAATCCTTATCCTTTAAAGTTGGACTTCATTTTTGGCAACAGCTAAGCTTTCTATTTCTAGAAATTTATTAGGAGCAAAAGCACAGTAAAAGTTGGTGATCATGCTGGGTAATAACCATTTTTGTCAACAATGAGTTGTGACTATAAATTAATTAAGCTAATATTCTTGTGTACCTCATAAATCAGTTGTGTATACATTTTCAAAGAGGAGTTCTAAAATTCACATGAATTAATACATGTGATAGCTTTTATTTTTTGTTAATTATAAATCATTTTTTGAAAACCAAGCCTGTTTTTCAACTTTTTAATTCATTATTAGATTATATTTGAACACACAGCTTCAAAACTCAGTAAATATGTTCTAAATGAATTAACTTCTAGCTGCTAAATTTGTTTCTTTAAAAATTGTTCCTTTGGAGATGTCTTCCAGTTTATAGATTGAGCTCTTCTCTATATTCAAGTCTTGAACTCATAGAAAAAGATCTTAAGAGGTTCGTCATATGAGGAAACTGAGGCTCAGAAAGGAGAAATAAATAACTTATCTAGGTTACAAAGCTAGTAACCACTGGACTGGGGAATATATTTCAGATTTCCTAACCCTAAATTCACTATTCCATGCTCCTTCCACTTATATAGGTGTAATGATTTTAGTCTGAAATACTCTTCTTTCTCCCATTTTTCCTCTAGAAAAATGCCTTCATCCTCCATTACTCTGTTTCACACTCATGCTCTCTTTCTCCTTGTAATTCCTTCCTTCTGTTTTAGGGTTTGAATAAGTAGAAGACAATCATCTTGCCTTTTTATTTCTTTTATTTCCTTTTAGTGCTTTGTTAAAAATGATGTGCCTAGACAAACGAACTTATTGTTTTACAGTTCTTGTATAAGAACCAAGGAACTAGTCCATTTATGCCAAATCCAGGATGCATTTTTGAGTTATATGTGGATCCACCATACCAATTGCAGTGGAAAAACATTAAGCTTGGTAACATAGGCACTTATAGCGAAACTGGTTTTTTGTTTGTTTTGTTTTTTGGTGTGTTTTTTTTTTTTGGAGTGGGGGTACTTTCTTTTTTTTTGGTGTTCGTTTTCTTTTCTTTGGATTTGTTGCCCCAGTTAGATAAGAATAAACAGATGACAGGTGTAGGCTTACTAGTTCCCTCAATTCTTTGCTTTCATTCCCAAAAGCAATTACTGTGTTTGTGTCTATTCAGGGAATGAGCTTTAACTACCACCTCTGACCCAAAGCTTAAACTATGCAAATTTAAGAGGAATCTGGAAAGACAGAGCTGGGATTGGGGGAGAGGAATTCAGCACCTCCTTGACCATTGGTTTTCTTGCTATTGCCAACCTCTTTGTTGTTCCTTGGGAATATTGTTTACGACTCTTCTCTCATTGTTGGAAAACTATTCAAAGTAAACAGACTGAGAGGCCAGAGAAGAAAATTTTGTCCATTTAATTATGTGTGTTACTATCGAAATTATATCATTTGTAATCTTAGATGCTGAAATAGCCTAAAATTTTGGGTTTAAGCATGTACTGTAGAATCCCAAGGTATAGTCTTTTTTTTTTCCCTCTACCTTTTTATACATTGGGTTTCTCTTTTCTAAAGCACTTAATGAAGCCAACCCAAGGATATTTGTGAGCAAAAATGGTATTACTCTTTTTCAGAGATTAGTCAGTTACTAGCATTCAGCCCTGCCTTGCAGTATATAGTTGAAGAATAAATCTTTGTTTAGTAAACAAAAGGAATGTTTGGGAAGACTCTCAGATATTAAGATATGCTATTTCATTTTTATTTTTTGGGGGGCAGGGGTGGTGAGTGGAGGGAAGAGGGACTTCTAACCCCAGTAACCCTAAGTAGGAGCCCTGGGTTTAACTGTCATGACAAATAGGAATCTGCAGTCCTTTCTGGAAGATCGAAGCCATAGCTTCCTTGCTTTTCCTTACTATCTATGGCATAGTGCTGGGAACAGTTTGACCCACCAGTATCTTCTAAGCAGCTAAACCTTTCCAGAACAGATGGGACTTTGTGAATCAGGGCAGCATTTGACCTTGAAAATCACATGGGTTTTTCTTAACTCATGCCCTAAATAGTTGTTTTTTGAGAAATTTCTTAATCTACTCAAGGAGGAAACATCACCCACTGTCACTTTTTTTCCTGCAAAGCCACACCCTATAAGTGATATAAATCCTGATATTTCAAGGGATTTAGAAGATCTTTTTTTTTTCCTTTATTCCTCCTCTCCCCCACCCCCTCTGTGATACAGAATCTTAATGAGAGGCTTATATTGTCTTTTGAATCATTAACTCTGAAGAGACATCAGAGATGTTAGACTTGGGATATTCATAGCTATAACTGCAAAGAGAAATCTTGTCTGTTAAAGAACTCGTGTGCACTATTGCGTCACCCAATGTGTGCTAGGCTTTCTATTTTTAATGTTTTTAATGACAAGCTGTCTACTTGGTTCTGTATGCCCTTCACCTCTGTCAGAATGAGATTGATAGTGAAAGTTTCTCAACTGTTCTCATAAAAGTTGAATTAAGGGTCTTGATTTTGGTTTAATGCACTGAAGCCTTATCTCACATTCTGGTAGTTTCCTATCTGTTTCTTTTTCCTGCTGCCTTGTATTCTAGCATATAGGGAAGTTCCTGGGGTCCAGCCACGTAAAATAATAACTGTTCCGAAAGTCATTGATTCTGCTGAAAGCACAACACCAAACTGAGATAATTGATTTCTCTACAATGCAGACAGGAAAAGGAGTCTAAAGAACTGAAGCAAAGTGTTACACCCTGCCAAAGCTATTTGAAATGATGAAACATGACTATTTTGACATCTGGTAGACTAGTACCTCTTTGCCACAGTGTGCTAATGAAACAAACATGCAAATCATCACATTGTCACCAGGGCTCTTTTGCCTCTTGCTTTCAAGGTAAACCCATTCTCATTGTTAGCATTCAAATATTTGAAGGCTTATCACATGGAAGAGGAAGCTGCCTCTTTTGCAGTAAGACAGATGCTGAAAAACTGAAAGCACACTCTACCTCAGAATTTGCTTTCTGATAGTCAGAGATATCTAAAAATAGAATTGACTTTCAGGAGTAGAGAAGAGTATTTTCTTGTCATGAAGATGTTAGTGTTACCAGATTTTATCTAGGTTCTTGACTACGCTGCAGAAATGAATTTCAGGAGCATTTCAGGTGAGTTAGAACAGTGATTTATTCAGGCAGGGAGGGAAGAGAAATGGGAAAAAATAACAGAGCTTGGGTCCTAAGTAGAGGAAGGGGCTGAAAAATGATAAAGAGGGTTGATTTACAGACTACAATTTCCCATTATAGATTATAAATGCCCAGGTTTTATTTGCGTGTTGATCCATGTGGAAGGACATGGCAAGAGCAAGGCACAGAAGGCAGGAACAGGCACATGGACTGGCAGCAGGACAGGCAGCAGGACAGAGCAAAGGCAAGAGCAGGGCTCCAAAGGCGAGAGTGAGTTCAGGCCTTGCACCTGCTTTTTGAACCATTCCACCCCTTTGCTAATGGCAGGGGAGGCGTTACAGCTGTTTGCTGTTATGATTGATTATCCCACTCATCAGTCTTCTAGGAGGGTCCAGTGATAAAGTCCTTTGGGAATATCCAGGGCTCCTCCTGGCTTCCGGAGGAAATCTTTTTCTGAATGACAGAATCGTGGGGGTCTTCCAGCAGCCATCTTGGGGGTATCAACATCGACGTGGACTTCTTGCCAGGTTCCAGATCCATTTGTTGATTCCCTGTCTTTCTAGCCGGCTTCATTAGGATTGGCAGGAAAGTCAGGGTGGGAACAAGCATGCTGTGGGATTTTAAAAGCAATTACAACAGAATAATGATAATTCAAGTCATAAGGAAGGGCAGCTATAGTGTCATTTCACTGAATACTCATAGATGAGGACTCACATAATATCACTAGGGAAAGAAAAATCTACTTGAAGTTCAAGAAATGGACAGTAAATTCAAATGGATAAAAGGGCACTCTAATGACAGGAGCCTTGCTCATGCAAAAAGCAGTTGGATCTCTAATCCCCAAATTAAATTGCCCAAGAGGTATCAACAGATTCTTTCTGTTGTCCTGTCTTCAGAGCATGTTTCACCACTTGTAACCAAGGGTTTGATTTAGCAATTGATTTTTTTTCCCCAGTGCACTGCAAATTCTATGAAAACAGCAACTGTCTGTTCTCCATTAGAATTCCAGACTCTAGTACAGTTCCTGGAAATATAGTATGGACTAACTTGAGAAGTTAGTGCTCAATAAATTTTGACCATTTTAATATGGCGATAAATTATTGAAAGGTCAAGTCTCAACTGGGAGGTCTAAGTTAATTAATGTTTTGAATTTGCTTTCTGTAACAGCTTAATTTATATAAATCTTTCTTTATCTAGATGTAGCTATGAAAGAATTAACTGCAACTCAGTGGTAATACATAGACAAAAATGTGGATGGGCATTCAAATATTTGACTCATATCTTACCAGCTATCTTCCTATTTCTAGAATAAAAGGGCTTGCGTTTCATCTAAGTGTTTTGCCTCACCATGCAGAAGAATGGCTCAATGGGAGCGTTGGTCAGATCGTTTCAAATTCAAATGAGCAAGCTCTCTGAAAAACCTATACATAATGCAAAATAATTTAAGATTACCCTGCTGGTCTGATGTGATCTTAACCAGTTTACCCACTCTTACTTGGCAATAAAAATAAATTATATAATGGGATAGCCAACTGTTAACAGCTTGGAAAACTGTTAAAGACCGAAAATAAATATAAAGGTTAATCCCACGAAGTGCTTGGCCAGACAAACATATTTTTCCAACGCGGGGGGCAAAAAAATGTCTGTAAACATTCCTGCATGTCAGAAAACTAAGTGAAAATGACCTCTAGCTTTGAAGCACTTATTGAAAACCTATTTTAAATTGAATACACATGCCAAGATAATATAGGCTGTTTGATAAGAAACATTAGAGAAATCTATAACATGAGGCTTTTTATTATAGGTTTATTACATCAATCTCCCCAGTGGGTAATGGAACTTGTAAATATACTCTTATGTAGGAGTCTCCTTGCGGGCTTTTTATTCATGCTGAAGTAAGCACAGCAAACTTATTTGCTGTCAGGGTACATTGAATTTAAGATTAGTATTTATTTTGGTTCTAAGGAGGTTTTGCTTTTGTGAATTGAAGGTTGGATCAGCTGCATGAAAACAAGATGGGACTACAGGGAGCACAGGAGTAAATTAGTTTTCTCTCAATATGCATTTTGTAAACCTACATATTTAGTTAGCATGGGGAGCATATGTGTGGTTTCTCAGATGGGTGAGTCATGCGTCGGATATGTATGTTTATCGCTCTGTGGTTTGGGTAGAGAGAGATGTTCAAAAATGGCATATTGCTGCCCTTGTTTTCCAGTACACAGAGTTCTAGAGAGGAAAAAAGGTATTTTGGAAAGAAAATTTCTTAACCTCTTTTGGAGCAGTGACTATTAATTTCAGTGCATGCTAATTAATAAAACTCTCGAAGATCATCAAGCTACATGAAATTGACACATATCATTGACAGATTATCCCAGCTTGATACATGAATAGAGTGCATCAGATGTGACTGAAGCCATAAGAATGACTTGTATATAGACACCATAGTAGCAATGATAGAAAATAGTGAACAGTGCAAAGTAATCTACCTGTATCATCTCATTTAATACTATGATTAAATCAGGGAACTATGAAGGCAGGTGCTATTCATATTTTCTTTTACAGAGGAGGAAGAGTAAAGCTCAGAGGAGTAAAATGACTTGCTCAAGTTTGCATAAGTAAATCTAAAGTCTGCTTCAGGTATCTGTATTGTGTTATTTTATAACCTTATTACATATGTACCAAGTATCACCCTTCCTATCTTCTTAAATTGCCCGAACCTAAAGCATTCGTACCATCCTTTATGTTTAATAGATATTTCAAATAGAGTATGTTTTTTCAAATCTTAACTCATAATCTGAGAAGTGAATGGTATTGTTAGGATTTCATAGCTGACAGAACTTAGACAAAGAAAGATGGAGTGACTTGCCCTTTTAAAAAATTTTAACTTGTTCTTTAAAATTTTTTTTTTTAATTTTTGTTTTGTTGTTAACTTTTTCTTAATTTCAATACTTATTTTTTAATAGTAAAGACTACACTCTTTCTAATAAATAGAATATATTCAGGGGTTTAGGATTTGGACCCAGAAGAGGATCAGCTAAAAGCTACAAGTCCATGAGAATAAATACATGTGTGATAATTTTTTAGAAAATTATGTATACAAGCCACACACAGCTGATATATCAGGTCTCATGAATTGTATTTGGTTTTAAACACAGTGATGCCATCAGAGAGATTTCTCTGTTAGAAAATCACATACTTCTTTTCACTGGCGAAAAAGTTGATGGTCTTTATGCAGAATAAAATTCCATAAGAACTGCTTAGAAATAGGAGCAGAGGGCAAATCTGGAGTATCTGGCAGACATCATCTTAGCCTGCACTGGTTATTTGTTCCCTCACCTGCCATACTGATTATATAATTTTAACATCTTTGACATTTATGTTTCAAGCTGTTATAATTATATAACATATTTATAACATAATATATTTTTGTTATTTATCTGTTTACTCATTTAATGTGGCTTCCTAAATATCAGCTGGTCAATCTGAGACCCTGGCCGTGTCTTAGTCTTTCTTTTTTAATCTTTTAGAGTTCTTCATAATATCTGGTATATATCTGACACGCACAAATATTTGTTTGGTTGTTCTTTGTACTGATATTTGGAATGTGTAGAATCTTTTTGAGAATCTTAGTAATAAACATGCCAATCCATGAATTTATTAAATAATTGGAGATGTAGACAAGAATTGTTTGAATAGCTTCAACTTCTCGCTATACATTGTGCATGAAATTCTGTTTATGTGGCTTTTATTCTTTTATTGACTATCTTTTTTGGTGGTACCGGACACCTGGGGTTGAACCTAGGACCTTGTATGTGGGAAGCTGGTGCTCAACCACTGAGCTACACAAACTCTCCTGAGTTGGTTTTCTTGTCCATATTGCTTGTTTTCGTTTTTTTCAGGAGGCAACAGGAACGAAACCCAGGACCTCCCATGTGGGAGGCAGGCACCCAACTGTTTAAGCCATATCTGCTCCCCTTTTATCGACTTTTAAAATAGCATGACAATGGAAAGCGGATTTGGCCCAATGGATAGAGCATCTGCCTACCACATGGGAGGTCCGAGGTTCAAACCCAGGGCCTCCTGACCTGTGTGATGAGCTGGTCCACGAACAGTGCGTAAGGAGTGAGCCCCGTAAGGAGAGCCGCCCAATGCAAAAAAGTGCAGCCTGCCCAGGAATGGTGCTGCACACACGGAGAGCTGACACAGCAAGATGACACAACAAAAACGAGACACAGATTCTGGGTGCTGCTGACAAGAATACAAGCGGACACAGAAGATCACACAGCAAATAGACACAGAAAGCAGACAACTGGGGGTGGGGGGGTGGGAAAGGGAAGAGAAATTTTTTTAAAATCTTAAAAAAGAATAGCATGACAATTTGATGCAAAGTCACTAGGCTTTGGCAAATCTTTATTTCCTCATGGCCCGGAAAAATTTATATTTCTTTCCAAGCTACTCCACCTGTGATTGAGCTATCTGAAGAGTGACCTCAGTTCATTTGAAAGTATCCTGCATCCTGAAAAGTGTAAAGTCACAGCACTTACTGATTTTCCAAGGTCTAAGAGATGGGATATAAATAATAAAAAAAAAAAAGAAGAAGAAACTACAGTAGTATATTTGAAACATTTTTTAAAAGATATGGAGTTATAAGTCTACAAGGGCTTATTTTAAAAAGATGTACTAATATTGGGGGCGTGAGACTCAAACACAGTGTAACATCAAACAAGTATTTCATGTGTGAGGAGATAAAGCAGCAAACTATATAAAATAAACAGCATGTGTTCACTTTAGATAACTAGGACATTTTGCTTTGAATAATTTTGCTTCCTGAAAACTAGCACATCGCCTTTAAGAATCCAGGGCTATATTATCTATTAGACAAGTTGTATATTTGGTCTGTTTCAGAACTATCTTAACCCTGTTATCAATTGGTGTATGTCCAGGCAATTTAAGCTATAGTAGTTAGGGGGAAAAAAACCTAAGAAGATAAAACCCCAAAGTCCTTGGAAATTCCCAAGGTCAAATCGAAATAACATTGTTTGTGCTTGTTCATGCCTCTGTCATCTTCTATCACAATATGCTCAGCTGCACTTTTACTTCTCAGGATGTTCTCTGGAAAAGAAAAAAGGCTTATGATGAAATAATTTTTGGAAAACCTGCATATTAAATACTCATCTTGATGATGTTCATTGGTCTATGGAAGTTTTGAGAATACCTGTCATAAAGAAAGATGTTTGTTTACTCCAGCATTTCTCAAATTTAGAGAAGCACGGAACCCTCTCCTTTTTAAAATAATTCCTTTTACCATTCCTACAGGACACATTTGGGGAAAGATAAGCAAGGGAAACTTAATTCTTTCAGCACACACACTTATCAAGCGCAAACATATATACCAGATACTTTTGCCAAGTGCTGGGTTATAGAGATCAAAGACTCAGTCTCCGACTTCATGGAGTTTATTAGCTAGGGAAGGAGTTAGGCTTGTAAATCAGCAATTTGGTAAGTGGTGTGATGCACAGGGGCAGAATATATGGAAATAGAAATTAAGATTTTTTTCAGCAACTTGTTGAAAAATCGTGCTCACTGCTGTTAGGATTATACCAAAACTTTGCTGTTTTTTATGCTAATAACTTCATTCTTATGTGAGAATCAAAGTAGGAAGATGGCAGAGACAACTGTTGCCCATTCAGTCATTCAGAAACCCAGACTTATCTTCAAGATGTGATTTTTAAGATTTTTTTTGGATATTGGCATCTAGCTCGCAATCAGAAAGAGAAAAGAGAGTATGCCATTGTTCATGAAATATGTGTCAATAAATACTGATTATGATGTAAGCCTGCAAGGGTGTACTTTACTTACACTCATGTTACATTGGATGGAATTTAGTCAGATGGACGCACCTTACTTCAAGAGAGGCTGGCTCCTACAAGAAAGGAAAAGGCGGAAACGGACTTGGCCCAGTGGTTAGGGCGTCCGTCTACCACATGGGAGGTCCGCGGTTCAAACCCCGGGCCTCCTTGACCCGTGTGGAGCTGGCCTATGCGCAGTGCTGATGCGCGCAAGGAGTGCCCTGCCACGCAGGGGTGTCCCCACGTAGGGGAGCCCCACGTGCAAGGAGTGTGCCCCGTAAGGAGAGCCGCCCAGCGCGAAAGAAAGTGCAGCCTGCCCAGGAATGGTGCCACACACACTTCCCGTGCCGCTGACAACAGAAGCGGACAAAGAAACAAGACGCAGCAAATAGACACAGAGAACAGACAACCGGGGGAGGAGGGAATTAAACAAATAAATAAATCTTAAAAAAAAAAAAAAAAGAAAGGAAAAGGGGCTTGGTAACCAGAAAGCTAGTCTCTGCCTCACGGGACAATGCGAAGGAAGATAAAAGAAGGGGAAAGGACAATTCCAGGCAACAGGAATAAACAATACAGTGACATAGAGAGGGCAATCAGGGTACTTTCGGCAATCTATGAAAAGCTTGGTATAGCTGGAATAGAGGTCATATGTGGAAGAGTGGTAGAAAGTAGGTTAGATAAATTGGCAGAGGCAAGACTATCAGGATTCTGTACTAGGCTAAAAAGCTTGGGTTTTATCTTTGCATTGATGATGAGTTCTAAAGACTATCAACAGTATAGAACCAGAATCTAAGAGATGATTTGAGTTTTGTAGAACAGGGAAAAATAAGGGATGAATTGAGAGACTATCAGTAGGCAAAATAAATATGAAGTAAAGACCCTTTAAATGTGGAAAGTGAGAAGAAAGAAGGAAGAGTTGAGAATACTTCCTGGGCAAAAATATCTCTTGATCAATGTCTTGCTAAATTAATAAAATTTAAATTAGATTAGGTTAGATTTAAGAACAGTAGAAGGTGGATGATGGAGATAATGAATGGGAGGAACTCTATGGGTCTGATGAACCAGAAGGACATCTCCTCTAGAGTTTGAGATTTGAGGCATGTCAGCAGGTAGATATCCTAGAAGACTTTAGAATTAATGCAATCATAAAGAGAAAACAATTAAAGGCATGGAAAGCATTGCAGGCACTGGACACCATTTAAAGGGCTAGAAGAAGAATTTGTCCATAAAGGAGACTAACAGGGTAACAAAAAGAGGTTAATTGAGAAAGAATTTTTAAAAGGAAGGTGGCATTTAAACAATGCCAAAAGAAGTTCTTCAGAAGGAAATGACACTAGACAGTGGATCAAAGCAGCATAAAATAATAAAATAATAAGGACCACTGGCGAAGGTAACCATAGAGGTAAGTATAAATGTTAGTACCATTGAATTGCATAGTTTGGCATGTAACTCCATTTCTTGCTTCATCCAGCTGCTAAAATACAAATGCATAAAAAGTATGATAAATTCTCAGTCTTGGACATACAATACACAGAGATGTAATTTATAACAGGTACAAAAATAGGTGGGGGTGGAGGGATATAGGAACAGTGTATGTATATGCTACTGATGCTAAGTTGGTATCAAATATTATTATATATTTAAGATATTAAATTAATAGTAACTGTTTTCTCAGCTGTTCAAGCAAATACCATGATATGGGTTGGTTAAACAGTGGGAATTTATTAGTTTTACAGTCTTGAGGCTAAAAGAAATTTCAAATCAAGACATCATCAAGGCAATGCTTTCTTCCCAAAGACCAACATTCTGAGGCTGGCTGCTGTTGATCTTTGGCTCTTCTGTCACATGGCAAAGCACATGGCTGTGTCTACTGGTCTCTCCCTTCTCTTCTGGATTTTCTTGCTTTCAGCTTCTTGATTCCATAGATTTTTCTACTCTTGCTTCCCTTGGGTTTCTCTTTCTCTGTCTGAATTTCATTCTCTTATAAAGGACTCCAATAATAGGATTAAGACCCATCCTGATTGAGGAGGGGGGTGTCACACTTTAAATGAAGTAACCTCATCAAAAGGTCCTACTTAAAATTAGTTTGTACCTACAGAAATGGATTAAATTTAAGAACATGTTTTTCTGGAGTGCACACTGTTTCAAAGCACCACAGTAACCATAAAGAAAATTCATGAAAAAAAAATGTTTTCAGAGAGAAATTAGAAGGGATTCAAAATGGTACCAATACAAAAAGCCAAATAAGGATGGAAGTGAGTATGAACAGAAAAAGCCAGGGGAAAAAATGATACAAGACTTACAGACACAAACTAGCAAAATGGCAAAAGAAAGGCCTGCACAATCAGCAGGTGTAAATGGATTAAACACTCCAGTCAAAAGGCAGAAATTGGTAGAATGGATTTTTTAGAAAGCATGATCCAACTATAAGTTATTTACAAGAGACTCACCTTAAATTCAAAGATGTAAGGAAGTTGAAAGTGAAAGGATAGGAAAAATATACCATGCAAGTTGTAATGAAAAGAGAGCTGGGGTAACTGTACAATTATCAGGTAAAATAGATTTTAATTTTAAAACTATTATGAGAGATAAAGACCATTATTTACTGATAAAGGGATAAATTCAACAATAAGACACAACAATTATAAAAATAAATGCATCTAACTGCATAGCCCCAAAATATATGAAACAAATACTGACACATTTGAAGGAAGAGATTGTCGCTTCTATATTAATAGTATGGAGATTTCCATATACCACTTTCAATAATGAATAGAACATTTAGACAGAAGATCAATAAGGAAATAGAAGACTTGAGCAATACTCTAAACCAGCTAGACCTAACAGACATATATAGAACACTGTACCCAACAGCAGCAGAAAACATACTCTTCTGTAATGCACATGGATCATTCTCAAGGATAGACTCTATGGTAGATCACAAGACGAGTTACAATAAATTCAAAAATATTAAAATCATACAAGGTATCTCCTCTGGATCCAATGGAACCAAGCTAGAAATCAATAATAACAGAGGGAGAAGTGGAAAATCACAAATATATGTAAATTAAACAACATACATTTAAACTATGGGTGAAAGAAAAAATCACCAGGGAAAATAGGCAATACCTTGAGGCAAATGAAAGTACAACAAGCAAAATTTATGAGATGTAGTAAAGGCAGTGCTGAGAGGGAAATTTATAGCTCCAGAGGCTTGCATTAAGGGACGAAAGATCTCAAACCAGAGACTTTGCCTCAAAACTAAAGCATCTAGAAAAAGAACAAACTAAACCCAAAGCAAGTAGAAAGAAGGAAATAAAAAAGATTGAGGGGGGTGGGGACAGTGGGGTTGATTGGGACCTCATATTTCTTGAATGTAATTTTTAAAAATAAATAAATAATTTTCATAAAAAAATAAAAAATAAAAAAATAAAGATTGAGATGGAGAAAAATGAAATAGAGGAATAAAAATAAAATAAAAAAAGCAATAGAATCAACAAAACCAAAAGGTGGTTCTTTAAAGAGATCAATAAAATGAACAAGCCTTTAGCTAAACTGACAAAATAAAACAGGGAGAGGACACAAATGATTGAAATAAAAAATGAAAAAAGGTACATTATTATTGACCCCACAGAAATAAAAAAGACTATAAAGGGATACTATGGACAACTGTATATAAAGAAATTTGATAACTTAGATGAAATGGACAAATTGCTAGAAATGTACAAACTACATATAATGGCACAAGAAGAAACTGAAGATCTCAACAAATCAATATCTAGCAAAGAGATTGAATCAATCATCAAAATCCTTGCAACAAAGAAAAGCCAAGGACCAGATTACTTCACAAGTGAATTTTACTAAGCATTCCAAGAAGAATTAACACCTATCCTGCTCAAAATCTTCCAAAAAATTAAGGAGAAAACACTGCCTAACTTATTCTATGAGGTTGAGATCACCTTCACACCAAAGCAAGATACCACAAGAAATGAAAACTGCAGACTAATATCCCTTTTGAATATTGATGTAAAATTCCTCAAAAAAAAAAAAAAAAGCTAGTAAACTGAATCACATCAAATGAATTATACATCAAGGTCAAGTGGGAGTCATCCTAGGTATGCAAGGGTATTTCAACATAAAATAAATTAATGTAATATACCACATTAACATACCAAAGGAAAAACACATGATTATCTCAATTGATGCTGAAAAGATATTTGAAAATATCCATCATCCCTTCTTGATACAGCCACTTAGAAAACAAGGAACAGAAAGAAACTTCCTCAGCATGATGAAGGGCACATATGAAAAACTCATCATATTCAAGGTGAAAGACTGAAAACTTGCCCTCTAAGATCAGAAACAAAACAAGGATGCCCATTGTCATGATGTTATTCAACATTGTACTGGAAGTTCTAGCTCGAGTGATAAAGCAAGAGAAAGAAATTAAAGACATTCAAATTGGAAAAGAAGAAGGAAAAATTTTCCTTATTTACAGATGATATAATTTTCCATATACTTAACCAAAGCTACCAGAACTAGTAAATGAATTCAGCAATGTGGCCATGTGTAAGATAACAAGCAAACATCAGTAGTGTTTCTAGATAATACTAATGAACAGTCCAAAGAAGAAATCAAGAAAAAAAAATTCCATTTACTGTATCAACTAAAAGAATATCTAGAAATATGTCTAACCAAGGATGTAAAAGAATTATACACATAAAACTATAAGGCATTGTTAAAAGAACTCAAAGAAGACCTAAATAAATGGAAGTCATTTGATGTTCATGGATTGGAATACCAAAATTTGTTTTAAGATGTCAATTCTACCCAAAGCAATTTACAGATTCAATGCATTATTTATATGAAAGGATAAGGGTCCCTGGGCTCTGTAGTGTTAGAAGCTCTGTGCATCCCCCAGAAAAACATGTTCTTAAATCTAATTGATTCATGTCGATGTGAGCCCATTGGAAGTAAGACCTTGTGATGAGGTTTCTTCAGTTACGGTGTGTGTAGCTCAGCCCAGTCAAGATGGATCTTAATCTTATTACTGGAATCCTTCATAAGCAGAATGAATTCAGAAATTAGAGAAAGCCCCAATAAGTAAGAAGTTGAAATTGCTGAAACCTGGAGAAAGGAGAGACCAGGAGATGCTGTCATGTGCTTTACCATGTGACATAGGGGCGAAGGATTGCTCAGAACACCTCGGCCTTTGAGGAGAAAGCATCACCTTGGTGGTGCCTTCATTTGGACTTTGTTTTTGCCTCAAAAGTGTAAGCTAATAAATTACCATTGTTTTAGCCAACCCGTTTCTTGATATTTGCTTAAGCAGTGTAGGAAATTTAAAAAGGCCCCTAACAGGCAAAGCCATCTGGAAAAAGAAGAACAATGTTGGAGGATTCACACTTCCTGATCTTAAAACTTATTACAAAACCATAATAATCAAAACAGCATGGTACTGGAACAAGGACAGAAATATAAAACAATGTGATTGAACTGTGAGGTCAGAAAACCCTCACATTTCTAGCCAACTGATTTTTGACAAGGGTGCTGAGTCCATTCACTAGGAAAAGAATAGTCTCCTTAACAAGTTGTGTTGAGAAAACTGGATATCCATGCACAAAAGAATGAAGATAGACCTTTACCTCACACCTTATACAACAACCAACTCAAAATGAATCATAGACCTAAATATTAAGAATTAGGACTATAGATCTCCTAGAAGAAAATAAAGGGCAGCATCTTCAGTGCCTTTTGTTTGGCAATGGGTTTTCATACTCATATCCAAAGCATGAGTGACAGAAGAAAAAATAGATAAATGAGATCTCATGAAAATTAAAAACATTTGTGCATCAAAGGACTTTATCATGAAAGTAAAAAGAGAAAATATCTGGAAACCACATACCTAATAAGGGTTTAATATCCAGAATATATAGAGAAATCCTTCGACTTATCAATAATGGGCAAAAGACTTGAATAGACTTTTCCAAAGATACACAAATGGCCCCAAAACACATGAAAAGATACTCAGCCTCATTAGATATTAAGGAAATGCAAATCAAAACACTGTGAGATACCATTTCATACCCACAAGAATGGCTACTATTATAAAGAAAATCACAAGTGTTGGAGAAAATGTGTAGAAAGAGGCAGACCCCTCTGTTGGTGGGAATGTAAATTGGGATAGCCACTGTCCAAGACAGTTTATGGTTTCTTAGAGAGTTAAGTATAGAATTATCATATGACCCAGCAATCCCATTTCAAGTATATACCCAAAAGCTTTGAAAGCAGGGACTCAAACAGATATTTGCACACCAATGTTCATCGTGGCATTATTCACAATTGCAAAAATAGTGGAATCAACCCATGTACCCATCAACCAATGAATAGATATATTATACACATGCAATGAATTTTTTTCAGCTTTAAAAAGTAATGAAGTTCTGATACATGTAACAGCATCATGAATGAATATTGAAGGCACATTGTTGTGTAAAATAAATCAGACACAAAAGGGTAACTATCATAATCTACTGATATGAAATAATAAGCCTAAGAAAACTAATAGAGTAAGAATCTGGAATATAGCTTACCAGGGGACAGAGTGGGCTAGGGAATGGGGGTAGTGCTTAAACTGTACAGTTTCTTTTTGGGTTGATCATAAAGTTTTCTTAATTGATAATGGTGATAGTCACACTTTGTGAATGTAATTAACAGTGCTGAATTCTATATTTGAATGTGGTTAAAAGGAGAAATTTTAGGTTGTATATATGTTACTAGAATAAAAATAAAAACAGGAGCAGCAGACTGTGTAATAAAGTGAACTTTATTGTAAATTGTAGACTATAATTAATAGTACAACAATAAAATCTTTCCTTCATGAATTGAAACAAATGTACCACACTAATGCAAAGTGTTAATAATAGGGTGATATATGGGAACTCTGTATTTTATGAATGAGTTTTCTATAAACCTACAATGTCTCTAATTTAAAAAGGAAAAGAAAAGAAAAGGAAGGTGGGAAATAACCCAAAAGTCCATCTACTGGTAAATGGAGAAATAAATGTGGTATATCCATTCAATAGAATATTATTTGATAATAAAAAGGAATGAATAGGAATATACTGAAACATTAAAATGTACAGTTTAAAATGGTGAATTTTATGTAATGCAAAGTATATCTTAATAAAAAATGCTATATGTTTTTAAAAAATGAGTGAAGTACTGATACATGTTATAACATGGAAGATCCTTGAAAACTTTATGCTAAAAGAAAAAATCTAATAACAAAAGAACATGTTTTATTACTATTTATATGAAATATCCAGAGTAATAAACTCTATAAGAACAGGATGTAAATTGTTTTTTCCTAGGGTGGGGGCCAGGGGCAGGAGGGAATAAGTGGAAAGAAGAGGGAGTGATTGTTAATTGGTATGGGAATTTTTTGGAGGGGTGATAAAAATGTTTAAATTGATTATAGTTATTCCACAATGCTGTGCATATATGAATACCCATTAAATTGTACCCTTTAAGTGAATTTGTGATATGTGTATTATACCATAATATAGCTGTTATTTACAACTGAAAATGGAAGGTGAGATCAGTGAAGTTTTGAATAAAAATAGTGATCTTCTAAGCAAACTTCTGTGGAAAATATTCTGTGATTTCCAGACCAACCATGTAGTTTTTGCTCAGAATAATATTTAAATTTCCATGTAGAGAAGTCTTCTATTTTATTTATGACTGTCCATGGTCTTAAATAATTTAGGTCATCACCTATGTCTTCTTAAATAAGTCTAAGCTTTCTGTGTATTAGCATTATGCTGAATCGATTTGCAGAGTTGTGTTTATAATAAAAGTCATTTTAATATAAAAATTACTTCCTTGGAAGATACTTCAGTTAGCTATATGTAGCCTCCCTTTACCCAGTGTTAGATAGACACCACCACACCCTCAGCAGTTTTTGGGACCCAGTGTGAACCCAGTAACAGTTATCAGAGGAAAACATTTGTTCTTTTAAATTTAAATTCTCATCCAAGATATTTTCCAGGTTTCCCTGGAACTGCAGAAATATCACAGTTATACATTATTTAGTATTCAAAGGCCAGGTTCATATTATTCAAAACGTGTTGCTTAGTGTGCAGTGACACAAACAGATTTGTTGCTTTAAAGTAATAGAACGTGATGAGTGAAACCAACTTTCTCTGGAAGAAGATGTCTCTTTTCCTCAACATTTGATTTGTAAGTGGGCTTGGCTTCATTAATATTTAATTGTCTTTTTAATCTGTATGTCAGTTTTTATTGCAGCCTGCTTCTGTGCAGTCTTTCCTTTGAAATACCAATAAAATTCATTCTTCTCTAATATCAAAACAAGGGCTCTCTCAGGAAGACAACTAGTTGTATTTCATCTCTAGGGATGTAATTATTTTGTTGTTTATCTACAGCTCCTCAAGGGGCTGGTGATGTAGGACACTCTTTTCACAAGCCTTTATATTTCAAAAGAAGAATATTATTTGTTAGTGTTGCAAATATAAATTCAGCTGGTCTTGCATCATTCTTGTGAATTGCTTTTTCTTAACCAAGCTATGTAAAAGTTACACATTTTCATTAGCATAGTACTCGAGACAGAACTGTGTTGGTTTTTTTTCAACATGTTTTGGCGAGTTTTCGTAGGTTAGGGAGCACAGTGTCTTTTTCTGTAGTGCTTTAAGCATTTAAATCCATTTTCAAACTTACACTAGAATGGGGAATAGAAATACGCCCAGTCTTTTGTGAATTTTCAACATAATCATAGTTGGCAATAAAGTTACAAATAGGAACTTGGAATCATTATCTCTGGAGGCTGACGTTGGGAAAGCAAGCTTGATGTCTAAAGCAAGCTTATCTTCCTTCAGACAAGTTGGTGATTTTTATTTCCTAGTCATTTGGGAAAGTCTGGATGAAAAAAATTGGAACACCTTGGTATTTGTTTCTGATGGGAAAAGCCCTAAAGCATGAACTGAACCCTGGTTTGGTGACTACTCTTATACTACCTTTGCCCAGTGGGGCAAAATGGGATAATTCCTACATTTTTCTCTAGCGGGCTACTTGACGTATGAGAAAAAGCAAACTGGGATGTAGAGGACCTGTTTTGTTCACATCCTAAAATTACAGGATGGTGCTGTGCATATATAAAGATGACATGAGCATCGGTAGAATGGGTGCTGTCACCTGCCTTTTCATGAAGGCCAGCCGTGGTTTTGCCTTGATAGCTCAAAGATGTTCTCCCCCTGCTGAAGGATATTATTCATTTATATATACTTTGGAATTAGAGTATTTCCTGTCATTAGGACAGGCAGAGATAAATGACTCTCACAAATTTCATCTGTACAGCATCCACTCTTACCTGCCTTGGCAATACACAGTAGCTAACGAGAACAAATTCATATGAATTTATTTTATGAATTTTCCTGGAATAGAATCACAAAGTAATTGTGTTGTTACCCAGGCTACTTAATGCTCTTCTTCTTTAGATTTCTCAGTTCAGTTTACCAGCTATTTTTGGTATTAGAATAACTGGTTTCATGTCCTTGAGATTTTAATTTACATGCAGAGTCTTGTGTTTGTAGAATAGCTTAAGTCTTCATAACCATTGCTCTACAAATAGGCCATTATAAATAAGTTCTGATTTTTTAAACTTGCAATAAAAAAATAGACATGAAAAAAACCCTGTTTCAGGGATCAACCAGTTTCCTTTCTAAATCATAGTACAATAAATGGCTCTTTTATGGTCATTATTGATTTTTTCAAAGTAGACTTTGCTGGTGTATTTTATATATGTTAGGTTTTTCTTCCCAAAAAAATTCCTTGAGATCATTTTACCACAAAAAATACAAATTTTAAAATATGTAACCTTTCATTGCTCAAGGCAGAAAATACCCTAATGTTGCAACATTTGAATTCAGTAACTTATTCAGTAATAGTTAAGTTTGCTTTGAGCCATCTAGCCACTGGCTTAGGCCCTGGGTATGCACAAATGATCTGGATCCTGTACTCGTACCAAAGAAGCTTTCATTCTAGTGGGCCAGAGGGATACCTGAGCAGGTAACTCCAGTGCATTTTGATAACCACAATAATAGTTATGCAAAATACAATGGGAATACAGACTTCCTGGTTTACAAACTACTTTTCTACTTATACTGTGGCAAATCTATTAGCTTGCAATGTTTTTGTTTTTGTTTTTTTTTAAGATTTATTTATTTCTCTTCCCTTCCCCCCGACCCCGGTTGTCTGTTCTCTGTGTCTATTTGCTGCGTCATCTTCTTTGTCCACTTCTGTTGTTGTCAGCGGCACGGGAATATGTGTTTCTTTTTGTTGCATCAGCTCTCCATGTGGGTGGCACCATTCTTAGGTGCACTTAGGTGCACTTTCTTTCCTGCTGGGCAGCTCTCCTTATGGGGTGCACTCCTTGCGTGTGGGATCCCCCTACATGGGGGACACCCCTGCGTGGCAGGACATTCCTTACGCGCATCAGCACTGTGCATGGGCCAGCTCCACACGGGTCACGGAGGCCCAGGGTTTCCCATGTAGTAGACGGACGCCCTAACCACTGGGCCAAGTCTGCTTCACAATGATTTGTTTACTGTTCTCTCCTGTTAATATGTCATTACAAGAGAAGTGGTGGAATATATTGATTAAAAAGTATACAAATTGTGGCTAGACTACTTGGGTTCAGATGCCTGGGTTTAATAATTGTGTAATATTGGAAAGTCATTTTACCCTTACCAGCTTTATTCCAGAGGCAATAAAATAGGTATAATATATTGCTTCTTTTTATAGGTATATATACTTATTTCCATTTTTTACTGCCCACATCACATCCAAGTGTAAGCCACCTATCTCTTACCTGGACTAGACTATTCTTATGGAGATATATTTCAGAATGTGACCACAAATTCCTCCTGTCTTGAAATGCCTGTTTCTTTGCAATGTGACTTTGTTGCTCTTTCCCCACTGCCCCTTTAATTTGGGCTGGACTTGTGACCTGCTCCGACCAGTAGAAATGACACCTCTTTGGTTGTACTCTAAGAGGACTCGCAGCTCCACGTTTGCCCTTTTGCAATGTTGCCTTGATGCCACCAGGGCAGGAAGCCAGTCCAGCCCTGTGGAGGGTGAGAAGGCATGTGGGAGTGAACTGGAACCACTCCAGCAATTTCCAGCACTGAATGCCAGACATGTGATGCCATCTTAGACTTAGGCTTATGAACTGCTGTATTTCTACCTCTTAGAACAATATCTGCCACACGGTGCACACTTAGGAAACACACGTTGAATGAATGGGTAAAGTAGATGGTCTGAGGATTTTTTTAGAGTAACCAATATGAAAGCATGGAACAGAGGACCTGGATCATGAAAGTGGTACTATTAACTTAAATACTACTAATCCTCACTGCACTTCCTACATGTTAATAGGTCTTGAATGCCTTTCATGTACCAAGAACTCTGCTATCATTATCATTCTCTTTTTACAGTTAAATTATAGAGAGCTTAAATAACTTGGTAACTAGCCCCATGATACACAGATAAAATACCCAGCATTCAAATTCATGTAGAATGAAGCTCTAAATAACACACTGGACTTTGCCTAAATAAATTATTGTTTATATCTTCCCATTATTATTCCCTTTACCCTAACATGGTGATATATCTTACTTATATGGGATCCTGAGCACCCAGTGCCTGCAAAGAGAACTAAGATGCAACCCATCGAGACTGAATATTAATGAGCAAATACTACTCATTCAGTTTGTGGTACAGAGAGGCAGCTTCATAGAATAACCTCATCTGAAGTGGCCCTTGAAGAATGAATGAATAATTCTAGGCAGAAAATGGGAATTCTAAATGAGGAAACTCCATGTTTGGGGGTTGGAGGGTACAATTTGTATTTGTATTCTTATATTTGTTTGCAAGAAAATATTTTAATAAGGAAAACTTCCAAATGGTCTTTAAGCTGTTTTCAAGCTCTTTAGTAACATTAATTAAACAAACAAATAAAGGAGTGAAAGTAAAATGATTAGAGAATGGCTCTTTCAGAGAAGACCCTAAATGGATAATGTTTTTAAATACTATATGCTTGTCCTTAATTCAAAGATGATTGTGTGGAATGGGGGCATGGATACACTCATTTCCATCACTTGCAAATAAACTTTCCAGAAGCTGCAACTTTCCATGTTTTTAGGCTAAGAGTCTGAGAAATGCCCTGCTCATCAAATAACTTAAATCCAGGAACAAGTGATAACTATTTAGGGATCAACACACCAGATTCAAATGAGAGGTTTAAATACCTTCCTGGTTGAGCATAAATTGTGGGAGAAAAGCAAGTCAGAATCTCACTCATTCTTAATATCTGGTTGGTGGTATTGAATATGATGGGTTTATCTTAACAAGAGCTTTAGAAGGTCTAGGAAGTAATACAGTCTTTATGAAGGTAGGTCAAGCATCATCAAACAGTACAGCTCATTCCAAGTTTTTTTCATTTTAAGCATTTTAAACAGTTAACTTCAAATTCCCAGCAGATGGTGGTGGCAGCAGGCAGCCACTCTAGTCAAGGAAAAAAATCAAAGTGAATTTGTAAAATAGCTGATTCTTAAACTTGGAACAAAAAAGAGTGAATGTTAGAATAAAAAAAAAAAATAACAAGTTTCCTACAATGCATGTTATTATGTGCAAATCAAAAAATGAGAAACCATAGAATGGGAAGTAAACACTGGAATGTGTCTTGTGCATAATGGAAATGTAAAGCATTTAATCAGTCTGTTAGCACAGAACTAGAATTTTAACTGTCACCAAATCTCTTTAGTATATAATAACCTAAGAAATGCAGACCAATCTGTTTTTCTCCAACAAAGCTTATCAGAGATGTTTTCTAAAAGACTGTGTTGTTTCCTTTAGTGATTTTAAATTTTTAAAACTGGATTACGTTTTCTCTTATTAGCCCATTTCAGAGTGTGATGATGGTCATCTTTGCTATTACTATTATTTTAATACTCACACAAACGGCAACACCTTTAGACCCAAATACAAATGATTGATAACTTCACACACTTCCACCAGCAACTCAATTCTGACTCGACCTGGATTAAGCCAGACTCCACAGGTTAAGGGTGATCTTCTGCAAGCTAATTCTCTGGATGAACTCACAGAACTCAATGAAAGAGCTATACCTACATTAAAGTTTTATTATAGAGAAATGATACAAATAAAGAGAAACTAAAAAGGCACACATAAGGCAAGGGCTGTAAGGGTCTTCAGTCTCTCTCTTCTCTCTAGAGGTCAGTCCCCCAACCCCCTATTTACATGGGTTGTGTTTCTGGTGGGGCCAGCCCCTACCCTAAGAGGAGGGTGAGGCTGCCCCCACCTGGAGTCATCTCTTTAGCATAAATGGACCCACCATGAATAACAAGAGAGTTACTATTGCTAGAAAACCAAGGATTTAGAGGTTATCCCCCCAGGAGCCAGGACAAATACCAGACCTATTTCATTACTATACAATTCTATTTTGGGAAAAGAAGTACTATTTTTTTTTAATTAATCTTTGAAGTATTTCATAAAGAATTTTGAGTATTTCCAAAGTCAATAATTCCTTGGTGGAAAAGGTAATTTATCCTTGATCATGTTTACACTTACCTTATGTTTTAAAATATTAGTATCTATTATAACTCCTTTTCTGTAGAAATTTTATAGATTATTGAACTTTATTTCACTAGGAAGCTGCTTAAACCAAATCAAAATTATTGATATCAATTTTCCCCTTTATTTGTCTTTTTCATTTATGTTTACTCAGGCTCCGTTATACGGCATTGGCAGTAGTGGTCTGGGGGTGTGTGTGTACTTGAAGTAAATGACCAGAACCAGATGAAATATACCTGGCAGAGGTACCATGCTTGCAGATAACTTTTCTGCTTTATTTGCTAAGTTGTATCTTCTGTTTTCCAAGATTCCACAGGCCATTTTTGCTTGGCTGGTTTATCAGAATGAAATGGAATCGCTCAAAATACAACTTGGCTCCTCCAAATGTCAGGCACATGTGATAACTATGAAACTTCATCAAATGTCAATGATGGGAAGAGTGTTACACATCTTATGAAGCAGGTCTGCATTAAGTAGTTAGGTCTGTATAGCTTTTCTCTTTTCTTAGAAAGTCAATCAATGTTGTCACTCACTAGCCAACTGGTTCCCTTTCCTACTTGTGTGATCAGAGGTATAAAAGCGTGGCTGTCATTTTAGCTGCAAAGGCACACTTTTACATTAAACTTGGAAAATGCACATATGTTTCATTGAAATACCCTCTGCATTTGTTTTGAATTTTGGTGCACTGAATGCCCTGAAAATTAAATAAATACACAGCAGAGCTTGCTAATATCTTCAATGAGATGCTTAATTCCCTATCTTAATCAGCAATTTCCATCTCTTTTCTCTTTCCTATCTGTCAAATGTTCCTTAATTAAGAATTATTCTGAATTACAAAGTTTATGTGTCATTTTATTTTAGAGGTAATTAATTAAATCTAACACTAATCGTTGGGGATATTGCCTTTTCTGCACACACATTGTTGCTTAATTATTGGAATACCTTGAATCCCTGCCTGGGAAGCTTAGGGTATTGTATTGATTCGTTCTGAGTCTGGTATGTGGCAGCTAATACTGAAAAAGGACAAAGACTCAGACTAGGACATGGGCCAGACAAAGAAGCAGGAAGGTTTTTTCCTCAGTTGATAAAGGACAGTGAACAAATGCATTCTGGTCATTCAGAGCATTTTGTGGATGCTTACTCTGAGGAGCAAGGAAGTGGGATGATTATGGATAAAATTCTATCCTCAAAAGAATAGCCAGAGTGAAGCTCTTCTTTAATATTCTTGAGTGGTTCTTGGATATTTGTTAGGATGGATTTGTCAGTTTTTGTATGTGCAGGATCACACTGAAGTCAACCTGAGTAGGTCGTCCTGGTTGGAGGAGAGGAGAGATCCAGTGGTCAGATTAGGGAATGGATGTATTGACTCTGGGTTCCTTCTCCACATACTTTCCTCTCCCACACACTCATCTCCAGTGTCATTCCTCAGTAGAGGCTCCATAACTAAATTGCATGCATACCTTTCCTTGATATCACCTGGTTATAATTTCACATTAATTTGGTTGACTTTGTCTGCCTCACCCATGAATGAAATGTCCTCGAGGGCAGAGATCATTTCTAATTTTACTTATCATTTATTTGCTATTTCCTTAACTAGTATTTGACACAGAGTAGACACTAAATGAATTTTTTAACAAATACAAAGATCAAAACTTTTTATAGAAATTGAAAGTTACTTGATTATTATCTCAAGTTTTAAATGTCCAAAATGTTACATGGCATTGTAGTATTAGGGAGAAAGAAACGGTTGACTAAAAGCTACTCCCTTTTATAACTTTTATTATAGCCGAGGAGAAAGTCATACAACTAAATATCATAGAAGCCAGACTATAATACATGCTATAATAGAAATGTAAATGTATCTCTGTGCGAAATGAAGAAAGCAATTTATACAGATGGCTTCAGAAATGTGGGGATTATTTGCAATTGGCCTCGAAGGTAGTTTTAAACAAATGGAGAACAAGAGACTGCATGGTGGGCATAGGTAGTAACAAGAAGAGCAAAGGCAAAATGCATAAATGAATGATGTTATCAAAATGTCAAAGATTGAAAAGCTCAATGGTGTTCAGTTGTGGTGAGCATACAGTGAGACTGGCATTCTCTTTACAGCTGGCAGGATCCCAATTGTGACACACTTCTGGAAAGCAATTTCGCAAGACACATCAGAAGCATCAGTATTTCATCTTCTAGCAATCTGTTTAATAATCAAAGCTATGAACAGTTCTTTATGGTCAAAATTGTATGTTACAGCATATTTTAACAAATTTTCTACTAATCAAGTAAATAATTGTAGGCCAATGATTAAATGCTTTATGGAATTTTGATAGGATGAAACATAGAAAATATATTTCTGGAGAATATTTAGTAACATGGGAAAATGCTTATAATATAATGTTTATATAATATAATAAAAATGTTGATTATGAAGCTGGATACCAGTTTTATAAAAGTAAAAATACACCTAGGTAAAAAAGGATTAATAGTAATATTCTAATTTGCTAAAGTAATGACCTTTGGGTGGTAGGTTTACAAGTGCTTTCCATTACTTTCTGTGTATTTTTTCACAGTTTTCTACAATGAATACATTGTCTGCTCTCTGTGTTCATTCTCTGTGTGTTCTTCTGTGACTGCTTCTATCCTTATCAGCCATACTGGGAATCTTTGTTTCTTTTTGTTGCTTCATCTTGTTGTGTCAGCTCTCCGTGTGTGCGGCACCATTCTTGGGCAGGCTGCACTTTCTTTCGCGCTGGGCGTCTCTCCTTACAGGGCGCACTCCTTGCGCGTGGGGATCCCCTACGCGGGGGACACCCCTGTGTGGCATGGCACTCCTTGCGCGCATCAGCGCTCCATGTGGGCCAGCTCCACACGGGTCAAGGAGGCCCGGGGTTTGAACTGCAGACCTCCCATGTGGTAGGTAGACACCCTATCCATTGGGCCAAGTCTGCTTCCCCATTGATTTTATAATAAGAAAAACATATATTTGAATTTGAAAGACTATATTAATATAGGAAATAGGATGTGGTATCTTTTGGCTAAAGTATAAAATGCACAAGAAATCATATTAGAAAGTGAAATAAGGTATTAAAGGATTTTTAAACCCTAATGCAGGTAGAGCTTTGTACTTAGTATTCTGGATGATAGAAAATAGTTTATGGTATGGTGCTCCACTCAAAGATTTTACAATCTGCCTGGAGAGGCAAGACGTAATTATATAAAGATTTTAATAGTAATGTCAAGTAACAGTTCTAGCAATACCATGGGACAGGATGCTATAACTTGTCAAAAGTGAGATAGATAAGATAGATAAGTTATGGCCTAGATGTTCAGATCAGAGATTAGCCTAAGGAGTCATTACATAAAATTTCTAAGTGCTATTTTCAACTCCTAGCCATGCCCCCTTTGGGGGTAGGGGGTATCAGCAGCTGTGTAAGGTCACATAGGCTTTTCAGGCACTGCTATGGCAGCCAGGTCAGGAGGTTACAGGATTTGAATCCTGTACCCCATGAAGACAGTTTCAAGTATTAATCTGCCACTCCTGTGGGTGTGATCAAATTTGCAAATATGACCTTTGAAGATGTTATTTTCAGTTAAGTTGTGGACTCATTTATGAATAAGAATTCAGAAGAACCTTTTTAGAGGAGGTCAAATTGAATCAGGTTGGGCCTTATTCCAAATGACTGCAGGCCTTGCAAAGCCAGGAAATTTGGACGCAATTGGTCAGTTGAAGTCAGGAGCAACCTGAAATCAGCAGAAAAACAAGAGAAGCAGACACAAGAAGAAGCAGATTTCTGTGTGATAGATGCAGAGATGCTGGCCAGGGAACCCCAAGGATTTCACCAAGCCTCTGGGAGAAAGCATGGTCTATCAAGACCTTGATTTTAAGATTCTTAACCTCCAAAACCATAAGACAATAAGTTCCTGTTCCTTAAGCCAAGCAATGCATGGTATTTACCAAAGAGTCCCTGGCAAACTAAGACAAGAGGTAAGGGATAAACATGTATGGGCGGTAAACACTCGAGAAGGAGGTTAGAGGATAAGAGGAGGCGGCGGCTAGAGAAATCCCAGATCTTACTTGGAAGGGGGTACAGAAGAAAGACAATGCTACCCATTTGCCTTCCTTCCTCAATTATGTGTGTTTCCTCATGGCCACAACTTAAATATGTAAGTTTTACTTTCTCCCACTCATGATGAACTTAATTACATGCACACACACCTATGTGTGCAACATATGTGTGTATGTATAATATATAGCATAGGTATAGAGTTTTTTTCCAGGAATCATTATGTAAATTCACTTGAAAGGATTTCCATTTTCATTCTTTGTTGTCAACATTTTGCTTCATCCTAAAATACTACTAAAATACTAGAATAGTAAAAAGAAATGTGCACATTGTTGTAACTGAACGATTCGTTGTATTTTGTAAAAAGAGGAATTTTTTTTTCAAATTCTCATGAGAACAAATACATTTCCATTTGGTGTTACAGTGCCTTAAAGTCCTAGTGGCTGTAACAAAATACCACAAAGTGTGTGGCTTAAAATAACAGAAATGTATTGTGTCGTAGTTCTGGAGGCTAGAAGTCCAAATCAAGCTGTCAGCAGGGCCATGCTTCTGTTCTGTTCTCTAGAGCTCTGGTGACGGCTTGCTACAATACATGGCATTCTTTGGCTTGTGGCAGAATTTAGTCTTTGCCTCCATCATGTCATGCTCTTCTCTCTCTGACTTCCTCTCTCCTACTGAACGTGTCTAAATTTTCTATCTTATACGGACACTGGTTATATCGGGTTAGGAGCCACCATAATTCAGTCTGGCTTCATCTTAACTAATAACATCTCCAAAGATCCAATTTCCAAATAGGATCACATTCATAGGACCAGAAGTTAGGGTTTGAACATCTGTTTTGGGGGGACGTAATTCAACCTATAACACAGAACAAACTCAAAATATTAGGAGAATAGGATATTTCTTAGATGCTTTCTTAATATATTTGCTTTATTCTTTTGATACAAAGTTTCATCCAATCATAAATATTTGTAAATCCTCTACCAAGGGCAAAGCCTCTGATAAGTGTTGTATGAAAATAAATGATAAGTTAAGGAACATGAGCCCTACTGTCTATAGGTACTGAGAATTCTAGAATAAATAAAATGTTCTCCTTGATGCTAAAACATTTATGATCTCTTGGAGGAATTAGGTAAGAAATGGTATTGATTTTGCCCTCAGGGAATTTCTAGCTATAGACCTTGACTTGTGGGACATCTTTGTGGAGAAAGTGGCCCATAACCTAGGCTCTAGGTTGCAGTAATTCTTACTAGTTTTAGGTGGGAGGTCAGAGGCCCTTATCATCTGGTGAAGATGATCATTTCTCACTTCCAGAATTCATAAGCACATCCCACTGTAATTCAGTTCAGCAGGTTTATGGATTCTCTCCACATGCATTCAGCTTTCAAATCCCTACATTAATGGGAAGTTAGAATTTGGACGTGCATGAGACTAGAAGCAGGCAAAGAGAATTTTAGATGAGTTTAAAAACAGAGATAAAATACATGAGGTGCATATACAAAAGAGAGAGTAGCTCCATTTGAATACCTGGAATTGGGTAATGAAATATTGGGACTGAAAGTTATGGGGATCAAATTCTCTATTACTGAAACTGCACCATACACTGTATCATGGATATACTTCCAAGGGCCTCCCTTTTCACTATGGTTGAACTTTTTTTAATTCAACAAAAGTGCCCAATCATCCCAGTTTCATTTCACAGGTAGGTTTTTAGCAAAAACAAATTTTCATCTTATCCTTCACAGTGTGGTTTTCCTTCTGCTTCTAGCATCCAGGTGTGTGTTTGGCATTCTCTGAAACCGAAACAGAGAATGGGACAGACCATACCTATCACTGACCCCATAATTTAGAACTATTGAGGTCTGCCTTGTCACTTTCCTGTGTGGGGACATTTTCTCTCCTTAGATTCTCTATAAGTCAAAACAATCCACCACCATTATTGTTATAGCTTGTCCATCTCCCAGAGTGTCACAAACTCTTTACAACAAGAAATGGAATGGAAAGGCAACACTTTGCAGACTTGGGCATAGTTATTTTCAAACAGAAAGGGAAAATGACAAGAAGAGATTGAGTGGAATAAAAGTAAAGATAAGGCTGCTGACTAGAAAAAACAATCGAGACAAGATTGATAGACTCTGTACAGATGCACATATCTCTCTCAGGTACACACACATAGCACTCACAGAGAGACTGACAGTCTCAGTCAGCAATTTTTATAGAGTTTTGTTGATGATGCGATCTTCCTGTTATTAATTTTTAATTATGGGAATATAACATCATATTTATTCTGTAGTATAATTCAGTTTGTCCTTCTGAATATATGTGCACATGTTGAAGATTAAATGAACTAATATATGTAAGCACTTGGACCAGTGCCTGGCACAGAGTGAACACACTTGAGTGGTTTTTCTATTATTTTTTGTGTCAATGATGATGTTGCTGATGAAGATGATGATGAACAATGGTACAGTCTTAACTTGTTTAGTCTTTATAAGAACCCAATGAGATAATTATTATTTTTATTAACATCTGAGGAAGTGAAACAGAAAGATGTAAGCAGGTATTGAATTCTGATCCTTGACTAGGAATGCTCTAATCTTCAAGGTGGCCATAGTTTTTAAAGTCCTTTGAGTGCTACTTGCACTGGAATCACTTAGGTTACTTGTTTAAAACACAGATTGCCGGGCTATACCTACTAAAGCAGGGTCAGTTCACTGAGGATAGGTCCCCGAGTCTGCCTTTTTAATAACCTCACCAGATGATTCTTAAGCACACTCAAAATTGAGAACCATTGTCCTATCTAGACTCAAAAATAACTCACACTTACATATCATTTATGGCATCCATCTTCCCAGAGGGCTTTAATTTCATGAATGCTAGTGGAGGAGGAACACTTGATCTAAAATGTCTTTCACCAATTTTCCTGCAATTCACACTATTAAATATTTATTCCTTTGGTTTCCATCGTACCTACTGGAGTCTCCATTTAAAATTTAAATACTCAGGGAAGCCATTATCATCCATTAGCACTCAGTGTGATTTAGAGATTTGAAAGCCTATCATTTAGCAAGGCTCCAAGGGAAGAGGAAGATGAATGAATCCCATTGAGGACAAAGGAAAGAGAAGGCAGAAGAACAGAACAGCACAACCTAAATGAAGCATTGCAACTGAGAATTCTGAATAGCAATGGATTCAGTAGCCCAGCTGCCAGAAGGCAAGAGAGGAAAAAGTGTAGAAAGAGGTGTAAATGGGTTTAAGACTTGTTTGGGTTAGGGGTATACCCCAAGGACCAGTTTCTTATGATGCTACTTATGGTAGAGCCTGATGCCGGACCCATGTGTTTGAAGGTGTAATGCAGACCTGTAGATATTTTAGTGTGAGTTATGAAACTAAGCAAGGACCCTAAACAAGTGACACAATATTAAACCTAAATTTAACTAAACAGTGGTAATCAGCGAATTTTATTTTAGGAGTAAAAGTGTTCTTCACACATGAATACTATTTCCCCTACATTATTTTTTAAATTAAATAATTTTCCATATTCTTCTCTTTTCTTCATTTGTCGTAAATAAAAAAAAATCATTACCTGTGTGAATTTTTTGTTGTGTGAATGAACCTATTATATTATTCTACAGATAAAAATGATTTGAAAAATAAAGGATCAGGAATTTCCAGACAAGTTGAACGGAAAGAGGGAGAAGAGGATATATTTAGAGGAATGTAATTAGCCAGGCCAATGTCTTGGTCAGGAATTGTTGCAGAAGAAGTCCAGGTCCGGCCAAAAAACCCAAGCGTGCACTCGGAGAGATGGAGGTTTTTTAACACATGCGGACCCAGAAGAAGGTTCAGTCTCTAAATTCTGGGGACTGAGCTGCGGTTTTCAGGGGCTTATATAGGGGGTGGGAAGCAACCAGGAGTACAGAAGCAAATTTTGCTATTAGCTGAGATGAATGGACACAGGCTGAGGCAAGGCTGTTATCTTAGATTAGCCTGCTGACTCGCACAAGCAAGATCTTACTTACCAGTACACACCGTGCAGCCCTCAGCACACACACATGCCCAAGGGCAAGGGCTGCGTTATCAGAAAGCAGCTCATTTCAGCAATGCGCAACTGGGAAGAAGGAAGGGGAAAGGGGTTCCCTCCAGGAAGGGTAAGGGGATTCCTCCAACAGAATCAGTATGATAATTTGTTCTTGACTGAACTTGTGAACCTAAAAATTCAACCATACAGTCTTGTGAAATAGAAATTACATTCATTTAGTGATTAGCTCCTTCTTTAAATGGCAGTTAGCTTTGGCCATTAAAGTATATATAAACATCAATGATATTAACCTGTCATTTTTTCCTTTTATGTACAGTATCTGCCGTTTACATTTTAACCTAAAAATGTCCTTACCATGAATCATCTTTGTCAGCCACAAGTAATGGGAATAAAGAGACAAGGTGGCTTTTATTGCAGAACTGAAGAAGCCATTCTAAGTAAAATAACCTCAGCATTAGATTTGAGAAGTAATAAGGAGTAAATACCTCAAGTGTCCCAGTTCATTTTCAATTCCTTTCAAATTATGATAAAAATCTTAAAGTTTATCTTAAAATACAACAATGCTTTTAAGTCCCTGAGGAAACCAATGAAAACTATGTTCCTCTTTCCCACTGCTTTTTTGCATGTAGCTTTACTTTAATTCAGGAGTAGCATTTATCACATACCATCCAGCAGAGTTTGGTCTTGTGCTAAGAAAAAACCTACACAAAGGTAAAGGTCCTTCCAAAGACGTATGACTGTTAGACAATTATGCAAACAGTTTTAAGGTGAAGAACTCAAGAAGTCAGCTTTGTAGGCTGTTAATTTTAATTTAAATGAGAAAACCTATCTGCTTTTCCTTTTGCAGGGGGAAGGTTAAAGCTTAAAATTTGTCTGTTTTATCCTTGCTAGATTAAAGGCTTGTTTTCCCTCTCTTTGAACGCTCTGCTGTTTAAATCACATTGTAAAGGAATTAAAGAATCTTAAAGCAGATAGTATGGTTTTGATTTACATCAGTGGACATCTCACAAATGTGGTTCTATTCTGATTTCCAAACTCAGTTAACAATATTACACCGTAAATTTGAGCAGAGGAAAACCTAGACCACGACTAATCCGATTTTTACTTGGAGAAAATGCAACTGCCAATTCCAGATTACCCAAACTGCATTTTAGTCCCAAAGGACATGGAAATAAAATAATTGCAAATATGAATACCCACAAAAACAACTCCATGCTATATCTATAAAGAGCTAGTTTACCAGTTGTTGGTAGAAGAACAGGAATATTTGCTCTGGAATGGTGTGTGATTCTTGTTATTGAACAAGGCCTTTAACTTGAGACCATATCTATATTAAAACAGCAGATGAGTGCTGTAGGGGCAATTACCAATATGCATGATGCGTGCAGCCTGGATAATGAGACAACTTTCTAGCAGGGTTTAACCTTATATCAATCCAAATCCACCTCCTTTTAACTTCCACTTTTTGGCCATAGCTCTACCTTCTGGAAGCACATGTATTAAATCTAATACTTCTAGTAGAATGAGAGCGCATAGCAAATATTTAAAGGTGGTGACCCAGTCACTCTCCCTCCCCTCCACCTACCCCATATGCACATACACATCTTTTCTAGGTTACACATCCCTGGTTTCTCCATTCTTCTGCTCAAACTCTCCTTACCCTTTCCTCTTGATGCTTTAGCTTTAACAATATTTCTCTAAAGCAGTGATGCCCCAAGCTCTAAATCCTTTACTCTAATTGTGTGCAGAGTTTGACCATAATATCTTCTGTGGTGGGCTTCCATATTATTTTTATAAAACACTACCCTTTTTCACTAGCATCTGCCCACTTTTACCATGCTCACAGTTGAATTCCTGGATGCTATAGGAGAAAATCAACACAGTACAAATTGGTGCCAATGAAAATTCATGGTTTCCAAGTGGAGAGGCCATGGAGGCTGTTAAATATGTGCTCTGAGATTTCAGAGTGAGACCCAGTTTAGAGATTAATATTTAGGAGTCCTCAGCATAGAGATGGTAATTGAAGATCACAGGTGGAATTGACCTCATCTCAGAAAAGGACTGACTTTCAATAGTTTACTGTGATTTTTCTTTGGCCTACAGATGTTTGCCCACAAAGTTTCAATCATTAACCATCAGGAGAGCTAACAGAATTTTTTTACTTGTCTTAAAGAACCTAGCACTTCTGCATGGTAGCAATAGTCTGGACCTGAGGAGAAGCGTCTTTCTATGAACTGGGAAAATGCTGTTTGGTTGAACACAGTTCCCACCACCTGCTCCTGCTCTGTTTCACCCACTTACATGCCAGCCTATCCTCTGTAGACATTTAAATTTGCAATCTCTTATAAACAATACAAAAACACATAGCTATGCCTTTGATTCCTTTCTCTTGTTATTTGGATGGGCAATTTCTCTGCAATCGAATGTGAGTTAAAATTATGGCTTTTTGATAGAGTCATTTGCATCGTCATTAGCAAGATGCAACCATCAAATGTTAGGATAGGAAGAAATCTTATGAATTATTTAGCCAACAATTCATTTTACAGATAAAGAATATAAGATCCATAAAGACAAGGGCAGTGACATGCTCAGAGTTGCCAATAAGTTAACATCACAGCCAGATAGAGCCTAGATCACCTGGTTCTTCCCAAACCTAGGAATCATTTGTTATTTAACATATGCTGCCATGTTTATTCTTAGGTTTGACGGAATAGCTTGTGAGTTTATCAGGATAGGAATTAAGACACCAAAAAAACAAAACAAAGCCCATAACCTTGCTAGTATAAATATGAAAATATTTTATGCAGATTTTGAAAGGATTGCAAATTTATTTATTGCAGTTCTTCTTTGAATGGTGCCTTTTTAAAATTTCTGCTTATTTCTACCTATTGAGAGAGGAATAGCTGTTTCCTCAGTGTTTTCCTTTGGACCATGTTGGATTTTTTCCCCAACACAGTTGGCCATTCAACCAAATTGAAAGGCCCACAGGCACCACTCTCTACCCAAGAATCAATCATTTGGTGTGAAAATTATTAATTATGCCAGGTTCACCACCAGCCAATTACTGACTTCCCAAGCTGTATTTTACCATCTCAAATATATGGAATTAAAATAATTGCAAATGTGTATATACACACAGAGAGAAATATATCATGTGCACAAAGCTCCCTGTTGTTGGTGGGGAGGCAAGGATATTTGCCATGGAGTGGCATGTATTCTGCTATTGAACAAGATCCTTATCTTGAGCTCACATGTATTAAAACAGCAGATGAGTTCTGTGTGAGGAGTCAGCAAGACACCTGAAGCAGGGAACTTGATTATAAGGAATTGTCTAATAGTGTAACCTTTCAGCAAGCTTTGATGCATGAACAGTTCCATTCAGTTACCTGCTGAAAGATTTTCAGAAAACACATTCACCTAGTGAAGTGTTTATCTGACTTACTGCCCTCTGTGGGTCTTTGTAACCCTACCGGGAATGCCTGGAGCCATTATCTGAGCTCAGAGCTGTGAGCCAAGCATTCCTGTGGCCCAGCTAGTAGTCAAACTTAAGCATTAAGAACATTGAGTATAGAAGTTGGCAGTCCGGGACCCATTAAGTCAAAGAGCTCAGGGCCAAGGCAAGGAGACTTTGTCCTCAGTGAGGTTCAATGTAGCACCTGAGGAATATCTAGTAAACCATGCACAACTGAGACTGGAAGTTTAACACAACAGAGAGTTCTGGAGCTTGCAGACATAACCAGCAGGAGTATATAAACTTCATTTATCTATTTCCTTGAAAACCTTAGGTCTGACTTTCAAGCTGTATCTTGCCTGGTTGGTGAGAAAATAACATTTCCGTTCTTATTGGAGTCAACCTATCCCCTGAAATTGCATGCAGAAAATGGAGAAGCTTTCCCAAATTCCAGTCTGTTAAGTTTCCACAGACATTCTCATTGTCAAAGCCTGAATTATTCCTTAAAATACAGCAACTCTCAACTTTTCTGCCACTAGAAAAGAACATTTACAGAAGTTATGGCATCACCTTAGAGAGTACCTCCCTAGGCACACCCTGCAGCAACCCCACAGCAGAGGGGACACTTGGGCTTGGCACAGATGCCCCATCATACAGAAACTTTATTCCCACTGTAGGAACCTCTATTCTTCTTAGGACTCTTGCCCCAGCTGTCTGCATCTTTCTAGAGACCACCTGCTTGTCACAGGTCCTTTACTTGTCCTTGCAGAAAAGAGAAAGAAAGAGAGGAGTGCCCTGCGAACAGGCACTTCCCTGTCTCTTCCCATAAATATCCCTTGAAATAAGGAAACTTGCAGCGTGGCTGCCTACAGTAGATTAGACAAATGGGAGAATCAGAAAAGCAGAAAATGCAGGGAGGAAAAAAAAATTATACTAGTAACTATACCTATACTTACATATTAACTCATCTAATCCTCATAACCACATGAGGGATAGTCTCCTGGTGTGCTTATTAGGAAACAAATGCACAAAGTGGTCTAAGATCATAGGGACTTAATCAGCAACCCAAGACTTCTGACATCTCAGAAAATATCCTATACCAACTATAAGTCTAGGGCTTCTCTTGCTTAACAAATAAAATGCCTCAGTCTCCCTCCTTAGTCCTGCTCAGCCTCAGTTAAAAACACCTTCCCAGATTTCAGACTCAGCTGCCTTTATACCTGCAACCTCTAGCAGAGGTGCTACCTGTCCCAGGTTAGGGCAGCCCACTTTTCATCATTACTAGCTATTGCCTTTTTCCATTTTTATTTTATTTGGGCAGGGGCAAGAAGCATGTTGAAAGATTTTTTTGCTTTTGTTTTTTGTTTCATTTTCCATCCTCCAGCAGATATCTATAAATCATTCAGAAATGTCTCTAAAAGAATGAAGATCATACCTGCATCAGATACTCTAGGTCGGTGGATCTCAATAAGAGATTTCCCCCCACTTCCCCTAGGAGACATTTAGCAATGTCTGGAGACCTTTTTGGTTGTCACAACAGCGAGGGTGGGGGTGGGGGTGCTCCTGGCACCTAGTGAGCAAAGGTCAGGAATGCTGCTAAACATTGGGCATTGCACAGGGAAGCCCCATATGACAGAGTCCAGCCCCAAATAGCTCCAAGGCTGAGAGACCCTGCTCTAAGCCTCATTTACTGAAATCAGATTAGAGATATTTGGAAGTGTTTCAAAAAAGAGAGAGTGGATTTTAAAGAGGGATGAGTCCGTGGGAGGGTGGGTGTTCAGAGGTCGGGATAGAGTGAAATGTGGGAAATCCACTCTGGGATAAGCAGTGGGATAAGTCTGTGTTTTTTAATGCAGTGCTCTGGCCCCAGTTCCCCCTACCTCCTCTCTCCTACACACCACTAGGAGAATTCAGTGGTTTCTGCAGTGATACTGGGCAATCCATATCTTCTTCTCTACATCCATAACATACATAAAAATTCTCATTGGTGAGAAGCAGCTGTGGCTCAATCAGTTGGGCTCCTGTCTACCATATGGGAGGCCCTGGGTTCACATCCTGGGGCCTCCTTGTGAAGGCAGGCTCGCCCGCACACTGCGGAGAGCCACCCCACCGGCAAGTGCCACAGCGTGCTAATTCAGCAAGATGACCCAACAAAAAGGGAGACAAGCAAAAAAAAAAAAATGCAGAGGAGTGCAACGACAGACAAGAGAGCAGACAGCACACAAAAAACCACAAGGCGGGGGGGAGAATTAATTTTTAAAAAAACGCTAAAAATTTTTTTTAAATTCTCATTGGTTCACTATTTCATTGGATTCTTTACTAAAAGCCAGGCATACCCTGTGAGGTATACCCTTCCACTCCTCCCCAAGAACTAAAATTATGTGTCTTCTCACTATTTTCTCTTCCTGACAGCCATGGGAGAATGGAGCACATAAATTTAGAAAAGCAGTCATATCATCTATGACGTTCAGACAAAGCTAATAATTTTCCCTTTGTTCTTTATAATCCCCAAATCCTTTGGTGAGCTATTTGGGCAATAGATTTCCCAAAATAAAGTGCCTATTCCATTAGCAAGTACTATATATCCTACAGTTTCTGGAGATTTTGCTACAACTACCATTTCAGTTAAATTACATTCTCTGGAACAGGTAATGAGGAAAAAAATTTCTCTACCTTTGGTTATATTCATCCTTCCCTAATGAATATGTTCACCAGGAAACAAGCTGTGTGGAAGAGTCCCGATTATGTTCAAATTAATCATTTCTAGGAGAAGCCACATAGCATAGTGAAACAAGCATAATCTTTAGAATTGTCTAGACATGTAGCCCCACACTAGCTAATTCTCCAGGCCTTACTTCCTCAGCCACAAGTGGGGTAACAATGCCAACCTCAAGATTAAGGCAAACAATCAGTGTTTCATCTATGGATGATGTTGTCATGTTCTTTTTACCAAACTTAGCAGCATCCTTTTCATCTGCTAGGAAGAGTTATTATTTATCATTAGGTAATGAATCCCACCTTCTATTTACCCTGCAGCAGGGGTCAGCAGACAGGGGCCCAGGGCCAAATCCTGACATTCACCTTTCTGTGTGGTCTGCAGGCTAAGAATGATTTTGGATTTTTAAATGGTTGGAAAAAAATACTCAAAATAAGAATAATACTTCATAACATTTGAAAATTATACAAATTTCAAATTTCAGTATCGATCAATACAGTTTTATTGGAACACAGCCACACTCATTCCTTTACATATTTTCTATGATGACTTTCATGTTATAGATGCAGAACTGAATAGCTATGACAGAGATCCTTATTCCACAAAGCTTAAAATATTTACTCTCTGGCCCTTTGCAGGAAGTTTGCCAACTACTGCACTAAAGAGTACTATAGAGGAAACACCAGGTGAGAAACGGCTTCCCCATGAATCAACAGCTTTGCCTTTAAGACACCTGATGTGAGCTTTGATTTTGAAAGCACTTTTATTATTTGTATCTACCACATCTTAACTCATAGGACTTGTCTCTCATTGACAGAGTCCCTGGCCTGTAATTATATCTCAACTCCAGACCTTCTGGAGGAACTGTGCTGATTTCTTTGAGGTACTCCTCAAGACCTTCTTGAACTTTATTATGTAAATGTCTCATTAACCATATTTTAAGCCATATTATCTGTTATGTGCCCTCAAAGTCTGTTGAAAATCTGCCCAGCATTTTAAAAATGATATAACCCAAAACAGGCAGAAATAGTTTTGTTATAATGCCTGGTGGTCTTTGGTAGTGGTAGGATCATAGAGGTGATCAGGATGAGCAAGAAGAGTGGTTTTACTCCACAGGTGGAACAAAAGTGAGGTCTGTTATGTCATTCCCTGGCTTGGGTATCACAGGGTCTCAGTTCCAAGCTGGATGGAATCAAGGTGCAAATTCTCTGCAATAGGTACTGAGAATGAGAAAATCACTGGAAAGTAACAGATGCTATTAATTGCAAGGTCTAGCTCTTCCATGATAATATTTCATCATGTTATTTACCTGAAGCCACTGCCTCAGGAGAAAACATTAATGAGCATAGCTATCAACAAGAGTGGTGCATATGCAAAGCTTTAAACCTGTATTTTGACTAACAAATTGTCTTCACTAACAAAAGAAGGTTAGATGTATTACTTTTTGGTGCTGCTAAAATATGCAAGTTAAAATAAACAATTATTAGAGCTTTTTTTCCTGTTGTTTCTAATTGAGCTGAACTAACACCTGTGCTATTTCCCATTGCAAATATATTTATGACCTTTGTTAGCGTACCAGTATGTGCCAACACATTAGACAACTCGATACCTACTTGCTAGGGATGATGACATTTGTTCTTATTGCCTTGCAGAGCATGCAGGTGTGATGAGTGCCAACACCCTGCACTCACTAACTATTGTTAGGCAGCAGAATGCAATTCAGTTGGTTTTCTTTTAGTGCATTGCGTAAATTAAATCTCAGATCCCTAAGTTAAAGTTAAGTGGTACACTTGGGTCCAGGAGAAGTATTAAGTTTCTCACTAGGCAACTGGCAATTCTATCTGCTTCTTCACAAATATTTGAAGATACAATCCCTCGACTAAGTATTTCTGCAAATAGCAGGAGTAAAAGTTGGCACGAAAGAAGCTTTGCTTCTGGGAGAGTTGGATGTTCTCCTTTCGGAAAATTGATGAAAACCTGTGGTGCCCAGTACTTTCCCTCACTACCTGTGTCCTCCCTGCAGACAGTTCCAGTAGTTTCTTTTTTCCTGCCAGCCTACCTTCTCCTTGATGTAGTTCAGTGAATATTTTAGCCTTGAGGATTAGGGCTGGAGGGAAGGAATGATAGTTTCATCAGTAGTTTTGAAACACTTGATTCTATTTTTCTTTTTGCCTCTTTTTTAATATGACAGAAAATTTGGGATTGAATTTATCTCTGAGCCCTGTTGCTCTTTATTTCTTTAAACCATCCTGCAACAGTATATCCTTAAAGGTGTTCTTAATATCTTTAGCAAATATTTTTGTCATACATTCACAAATACCTTTTTATTTTATCTTGTGGTAACTCTGACAAGAAAGGGAAATATCCCTATAGAAAAATACTGAATTAAAATGTGTAAACATCATTAATAATAAGATATTCTGTTTTTATCTTCTTGTAATCTCTTACCATGATTTAGGGTAATTTGTAAATTTAACCACATATGGTAGTTCAGCTACAAAAACCCACATGGTATTACTATGAAAGTTCTGTTGCTGACCTTAATTTTTTTTAATTACAAATTTTTCCATCATTTTATTATGAAAATTCTAGAACATATATTAAACTTGAAATAATTTTATTGAGCACCTGTATACCCACTGACTAGAGTTTCCCATTGACATTTTATTTGTGCATGTTCTACCTGGTATACATTAGTTCACCTTTATTTTTATGCATTTCAAATAAGTTACAGACATCAGTATGCTAAATACTTAGCAAGCATATTATTTATTAATGTTTGATATTTGTTTACAGGTTGTTTTTCCTTTGATCTAAAATTTATATATAATGAAATGCAAAGATATTAAGTGTCCATTTGCTGATTTTTCACAAACACACCGATGTAAACCAAACACTTATCAAGATATAGAACATTCCCACAGACAGCTCTCTTGCCCCTCCAAGTCTGAGTTTAATTTTAAGTCAAATATCCAAACAGATTAGCTTTGTAAAGTTTTCTTTAAAACTCTTTAGAGATAGCATAAAGCATCAGTTAAATTCACAGAGTGATAGAAGATAGATTTGCCTACAGCAAGAGCTTATGAATGTCCTTGTCTTGGTTTTCTCTTTTAAATATTTTAGTGACAATGGCAGAGCCTACAGATCTATGATGTGAATTATTACTTTTGTTCTTAGGGTCATGCCAGTGTGTTATTATCTTTGTTCTCATTGCCTTCAAATGGATATGTTCTAGTCTTGTTACATTCTTGTGGTTTCCCTACGCCTGTCTACTAATCTTTTAATGTTAACTGATCCTTAAATCTAAGTGGAATGATTTGCTGATAATAATATGCATCAATAGTGAGAATTACTCTGTAGAAGAGATCATGGGTTTGATCCTCTAATTTCCTATATGAAAAACCAGAAGTCCCAAAGATATAAGTGATATGCCCAAGATTATACAGCACAGCAGTAGCACAGCTGAACCTAGAAGCAAGTGTTCTAATTATCTGTCTTCTCTTTAAATGAATCAAGTTTCCTTGAAATCAGAAAGATGAATCAGATGCAATCTGTACCCTCCAGATATATCAGAAAAAGAAAATCTCATCTGGTGTTATTAAATAATGACATGGGATTATGGGAACATCTCGGGAGAATCTGTTCATCCAATCTGTGCTTTCAGGAAAGGATTTTGGAGGTTTCAGCTGAAGTCTAGAAAAAAACGAGTGAATCTTAGCCCGGAGAAAAGAATAGTAAGAGAAATTGGTCCAAGAAATGAAACATGCGTTTTGAGATCATTTCCGCCATTCTAGAGTTAGGGAGAATCTGGGAATCAAAGAGTACCCAGAGGAATTTACACCATTCTCTCCAGAACTCTAGGAGACAAATCCCAGGAATTCATTGAGAAGCTCAGAGTCCGTTGGTACCCTAAGGTTACTTGCAATACTCCCCAACTTCTGAGGTGCTGAGTATCACATTATCAGAAAGCCATTTCTCAGACCTTCTTTCAGAGGTTTGCTGTTGTCTCTGATATTGAATAAATTCTTCTAATCCTAGAATTCCTGAGTGCCTTTCATCAAGGACCTCCACAATATAACCCTGAGCTAATTTTCTTATACTTTCACCTTTACTTACATACTTATATTCAAGTCATATCCAACCTGTAACTCCAATCCTCACATTTCCCTCATTATGACTTTGCCCAAGCCTTTCATTCTCCTGAAATTCCGTCTCCTTAATGTTTACCTTTCAGAGCCCTAGCCATCTGTCAGTCCCCCTCCATTCCCCTTTAGAAGCCATCTTAGCTAACAGGCCCACTGCTTTTTGTTCTTACTATAATTAACCCCTTTCAAGTCAGACATGGCTGGGTTTTTTTCTACTGCAGCTGACAATATCTAGTACATGCTTGGGACAATGTAGGAAATCAATATTGTTTTAAATAAGGGGATAAATTTTATCTTATGTAAGTAGATTTCTAGATCAAGAGTTTCTGTAAGGTAGAGAATATATTTTATGCATCATTTTATTTCCAGAAATCATAAAGGACAGTCAAAAGTTGAGCAGACATCTAAATGAGCCTACCATGATGTTCAAATATCAGAGCTATAGTGTCACAGTTTTCTTTACGTATTTGTTTTTTTTTCCATTAACTTAGATTTTTAATGCATTTAAAATCATATGGCATAAAATGAAATACGAACCAACACTTATATTACATTTTACATTTTTTTAATTTTATTTTATTTATTCTTTTTTTTTAAAAAATATTACATTCAAAAAATATGAGGTCCCTATTCACCCCCACCTCCCCCACCCCACCACTCCCCCCACAGTAACACTCTCCCCCATCATCATGACACATCCATTGCATCTAGTGAGTACATCTCTGGGCATCGCTGCACCCCATGGCCTATGGTTCACACCATAGCCCACACTCTCCCACGTTCCATCCAGTGGGCAGTGGGAGGACATAGAATGTCCGGCAATTGTCCCTGCAGCACCACTCAGGACAACTCCAAGTCCCGAAAATGCCTCCACATCTCATCTTTTCCTCCCATTCCCTGCCCCCAGCAGCCACCATGGCCACTTTTTCCACACCAATGCCACATTTTCTCGATTATTAACCACAATAGTTCGTGAATAGGATATCATTAAGTCCACTCTAATCCTTACTGTATTCCTCCTTCCTGTGGACCTTGGCTTGGTTGTGTCCATTCCACATCTATGTCAAGAGGGGGCTTAGATTCCACATGGATACTGGCTGTAATCCTCCTGCTTTCAGTTGTAGGCACTCTAGGCTCCATGGTGTGGTGGTTGACATTCTTCAACTCCATGTTAGCTTTCCATGAAATCGATGTCGACACCTCCTGCCCTGCAAAATCCCAAAACAGCCTGGTCCTGAAGAATTTCTAACGCTCAAAAAACTGTTTTTGAGACCAGCAGAGGCAGCAGCCAGAGCAGCTGCAGCCTGCGCCCTCTATTCTTTACGTATTTAATATCAACCAAGGAAGGGTCTCATTTCAGCAGTGGACCTCACAACAGTGTTCATTTTTTCTATCATTATATTCAGTCTCTTCCTAACTACCCCTAATGGCTTATAAGTTGACTGTTTATTTTTAAATTAATAGAGAAAGTGCTATTATTTATATCAAGGAAGGAAATAAGAAAAGGCCTTGACATGCCAGATGTTTAATTTTGGAGAGACCACCAATGTTGTTTCTGTAGTCAGGACAACTATTGACCACTTACTATGTGTCCACCCCAGGCCACCAGCTGGTCCTAGAGTATCACTGTTCTCTGTTCCAAAATATTTTTTTACAGACCCTAGAGAAAGAGTTGGTGATTTATGTTTGCACCCTTTCAATTGTGTTTGAGAAACATCCCTATTTGTGGATAGCCCCAATTATTGGAAAGTTCTTTTTTACACTAAGTTTTATACTGCATCCATCTAACTCCTTATGGTCAGCACTCTTTCTGCATTCGGAGCCTCCTAAGGAAACCCTCTTGCAACTCTTTTTTTTTTTTAAGAGTTATTATTTATTTATTTATCCCCCCCACCCCTTTGTGACGTTTGCTGTCAGCTCTGTGTGCATTCGCTGAGTGTTCTTCTGTGTCTGCTTATCTCCCTTTTGTTGCATCATCTTGCTGCGCCAGCTCTCCACGGGTGGGAGCCATTAGCTCTCTGCGGGCGCAGGCCAGCTTGCCTTCACAAGGAGGCCCTGGGACGCGAATCCACGGCCTCCCATATGGTAGGTAGATGGGAGCCCAATCGATTGAGCCATAGCTGCTTCCCTCTTGCAACTGTTTTACTATTGAAGATCCATGTCCTTCACCCCACCTGGTCTTATATTCTTTAGAACAAGTATGCAGAACTGAAATTAACTTTTTTTCAAAGGAATTGATGCCTTAGTGTTGCTTCCATTTCCTGAAATGTTTGTTGTCAGTTCAGTGACCAGCCCTCCCTAGTTTGTTACACGAAAGGCCTCGTAAAATGCCTCTGGCATTGGCCAGAGGATAGTGAGGCAGGGAGGGTTGTAGTAAAGATGAACAGGGCATAGCCCTTACTGTCCAAAATTGAATTCATGGGGGCGGGGTAGTGAGGGGGGTAAGGAAACAGTTTACCTTCTCAGTGGTTTCAATAAGATATTGCAAATCCTAAGTCAGAACTAAGCATGAGCACTGTGGGAACACCCAGGAAGGTAACTTCGTTAGAAAAATCACCACCACACCATATAAGCGTAAGTGTTTGACCTCAGAGATTAAGGTTGTTCCAGAGACTGGAGAAATTCTTTAGTTCTCTACACATTCACCCTCAAAATTAGATGTTCTGTTTGCTGTTAGCCAAGATGTGAGGGGCAGAAAAATTCCTCGGAAGATGTGGGCTTTCCATTCATGTCGGGTATTTTACCCTTTCTATTTCTAAAGGTGGATTTGGCTTTCTATGAGAAGCTTTCATAGAAGCAGGAAATGATGATACATACTAAAAAAAATAGGACATAATGAAAGATTGTTAAAAAGGAAAGCCTGGCTTCACTTTATTAAGGTGGCAGGAGAGTGAAGGGCAAAGGCTTAAGTTAAAAAATGTAGTTAAGGAAAAAGAAAAGCTTAAAGTTTCTATTTTGTCCACAAATCCAGGTTGTTGTTACTTGAGGTTTGGTAATCAGACAAAATGAATCATTAATCAGTCCGTAGGACCATAGGTTCTCAATCAATCCTGCTTCCATACCTCTGTTTTAATTTCCTTGGATATTCAAGCAAATACCATGCAGTGGGTCAGCTTAAACAATGGGAATTTATTAACATGGTTTTGAGGCTAGAAGAATGTCCAAATCAAGACATCACCAAGGCATTGCTTTCTTCTAGTCATTCTGGGACTGGGTGCCTATAATTCTTGGCTCCTCTGTCATGTGGCAGTGCACGTGGCGACTTCTCCTGGCCTCTCCATTCTCCTCATGCTCTGTTGAATTTCAGCTTCTGGCTGATACCTGTAGCTTTCTCTGTCTGAATTTCATTCTACTTATAAAGGACTCCAATTATAAGATTAAGCCCTATCCTGATTGAGGTGGGCCACACCTTAACTGAAATAACCTCATCCTACTGACACACTGTGTGTGTGAATTCGCACGCACAGGAAAGGACTAAGTATAAGAACATGTTTTTCTGGGGCGCATATAGCTCCAAACCACCAACCTCCCTGTCTGGGAAATCACTCTTTTTGGCAACTTCTTTTTCCTGAAGTATAATCCCCTGTCCCTTGTTGAATTTAACTGTAGTCTTCTGGCAATGTTATGGGTCTGTCTGAAAATTCTTTACTGATTCTCCCAATTCTTAAGGATTTATTGCTTTGTGCTAACATAAAGTTGTTCTTGGCTGAATGGTGGTTTATAGCAGATCAACTTCAAATTGAGTTTTAAAAAATGTTTTCCAGAAAAGTTACTGGTAAATTTCTAAACCACATGAAAGAAAGGCTTAATTGAATGAAATGTTGCATCTATTTTCTTGATTATTTAATTTTGGAGGAGGAAGGGACTTGGTTCTTTGGTTCATTCTGGGATATGTTTCTTAGGGATCTGGTGCACACAAAAAATAATTCTCAAATTTTGCCACAATTTTCATGTTGGAAATTAGAATTCTTTATTAGCCTTTCAAGGGGTCAAAAAAAATCAGCCTCATGGAAAGATACCTTACAATATTAAGTACTGGCTAAGTGCTCCAGTCTGTGTAGGGGACATCTGTGGTCTGTCTGCCTAGTGCCCATTTCCTCTGGTTTTGCAATAATATTTGAGTTTTCCTTTGGAGAACTACCTCTCTCCTCTTCTCAGCCCATGGTATTCTCCTAAACATCCTGCTCCCCTCTAAACACTTGAAGAGAGCCAGGGCTGAGGGCATGGAGTCTATCCTTGACCTCCTGCTGAATCTTTGTGGAAGCAAAGTGCCTGTTCACTGCACTTTTCAAAGTGATAGAATATAAGCCTGGGGATGCCAGTGGCCATCCTTGGGACCATGAGGGCAAGCCTGTCTGAAAATACAGACAACAGAAGGACTTAGAGTTTAGTCATTGCCATTATATCTGGCAATGGATTTTCCCCCCTTAAACCAGTTTGAGACACTTGTAAATGGAAAAGCCTTGGCTAATGTAGACAGTCACTGCTGTAGATGCTCAGAAGAGGCAGAAATTAGCATCAGATGGAGATAGGAGAGTCTGTCAAGTATATATACCACTTCATGGTAAGTTAGAAAATCTATACTTTACCACTCCACATTTGAAAGTGGGACAATCTTTTATGGCTTTAGGACCAAACCAACGTGTAGGGCTTGGTATATAAGAGGCACCTAAATGTTCGATTTTCTCTACCTTTTCCCTCTCCCCTTCTAGATTCGAGCCTCTGATTAGGCTTGGTGTTGTACCTGAACCTGAAACTATGTTGAAGGTGTCTATTTCAGAGCATAACTTGTTTTACATGGGCCAGGCAGCGTACCAAAAGGCTAGAGCTGAAAGTGACCACTCAGAGAGCATCTAGCCTTCCCTACTCATGGTATGGATAGGAAACTGCTTTTTGTGGTGGTGAATTTGGAAAAAAAAAAATTTTTTTTCGACTGCAATGTGCTGAGCCAGTCAGATGTCTATGTGCATTTCCAAGTCAGTATTCCTTCTTCCTTTCAGATAATATTGAAAGTGCTGATGCTACTTGCACAGAGTCTCATTTCTGCCTGATCACACCAGTTGAGCGTTCCCTTAAATCATAGGAAGCAAAAATATGTAAAGATAGCTATTTCCATACAGTAGAGCCTTGTTTAGGAGCCTGGAATTGTTAGCATACCTGCCCAAGGTGTTGAATTTACAATCGAGGAATGGCTTAATGCTTGGGAGAATCTGATGATACTCCTTTTAAGTCCCAGAAATCTAATCACTCAGGCCTAAAATATACCTGCTGAGTAATAACATCAGGTTGCCAAGGTCTAAGGTTTGAAGACTTTGGTGTGGAAATTTCCATCATTGTTAATTTGCAGGAAGACATTTCTGTTGTATTTTTGCGGTGGTTTCACACCTGGCACTCTGTCTTCTATGCACTTGACTGTTCTTCACTCTTTTCTTAATGTTGCATCTGGATTGTCAAATACCACTTCAGACTAGATCTGTGCCCCCAGAAGTCATGTGCAACTTCATAAAAGAATTCTGCCTGACATTTTCAAGTGCAACTCACTTGAACCTGTAAAAGTCAGATGTAAATTGAGAATGGATTTTTACCTAAGCCTTTTTGGTTGATTTCGGTATTTATTTGGAACTGACATTTGGAGAATAACTCACTTGTCCTTAGAATCAGTCTCCTGTTCATTCCAGGGGGCAGAGGGAGGGAGGGCAGGTGTCCAAATGGCTAGCACAGTGTGCGTCAGGTGAATCTCAGGCACTCTTGTTTACTGGGTTTGGGCCAGTTTGGAATGGAAGTCAGCAATATGTAAATTCAGTAATTTCATCAATCAGGCCCTTTGGTTAGATTTGGACTCTGAATCATGTTTATTGCCTAAAGATGTTAATGATTATGTGGCTTGGCTTCATGGGCCTGATTCTTCAACAGTGATATGTTGATTATTGGCATTTTAGACATTGTTGGGGTTATAGAGCTGAATCTCTCACAAATTCAGAGCATCCATGCAGGCTCCCATCACTGGATGAGTTGATGAAGCAGATGACGCCTCCTCTCATAATGTAGCAAACAGATGGAATGGCAAGCTGTCTATGACTGAGTACCTCTGAATATGAACCCGTCCTTCTGCCTCTCCCAGCCAGTCCTCTTTCATGAAGTATGCTTCTGAGCCACAGAAAGACACAAGGAGTAGACATGCTACCTTAAGCCAAAGTAACTCCTGAAATGGGCATTTAGTGCCCATGTGAAAATCATTAGTTAACAAAGCCCTTACGAGATTTTTATTTTCAAAGATAAAATTAGAGATGAAATAACTATAACATTATATCCAACTCCCTCATTTTAGAGATGATAAAACTGAGATGCAGAAGTGTTAAGCTCCTTCCTAAAGTTACATAGAGACAGAGATGGGTAAAGAATTCCTGTGACTTTTTGATTCAGTGTTATCCTGGTTAACAGTGGCCAGTGCCTATTCCAGAGGTTTTTATAATTCCTCATAATGAAAAAAAAAAAACCTTGAATCTTAGAATAGAAGCTCTTTGAACTATTTCTTGATTTATTCCATGTGCCTTTTATACAGAAGGAGGGACTTTTGAAATATTTTTGCCTTATAGAAAAATTCATTTGTAAGTTGGTTTGAAATGAGCCTGCTCATTTGATTCACTGAGATACGGTTAAAATAAATTCCCTTGGTTAAAAAAACAAAAACAAGAAGAGGGAGAAGGATTTTATCATCTACATTGGATCAATTCCAAGAGCTCACTTCAGTTTGGTTATTAGTTTTCCCTGTTGTATGAGATATTCAATTAAACCTTCCTTCATATTGGCCATAAATTTCGATGAAAATGAAAGAAGTTCCATTTAGCAAACAATTTCTGTCAAGGAATCTAATAATGGGATGCCATAAGAATGATTTTCACCTATGTACCTGAATGAAAATGTTTGGCCCAGTTTTGTTTCTCCCTCTTGGATTCAGTGTGGCATGTCTGAAGAAGCTAGGGTATGGGACCGGGTAAAAATGCTTACAGGCACAAGAGTATTGTATGGCAATGTTTTCACCACTGATGTGGTGGGTCTTTAATAAAATTGTGTGATGTGCTATATGGGCATCATTATCTGTTAAATAGAACTACTGGGATATGAGTCACGTTTGGTGGCAAAAGGTAAATTATAATAAATCAAATTCTGCCCTTCTCACCAGAATGGATACAAAAACATTTCATATCTTTTCCTTGGGGCCTTTCTTGTAGCTACATGCTCTCACTTAGCATTCATGGAATAGATCTAGGTATCTATTAAAAAAAGTCATCTGGTATTTATTGAGGGGGAACTGATGTTGGCACTGATCTAGATCTTGGAAATGAGAGAGAAATCAGATGCAGATGGTACTTCTACATAACTTCATGTAAATGCAGTGACCTCCCCACATGACTTCCCATCCCCAGCCTGGGATATTATGGAAGAGAGGGTATTTGAACTGCAATTAAAAATGTCCTGGAGATTCACTTTATCCAAATATTGTTCTGCTTTCTGTGTGAATTATCTGGGCCAGAGCTACAAGTGGGGGAATCGGAAAGCATCAAAAGCATTCTGACAGGGAAGTGGACGTGGCTCAGCTGATAGAGCGTCCACCTACCATATGAAAATCCAGGGTTCAATCCCCAGACCCTCCTGACCCGTTTGGAGCTGGCCCACTTACAGAGCTGATGCGCGCAAGGAGTGCCCTGCTATGCAGGGGTGTCCCCCGCGTAGGGGAGCGCCACGCGCAAGGAGTGCGCCCCGTAAGGAGAGCCTCCATGCATGAAAAAAGTGCAACCCGCCCAGGTCTGGCACCACACACACAGAGAGCTGATGCAGCAAGATGACACAACAAAAAAGAGACACAGTTTCCTGGTGCCACGGAGGGTGCAAGCAGGCCAGAAAAGCACACAACGAGTTGACACAGAGAGCAGACGGCAGGGGGGAAGGGAAGAGAAATAAATAAAACAAATCTTTTATTAAAAAAAAGCATTCGGACAAATGCTTCATAGGGCTAGCTAACAGGACGTAGCATCCTAAGTTTCACCCCACTTTTTATGCCTGAAAAGTCTGAGGCTTCACAAGCTCTATTTACCCAGTAATTTATGATCCTTCCAGAATTTTAGCCCTTTCCTCGTGGTTCCTCTTTTACGGTTGCTTACCTTGCTGAAATAAAACATTGGTTTTTAAGATCCCTTGATTACTTAGGATTCTTAGGACACAACTAACAGAAACTGACTCTGATAATTTAAGCAGACTATTATGTTTACATAATCTTTTTTAATATAGTTCCTGGTACATAGCTAAAATTGAATGAATGGCTGAATAAAATAAATTAAAATCGACATGGTACAATATAAGAGTATATGTTGCAGTGTTTGCGCATCACTGAATATAATAGCTTACATGAGATAGAAGACCCATTTAGCATTTTATGATTCCTTTAGAGCATTCATATTCATTAGCTCATTTGATTTTTATTACAAATGCATTTAGTTAAGGGATACTATTATTCTTATTTTTAACTTAAAATCTCAAAGCTAAAACTTGTCCTGATTTGCACAACTGTAACTTGGTTATTAATTATCAATGTCCTGTGCAACAAAGAAATCTTCAATAAATAAATTTTTGTATATAAAAATCTGTAGTCACATTTTTTAGCAAAGAGCCACAAAACTGGAAATTGCAAATAAAAAATTAAACCATGAAGAAATTTTTAAACTTAAACATTAAGGCAAAGAATAAAACAAAATTGCAATCACAATTACTTGTAAGCCAGTGGTAATGATACCACAATATAGCAAAATTAACAGAAAATGCCAAAGCTATTCTAAGAGATAAAAATCATAGGTTTATATGTGTTTTTATTAGGGAAAATAATTGAAAATAAAAGACCTAAGTATTTCACTACAAAATAAAAAAAGGTGGTAACCTAAATAAATATAAAGAAAGCAAGAAAATAGAACTTGAATTTGAAAATCTCCATAAAATTACTGGGGAAGAGATGTATAAGAATAATCTACTATTTTTCTTCACAATGAAGGTGATCTCTAACACATTTCCTCTTATACTACTACTTCAAGTCCACTTTTTAAAGTAGATGATTAGAAAGATAAAATAATAGAGGTAGAAAATAGGATAACACTTTAAAAGTAAAATCAATTTTTAAAATGCAGCAAAAGTGGTCTCCAATGGCTTAAAAAAAAGAGGGGAAAATAGGAATATGGCTGAAGTGGATAAAAATTCGCCAACCAATGCAGTGACAAGATTGGCTTCCTTTGGCTAGAACAGTGGTTCTCTTTGCAGGTATCAGAATCACCTGGAGGGCTGATAAGTATATGTAGAGTGGGACCAAATTGTTCACATCTTGGTTCCCAGGTGGTTCTCGTGCTGGTCTGAGGACCACATTCTGAGAACTTCTGTGCTAAAAGGAGAACCCTCCCTTGGAGGTCCCCTACAGCAACCTGTAGGCTGAGAGCTAGGTCTCTCACTATTCAGTTTAGGACTGGAGGTTATTATTTACTCTAGAGATGAACATCATGTATATCTATGAAAAGCACAATTAGCCTCCTGTTTGGACCACACACACATACTCACACAAACATAATGTGTGTGTGTTTCCAAATCACTAAAATAGGGACTTAGATATAGATCATCAGATCAACTTTTAAAATGTATTAATACGTTCACATTTTTATAAGGCAGGAATATTTAGTGAAAATGAAATGAGAGATAATGAATACAATACTTGAAAGTATAAAAAATTTATGAAAGCTGGGTACATATAATAATGGTTGAAATTTAAGTATTATGAAGACTGTCCCTTAAGGTATATTAATATCTTGTCCTTAATCATCTCAAGTTGCAGCCTAAAGATTATATGAGTGATAATGAAATAAAAGGTCAATGTAACACTCAATTAGGTATATATTAAATGGGAGTTCTAAAGAAAATGCTCCAATTTCAGATATATATATATATAAGCTTTGTAAAGCATTGAGTCAGAAGGTGATGGTTAGATATCTATTAATCTACTAAAAAAATAACTGTCGAAGTCCCTTTTAAAATGTGCCTTTTATAGTAGGGAAAACCCCAGCATAATATATATGCATCAGTATCACTTTTGTGCTACTAATAATATAGTCTCTGGTTTAGACCCACAACTATGATCAGTAAATCTACTTGATATCTGTCTACTCTGCAGTACTCTCTTGTCATTTTGGAGAAAATAGCAGTTATCCATGGTGCTCCCCCTTTAGTGATTATATAAGGAGAAGCAATGCATGTAGCAGTTTCATTAAATATAAGTTGCTTTATGAATATAGTCATAGTGGAGGTGGTTGTGTCAATTATTGGTATTAAAATTGTTTAATTCTGGAATCACATTTGCAATTCACTTTTCACAGCTGATGAACAGGCCTCCTGTTGCCATCACATCATACCCTATGGCTCACCCATGTCACATAATATGGGAGAGAGGTAGTGGTGGAAGAGAGTTACACTGTAAGTGAAAAGTGGCCTGCCCATTGTTATTTAACTCCACCTGCAATAGCAAAATGTTAATTGCACAATCTAAGGGAATATGTATATGGGTGTTCATGAAAATTTTTTTCACCTTTTCTGCATGTTTGAAATTTTTCATAACAAAATGTTGGGGGACGAAATAAAAGATCATATAGACTTCAGAACCAAACTTCCTAGATTCAAATCCCAACTATTCCAGTATAATCTTGGGCAAGTTCCTCAACCTATCTGCAATGAGTTAATCCCACAGTGACCCTTTACTTTAAAAATGAGAGCTTGTAACATGATGTCAAGGTAAGTAACAATTCTGGTCTTAACTACATAACTCATGACGAAATGTCTTTATTTGTTAATATAATGGTGTTTTTATAAAGGACGTGAGATGTCCAATAAAAGGTAATTGTTTTTTTTTTTAATTTACTTATTTTTCTTTTTCTTGTTTAATTTATTTTATTTCTCTGCCCTCCCCCCCCCATTTGTTCTGTGTCTATTTGCTGCGTGTTCTTTGTCCGTTCTGTTGTTGTCAGTGGCACAGGAATCTGTGTTTCTTTTTATGTTGTGTCATCTTGTGTCAGCTCTCTGTGTGCGGCGCCATTCCTGGGCAGCACTTTTCTTTCGCGCTGGGTGGCTCTCCTTACAGGGTGCACTCCTTGCGCGGGGGGCTCCCCTACGTGGGGACACCCCTGCTTGGCAGGGCACTCCTTGCTCACATCAGCACTGTGCGTGGGCCAGCTCCACACAGGTCAAGGAGGCCCGGGGTTTGAACCGCGGACCTCCCATGTGGTAGACGGACGCCCTAACCACTGGGCCAAGTCCGCTTCCCTAAAAGGTAATTGTTTATATTCAAATACTATGTAAAAATTAATCCATATTGCTTATAAGAAAGAGTTATAATTTGGGGAGGAGTGATAATAGAAGATCCCTTTGAAAACTCTGCCCATTCTTGGAGAGGACACATTCTGCAGATTTTTGCGAATTAGGTTATTTTCAGCTGCTGTGCTGAAGCTCTGGGAGATGAGCAATCACCTTCTGTGACAAAACTGTAAAGTTTTAGTAAAGGAGCCTACCATAATGGGCCTGAGGCTCTAGCACTGCATCTTGTTGTCCCACCCCATGAATATTCAAAACCTCACAACTGGAGACCTTCAGGAAGGGCAGTCCATCTCCCACTCCTAGTCAATACACACACACACACAGGAAGAAAACAGGGGTTTTTTTCCCCCTTAGTGTAAAATATTACTATTCTTCATTAAGTAAGCAAATGAAGTCTTTGTATTGGAAATATCAAAAAAAGAACCTGTCCATTCCTCATGTAAAATGTTCTACTCGGAGAACTTTGAAGTGTAAATCCAATTATGTATGAATGGCCTCATGCTTCATATTGCATTGCAGAAATGTGCATTCATATTTTAATGGCTGTTACTACTTGCACTTTTAGAAAATAATACAACATATCTCTTTGAGATGTCCCACAGGCCCTTTCACAGTGGATTTTGCTTAGACAACAGAGGCTGTGTTTTAAGCCAGATTATATCAAATAAAACCTTAAAATTTGGTGACAACTCAGCAATAATGTATATGGTATTTACAACAGGCAAAATCTGATTTTGTTGGAAAGGATAACAGTAACTTTTAGAATAAAGAATATGGGAAGCAGATTTGGCCCAACGATAGGGCATCCACCTACCACATGGATGATCCAAGGTTCAAACCCCGGGCCTCCTGACCCATGTGATGGGCTGGCCCATGTGCAGTGCTGATGCATGCAAGGAGTGCCATGCCACGCAGGGGTGTTCCCCGCATACAGGAGCCCCACGCGCAAGGAGTGTGCCCCATAAGGAGAGCCGCCCAGCGCGAAAAAAGTACAGCCTGCTCAGGAATGGCACCACACACATGGAGAGCTGACGCAGCAAGATGACACAACAAAAATGAGACACAGATTCTGAGTGCTGCTGTTAAGAATGCAAGCAGACACAGAAGAACACACAGCAAATGGACACAGATTTAATTGGTAAGGGTGCCACAGGTGGGTCAGGGATTATTAAAGTGCTCCCAGGTTATCTATCAGAATGCACTGTCAGGTGTGAGAACTTCTGATTTCAATCCCCACAATTACCAACAACTAAATTCCAGAGTAGGGAGTTTATGTAGCTCACTGAAGGCCATTATCCTAGGTTTCTGGAGTAGGTGTTTTTCCAATTCTACAAGGTAAACAATTTCATGTATTTTTTTAAATTCAAAAATCAAGACATCATTGAAATTCTATAATGCATGTTCCCCCAAATATTACTAATTGCTAAGGCCCCCCTTTGTTAACATATTTAATTGTCACTCTATAGATAATAGTGACTTTCCTCTGGAAAAGTCATTAATAAAATTAAATCACTAACACTAGCTGTAATATTTAACCCACAGTATAATTAGAACAAAGTTAGTAAATACACTATCTAGTTAAAACTCCTCATAAAACTTTCAGTGCATCACAGACTTTATGTGCAAGTGATATTGCCTGGGGGACTGTTATTACTAGTTGCGCAGACTTTAGAAAACTCCAAATAGCATACTATTTAATGGCATCCATCCTGTAAGGGGTATATGTAAAGCAGTTTACAGAATGCTTATCTTGGCCAGACACAAGTGATAATTGGAAAGAAAAAAGAAAAACCAATCAAGAATAATTTTAATTGTTCATTGTTGTGGCAATTTTATTCTGGCTTTTGTTGTACTTTAAAAGTGACAGCTGCACCAGAATTTCTTGTTTCCATAACTAGAGCAATTTCCTTTTCCTGAAAGCTCTGTGTAGTTATAACCTGGTCTTTTATTTTCCTGCTTCAACTAAGGAAATTAATTTTTTTTGTTACTAGATCGATAAAAGACAAATGCTAAAAGGTGTCAATTGCATTCATTTTTATTTATCTCATTTTATAGAGAAAGCATCCAATCTTGTGGTCTGTCCTCAACTAATTTTAGATATGATTTTATTTTTCCTGCCACCCATGGACTTGTCACAAATGCTCCATTTCTTTAATTGAGGCCATTTCTACCTCTAATGAATAATTTCATGAAGCTTGTTACAAAGGAAAATGCTTTGTGAGTGACTGTTTATGCAAACTAAACAAACAGGACAGCTCTTTTTGCCCTTGTCTATTGAAAAGGCTTTCCAGACACTCACTGGGAGATTTTTCCTTCTCCAAGGCCAACCTCTTCCTTCTTTTACTTACAACATGAAAATGTACTTGACCCTAAGCTTCAAAGCAGAGAAGTCAGCTTTACCCAGCAGGTACAATGTGTATTAAATCAATAAAATGGCAGGGTATGCAACCAGTGGAATTGGGAATTGGATTCAAGTGAGAGTCAGTCAGTCCAAAGAGCGATATTTTCCTGAATGATAGCTTGAAGCACTGGCATTCAGAGACATTTGTCACTTTTTGATGTTTACCTCAGCAAAGTATATTCACACACATAGCGTGGGGTCACAAACTCTGATGCCTACAGGGGCCAGGTAGGGAAGGAAATTAGGAAAGCCAGCAAAGCAGATGACAACAGGTGGCAGTGGAGGCTGTGAAGAGTGCATGGCTCATCCAAAGCAGTCAGCACTTACCAGGTTCCAGCCAGTTCCTGCCTTGTAAGAATGCTGGCCCTGTGTTCAAGAGCTCTTGCTTCTTAAAGAGTAGCTACACATCTGGACTTTTATTTCAATGTTGGGGGAAAAATGTAAATTACCCATGAGCAGCATGTATGTCTATGATAGGGCCAGATGTAGTATAAGATTTTAGACATGATCTATTCAAAATTCTCCAACTTCTCTGTAAGAATAAAGATGGAGGAGGAAGAATATCTAGAATTCAAGAAAGATTAGGATTATGGAAAAGTCTCTGAAGATGCAGAAGGGATCTCCCATCAGCACCAGCCTCCACATTAGAAACACCTAACTAACCAAAGAGAGAATTAGCATGGCAGAAAGAGGCTCACTCACTTAGAAAGACTTCTTCATATGCTAGGGAACTTGACCAGTTACTCTAATGCTGAGTGACAGAACTGGAACTGGGCAGTGATCCTAATAACATTAGAAAATTGGAGGAACCTTTGAGAGACTATCGATTCCAGCTCATTATATAATAAGGGTTTAAACACCACCAACGATAATAAGTAACTTGCCCAAACACTATCATTAGTTAGTGTCAGTTAAAGCCAATTCATTTGGTACAAATATCTTCCAGCATATGAATACTCAACCAGTTTTGCTAAACTCTCCCTTCATTAGCTTATTGGTGGCAGTCATTCATGGCACAGTCAGAAGGCTCCATGGCTGATCTGCTCTGCCTGTTAATGATAGATCAATTACCAGTCAGCATTTATTGAATTATTCAGCCATTAAAATCTAGTTTATGAAAGCTCTGCAGAAATATGGGAATTGCTTATCATCACTACAAAAGCTTGATATAAAATTTTATCTACATTATGATTTTAACCATTATTATACTTGTATTACAAAATATTGGAAAGAAATATATCAAAAAGTTACTGTTAAGGAGCTGGAATTACATGTGATTTTTTAAATTATCTTCTGAATTGTTGCCATGCAGCTCTATTACTTTTAACAAAATTTGAATTTTTAGTTAATGAATTAAGTTATTAATGGAACATCTACTGAAAGTTCAGCTGTGCTCAGGTAACCATGGGCAGATAAAAGTGCTATTAGATAGTTTCATCTGTAAAATGGGAATGCTGAAAGGTAATGAAATAAATATGAAAAGAATAAAATATACTAAGGGCAGCCTTTGGATTCTGACAGACCTGGATTTTTTATTCCCAGCTCAATCATTTAGGCATATTACCCTGGGAAAGGAACTTAACCTTTCCCAAAGCCTCGGGTTTCTCATCTGTAAAATCAGGATGGTGATGATAACTCCCTCGTGACTGGGATGAGCCAATATACATAAAGCATTTAGCAAGGAGCCTATCATACAGAAGCTGCTCAAGTGTTACCTATTAGCATTGCCATTATGGATCTTACCCTTCTTACAGAAAACTAGTAATACTAATAGCACCAACAAGTTTATATATGTGGTAGCGATCACTCATCATTGAAATGAGTGCCCACTATTTACCAGACAGAGTGCTAGGACTCTTACATGATTATTTTCTAAATTTCACAACCATGCTTTAAAATTTTTTTTATCATTCCAAACCTATAATAAAGAAACTGACGCTCAAAGAGGTTGAGAAATCATTCCAACATCTCATAGCTAGAAATACAGGAGCTGGGATTTAAACCCAGTTACTTATTAGTCCAAAACTGTGTTCTCCTCACTGATCTATAGAAATGTATGTGCAGCCCTACGAAACAATATGACTTTACCAATAAAAGACCAAGTTGGGAGGTGTGACAGCTAGAGATATTCCTTTGCTAATTAGACTGCTGGGAAATTAGACACTGTGCCAAAAAGGACCCTAAGAGTAAGAGAATACGTGTGGAATAAGGCCGGGTTGGCAAAGCCCAATACATATTCAAGTCTATCAATATTGAACCCCAAAGCCAAAGCTATTTTAGGAAGCAATATCTAATGCATCAGGCCAGAATAATTGCAGAACTGGTCAGGGAGAGCTTACCCTGCTTTGTATTCCATCCCAACACTGGGGTTAGTAGTGGTGTAGAAAAGAGGTGACTAGTTAAAAGGTATGGAGAGAAAATGGAAAATTATTGGGGAAAATGACAGCCTTTTATAAAATACTTTTCTTAAATTAATCATTAGAATGTTTTATTAAAGTTTAAGAAACCTTTAACATATGGAAATCCGTAAATTGACAAATGTCCTTGCAGCATGCCTTTCTTTGGGGTAGCATTTCTTTTCACAGAGAAAATTTAATCTTGCCACCCTATTTCAAGCATGATGAGAAATAGGTACTGAAAAAGTCACAAACCAGTGCCACTGAAGGCTGGTTCTATTCATTGGCCTTGATCCTGTTTCTTGGGGGTCACAGTTTAAAAATAGTACCTTAGTAGTGGATATAGCTCACCTGCCTCCCACATGAGAGGTCTCAGGTTCAGTTCCCAGTGGCTCCAGAAGAGACAAAAACAAACAACAAACAAAACAAATGAAAAAGCCAGCTCAAGGAAGCTGATATGGCTCAGTGGTTGAGCCCTGTCTTCCCATGTACAAGGTCCTGAGTTCAATCCCCAACCCCAAAAACTCAAGGTAAAAAAAAAAAATAGTGCTTCCACAAAATCATATGATATGACGTGGAACTTAGGGATTACTCAGAAAAATCAAAACCTGATGTTGTGATTAAAAGTACTCATAAACTTTACAGAGAATTCATCATTAAGGCTTCTGAAACATGTAGTGAAAGTAATATATCCAAATAAAATCATCATTAGAAGATGAGCCCAGTTTCACCTTAACTTCATCATACCATACTTGATATTTCTTCCATTCCTTTTCCCTTCTCTGCAGCTACTTCCTTGCACTTCAGAGTGACTGAATTATCTCTTTGTTTGTATGCAGAAGAAAACAGAAATCTTAATTGCAAAAATGACATTATAAATCTACCCGTTAATTTTCCCTTCTTTGACAACAGTAAATTTTTTTTGGCCATGAAGAAAACTGCTATAGTTCCAAGGAATTTGGGTCTCTAAAATTTATGGCTGCTCTACCACACAATAAGACAACATAAACAAAACAGTTAAAGCCCTCTTACAGAAGAGATGGGGCTCTTGAGTTACAAAATGTGACCTCAATAAAGAGAATGGTTATATAAGAATTAAATTCCGCAAACATTTCTTTGGCTTCCCCCAAGCATAGTATATCAGGGTTTGACTTGCAATTCATGGTCTTGCTTGTACTAATCTCAATCTCAGATAATCAGTATTTTAGATTCCTGTTTGTTTATAAAAGTTGACATTAGGCTGTCTCTATATTCTGTGTTTTATAGGGTACTTTATACATTTCAATGTAGAATTTAGGAGTACCAAATACAATTTCAAAGGACAAAGGTAAGCAAAGTTTCCTTTACCCAGGGGTGTATATACTGTGAATTCATTTTTAAATTAATTCATTTCTTAAGGTAGTATTTTTTTACTTCCTTATATAAGCAATAGTGGAATCAACAAATTTCTCTTCCTGTGCCCTTCCCCCATCTCCTCTGATGCCTCATTTTAATATGTTATATAATTTTCATCGTGTTCTACTCTATCTTTCAATGATCACATGTTGCTAGCTTTAAATGATATATTTTGAGCATGGCCATAAAGGATGCAGAAATCAGCACATTTGCATTACCTCCCACTTTGTTTTTTCATTCCCTTGCCAACTTTTGGTGGTTGCAGAATTCTGTAGGATTGTGGCAGTTTTGTTTTGTTGTGTGTAATTTCTCATTTGTTTTAGTATTAGCCCTACAATTATGAGGTTTCAGTGATCACCTCTAGCTCTTTTGCAATATTTTCTCAATTCACCTCTTATTTGGCTATAGTATATGCTCTTATGGTTTCTTTATGGAGGGCTTATGCATAGATTCTCTAAGTTATGCATGTTTTAAACTGTCTTTGTGTTCCCTTATTATTTAAATAACAGATTGGGCATAAAATTCTGAGATCACCTATTTACCACTAAAGTGTTTTAATTTCCTCCAGGACCTAAAGTTATATGTTGCTGTAGAGAAGTCTAAGGCTGGTCTATTTTTTCCTTCTTTATATCATTTGCCAGAATGCTCAAAAGATGTTTTAGTTTATCTGTGGAGTCCAGCAGCTATGCTAGACTATATCTCTGTGTTAATTGCTTTGGAAAAATTTTTACTGGGGCATACAATGCTTGTCCAAATTTAGATTCCATTTTCTCTTGTATTTATGAAGGTTTTCCTTAAATTATATCTTTGAATTATTTGATTTGTTTCAGTGGTGCAGTTCCCTGCCATAAATAACAGTTGAGCACATGTGGAAACGTCTGTGGCATTAATAACTATAATTTTACCATGTTCTCATTAATCCCTTCCAATTCTTAGGTTATATCTATTTGAATATCCTCATTTCTTTCAATTCTATCTTCTTTTTTTTAAACAGTTTTACAATTTTTTAATTATTTTTTTCTTCCCTTCCCCCTCCCCCACCCCACCCTGCTGTTTTTGCTGTCTGTGTCCATTTGCTGTGTGCTCTTCTGTATCTACTTCTCTCTCTCTCTTTTTTTTTTTTTTTTTTGGTCTTCTCATCTTTCTTCTCCAGGATCCACCAGGATTTGATCCTCAGGACCTCTGATGTGGAGAGAGGTTCCCTATCAATTGCACCATCTCCATTCCTGATCTCTGTAGTGCTTCACCTTGACTCTCCCTTTTGTCTCTTTTGTTGCATCATCATCTTGCTGTGTGACTCACTTGTGCAGGCACTGGCTCACTGCATGGACACTCGGCTTGCTGCACAGGCACTCAGCTTGCCACGTTGGTACTGGCTCACCTCACAGGCACTCACGTGGGCACTCAGCTCGCCCACAGGCATGCTTTCTCTTCTTTTTCACCAGGAGTCCTCAGGGATTGAACCCGGGTCCTCCCATATGGTAGGTGGAGGGCATATCACTTGAGCCACTTCCGCTTCCCAATTCTATCTTCTTTAATAGTGTCTTTTCTCTTCTGTAGAGTTTTTAATTTGTTGTTGTTGTCCATGATTATTTTTAATTTTTTCTGTTTCTTTGTGCTTTACCAATTTATATTCATCTTCTAATGTCACACCACATTTCATTGCGCTCTTGTACCTATGTCTTTGGTTTATGTTTTATAAAGGTCATTGCCTTATTAAGATATTTCATGTATGGCATTATATTACATCACATTTCATCTATTCCGTGGCAGCATATTTTTGGTGCATGTTCTTTTTCTGTCACTTATTTTGGTTATTCCATTTCTCTTTTTTTATTTTCTTCAAAATATTCTGTGCTGTCTTCTTTTTTTTATTGCAACTCATGTTCAAATAGGGGGAGTTCTTTTGGGATCATTATGCAAAATGCCAGGACTGTACTCCAAACTAACAAGAGTTATCCTTTTGATTCAGGCTTTTATTTATGACTCAGGATTTTTAGTTTTTTGCTTGTTTTAAGATTTATTTTATTTATTTCTCTCCCTTTCCCTGCTCCTCCCTGCCGTTGTCTGCTCTCTTGTGTCCATTTGCTGTGTGTTCTTCTGTGTCCACTTGCATTCTCGGCAGCACTGGGAATCTGTATCTCTTTTTTGTTGCATTGTCTTGCTGCATCAGCTCTCTGTGTGTGCCGTGCCACTTCTGGGTGGGCTGCACTTTTTTCATGTGGGGCGGCTCTCCTTGTGGGGCGCACTCCTTGCACGTGGGGCACCCCTACACGGGGGACACCCCTGCGTGGCCCAGCATTCCTTGTGTGTGGCAGCACTGTGCGTAGGCCAGCTCACCACATAGACCAGGAGGCCCTGGGTTCAAACCCTGGGCCTCCTATATGGTAGGCAGATGTGCTATCAGTTGAGCCACATCTGCTTCCTGCATTTTTAGGTTTTAATTCTCTCCAGCCAACAGAGATTGAGAGCTTTAGTGCTTCCCACAATATACAGTAATTCTGCTGCTAGAATGTAAATTTTGGCACATACAGACTGTGTAATCCCATGTCATTCTCACTTTCCCCATTTCTTGAGACTTTGTACAAAACCAATTCCAGGGCATCCTTAATTTCAATCCATAAAACCATCCTTGTTACAAACAAATTGTTGATTGGGTAACTTGCTTTATGTTTTTATCTAAAATAGAACTTGTATTTCCCCTTTTCATTCTACTTGTTGCTTTGTGGTGATTTCCAACAGGAAAAGAAGCACTATCTTTATAAAGCGTATAACTGAAAACTAGATTTTAGAAACTCTTCTACAGAAAGCAGTTACTGAAAAACAGTGTAATAAAGGGAAAAATGTGGAACTATGTGCATAAAGAGGAAGATTATACATATAGAAAAGACAAAAACATGAGCATATTTTATATTATACATCTTTATAAACTGGAAATCTTTCACAATATTTCTCTATAAAGGAAAGCAGTATAGAATAAAGGTTAAGAGCACAGATTTTAAAGTCGGAGAAACTTTGCTTAAAGTTCTACCCTGTTACTTTAGCAAATTAATCTTCTTAAGCTTTTTATGTAAAAAAAGAAAAGTAATACCAATAGTACTTACTTTACAGTATTTTCAGGGTTAACTGGATACTTTACATAAAGCACATTGAATAGTCCTTACTAAATGTTTTAATAACCAATGAAATTTAATACACTAAATATATACTTGTTTAAATTTAACTTAAAAGTAGATCTTTTCTTAACATCTCCCAAGTTTTTTTAATTGAGATGAAATTCACCATTTTAACGTGTTGAAGTGTGCATTTCAATGGTATTCAGTATATACACGATCTACTTAGAGAATATTTCTATCACCCCTAAAAAGAAACTCCATACCGATTTTTAGTCTTTATTAATCACTGACTCCCTTTCACCCATCACCTGGCAATTACTAATCAACTTTGTCTTTAATGATTTGCCTCTTGTGGACATTTCATATAAATGGAATCAAACAATATGTAACGCCTTTTAATTATTATTTTTTTAATTTTTAGAGGTGCTTTAGATTACACAAATGTCAAATAATACATATAAGGGGGCCCTGGTGCTCAGGTCCCGGCAGGGACTCCGCGCCGGGCTCCACATGTGTGGGGAGGGGCGTGTTATCTGGCCTGTGGCCCCAGCGGAGCGCAGGGCCTCTACCTCAGCCACGGCCTGTGCCCTGGCTCCGTGGCCACGTATTGGCTGCCTTGAACTTGCCATAGGATTCATTGTTCAGACGTGATTTCATTTCTCTTGGATAGATTTCTCGGAGTACAATTAGCAACAATTATGGAGATGGAAGTATAATGGCTCTCCAGATAAGCCAGCAAGAATGCTCTGATTTTCTTACCCGGGTGTTTCCTCATAAAGTAAGGTCATGCTGCTTCCACATCCTCCACGCCCTCCATCAGCTTACCTTTTGGAAAGGTTGACATCTGTTGAATGAGGGAAACCAGGCTGCCCCTCACTCAACCCAGGGAGTGGCCCAAGCTCCAGCCAAGGCTACCAAGCCAGGACATCACTGTGGGTCAAAAATTACATGACCCACTTAGTGAAAAGTGTCCATTGTCATCAGAAGAACCCACCAAGTATCTTGAACTGCTGCCTTGACTGAACTAGTCTGAATCTAAACACTCAGGATTCCACAACACAGTGACGGGTTGCTAAGCAACACCAGCATCAGGGGCACCCACCAACTGCCTGACCCTGCCCGGAAACACAAGGCCTGGCCTGGACTTCAGCACAGGCCTCCACCAATGACACAGCCCTGCCAAGCCCCTGCTCATTCCCATGACTTCCCACCCCCTGAGTGGGCTGCTTTTTCCTCTGCTTTACTGACTCTCCCACTTCCATGGGCATCTCTTGCCAACTTGACACTGGTCCAGGGATACCTGCCCTGAAAGTAGCAGTGGAATTGTTGCAGTCCAATTTTATGAAAGTTGATATTTAGGTTGGTTTTTTTCCACATTTTAACCTATCTGGAACAATGGATATGCTTGGTACTTCTTTCTCTTAGAAGAATATTTAATTTTTTTCATTCTAAAATAATTATGTAAAACATTTTTTTTTAAATACAAGGAATTCCCATTTGTCCCCCTCCCTCCCCCTCCCACTCTTTTCCACATTAATGACATCCTTCATCATTGTGGTACATTTGTTACAATCAATGAACACACATTGAAGCATTGTTACTGACCATGGACTTCAGTTTACATCATAGTTTATACTCTGTCCCGCACAATTTCGTAGGTTATGACAAAATAGATAATGGCCTGTAGCCCTCACTGCAGCATCATACAGATGCCGCCAATGTCCCAAAAATGTTCCCAGGTATAATATATGTGGCCGTTTTTGTGCCTCACTTCTTTCACTTAGCTTAGTATTTTCAAGCCTCACCCATTGTAGCATGTGTCAGAACTTCTTTCCTTCTTATGGCTGAAAAATATTCCATTGTATGGATATACCACATTTGCTTATCTCCTCAGGACTTGATGGACATTTGGGTTGTTTTGTGTTATTGTGAATAATATTGCTCTTAAAATCGATATACAAGTTTTTTTGGTGGACAAACATTATCAGTACTATCCTGTGAAAGACCTGATTAAAAGTTTGACCCTTAGCTGGCTCCTGGATATTTCAGTAGAGTTCACACAATGCTAACTGCTAAGAGTGGCTTATTGTGCCTAAACTGGATATGTAAACAATATTGTTTATGTTGAAGACCTGTTTTCCTTGTGGGAGCCTGGAATGTTGATATTTGCCAGGTAGATTCTGCCTACAGGACCACCCCCCAATAAAACCCTGGGTGCTAAGTCTCTACTGAGTTTTCCTGGTAGGCAACATATCATAAGTATTTCACAACTCATGACTGTGGCTATTGTGTTATTCATGAATCCACTGGGAGAGGCCTCTGGAAGCTTGCACCTGTTTCCTCCAGTCTTAATCCCACGTGCCTTTAACCTTTGTTGATTGTGGTTTGTCTCCTTTCACTGAAATAAATCATAGCCATGAGTATGACTACATGCTGAGTCCTGTGAGTTCAATGAATCATCAAATCTTGGGGCCCTCTGGGGACGCCTGACACAGGTATACACCAAAAAATGGAATTTATGGGCCCTAGGTTACTTAACTTTGAGCATCTGCCAAACTGTTTTTCACAGCAGTTGCACCATTTTTACTTCCCCACAGGCAATGTTTGAGAGTTCCAATTTCTCCACATTCTAGCCAACATTTGTTATTTTCTCTTTTTTTATTATACTCACCCTGGTCGGTATACGGTGGTATCTCTTTGTATATCTTTGGAGAAAATTCTATTTAAGCCTTTGCCCTCTGCTATTTTTTATGTTTTTATAGTAACAATTATATAACATAAAATTTGCGACTTTAACCATTTTAAGTATAATTAATGGCATTGATTACATTTACCATGCCATGCGACCATCATCACCATCCATTACCAAAATGTTTTTGTCACTTAAAAGAAAAACCAAGCACCCATTCAGCAATAAGTACTCATTTCCCTTTCCTCCCAATCCCCAATCCACTAATCTACTTTCTGTCTCTGAATTTGCTTATTCTAGATATTTCATACAAATGGAATCATACAATGATTCTCCTTTTGCTTCTGGTTTATTTCACTGAATATAAATAATGTTTTCAAGTTTCATCCATGTTGTAACATGTATCAGAACTTCATTCATTTTTACAATTTGCCCATTTTTAACTGGTTGTTTGTTTTCTTGTTGATTTGTAAGAGATGTTATATATTCTGGATACTAGATTCTTATCAGATAAGCGATTTGCAAATATTTTTCCCCCATTCTATGGCCCATTACATTTAAAGTGCTTCATAAAAATTAACTCTAATGATTGTTTTTTTAATAACCATGTCTTTCAAATCTTCACAGTCTTGTTTACTCCTAGTAGAAAACTAATTTGCAGTGCACCAAAATAATCTTATTCATGTTATCACCATCTGCATATTTTTCTTAGTTTTTAAAAAAAATTTTTGTGTACTTTAACCCTTTAATTTTTGCCATGTTGATAGCATACCGAATTCCCTGTGTTGGCAAAGTGTTCCACACATTTCAATAAATATCTATAAAATGTAAAAATACCTCTGTGATGTGCTGGAAAAACTTGAAGAGTAGTACTGTGCTGTCAGTTGCACATTCCTAAATTCCTTTTGAGAAAATATTAAGAAATGCTCAACTCCATATTCAGGGTGTCTTTTTGGTCAGGGTCCCAAAGGTTTGGTACAGAATGGTTCCTTCTCATTTGCAGGCAGTTGATACCCAGGCAAAAGTGGTTAAATTTCACTTAAATTTTTAATAGGGATTGGTTTGTAGCACTATAAGCAATAATTTCCTGAGGTAAAGGAAAAATTAATGATAGGAGTGCTGTGTGAAACATATTTTCTTATACTTGTGCTACTAAAAGAAAACAAAAATATTGTAATTATTAATTTTCCTCCACTTTTACTTTAAAATTTTTGCTTTCACTTTTGCAACTTCTCAAGTCCCTGGAGTATCCAAACATATATAGTTAAGCTTTTGCTGTGAAACTTCGAATATAAGCCACACATTTTACTTTTTGTTTTTAGAGAACATATAAGCATACGCACATGCATATACAAAATGTGTCCAGATTCCATCAGGAATTTTTAGACTGAAATTCATGGGTTGCTTCAGGAATGTCTCTGAAGCCTCTGAAATTGTATGTAAAATTCCACCCTTACCTTATCAATGAACACAGCTTATCAGAGTATTCTCTGAATTTAAAAATGATTGTTATAACTTCTGGAGTAGGTGATATCTTAGACCTATTATATCTGTGTTGTTTTTTTGTAACTCAATAAGCATCAGCTTGTCGGTGAATATATGGCTCAATAAATGAAGAAGGGGCCTTGTCTGTCCTTGTTCTCTGTTGTATCTTCAGCATGTGGAACACAGTAGGTGCTCAGATAACATCTGCTGAATGAATCAATGAAAATGAATGAATGAGGAAGACTTTCTCCAGAGTCACCTAACATTAGAATCAGAACCCATAAAATAAGATTCCATTTTTAAAATAGAAAGAAAAGCTAATTTTTATAGAAAATTCAAAACTTTCCTTCCTTGGCAAGAAAAGCCTCAGGTAGTTCTCTCAAACACCCACCAGAAGATACCAAATTCTATTGTAAATATTACTTGACAAGGAATTGTGATATATAATATTCAAATCTGGTTCTACTGTATACCACTTTATACTCTTTGGCAAGTTGTTTCATTCATCAACTCATTCATTAAGGATGCATCAGGTATCAACAGTAGGACAGAAAGAATGCTAAAGACTGGGGAAAAAAGACCACATTAACTTAGGTTCTTATCTCTAGAGAGCTCACAAGCAATCCACAAGCAAATAAGGTATTATTACACTGTAGGTAAGTTGGTATCAATGTCTATGGGATCCTCTGCCAACAGAGGGAAAGGCTACTTCATTAGAGGGCGTGTCTTAGTTTCCCAGACTGCTAAGACAAATATCACATAATGGGTTGGCTTAACAGTGGGAATTTATTGACTCATAGTTTCAGAGACTGAAAGACTTGCTTCTTTCCAGGCTCAGTGATAATCTGCTGGCCAGCAGTCCTTAGACTCCTTAGCCTTCCCAGCACATAGCGCTGTCCTGTCTTTTCTCATCTGGCTCCATTGACTACTGGTTTCCTCCCCACGGCTTTCTCTCTATAAGGCCTCTACTACAATGATTAAGATCCATCCTAATTCAGTTGGCCACACCTTAACTAAAAATAACATCTTCAAAAGGTTCTATTTACAATGAGTTCACATCCACAGAGATGGGATTAAGATCAAGAGCATGTTTTGTGTTTTTTTATTTTCTTTTTCTGGGTACTTTGTTCACCCTACTGCAGTGGGTGTTTTGAAGTCTGACAAAAATAGAGATGTCTCCCTTTTTCTGTCATATCACACTTTATTCTTTTTTATATCAATGTGATAGAAATGTCCTGATACCCAAAAAAAAGAAGTTAATCAAAGGAATTTATCCTCCCTTTATTCCCTGTTAAATTCACATATTACTCACACTCTTTGCAGCGCTGACTGAAGGTGACCTTCTTTAATTGTCTAAACTATCCTGAGCCTGAGACTTAGCATTGCTTACACAGGGACCCAGGGAAAGACTAAAGATGGGTTGTCTGCAACTTCTGCTTGTGTTTTAGCAGACCCAACCAGGCTGCCATTTTCAGGTGGGGGGAGATGTATTGATCCCCTTATTTGCTTTCCTAGAGGCAAAAAGTATGTGTCCATAATGACTTACATTTAGAAATATTTCATTACATTTGGACCACTTAAGCCAGACATGTCTTCCTACTTAGCAGAGAAACTTTAAAAAATAATAAATGTGTATTCTCATCCTTCTCCCCACCTCCACCCCCCCAAAACAAATCAAACACTATAAAGAGGGAATTTTCAGACATTATGTGTTTTCTTTCTTGTATATTATGTGTTAGATTCTAGGGATTTCATTATTTATTTATTTTATTGTTTTATTAGGTTTAGTAGGTTCTAAACACTTTAATTATGTTAAAACATTTAGCATTCACAACCATATTAGGGAGTCACTATTATTACTTTCTCCAGGTAACATGGTGGTAGAGCTGGATTTCATCTCCAGCACTGCCATCTGAGAACCATGCTTTCAACTCCTTTACTATAAATAGCTTGCAGAGCTTAGCATAGCCTACTTAAGAAAAGTGATCAAGAGTTAAAGTTGGGAAGTGGATATGGCTCAAGCAACTGGGCTCCCATCTACCATACAGGAGGTCCAGGGTTCGATGCCCAGGGCCTCCTGGTGAAGGCAAGCTGGCCCATGTGGTGAGCTGGCCCACGCTGAGTGCTGCCCCGCTCAGGAGTGCTGCGCTGCACAGGAGTGCTGGCCCACATGAAGAGCTGGTACAGCAAGATGACATAACAAAAAGAGTCACAGAGGAGAGATAATAAGAGATGCAGCAGATCAGGGAGCTGAATGGCGCGAGGGAATGATCACCCCTCTCCCACTCTGGAAAGTCCCAGGATTGGTTCCCAGAGCCACCTAATGAGCATACAAGCAGACACAGAAGAAAACACAGCGAATGAATACAGAGAGCAGACAACAGGGGTGGGGCGTGGGGAGGGGATGGAATAAATAAATCTTAAAAAAAAAAAAAAAGTTAAAGTGTTCCAATTCCATCTGCATCCCTGAGAGAAAAAGAAGCCATGTCATGAGAGCACTCAGCCATCCCAGGCTCAGTAAGGTTTATTGGGTGGAGTCGGGGAGAACTGATTTGTTGCTCTCTAAAATTAGGATACTGGTTCCTCAAAAAGTTAAACCTAGAACCATAATCCATAGAAATATGTTCATAGAAATATGATCCAGCAATTTCTTTACTAAATATACCAAATATTTGAAAACAAGAACTCAAAAAGATATTTGTATATCAATGTTCATTATAACATTATTCACGGTAGCCAAAAGTTGGAAAAAACCCAAGTATCTCTCAGAGCTGAATGGATAAGCAAAAGATGGTATATCCATACAACGGCATATTATTTAGCCATATAAAGGAAGGATGTTCTGATACATGCTACAACATAGATGAACTTTGAAAACATTGCATCCAGTGAAATAAGACAAAAGGACAAATATTCTAGGATTCCAATTATATACAATATCTAGAATAGGCAAATTCATAGAGACAGAAAGTAGGTTAGAGGTTGCCAGGGGTTGGAGGAGGGGAGGATAGAAAGTTACTGTTTAATGAGTACATAGTTCTGTTTGGGATGATGACATTTTTTGGAAATAGTGCTGATGGTTGTACAACATCATTAAAGTAATTAATGCCACTGAACTGCACATTTAAAAATGTTTAAAATAGGGAAATTTATGTTACGTATATTTTACCAAGATAAAAATGTCATTTGAAAACTTTGGCTACAGCAGTAATACCTGCTGTACCTTATACAAGGTGGGCTGAGGAACTCTGCCATGAATATTGCAATGATTAGCACTGCTACGTGGTATAACACTGCTACCAATCTTCATCTCCTGTTAATGCTCCACTTTCTCATTCAACATCAGCCACACTGGCTGCTGTTGTATGTCCATGTGTATACCCGACAAGTGTGATTTGTCTGTTTGTCATAAATACACTGCAGGCCCTCCAATTGCCTTTTCCTCTAGTACTTATCTGTCACATATCCTCATGGCTATTCCTTCACCTCCTCTGAGTCTTGGATCAAATATCACCTTCTCAGAAAGGGTGTCACTGGCTACCCTACTTAAAAATGCCACCACCACCTTCCAACTCTCTGTTCCCTTTCCTGATATATTTTACTTCACAGCTCTAATCACCTTTTAACACATAATCTGAGTTACTTATATCTGTCTTCCCCAACTTAGAATGTGAGCTCTATTATGATAGCACATTTATTGCTTCTCTATCTAATGTTAACATTTTGAATAGAATCTGGCTCATAGTGAGTGCTCAATCACTATTTGTTGAATGAATGATAGGTGTTAATTCATGATCCCCTGTCAGTTACTCCCTACTTAATTGGCATGTTGCTCAAGCAAACAGATGCCTTTGTTCCAAAGGTAGAGAAGTTCATGATCATCTTCCTCCTCTGAGGTTACTTGTATATGGGAATGGATTTGAACATCATTTGAAAATGAAATGAAGATGACAGGTGGATGACTTATTCAAAGGACCCAACAACTTAATGAACATGCTTTTTACCTTATCTTGGAAGAGCCAAGTAAACATTATTCCCTTTCTTTTCATAGCCCATGAATTCAAGTCAATGGAATTTTCTGCTGCCATTTATCTTTTCATAGAAAGATTTTTTTTGCTTTGTGTTTGTCCAAATCAGTGTGCATACCACTTTAGCGTATGACAGAATGACATAGAAAAGGCAGAATGCCCAAAAATGAGATGCAGATTTTATGCTTGTCATTTTGAAAGGTTATGAATCCCCTCTTTTATAAGGTTTTCTATACAGGATGCTTCAGGACAGAATATCCCTTCCGTACCTCAATATGCTGGCAACTAAAAAAAACAACTCTGTAATTTGAAAGTATTCGTAAGAAGTGCAACTTATGATGAATTACATTAATCCAGTCTACTCTCAAAATCTCAAGGTGTAAATATTGATGAAATAGATTATCTCCCTTCATAAGGGATGCCTTCATCATTCTTCTCCATTATATTTATAGGTAAAAGTGGATCTATTCTACTATTATCCAAATAATAAATGGCAGTTATGAAGAACATTCAGGTGGTAATCAGGAAATCAGGATTCTGGTTAGAGAGAAAGTCATCAGAGTCTGACTTTGGATAAACCACTTAACTTCTATAAACCTTTCTTTCCTCACCTCAGCAATAGTGGTTGGATTAAAAACCCAGTCACTCACATTTAATGATCCCATTCTTACTGGTGTATTGGAACCTTGTTTGTTATTGTTGGTGGTATACACAGAGAACAATTGTCATCGTGGATCTAGTGCTGCTGTGTAAATGGCTCTGATTTCAGAAAGACTCAGGTTCAAGCGCTGTTACTCTAAGTCCCTATAATGAGTATGACTTGTCGCTAGGCCTTTTTTCCTTCATCATCAAATGAGAAGGAACATAATACCAGTCTGTGGGTTGTGGTGGGTTAAGTAAGACAGAACCTGATAAGCATTTTTCGTAACACAGTGCCTAGCCTTACTATGTACTCGATAAATAGTAGTTATTATTGTCATTATCCTAAGTGGCTCTAAATAGGAGACACAGTGGTTATGTTTTGAGGAAGGGAAGATAGAAGTTGATTTGTAGTTTCCTAATCATCTTTTCCCAAGGCTGAACACATCTGCCCATGGTGACTGATTATGGGTTGTGCATGTCCTTCTCTAGAAGGACTTTCTGGTTTTACTCAGTGAATGATATGGAGCAAAAGTCTGGTTTGCTTTTCCTTACCAACTTTTACCTAAAGTACCAGTGTGCCACCAGGAAGACTCAGACCTGCAGCCGGTTACCTGCTATGAAATTTATCTCAATTTTTTCTTCTCCCCAACTTCACCGTGAACGTTACGATAGCCCTGTCTCCTGAGACAGTATGCAAGATGATTAAAGTAGTTACATACCAGAAAGAAAAGCGTACTACATTCACATTTAGTGGCTCTCTCCTATTACAAATATGTTGTCAGAGTTTTGCTTGAACAACTCCCAGATTATTCCCTTTCACGCTTCCTAGTATATATATTGACACATTCACTATGTGCCAAATTAAAAACCTGAAACATTCGAAGAAAAACAGATGCGAGAGTACTTTAGCTGCCAAATAGACAGGTGCAAAGGGTTCATGAATATTACTTCAAGAGCCACAGTGCATGAACATGAAAGTACTGCCGTCAGGCATTTTGCATTCAGGCAATTTAATGTCATGGAAGGCAGTGGGGACAGAGGGTGTCACTGAGGAGTGAAGAACACCAGCAGTTCACCCCAGAAGGGCTAAAAGCAGATGGCCCCTAAGGAAGTGTGAAATTATGACTGAGTACAGAGAAGGCAGCCTCGACACTTTGGTCCTCCTTTTGTTTAGTTGAGGAGGAAGATGCTTTGGCTCTTGGAGGCTTGGAGAGATAGGAAGGGAAGGAGTTTGGTTGCTTCTCCTGGTTATACAGAAACTTGGAAAATTCTGGAATAGAGTGTTCTTATCCACCATAAGGATAGTGTCAGGAGCCAAAACAGACCTATTAGAATCATTTCTTACCTCCTATTGCACAGAAAAGCTTATCCCCATGATCATATATGATGGGAAACACTCTATTCACTCAGAATATGAGAGAGGAATTTCTCGCATTTGATGTGAGCACCACAGGAGTGCTCTTTTTCCTTGGTTCTTCAGGTCTAGCTGCCACCTGGTGCTTGAAGCAATTTTATGTGTTTGCTAAAATTCCTCACTCTTCCTTCTTAAATGATGGTTCTTGATCATGGATCACCTGAATCTAAATAGCCCACCATTCTTAGAATGCATATGCCTGGACCTCCCCACCCCCCACCCTCCAAATCTATCTAATCAGAATCTTTGGGAAAGGGGATGCAGTTTCATAATCTTTATTTTTAACTGGCTCCCTATGAGATTAATTTTGCACGCACATAAAAAAATACTCAAACTCATAGCATTACCACTACTTTAGGTTAATGAGCTTTTCAGAAGGCCACCTAAGTGTGTGAATGTCAGCTGGAAGCTAACAGGTTTTAGAATGGATTTACATTTGGTTATATATTTTTCCCATCAGGAAACAGTGTCTTGTAATGGGGAAGGACATGGGGAAGATGCGTTTGGATGGTGTTGGTCATATGAACCCACAGCTCAAGTGCATATGAAGTGTACAGCTCAAGTGAGCAGATACGTAGGGATTAATTGTCCAAGGACAGGGAGTGTCCAGATTGAGATGGAAGGCACAAAGATGAATAATACCTCCACAAAGAGAAAGTCTGAATTCTGACAACTAGTTCTCTCTGTGTGTTTACTCACACAAAAGTACATTTGGAGCACTGTCCAAATGGAAATAGGAATAAGAGAAGGAGGACAAGTGACATGGAGAATTAACTATTAACTTACTAAATAAATTGATGTGCACCTTTCTGTATTCTGAATAAGTTTCAGTTAGAAGTCACTTAGCTTCAGCTTGCAAAATGCAACTCAAATTTGCTTAGGCAATCATTAACTCACGTGTCTGGGAAGCTCAAGGATAAATCTTACTTGATGTAGAACTGATTCTAATGCTCAAATGATGTTATCAGAACTCAGTCTGCCTCCATCGTTCGGTTTGTGATTTGACTTCATTCTGATTTTGGCTGTGTCTATGTGGGGGCCTTTGGAAGTTACAGGATTCCTTCTACCAAGTAATGCCAGGGAAAAACAAACCCCCTCCATAAAATCTCATTTGCCAGACTTGGGTCACATGCTTGAGAACCAATTTAACCATGAATGTTAATTGGTCAGGCAGGTTCTGAGTTATTTGATTCTCCTCAGCTAGACAAACTACTTAGTTGAGAGAGTGGGAGGGTTGGTTCACCAAAGAAAAAGTAGAATGCGCTCACCAAGGAGGAATAGTGAATTCTGAGCAGGAATGAAAACACAGATGTCCACTATATGCCTATGTCACTAGGGAAACAATAGTTGGTAAATTAGTGACTTGGGATCTCATTTAGATTCCTTCAACCAAAATGAATCAATTATAAATATATATGTATATCTGTTTCTATCCCCTTGTTATAATGAGTAAATTATAGTGTGTTTTAATATAAGCACAAAGTTAGCTATGCTTATCTGATAATTGTTGGTCAGTTCCATAGAACAAACACTGCATGGAGGCAGGATGTTGTCTGCTCAGCACACAGTTCTGTCCCCTCCATTTAACATTGGAACTGGCTTGCAGTTTCTGATCAGAAACCTTTTGGGTCAGAAATGTTTGAGAATTAAGACTTCTTCAGATTTTATAAGGTCTACAAACATACCTCCTATTACATATATCCCCTGCTGAGTCTGGGTCAGCATTCCATAATCAAACACATTTATAATTCTGCAGCAAGGCATATGAATAGTATAGGAAGACTATATAGCTTTATATAAGTTCAGGTTAATTTTTGCCTCCAAATGAGTTACAGAATATGTGAATGTGTTGAAAAGGCAACTTGTTTTACATAACTGGAACTTGACATTAAAATCATCCAACTGCTTATTTTTTTAATTAATCTATTAAAGTATATTACTGATGCATAAACAATAAGTGAATAATAATAGTTGAGCACTTACAAAACAAACATACATAACATCATACAGGACTCTCATAACTCACCCTACCACCAATAACTTGCATTGTTGTTAAACCTTTTTAACTAATGATTAAAGAGCATTGTCAAAATATTATTACTAACCAAAGTATTTTTCCCCCAACCAACCCTATTGTTATCTTTATATCATTTATGTATGAACATACATAAACAATTAAGTGTACAGTAAAAGTTGTGAACTTACAAACAAAGATGCATAACATCATACAGGGGTCCCATACATCAACCCTTCACCAACACCTTGCTTTGTCATGAGATGTTTGTTACAAATTATAAAAGAATATTGTCAAAATCTTACTACTAATCATAGTCCTTATCTTACAGTTGGTGTATTTTACTCCCATCCACCCTATTATTATTTTTTAAATATATTTTTTATGACAGAAGTTGTAAACTTATAAAACAATCATGCACATGTGCAGAATTCCCAAACATCACACCCTCCATCAACACACCACAGTGTGGTGGAACATTTGCTACAGATAAGAAAATATCATCTGATTGTTATCATGTCCATAATGTACATTTGGCTCACATTTTCCATATTGCCTCATTATCAACACAGTACATCTTTTCGCATAGATGCAAGAATATTATATTATTACTGCTAACCATAAGCACTCAGCTGTATTTTTCCCATGCTTCTTCACATTTCCAACACCCAGCAGCAGTGATGTACATTTGCTCTAGCTCACAAAGGACACTCTTACATCTGTACCATCAACCACAGTTCTCATCCACCTCTTGGTTTACTGTGCTGTTCAGTTCCTAGATTATTCTCTAGCATTCTGTCAATTGGCATTTACATACCTAAACTACCATTTTCAGCCACATCTCCATTTATAAACTAGCTGTTACTCACTGTGTGTTCTATACATTTCCACACTTTCACAGTAAAGCTCATTAAAACTTCTACATACATTAAACATCAGTAGTCCACTCAGTCCTTCTCTTATCTCCTTTAAGAATCCACCACCTACCACCAGGTCTTGAAGTTATTTTCCTGTAATTTCTTCTAGAAGTTTTATGGTTCTTTTATTTTTTGGTTTTTGATCCATTTTAAGTTAATTTTGGATAAAGTGTGAGATAAGGGTCCACTTTCCTTCTTTAGGCTATGGATATCCAATTTTTTCAGCGCCATTTGCTGAATGGACTGTTCTGCCCAAGCTGTGTAGGTTTGACAGGCTAGTCAAAAATCACTTTACCATACACGTGAGGATCTGTTTCTGAACCATAAATTTGGTCTACTGGTTTATGTGTCTGTCCTTACCCATAGCTAGGTAATATGATTTAAAATCTGGAGATGAGAGCTTGCTTTTCCTTTTTATGATGTTTCTGACTATTCAGAACCCCTTACCCTTCCAAATAAATTTGATGATAGTTTCAATTTTTTTTAAATGCTGGTGGAATTTTTATTGGGATTGCATTGAATCTGTATATCAGTTGGACTAGAATTGACATCTCAATGATGTGAGCATGGAATGTTCTTCCAGTTATTTAGGCCTTTTTTGATTTAACATGGAAGTTGCAGTTTTCTGAATACAAGTGTTTTATATCGTTGGCTAAGTTTATTCCTGACTATTTGAGGAATAAACTATTTATTTTCACCACTCTTTTTACACTTTTAGTTACTTTTATTGATATAATCTTCAAGTCTAGACTCTTTTTTTTTTAAAGATTTATTTATTTTATTTATTTATTTAATTCCTCCCCTCCCCCGGTTGTCTGTTCTCTGTGTCTATTTGCTGCGTCTTGTTTCTTTGTCCGCTTCTGTTGTCGTCAGTGGCATGAGAAGTGTGGGCGCTGGGTGGCTCTCCTTTTGGGGCGCACTCCTTGCGCGTGAGGCTCCCCTACGCGGGGGACACCCCTGCGTGGCGCGGCACTGCGCATGGGCCAGCTCCACACAGGTCAAGGAGGCCCGGGGTTTGAACCGCGGACCTCCCATGTGGTAGACAGACACCCTAACCACTGGGCCAAGTCCGTTTCCCTCTAGACTCTCTTTCAAGCCTCTCTCTCCTATCTTTTCTTTTCAGGCTATAGCACACCCTTTAGTATTTCCTGAAAATCTGGTCTCTTGCTTAGAAATTCTTTCAGTTTCTGTTTATTTGTGGATATTCTAATCTTGCCCTCATTTTCAAAAGACAGCCTTGCTGGATATAAGATTCTTGGCAGGAAGTTTTTCTCTTGTAGTATCTTAAATATATCAGACCACTGTCTTCTTGCCTCCATGGTTTCTGGTGAGAAATCAGCACTTAATCTTATTGGGTATCCTTTATATGTTATGCATTGCTTTTCTCTTGCTATTCTCAGAATTCTCTCTTTGTCTTTGGCATTTGACATTTTGATGAGCATTTGTCTCAGAGTTGGTCTATTCAGATTTTTTCAGATGGGAGTATGTTGTGCTTCTTGGGCGTGGATATCTATGTCCTTCAATAGGGTTGAGAAATCTTCTACCATTATTTCTTCAAATATTCCTTCTGCCCCTTTTCCTTTCTCTTCTCCTTCTGGAACACCCATGACACATATGTTTGCATGCCTTTTGCTGTCATTTAGTTCCCTGAGACCTTGTTTAATTTTTTCCATTCCTTTCTTCATCTGTTCTTTTGTATGTTCACTTTCAGAGGCCATTTCTTCAAGCTCACCAATCCTTCCTCAAATCTGCTATAATATGATTCCAATGTTTTTTAAATTACTTTTATTACACCTTTTATTCCCATAAGATCTGCTATTTTTCTATGTATGCTTTCAAATTCTTTGTGCTCATCCAGTGTCGTCTTAATATTCTTAATCTCTTTAGCCATCTCATTGAATTTATTAAGGAGATTTGTTTGAACATCTATGTTTAGTTGTCTCAACTCCTTTATGTCATCTGGAGGCTTATCTTGTTCTTTTCACTTGGCCATATCTTCTGTTTCTTGGTGTGGATTGTAATTTTTTGTTGATGTCTTGGCCTCTGACTTACTAGGGTATTTATTCTGGGACAGTTTTCTTTTTTCTTTAGTTTAGGGCTTCCTGCCCTTTCTTCCTTGCTGTTTGTGCAGTAGGAACCAAGGAAGTAGTTGGTGCTATAAGCTGTGAAGGAGCAAGCTGCCCTCATTGCCCCATGGACCAATGAAGCTTTTCTCAACTTTCTCCTTTGCCAGGGGTAGGGGCAGAGTCACAGCTGTGTGAAATAAACCAAGTCATGCAGGTCTATACTGTAGTTACCTAGAAAGACTGATGAAGCTTCAAGCCCCTTTCTCCCCTGCCTGGGTCAGGGATGGAGCTGCAGGTGTGGGCAGCAATCTATGTAGTACAGATCCAAGATGACTGCAATTGCCCCGGTAGACTTCTGATTTTCAGTCTGTGCCAGCCAAAGGTACCTGCAGTTAACTGGATAAGCTGTTGCAGGCCTGCCAACCTCCTCCCTGCCAGAAGCTGGGCTGAAGCCTAGTTTAGGGCTACAGGCTGATCTGGTGAAAGAAACCAGTTCCTACCATCACTGTGATTTTTGGTCAGCCTGGCTTCCCCTCAGCTGGGGATGGAGTCAAAATGGCAACTTGGGCAGATTCACACCCCAGCTGGTCCCAGGGTTGTAACTTAGCCATCTGAGCCTACCAATCAGCAGCCAAAATTGGCAGCCAACCATGTCCTCCTCCCCTGTTTTTGGGAAATGGAGCTTCCAATTCCAGCCACAGATTAGCTCCTGGGATGGCTCATGTTACCAGAGTAGGATGATCACCGGCCTCCGTGGCTTGGCCAGTAATTTACGGGAGAGGATGTCGCAGGTCCCTGCAGCCTCCTCCCGACTAGGCTAGAGCTGCAATCTGATCTGGGGAGAAAGAAGCCGTTCCCCACCAGCACTGTGATTTTCAGTCCATCCCGCTTCCCCTTGAGCCAGGCGCGGAGTTAAGATGGTGGCTCCAGGCCTCTTTCTGACTTGGACAGGCTCAAACTTTAGCTGTTCTCAGGATTATACATCAGCCTGCTGAATTTACTCACCAGTAGCTCAAGTTGGTGCCCAACTGTCCATTTTGGGGAATTGGAGCTTTCATTTCCAGCTCCGAAACAGCTCCCGAGGTCGCTTGTGCTTACAGTGGAGGATGGACACCGGCCTCCGGGGTGTGGAGTGCTCTTCTTATGAGTCTTCTCTGCAGACAAGGAGTCTCCTCCTTCCACTCCTTCAAGGATGTGTCAGGATGCTCTTCTGGTCTCCTGTAAGCCCCAAACAGATGCTTCAGCTAGCTCCAGAGAGCTCTGGGTGTTTACTAACTGCCCTGTAGCAGGAGCTGACTCTAGGAGCTCCTTTCTCAGCAGCGTGCTTGTCCCCAACTGCTTATTTTTAAAGGAGTAATTGATCCATTTTTCCTGAAATGTTCCAAGTTTTGAGATTTGTTGACACAGTCCTCATTACTGTTCTTTTCCACTCCTGCAAATCCTTCAGCAATGCAGAAGTTTTCCCTAAGCAGAGACCACTTTCATCTCCCAACACTCCCCCCAGTACACCACCATTTTTAAGATCTAGCATTATGTACAATGTGGGCCTCATTTTGTTTGACACAATGTAAGATGGCAGCAGCATTATTTTGTTAACCAGAGAACAAAGAAGTACTATAAGAGCTCACATCTCATTTGGATTTTCTTTCACTCTCTGCTTCAAAATTATGCCAGCTGTAGGTACACTTCTCTGTGTCTTGCTGTTTAAAATGCTTATTTGAGGGAGTTAAAAGGAGGAAGGTGGAAGCAAGGACAAATGAAAGGAACTTTTTCTCCTTTAAGCAGGCATATATATGTCTGCTCCAATTTTTGTTTTGTCTCTGCTCTACTCCACTGAACAACCAAATGGAATAATTATTCAATAAAAATGTTGTGTGTTGGCTAATGTTACACATAGGCACTTGTGTGGGACCTTTGAACATCCCTTGCTATTTATTTTATAAATACTAACATCACTAAATTGTTGTTGTAATGATAGTGTGACAGCTGTCCCGTCATCATTTCTAAAATCAGGGATTCGATTTTAAAGGAATTCTCACACTTGGGAAAATCACTGTTAGACTATTTCATTTGTTTCTCAATTTCCTTAGGTTATTGCCCATATATTTTGTGAGTAATTTTTATCCACAGAGATGCTGCTGACATTACAGTTTTTAGCCAAAATGAGTTTCCCTGATCATTAGAAAGGCTGGAGGAGAAGGCACACAGCCAGCGGGACGCAGTGGGCCCTGTGTGTGCCCTCTTGGAATATTCTGCTGGCAGGATGTGTAATTTCTCATTGGGCTCCCTGCTTGAGGTGGGTGGTGAGAGGGAGAAGGTAAAATATGAGCATGCCTCTGGGAACACGCCCAGCAGAACCGCTTAGCAGAAGAGCTTCCTCCTCTTTGTCCCTGGTGCCTTTGCTCCACAAACAAATAAGGCCATATGTTCCCACCTAAAGTAACATTCACAAAGGGTGTTTTTACACTCTTGGTTAGTGCACAGGTCTGCAGGATGAAGGGTAAGAGGCATAACCAGGTAAAGCCATTTGGGTTTGCTCAGGAATGCTTCTGTGCATGCATAGTGCAACAGCCTACTTACCTCCAGATAGACCTCAGACATAACTGGCATCTAAACTCATGCCATCTTTCCTGGCTCGTATTCTGAGCCTTGTGTTCCCCATTAGGAGAATTTACTTCCCAAATTGAGATTGTTGCTATTGAAGTGTTTCCCAAGACCAGGTGTTTAATCAAACTAGCTATTTGATGTGGTAGCAAGATGGCCTATATATCACAACTTAGAGCTTCGGCTGTTGTGGCAGTTCTTCATACCTGCCATTAGGATAAAGGGCCTAAACGATCCCCAGGTGCAACACCTGGGAACTCCACAGCAATTACAAGTAGAATTGACTTTGGTATTTTTAATTTTCCAAGATGAAATCATAGTATTGCTTTTCTGTCCTTTCACAGCAGAGTTGATTTACTGAGTTTGCAACAGATGGAAAATATTTCCAGTAGAAGAGAAGTGCTTTGTCCAAAGGGCCATGCTGAAGAAACCTGGCCCTTTCCCCGGTCCCATGTGATAGATACAGCATGATCTAAAATGAAGATCTTAAATGAAGAACAAATTCTGCATGGTTGCAGTTTCTTGATTTGAGTCTTTGATTGTTTTAGGACTGAAAACCATCTCTATCTCTATTCAAGTCATAATTTAAGGTAGTAGTTTTCAAACTTGAGAATGCATGAATCGATGGATGTGTTTGTTAAAATTCTTTTTCCTGAGCGCTGATAATCCAGGAGGTCTGAGAGTAATTCAGTAATCTGCATTTTACCAAGCACCATGTCCCACCCCTGCAGATAAGGTGATATTTATTTATTTATTTATTTATTTTTATTGATTTTGTAAAAATATTACATTAAAAAAAATATGAGGTCCCATTCGACCCCACCATCCCCACCGCACCCCTCCCCCCCAGCAACACTCACTCCCATCATCATGACACATCCATTGCATTTGGTAAGTACATCTCTGGGTATCTCTGCACCTCATGGTCATTGGTCCACATCATGGCCCACACTCTCCCCCGTTCCATCCAGTGAGCCCTGGGAGGATTTACAATGTCCCAAAGGCACCTCCACATCTCATCTCTTCCTGCCATTCCCCATACCCATCAGTCACCATGTCCACTTTTCCCACTCCATTGCCACCTTTTCTCTGAGGTCCTTGGATTGGTTGTGTCCATTGCACCTCTATGTCAAGAGGAGGCTCAGATTCCACATGGTTACTGGATGCATTCCTCCTGCTTTCAGTTGTAGGCACTCTAGGCTCCATGGTGTGGTGGTTGTCCTTCTTCAACTCCATCTTAGCTGAGTGAGGTGAGTCCAATAAATCAGATTGTAGGAGCTGGAGTCTGTTGAGGCTCAGGGCCTGGTTATCATATTGTCAGTAAAAAGATTCAATCCCCTAAATATATCTGAAACCCCAATACCAACTACAATTCCAGTAAAGTAGCATGATAGTCTTATGAAAAGAGATCCCCTCTGGGTCCAGTTTCACCACGCAGAAACAGATAAGGTGATATTGATACAGAAGATCCCTAGACCACGCTTTGAAAAAGAATTATATTAGCACAATTTTACTTTTTTACTCAGTTGCCATGGGTCAAATATCCTGAGATCATGCCTGCTAACTGGTTTGCCTCAGCACCTTTTCTCCCCTTCTCGGCTACCTTTTAGAATTATCTGCAGGCACCTAGAAAAAAGGCCTATGTTTAATATCAGCATTTTTTTTTCCAAGATAGACTTTCCCTGTACCTTGCTCCTTCATGTATGTTTTCTTTTGCTGACCTTCCACTTGGAATTCAGATTTTGCTATATACTGACTCCTGTGGGCTTGACTCTAGGGCCTCTTCCTTGCTCCTTGGCTCCACCATCACTTGAGATTAAGTATTATTTTCTCTATGTTGAGGCCCAGAAATGGAATGAATTTTCAGCTCCATTCATTCCAATTCCCAAGCCCAACCTAGCTTCTGAAAGCCCACTGGAGCAAAGCACTAGATTTGGGACATATAGAAATGGGCCAATTAATTCAAGTTAGAGAGAGAGAGATTGTTGATGTTCAAAAGCTGAGTCTAAACAAGTGACTCTTAATGTTGGAGAGGGGTCTTATTTTTCTTAGAGGGGTTATTTTAATTTATTTTGGGGTACAAACATCTTTGTTTCCATAATAGATATAGTGTATTTTTTACCTTTCACCTGGGAAACTTTGTTTACATTATCTCTTCTAATCTAAAATTCTGTGATTCTGTGCACATCTTTCAGTGGTCCAAAGTTTTTAAGAGTAGCCCCGATACTAAGTTTTATTTCTGAAATGAAGGAAGAAGTTGGCTAACAAATATATTGCTTTTGTCTCCCCCTTTAAAAATGGATTTTTAAAAGAAAAGAATAAAATAGGAAGAGGAATTTGAGAATCACTGGTTGAGAGCAGTACTTTCCTATGATTTTCAATATTTGATGAACATAAGGGGAAATGGGTAGTGTAAATACAAGAGTAGCCTGATCTTTGACATTAAAAAGTTTCTGGCTATGAAATGATCTCTTTTTTGAAAACTCAAAGGTTTATAACTCTTTGTTGAAACATGAAAGGAGGCTATCCTTAACCTAGACCTACTTCCTTCTCTTTACAACGATTGAGTTTACTCAGAGAAACTAGTCCAGAAAAATGTCTACATTATGGTATGGACCGTTAGGGTACCCTGGTGCTGTGGTAGAAGTGAGCCTTGTGACTGGTTGGAGAGAACCCAGGAAATCATAATGTACTGGTATCTGCATCCGTGTTAAACCCCCCAGGCTGGGGATCAGGTCAATGATCTAGAAGCCATAAGGTCTTATCAGGGCTATTTGCAACCTGGCTGCTCCCTTGTTCTTTCTTTTACCATGATTTTCAGGAATTTGTAAGGGGGGGGGGGAGGAAAGTCAAGATTTCCCCCACCCCAGAGAAAGATCTCCAATAACCCCCTGAGCCCATTCTACTAACTTCTTAATGGCAAATGAGGCACTGGAGAGCTCTTCCCCCTTTTAGGAATCCAAAATTTAAAACATCAATCCCAACCAAATGTCACTTAAATAAGAGATGCATTACTTATAAATAAAGGGTATAGTGTAAGAGCAAGAATAGCAGATGTATCAAATGAGGCTAAATTATACCTAAGGGTCAATGGACTATTGGGGTCATCCTGAGGATGCCTCTATTTTGTAATTTCATTACAGCTCTTGGGGGTTCAGTTATGTGTTCTAAGGAATGGCTAGTTATACAAACTTAGTCTGACAATCATCCATTTTCTCAATGTGGGTCAGTTTTTAGTTTTCTGAGCCTGACTGCTTGCCTCTCAACTATTAGTCCACACATTTTAAATCATCTCTCTAAATATTATCAAACAAGTATTTATTGGTTCCACTTTACACAACAGATAAAATCTTGAAGTAGGTTCTTCTAAAATTGTACTGGTTAATGTTTTGCTCTTAGAAAATGGGGAGCTAGAAACAGAAGGGTCTGTATTTGTATTTCTCAAGACTTATTGTGTAAAATAATAGAGAGCAGATTACAATGCAGATTCATGGGCCCTACAGTCTTCTGATACAGTCAGCCTGAGCTGGAATTTTAACATAGCAAGCATGACGGATGATTATAATGCAGATGGCCCAGAGTCTAAATTTGAGACATATTGATTGTGCAATCCTTGTTCTTGGTTTTTTGTTGAAATGCTTTACCTTTGTAAACTAAAAATCAGGGTCATTTCTCTGGTTACATAGATCAATTACTGTGATAAAAGGAAGATCATGAGCTTTATCTCCTAGGCTTTGAAAATGGCAAGTGTAAAGTTTTAGTATGTACCTTCAGGACACTCGAAAGACACATTGTGGCTACAACACAGAGTGGGAACAAACTTAATCATGCCTCCCACCGAGTTTCACCTAAGTATACCACTTTCTGGCCTCCATCTTTTCCAGGAACCTCAAGGTTCTGGACAAATAAAACAACTCTTTTTTTTCCTTAAAAATTTTGGGGCACCTGGTCTAAAGGTCGAAAAGCTAAGGTATCTGTTTTCTACACTTGGATAGCTAAACTTTTAAAAATCTGTTCTTCCGCTGGGGCTTTGTGAAACCAAATAGCTCAGGCATGAAAGACTGTGGATTTCCTTAGATGAGAACTGAAATACCTCTCCATTTATGCTAATGTTATTTTCCAGGCAGTGAGCTTGGTTAACCAAGAGAAAATAAAAACTTGAGATGAAATGTTATTTATAGCAAATGCTCAGCATCATTATTATCAATTCTTGTTACAAAATATACAGAAAAACATCCTTTTTGTTATTTAAATATGGCATGGATACATTGAGAAATAGTACAGATGTTAATCCACAGCCTCTCAGCTGCATCCTGGGTAATCATTATTATGTTTTATTCTTATTTGGAATTACTAGTAATAGACTGTGTATTTCTGTATGAAATTCAAATCAGGGAACACCAATGAATTGAGATGATTGATATTATATATACACCACATAATTTTGGAATTGGGACCAACAGTAGAAATATTTCTCTCTTAGAGAAAAAATATCCACCATACTTGCTGCTATGTACTGATCTTGATGAATAATATTTTGTGTTTAACTAAATGTGCCAAATCTTTATGATTGAAATGAGGTAACCCTTGACCAGTATCTAAATTTGTTTTGAAAATACCAGAGTAATTGTTGTAAATCAGAAATGCAGATATTTTATATTGAAATATCTGGCCTTAAACCACGAGTGTTTAAAAGAAAGAAAAACATGCTTGTTTACTTTTATTCCATGCTATTATATTGTTTTCTTTGATGAATACTATATTATTTGTTCACCTCTCTCATTTACATGGGATTTTATACATGGCAGGAGGAGAGTGGATGTTGGTGGTAAAATGGTTCATGACATCTCTGAATGCAAATTCTATGCATACTTGCAAGTACTTTCTTGGGAAATGTTCATGACTGCTTTGCTCTTCCTCGTCACCTGTAGAACCACTGACCTAGTCCACTCCATTATTTTATAAATGAGAAAATTGAAGCATAGAGAGACGAGGGGCTTTTTCAAAGGTTGTAGAGTTAGTAGGGGACCCAGGGCTTCAGACCTCAGTTCCACATCCTGCTGCTTCTTACAGCTAGGCCACTGCTTGTCTCTATTCTTCCATAATGAAATAAAAATCTGTTTAGTCATCTTCTCTCCTTAATTTTTGTTCTATTCCAACCTTAACATGAAGACTTTTTTGAACCTGGGTTAAAAGTTTTCTAAGAAATTAGTTTGCCATGCTTTAATTAGCTCCCCAAACCAGATTTATTCATTGTCTCTGGCCCAATACACCTGAATGAATTGATTCTTCTCCTACCACCTGTCAACAACAGGCTGAGTTATTAATGTTTCCCAAGATACCAGTTGTAATTCATACCCTTCAAAATAATCACATCTAAGGGGAAAATGGATTGTCAGCTGTAGGCTGATATTTAAATATCACTTTACAACATAGCCACTGGCTTTTCTATCTCCAGATTCATCAGGCATTGCCCAAGTCAGATGATTGAATAAATTAAAAAGTGAACACAACTATTTTCAAATAGAACAACTCCTTATTGAGTACCTTCTATGCATAAGCCACCATTCGTAGTGCCCCCGGGGATACAAAATTGGGTATGATACTGTCATGCTATCAATGAGCTTTTGGTCTGAAGGGGGAAAAAGAATAGTACAAATGTTCTTGATAGAAAAAGATAAATGCTCAGAGTAAGATATAATTTAAGAATTATATGGGTAGAAGAACATGAGCACCTAGAAAAAGCATTCTAGGAAAAATAAACATTGAACTAGATGTTTAAAAATGAGAATCATTTTCATGGGCACAGGTGGTGAGATACATTTTGACCAATGTATATAGTGCACATTCTAGAAGCATACATCCTCTCTATCACTGGTACTAAAAATGTGCTTCATAGACTAGTCCTGGTCTATGAACTTCATCACTCTTCCATGACAAAATGTTTCATGCATCTAGTTTCTCCTGTAGAGAAAGAATTTAGAATCTTGAAGTTATTTGGCATCACTGCACCATCCAAGCCCATGATCAGTAGACTCGAGTCATTGAACTGATTATCGACCCCTTTGTGTGTTCTGTGCTGAACCACAGGTGGTACCAGCTGTGTATTACTTAACCATGTCTGCATCCAAAACAGGTTGGGAAAACAAAGAAACTGGTCCTTCACCATAGATAATTTGAAAAGTAAATGCTCTAGGTTATTCTTTATTAGCCTACCTAATTATTTTAAGAAAACTTTACATGTATATATTTAGCAATACAGAGCCGTTTGCCATTATTAAAGCATTTATGAAATCATTGCTTGCTTCCAATTAAATTCTTCTATTACAAAGTGGAGAAATTTTGGCTTTGTGACATGAGGTAGTCTTCCAAGATGACAACAGCACAAAAGGGATGTAGGAGGCACAAAATGTGAGCAAAGTAAAATAGTGGGCTAAAGACAGAGGGAACAAAAAGTCATAGAGGAGAAAAAAAGATGTCAAGCAGTTCTGTCTGGAAATTGTTACTAAAATAAGTTATCAATAAGAAATAGGAGAGTCCACATCTCTACTTCATAATAATCCACAAAAGAATTGTCTTTAATCAGAAATTTCATCCAGAGGCTGAAACTGAAATCTGTGGAATACTATTCTTTTGTTAGTTTATTTCTTTTATTTTCATTTTGTTCTTTTCTATTGTTATTTTGGAAGGTGTTCTTATTTTTAGATATTTTCTCTTCTCATTTCAGATGACAACACACTGCATGGCCCTATTTTTACTCAAGAACCAAGTCATGTAATGTTCCCTTTGGATTCTGAAGAGAAAAAAGTGAAGCTCAGTTGTGAAGTTAAAGGGAATCCAAAACCACATATCAGGTTTGTTGATTTAAAAACATGTGTTTTATGCATAGAATTTCTACTATTAAAATCAACAGATACTTGTAGTATATTCATTACATGAATAACATTTAGATAGGCATCATAGGATATCCTAAAATGGCTAAGAAGATGATTTCGTTCATGAAAAAGTTAAGGACCTAACTCTGTTTTGGGGAGCATCAACAATTAAATATCCTGATTGACCCACTCACTGAAAGCCTTAAAAATTCTTAATAAAATATAAATAGCATCCTTTTTTAAAAAATGCTTTAAGTGACAGGAACATAATAAATATTCAGAAGCCAAAAGCTAAGTGAGTTCAGAACACAGAGAAGTAAACTGAGCACTAAAGGCAGTTTTCACCTTGATGGAAATGAACTGGGGCTTTAGTTTTATCAGCCTCAGAGGGTCCTGGGGTCAGGAGATAAAGTCCGGACCCAACCGAGAATAGAGCCTAACATTAGGCCATTTGACTGAATAAACCTGTGACCCAAGGGCTACATCCTTAGAGTAGATGTGAACAAGGAATAAACTTGCCTCTCTAAGGGACTGTAAGGCAAAGGCAATTGTCTGTCACAAACCTTCTGCAGAGTGGTTTTGCTATCAGCCGAAACAGAGCTGAAGAGTAAAAGAGCAAGCTGCAAGATAGATCTGAAGAAATCATCCAAAGGCAGCCAAAGGGGATACAGAGATGCCATACATAAAAAAGAGAGAGGGGTCTACACATGTCTAATCAGAGTTCCAGGAGCAGAGGCAATATTTAAAGAGAAGGCTGAGAATTTTCCAGAATGAACTAAAAACTCTAAGCCACAGGTTATGGAAGCCTGCTGAATTTCAAGCAGTAAAAATTAAAACAAAGTCTCCTCTTGAACTATCATAGTATAAAAGCAGAACACCTAGTCAAAGAGATGATTTTTAAAATACCCAGAGAGATTAATACAGATTACCTTCAAAGGGACGGCTGTTAAACTGCTTTTTTTCAATAGCAGCAAAGATGCAAAAGACAGAGGTTTTCAAACAGGTGGAGGGCAAAGAACATCCATACAAATTAAAGGATGATGGGATTAGCATAGTAGAAATATTTTAGAATTTAATTTCTGTGTCTATTTATTCATGGATTCATCAAACATATCATCATTCATCAAACCACCCCAGTGTTTTTCAAACTGGATCGAGGGTACACGGAGGCAGCTCAGAGATTACGGAGGGAGCAGTTCAGCAGAGCTTCTATTCCAGAATCCCCACGGCAGCTCTTCCTTGAACTGGGGTATATATTAGGACTCTGGAAAATCTGTAGTCATTTTAAAAAAGAGTTTAAACCATTATATTAAGCAGCTGCAATGTACCAGGCACTGCACTAGCCTTGAGACATTCAAAGGTTAGTAAATGACCTGCTCAGGTAGGGTGATTGTATCTAAGACAGTGTAGATGTGGAAATAGTTACATTGTTAAACTCTAAATACTAGCATCGGATGTCTAAGGTCTAAGCTATTCTGCTGGAAAGGAAGTCTATTTTAGGTTAAGGAAAGCAGGTGTTAATGAGAGATTCACAGAGAAGATAATTCACTGGATATGGAAGATAGAAGATATCTTTTGCCATATGGATAAGGAGAAAGTGCATTCAAGAAAGGAAAAGGAAAAAACACAACTCTCTAGTGGACCCTATAATTAAGGTGAACGTATAATTTATCATCCAAACTAGGACATTTGTAAGAGTGAAAAACCACTGTTAATAATTATTCCAGAACAGCAGGTGTAAATTCAGCACTGTCCTGGGCAAAACAGGATTTGCAGTTACTCTTCCTGTAATATGTCAAATTGAAGGCTAAATCCAACATTTTAAAAATGCTTTCTGTGGTAAAAGTAAATGCAAGAGGCAAAGGTTTCTAGATACATAAATGATGACTTAACTGGCCCCAGTTTTCAGTACATAGCCAAGTGTAAGTTCATATGTTAGCCATAAATGAAAACAAATTTTGCAGCAGAATTTGGTACCTTGCTGTTTTGTTTTTCCCCAAACTGTGACCTTTAATTAACATTGCTTTTGTAACATTGTGTTCCTAGATAGAGGGACTTGCCTTGTTATTTAAAACAAGCAGTGGAACAGAAACCTATTATGTTTTTAAAGATTGCCAGGAAAAGCAGAGAAGAAAACTTTTAATCAAATAGACAAGTAGTTGGTTGCGGTGTATTTTGTTTTCCTTTATACCTTTAGCAGTTTTTCTGTGACATAATAGCAGATTGGTACCTAAAAACCCCCTCTTGTTGAAAGAAAGAGCAAAAGAAAGAATGGAGAGATCAGGTATTTTCAAGCATCTTTCTTGCTGAACTTTTCAGTCTTTAGGCTGACTGAGGGGGAAGAACAAGTAGGAGAAATTCCAAGGTGAGCTCTCCATGGGGACCTTCAGCATTACGTTTTCCCACTAACACTCCAAATGACCTCTCTTCTTTGTGCTTATTCCCTCAACTGAGACCCCTCTTTTCCTTGTTTCCTGACCCTCAGTTTTGAAAGGATTGACCCAGACCCAGAAAAATTTAAGAAGTTTTGACTTTTGCCAACTTCCCTTGTATTAAAGTTCCCTAAGGACAAGTGACATTACTTATTGCTCTCAGCATCCTTTCCCAGACAGAAGGAATGGTCAAGTACTTAGTTGGAGAACTTCTGTTATGTGGTTTGTATTCAACTGAGTTTGCGGACAGCTAATCCCAAATCAGAGAGGTCCTGCCTGCTCCTTCTGTGCCATGGTGAAACAGTTAACAAAGAAAGAGGAATTTACAAACGCAAATCCTGTAGACAAGCTTCCCAGCAAGATCAACAAAATTGCACTTTCCAGAGCTTCCCAGTGTCTGGTTGCACACAGCCCCCACCTCTACTCCCCGGAGAGAGAGAGGCTGTGCCTCCCCAGCCTTTTCAGAAATAAGCTTGTGAAACTCACCAATTTGTCTTGCCCTTGGGAAAATCTGTTTGCCCCAAATAGGCATCGTTTTACATTACTGATACTTAAAAGATCCTTCAGACATTGAAAATGAATTGTAAATGTTTCAAGAGTGTTTCAGTATGCAAAAAGATAAGGAATTCAATCCACATTCAGTTGGAATGAACAGTGACTTTATTACAATAAAACTTAGTTTAGTGCTTTGTGATAGAGACTTAACTGCATTCCACAGAAAGCACTTTATTTTCTAAATACTCACTTCTCCTTTACTATTTGTATGGGAAAAGCACCAAGAAAGTAGATTAACAAACTTTCTGTGGGGCATTTTTTGGTTGAGCTGCCTAGCTTGACAAACCTACAGAGGTGCTGTCATTACCCCACAACCACTTTTCTAAAAAGACTCACATGGCCCCACTCTTAAATCACACACTTTGCTTGCAGCTCACATTATATTGCAATTTCCTCTTTGAGTTCTTAGATTTGTCATGTTAAATTGCTCTGCTATCATTCGAAGTCAGAGTTATGGCCAAGAAGTGATCAGCTGACTCAAAAGTATGGCTAAGGCAGGTAGTCAACTCTAGAGATTCATGTGCACATGGGGCTGCAAGAATATAACCCTGCTGTTGTCTCTTTATTGCTTATTACTTTCTTGTCTAGGTCAGAATACAGAGTAATGTCTGTTTGTAATACCCACCTTCCTATAAACAGGCATATGAAGAAAGATGTCCCGTTTCAAGATTCTGGTCTACCTTCCCTTCCCTCCTGTTTCTAATATTTTATATTTCAAAGCCACAGCTGTGAGTATACCCTTCTGTAGTGTGCTAGAATGCTTTATAAATGGTGTATGCTCACAGCTGAAGCACCCAGTAAAGGAAGTGAAATATTCAGTCAATTAAGTTCAAAAAGCATTCGTTGAGCACAGTGAGAGTGTCAGGTCTTAGGTGGCTAAAGGAAAAATATGAAAGTGATTTAGATAGGGACCCTACCCTCAAGGAGTTGGGGATAATAAATCTGGTGGGAGATACAACTTTGAATACAATTATCTACACTGAAGGCGCAATTCCTACATGAAGGAACATAGAGAAGTCTGGAGGAAATTCGTTAATTTTGACTAGATCCATTAAGGAAGACATCATGGAAGCAGCGTCATTTAAGATTGACTTTGAAGTGAGAGAAAGATCTTGCAGAAATAGTGATCACACTTCTAAAATCTGCTCTTGTTGGTACCAAATATTTGAATTCTTGAAACTAGCCTGTATTTTTTTTATTTAAATGTTTTTACATATTCACACCCAGCTATAATAGTATCACAGAATGTTATGAGGATGAAGAGTGTGCATGTGTACACAATCACAGACACACACACAAGCACACTATTAAATAGTGGTTTTTACTATTTGAAGAAGATAAAATGAATGTCTCTAACTCTTCACTCCTGATACTGCTTTGGATCGATTTCCTTTGTACTGTAATATTTCCTATTTGTTGGTCTCCCAAAATGAATGCCACTGTGAGACTTGATAATTCAAAAGCTTTAACCATGCTATTTTCATTACCTGATATGCTGTGTAGGATTTTGGGGTAGGGAGGAAGGGATATAAGACTGAAACTCCTTGAATTTTATTAGTTCCAAAATTCATAAGTAGTCAAATGACTTAATGGTAGGCAATTTGGTTAAACTTCTTACTCTCTTGAATTTTATTGACTGTAAATTAAAAAAAAAAAATAGATCTCCTTACTGAAGCTTTGCTGTTGAAATGTATGTTTCACTAAAGCTAATATATTGGACTAAATACTATAGTCAGATATGCAAATGATCCAAGTAAACAAACAGAAGGACAACAGAACTCTCTGCCTCAGTCACCTAATGGCCTGATCTGCAGTTTACTGTGAAGGATGATTGACATTTGAGTGCCTCTGGCTAAAGAGATAGTCAACGTGATCTGTAGTTAAGGCTAGTTTGGTCCCTTAGACAGCTGTAGATCAATAAGAGTTCCTCTGATTTGCAGTCAGCCATTTCAGTCATATTAAGGACCAAATCAAAGCAACTCTGCTGCAATTTCATCAAATGCTCAGCAATCTACCTGAAAGTGGTTTATTCTGTCATCTGTATAGACCCATTTAAAGAATAACAGCAAACCAGAAAAAGGACTTCTACTGAGGAGCCGTATTTTGAAGAAAATAGTACAAGGTGCAAATTTTTTCTATGGGAAATTAAAAAAAAAAGTGTTGTAGCATCATTAAAAAACCCGTCATAAAAACAGGTGTTAAAATTTTAATGTCATTGTTTGTTTTAAAGGACATGCTCCGTCCTCTGGCTACAAGCAATTAAGATGCTGCCACGGCTGTGTACAGCATTCCTAATTTTTTACTTGGTTTGAAAAAGAAAAGAAATAAGATATTTCATGCTACTTATAGTTTTTATGTATTTTAGACAATTCAGAAATATTGATTAATATTGCAAGGCTTTATCTACTGGCATTTTTATACCATAGGTGGAAGTTAAATGGAACAGATGTTGATATTGGTATGGATTTCCGCTACAGTGTTGTTGAAGGCAGCTTGTTGATCAATAACCCCAATAAAACCCAAGATGCTGGAACATACCAGTGCATAGCAACAAACTCGTTTGGAACAATTGTTAGCAGAGAAGCAAAGCTTCAGTTTGCCTGTAAGTAGCAATTATATCATGCTGCAAATGTTACTTGGAGTTTTTGTACCATTGTACCAATAAGCCTTTTAAAATAGTTTCTTTTTAAAGACCAAACAGATTTTGTTATATGATTTTCTTTACCCTTCTCATATTTGGGAAATATCTTGTTTAAAAGATAATTGTAAATATGAGTGGGAAGATGTATGCTTCTGCTTTTATAAGGATTGAAATGGTCTGATTATATGATAGCTTATATATTGCTTTATAAAACACATAAATTTACACACATTTACAAACACAACAAATTACAGACATACACATAGAAATGTTATAAAGAAAGTATGTATAGGCAAGCAATTGAACATTAAGTATGTAAGTACCTTCACCATAAAGCTCAGAGTTGGAAAAATCATTGGTCAATTAATGCTATAATTTTCTATTTTTAAAAAAATTTCATTGAATAGGAAAAAGTTAAAAACAAGTAAAATAATGACAAAAAGTAGGGACAATCAAAATGTACCCAATCATATACCATTCCAACATACAACATCAAACAAAAACAAATCTTAAGACCACCATTTAATAAAAGTCAAAGAGTATGTGAAGGAAGTGGAATGTAGATATAGCAAGCTGAAAATAAAATCCAGGTGAGAGCCATTGGTATACATTTGAGTATGGACGCCCATGAGGATTCACGTTCAGCTACATTTTTAAGGGCTTATATATTTGCACATGATTCTATATTTCCTTCTGTAAAATCCCAACTCATATAGCAGTAATGCCAAAGCTTTCATAATTACAAAGACTGTTGGCAGAATATCATAGAATATTCTCATTAACAAAATCCTCTCTGGGAACACAACATCAAATATACCTAATATCCAGTGCTTAATCTATTATTGCTATTTGGTTGCATTTTTATTAATTGAGAAATGAATTTTCTAAGTATTATGTATATATAATATTCCAGTTTTATTTTGTTTATGAATGTCTCCTGAGATAGTCTTCTAAATATTCTTATGTACATGGAATAATAGGAGGATAATGTGTCTGACTGAGTGCTATAGAACCGAAGTGTTTATTTCTCTCAATTTAATACAAGTCTAATATCTATACTTACTTTTTAGTAGTGACAAATGAATCTTGGATTATTTTTGGAAAATAATCATAGAATATTTTTGACTCTGGGTGTAGGAAAAACCTCAGTACTCAGTCAATCATATACTCTTGATTTTTAGATTTCAGAATATAGGAAATGTGTACAAACAGCAATGATACAAAATGAAGATAAAGCATTACTGAGCTTCTATTTTTCTAACCTACTACATTTCAAAATCAGATTACTGACTCCAAGACTGTTATTTCTTAAAAGTCTAGGCATTTTTACTACCAAAACCATAGGAAAAACAGATCTAGAATTCAAGGACAGTCGTTTAAATAGAAGAGTTTAACCTAAGGCAAAACTCAGCCCACTTCATGTGGGATAGGAACGTTCTTGACACTCTCAGAATCCCTGGCTGATAATCATTCAGCCGGAAAACTCTGGTGATGGGGAGTTCACCCTGGCCCATAGCAGACTGCTCTAGTTATTTAAAACTGCAAAAGAAAACACAAAATTCCTTCTTTAAATTGAGCCAAAATCTGAATTTTTATCACTTTCAACCCTTGTTTTTTGTGTGTGATTTTGGTTAGACTTTATATATATGAAAATATGACCTTGTCTCTTGGCCCATAATTCTTTTCTTCATGGGGTACTTAATCCACAACCATCTTCTTCACAACACACTCAATTATGTTATTTCATCCATTAAATTTTGGCCTCTGGAAATGTGCAGAATTCCATGCATGTGACTTGACCTTCGCAGCGGACACTGGGGATATACTATCCTTGTGAACTTCTTTAATTAATGCAGCTTGTAATGCTGTTCATTGCATTTATATGTACTATAGCAGTCTTATATTGTAACCTTACTTTAAACATATAGTGATCTAAAATCCTGGATTGATTTTTTCATGAATTTCTATTCATCCAGAGCTACCCAACCATGTTATTTACTAAACTAAATTCAGACTATTATATTTATCCCTTTATTAAATTCACCTTCTGAGTAGTGACCTTTTGTTCCATCACAGTTGAAATTGTTTTAAATTTTTTTTTGATCTGATATATTGATTGTCCTCCTCATTTAGTGTCAGTGGAAAATTTGATAAGCACATCTTCATTCAAATAACTGGTACAACATGTTGACCAGGACAGGGTACCATGCCACTAGATCTTCCATAAATATGAGTTCAAACTTTTAGATCAATATTTTTCCATACTCTTATTTAACCAACTACAATTTTACCCAAACACAATATAATTGAAGCCCTGTTTTCCTTACTTGTACCTAAAGAAGTAATGAGATTTTTTTTTTTTTTGCCAAATGACTTGCTAAATCAAGATGTTCTCTTTATACCACATCTGCTACTACTACCTGCATCTTCTCTTGCCCTTTTTAAAAACATTTATCATAAAGCAGCCAGAATAATCTTTTAAAAATGTAAATTAGGTAATTCCCCTTTCCTGCTTTAGTCTTCTATTGCACTTGAATAAATCTCAAATTCATTACCAGAGTCTCATTTCAATTCTCAGAAATGATAAAATACTTTTTGCCAGGACCTTTAATACTTTCTTGCCTTCCGTGTGGAATACTTTTCTCCTGTATATTCACATGGCTGACTACGCATGGTCCTCAGTTTTCAACTTACGTTATCACCTCAGAGAAAGCTTCCAGAGGACAGTATAACATAGCAAGCAATTACTATCATTTCTCCTCCTCTCCTCTGCCTGCCTCTCCCCAGTCCTCCTCTGCTATTTAATATCCTCTGTTTTGTTAAATAGGACTTAATACATCCTGTAATAATTTTGTATTTTTTTCTCATTTATGATTTGAGTCCTGTGATAGGTTCTAAATGAGAGGTGAGAGTATCTTATCCATTGTTCTATCTCCAGAGTCTAGAAGAGTTTGAATGTATGAATGAAGGACCCATTTATCAATTGCCCATGCAATAGTGCAGCAAAGAAAATACATGTATACAACTGACTAATTTGGACATGATATACTTTCATAAACCCACACACATGGCCATTTTCTGAGGTCAGCCTCCTGGCCATCACACTATAGTTTCTACATTCTTGTTTTCTGCCTTTATTAAAGTGAGTCAAGATGTCCTTATTCAAATATCATTTTCAACTGGCTAGAATAAAATACCTTTCCAGTAATACAATGCAAAGCAAGGCAATGACATCTTTTGAATGTTACTGAGTAATTTCTTTCACCCCAAGCATTTTCATAATCATTGAGAAAAAAATTTGCCTTTTGATCACACTCACTGCACTATAATATGCAAGCGATAATATTTCTTCATTTTAATCTTATGATTTTATTGCTGAAAGGGATCTTAAAGTTCTCCTGGCCTGTATCTTTTTGAAATTGAAGATTGGATAACTGAATTACTCACTGTCACCACACAGTTAGTAAGTGGCAGAGCCAAGAAGAAAAATCAGCCTGTCAGCTTCTAATTCAGTGTACTCTGCCTGTCCTCTGCTTTTAGACTCCCTTTTGTTTATAATAAAAAAAAATTCCTTCATATTTATCTAACATGTTAAAATTTTCAAATCACAGTTTTATATATATATATATATATAATATACATAGAATAGTCTTATAAGATAAATACTATTATTCCTATTTTATGGATTAGAAAAACTGAGGCTAAGAAATTAGAAATGACATAAGTTTATAAGAGTTAGAAGAAGAACCTAAATCTTCTAACTCTGGTCAAGCCATATGTATTTTTTTATATGGCTTTGGTGGACAGAATTTGGTAATCTCTTGTATTTAGCATTTTTTTTAAATGAATTCACATAAGCAAAATTTCTAGATAACCAGAGATAATGCCTCCAAGAACCACCCCTTCCATTTTTCATTCAATAACTTTAGGATATAAATCTTTCTTTGGTTAAACAGGCATAACATAATTTAACTCACTCTTAATAGTCATAGACATTTTCATGAGTATACATTATTGTAATGTAATTTGGAACACATTTTGTTTTGGGGTTCCCCTGAATTATTAAACTTTCCTTGCTCTCATTTAGTCTGCCTCTAGTAGTAGGCTACCAAAACCCTTTTATTTTACCCAAGGCTAGAAAACTCGATTAATTAATTTACAAGGTCTACCCAGTTCCTGGCACTTGGTAAACTCCCAATAAGCATTTATTGAATAAAGGAATAAATAATAAGAATTGGACATTAAATTAAGTCAGCAGGCACAAGGAGGGAGTTGAGCCACCAAGTTCAAGGACATTCTAATCGTTCTTTCAATTACAAAAAGTGCTTTGGGTATAAGCACAGGCATTTTCATCTTGAGGTTGTATAGAACATAGCTGGCATTACTTCCAGGTAATTTCATGTATTAGGGTATGTTTTATTTTGCCAAAGGACTGCCAATGCTAAGTACCAGAAATGTGTTGGCTTTCATAAAGGGTGTTACTTTGGGGTAAAAGCCTATAGTTCTAAGACTGTGAAAAGTCCATACCGAGGCACTATCAGAGATGCTTTCTCACCAAAGTCAGCTACTGCCGATCCTGGAATGTTGCCACATGGTAAATCAAGATGGCTTCCAATCTCTGCTGAGGTTTCAGCCTTCCCTTCTGGGCTCACCATCTGCTCTTGAGCAACTCTGGGAGTCCAGCCTCATTGCACTTGGTGCTTAAGCAATCCTCTCTCTTCCATGGCAGGATCAAACATGGTGGCTTCCTTTTCCTGTGTCAGTCTGAGTCTTTCTGAGTCTGCCAGCAAGGGGACAGAGACTCAATCTGAGTCACACCTCACTGACATAGTCTAATCCAAAACTCTACATCAGTTTTATCAACTAATCTAATCAAATGCCCCTCAAATGAATTTGATGCAATCAAAAGGTATCACACCCAGAGGAATAGATTAGTTTATAGTCATAATCTCTCTCTTTTTGAGATTCATAAAATAATTTCAAACTGGTAGATTTCTGTTCATTCTTTCCACAGCTTTTCAGAGTCTGTGTCTATACCAATGAATGAATTGCTGTTGCCCCATCACGTAGCTTCCCAACTCCCCAGCCAGGCCTCCCAAGCTAAATCTGTTTGAGAATCATTGTGTACAGATACTCAGTAGGGCATGTTTTTCTATGATTTGTACATAAGGATTATTAAGATTTGTTTTCAAAATAATAAAGTAAATTCTAATACATACTTTTAAATTCACAAAAGATACCAATCACTTTTTTTTTTTAAGTGGGAATGTGGGCTTGACTGGCTGAGATACTGTATCAATTAGGTTTGGATGTAATAGAATGTTGTTCATGGCTCCATTTCACTTCGTGTCTCATAATGTCTCTAAAGCTCAGACTTCTCATCTGCACAGTTGAAATAACTATATTTCCTTCTTGGGGTTGTTGCAAGTATTCAATTATAAAGCATATGCAGAGTACCAAAATAGTTCCAAGCATAAGAAAGTTATGCACTAGCTGCTGCTCTCCTTTCCTTTTTCTTCTCTTTGCTTCCTTTCTTTTTCCCTCCCTGTCTTGTCCTTTTTAAAATAAAAATAATAAATAACATTCACTAATGGCCTAGATATGAAGATAGGAGAACACACCTTAGAATAAGAATATTTGCATTCAAATTCAGCTCTTTCTGTTAACCCTAGGACCTAGGATGAGGTACTTTGCTCTATCTCAGTTTCTGCAGTCAAAAAATGGAGTTAAGAACTATACCCCTTTCATAGGGTTGCCATAAGGATCAAAAAAATTAATACTTGTAAAACCTCTAGATCATCACCAAGTACACACAGTAAGGGCTTAATAAATATTGGCTTTATTATAATTTTATTACTGTATGTCTGGTATTGTGCTAAACACTTTGGAAGCATTATCTCATTTAAATCTCAACATAACCCAAGGAAGTATAGATATTACTTTAATTTTATAGGTGAAAAACCTTGAAGTAAAAGAACTGAGGACCCAGGGGTAGAAAGTAGAGCCAGTATTAGAACCTGGTCACCTAAGCCCCAAACAGGTACCCATTATCATGGCATTTTACATGCTTGGTTTCCTATGTCATGTAAAACAATACTTTCCTAATGAAATTCATGCTTAAAACATGGATGTGATGATTGATATTATGTTGACTTTGTAGACACAAATTTGGTTTTTTAAAATGCATTTACAACCTTTATTATATTACATCCATCATTGAAAGTATTTTTTGTTCTTAATTCTTTAGTTATAGGCTTTCTTGATGCCATCATAATTGTTGATTTACTGTTAGCATCTAACAGCATAATGCTTTATACTATAATTATGCATAGATTTGTGACTCTAATTTTAATATAATTGGTTTCAGGTTCCATAATGAGAATAATTAATAATATTTATTCTCTAAAAGTTAAGATGCAAATTTCCAATTTATAGCAAGGAGGTAGCAAACCATACTGCATATTGATATTTTATGGTAAATAACTATGGTTTGGTAAACTATATCCTCAAGCAGTTAATTACATGTCATTATAAAGTTTCTTAGTCCCATACCATTCCTCCTCCACGTATGAAAAAGATGCATTTTAACTATAGATTATTATGAAGAGCTTCCACGAGAATAATCTAATTCAGGATTTTACCCTGTCAAGCTAATTGCTTCATAAACATTGTTTGGAGCCTTCTTCCTGCAAGTTTGGCTGTTTTATAACAGTTCAAATATTCGAAACAAGACTTATGCTATTTATCATGGTTAGGTTGTGGATGACTATAATTCATACCTAAATACCTCCCAGTTGCTTATGGTAAAATTAGATCATTTAACAAAATCAAGTTACCTGCTTGCTGTGGGTAAGCTGGTATTGTCTTGGTCCTGTCACAGGCGGCATTATTGTGGTAGAAGCAGGAGTATGATGTGATGCTTATCCCCTTTCGTGCCTCCCTTGATATGGGAGAAAGAACTAGGCTGGCATGTGGTTCATACCCAATGGATCTACTTCCTGGGTTTGTACCAAGGGGGAGAAGAGAGAAGAGAGAAAGGAAGGAAAAATCAGAGGAAGGATGGTGATTAAAAGTGAATAGAAACGGATGTGGCTCAAGCAGTTGAGCCCACATGGGAGGTCCCAGGTTCAGTTCCCAGTGCATCCTAAAAAACAGCAACAATAAAAAAACAAACAACAAGCAAACAAATGAGAAAACCAACTCACAGGAGGTTGAGCACCAGCTTCCCACATATGAGGTCCCAGGTTCAATCCTTAGCCCCAGTACCTCAACAGCAACAACAAAAAAGTGAATGGGGCATCAGGTACAAAAGCCACCTTTGTGACCTCACGCAGTGATCTAAAAGAATAAAGTAACTCAATAAACACAACCATACTGAGGTTAATTAGCTGACTAGACAGCCTTGTTTAAAAAAATCTTTCTTGTGGCTATTATACTAACCTTTGACCAAGCTCTCCTTAAGTGGACACAATAGGACAATTGTAATGATAGCAGTGGTGGTGATGGTAATAAAGATTAGAAAAATATATTAAATTTAGGTTAGTGTTCTGTGTTTCCACCTGGGATTTTAGCAACCTGATTTTTAAGCCCAGAGTATTACTTCTATTCACTGTAACTTTAAATGTTCATAGTTTTTAGTATTTAATAACTGGCTTATTCTTCATACCCAAAAGTGAAATGTGCAGTCAATCAGAACAGAAGCTGGGGGTTTGATAGATGGCCATACCCACGATTGGCTTGATTGATTTTTAATTAGGAAAGCTGCTTAAATAGGCAGAGTTTTGTTTCTGAGCAATAAAATGTTAATAGATGACTGTTTAGATAAATAATTTGTGAATATTTAGAGCAGTTGAAAACTTAATTCAACTTTAGGAACATTTGGATGTTAAAACTGAAAACATTTATCAGTGGAGGGCCCTGATTATCAATAAAAGAGTAAATTTTTCCTCATTTGAACAGTTAGAAGATCTCAAACCAAAACTTGCTGAGTTTCTGGAATAATGCTTTTTGTAGATAGTTTCTGGCACTGAGTATAGCACTGGAGAGATATTAATGGTGACAATTAGTGCATATTGCAAGTTTCACTTTTAAAAACCTTAAGATCTATTCAGTGCGTGGCTGTGCTATTTTTCTCAGTGATGTGGGCAATTATGAGTTGTAGTATAATGAATAATTGAAACTCACAGGTCTACAACATCATTTTCACTTTTTTTCTTGTCCCTATCACAAAAGCTATTAGGATACAGATGTGAGTTAATTGTAGCTATTAGTTTATTAGGTATGTGTCCTTTCCATCACCCCACATTCTGCTTTGGCTGACTTAAGGACAATCAATAAAATACAGAGATTTTTTTAAACACCTTCAAAAGCATTCTAAGAATTTGGTATGCCTGAAAACTGGCAAGCAAGACCCAGTGGGTCCACATGAGCTTAAATTCAGCAGGGTTTTCAAAAATACTGGCGTTAAAAGAGAACAATCAACACTTTGTATTGTGATAAAAACCAAATGCTATTGATTGAATTGTGTCCCAAGAAAATATGTTAAAGTCCTAATCCTCAGTATACCAAAAAGTGGCCTTATTTGGGAATCAAGTTATTACAGATGGAACTGAGCAAGTGAAAATGAGGTCATATTAGAGTATGATCCTTAATCCAATGTCTGGTGTCCTTATAAGAAGCGGAATTTGGACACAACCAGACAGAGATGAGACGGCCACGGAACATCGGAGGCAGAGACCTCCCTGGATTGGCAGCCAGCCACCATCAGAAGCCAAGGGAAAAGCAGAAAACAGATATGTCCTTACAGACTTCAGAACAAGCCCAGCCCTGTTGACACCTTGATTTCAGACGTTTGGCCTCCAGCACTGGGAGACAATAAATTTCTGTTTGTGTTTTTTTGATGCTACCCAGCTTGTGGTCATTTTTCATGGCAGCCACAGGAAACGATTACACTAATGAAGAAGCCAGGTCTTCTTTTCTTCCCTGACCACTTTGATCAAGGCAAATTAAAGCCACCGAGAGAATGAGACCCAACCATGTGCTTTTGTTACTTAACTATTTTAGGGAGAAAAGTATTGAGAAGAATGGACTGAAGAAAGTATGGTCTTATCTGGGCAAGTTTTGTGTCACACGATGCATTTGCCCCCTGGAGAGGATAACAGGGTTTTGAACTTTATTTGGGGAGATCTGATGAAATAATGAAAAAGGTAGCCATGGAAATTCAAAGAACAACCTTTCCTTTTTGCTGGCAGTTTTTCTTTTTTCACTCAGAATAGCCCTCTGCAGGCAGACGCTAAAATAGGTGGGATTGGTCCTTTCGCCAGAGGGGGTGAGTTGAAGTGATTTGGTTGCCCGGAGTCCCTCTCTCTGGACTTCTTCCTTTTTCTAAGTCATTTTCCCTGAATTTGACCTCTTTGTCTGGTAGGCTCAAGTTCTAGAAACTGCCTATTATCACATTTAGAATGCCTGACCTACCTACGGCTTTAACAGTTTGACTGTGGTCTCTCAAGCATTGTTATCGTTAGTGTTATGACATTTTTCAGCAGCCGAAAGCCCCTGTGCTAGCAAGTGCCAGAGTCCTTGTCCTACCAATCAGCCCCTATCACGGAGGAGGCTCTAATCTGAACAATCCACTCGCCTCCTAGCTGGCATGTGCTTAATGCACCACGCTAGCTAGTTTTTTACTTCTCGGCTCTAATAATGTGGATCCCTTTAGAGAACAAAGCAGGCTGAAGGGTTCAAAGGTTAAATTACAAATTCAAGGGCATCACGAATAGATGTGTGTATGTTGCTTTGTAAGAACTGAATTAGTCTCTTAGCTGTTGCACCAGAGAATCACTTCTGTGCTAGCCATGAAACCCTCAGTAGCTGAAAGTTTGGGTCAGTGATTTATCCCTGAAATATGTACTTAGGATACAAAACTAATTACAATCAGGGTACTAATGTGCCCCCAAAGACTTGCATTGTTGTATATCATTAGCATTTCAAATTTGTTAAATTTTTCATAACACCTATATTTCCCCCCAAAGGGAGCACATTCTTTGCTGTGACCAAGCTCATAGTGTGGCCTCATAAAATGTAGCTTAATTATACCTTGAAGAATCTCCTTTAAATAGTCCACATTTATAGAAACAGGTGTGTATGTGGGGGCGGGGACAAAAAGATTTTCTTATTTTTAAGTACTGTGATAACTTTCACCTGCTTTTTTCACATGTTCTCATCATGAAGTCTGGAGTTTTGAATTGGTGCCAAATAAATATTTGTGAGATATATGAAGCTGAATGAACCAATGAATGAAGCAAAGAAAGAATATAAGAGAAACAGAAACGCTTTGACCTTTACCAGCCTGAGGTCATAGTTCCTCTTATATATTCTATTTCCTTGAAAATATTTTTAAAATCTAATATTTTTGTTTCTAAAATTGGTAGGTGCCCACCAATAAAGATGTATATTTAATGTAGTTTTTTTCTTTACCCTTACCCCCAAAAAAGTTCATTAAAGACATATGGAATCTTACTTTCAATACCATCTTTTTTTTTTTAAACACCTGTTTCGAGGAACATCACATACCATAAATTCACCAATTTAAAGTATGCAATTCAGTGTTTTTTAATCTATTCACAGAGTTGTGCAGCCATCATCACTAAAGAAACCCTTCTACCTATTAGGAGTCACTACCCATTCCCCTAACCCCTTGCAACCACTATCTACTCTCTCTATATAATTTGTCTATTTTAAGCATGTTCTATTAGTGGAATCATACAGTATGTGGCTTTTTATGACTGGCTTCTTTCACTTAACATAATGTTTTAAGGTTCATCCATGTTGTAGTGTGCATCAGAACTTCATCTCTTTTTACAATGCTGGATGGACATTTGTGTTATTTCTATTTTACGGCTATTAGGAGTAATTCTTCTATGAGCATTCATGTATAGGTTTTTGTGTGGACATGCATTTTCATTTCTCTTGGATATATACTTAAGAGTAAAATTTCTAGATCTAATTTTACTATGGTTAACATTTTGAGGAACTGCCCAACTTTTCCAAATTGACATTATTTTGTAAACCCACTAGCAGTGAATGAGGTTCCAATTTCTCCCCATCCTCTCCAACAATTGGTATTGGTTGCCTTTTTTTATTTTAGCCCTCAAAAGGGTTTTATTTTGTGTGTGTGTGTTGTTTTTTTTTTTTTACTTCTCCCCCTCCCCTCCCCACCCCCAGTTGTCGCTTCTCTGTGTCCATTCACTGTGTGTTCTTCTGTGTCCACTTCCATGCTTGTCAGCGGCCTGGGAATCTGTGTCTCTTTTTGTTGTGTCATCTTGCTGCATCAGCTCTCTGTGTGTGCAGTGCCACTCCTAGGCAGGCTGCACTTTTTTCGCACCAGACGGCTCTCTTATGGGGCACACTCCTTGAGCATGGGGCTCCCCCACGCAGGGGCCACCCCTGTGTGGCATGGCACTCCTTGAACATATGAGCACTGCGCGTGGGCCAGCTCCACACAGGTCAGGGAGGTCCTGGGTTTGAACCGCGGACCTCCCATGTGGTAGGCGGATGCTCTATCCGTTGAGCCGAGCCCACTTCCCTCAAAAGGGTTTTAATTCGTCTTCCATTATGGTTAAATATGTTGATCATCTTTTCATGTGCTAATTGGCCATTTATATGTCTTCTTTAGAATATTGTCTATTCAAGTTCTTTGTCAATTTTTTTTACTGGGCTTGTTTGTCTTTTTATTGTTTAGTGGTAAGAGTTCTTTGTATATTCATGATATAAGTCCCTTATTAGATATGTGGTTTGCAAATATTTTTCTCATGTTATGGGTTGTTTTGTCATTTTCTTGATAGTATCCTTTGACACATGAAAGTTTTTAATTTTGTTGAAATCCAAATTATCTGTTTTTTGTCATTTGTGCATTTGGTGTCTTGAATCCAAGATCTTGAAGATTTACTACTATGTTTTCTTCTAAGATTTTTATAATTTTAGTTCTTAAATGATTCATTTTGAGTTATTTTTATAGTAGTGGGGTCAGGGTCTAGCTTCATTCTTTTTATTTTCCCAAATTAATTATTTTGCATGTGACTATCCAGTTGTCCAAACTATTTTTCATAAAGATTGTTCTTTCCCCATTGAGCATCTTGCATTCTTGTCAAAAATAAATTTATCTTAGACTTCTGGGAAGATGGTGAACTAGAAAGACATGGGACCCTCTTCTCTCCTAGAAAAATAGCTAGAGGACAGGCTGAACAGCCTGGAAAAATATCTTCTAGGGTTTAGGATATGAGGTGAAGGCTGGATACCACCCAGAAGAAAGAGGGAAAAAGGAAAAGAATGGCCATGGCAAAAATGTGAGTTAAAACCAGCAGCTGCAACTGCCAGCTCCCTTCCTCACACTAAGGATACTTTTGAATTCTCAGACCTCTGGGCTGGCTATAGACAAAGGGAACTCCAGGATTCCACTGCCCTAGAAAAGGGGAGAGAGAGGGACACAGCCTAAGGCTGACTCAGCTTTTGACCCACAGATGTGATCTGCTGTGTCTCAAGAGCCATTCCTGGCCAGGCGGGCCCATGCCGCTGTTTGCCTTGAGAGCCAGCTTGGGATTAAAGAGCTCTGGGACTAGAGAGCTCTGACCCTCTAAATCTTCCTCTCTACTAACCAGGACTGATTGTTTGCTGATGCACCTCCCCAGAAAAAGCAAAGAGAGGGACACAGCCTAAGGCTGACTCAGCTTTTAACCCACAGATATGGTCTGCTGTGTCCCAGAAGTCCTTCCAGGCTGGGTGGGACTGCACCATTGTTTGCCTTGGGAACCAGCTCTAAAAGATTATGGGACTGAAGAGATCTGACCCTCCCAAGCTCCCTTTCTACAAACCTGGACTGATTGTTGAATATGAGGAAGGGAGTGGAATTATTTCCTACCTGGGGAAAGCTAGGGGGCTGCCAGTGAAGGCTGGAGAACTGTCTCTGAGAAAGTTTGAATTACAAGGCTCTTAGCCTCCAGGTAGGAACCTCTATCACATTGATCAGGTCCATGTTGCAGCAAACACTTTCAGACCAGGCATTAACCTGAGAGAGTTTCCAAAGAGTGCCATCCACTGGCAGACCAAGGCAGTGCATGTGAGAAAATTAAAAGTAATTAAGAGGCTTTTTCTGGCCTTTACAACATCCCTCTCCAAGGCCCTAGGAAGCGGGTCTGCCACCCATTACTGGTCCAGAGTCCAGTTTTGAGTAACTATCAGGGACTACCCAGGATGAACCAAAAATCAAAGAACAGCAGTAACACACAGCCTCCCACCACTAAATTCCCTACAAAAGAAATTGAGCACCTGCATAAACTACCATCCTAGTCAGATGCCTAGGCATCAGCAAAAAATTACGAGCTATGCTAAGAAAATGGAAGACATGGCCCAGGAAAAGGAATATATCAAAGCCCCAGAAGAGACACAGGATTTGAGACAACTAATTAACGAGATGCACACAAATTTCCAAAATCAAATTAATGAGTTGAAAGACAATATGGTGAGAGAAATATGATTTATTATTATTTTTGAATTAATGAAAATGCTCTAATAATGATTGAAGGGATGAAAGCACAACTATGTAATTATACCAAATTCCATCTATTTTACACATTGGATGAATTGTATGCTTTATTAATATGTATCAAAAAAATCCATTTGTTAAAAAAAATTAATTGGCCTTAGATGTATAGATTTACTTCTAGATTCCAATTTATTCCATTGATCTATATGTCTAACCTTAGGCAAGTACCTCACTATATTGATTACTGTAGCTTTGTAGTAAGTTTTGAAATGAGGAAATGTCTGTTAACATTTTAAATCAAAGAAATATGATGCTCACATCACATTACAGTAGTCAGCAGTCCATCCTACTTTCCCTACAAGGAAAATATTTTGCCTTTGGGCCATGTGACATAAAATTCAGTATCAGTAAAAGCTGGATCATCTAATCTTAGTAACATAACATTTTGAGCTTTGACAATCCAATCCACTATTTTCTTGAAGTTGAGGTGGAAATTATTCTTGCCTGTCTTTACTCCTTTCTCAGGGCCTCAGTTATATTTTCCGCAATCAGTCATGAATGTTTATAATTTCGTAAGAGCATTAGTGTTTTATAGGCCAGGTACAATCTAAATCCATGGAGGGGGGACCATTTTTCTCCAAGGCATTGAAGTCCTAGGAGTGCTGTTAAATAAGCAAGCAGACCATTTAACTTTGGCCAGCACATCTCCATTCAGAACTTTTCCAAGAATTGAGGAGAGGTAATTGCTATATATTTGCATAATTAAAGGCCCTTAGTGGGGTTTCTCAGAACAGAGAACACTCTGACCCAGAGTTTGTTTTTAAATGGCAGTTTTCCTATCTCCTCCAGAGTACTCTATAATAAGTAATTTCTTATAAATCTGCTCAGATCTTTCAGTGGTACTCCTATGGTTTCTTTTAGTATTTTACATGAAATAGCTCTGTGAGCTTGACAAAGTTTCTATAGGCCTCTCAGCCTTAGTTTCCTAGTCTATAGAATAGGTACAATGATATGATCTGTTTTTAGTTATGTGAATTAAATGTGCCTTGGAAACATTATTTGTACATTTATAAACATTTTTCACCTGTTCGTGTATAAATGTACATTAACATACGAGTGCTATGCTTTCTTCTCTCTTTTGTCTTCTTAGGCTCTAGTATTTCATGACTTTGACTCTCACACTGGGTCTGGGTATGCCCAGAGAATCAAATTTGTCTTGTAGTTTTATTTTTTACTCAACATTATACATGGCTTCTTGTACTGAGTAGGTGTTCAAAGATTTCAAACACAATTGGCAATTGCTCTCCATGTAGGATATTGTCAATATAGGATATTTCTAGGTCTGCCATAACAAAGTGCCACAAACCTGGTAGAAACACCAGAAATTTATAGTCTTACAGTTCTGGAGCATAGAAGTCTGAAATCCAGGGGTCAGCAGGTCCATGCTCCCTCCAAAGACTCTAGGGCAGTGTCCTTCCTCGCCTCTTCCCAGCTTCCGGTGGTTTGCTGGCAATCCTTGAAGGGCCTTGACTGGTACATGTAGCACTTTATTCATTTCCCCCTCCATCTTCACATGACCTTCTCCGCCTGGGTCTGTCTGTGTCTGTGTCCAAAATTCTTTTTCTGCTAAGTATACAGGTCATGTTGGGCTAAGGCCCATCCTAATCCAATTTGGCCTAACCTTATCTAATAATAGCCTCAAAGACCTTATTTCTAAAAAGGTCACATTCATGGGATTAGGGGTTAGAACTTGCAACATGTCTTTTTAGAGAACACAATTCAATACAATTTAAATGATTCTCTCAGCAACCCTTTATCCTACATATAATTCAACATCGGTAATCATAACCTGAGATTTCTATTAAGTTATTACATAATCATCGATGTTATCAAGAATTTACTAATTCTCCTATCCATTTAAAAAATTAAGCACATTAATAAAGTACTACATCATGCAAGTAAATGTATTGTAAATAATTGAATCATCAATACTCAGTGTGTAAGTTTCCTTTGCCTGTTTGTTTTTCCTTCCCCCATAAATACTTAATGAATGCCAACTAGGTAGCAAATATCGTGTTAAATGCTGAGGATATAGCAATGAACTAGAGAAATATGAAGCATATAATTCAGTGGGGAACACAGACATTGAACAAGTAACTTCAAGTGTGTTGAGTGTTAGGAAGGTGGAAGGTCTCGATATCCAAAAAGCAAAGGGTAGACTAAGCAACAGCAGAAAGAAAATGGAGATACGGGTTGAACATAGGGTTTGTGTATAAAGTAGTTGATTATTCAGATGCTCAAAAGAGGTTAAAAAGCAGATGGGTACAGAGAAAAGAAAAAGCCATTTAGAGAAAGGAGAAAACATAGCATTCATTTGTTCTTGTTTCTGTGTCTATTCTGTCGGGCACTGACTAAGTGCTGAGGCTACGGTGGTAAACAAAACTAGGCCAAGTCTCTCCTCTCATAGAGTTGACATTCTATTAAGGGAGAAAATATTAATCAAGTAATCATATGAGCTATATGTAATCACCACGCCAACTGAGATAAATGCTGATAAAATGGCTGTGCTTGTATAACTTCTGTACCAAAGGAATTAATAATAGACAGAGGGTGTTAAGGAAAACTTCCTTGAGAAAATTACTGTATTTGAGATCTGAAGAATAGGTAGGGATTAAAGAAGAAGGATTTTTCCAGGTAGAAACACAGTATGTGCAAAATCTTGGTGAAATAAAGCAAGGCACATTCAAGGGATTCAAGAAGGCCTGCTAGTTTGACTGCAGTGAGAGAGCAATGTGCTGAAGGCAGCAGAGGGTAAGATGGTGCAGGAACGGACAAAAGGGAAGACTGGTTTTTCTGCATTTTCCTTCTAGATTTCCTGGGGTCACTTATACTTAAGCATGCTACTTTATTGGCAGAATAGTAGGAAAATTCTCATATATTCCTATAAAACATGTTCAGTGTTTTTTAAATCGACATGGTGTTTAATAAAGTATAAGCTTTCCATAAGTCCATTCATCAGTTCCTACCTCTCCCATCAATTCTCTATAACAAGGACAGGAGAGAACATTTACTACTTGCTCTGCATGTGCCAGGCATTAAAGTATGGATTCTCTTTCAGTCTTTACTTCAACTTTAGGCGCTTGTACTCTTGATATTTCCCTTTTAAAAAGGAGAAAACTGAGGCACAAGATATTAAATAAGTTGCCGTAGTTCACACAGCTGGGATGTTGAATTCCAGGTTATTTGACTTTGATTCTTACATTAATAATCACTACACTATCGTGGCTCCCTGTATGTCTACTAAAAATGAAAAATGTGTCTCTGAAGAAGGAGCAATTTGTCAGAGAATCTCAAAACTGGCTTTGCAATTTAAAGCTACTGAAATAGCCAGACTCAATTACCAAATGCCACATTGTTGACTAAACTCCACTTGGTAGGTGAAAAGGTAAAGCCACGTCTTATTCTTTAGCCAATAAGTGGCAGTGCAGGACAGAGATCTCCAGGGGGAGTTCAGTATTTACTAATCTTATTTGTCATCATATGTTTCTGTACAGAGATGAGAGCGTAAGATTGATGAGGCTCACACAGTCAACAAAGCCCCACTTTGCTCACAGTACTGGAGAATGGAGCACAAGTTATGCTGCTCTGCTCTTCCCTTCTCATTTCAGGAGTCATTTCTCCTGCTTCCTCTTCCTAGGGCATTCGCCTCACATGGTTATAAGAATTAGAAAATATGTGTAAAGTGCCTGGTATGTAGCAGAGAAGGGAAACTTCTTTTTGTCATAGAGTTAGCTAATCAGGAACTGTTCCAATAGCCTTCTTTGTGTTTTATCATTATAATTTTTCATTATTAATTGTCAATTAAATATGGGAAGGTGTATTTAAATGTTACTATACTATATCACATACTATATCACATATTGTTTTTCTACTTGTTGACTATATGGATATAAATTTCTCCTGTCTTTGTGTCTAGTTATAAGCAGTACCTTCGGAGACCATCATGTAGATTCTATAAAATCAGTGTCACCTAAAGAAACCTCTAATTCCTTCTTAATTAAATCTTTCCCTTTCCTTATCTAGCAGTAGACCAGCATTATATAAATGTAAAACTGTAGAAGCTGCTTATGTAGATCAAAACAAATGTTCAGTGACTATTTTCTTTAGTCACGACACTATACTCATATATAAAGGAAAAAAAACATCATTGTTGGGTGCTAGAAAGGATAACTTGCCAGCTTTAAAAAGAGAAAGCATTTTATGACCTCATGGATTTAGGCAGTGGGACAAGGAGGACCTCTGAGAATTTTATATTTTGTCTGCAGCTTTTACAAATGTACCTTACTTTTTTCCCCCTGAGAAGAGATCCCTTATCAAAGCTCCTAAATGAGAGTTAAATTCCAAAGTCACTGTAGGGCTCATTTTTATTTTTTGGTTCAAAGTTCTAATATCACCTGTCTCCACCACTCTCAGTAAAGTACCCTTGCCCAGTGACTCTCTGTCTCAATACCCTGTTGATTTCCTTTATATACCCCTTCTTAGAGTCTGTATGTTATCAGTCAGTCTATTATTTTCCAGTTCCACTAAGATGCCCACCAGTGGCTCACTATGTTCAATAAATTTTTGGTGGCTAAGCATGCTAGTAAGTCACTCTACATAGAAGCCAGAGTCCAAAGCAGAAAGAAGCTGACAATAATGGCAATTTTTTAATTTTTAGCACTTCAAAGCTAAGCACGTGAAATAAATTTAGAGACAAAGATGGATGTGTTTTCCTTTTGGAAGAGATATTGATCCAGAGGAATGTGGGGAGATCTCCCAAACTCAATATTTCCTTTGTTAGCAGGTGATTGACATGCCTGTAATTTTTGATCAGAGATACACTGTTAAAATGAAATAAGAGCCCCCTCTACTCTTACTGAACTGTTGTGTTTTGAAGGATTTTTAAAAGTGGCATACTGTTTGCCTCAGCTAATCAGGGCCCAATTAGTGTATTCTGAAAGGAAGTATATGAAAGTGTTCAGTATTGCCTTTCATGAGTGAACTTTAAAAAAATAATTTCCCTTTAACTGTCCCATTGACAAACAATAGAGATAGTCATAAGTCTGTTGAACACTTCAAGGTGGAAAATGAGCAATTGGAGAAATGTTCTTCCTTGGGAGACCAAACTGGTCTCCCAGAACTGGTCTTCCAGAAACTGAGTTCCAATCCCCTTTGTGGCCCTGATTTGCTCTGTTGTCCTCACTTATTATGATAAGAAGCTTAGCCTTGAATGTGAGTTCCCTGATGGCAGTCACTTTGGCTTACATATTCTGGTAACCTAGCACCTAGCACAATGCTTGGCGAGTAGTTGATGCTCAATAAAAGCTTCTTAAATTAAATGGATTGCCCTCTCTGTACTTTTGAATTCTTTTTTTTTTAAGTGATTAGAAGAAGAATTTAAAATATTTTCATAGGGCAATGAGTGCATGATGTCACTTGCTGTTTGCCAACCAAAGAGTAAAGCTAGAAAACATTTGCTTATAAATGCTGCATTAATTTGAGGTTTTTAAAATTACTGAAATAAAGGTAAAATGGTCAAAGAGTATCACTTAAAGATGAACAACTGTATTACATCTGTGGAGACTTTGTATTTATTTCTTTGAGTGACAGTGCCGTTTCTTGCTGGAAATAAAGCATTACAAATGTAGCCTTCATTTGACCAGGTGGCCTTGATGCCTCTAAAATGAATGGTGAATCTGGGAATATAAATTATAACCACATCATAAACATCTTCTGCTTAACATGGGTCATGATTCAAAAGAGTGCATTTTAAGGTTGTCTTGAAGGTTACACAGGAAATCTTGTCTTAGATAGTTAATATTTCAACAAAAATCAGTTTTGCAACAGTTAGCAAGTAGGTAATCTGCTTAATTGCTTTACTACTAAATTTCTTAATATTTAATTAAGAGACACAATTAACTACAAATTTTCTTTGAGCTGAATTCATGTTTGTAGAAAAATGGAAATGAGTGAGTTACTTACTGGATGTGTAGTACTAGCTTGTGCAGCCAGCTGTAGAGAGCACCTGATGTAAAAAAAGAGGATTGTAGGAGCTTATCCTCTCCTTGCCTCCAAAATGATCCTCATGGTTTTTTCTAATTGTTTTTTCTAATTGTCCAATTGTAAAGCTCAGAAAATTTTCACCCTCTCCACTGAATCTATGTTGGCCCTTTTTGTCCACAGTTTCACTTTCTCCTTGATAATCTAAGCCACCCTTGTTATGCCTTGGAAAAAAATACTAATAGCCAAATCATCTATACTACTTTACTGTTTAGAACATACGTTGAAATCTGCTATTTCTTTTGGTCTTTACAAAAGCTTATAATATCGTCGTCATCATCATCATCAACATAATCATCCACATTTTACTTATGGGGAATGTAAATATAAAGGATAGGAAATACCTTCCTCAGCTCCGTATACTAGTAAGTGTCAGAACTGGGAATTAAACCTCAGTTTTCTGCCTTGCAATCCTGACATTGCTATTTTCACTTGAAATGGGCTCCATTCTTATGTCAAAGAATTGGATATCTACTAATTTGGGTGCCTGGCCTCTGTCCTTATTTTGTGAAGAAGATATTTTGAGGTATAACTTCAAATGCTAGTTCCCAACAACTAGTCAATGATGAAATGTCTACCTGTCTACAGAAAAAAAAAAAGGATTATTTTTTTTTTAGTCAATTTAAAGGGCAATTTTTATCCTGACATTATGTCCTTCTCTTTTTTAATGCCGAAAAGGTATTTCTTTTATGAATTGGTGATGAAAGAAGATGGTGATGTTTTTACTGTCAATACTTAGAAACACGTGTGTTAGTATCACCCTTTCCTTTTTTTCCCCTTAAAATTCTATTGCTCTATCAAATCCAAAAGTCTTTAAACTAGTGTTTTCAAAAACAACACACAGCTGATAGAATGGGTCACAGGAAAAAGTCCTGCTTCTTACAGACTGGGCCCTTAGAGCTCAACAGCAGTCAAGGGGCCACACAAGCCGACTAAGGGGGGCAGCCTACAATGCCAGCCCCTCTGCTGGCATTGCCTGGAGGGCAGAGCGCTTGGGCCTCAGCACTTATGATAAGTCTTATTTTCATGGTTACATTTTTTCTTTAAGATTTGTTGTATTTATTTATTTCTCTCCACCCCCACGTTGTTTGCATTTGCTCTGTTTGTTGTGTTTGGTCTTCTTTCGTTAGAAGGTACTGGGAACCGAAGCTGGGACCTCCCATGAGGGAGGGGGTGCCTGATTGTTTGAGCCACCTCTGCCCCCTCTTTGTTGTGTCTCTCATTATGTTTTCCTCCATGTGTCTTTTGTTGCATCATCTTGTGTCAACTCTCTGCGACAGCCTATTGTATCAGCTTGCTGTTTTGCTCAGCTTCTTTTGGAGGTGCCGGGAACCAAACTCAGACTTCCATTTATGGTTAGATTATTAATATCCTGTTACTGAAAACAAAACAGTAGCTTCTCTTTCATCTCTTCCATGTAGTTTTGGAGCCGGCCACTGAAGTTTTTCAACTATTTAGGATAAGGCGCTATTGACTTATGTATACACGTACCTCCTCACGTTTGGACCAGGCAATCAGCTCCCTTCATCCCTAGAGAGAAAGTATGTGGTAGACCGCTTCATCAGTCTAGCTCTACCAAAGAGAATGGTTTCTAAAAGGTGCAGATATTTGCACTGTCCTTTTTTGCCAGATTCTTCTTGCACAACTACAACCTGCCCTGACTCCTTAAGGATTAAGGAAAACAAACAAACAAGCAATCAGAAACTATCCATCACTGGAGATCATTGCTGGACTGGGCTTCGGAAGGAGTTGTAAAACCCAAATGCCATGTAGCTAAGAACTACAGTGTTTGAAAAGTTGATGCAGTGGGAATAGCAAGAATTTAAAAGCACCGCTTAGTGGATGCTCAGAGGCGGTCTGTTACCATTTGAGGTACAGCTGAGGGACTTTACTAAGACAGCAGATTCACTCCTAGAAACACAACCACTGCTTACCAGACTGGTACAAAAAGTTTCTTTTATTGAGTTTTCCTTTTGTTTCTTTATTAAAGTTCAAAGATGGAAGCAAAGGTGCTTGAAAAATACGGCTACTCTACCTGAATTGTTTAGAAACCCTGAGTGTGCTGAAGTAGAAAGAGCATGGTGGAGCCTCACAAATCTCAGAGATTTGTTTCCAAATTCAGCACTTAAAGCAAAATTGCCCTTGAAATATCCGTAAGCTGTGGACCTATACATGACTGTGTTGGAGATAGACATACTATTTTTTCCATCAAAACTGGAAGAAATTAATTACTGTTCCTTTGGTTAAGCAGATGAAGAAGTTAGTTTAAGTTTAGAGCCATGTTGTATGAAATATAGATACCTTTAAATACATAGGAAAGTGGATGTGGCTCAGGCAACTGGCCTCCCACCTACCACACAGGACGTTGCTAGTTTGGATCCCAGTGCCTCCTAAAGAAGACAGCAAGCTGGCACAAAGGCAGGCACAGCAAGCTGACACAAGAGACACAAGAAGAGGGAACTTGGTGAGACACAACAAAGTGAGGAACAGAGGTTCCTGGTGCCTCCTTAAGAAGGCAGTGAGCTGATGCGACAAGATGACACAACCAGAAATGTGGGGAGGAAAAACAATGAGAGACACAAAAAAGCAGGGAGCAGAGGTGGCTCAAGAGATTAGACACCTCCCTCCCTCTCAGGTCCTGGGTTTGGCTCCCGGTGCCTCCAAAAAAGAAACAAGGAAAATGAACAGACACAGCAAGTGCAAACAGCAAGGGGGTTGGGGAGAAATAAATAAATAAAATAAATCTTAAAAAAATAAAAATAAACACATAGACAACCTGGCAAGGTACTTCCTTTGTGTGTAGGCTGTGAAAATTGAAACAGAAAATAATATAGGATTGGTTCCCCCATCTCTAATGCAGTATGGGAAGTTTACAAAGTAAGCAACCTGGAGAGCAAATTGCCCACACTATATACATGCCTTTCTCTTCTTTCTCACATACTACCCCACTGTGTGGCCTCTGTCAAGCCGTTTTACCTCTCTGAGCCTCAGTGTTATTTTCTGCATAATGGGGATGATGTTGCTCCCCATGAAGAATCAATTGGGACAAGTGTGTAAACATATTTTTTCTAATTATGAAATTAAGATATGCCTTGTTACAAAAAGATGATAGAAAAATATCTAAAGAAGAAATGTCTGAAGGGAATAAAACTGAAAAGAGTGACGTTGCACTCTTAAGAGAATGGCACATAATACCAATATGTTATACAGTAAATGAAAATACAACAATGTGCACGTTATGTTTTGGAAGCATAGTAGGCACCCCAATAAAGACAGCAACTGAGCTGAGTCTTGAAAGATGGTTAACAGTTAAAGCATGCAAGAGAGTTGGCAGGGTATTCCATGCACCAAGAGAGCAAAGGCAAGGAAGCATGAAAGGTCATGGTTATATAGATGACATGGACAGTCTATGTATCATGGTTGTCAGGAAGCGAGAAGTGGGAGGCAATGAAGCTAGAAAGACAAATAAGGGTGAGGTCATGGGGGGCCTTATTTGAGATGCAAATGAGCTTGGGTTAGTCTTTTGGTGGCTGAAGATTTTTGAGCATTTTAAGCAGTGGAATGACATAATAAGTTTTTATTTCAGAACTTGATTGCTACAGCTCCATTTTGGAGATTAAAGTGCTGGAAAAAAAGGAAAACTTGTCAATATTCCAGGCATGAAATAATCAGAAAATATCCTATGACACAGAAAGGATTAGAGAGATGAACGAGACTTGATATATAGTTTGGGTGGAGGTAAGAAGAGGCAGTAAAGGGTGCGGAATGACTCCCAAGTTTCTGTCTTGGATGATAAGGTGTCACTGAGTTGGGAAGCAGGTTAAGTTTGGAGATGAAGAGATGGCAAGCTCATTTTAAGCCATACCAAGTTTTATAATTTATCATCTGTCCTGGTTTGGGTCTTCTGTGGACCAAAGAAAATCCTGTTCTTGACGCAAACCCATCCTGTGCCAGTAAACCTATTGTATGGGATGAGACCTTTTGGTTAAATTCAGTTAAGGGACGTTTTGATTAGATCACTTCAGTTAAGGGCTTTTGATTAGATTGTGGGACCCTTTGATTGGATTGAATTTAGTTGGGGGCCTTTGATTGGAGTATTTCAGTGAGATGTGTCCCAAGGTAAATCTCCACCCTCTTGCTAGAGGAGAAATATGCAGAGACACACAGAGAAAGTGAGATGCCATTTTACCCTAACATGTGTGAGAGGACTTCAGGATTGTCTACAGTTGCAGAAAGACAGAGAAACCCCAAGAGGCTGAGAGAGAGGCTGAAAGTTGCAATCACTGGAACATCCCAAAGCTGAGGAGACAAAGCCTAGGAAGAGAAGAGTCATATGCCTGATCACCCACAACTGAGCTCAGGGAGGAGGTGAGCCTGGAGACTGGCTGCCATTTTGTCTTGCCATTTGCAGGAGTCCAGGGTTGCCAGAAGCCAACCTTTGGTGTGACAGCATCTCTGATGATGCCTTGATTTGGACACTTTTTCCAACCTTAGAATTGTAAGATTTTACCCTAATAAATTCCCATTATAAAAGTCAATCCATTTCTGGTATTTTTCTTGCAAAGTGTATTAGCCAAAAGGGGTGCTGATGCAAAGTACCAGAAATCTGTTAGCTTTTATAAAGGGTATTTATTTGGGATAAAAGCTTATAGACCCTAAAGAGTCCAACTCAAGGTTGGTTTCTCACTAAAGTCAATTGCCATGTGTTGAAGCAAGATGGTTGCCAATCTCTGTGAGGATTCAGCCTTCCTCTCCCTCAGCTACAGACTGGCACAGGGCTTGTCTCTCTTCCTGGGGCCTCAGGATCAACGTTCTCTCCTCTTCAGTGTCATGACAAAGTTCTCTCCTCTGGCATATGGAATTCTCTCTTCCCATGTATCTTCTTTGTGTGTGTCCATCTATATAGCCCATCAAGGGGGCAGGGACTCAACCCTGATGTGGTCAAATCAAAGCCCTAATCTTAACATATTTTAATCAAAGACATCTCAGCTGAATCTAACACAATCAAAAGGGATCACACCTAGAGGAACAGACCAGTTTATAAACAATCCTTCTTTTTGAAATTCATAAGTAATATCAAATTGCTACAGGCATCATTTAGCAAACTAAACATTTCAGTAACAATGCTAAGTAAAATCCCATAAAAATCAGCTATAGACCTGCAGTCTGTCTTGGGGCAAATCTTCCCACTGGCTGTTGACCTGTAAAACTTATAAAACAGGTTACCTGCTTCTAATATTCAAAGGACAGACAGTCATAGAATAAATATTCCCATTACCATAACTAGAAATTGGAAGGAAAAGAGGGGTCACAGGCCCCAAACCATTCCAAAAACCTATGGGGCATATTCCATTCGATTTCAAAATCTGAGAGTCATCTATAGAATCATGTCTAATTCTCCTTTGGGCCTCATGGAGGTCCACCCCCTCCAAGGACTTGCCTACAGCCATCTGGGTACAAGTATCTGGCTTCACCTGCAGGAATACTGGGTTGATAGCCACACTCTCCTCAATCTCTGGGGCAAGACCCAACCCCCTCAAAGCAGTGGGGTGGTGACCTAACTCTCCCCAGTCTCCAAGGAATGTGCCCCACCCTCTCTGAAACCTGGGGTGGAAACACTCTCCTTGAATAATGAGACAGAAGGCCCATTTATCCAAACCTGGATAATTATGAGTGTCAAAGGGGACACTTACTAATTTTGCCAGGACAATAAATGTACTCCACTATTCTCTTGGGAAAACTAGAATTTAAAGTCACCATATCTTTGAGACATTCAAGTAGATATGTCTATGCTAATCAGACATTGAATATATGAGAATAACACATCACCAGGATTGAAGATTTACAATAAGACATTAGTGTAAAGGTTAGAATTGAAACCATGGGAGAGGCTGATATCACCCTAAAAGCAAAAGAAAAGAAGAGAAGGCCAAGGGACCTATGGGAATGCAAGTGTTTAAATGGAATACAATGGAAGCAGACTTAGCTCAATGGATAGAGCATCCACCTACCACATAGGAGGTCCACGGTTCAAACCCTGGGCCTCCTTGACCCGTGTGGCCCACACGCAGTGCTGATGCGCACAAGTAATGCTATGCCACGCAGGGGTGTCTCCCGTGTAGGGAAGCCCCATGCACAAGGAGTGTGCCCTGTAAGGAGAGCCGCCCAGCGCAAAGGAAAGTCCAGCCTGCCCAGGAGTGGCATCGCAAACACAGAGAACTAACGCAGCAAGATAATGCAACAAAAAGAGACACAGATTCCTGGCGCTGCTGAAAAGAATAGAAGCAGACACAAAGGAACACACAGCGAATGGACACAGAGAGCAGACAACTAGGGGGGGAGAAGGAGAGAAATAAATACAAAATAAATAAACCCAAAAGAGACCAGAGGCACAGAAATTTGATACAAATTAACAGAGAGCAGACAGCAGGCATTTTGAGGGAGTGTTCATCAATGCCTAGTGCAGCAAAGAGTCCAGTAAGATGAGGACTGAAAAATATGCCTTGGATTTGGCAGCCTGGAATTGAGTTTTGTGATAGTTATTTCATGTGAGAGCTGAGGATTGTATTCAAATGCAGTAGGTTGAAAGTGAATGGGAAATAAAGAATTAGGAAAATCAAATACATCTCTAAAGAAGGAAAGAGATAAGAAAGGGACATAATTAAATGAGTATAGAGTCAGGGGAAATTTTACTTTATATTTTTTTTCCAGTTGTCAGAACTTTGACAACTTTCCATGACACACTGCTGCAGAAAAGTTATTTGAGAACATTTGGCTGTTTGAAGATGTTCAGAAGGCTGACTAACTCAAGAGACCTCAAAAGGGTTGGATATTATGATTCTGGCTGAAGATGAGACTGGGTGGTCTGGTCGTGTGCCTGCTCCTAAATTGCTGAACTGAGGCTGCAGCACTGATTTTCTTATCTATGGATACAAAGTGTGTCCTCTCTTCTGAACAGCCTATAGGCATTGTAGAGTTTGGTGATATTTCCATTCGCTAAAGGTTGCCAGTGCAACATACCAGAAATGAGTTGGCTTCTACAATGGAATTTATTAATTTATAAGCAAAAAAAAGTTCAAATTAAGGCAATGACAAAGTTCTCTCCCCAAAGTTCATCTACTGGCGATCCCAGACTCCTACCATGTGGAAAGACACAGTGGCAGCTCTGCTGGCATCTGCCTTCTCCTCCAGGCTCACCTTCACCCTGAGCTCAGCTGTGGGCAGTCAGGCACATGGCGATATCCACTCCTCTCTCCCCTCTCCTCTGGGCCTTGTTGCTAGTTCTGCTTTGGGCTGCTCCATCTGTGGCTTTTCTCTCTCCTGGTTTCATTTATTTCAACTTCTGGAGGCTTCTCTCTGTTTCTGCCACTTTTTTCTGTGTCTGTGGCTTTTTATTCCTCTGCTTATAAATGATTCCAGTAAAAGAAATAAGACCCAACTTGGGCCATGCCCTACTGGAGTGATAAAATCAAGAGGAATGTCCATTAATGGAATCTAATCAAAAGGTCTCATCTACAATAGGTTTACACACATAGAAATGGATTAGGTTTAAGAACAGGATTTTCCGCTGTGCCCCTAGCTTCAAACTATCAAAGGTATTTACCAACATTCTAGTACTGGATAATAAGGAAACCTTTCCCTCATAGTACTTGGTAGACTTATTACCAAGGCAAGAATGAGAGAGAGAGGGAGAGAGAAATCTGAATAGACAGTTCCATCCCCAACCTCTATTTTATTGGCAAGCTTCTTGCTTCCCAATCAACCTCCTTCACCTCCAGCAATTCCTCTTCTCTCTTCCACAATACTCTCTTGTTTCTGTTTCTTATCTCCTCTCCATTTGAAGTGACCAATCATGGGGAGTGGAAGTAGCTCAAGCGATTGAGCGCTTACTTCCCATGGGGGAGGTCCCATGTTTGAATTCCAGTGCCTCCTAAAAACAAAAAGAAACAAACAAAAAACAAGCAAAACAAACAAAAAAACCAACTTAGACGACCTGATGTGTCTCAGTGGTTGAGTGCTGGCTTCCCACATACAAGGTCTCAGATTCAATCCTTGGCCACTAGTATCTCTAAAAATAAAAATTAAAAAGTATAAAATAAAGTGACCAATCACTCATTCTCTCCTTGTGAAGATCACAATGAAGGAGGGCCTCATTTCTTCAACTAATAATTGCCTGAAACATCATAGACCCCCACGCCATTAGCTCTCATGAACACTTAGAAAGCAAAACGTATTTGAAGCTTTGGAAAGCTTTTTAGAATTACTGAACTCTGTTCTTGTACACTCAGCTAGTTCAGACTAGTAACTGTCTCTGGCTTTCATTTGGAAAGACTCCATGGGGGACATCTTTAGAAGAGTTTTGGAACCAATGTGTGAATGTACAGCATGAGGCAACATTATTTGGTTCCATCATGTTTATTTAATACTTGTTTTCTTATTTTCATTAACCATCTAGAACACGAAACAGATGCTCTTTGGTGTCATTTACAAAACAGTCTATTATTCTTGCAAAATACTCAAGATCCTCGCTCAACGTAGGCTGAAAACAGTCCTCTTCTTTGGAAGCATGGACAGCTATTTGTTCAGCTTTACAGAAGATGGGTTGTGCTTATAAAGTTCATCCAGCAGCCTGCTGGTGTTCTTTATTCATCAACTGCTCTGTGGGACAGTAATGCCTTTCCAGCAGGTATAAGTGATGGGTTGTTTTTGCATTTTAATAGCACTAATCTTGTATGATACGATCCATAGGCTTTATACAGTAAGTGTAACAATTAAAACATCCTCACGGGCTCCTTTAGGGCCCTGCATTGGCATGTGTGAGAATTCAAATACTGCTTAGTGATTTTATTTCCAGCCAGTTTATTCCTATAAATCTATATTCTCAAGTCACATGTCTTCTGCTCCTGTTTTTGCTCCTACCCTAATCCCCTGCCTCCTACAAAATTCTTTGGTATGTGGAGTTCCTATGGAAACAAGCCATCTCTAACCACTCTCAATAAAGTAATATCCCACCATTTAATCTCTTTAATATACTATTTTTAAAATTTCCATCAGAGTAATTAACACGCTCTGTGATTATCTCATTTTTTCTTACTTATTAAGTCACACTGTTTCCTTCACTGTAACATAAGCTCCATGAGGACAGGAACCTTTTCTTTTACATTCCTTGCTATTTATACTGCATTGGATCTGACCCATACAAGCAGTTAGCAAATGTTTGTTGGTTGAAGTATTGCTCTTCAGGTAGACCTGCCAAATTCTTCCTTTGTTCCTTGCATTTTAAACATACTTATATCATAGCATATTTAATGAATGAATTTGTGTGACTTACTCTCAGGCCTCAGTAGATTCTGCAGACTGAGAACTCCTTGAGAGAAGGGAATAGTTCTCATTCTTCTTTGATTCCCTAGTACCTAGCACAAAGTCTGGAATAGAGTCAGAGCTCGATAAATATTGGATGAATTACCTGTAGATTTCTACTGAATTAAACTTTATTTAATAAACTTTTTCTGAGCCCATAGAAAACAAAAAAATATTATATTTATATATATATAGAGAGAGAGAGTATTGAAAATCTCTGATTTCTATTCCAGAAGAGAGGCAGTAAATCTACAGATTTAAGGATTCTTCATGTTTTCAGGAAAATAAACTTTGTTTTGTGTATTTTGACAGAAACTGAGTTTCAACCTTGATTAGTACTTCTGACGTGAGGGAAAATATAAGATTAGTTGGCACTCTATGTTTCTAAATCTAGTAGAACAGGATTAAAGATAGTGAGTATGGTTACCAATGGATACATCTCCAGCTAACATTTTTAATAGTGTGTTTGGAGGCTCTCTATATCCTTGGTGGAATAAGGAGGGTTCACATCTGCTAATGTGCCTGGTATTGATTACCTCCCCAAGACCCTGTTGGATGTCCCTCTTCCTCTCTGGCAGCAGCAAAGGGCAGAAAACTAATGGACACACAGCTACCCCAATTGCTGTAAATCAAATTATCTTTCAAAGAACCAGGAGAATGGGCTCTGCTGTCCCTCAGTGCAGGACTTCTGTCACAAAGCATGTTCATAGGAAAGACAGGTACTCTTGGTTCCCTTGTGAGGTATCTAGCCCAAGACATCCTCAAGCAGACAGTTTTAATGTGTTTTTTCTCCCACAACTCAAATTCTTTCCAGCATGACCAACATATTTATATCTAGTATGTGTATGTATTTGCATGTATGTACATAACCACATAATTGTATCCTTTTTTCTATGAAAGCTCATAAAAGATGGATTTCTCATTGAGTCTTAACCTAACTATTGCTATCTCTTTTTAATGCAATAACTTCATTACCTAATGATAGTACCTATCCCCTTGTTTTAAGAAATACTTCATATCATCTCGATTCCATATGTTAAAGAAATATCATGAGACAATTGTCTAAAAGATTTTGAATTTGATTTATAAAATAGTATTCCTTTAGTTCAACAAATTGAATTCCAAGTCCAAAATTCAAGCCACGAATATCTTTTAAAAACAAATATGTACCTGTAAATTTTCTATGCTCTAAGACCTAAAACCATTCAAAGATTACCATCATTTTTCCATGTTTACAGCTTATAGAATCCTTTCAAATCCTATTGCACTTAAACATATCCATTATAAGACTTTTAATTTACTCTAACCATGACTACATTTAATAAGTGCTATTTCAGACAGGAAATGGAACTACTATAGTGATAAACTCCTTTCCCCTAGTTTATTAAAGGAATCTGTTTACATCATACTGATTCTTTTCAACTTTATTATAATGCATGAAATAACCAATACAGTTGGGTTGAGTATAATGGGGGGAGGGAGAGGAAGAAAACAACACACACAGTAATAGCTGACTTTTAATGAGAATTCTTTAGGGCTTTGACCAAGCAGATCCAAAATAATTCATCTATGATAGTGGCAAAAGCAAATTACTCACAATATTATACTTCTAAGGACTGTTGCAATATTCCCAAAGCTGTAATGTCGCCTCTTATAGATATGCTAGAATCAACTTTATGACTTTCGCTATTAGTTGCTGAGAAACATTTTATGATTGCGGCCAGATTCTTTACTATGTTCGTGTCTTAATACCCCATAGTGGCATTTACCTTCTGATGATTAAATGATCAATAATGTAATTTGTTTAAATGTCATTGACAATGGAAGCATTTTCAGAAAACCAGCCATGTTTGTATGATTTTTATTCCAAGGGGGTGGGGGAGGGCGAATGGGATTTGAGTAATGTTATTGACAATCTGCGTGTTGAAATGACTTGAGGTTTTGACAAACATAAAATGGTTTCCTTTTTTGGAAAGTGGATCATTAATTAAAAATCAATTTTACTGTTTTTTAATCATTATGTTGGATGCAAAGAGACAATGAAAAGAGTAGATTTTGGAGTGTGATTGATCTGAGTTCATTTGCTAGCTTTTACTATATGTGGCTGACTTTGGGTAAATTGTATAATTTCCTCAAAACTTCAGTTTTCTGTTCTGCAAAAATGGAGATAACAATACAGACCTTGCAATATTTTATGAGGAATAAAAAGATGGTGTTTTTAAAGTACCTAGCAGCCACAAGATATATTGTGGTAGTTATGTGTGTTATTGTTAACCCCCAAAATTAGGAATGAAATTCTGAGGATATTCTTGAAAGCTTTCATAAAGACAATGACTGATAGGGTAGATTAGCAATATATTTCTTCAAACTAGTATAATATTAACTCTTACTAGGTCACAACAAAATTACCTAGTGATGTGTGAAACATATTTGTTCATTTATTTGCACATTATTACTTCAAGATTAAACACTTGCTGATAAAAGTATAAAAGTAACAGGGGAGGTCTTCACCACCAGTTCCAAATCCCACCAACTATAATGGACAATGTGTTGGCTGAAGAGAAGATGCCCGTGTGTATATCCCACTCTTATTCTAAACCAATTATGTTGCATATGAGGATAAAATAAAACTAATTGCCCCACAAATCTACACTGAAGGCCAAATGTTGATAGAGAAAGTTTCTAATTATCTTCATATCAGCTAAATCAAGCTCCATGTTCCTGCTCTCAGTGCCTTTTCTGGTTTTAAATATTTAGTGCACTTTAATTTCAATTAGGCCATTCAGTGTAAGAGATCATTTAGGACTGTTAGCCGGCATGAAATTAAGACCCCCTCACCAAAAACCAAAAACAAACAAACAAACAAAAACAATGCACGTTTATAAGCTACAAAGGGTTCTGGACCCCCAGACTTCAGTGTGTTCAATGTGAGCATTTTCTCTTTCCTATGTTTTATATCTGGGGTTCCAAATAAGAATAAAGGACTCTACTGAAGAAGAAAAAAAAGCTTTTCCAGAAAATAATCTGGATTTCAATCATCTCTTAAAAACAATCAGGCAACTGTGGCTGCCTTTGACTTCCTCCAAGCAGGGCTTGTTCTTTCACCACTTTAGTCTTGTATGTCATATGCAGTTACACCCAGTTTACTTCACTCATTTAATCTTTATTTCTTACCCCTATAAGCGAGTGATATGTGGTCCTTGCTATAGCCCCATACAAACTTATGCCCTAAAAATTCCATGCTTATTGGTGAAAAAAAAAATGCCACTTTCGTAAGTATAATAATACATTTTCATTTTCTGAGAGGGAAAGTTGTGCTGCTATTTGTCCTACAGAATTAAATAATCTTTAGAATCTTTAGAGTTCCTGCGCTTTAACTTCTACACAGTGTGACTTCTTTGCTCATTGTAATTACCTCTCACTATTCCAGTCCCAGGTTAAGTCAAACATTTTGATCTATATTTAAATACCAACTTAAGCACATGACACTGTGCTATGAACTCTGGGAAAGTAGAAGGGAAATTAGATAGGATCTTGCCAAAATCCCAAATGAGTAGGAAAGGGAGAAATAAAAAGAAATATATGTGCCTCACTTCAAATGAAAAGGGAAGAATCCAATATTCTAGAATATCAGTAGAAGTAGAGTATCTGCCAGAAGCCTAAATAACCAATAAAGATGCTTTTAATCTTAATTCTAGTGAGTTCAAACTTGCTGAATTCAGTAAGTATCATTTATATTCTTTTTTCTTTCATGTACATCTTTCCACCTTTTGAAAGTGTAGGGAAATACCCTGCCACTTTTTGTCATCATTAGCAAATCCAAATGTAAAATACTTTACAATAAAAATTAAAAAAAAAAAAATGGAAAAGGGAAGAAGCAATAATACTATACTGTGAATAAGATCTAAACTATCTGCTAAGGATGCATGTGTGAGTGAGGTGAGTAAGACATCTAGGAACATTAACCCCTTTAATCTTCATTCCATGGAGTGTCTGTCCACTAAATGGTATCCTAGTGGAAATAAAGAGTTGAAAATACATCCCCATAACTGATTACTACCTTCTTATTGTGTGGACAGTTTTTTGTTGTTTTTTTTTTATAAATAGGAATAGGCAGTTTATATAGGGTTCTGCCTCCCTTACTAACAAAGAATTACCTTAAGTCCCAGAAAATTCTGGTTGTTTTTCTTAGGAATTATGATACACCACTGTGCAGGCAGAAGACCAGGTGCCCTGATTCTGTTTGGGGACCAAAAGCCAATAACACTTCACATTGAAAACTGAACCTTTTTAGTGCTCATTCCCTGTGGCTTACAGGATAAGCTACTACTTTTCTTTATCTCTCTGTTCTTTAATACATAATAAAGAAAAGAAAAAGAAGGCCTGTATCCTAGAGCCCTGTGGTGAAGAAAAGCAAGTGGGTGTTTATGAATTGCTTTCATGAGAGATCACAGTCTTAGGGTTGAAAAGTAACCTGAAATCACTTTTGTGTTTCTGTTGAGTGCCCTAGCCTGCTCCATCCATTCACTTAATATCTAAGGCCTCCTAGAGAACACTGGTCCTTTTCCTACAACATTAGCCATGAGGGATGACTGAGGTCAGAGAGGCGAGGCAACTTGAAGAGGTCAGAGCTGTCAGCAGCAGCCCCAGTGCTGTTACCAGGGTTTCCTGATCTCTCCCACCCCAACCTGCACTTACACCTGTGGTTTTCACTTTGGTGCCCCCCCTCCTTGGTCTCCCCGCTCCTTGGTCTCCAGATGCATGCCATTGAGGTTATCTTGGGAATACACGGATCATGAAGGAATAAGGGGTGAGGTAGGAACCCAAGGGAGTCATTAAAAGGCAATTGTGATTTTTCTCAGCAGGATTCAGACTTTTAAACTTTTTTAAACTTCTAAACTGTTCTGCAATTACTTGAAACTATCAATATTTGGATTCTCAAATGTTTCCCATGCTTAGAAAAACTCAAACAAACCTCATGTCCCCCATGCTGTAAAACAGCATTTGAACTCAAGACTAGAGAACATTTGTCACTTTTTAAAAAAAATCTATTCTTGGCATTTTGAAATATCATTTAATCACTGCAGGCTAATTGCTGCTGTTCCTAAGCCACCAGGTTGACATTTAATGAATGTTCATGATGAATCTTTTCTCTTGTTGGTTGAACCCCATAATTTTCTTGCTTCTTTTTCATTTTACAGTATTTGTAATAATGGTGCCAGGCATAATTCCCCTGGAAAGGTCAATATGCTCTTTTATTAGCCATAACCCTGTCTGGTCTACTGAGCATATATTGTTGGAGAATAGACTATTGTATCATGATTTCAAATTTTAGATTGTTCAAGTTGATTATTTTCCTCTTATTGCCTGTGCAAATATTTGCTTGTGTACATTCACAGAATTAGGATAATAACAAACAACACTTTGTGTTGTCCTTGTGGAAGTTCAAATCTCAGATGCATGTAGAAACCAGGACAGTAATATAAACAGGTGAGGGAGGGAGATATAAGCCAAATAAAGAGAGGTGAGAATTATCCCAACCTGGGATGTATATGGTCTAAATTAAAGCAGCTCGGCAGGCAAGGTAGAGCTTGAACTGATTCTCCCACCATTGTTAGTTTACCAACCCTTTCACATACAGTCAATCCTTATAACATTGTGGGGAAAATATAATTAGATGAGGAACTAGACATCAGAAAGTTTTAAAGTCTTTCCCCAAAGTCATGCAGCTAATAAATGGTTGAATTGGTACTCAAATTCATGTATCTTTTCACCCTGATGCTTGAAAAACCAAAACTGTGGTCTGAGGGGGGAAAAGGATAATGCAGTAAGTACAGTATGTTAGAATTGAAAGAACATCAAGCTAGGAATTAAGAGATCTGCACAACAGGCCCAGTTTTGCCCGTGGCTAAATGACTTTAAACTGATGTCTAAATGCTTTGATTCAAGATCTGACACATGGATGATTTTGCATCCACTCTACAAGTTCCCATGCTGGATACGAGGAGCTATGGCATAGATGTCATTTTGCAAAGGTACGCAGATAAGTCGGTCCAGACAGGAAAGATAGGCTGTGATTTAAGCAATTTGCTCAACCCCTTAGAAAGGAAGAAGGAGGAATTCAAATCCTGCTGTCTTCTCTGTTCTTCATGCAAAAGTAGTGGTGTAACTGGGGACAGGGTTTTAATCCTCTGCACTTCCTTCTCCCTATCTGCAAAGTGAGAGGAGTAAGTAGATCACTTCTAAGAGCCCTTCTAGGTGTGAAATAATTAAAATAACTCATTTCAGAGGGAATCATAATGTTAACTGTGTCAAAACTGAGATGATGTCATGGGAAAAAGGGCCTGAATCCAGAGGATACGCAGCAGTATTGTCTCTGGTAGAATTGCAATAAATCAGGTCACCGATGTAGCTTGTGAGCACCGTGTCGACCTTGAAAAAGCAGGGTTAGGGTGGCAGACATCTCTGGACTCAAAGCCCAGCTCTACCTGCCCTTTGACAGTTGTCTTAACTCCAAGAAAGTTATCTAACCTCTCCAAGCTTCCCTCTCTCCTCTGTCAAAAAGGAGTAGTAGGACCTACCTCAGGTGGTAAGGCAGACAGTTAACCCTGGTTCCCTCTCTCCTACAGAGGTGGCACGAGGGCTGGTGTGAGTGGAGAGAAAGTTTTGGCCCCGCGAGTCCTTTCTTTTTGGATTCTTGGATGGTTAAACTTGGGTAGCTCCTGTTTGGATCAGCTCTCATGTCTTAGCTTACTTGTCCCTGGTCCTCCCACATGCCAAGATCCTACTTGTTCATCTGCCCATTCATAGAGGTGGATATGTCCATCCATTCCACAAGTATTTATTGAGATCTTCTGTGTTTTCAAAATTGTATAGCAGTGTATAAGTCCAGCACGTTACCTGCTTTCATAGTACTTAGTTGACCGGAAACCAAATGAAATATAAGAAAACACATAAGCAAGATAATTGAAGATGATGATCCTACTTTGGTGATAATACAACTGGTTTTGCAGTAGCCAGGAACTGGAAGGAAACTTGGCAATAGTGGTTGAGAAGTCCTCTTGAGTGACAGGATTGCACTACATAATTTGTATTATCGCAAGTGACTTCCCTGCTGGTGAGGTGAATATTGAAGTTTATACCTGAAGGTTAAGAAGTGATTCCCACCACCTTACTACCACTTCCTGCTTGCCTGAAATAAAACAATGGGATTGGTAATTACCAAATTCATCTTGTCTCTTTTCCAAGCATCATAAACGTGTTCTGGAAGGAAAAATAGATTCTACTGGAGCTGAGAGTGGCTTGGTCTTCCTGTATTTAAAAATTATTATATCCATTGTTATGAAGTGCTCTTGAATTGCACGGTTAAAACCATCACAGATCAGCAAGGACAGCTTTTCCAAGAGAGTAAAATCTGGTATTAGTCTTGAGGCCAAAAATGAAATATTAACCATAAATGCAGTGAGTACCCTCAGTAATTCATTCAAATGATTTTGTATTTTATTTCAACTTCTTTTTGGCACTCATGCATGTAAAAATGTGTTGGAAATTGGTATTATGGACATGCTGTGATACAGTGTAAGTTTGACCTTGACAGTGAAGAGGAATAAAAAATTCCTGAAGATATTTCAGGAAAATCAAATACTTTTATTTTTTATGTAAGTAACAGTCATGAAAAGGGTTATTTAAAAAGGCATATGATGAGAATGATTTTACCTATTGGGAAGTAAATTGAGATGTACAGTAGTTGTTATATATAGGGATATTGCTTTGAAAGACATTGATCAATGTCTGATCAAAGCCATACATTGATCAATGCCCACTCTTTATGAGATAAGAGAGACGGCAGAATTGTGTAACGATTAAGTTGAAGGTTCTGGAATCAAATTCCCTGAGTTCAAATCCATTGTCTGTAACTTACCAATTATTGAACCTCAGGCAACTCAACTTCTTCAAGTCTGTTTTACTCATCTATAAAAGGGTAGTGCTATAGCACATACTGTATAGGGGAGCAGGCAAACTAATGCCTAGAACATACTTATCACAACTCCTGCCATGGGGTAAATGCAATAACGAAAACAACTACTATTATAGCTTCATCATTATCATCTTTATAATAGAAACATCTAATACTTACTGAGTACTTACTATATGCCAGTATTATTTTAGGTACTTTATAACTATTAACTCTCTTAATCTAAACACAAACCTATGAGGATAGATGATAAAATGGAAGCACAGAGAAGTTAAGTATTTTCCCCAGTTTTACACAGCCAGGATTTGAGCCCTGTGAGCCTGGATCCACAATATATGCTTTAAACATAACACAATGCCATTTTTATATTAACAGTAGATGCTACTACTACTACTAATATTTCTAATTTTCAATTAAAATTAATTAGAAATATTAACCTTATCAATACTTATTCATTGTTAATAATAATTTTGATTATTGATATAAAAGGAACATCAACTCTAGGACTGAAAGTTTAAATCAGATCCAATAAAGAATTATTATGTGGTTTGTTAAAAACTGGTTAGTGTGCTTTAGAGGTACTCATAAAAATTTCATTTTATGGATATTTTATAACAAGTTTTTCTACAGCGATGGTGTAAGAAAGGTCCTGTGGAAATATGCCATTTATTCATATTCAACAACAACTTTTAGGCTCTTACTGTGCTTGACATTGGGCTAGGAGCTCTCAGCTTGTTCTGATAATGTATGAGTGCTACTGTCCCTTCCAGAGAGCCTCTTCCCACCCACTATCATTTACAAGCTGGCACACCTCCCTGCCCAGGCACCAGAATAGGAAAAATTCTGCACTCTCAAGAATGCATCTGTTGAGGAGCAGTCACTTCAGAAGTCAAGTGGGATCCCTCCCATTCTTCCCCTGTACTTCTTACTCCATGTGCTTATTTTTAACCTCCCAACATCTAGATGTCTACTGATGGCGGCCTCTTGTTAATCTCTTTTATTTCTACTCTAAATGGTCTTGACATCTGTAGTATTTTCCAGCTTGGAGAAGATTGAGGTGATATTCCTCCTTCCTCAGGACAGCTGCCAGCATCCCTAATGAATTTCACATCACTGACAGGGAAAATAATTGGTTAGAAAGTAGATCATATTTCTTGCTTTCAAATTCTGCTTAGTCTCTAAATTTGATCTTAGGGCCAAATTGAAAAATTCAAGTCAGTGTTTGGGGATGGGGAAGTGAGTACTCAGGGGAAATGAATTTCTGAAATGGTACTTGTGTACAATGTGGTCTTCCATATTACAGGCGCCACGCATTTCACTGTGTGATGAAATTTGGGATTATTTAACCCAATGGGATATAAGCTGATGGAATATTCATTACTCATAATATCACAACAGAGTGGCATTGGGAGATATAAATAATTGATCCCTCATATGACACAGCTACATAGCTATGACATTCTTATTGAGTTAAGATGATCTAAATTTATCAAACTTTTCAAAATATATATGAAAGAAAGATCTGTTGTGATGGATATTTTTAAAACATCATTTGGCTAATTATTCTCTACAATCTTTGGAAAATACACTAGGTATTCTTAAAATTTTTTTTCCAATTAAATTGTAATCTGATATAAAACGTCTATTCTAAAGGTCAAATTATAAAGTATTCATCCTCAGTAGCTCTTAAAAAGTAATCATTAGAACTTCAGTTCTTAAATAGAAATACCATTAAGCTCATTATCCAAAGAGCTTTTATTTAGAAGCACCCATTTCTCCAACCAGCCAGGCAGCCAGCTGCATCCCGAGGTCCAGGCAGGAGAACCTAACCTCTGTATTTGCTTAAAGAATATCAAGACACTTTTCCTTTTAAAGAAAAAGCCCTTAAAGACCTTGATTACTACAGAGTTCAGGATATCTGTCTTATAAGAGATGTGAAAAGAAGGGGAATGGGGTATTCTCATTCTGTCTTCCACATTTTTTTTTTCTTTATGTCTTTAAGGATTTCCCCTCATACCTAGGTGGATCTTCACCATGTGACATGCTACATCAGCTTATTCTTAGTGATGTTGACTCAGGAGACCTAAGCATTTGCTTGATCATTCAAATGAGTCATAATAAGAGCTGGGTCTCTTGAACCAGACTGCCTAAGATTAAATCTAGGCTCATTTTACTAGCTTGGTGACTCTAGGCAGGTTGTTTACTCTGACTTGGTTTCCTCATCTGTAAAATGATACTACTGCTACTACTAATAATAATAATGCCTAACCCATGGAGCAATTGCAAGAATTAAAAGATATGACACATATAATATGTGGAATAGTGTGTAGCTATGATTATTGCACCATCATCATTATTAAATTGCTTGAGAAGTCTTAGCCCTGACTTAGCTACCTAAGTGGATTTAACTCAAGAGAAGTTTCCTTCTGATGGAAAACAGGGGAATCCCAGAGAACAATGTAGACAGTCAGAGGAAAAAAGGAACTAAACTAGAAGAGACTGGAAAGATATATGTGTTATGAAGGCGAAGTTCAGGGTGAACTTATCTAGGTTATGGTGTCCAGTTGTTTGGTCAAACAATCATTGGCCTGACTGTTACTATGAGAATATTTTGTGGATTTACATCATTAGCTGATTGCATCTATGACTGATTATGTCTGTAATCAACAAAGGTGATTGCCTTCAGCAATGAGAGAAGACTCATCCAATCAATTGAAGGCCTTAAAGGGAAAAGTGATGATTTCAGCAGTCAGAAAGAATTTCTCTCCTCCTTAGCCAGCCAACTCCATCTAGGGAATGCATTGAAATCTTCATCTGTGTTCCCAACTTGCAGCCTGCCCTGTGGAATCCAGACTTGCCAGTCCCCATGGACACATGAGCCAAGTCCTATAATATGTGCCCACATGTCTCTTAATACTCTCTCTCTCTCTCTCTCTCTCACACACACACACACACACATATGGAAGTATGTTTATATCCTGTCAGTTCAGTTTCTCTGGAAAAAACCTTGACTAATACATGTGACTGCAAGATAAAGCAAGATAAAGAGTCAAGTTTTCATTTTAGATGCGATCCTTGATTCTGGCTACAAGAGATTAAAGAAATGCTTTTAGTTTCCATTCATTTGGTAGAGTTTCCAAGTGAGGTCTCTCTATCTTTCTTTGAGAAGGTAGAAATAATACTATTGGTTATTATAATAAGAGGAGTTGCTTAGCATTTACCAGATACCAGGTTGAGCAATTTATAGACATAATCTTTTCATATCCAGGAAAAAAAATCATTATCCCCTTTTAAATATGAGAACAACACAGTTAAGCCAAAGAAAGTAATTTGTCAGGGCCACAGAGTTAGTAAATAGCAAAGCAAGAATTCAAACCTAATTTACTACAGACTCTGTGGCCTCACCTGAGTCAGGTTCCCTCTTTAGTATTTGGGTCCCACCTAAAGGGACTAGTTGTGACTAAGTGAACTGAAGAGACAGAGGCATCCAGCCATAATAGATGTCCAGGGCTTCCTGCCTTCCATCAGGTAAATGACCCAGTAATTTAGGACAGATGCTTGCTATATTTTTCTGAAAGCTCTTCAGGGACAGTCACTTCACAACCATCCTCAGAAGGTAGTAGAACTGATCAAGTGTGGCAAAGTAAGGGCCTAAATTGGCAGATGTGCAGATGTGCTCTGTGTGACTTGGGTTTCAGCTGACAAGCTCACTGTGAATGTTCTGCTTGAGAACTTTCTGTTTAATATGCCAGGAGAACCAGCCACCAAGTCTTAAGACCAGGAAAATCACTGCTTTCTGTCTGTAGTGTATGGATTTATCCAACAACTGGGTATAACAGAGAAAGTTTGATTTCAGTCACAGACCTACATACCTTAGGTGAAGGCAGTTCAAGGAGTAAGCAATGAGCTGTCTTTGCCTCCTGTCCATCACTAGTACATTTTCTTGATTAGTTCCTGTTCCAAGGAAAATGATCTTATTTTTTATGCAGATTTTGTAGATAAAATAAATAAATATTTGATGGTAATCAGGATCTGCCTTTACCAGTTTGCAGAAGTAAAATGTATTATTACTTTTTTAAGATTCTTATATGGATATGTTAGTTTTTTTTTCTTTTTATTGCAGTCATATATATATTACATAAAATATGTCATTTTAATCATTTTTGAATATGCAATTCACTGGCATTTATTACGCTTTCACTGTTATGCTACCATCACCACCCATTATCAAAAAATTTTTATCACCCAAAACAGAAACTCTATGCACATTAAGCAATAGCTCCTCCCGTTCTCTCTTTCCCCCAATCTCTAATAATCTCTAGTCTACTTTCTCTCTGTGTATTTGCTTATTCTAGATATTTTATGTAAGTGAAATCATACAATATTTGTCCTTATGTGTCTGGCTTATTTCAATGATCATAATGTTTTCAAGGTTTCAAGGTTTCATGTTGTAGCATGTATCAAAACTTCATTTCTCTTTATGGCTGAATAATATTCCATGGTATGTATATATAAATTTTGTTTATCCATTCATCTGTTGACGGACATTTGGGGTTGTTTCTACCTTTTGGCTATTGCAAATAATGCTGCTATGAACATTGATATGTATGTATTTAGTTTAGTCCCTATTTTCAGTTATTTGGGATATGTATCTAGAAGTGAAATTGCTAGGTCACATGATAGTTATGCATTTAACTTTTTGTGGAACTGCCAAATTGTTTTCCTCAGCACTGTACTGTTTTACATTCCCACTAGCAATGCACAAGAGTCCCAATTTCTCCACATCCTCACCAGTATTTATTTTTTGTTTTGTTTTTGTTTTGTTTTTAGTAATAGTCATCCAAATGGGTGGTTTTGATTTGCATTTTCCTAATAGTTAAGTGCTTTTTGACAAATGGTATATCTTCTTTGGAGAAATGTCTATTCAAGTCCTTTGTCCATTTTTTAATGAAGCTGTTTATCTTTTTGTTGTATAACTACTTTTAGTACTTTTTGTTTAATTATAAAATACAACTGAAATAGGATTTAATTGCTTAATTAACAAGCCTTCCCTGCTAGATTATAAACTCCATGTCACCAGAGCTAATGGAGTGTTATAAACCTATTATGTGTTTAAAAGGGAAGGAAGGAAAGGAGATTGCAGTATGAGTCACCAGAAAGTATCTGTTTCAAGGACAAGCCATTAGACCACTCTGAAGTTATTTTTTAAATGACTTTTATAACACAACTCACAAGATTATTGTGAGGAGTTAGGTACATGGTGGTGTTCACTGTTGCTATTATTATTTAGTTCCATCTCCACTTTTTAAGGGTGAAGGAACTGAAGCCTATACTGATTTAGTGGTTTTCCCTGCCCATTCACTTAGAGGAAGACTACAACTGAAACCTCGCATCCAGATTTTTAGATGACCCCTATGCTTTTCCAACATGGATCTTAATTTGGACATTTTTACAATGTGAAGTATTTGATTACCTGAATCAAACAATGGGGGTTTTATGACATAATACCTTTGATAATGGCTATAAACAATCCTTATTTCAAAGATGAACCATTGAAGGATCCATAGTCATCCTAACTTAACAGAAGTAACATTAATATTGTTAATATTCATACTGCTTAGTTTTGAATGAGATGTTTTTAAAGTATCTAAAACTTATTGATGCATGTATCTTCTAGCTAAATATGTACTAATTCTGACTGCGATCTTCCTAAGCAAAAATGCTGGAAAGCCAATTGAATTAAGAAATGTGCTCAGATTTTGATAGCATTATCCAGCTAAATAAGGAAGTCCTTCAAGAATCAGCTACAGAAACTGTCTTACTAAGAGACACCTGTCACAACTAATTCCATTCACCTAGCACACTCCCTTCTAAAATTGAAGGGTGTTTGGTTTTAACTTTAGTAACTTCCCTACCCTCAAAGAAAGAGGGAATTAGAGAGATCTTTAGTTCTGGCTCCTGATTTTAAAGTGGGTATAATAACAATAAAACCCACACAGTTAATATAAGGGTGCATATATACTGTGCATTTTTAAAATATGGACTCTGAAATGCCAGTATTCATGGAAACATTCCCCAAACAAAGATTTGCAAAGCAGAGTTAGCCTTGGTAAAAGACGGGGACATGTCTGTCACACCACCTGACTTGAGACATGTAACCTCTTGGGGAATTATTTTTGTTTCCATTATGGTTGCAGAGGAGCAGCAAGTTCAGTTGCTGAATTATTTCCACATCAAAGGCAGTAAAATGAAGAAAACTAACCTTGTATAAAATGCTGTAAACAAGATGCCAGAGTTCAAATGAAAAAACTAAACAATTAGTTCATCCTAAATGGAAATAGGTTTACTCGCTGGAAACAGAGGTCACACTTTCTACTCTTGATTCCTCTCACATTTCTGCTTATTTCTCTAAAACTATAAGAAGACTGGTTAATCTCTGTTATTAACCTAAAAGACCTTGTCAGATGAGGTCCACAAGCAGATTTTAAGACCTTGATTATACTGTTAGGGATGTTGTAATGTTTCTCCATCCCAAGTTTTCACCCATAAATATTTGGCAAATTTCCATCCATGATCAGAAAAAGAACTTTGGATTTTACTGGGTCTTTGGCCTCTAATTATAGATGACTACCTCCATGATATATGATTTTTGCTCATTTAATCAAGGAGAGTCACAACTGTTGAGATCTTTAGTGCTTTTTCTTTTCAATTCTTGGTCTATTCTATTTGGAGGATATTTTTTAGCATTGTTTCTTATTTGTGTTTCCCAAGAATGATTTTTTCTTTGTTTGAACTGCCATATTCCCAGACCTTTGTGACCACCTCATTGGTAGCTACCAGTACAGCCTTACTTCATTCTGTGTGAGGTACCTCATATGTAGGAAAAATAGCAGAGTGAAAAAGGAAACCACTGCTAGCCTTAACTCCTGTTTCTGAATAGACTACAAGGAGAGAACAGCAAAGTCATGTGGAATTGCAGGTGCTAGGATTCAAAGGGCTCATATTATATTCAGGTAATCTATTCTCATGAGCAAGTCTTGGAAAATGATTGACTCAAATTCATATCTTTAAAAAATGGCACAGCACTACCTACTTCATCCTGGGAGGTTATGACTAGTTAAAAATACCAAGTAAAAAAGGCAGCCCCAAATATCTGCTGTCTACAACGTAAGGAAATTTAACATGTTTCAAATCTGCCACATCTTTCAGGTATATTTTCCTGTCTATTCATCTCTCTGAATAGTCTGGGACAAATACTGGAGATCCTGTGCCATGTTTTAAAGATTCCAATCCTCAAGGTTCATTAAATCATCAAATAAATGTTTCAAACTCTACCCACTAGTGTAATACTCCACAGCAGCAGTTCTCATTGTGTGCAAAGGAGAACACTGATTCTAGGAAAAATTAACAGTTTTAGCAGCCTTGATTTCAACAGGATTTCTGAAAGTCTTTGGTACTATACTGTCCATCCTCAAGGAAGGAGTTCTAGTGAATGGCAGCTTTCAAACCATTTTGGTGCTGAATCCATTTTTTTGTTTATAGAGAAGCCATCCAGGGTCAGTGTTCTGCAGAACAGACTTTGCAATAACTGTTGGCATATTATAGTCAGGTGAAATGGGAAAGAAGCAAAATGCCAACTTGAGTTCTAATCCTGGCTCTGCCATGAACAATCTGGGCACTTGAAACAAAAGCCTTCATATCTGGAGGCTTTGCAGTTCCCTTGGGGAGTAAAAATATAGGATCTCTTCAATCTTTTGAAAACTTGAAATATTATAAATCTCTGGCCATGGTTAAGAGAAATGTGCCTGTGTAATATCCCCAAAAGCATTCTGCTGATTTGATTATGGTCTACTAGTTTTAGTAAGAATTACCAACCCACTGGTATACTTAAATGATCAAATATCCTAAAAGGTTATGTTTTAGAAGTATCATAGATGTGAATGTATTATCTAGATTTGGCAGGTTAAATATTAAAATTGGAACTGGCAGGCTGCCGTGTTTATCATACAACCAAATAAACAGCTAGAACAGATTTTGGTACAAACCAGAGTTTTCAGAAAGTAAGGGGCTGGAGTGGTAAAGGGCTCTAATCTTTCCCTTAAGGCATTAGTTCAAACACCCATCCCCCTCCTCCAAGATCTGGGGCAAAGCAACATGTATTACCATTGTTTCCCCAGGCTCATCTATTGTTCCCTATTCTTCTGTCCAGAGAACACAGAAGAGAAACTGTCTTTGGGATTCTATGAGATCTCAGTATCTCTCTCTCTCTCTCTCTCTCTCTCTCTCTCTCTAACAAGTGAAATGGCACTCTCACAGGGGAGGGGACGCTGTAAGATATTTTCTGTCAAATAGATGAAGAGCATCTCATTTTCCTTCTAACAGTCTTATTTTAGACTAGACTAATGAAATCTTTTGATTCAAATTTGTTTTGTGTCTAAAAAACTATGTTTGATCAATGCAAAAACCAATCAAAATAATATAAAATTTGTTTGTGGCCAAAGTATTCCTTTGTATTATACCTAATTTGTATGTGTTCATTATTGTAGAAAATTTAAAGAACACTTTCTCAGATTTTTAAGAAATTTACTTTTCTTTTCCTTTCATTAATCACAGAAACAGCTGGAGCAAAGAACAGGATGTTTTGTTCTCACCATTAGGGCTTTCTTGACACATAAGACACAGGAGGTTAAATCTCTGTTTGTTTTCTTCTTTTAAATTAAATCCAAGTACGTCGGAATTGGGTTATGTACTTGGTTTTGTACAAAAAATTGGGACTTAAAGAAGCTACACTAAAACAAAATGACTGGGTAGCTTTTATGTTCTTTCATTGCGGTTTTTACTAAAATGGAATTATGGGGAGATGTCTCTTGTAGGATTGCGTGTGAAGGCTTTCTAGAAACAAAAATGTGAAAAGTTGAAGAACTCATCAGTATGGCTGACATGAATTTGAGATTTCTTAAAGCCAAACAAGAAGATTCGTTTGGCATCCACTAATCCAAAAATACCACTTGATTAAATTCACTTTTCAGTATTCCTTTTAATTCCAAAGTATGGTTTTTTAATGTGTCCTTATTTCTCTGAGAAAAAAAAGGAAATGAAAAGCTGGAATCTAAAAATAAAATTCATACTTAATACACAAGCTAAATATACTCCCAAATTTTCTCATTGCTACATTAATTCAATGAAATCTAATTTAGTCTAGTACCACTGCTCTGAATAAAGATGAATATGTATTACCAGTTCACATTGTGTTTCTGCTTCTTTCTTTGAGACTTATCAGAAGAAATGTTAATTGCTTAAGTCCTTACATAATATCATGTATTCTTTAATGTTTTCTGGAAGAGAGATTAAGCAAAGTATGGAAACTAACTTCAATTTTATTTTTCAAATCCATCCATTCTATTGCTATATCCCCAAAGTAATCAACCTGACTTCATACCATTCTTTCTGAGTTAACTGTTCCAAAATCCAGATACTATTTTGCTGCCTCTGATCCCGTCCTCTAATTCCATTACTGCCCTAGTTGCTTCTAGGAGTGTTTCCCAAACTGGTGTTCTGGTTCTAGAGGATGTTAAGAAGAACACCTCAAAAAAAAGGATTCAGCACTCAATAAATTTAGCTTACCATGGATTAGTAAAGTTTAACAAGCCCTTTCCTGCAGAATTTTTTTCTGCAATTTGAACTGTGCATCTCTAGGAGGTCAATGCAATTTTTAGGCTTTCTCAACTTAACCACAAAACATTTTAAGTCATCCCTATTTAGTAAGGGTTTTTTGTGAAAAATAACATTCCAGGGTGTCAACAGTGTCCTCGCTAAGCCCCTGACCCGCCTTTCTAGCTCCATGACTTCCTTTTCTTTGCAGGTACTTTACTGCCATTTTGTGACCATGCTGTTATTTTTAATGCCTCTTTCTCTTTGTTCATGCTGCGTCTTACCCTGGCATTCTCATCTCTTTTTTTTCCTCTTGCTATCTTAAATTTTTCCAGATCACAACTGCATGTCATGTGCTTTACTAAGTTATTGTTTTATCCTGTGAGGGAAAACAACACGTATTTCACTTTCTCCTTTGTAAATCCCATACCACGTTGTTTACACAGGTCTTTTGACATGATGCGGTGCTCCTCGGGGCTTGGGCTTTATCTTAATTTATCTTCACATCTGTCCTTTCTTATCATTCTGCCAGGCACGTAATATGCAGTCATTCTGGTTGAACAGAATTGAGTTGAGTAACACCAGAACGTTGAGTCAAACCATGCCACTCTGCTCAGAGCCCTGCAGTGGCTTCCACTTTCATCAGAATAGGAGCCAGAGGCTTTACTGGGTTCCCAGAACCCTGCATGTTCACCGCCCCACCACATGCCAATACCTCCCAACTCCATCTCTGAACTGCTTTCTCCCTCCCTCACTCCACTCCAGCCGAACTGGCCTCCTTGTTGCTCCATTAAGATGCCCAACATTTTGCCTTTGAGGGCATTTTCAGCTACCTGGAATGATTTCCCTGAAAACTCACATGGCAAAACCCTTCCCTGCCTTCAAGCCTTTGCTTAAATGTCACCTACTCAGTGTCTTACCCTGAGACCATAACTTAACCTGCCTCCCTCCCCCCAGTTCTTCCAGTTCCTCTTCCCCTGCTGTTTCTCCCCCACAGTCATGTTCCTTCTAACATACTACCTAATGTACTTATTTATTCTGTTTATGATTTTCCTTTCTCACCTGGGCAGATGTAGTTTCCACAAGGACTGAGATATTAGTCTGTTTTCTTCATTGTTGTACCCCAAGCCCCTAAAGCAGTATCTTGTCTAATTAGACATTTAATAAACATAGGTTGAGAGAATTGAATGAATATGATTTTCATGCCATTTTCTAATACAGTGAATTTATGATACCAGTTTGTCATATATGTCCATGTAGAGCTTAACAAGATCAGAGTCATTTTGTTCATTTTCTTTATTGAAAAATTGTTCTCTGTGCTTCAGCTCACTCAAGCTGTGAAGGCAGTAAAACAATGCATCAATTAAAATATCCCAATTAACATGAATCAAGAATAGCAATATTAATAACACAGCGGAACTGGGTTGTTGAATCTTCATAGCCTCATTTCACTCTAGCCCCAGTATGCCAATTTCATAAGATAACGTTTGTTCCTAATCATGAATTTTGGTGAAATAATGGAGACCTTTTTCAAGGGATGAAAATAGAGCATTCTGAAAATGTGGGTCCCTATTGTGGAATATTGTGCTTCTGCTCTTCAATCCAATCAATTTAACATTGCTCTTGCCATCATTGTATTCAAGAGAAAAATTTCAGGGCATGGCCACTTTATCAGAACACTGAGACAAATTTTAAGGAGCCCAGGAAATGAGGGATGTCATGCTTGCCCTCAAGGGGTTTGCAATCTCCACTGACTAAGTACTTTGGATTCTAGTCCTAGATCATTTATTTAATTCAACGTTTATTTATTTAATTAACGTTGAGCAAGTCTTAACTTTTCAGAATTTCAATTGTCTTCTTCCTCTGAACAGTGCAGTTAATACTTAATGCCTCTCCTGTCTGCTTTGCGAGGGTTGTTTTGATGACCAGATTAATTAATAGGACTACAATGATTTTTTTTGGAATCACTTAAAAATAAGTGCTATAAAATATAAAGAAACATATCATCAGTGGTCTTGTTCCTGCAAATATTATTAATGCTACTACTATTTCTATTGTAGTCATTTTTGTCATCATTGCTATTGCTGAATGATTATTATTGACATCATCATAGTATGATTCCTTTTTGAATTACATTCAAGACTCAACAATACATCATTTAGAGATATATATGTATGTGATAAAACCATAAGAAAAAAAATCAATACAATGGTAAAGATGATATCAGGATTGGATGTGCAGTCACCAGGAGTGGGGGGGTCAAACAGGACCTTCAAAGCTACTGGCGTGGCAGTGTTCCATTTATTAAGCCCGGTGTTGGGTTCACAGATATGCATTTTATTCTTTAAGCTTTACATAATCATCCTATGTTTTCTTTTCTATGTTTATTAAAAAATTAAAAGTAAAAAACGATCAGGTTGTCTGAAGCCAGACAGCTGGGGTAATATTCTAGTATTACCATTTCCTGACGATGTGAACTTGGGCAAAGTATTTTGCTTTTCTGGACCTACCTCCATTTCCTTTTATATAAAAGGGAATATAGTAGTATGTAGCTCAAAGAATGATTGGGAGGATTAAATGAGTTAATGAATGAAAAGCACTTAGAATAGTACCTGGAATATAGGGTGTGACCCAGCTCTTGTGCCCACATTCCATGGCAGCTGCCCCTCATCACCTCAAAAACAAACACATGCAAATCTACCCACACAGCCAGGCTTTGTGGCATGTGGCGAAAATATTTTAAAATGGCCCTAAAATGTGTGTGTGTGATTGAGTGAGCTGGTGGTGGTGGTACCTTGGATCTCCGGAGAGGCATGCTTGCCGCTGTGGCTCCACCTACAGTTTCAAGTCTCTGGAAATTCAGATGCCACAATGAAGTTGCAGCAGTAAACATTTCTTGCTACAGAAGAGCAATGGAAGTTGCAGGGGAATCTCTTGAAAACTCCAGCCTGAAAACAGCGAGGCAGAAACAATCCCAGAGAAACTGGAATGGAAAATGGCTTCAAGAGTGATGTTGTGAAGATGGGAAGAAGATAGGCCAGTGATCTGAAGCTGGAAATGAGGCAGTTGTTGGATGTGAGCTTGTTTTTCTATATTTAAAAGCCAGAGCATCAGAAGTCCCAATAGTTGACAGAGTCTGGTTTTGCATAACTAACCCAAACCCAATAGTGTTGGCTCTCTAAGAATCCAGGACCACTCTGCAGTAAGGCTGGGCTGTGTTCTGCTGTCCACGTGCACTGAGCTGAAGTAGGGACAATGGGAACAATGGATAGGGCTGGAAAAGAGACAGATAGGGAGGGAGAGGAATGAAGGCATGGTTCCAAAATGGGGGGAATTGGCCATCTTTTTATGCCACAAGTTAATACCAAGTACCAAGTCTCTTGATCCCCATCATCCTCGGGCCATCACCTGTGCAAATGCAATGCCAATTGGATGAGCCATCCCAGCCTTAAGTATTTCCTTTCAAATCCCATAACAGTTTCCCTCTAACATTCTTACAGCATCAGTTACTTCCTTTATACCTAGCAGTGGAGTTATTTATATGCCTATCTGTGGGTAAGGAACCATGTTTGATTCACCTTTATATTACCCAGAACATTTGCCACACATAGCAGCTTTGATAATACTGATGGATAAAAGGAAAGAAGAAAGGACAAGAGAGGGTAGTCAGATTGAAGGATGGACAGTAAGAGCCTCCCAATTCTGACATTCTCTGGCTCTGTGGAAATTCTGAGGCATAAAATGGTAACTCCATCCAAAGCTGACATGTAAATTATCACAATACTAGGTTGGTAATTGTCTTCCTTTAGGAAATCAGTGGAAATTTGTTTGCCTCCCCAGGTGTGTCTCCTGTTCCGTCAGTTTTGTTTTGCTGGGGAGCTGTTTTAAACTTCCGAATGTAAAATGAGAATACTTTTTTATCAGTTTCCTCCGGTGTTACATAAACTAAGATAACTTCGACTTCAGTTATAAATAAGGCAGTACAAAACTAAATTGAAACTGCTGTGCCACTCAGCATTACTTTGTGCCCTTCTTGGCAGTCTCAGTGGGGGTCAAGAGCCGAGTTGGCATGGGCGGGGGGGGGGGGGATGAATAAATTCTCCCACATTTAGAAGTAGGGTGGGAAGTTAAAATGTTCTGCTTTTATATTACGTTCTCCTTTTAAACTTATAATCCAACTTTCCCTACCATGTCTCCCTAGGATTTTTCTATAATGCTTATCACCCTCAAAGATACTGTGTGTGTGTGGTTTTTGTTTTTGTTTTTGGGGGTATATTTAATCCATATTAAGCTCTTTGAGGAGAGAGATATTTGTTTTCTTTTTCACTGGTGTATCCTCCGTGCTTAAAACAATGGCTGGCATTTACTAGGTATTCATACTAGACATGTTGCAAGTATCTGTGTTAGTTTTCTAAGGCTGCTATGAAAATAATACCACAAACTGGGTGGTTTGAAACAACAGACATTTACTGCCTCAGTGTTCTAGAGGCTAGAAGTCTGAACTTGAGATATCGACAGGGCATGCTCCCCCTCAGGTCTGTAGGAGAGAATCCTTCCTTGCTTCTCCTGCTTCTGGTGTTTGCTGGTATCCCTTGGCGTTCTTCAGCCTGTAGATATACCACTGCAATCTCTGCCTCCTCCATCTTCACATGGCCGTCTTCTCTCTGTAACTGTGTCTCTTCTCCCCTTCCTATAAAGACACCAATCATACTGGACTAAGGGCCCCAACTCCAGAATGATCTCATTTTAACATAACTAATTCCATGTGCAATGGCCCTATTTCCAACTAAGGTCACATTCACAGGTCCCGGGAGCTAGCACTTCAATATGACTTTGGGGGAGATACATAATTCAACTGATAACAGTACTGAATGGAATCTTATTGGTGCGTGTCTAATGTATGTGCATTTAAGAGCAAGGGACTTGAGGGATGGCATTTCTAAAGACTGACAGGTTTACCACAAGGCAGCCCTATCACAGATTCCACTCTAAAAAGGAATCAGTGAAACAGCATCCATATCAAAGTCTGAATAGATGGCGTATAAACACAGCATGTATGTATATTTGATGATGGTTTTATTTTCAAAACTGTAATTAAATGAGATAAAAATATATGGTTGAAGTTGCCGAAGCAACTTAAATTCAACATAAATAACAGCTGCTCTTCATCTGGAATTTTCATACATATACAGAACTTTTTTATGCCCTTAAATTCAGCATCCAGTAGCCCAAGAAGTGTTTTATACTCAAAGAAAGGGAATGTATGAAAGGAAGAGAAACAGCCCTCTTTCAGCCAGTGATTAAATAGGCCTCTTACTTCTAACAGCTTTGATTTCCCCAAAATAGCTATGTGGCAAAACATGTCCAGTTTCTTAGGAGCAATGAATAGTAAGCATGACTGGCATTTTTCTTTATGAGTCACCAATCCCTATTTTATTATTTCAGAAATCCAAAACCAAGTAAGTAGTGAGAAGACTTCTATTTACTTTTAAAGCAAAACTTGTCTGCAGAGCGTAGTTTCAGGATAAAGGCCACTTCCTTTTAAAGTAACAATCAGTGCAATTTCCTCCCAAGCTGCTTGGGAAAATAATGCTTAATTTTTTTGATAGAATGAAAACAAAGTTTAACTTCAGGAACATCTATCTTATATCATTTATGAGCAGGAAATGAGATGCTGCTCTTCTTCCCGCGATGCTGTACCCACTACTATTAAGTGCTAGGCAAATTTGACAGTGAGCTCGTTGCCCAGGCTTGTGTCCCTGGAAGATTTACAAAAGAAAAGAAACAGAGTGAAAAGTGTGAGATGAAGGTATTTCTTTTACTTTAAACCAAGGTTTTTCATGACCGGTGGTATGGCTTATAGATGTGTATTCTCTTGGGTTCAATTGCATTTGGCCATATATCTCCATTTAATAATTCCTACCCAAGTTTTTTTCTATATATTGCTTACTTTACAATGCCCTAGTGATATGTGACTCTTCAGCATTTTCTTCAAAGAATATTTATTCTAGTGATACTTGAATATATCTGATTTGCCCTCTAGGACTGCCTGTTTTTTTAAAGAAGACTGGTAAAATAAATTACAGCTTGCTCATTTTAATTTCCAGGGGGAAGAAGGAAAGGCTATGAAATAAAAATTCAATGAAGATTCATGTTTCTGTCAAAACTATAATGATCATAAGTCTATTAAGTTATAGAATTCTCACACTAGATGAAGAAGAGATAATTGTATGATATACCATTGTCTGGATAGTAACAGCCCATGATTGCAGATAACTATCCCATGCAATTTTTTTTTTTTTAATATAAAGAAACCGATGGGGCAACACTCCATCAGCCATGAAGATTGAAAAGCAAAACTTTTACAGAATAGGGTCCCTGGCCCACGTAATTTGCATGATGTTTCATGTTTTCATATTCTCAGGCTTTCCCTGGGAAAGGAGGTAGTATATTATTTTGAGAAACAGTGACTTTGTTTCATATGCTGATTGCATTCCAATCTTAGTGTATCTCTGAGATTTCATTTTAAGGGTGGGTAGGTGACTCAATGCCCTTGATAAGAGACTTTTTAAAAAGTTATCTTCCAGAGTATCCCTGGTGGTTGAATACACAGCATGGAAGGTGTTGGGAAACAATGTGCCTTGTGGATGAAATCAAGAACGTTTACCCTAGTCCAAAATGTCCTGTGGACTACCACCTAGCATGGAGAACAAAACAAAGAGCAATGATTTTAAATATACTAATTAAATATTGGTAATAGTCTGATGATGTTATCTTATAATTTGTAACAAACGTTCCATAACAATGTAATGTGTTGTTGGAGAGTTATTGTATGGGAATTCTGCACATGTGCATGATTATTTTGTAAGTTCACAACTTCTCTGAGAAATATTAAGTATCTCATATGTATCAAATATTGTTTTGAGCACTGGGCTACAACCTAATAAAGACTGGAAAGATTCCTGCCCCCATTGACCTTTTATTTCAGAAAGGGGGGAACAATAAACCAGATCGTAGTTGGAGCTATGTGACGGTCCCCTTTAGATAAACACTCAGGGAAGACTGCTCTGATGAGGTAGGTTTTAAGTTAAATCCTGAAGAATGATCATGATAAACTAAAAACATGAGTAAAGAGCACTCCAGTCAAAGGAAAAAAGATCCGGAGACAAATTTAGCCTTAGGTTATATGAAGGACAAAAAGGAACAAAACATGGTTATAACAGTATAATAAGTAAAGGGGATAGTAGCAGGGGATGGGGCTAGAAATGCAGGCAGGGGCCAGATTCCAAAGGGTCTTCATAGAGCACAGTGAAGAGTCCATATTTTATTCTCAAAATTTAGTAGGCCAAATGCTTTTCTGAAACCTTTGTTTCTCTTTGTGTTGTGTAAGTATGAAACCAAAGATAGAGAATGCAGCTGCCTAACCATTAACACTCCTGAGTCAGGATGATATGCGAAAAGAGATGAGCTCCTGTAGAGAAAAAATGCTGGTAATAATAGCTTATATTTAGGGCACCTGTCTCCAAAGGAGAACAACATTATTTACAATGTCGTGTCTCACTAATGGCAGTAACCCTGTGAGTTGGGTAGTTGCACATTTTTATGGAACACACAGGGAAACTGAAATAGTTTAAATTGAGTTGTTCTTTGACTTCTTAAATAGCTCAGAGGTCTAAATAAAAGAGTATGTCAAAGAAATGAAGAAAAGAAAGGACTAAAATGAGAAATAAAAATAACTATCAGGAAAGTCATGCATTTACAGGGAAAAGAAAACAAAGCAACCTTTATTTTATTACAAAGTCAAAAAATAATAGTTGAGCTGTGAAAAAGTAAGCAATTCTCAAATAGATAATCAAGTATGATCTTGTGCATGTTCTTTGATTCAATATAGTATAGATGGCAGATGCATAGGTTTCTAGGTCAGGAAGATCTGGATTCTAATCCAAACTCTGCCATATTCCAGCTCTGTGATTTCATATGTCAATTTTCTCTTCTGTAAAGCTGGGTCTCTTAGAATTGTTATGAAAATTAAATGAGTAAGTTCATGGAAGGTAAGAAACTGTATTCTTTATATAAGCAAGTTGGAACTGGCCATACTTCTTTCCAAAGAGATAATGTTTATGAAGATGGTTAAATTGCCAACCTTGCTCACAGAAGCCTCCTTAACACATAGTATTGATTATGCTATTTTTAGTCCGTGCCTTGTTTTTGTTCCTGGAAACATAGGGTGATGTGGTAATGTGGTGAAAGGAGAGAACGAGAAAACTAACCTCCTATTTTGCTAAATATGGGATTGCTGACACTAGACAAATTTGTCTTTGATGATACATACCTTTCCTCATCTTATTTGTAAGTCATTAATACTTTCTTGTGTTTTCTTAGTCCCACCTTGCTTTCCCCATTACTTCATAGATTAAATTTCCCTTTATTTACTTTTTAGCTAATCAAAACTCTCATTCAAAAAATCCATAACTGCTCTTATTTGTTAAAAGGAAGCTATCTGATTGGATTAATTCACTCTTAGCTATTCCTTGTTGGATATTTATGGTTTAACATGGTATTTCAGTAGTTCCAAAGTGATATCTAAATTATAGAGTTTAATCACGTGTAACTAAAGAGGGTGAAAAAATATTCAAATAGTTGGAGGGAGACTGTTGTGAGAGCTAGAATCAGCACCTTGGAGAGCTCTCTTGCCTTGCTCTTCCTTTTCATTTTTCAAGTGCTCTAAGGGTTTTTCATTGTAATGTCCATGGCAGCAACATCCGGGACTAGGAAAGAACAAGGAGGGAAGCCATTTCTGTGAAGGAGTCATTTGTAAATTGAATGGACATTAAATTAGGAATATTAATAAGGCCTTGGATTCTATTTGTTCTCTATATAAACATCTCCAGGGAAAGAGATACTTTCCAATGCCAAACAAGCACCTACGGATCAGAATATGGTCCCTTACTTAAGGCTGCCAACAAATTGGGGTAACATCAGAGAGATAAAATGGCTAACACCAATGCTTGGCACAAAAGAGGAATTTAAAAAATATTTGCTGAAGATTGGATAAACAAATGGAAAAAATGGATAACATAAGTAACAGGAAGATATGTCATGCCTATCTATCGATATCTTATAATTATTAGTATATGGAGATGTATTTGAATTTCCATTTATAAACTTATTTTTGTGCATCCACATTTATATTCATCTTACTTTCATTTGGTATACAGTTTGGACTTCTAAAACTTTTAGCCTGATGAATAAATTTATTTAGTGAACAATGTAATTTTTCACTTTTTATTTCTGTTTAAATGTACATCCTTCATAGAAGGTTCATGAACATTAATTTCTATTTTACAAAAATAATATTTTTCAGTTTTACATTAAAAAGTAACACAGATTCTCAGATCATTTCATCCTAGAAAGAAGTTCTTAGGAATTACCTGAATCTAGTATATATGTTTGTGTGTCTTAATTTTGAGTCAGATAGCAAATACAGTTCATGCACTACAAAGAATGGAATCAGGTTCACTTTAGCACCTGCCTTAACTTGAAACCGCAATTAAGCAGAAGAGGATGTATTTGTCAGCTTTTTTTTTTTTCCCCCACAGTGGGATTGACTTGACAATTCTACTTTATCTGGTGGAAGTATGGACTCTGTAGCTCTCCCCCAGTGGGTCATTTTCTGCAGACATTTCTTTGATGCTCAGAAATGTCAATGATGGTGCTGCCAGCTACTAAGACTGACTTTGGACCAGGCAGTGTGTTAAATGCTTTACATGCATGACCTTGATCTTCAAAAAGCCCTGAGAGATAGGAATTATTGTCCCAGTGTCAGAGATAAAGAAACTAAAGTTCAAGGAGATTAAGTAATACACCACATCCTTAAGCTTAAGAGTGAGCATGCTGAGTTTATACTCAGGTCCTTCTGACTCCAAAGCCTGTTTGTTTAATCATTATGCATTTCTTCCTCTTGCTATATACTCTCTCACAGGGAAACACCATAAAGCATACCAGTCTCACTAATGGTCTCTTCCTTCTTCCTGAATGGAAAGAATGCCAAAAATGTGGCTTTGGAACTTATAAGGTTTTGTAAATTTAGATTTATTTTCAACGTAAGTTTCTGGAATTCAAGAAACCATGCAGATGCGAATGCACACATACTCATACACAGGGGGTAAATGGTAGTATCAAGTGATAATTTAAAATGTGCTGCTAGAGAATGCATTTTTAAAGGTACTTTCCAAAAACACCTCTCTCTTTTTATAAATGGTACAATCATCATTACGGAAATCATGTTCATAACAAATGTATTGCTTGGCCATTTTTCCAAATTGATACTGACTTGCTTATTGATTGCTTTATACATAATTTTGAGCAGCTGAGAACTAGTGCTGGTGCTGACAATATTTTGTTCTGAGAGACCTCTGTGAGAATTAATAGAATCCAGGCCTAGGCAAGTTGGGAAAAAAGTGAATTGGATTAATAAAATGCTGTGTATCAGAAGTTTAAGATTAGGTATGAGAATTTGGGCAAGTTAAATGACACTACAGTCTCACTGTCATGTAACCTATTGTGGCGTGGAATTCTTTGAAACACTGTGCTAACTTGACTGAGGCTCAAGGGGGTTTCGTTGCCTTCGTTATTTCGTAATTCTACTTGTAACATTGAAGGTCCTGTGTGGAAAATAAGCATCAGTGAGCTAATTATACACCCTCTGAGGTCTTTGTCAGTTGTAGGAGAACCTTACATGTGTCGAGATTTCACAAACAAAAAGAACTGTAAAATACCAGCTATATGAGAAGCCTAGCATATGTGATGGCATGGAGTTTTCATTAGCTTATCACAATATTCACACTGGAGAATTATATTACATGGTAGCAGAAATAGGCATTTTTATGTGTTGCTTATATTTTCCCTCAAATTAAATTGTAGCTATAGGACAAAAAATAAAATCCATCCATGCCTTTCAAAAAAAAGTGAATTAGTATTTTTTGACTTGCATTGAAATGGCTTACTCTATTATTTTTTCTTCCTTTCTTCCCTCCTCTTTATAGATTATCTCATTAACCTTTCCTGGCCATTATTATTCTAGACATTCTTATATCTCCCTTCTGGATGGTCCCTCTCAGTGCCTGATTTCAGTAATTCCTGTTTATCCTTAACAATGGCCTAAATAAATTATTCTTTCTTATTTACTGTTATTTCATCCCAAAACATATCTTAAACACTTTCAATTTTGTTTTCTCTAGACTATATCCAGGTATTTATTGTATGCTACCTCTTTTCTTTCTCAGCTTTAAATATTTAATAGCTTTCCAAGAAATAAGTGGAGATTTTTTTCCCTGAATTCTCCGATTTACACTGTGGTCTGAATTCCAAATGTTTTGCTTTAAGGCTTTTTATTATTTATCGCTCATTGCTGCTTTAAGGTCTTTGTGCACTTGTACTTCCCAAGAAATTTAACTGCTAAATAACTTCCTCTCTGCTCTCAATAAGCTATGTAGTCTAAATACTATAGCATGTTTTGTAGTCTCATTTAAAAATAAACTGCTGATAGTACATTCCATTGGAGAATAAAGGCCAGTTGTTTTCATAGACAAATATGATATGAAAACACATCTGCCACAAAATTCTGCATTCCTTAGCATGATTGCTAGAAAAAGTCATGTAAAATGCCAATGAATGAAAACAACACCAAGAAGTATAGACATTTACTTTTTAGAAAGTCTACAAATCACTTGTTATAAAACCATATACAAAGCTGGAAAAACAAACTTTTGAGAAAACACAGTACACGGGTATTAATTTCTCATTAAATATACATGCATATATATATATCGTGTTTCCAACCATATCTTTAGTAATTGCATAGAGCCAAAAAGAATACAACCCAAGTATAATTTCTCAGATATGGAAGCAATGCAAAAATCCTGCTTCTTCATAGAGTTGTTTTTCATAATTTTCTCCTTATTGAACTTCATCCTTTTCTCCTAATATTTAAAATCCCCACATTGGGAACCAATCTATTAACACATCATAATGTATATTGAAATATGGATCTCCTTGCATATTCCCTGAAGAGCATAATATTCACTCAGAGGAACATTTTTGTCTTTATGATGCTAACTAGTTTGAATGCTCTTTTTCACTGGCTTCATGATATCAGTGGGGCACTATAGGTTCCAGTGTTTCAGAGCAGAGACTTTGGAGAGACAGACTGAGTTTGTATTCTACTCTCTGAGTGTCAGTTATCTCATCTGTAAATCGAGAAATTTAAACTATAATGGAATTAAATGAGATTGTATAAGAAAAATACTTGGCACATGGTGTGACCCCAATATATTTTGTAAATAGGTGCTATGATTGCTATCTCTCTGTTGGTTATAGTGATAAAACATTATGCATAACATAATCTGTCTTGTAATGCCTGGTGCTACTGATCATTGCTAAGTACCAAGGATTTGAAGATAAATTGAATCTATATAAAATAATATATATATAGGACTATTGCTAAGAAAGTCCTTGTCATGTGTCTATAAGCTTCAGAAAATACTTATTCGCACATACAGTTTTTTGTTTTGGAAATTATGCTGCTAATATTTAGGATTGGGATATGTAGTTATGTCTGAAAAGATCAGTTTTGGACCTGGAGTACTTTCCTGAACATGTGCATAAATATTGTGTCCTTTGATTATTTATGATTATTTATTTATTTATTTCTCTCCCTCCCCCCCCCCCCCCAGTTGTCCGCCCTCTGTATCCATTCACCGTGCGTTCTTCTGTGACTGCTTCTGTCCTTATCAGCAGCACCGGGAATCTGTGTTTCTTTTTGTTGTGTCATCTTGTTGTGTCATCTCTCCGTGTGTGCGGTGCCATTCTTGGGCAGGCTGCACTTTCTTTTGCACTGGGAAGCTCTCCTTATGGGGTGCACTCCTTGTGCATGGGGCTTCCCTATGTGGGGGACATCCCTGTGTGACACGGCACTCCTTGCACACATCAGCACTGCGCATGGGCTAGCTCCCACACAGGTCAAGGAGGCTGGGGTTTGAACCGCAGACCTGCCGTGTGGTAGGCAATGCCCTGTCAATTGGGCCAAGTCTACTTCCCTGTGTCCTATGATTAGTATCTACAGCCAAGCTCTAGAGTACTTTATCTTGGCACCCTTTTTTAAATGAAACAATTGGGATATGATGTACCACTAGATTACAGCATTCATCATTGGATGGAACAGATACACAATGAGTACCAGCCCCATGGTAGGAGAAGCCTTATGATTGGCTTTCTGAGTTTCAAATATTATCTCATTTAACCTTTGTCCATGTTTATCTTTAAAAAATAAAATTCATCTAGAAAAGATTGAGACCACTGGTCAGCACAGCGAATAATTATCAGAGATGGTTTTCAAACTCAGATCTATCCAAATGCAGTCCTTCCATTCCCTAAGTAGGTAAGGTCTCCCATTTGGAATAAACTACTAAGAAATGTTTTAAATATTTTCTCAAATGCCATATTAATTTTGATGTGTACTGTATACCCAATTCTTGTAGAATGAACAAATTCATAAACTAAAAAGGAATCTAGTTTTTTAAGCTCAGAAAGAATGGTTAAAAAACGCTGCATATATTTCTCATATTCCCACCCATTTCTTAATACTTTTCAACTAGTCAGAGAATGTGGCGGGGTTTTGCCCAGGTATGGCCTGACCTCTATTATCTGTCATCTTTTAATTTTTCATGCATCAATGGAGACAGGATGGGCTATCCATGCAAAAATTTGAGAACTTACCCTAACTAAGTATACGGAATAAGTGACAATTCAAACCGGTCCAGTGTTATTTATATGGTTAGTGTTAGTTTGAAATATTAATTTAAAGAGTGTCTATTTAAAATATTCCATTATGAAGATTTTTTAAAGCTCTGGTTTAATCCCTTTTGAAGTCTTCTCAACCCTTTAAAAAAAGAGGGAAAAAATGTTCCAGCCTCATTTGGTATCCATTGAATGAATAGAAGTTTATTACATCAGCAATGTAATTGCAATTGTAGCACAGTTTAGCATTGTGCTGAGTATGTCTGTGTCCTCCATGTACCGTTTTCATACCTCAACTCTGGCAGTCTTTGGGTTATTATGATTAGATGTGTCAGTCCTGTCCTCAGAACTCTCGAGTCCCTTTAGGGAAGAAGATGTGTTCTCACAATGTTTGCATCCTGTGCTGGCAACCAGATGGCACTCAATGAAATTTTTATAAGTGATTAAGTACTGAAAACAATAATGTAGGAGCTTAAAAATTTGACTAATTCCATAAGAAGCTGGTAATCAAGACATTTATGTGTTTACTTTTTCAAATATGCTGACCCTTCCCTGACACTAAGCTTGAGTGTGGAAACATTCAGCTTTGTCCCTGCAGGCAGGCTTTCCAGGCTCACACGCCAGCTCTATCACTTGCTAATGTCAAAGCCTTAAGCAAATTTCATGTTGTTTCTAGTCTGGGAAATGGGGACATTAATGGTACTTAACTCATATAACTGTTGTTAGGAACAAATGAGATAATCATCATAAATCCTTGCCACATGGCTAACATAGAAGAAGTAGTCAATGAATGTTAGCGCTCTATAGTCCGCGTAACCTGATAACTCACAGCCCTTCAAGACTCACTTGGGCTAGAAGAATCCTCAAATCAAATAAGAGATTATTAAATCCAATATTTGAGAAGATTCACATTTGGAAGAAATGGGAGAAAAACCACCTATTGAATAAAAATGTGTCAGCCACATTATTAAACATTTTTCTTACATCTTACATCAACTTATTGCAACTGTTTATTTATTGTCTCAAATTATGATCAATGGGTTTGTAAATCTCTCTAACCACACTTGACCTCCTTGTAGGAAGAGAAATTTCTATTTCCAGCAGTACCTAGGACTGTACCTACTGTATATTTAAAAACACACAAGTACTTCAAAACAATTATATATGTGTTTGTATGTATAGGTGTGTGTATATACATACGCACATATCTACATATAAAGAGAGAGATTGATTCTAGATATATAAATATAATTGCGTATAATAGAATGGTTTGTGATGTGAATTTGCATCCTCACAATGACACTTAATTGTAGAGAAATCTTTGGCAGGTCTCAGTTCCTTCATCTAGAGCTGCACTTACCAATAATATTATCTACAATTATGCAAATATTCTATATCTTTGCTAATACAGTAGCCATTAGCCACATGTACCTATTGAATACCTGAAATCTGGCTAGTGTGATTGAGGAACTAATTTTTTTATTTTATTTAATTCTAATTTATTTGAATTTAAAAAACTACTCATGGTAAGTGACGATCTTACTGGATATCACAGATATAGGGTCAAGGAAGACAAGGACAATATCATGTGAAAGGAAGCCAATCTGAATTGCTCTTTCACAGATGCTGCAAAGGCTGTTTTTCAGCAGAGAACTGTCCTCTTTTGAAATACTGATATTCGCCCATAAATATCTTAGGACCTTAAAGTTTAAACCCTTCTCCCTTTATTTCTCCCAACAGATCTTGAAAATTTTAAAACAAGAACTAGAAGCACGGTGTCTGTCCGTCAAGGTCAGGGAATGGTACTGCTGTGCGGCCCTCCACCCCATTCTGGAGGTAAATATAAATGCACTGACATGTGCTTACTTCACTGACTGCTATTTTTCTTGTGGAATGTTCTCCCTCTTGGCACCAGCTGAGGGGGCAGTGTCATTTGTAGAGATTCCCAAAGTCCTCCGTGTAGAGGAAGAGTCAACGTGCATGGTGCCCATAATTAGGATAGGAAAATATCAGATTGTGCAAATGTTCTACCCCACTTCTGTCTACCTGGCACAAGGGGAAAGAAGACACCTGAGTCAACTGAAATCAGAATCCTGTTTCTTGGTAAAGCAATGTAGCTAAAACTGCCAGTACTTCTGGCAACTTTATTGGGTTAAAAAAGATGGCCCCTCTTCATTTCATCTCTTTGTTGATCTGCATAGAGATCAGATCCAGGAACCAAAGCCCCTGGTCTGTCTGTGGAGACCCGTAATGGATCGATCAGTTGGGAATGCATTTGGCTGCAAATTGCATGAAACCTAGCTAACACTGGCTTAAATATATTGGAGTGTGTTGTTTTCATATGCAGTAAGTCCAGAGGTTTGCAATCTAAAGCTGACACAGCTTCTAGACGATACCTTCCCAGACCCAAGCCCTTTCTCAGCATTCTCTGAAGTCCCTAGCACATCCTGACTAAAGTATTGAGTCTGCATTCCAGATAGAAAGAAATGGGAGGAGGCAAGGACAAAAGGCTAATGTCTTTCTCCTTTTTAATTTGCCTTTGTATTATGACAGGTTTGCTTTGCCTGACAACTTTTGCCCCTATTTCAGTGATCACCCCGAGAGGCAAAGGAAACTGAAAAATCAAGTTTTCTGTTCATATTTTAAGCGGATATGTCATAGCCCTGAAAAAATATCATAATTTTGTTAAAAAGAAAGAAGGTGGAGAGCTGATGTGTAGCCAGCTAGCAGTGTCTGCTGAAAGGGCTAGCAGTCTCCTGACTGAAGGGCAAATATGACTTCACATAAAGAGGTCAGCAGTGTGGAGGCTTAATAGGTGGTGATATTTATTATGATTCCCTTAAGGTTTGTGATGACAAGATTGATAAACTCTATTCTTGGAAATTCAGGCTAAGGTTTAGTTTAATATCTGCTAAACTTTTTATTTTCCATAATTTTCTATTTGGCTTTAAACAGGATTAAAGCAGTAATTTTTTGAGGGGGTGGGGGGGAATTGAAAATACCCCTTTTTTTTTTTTTTTGTCCTATATTCTAAAGCTAATAACTCTTAACTTATCAAATGTTTGAGCTAAGTTTTCCAGCAGGGAATAACAATGAGCAAAATAGCTAAAAGTTTGCAACTCAAGCAGTATAAGGGTGCATGCAGGGTGGCTGAGGCAAGCACTCATTGACATCTGGATTAAACCTTGGAATTGTTAGATGTTCTGTATTTCGAGAACTGGAAAAGAGACTAGATTTGAATTTAGCGGTGTATGTTGTGGGAAACAGGATCATTCTTTAGGACATCATTTTTCCTTAAAGGTAGAATCTGGAAAACTAAATTTGGACTCTGGAATGTGAGATCCAGTCTTGCCTCTGTTTTGAATCACTACTTGGTATTGGACAAATATCTTCAAGTTTTCTGTGCCTCAGACTTCTTAACTGAAAAGGGAAATCTCTCAGATCCCTTTAAGTTCCATTATTACAGAAATATAACTCTTTAATAAAGACTAAGTACCTTCTTTATCAAGTATATGTGTATTTTTAGTACCTATCCTTTATACCAGGAAACAACTCAGCTGGGGATGTATATTTAGGTTAAGATCAAGTTCACTCAGACTAACATTTCTCTTCTTAATGTGAAATCTGATGAAAATAAGAATCGGACATTTTGCTAATTTCTTCTGCAGGCTGCCTTCACAGCACTAAGCTTTCATAACATGGCAGCAAGTCTAAAAATTAATCTTGTAGGTATATTAAGGAAAAAAACAGCACTCCCTGATATAATGATATCTTTGGGAAAGGCAGAACATGAAGTGATGCTGTGCTGCACACAATAAAGTACCTGAATACTATCCCCTTCCCACAGAGAAATATATTAAACATTTCTGTAGACATCAACTGAAATGTGCTTGTCTCCACTGGCAGCAGTCAGCAGCTCCGACATCCAGTTCCTTGAGCTGTGCTGACATTCCTGACAGCCTTGATGGTGAGAGACAAGGAAATAAATATCCTCATTATGGCTCTAATAGACACCGTATGCCCAGTAACCCTGTAGGCAAAGCAGTCAAGGCAAGGAAATTTGGAAGAAAACCAAAATGAGGATCTTCAAGGTTGTAAGAGGAACATCTCAGACATTCATCATTTTGGGGCAGTGGAGTCAATGATTATATGATGAAACCCCTCCCCAATTACCTAAAACCTTTCCAATGTGAACTGTACAGCAGTGATTGTTTCATTGCTTTTCCAGGCTGTGTATCACCTTAATGCTGGCAGAATCACCATGACCTACTGGACTCCCTGAACATTTTCATCCCAGCATATGGTATCCCAGTTCCAATTGTAACAGATCATGCCAGGGAAGGAAATGAGTCAGCCTTTTATTATATCAGTGGGATACTGAGTAATGGTGTGAAATCCATTGTAAGGGATGCTGTACATCCAATTTCAAAAGCTGTACAGTATCAGACCTCCGTAGGGTAAGATAAAAGTGAGCAGCAATTAATCTATTTTGAAAAGCGTTTCAGTCAGCAGGTATTTCCAGGGCTCTCCCAGTCACCACGTGGAGCATCTTTGTGGTCTCTTTGTTTATATTTACTGATGCAGATGTGATCTTGTTGCATAGATTTTACTATTAAATCTTGACACCAATACCAAAAAATAGAAATCACCCTGATGAACTCTGGTTGTCCTTGATCCCTCTTTCTAATAGAAACAGAGATTATTGAGGTCCAACAATTTCACCTTGCTTTCTACCAGCTCTGGGTCATAAAGATTCTTGAACTCTAACCAAGCTCTAACTGAACAGGAATAGAACTAGAATATCTTAAGTTCCTTCCTCCAATATACTAAAATTGACAGGTTATTTGCCTTTCAAATCCTCACAAACTGTTCATCAGGAGAGGTTTTAGCTCAAACCTTCCTTTCATATGGGCCTCACTACTCAAAGTGTGGTCTGTGGACAAGCGGCCTCTACCTGTTAGAAAGGTAGAATTTCAGGGCACCCACTGGGCCTATTGAATCAGAATTTGATTTTTAACAAGTTCCCCAGGTGACTCATTGGCGTATTAAAGTTTGGAAAGTGCTGAACTAGATCTGTGTATACACATAAATGTGCACACACGCATATACCTACAAACCACCTCTGGCCAGCGACGGGCAAGCTGCTTGAGAGTCACTGGGTAAGCTTGTTAAAGCCATAGATGCCCAGCCTTTTCCAGGGGTATTCTGATTCTATAAATCTGCCATGGGGTTCCCATAACTATTGCTTTCAAAAAGCCTCGTTGACTCTGAGACAGTGCCAGATTTAAGATCCACCCACTTTGATCGCCTCTACAAAACCAGCAGTCCACACCTGCTGAGATGGAGTGTTTTGATTTTCACATCACCCAAGCAGAAAGTTGAGCATTTCTTATGTCAAACTTATATTTAAGATACCTTAAAATAAAATATATTCACCTCAGTCTTTACCTTTGAAGTTGTTTTGTTGAAAAGGGAAATGAACAACTAAGACTGGCTTTTTCTCAGGTTTCATATTCAGAAGTGGGATTTTACATGTAGCCATCTCTTACTACATTAGTGAAAATATGACTTCCTAAAGAGTAAAATATAACCTGCCTGACTCTGTTCTGAGATTATGTTTTAGTTTCCTAGGCTGCTCAAAGCAAATACGATGAAATGGTTCTGCTTGAAAAATGAGAATTTAGTAGCTTACACTTTTAAGGCTCAGAAAATTCTGAAGTAAGGCATCATCAAGGTGATGCTTTCTTTCAGAAGACCACTGCCCGTGATCCTTGGCTCCTCTGCCACATGGCAAGGACATGGCAGCATCTGCTTGACTCTCCCTTCTCTTCTCAGCTTTGTTGATTTCAGCATCTTGCTTCTATGGCTTTTCTCTCCCTCTCTCTATTCATTTCATTTATAAAGGATGCCAGTAATAGGATAAAGACTGAGCCTGATTATGTGGGACACATCTGAACTGAAGTAGCCTCATCAGAAGGCCCAATTTGCACTGGGTCCATACCCACAGGAGTAGATTAGATTTAAGAACATGGTTTTTGGAGGTACATGCAACTTCAGACCACTACAGGTTATATTCATTATTATGAATTTTAGAGAAGCTAGCTAGAATTGTCATTGTTAGGTGCTTTTACACAGAATTTAGAGCACACAACCCATTAAAAGTGGTTTTCATTTGCACAGCATCAGACCCAGGGACCTTAGATCACCTATAGAGTTATAATTGTGTTTATAGTGTTACGATCTACATTGTGATATCTTTTGAGCCTCATAATAACCCTATAAGAGAAGTAAGAGCATGGGTTTTATAGATAAGGAAATCAAAGCAAAGAGATTACACAGCGTTACATAATGATCAATGGCAGAACCAAGAGTTAACTTTGTCTAGAATCCTCCCTTTTCTTCTAAACAGTGGACCTAAGTGCTGTACTCTCTATGCCATGTCAGTGGTTCTCTGTACCCCAAGCCAGATTATCAAGAGATCCTAAAAAGGTACCATGCACACCATCCCACAGCATGATTATTTCAGCTTTTGTATTTACTCTAAGGCAAGGCAAGGCAAAAGCATGACACTAGGACACCCGTGTTGTCATCCAAGCTCTCCTATCAACCTACTGTGTGGTTTTGAGACAATTATGTAATTTTTCTGAGCCCTACTTCCTCATCTGTCATATATTTCTACCTTCCCACAACTTCTCAGCTATCAAGAGTTCACCTTCAGTTTCAGGCTCACCGAGTTTAATTAGTCCAAACTATGCTTACAGGTCATTGGGCCAAGATTAATCCTTCTGTACTAAAATGGACATGCTCTATGCCCAGAATAACCCTTAAGACATCAACATTGTAACCCAGAGGCCACCACATGCCTCATTCCCATAACCCTTACCAAACTGGAGGCTTGCTCCAAATACCAACCCTTGTCACTATAGTCCAGATACTAGCTCAGCCTTTGTCTTCTGCCACACCCAAAGATAAACCATTTATCCCAACTCCAAGCCTCAATGCATAACATGCCAGCCTTTGGCATGTACCTTCATGCTGATGTCTAGGAAATCTAGTTACTGGGCCCTACCTATCATGTCAAATCCCCTCAGATACTAATATCAGCCTGGATAAGTACCAGGTTTTCCATGCATGATTTGGAGAACTGGTCACCTTTCTCTGGAAGCACTCCCTCCACTTCCAGCATATTCCTTCTATTTTTCTCTCTTGGACGTTTTGGGCTCCCTCTCCATCCCCAAATCCTGGTTCCCAGCATAATACCCAAATCCTCACAAAATATGCCAGCCAACTGGAAATTTACCTTTGTGCTGGAAATGATTCAAATGTGCTGTAAGAATCAAGAGACGTAATACATGTGGCAGCAATTTGCATAATTAAATTTATAATCACTCCTGATTTTATTAACTAAACTTAGTTTGATTATTTTCATTTGCTTAAACTTGAAGTCAGAGTTAAATCAGAAAACTGTTTGTCTGGATGTACCTTCGTTTAACAAATTTTAAGTAGGCAAATATTTTTTCCAATATATCTACTAAGAGAATCATATTGAATTTCTACCTATTATTAATAAAAGCAGGTCATGCCCTAGCATTGTAGCTTTTTTAAACTGATTGAAGTGCCCATTTAGCTATTCTTCTAACATTTAAAAATTGCTTCTTAAAGACAAAATGGTAGTTAACCTTACTCCAACAATCTTGTCCTCCTCCAAACCCTATGTAATAGTTATGCTTGCATTTTCTGTTTGGTGTTGACAGTATGTGCCTATGCTCCATTTCATTTCCTTAGATGAAATGAAGCATTAAGTCAACCTAAGCGGGACCAGGATTTTAAAAATATTGCTGAAATAATCCTGGACTTTTTAATAGACTGAAAAATACAGTCTGTAAGTTATTTTATATGACAGTAAAAAGATAATTGAGATATTTTAAATCATCAGTCACTTAATTCTCATGAAGAGCCATAAGAAGAATACCACTATCAGTGATGAGTTACTATATCATTTTCTGATCTTAGTAGGAATATAGTTGACCATGTAGATGAGAAGGAAGTCATTCCACTTTAGTCATCTCACTCTGTGCCTGTCGAGTACAGAAAGGTGACCCAAATAAAGTCTTGGTTTTAAAAACACGTAATAAATGATAAGCAATGGTCTCAGGATCCTGAGTCCTTGTTGACTGGTCACCACTAAGGTAGTTGCCCCTTGATGCCCATTTCGTGTCACCTGATAAGTGACTTATGGTCTTGATGCCTCATCTCCTGCAAATCATTTAAAAGCCACAGTCTCCAGTAGGTTAAGACTGACCTAAATGGAAACCATTAATTCAGAAGAGGTTCTGTGATTGAAAGCAAAAAGTGGGTTCTTACCATCTGGAGTTAGAATATTAGGAAATAATGGTGCAATCTTGTTTGGGGGCAGCATCAAAATAAAACAACTATATCATTCTCAAGAATGTGTGGGTCAGACAAACTTGAGTTAAACTACCTTTTATCACATTATTTCTATGGAAAATGCCTTCTGAGTTTCATTTCTAAGCTGAGAAAGTTTATATGTTCAATTAAATGAGCATCAACTGCAATTCAATGAGGAAAGGCAAACATTTAGTTAGCAATTTGTTAATCAACATCATAAGCTAGTAGGTATCCTTTTTTTTCCTCTTGGGTATTAAGTATTATTAAGGCAATCTTATTTGGTGCTTCTCGCCACTACCATCTTCCTTTGAAAGATACGAGCCTAGATTCTTAATAGAATGAGCCATTTTTTCTCTTCGCTCTTTGCCAACCAGCAACCAGCATAGCACATCAGTGACTTAATCAGTATAGAATGATGTGAAACAGTTAGTAAGGTGATATTTTTATCCATATATTAAGCCTCTTTTTTCACCCAGTGAGCAGAAAAAGAGCCACATCCATCAGAAATGACTTGTTATAAACTGTCTGAGCCATATGACATGGTGGGACATTCCATTATTTGGGAGGATAGGTCATTGGGAGTATTTGTCCTTCCCAGGGCAGGCTCCATTTCTCTCAGCCATGAGATCATTTAGCCTCAGGGTTTCTTAACTGTTTTTGTACCACAGACCCCTTTGCAGTCAGGTATAAACTACAGAATACACTGCAATTTATTGCATACATTCATAAATGAAGGAAATGCTAGGTTTCAGTTAGAAATCAGAGAAGATAAAGTTTTTTTGTCCAATTCAAGCTAACAGACCTCCTGAAAGGGGTCTGTGGACCCCAGGTTAAGAACCCCCGATTTAGCTCAAAGAATCATCAAGGAAAGCAAAGGGAAGAACTGGACCTTGCGTGTCTGGAAGAGTGACTTGTTTTCCCCCTTACCAGACATGGCAGGACGAATTGAAGTGAATATTTCTGATGTCAGTTATCTCCTAAATTGGCTAAGTGTATTCTGTGATGCTACAGACATATTTTTTGCCTTTGAATTTTGCTGTCAGTCCTCTTTAAGACAATTTGAATATTTCATGACTACACTTTTGAATGCCTAGATGTCAACTCTTAGGAGTAGGAAAAAAATGGCTTTATATAAGTAGCAAGCTTTCCCTGGACAGAGAATATTTCTAGACCTCTTATAGCTGAGTCCCCAGTTTCTTATATTAACCAGTGTAGGAGAATTGCTGGTCTGGTTGCTAAAGAGAGTTCCCTGGGAGTTGTAGTTATATGTGTTCTACCTTACCTCTCTTTTTAGTTCTGGTAAGAGAGATGTTTAAGTGCTTTTTATAGCTATGGCAAGTCCCAGTCAATAGCCCTTAGAAATAGACTCAGCTACTTAATAGTAGTTCATTGAGTTTCTTTTTGTACAGTAGCCTAAAGAGAATCATTTAGTATTAAAAAAATTAGCAGAAATAAATTTTAGGAAATTCTTTTTGTCTTTTCTTTTTTCCTCCTTTGCTTTTGTCCAAATATTTCCCTGTTCTTTTTTTGGCAAAAACCAGTAATTTTACTTAACTAATGATGGCTTTAATTACCTGGCTTCTCTCCTGGTAGTTACTCCCTCCTTATTTTAATGTTAGTCAAGATATAAGTGTTTTGTGGATATATAAGTTTAAAATCAAGATGGGGACATCTCTATTTTCTTTTTAAACATCCGAAGAATCAGAGGGAGGCTCACTGATCAGTCAGTGTAGAGCCAAACACATTAGCACCAAAAGGAAATGACGTTTGGAAAGTGAGATCTGATCCACAAAGCTGAATGATCTACAAACTGCTGTCATTCAACAAAACTCAACTGCATGCAGAGCTTTCTCTTTTGGAGTTGTCCTGTCCCAGAAAGCAGTGAAGGATGATATTGTATTGGAACACAGTTGCATGTGTTGGGACATGAAGAGTCTCGAGTTGTGAAAAACACATTACATATCCGTTAGAGTACTTCCAGGGATATACCAGCCAGAACAGAATAAATGATCAACACTGATCTTTCAACAACATGAACCTGGCTGAGCATTTCATAAATAATCCAGCAGACAATCACTGCAGGATATATGGGAAGCATCCTTGTTTTAATGCCCACTGGAAATATACCCAATGAATCTCTTCTTTTCAGCTTTAAAAGAAATGAGCAGCAGTTTGGATACATTTTCAGCAACAAATCGGTATTTTGTCAGGTCAGTGCATCATGATGTTACGTTGAATTAAGCAGGATAATGGTGCAATACAGAGAATGAAGCAATGCTGGCTAAATCCTGGAAATTTGGAAGTAGACTGTGGTTGGGACTTCAAAAATCGAATGCAAAATTATGGAATATGCACTTCTATCAGGAATCTTGATCCTATTCTTAAATTATAAGTAAGAAGTTGACCATTATTCTGATTTTTTTTAACCTGGTCAGTTTAGTTTTCAGACATTTAAGAAGAAAATACCTGGAGAAGGCCAAATCAAAGACCAGAAGAAACTATGCATTTGGGCAAGTGAAGTTCACATTCACATCCAAACGAATACGCGCTATATAATATCAGAATACTAATTTTAAAAGAAATGGTTTAATTAAGTGACTAAATTTTCCTTAAGGACAAACAGTATGGATAAGAAACTTTTTAAACCCATCCAGGTGATTTGAGTTAACCATATTAACTAGTGATTTTTGGTGTTTATAGACAGATAGAAGAAATGTCAAATAAAATTACAAGTGTAGTAGTAATCGTTTTACAAAGAGGTCAACTCTGCCTGCAACATGAACCAAAAGAAATGTCAAACTTTAATACAGAAAACATTTAGGAGAATGTTCATGATGTCTTGGGTAGACGCTGGCTGCTAACAAAACAATGAACAGCTGTTTTGTTTTGTGCTCAGCCAATAAAGCTCTTCCCATCTCTAGCTGTAACATACCCCATTTTTCTCACATCAGCTGGTTGCAGGTTAACACATTATCATAATCTTAACTGTCAAAGTTAACCCCTGGAAAGGAGTTGTGTTATAACAACACTCCACAGGAGTTCCTATATCCATATGGCAGCCACAGCTGGAAAGATAGTTGCAGTTGATAATGTAGCATTTCAGAAATATTTGGAGAATCTCTACTTAGTGAAATAATTTAGAATGTACGTACTTTCTCCATCCCTCAAACCAGCATATGCACTAGGGAACGCCTAAAGAAATGCCAAGATACTTCTGTTTGTAGGTGTTTGAAGCCCGTTTCTTTGTGTTTTTTTTTTTTGTTTGTTTGTTTTTTAACACATTTTAAAAAATTTAAGTTGATAGATCACACAGAACGTTACATTAAAAAAACATAAGAGGTTCCCATATAACCCACTCCCCACCCCCATGATGTTCTTATTGTGCCAAGGAAACTCAGATTGGCCTTTTTGAAAGATTACTTAAGATTTAAAACACAAAAAGTAGGTGATTTAAGTATTATTGTTTTCCCTTTCGTGGTTCCCACTGAATTGCAAGATGAGGTAGCTATGATACACCTCTGAAAACAACAGCTAAATATAAGAAATCTATTCTTATACTATCTTCTCTGAATCCTGCTACATCGCAAATTTGACAAGTAGATCTTCCAACAAGCCCTCCAAATAAACACACAGTTCCAGTTTACTTTCGTGGAAACTGTTATGATGAATAAGATTATAGTGGGGTTCTAATGGAGCATGTAAATTAGGATGCCTAAGCTGAAGAGAACAGAGTCTTTTTAAAAGTAAAAATTAGGCACTTTGGCAGAACCTGTCAGAGGCCAAGCCTTACAGTAGTCACAAAAGACACAGACGTGAGCAGAAATAGAAAGGCTTCTCCCACCAGGCAATACTCCCTTACAGATATTACAGGGAGTAAGTGTTTAGGCAAATTAACACCCTGAAGTGTGTGCTCTTGGTTGTGATTGGGGAAGATTGGGGTTCAATAATTGTATTAAAAAGAAAAGGATATTGATTGTAGAGTCAGAGAAAGCTTCCTTGAAGAAGTAGCTCTGGAGCTTAGCTCTGTATGAGTGAAGGAATATTATAGATAGAATAATAATTCATAAGCCAGGAGTGGGGAGGCTACATGGCCATGAGACAAAAATAGTGGTCTGGGACCCGCAAGAGTGGCAGGGACAGTAGAATGAGTCCACAGATGAGGCAGAGGCCAAAGCTCTGAGATAATGTTAAAAGTTTTGAGTGTTTATCTTTAAAAAATTAAAAATTGCTGAAAAAATGTTTTAAGCAGTAGTGGGCGACCAGGTGAGATGGTGGTGTTAAGTAACTTCTGGGCAGCCAAGGCTAACTTATTATTATCCATCTTTCTATGAAAATCAAAGAAAGAAGCAAAGAGCTAATAGTATAGCAGCAGAGTGTAACCATCAAAAACTCACCAAAAATGGATTTGAAGAATTACCTATAATTACACCCCAGATGGGCTGTATTGAAGAAACTCATAGCTAAATAGCTAATTTAATAAGGAAATTGGAAAGGGTATCTGTAAAAGCTTCCAGTAATACCCACTTTGTATCACTGTATCAAATATACATCAAATCTGGACTTCTAATTAAAAATTCTGCTATCCATCCTTTTATTAAAAGGAAGCATTTTTTTTTTCTGATGAATCCAGAGGAGATGTCCTACAACATTTACCTGCTCTTCCACACACAAATACCATATACTATCTTTTCTTTTTTCCCCTAAAGTTACTAGGAAATCAGAAATACCAACTAATTGTACAGAAAGAGACTACAGTGGCATATTAGATATAAACACAGGAAGAAGGTAATATCAGTTCCCTCTGAAGGTGGTAACTGAAGCAAGAGAAAGTTCTATCTCAGTTCCTCAGAAATATACTAAATCAATGATAGCCAGACAACAGTAACTTGGGAAGGGAAAATGGCTGGAATTATCTTAAGATCTGATACTGGGATTCTGAGAAGCCCCATGTGGTCAGTTTGAGGAAATAAAGGATTGTACCCATTTTTGGATGGTGAACCTAAGACCTGGGTAGAATCACAATGGATATTAGTAAACAGAGTTAAATAAAAAACTATTCAGTCATGATGAATGAAGGAAATACTTGGTGACAAATAGCGGAAGGGTGGGAGGGAGTGGAAGCCATACCAAATAAAATAAAACAAAAAAATGCATGTGCAGAGAACACCTTAAGAAAATAGAAGGATGCATTAAAGATATATCTCTGTTGTGCTTTCAGTCAAGTACAAGAAAATAATGATCCTATGGGGAAAAAAAGATGCTTATGTGAAAATGCGAAAAGGGAGCTGCCTGTGATACAGATTGAGATTTAAATGGAACTGGCAAGGATTAGAAATGAAGAAGAAATTAAAGTCTGCAATAAAGACTCAGTAAAAAGCCAAATGAACATTGTAGAAGATTGAATTAGTGATAAGAATGTTGAACTAAATAAATTTTGTAAAGAATATAAAAAGAAAGCATAATGATCAGAAAGCTTCCTAAACATGGAAATTGGGGAGTGAACTTTCAATCTATCCATAATTGACATAATTAATAGAGCATTTGATCAGCACATGCATAGTATTTTATTATTTAAGATGATGGCATATGCAGAGTTAGGAAGTTCCCAAGACCACCCTTGATTCTGACACCAACTGCAGAGTTCAGGGGACCCTAATAACACCCCTGAGTTTGATAATTCCCTGGAAGGACTCACAGAACTCACTGAAAGCTGTTATACTTGAAGTTATGGTTTATTACAGTGAAAGGACATAGATTAAAATCAGCCAAGGAAAGAGGTACATGGGGCAGAGTCTAGAAGGGTTCCATAAATGGAGCTTTCAGTTGTCCTTTCCCAGTGGAGGCATGGATAACACTAACTTTTCCTGGCAACAGTGTGTGACAATTCATAAGAATATTGTCAGCCATGAAAGCTCACCTGAGCCTTGGTATCCTGAGTTTTTTCTGCATCTCCAGTTTCTCCACAGGTCAAGCTGACACTGCATAGTCCAAAGCCTCCATAAATTGAATTGTTAAACTATCTGGTATGGTCCAAGACCACCACCAGGTAAACAAAGACAGTGTTATCATGTGGGATAACCTAAGGACTTAGGGATCACCTCTCTGGAGCCTAGCAAAGGCGAGACCTCTCTTTGGGTTTGGTTAATTCTTTACTACAAATACTTACCATTCTTGTATACATCATCATTTTAATAGTAAAAGCATGTTGTATTTTCTCATTTTTGAAAAAGTCAAAAGTTACGGTATTTTTTATTTAATAATTAGAGGAAACATAGATCTAGGTAGAATAAAAATAGGACATGTACCTTCCAAGTTGCTGGAGGCAATAAAATCAAAGAAGTTGTCATTTATTTAACCAAAGACAAAAAATAAAGATTAGGAAAAGAGCATTAAAGAAATAGCCTGCAAAAACGATGACAGATGTAAGAGTATATACCTTATTACAGAAAATATAGATAGATTTAACTTCCATATTAAACCTAAGAATCTCAGATTGAATTTAAAATCTGTATGCTCTAACTATAGCATGATGACATTTATTTTAAAATGAACTCTCTATTCTAACAAAATATAATTTGAAAAGAAAGGAAGAGAGGATTATTAGTTTCAGACCAACTGTTATTCAAATGCAAAAATATTAAATTGGGTAAAGGTAATTTTTTATTATTAAAATACACAAACTACAATGAAGACATACTATAAGCCATAGCATGAAAATATATAATGCTAAATATTTAGAAGTATAAGGAGAAATTATTATAGCACATTGGTTATTTAACTTAGTATACCAAGTAAATAAAAATAAAGATATGAAGGATTTGAAAAATTAAGATTGAATTTATATGTAAACATATATATTTATGTACTTTCATTTCACGTGTCCATGTAATGATTCTTTTAACTCATTATTTATTAAGCAATGAAAAAAATTAATCGATGTTGAAAGTGTATAGGCCAGGCCTTGTTTTCTGCCAAAATGCACTTAAACTAGAAATTAGTCATAATTTTATGCAACTACAGCAATAAACAAATTTTTAAAAACCTCAACCCATGAAAATTTCAAATCAATTTTCTGTTATCTACTAGGTCGTAGAAGAAATCAAAATCATATTTATAGATAGTTTACAAATTAAAGAAATGAAACTTTATACTTAACCAAATTTATGAAAAGTATATTCTGAATCAAATTAGTATTGAATTAATATTTAAGCAAGAAATGTTGGAAATCAATGTAGTAAGTATTCACATGATGAGATTAAATGAGAACACGAAACAAACCTAAAGGAAATGGAAGGAAAAAAGATAAAGCTCTAAATTAGTGAATTAGAAAACCATATGCATGAAACATCCAATAGGAGCTTTGAGAGAAAAAATTACAAGCATATTCCTTTCCAAATCTACTGAAGAACAAACGAGATATACAAAATTAAAAAGAACATATAATTTCACCTGCAAGATTTAAAACCGTAAGAGAAAAATACATACAACCCTATGATCATTTGAACATCTGGATGAAAGCAATGGTCTTCTGAGAATACATAAATTCACAAAATTGAACCAAGAAAGCACAGGAAATATGAATAGACTTATCATGGAAGAAATTGAAAGTTGTCAAGAATTACCTTGTCGAAGAGTTCTGGGCTATAAATTTTATAGAGGAAATCTTTCAAACTTTTTGGTAATTCCCTTGCCAGATAATTTGTATCAGAGCAAATAAAGGAAGTATATCTATTATTTCATTTTATAAAATGAGAATAATCCTGGCACCAGAAACTGATAAAGATTGCTAAAGGGGAGGAAATCTCACTTATGAATGTTAGTAACACTTATATAGAGAATGTGTGTCAGGCACTAGTCTAAATGTTTTACATATAGTAGCTTATTTGATTCTTAAAACAACCTTATGATAGGTCTATGTATTCCCATTTTATAGATGGAAAAAATGAGAGTTTGAGTAAATGTGACATTCCTCAACAATTTTTTAACAACCGTTTTAGAATATGTGTAGCAAATATATCAAACAATGGAATAAAAGTTTAAAAACATAGGTAACTCATTTAATAACCCAGATTAAAACAAAACAAAATGAAAAAAGTAGAACGATACTTCTTTAACTTGGTAAATGACTGCCAATGTGAAACAAAGTTGATACTTACTGAAGCTGGATGATGATACAGGAGGGTTCGTTATCCCATTCTCTCTACTTTTGAAATTTGTATTTGTTCAAAAATTTCCATAATAAAAGAAAATGTTTGGATTTAGTGATCTCCATGGCTGCTTCCAGTACAGATTTTACATTTTTATGCATGGTTAAAAGCGTTTTGTGCAAGACTTTGGAGGATGATGTTTATATTATGTGAAGGAGTTTCCACTATACGTGGACAGTGTTCTCCTGAAAATCATACAGCTCTTCTATCACTTAGTTTTCCATTTGAGAATCACTGTGGATATTTAGGTTAAAATAGCTGCCCTTGCCTTAAGACATGGGTATCGCTAAAAATACCTGGATTGGCAGTAATCTGCTTTGCTCCTGCCTGGAGTTATTCTGACTCTCCAGTGGCAGGCCCTCACCGTGTTACTGGGGCAAGTGTGCAGTGATGTGCATTAAATCTGCACTCAGCATTGCTCAGACAACTTAGCTTTCTGCAGGGAATGAAAAAAATATACATCTAAACATCCCCATTTCCAAATGGCACTGTAGCCTAGTTAAGAGAATTGCTTGTGGGGAAGTGCATTATGCTATGAGGGCTACTTCATTTTCAGGTTAGAAAACTTGAAATTCAAGTTGACATAGCTTCTATTTTCATTTCCATACTTATCTCAGCTGGGAAAATGTGCTGTTTGTCACTAAAAACCAACCCGGGAAATATGGGGAAGGGTTGGGAAAGTCAGTGATACAAAGCCTGCCAAGTGGATGGGACCTGAAATATGTCATGTTTCATTTTGTAGCAGATACTATACCACATTTGCTTCCCACAAGTGGACCTTCTTTTATTCTCAGCAAAATTCTATGTGCCCAACTGCAATCCTTAACAGCAAAAATGCGATTAACATAAGTTATCTCATTATGTACCATCATTCCAGATAGCTCATAAACACGTAAGAATCAAGTCTAAATTAAATCCAGAGGTTCCAGGCTAAGCATGTTAGAGTAAAGCAGAGGATGCTGTACTGTCACTTTTCTAAACAACAAACAGCTTCATTCAACAAATTATATAGGAGGTGCTTCTGCTGAGCAGCACCACATGTGACTTCTGTTTTAATATCAGAATAGATCCATACAGCTTAAAGTATATAAATTTTCAGGTGGCTATACTGAAATTTTCAAAATAAGAATAATGGGCTAGTTAAAAACTAAAACAGGGTAAGATTTAAAGTAATCCTCCATAGTCTTAGCTTTAAAAACTCATCTTCGCTGAGTACAAGTGTCTTTAAAGCAAGTTAGAAGTAAGGGAAAGGGCTGTTCTGATCGCTATTTCACATTCGATTCACCATATTCCTGTTCCAATAGAAATTGGGAAACATTCCAGGAAAAATTAATGAAGAATCACTTTGCTTTTTTAGAGTGACTATGAAAATATTAAAGTTTTAAGAGCTTCTGTTGACATATTTGTAGAATATATTTGCCATTCAGACCCTCTGGCTTGTTAAAAAAAATTAAGAAGAATTTTGGGTGATGACTCTGGGATATGTAATTTATGCAAGGTTCTTGTAAGATGTTACCTCTTAATCACCCAGGAGCCCAAGCTCTTGAAACAGACTAATGATCCCCTGCTGACTATCTGCTCTACTTGCAGTTCTGCCTTCAACACATCTGTCAGCACCACTTCCCAAGGGGACTGTATGAAATTTGGAAAGTCTGACATCCGTACATTAAGTACCCTGTGACTTTCCCCATTAATAATGGACTGTCCCGCTGTAAGCAGAATTTCCTCCCCAACATTGACTGCTTTTCCTTTTATGTGCCACTAGGCCTGTCATCAGAGAGACAGCCAGAGAAAAGACATCTGGCATCTGTAACTCATGGAGGGTTCATAAAAACTAAAGCCGGTAGATTGTTCTCTCAAATGAAGTTCCTGAAAATATTGAATGATGAATGTTGTTTTAATGGTCTCTTTCCTATAGCTTGGTGACAGCCATAACAAGCTAAAAAAAAAACCCACACAATCCTAAATTTTTATTCAAGAAATGTATTTCTAATTGTTATACTGAATCCTTGGAGAGAGAGCCCAATTATTTTGAAAACATTATTTCTTTCCCTATGTGCAAAGGAATTGTCCTAAGATATGACAGCTAAATATGTTATCAAGACCTATTTTCCAATTAATTGCTAAAAAGAATGCTCTCAAGTAAAGCAAAAATGCCTTTAAGATTCTTGCTGGGTTGTTTGTTAATCTACCTTAGAGGCAGATCAAAACTGGGCTGGAAAGAGGAAAATGGAAGCCCATTGGGCCAGAATGGCAGATTTCCCCTTTTGTCTAATAAAAGAAATTGAATTGGAGCTATCCAGATGTGAGGTAATAGGGAATGGTAGAGATTCTGGTGAAGTAGGGAGCATACATCTCACCTAAAAGGGGCAACTGGTTGTTGCTACAATGTCCACGTCCTAGGGTGTCTTCTTAGGCTCAACTAGAAAACCCAACTGACATGATCACCATGTGTTTTAGTTTGCTAAAGGATTCTGGGAGCTATGCACCAGAAATGTGTTGGCTTTTATAATGGGAATTTATTAGATTAAAAGCTTACAGTTCTGAGGCTGTGAAAATGTCCAAATCAAGGCATCATCAAGAGATACTTTCTCACTTGACTGCAGCAGTGGGTGACTGGGCACATGGCAGGGTATAATGGCTGCTCTGCCAGTCTTCTCCTCCAGGCCTCTCTTTCAGTCTCTCAAGGGCCTCTCTGTGCTTTTGTGCTCCTCTGATTCCAGCCTCCATCATCCAGCACCTCTGTCTCCCCTTCTCAGGTTTCTTTGTCTCTGCTGCTTTGTTCTGTGTCTGCTGCTTTTAGTCCTCCCTTTATAAAGGGCCCCAATAAGAGGATTAAGACCCATGCTGGGCCACACAATCTAATCAGAGGCCCTTAACAGAAGTAATTTAATCAAGCATTCCCACTTATAATAGGTTTAGCTGCACAGGAATAGATTAGCTCTAAAGACATGATCTTTTCTGGGATCCACAAAAAGCCTCAAATTGTCACACTGTGACTCACACTTGGCATCTGATTCACTTGGGACAGGGCACAGAGCGGGCTAGTAGAGCAGGGCCATGCCTTCCTCTTCAGTAAGAGTCCCTGGAGTAGGCCAAACAGAAGTCCATGGGCTCTTAGTTTCCTCCAGTGGTAAATCAAGAGCAAAGAATTGAGATTCACACAAGTTAAATATGGAGTCTCCTGACTTAGAAGGCCATATCTTAAACAGAAGCCAAGATCTCTTATAACATTTCCATAGGCTTAGCTTCCAAAGTCCCCTCGAGAGACAGGCCAAGTGGTGAGAGTCACGGGACTCAAGGAATTCTAATGCAATGACTTCTCACCAGGTATTTATAGTTCATTTACAGTCCTCCAAGCCAGATGCAGTTTACCAATCTTGGATTGCTGTTATCATAAGCAATGTTACCTGTCATACAGCTGACATTTCACTTTTATCCAGTTTCCACAGTTACAAAGCCAGAAAGTTAACCCAAGATAAATATATCCCAAGAGAAGGAACAAGGGTTTTGTTAACACCTTACCCACTGTTGCCATATAGAATATGAGCCCAGCATTAGTAGATATTTCCCTTTTTTTTCTTTTAGAAAAGCCAGAAGTCCTGCTTTTTTAATGTTAAAGGTCCTAAATTTTAAGTGCAAGTACTAGAGTAAGAGTATGGGGCTGGCAAACAAGAACTAAGTTCTTGTATTCACAATTCACAATTCCCTTTGTGACTTCAATCCGTAAAATAAATGGTTTGCATGAGGTCAACTGAAAAGTTATTTCTGTGATTCTGCTACTCTTTGCTCATTGCATAAGGAGTGCTACTTCCTGTTCATGTGCTCAAGGTCAGGATGAGCTTACAAGATATTACAAACCCTGTTTCTCTTCCCTCAACTCTTCTATTCTTTTATGCTTATGACTTGAAACCAAAGAGAAAGAGAAATATAGTCAAGTATCTTTCAAAATCATAAATGAGGGAAGCGGATGAAGCTCAACCCCTTGGTGCCTGCCTGCCACATGGGAGGTCCCAGGTGCCTCCTAAAAGAAGACGAGCAGACTCTGCCTCCTGCTGCAATGAGCTTAGAGGCTGCCTTCCACCACAACACGCTAACGCTGCCCCTGCTGCAATAAGCAGATGCCACAAGCCAGCAGACACTACAGCCCACAGGGAGCAGATGTGGCTCAGGCTGTTCAGCACTTGCCTCTCATGTGGGAGGTCCCAGGTTCAGTTCCTGATGCCTCCTGGAGAAGGTGAGCAAACTATGAGCAGACAGACAAGAGAACCACCTGGAGGGGAGTTGTAAATAAAGAAAAATAAAGTAAATAAATCTTTTTAAACAATCATAAATGATTGATACCAATCTCATTGTTGGACTAGATTGCCCAACAAAGACAAGAGGAGTGATGCTGTTTTTCGTGGAATGGGAGAATTTTGGCTGACATACCTGCTTTTGTTGGCATTGTCCAGAGAAGTTGGGTCAAAGGAGAGAGATGTACATGAATTTTTCGAAAGAGTTGCATCTAGGTGAATTTAAACCCAGTTTAACTAGTTTTTCAGAGTATTGATGTGTGAACATACAGTGCAGAGATTACCAGTATAGAGTTACTACAACCCTAGTCAGAATTATTTCATATTGTGACAATGCTGTTTCCTCTATTCACCCAAACAACTTTAATTTTCCATCCTTAACACAACCACAATAATATGTAGTGTGACACAGAATTATTTTATAAATTAAAGAGAATTTTGGATTATTTTCACTTTTATACTCCTGCCATAATTTCCTATGCAACATTATGGAGATCAAGTCAAGCATTCCATTCCGAAGCCATACTATTAAAAAATGAACTTACTGCCCCATCTTGGCTCTATCATCAAATCCACATTTGGCCAGTGACCCAGCAATTTATTTTTTTATTCGAGCCTGTTTGAAGAAATCTTTTAATTTTCTGTGGATCAGTCTTTTCATTATGTAATAAAAATAGTACATAAGGAATAGAATGGAATAGATTGTAAGTGGCTATACCTCACAGTTACTAGAAATGTTTCTTGCTCACTTCAACATGGGCATTTGTAGGAATTTAATTCTTCTTCCACTAACCACAATATTAACACATTTTACTAAAGAAATGTTCCCCGGGAGATTTAATCTCGGAACAGAAGCTAATCTTTTATATCACACAAGAAGCTGACCAGCAATGTTGAAAGCAAACTATTAAAGGATTAACTTAGTCACATTGAAATACATGATTTGAAAAGAGGGGGGCTTTTCATATTTGTTGTAAGAAGCAAACAAAAAATACAAAAACTCATCCACCATTTTTTTTTCAAGAGCACCTTTTTTTTTTTAAAAGATTCATTTATTTATTTCTCTCCCCTCCCCCGCCCCCCGCCCCAGTTGTCTGTTCTCTGTGTCTATTTGCTGCATCTTCTTTGTTCACTTCTGTTGTTGTCAGCAGCACGGAAATCTGTATTTCTTTTTGTTGCATCATCTTGTTTGTGTCAGCTCTCCATGTATGTGGTACCATTCCTGGGCAGGCTGCACTTTCTTTCTCTCTGGGCAGCTCTCCTTATGGGACACACTCCTTGTGCGTGGGGCTCCCCTATGCGGGGGACAGACACCCCTGTGTAGCACGGCACTCCTTGTGCGCATCAGCACTGCGCATGGGCCAGCTCCACGCGGGTCAAGGAGGCCTGAGATTTGAACAGTGCACCTCCCATGTGGTAGACAGACGCCCTAACCACTGGGCCAAGTCTGCTTCCCTCAAGAGCACCTTTTTGAAGAGAAAATATTGAGCATTCATTCAACATTTAAAATATTTTTTACTGAGCATTGCTCAAACCATCTTAAGAATTATGTTCTTTGTGAATGGACACAGAGAGCAGACAATGGCGCGGGGGGAGGGAGAGAAATAAATAAATCTGAAAAAAAAAGAATTATGTTCTTTGACATAGGGTGGTAGAAAGTCATTAGGTGTTTTGGGTAATTATGTTTATAGTTTCAAAGGTCACTCTTTTCGTTGAAGAGTATGAAAAATGGGTTTCACTGGTACAGGAGTGTGTGAGGAGAGGTCAGGAATGTGGGCTTTGCAGTAATCCAAATAAGAGATGTAGGCACCATTGTCAAGTGGTGGTGGTTATAGAATACTTTCCCAACCCAAACACAAAATCCCTCTGGGGTCCCCTAGTTTAATTTTCTAAAGGCTGCTGGGAGCAGTATAACAGAAATGGATTGGCTTTTATCATGGGAATTTATTTAGTTAAAGCTTACAGTTCTGAGGTTGTGAAAATATCCATCAAGACTTCATTAGCTTTGGGCTGGCCATGGGCCTTCTCTCTCAGTTTCTCAGGGTTTCTCTCTGTCTCTCTGACTTTCCCTGTGCCTGCACCTTATTAGTCCTCTGTTTATAAAGAATTCTAGAAGAGTATTAAGACTCACCCTGGGGCCCACAATCTAATCAAAGACCCTTAACAGAAGGAATCCCATCAAAAGTGATCTAATCCAAAGATCACATTTACGGTGGGTTTACAGGCATAAGAATAGGTTTGCTTGAGGAACAGGATTTTCTGGGTCTACAAAAGATGAAAACCAGCACATCCCCATATAATGTCAACCCCACTACCTTGTACACTTAATTCCGTCCCCTCTCACGCTTTCAAGGCCTTGGCTCTAGCCCTTGTTCTTCTCCTCTCTTCTGCACTGAAGTTTCCTTTCCCATTGTTTCACTCCATCTGCACTCAAACATTCCTGTCTTAAATAAATAAGAAACCCCCTTGATCCCACTACCCAATTTCTGTGCTCCCTGTACAGCAAAATTACATCAAAAAATGGAAAGGAAAAATGAGTTTATATGGCTATGAGTCGCCAAAAAAGAGCCGGGAGGTCATCAGAGGTGTCGCCCTTACACACACTTCAGCAGAGTCCCAGAGACAGCTAAAGTAGATACAACCCCGGGTACTGGTTCTTCTGAGGGCTACAGAGACCCACGGGTTCTATGGTCATGGCCGATGGAGTTCAGTGCCATGCCAGTTGGCCCTACTTTGGAGTTTGTGTTCCTCAGTGTAATAGAGTTGAACTCAGATGTGATCTTTGTTCACAAGCCTCTCCTGTTACTTTTACCGGACCTGTGGTTGGCGCTGGGGTTTAGTGTATACTCAGGGGACCTGACTCTCTGGACTGTCCGTGTGATAGCCAGGCCCTGAGCCTCAACAGTCTTGCAACTCCTACCCTCTGGTTTATTGGACTTACTCTGGCCAGCTAACAGGAAGGTGAAGGTCAAGCACCACACCAGGGAGCCAAGAGTACCTGTAACTGCAAGCAGGAGAATAGCATCCATCATCCAAGTGAAATCTAAGCACCCTCTCGATATAGAGGTGGAGTGGACATAACCATCCCAGGGCCCACCAAATGGAGGAAGAGAGTATGGATTAGAGTGTGTTGAACTCGGTTACCCGCTGGGGTGAGGATGACGGAGATAAACACACTCCAGAGACTGGTTCAAGACATGAATCTACTTTATTGCGCAGCATCAGTTGCTTATATAGAATGAATGGCGGGGTGTCGGTTAGCTATTGGCACTAGCACAGTGTAGCTTTATGTGTAATTTTTTAATTGGACTGTATGCTAACAGATGGAGGCAGGAGGGTGGCACTTGATTGCTTCCGCTCTCTGCCGGTGCACCATCTTTAGGGTGTGCCCTAAAGCGTGTACGCCTGAGAGTTTGCTCATCTGGTGGTGCGCAGCATAGCGAGATTGAAGGTTTTAGCAGCTCTACCCACAAGAGTGGACTTACTGATATTCTGTTCTAGAACTATTGTGATTAGTAATGAAAGCATTGATTTGAAAAAAGTGGCCATGATAGCTGCTGAGGGTAGGGAGTGGGAAGAAAAGATGTGATATGGGGGCATTTTCAGGACTTGGAGTTGTCCTGGGTGGTACTGCAGGGAGAGTTACTGGACATTGTATGTCCTCCCTTGGCCCACTGGGTGGACTGGGGGAAAGTGTAAACCATGTGGACCATTGACCATGTGGTGCAGCAGTGCTCAGAGATGTATTCACCAAGTGCAATGAATGTCCAGTGATGATGGAGGAGCTTATTCTTATGGGAGAAGTGGGGTGAGGGGGGTGAGGGTATATGAGGACCTTATTTTTTTTTAATGTAACATTAAAAATAAAAAAAGTTGTCTCTGCATCTTCCCTTTCATTGATTCTCACACCCGTTCCCATCTTTCCCCCAGACTTCCACAAAAATACCTCTGGTCAATTGTCTCCATAGTACTAATTCCAGTGGCAAGTTCTCAGTTTTCATCTTATTCAACCTATCAGCAGCAGTTAATACAGTTGATTACTCTCAAACTTCTTGAAGTACTTTCTTCCCTTGGCTTTTGGGCTATAACTCGCTTGGTGCTCCATTTATCTTACTGACTTTCCCCCTGAGTCCTTTGCTGGCTTCTTCTCATTTTCCTGTCATATTCCCATCCTTCATTCATTTCAGATTTCTGCTCAGTTTCACTTTTTCAAGGCAGGGATAACATAATATTTCCAAAATAGTATTTTTCTCTCCATCTCATCCATTGCTTTTCTTTCTTTATTTATTTTATTTATTTCTCTCCCCTTCCCCTGCCCCAGTTGTCTCTTCTGTGTGTCTATTTCCTCTGTGTTCTTTGTCCACTTCTGTTGTCAGTGGCACAGAAATCTGTGTTTCTTTTTGTTGTGTAATCTTGTTGTGTCAGCCCTCTGTGTGTGCGGCGACAATCTTGGGCAGGCTGCACTTTCTTTTGCCCTGGGTGGCTCTTCTTACGGGGCGCACTCCTTGTATGTGGGGCTCCCCTACGCGGGGGTCCCCCTGCGTGGCACAGCACTCCTTGCACGCATCAGCACTGCGCATGGGCCAGCTCCACACAGGTCAAGGAGGCCGGGGTTTGAACCACAGACCTCCCATGTGGTAGACAGACACCCTAACCACTGGGCCAAGTCCGCGTCCCACTTTTATTTTCTTAATACACTTATCACCTCATCACACAACACTTTTTTGAGAATTGTATTGATTAGAAGAGTTGAAGAATTTCATGATTGTAATTATGTTAAAATATGTTTATGTGAAAGACACCATGGATATATTATACAGCAGAATTCAGAAGATGAAAGAATGTATATTAGAAACTCTAGGCTTGCAGTGGGCTGCTTTAGGATTTGTTTCCTGGCTCTTTTGAAGTGAATGTTTTTTCCACTCTGTGGCTAAGAATACATCAGTGGAAAGTTTGAAATGCACTGTTTTATATGGGCTGTATAGACACCCATATTATATAATTAAAGGGTGCCTAAAATATAATCTTCTTTCCCATATTTATCTGCCATCAATTTGCCATCACGCCTGTCTAATGCCACCGTAAGTCTCCCCTAATGGAATCAATTACATTGCAAGTCAACTAAAAATGCTTCTATAGGACTTTTATATAAAATATCATATTGTTTAATGAGCAGTGACTTATTTATGAGGCAACAAAGCAGAGTATAGCTTCTTTTAAAGCATTACAGAAGTTCTCCCAAATTACTTCCCCTTAACAAACTTTAGATAAAAAGATTCTCTCCAATTCTTCTTTAATAAATATGTAATGACTCTTGTCTGTGGCAAGGGGAAGCCTTGAAGCTGGTCTTCTCTGTGTAAACTTGCACCCCTCCCTACCTACCAGTTGAGTTGTATGCTTGCCAAGAATCAGCTCTTTTTATCCACAAACCTGTTTATGCAGTTGTACTTAGAGTTATATACTTTAAATATTACAGAAACTAATGAAATACAAATTCAAGAGGAAAGATTTTTCATTTCCCCAAAAACTATGTGAACTCCTTTGGGGAAGACTCAATAAAGGCTTTTCAATAAAAAAAATTAAGGTGCCATGGGCAGGACAATTATCAAAGTTTAGTGAGGAGAATCATTAAACTGTAATAGGATTCTCTTCTCTGATCATTCCACAAGTATTTTCTAAGGAGATCAGAATTGGAAATGATAGTAGGTAATGCATAATGAGTATAGATGAAGTGAAAAGAATAATAACCCCAGTCAGTAATTAACTTAAAGAAAATAATAAAAAGTCAGGAGGGCATATTCATCCTCCATCGAAAAATTGACAAGTAAATGAATTTAATCACCTTATTGAACCAAAAATGTTTAAGATATATTTATGGCATTGCTTTATGGATTCCCATTATACCAACTTTTAAATTAACCAACTCCATGCTCTAAGGCCATGAAATAAGAGGGTTTTTATATTATTTGAAAATAATTTTCAAAAGTGGGGATTTCAGTCCACTATAGACATGTCAAGAGCAGCAAAGAGGGCTAAACACAACATTCTTGTGTGATAAGTACAATTATTATCCCAATTTTACACAGGAAACTTCAATGGCACAAGGTTTGTGCCCTTAACTTTTATAGGATAAGTTATAGGAAAATGGCTCTTCACTCCTCTTGTACTCTTCTCATTTAGATCTTTTATAACCTGGCTTTTTGAAAAATAAATATCAGCTAAGGACTGCTGAGCTAATCATATATTCTAATTAGTGATGTCTGAAGCACTAACCACACCTATATGTTTCCTATAACCAACTCTTGTTCCTTAAAAGGAAGTGGGTGAATGCAGGATGTTAATAATAGGGTGGTATAAATAATTGATATTATTTATGAATTCCAAAATGGAAGGTTTATGTCTGTAAACTGGTCTGTTCCTCTGGGTGTGATCCCCTTTGATTGTATTAGAGTCACCTGAGATGTCTTTGATTAAATTACCTGGTAGGATTAGGGTTTTGATTTGACCGTGCCACTAGGACATGACTCATTAAAAGACACACAGAAGAGGAAACACAGGAAGAGAGAGAGCTCCATAGACCAGGAAGAGAAGAAAACTTGGTCATTTCAGTTCTGCCATGTGACAGAAAGGGGAAGGCTCAAGCAGCTAAAGCACCCAAAAGAGAGGTGAGCCCTAGGCCAGCCTACAGCTGAGATCAGGAGAAGCTGGACCCAGAGAGCCTTAAGAGGAAGAAGGAAGGAGAGACCAGGCAGAGATCACTCCCCTCCCCCTTCTTGCGTCAACACGTGGCAACAGACTTTGGTGAGAAAGTACTTCTTATGGTACCTGAGGTGGACTCTTTAGGGCCTTGTAACTGCAAGCTTTTACCCCTGAATAAGTACCCCTTATAAAAGCCAACAGATTTCTGGTACTTTGCATCAGCACCCCTTTGACAGACTAATACAGGGGTATAAGAGAACTTCATATTTTATGCAAGAGTTTTCTGTAAACTACAACTTCTCTAATAAAAAAAATGTAAATAAAAGAGAAGAAGTGGATTAAATTCCATGATTAAATAAGTTTGGCAAATGCTGCACATCATACTCTCCTATAATTAAAAAAATTTGCCCTACTTTTCTCAACTCATCTCCCAAACATTTTTGTTCACATGCTTGTATTTATGCAATGCTGCTTCACATTCAATTGAAACAGTATTTCACAGCACATGTGTTTTAAATATTGCAGTATTTAATATTTATGGGCTCATTCTTTTTCTTATGCCCAGTTGACCATATTTATCTGTTCTGATCTTTTTATTGCACGTGTTCTTTCTCAGGTCTGTCATCCTCAGGAAAGGAAAATCAACTGTTGCAACAGATAGACTCAGCAGTTGCTTGTAATAGTTAAACTGTGGCTTTGGCACCCATCCCTTAGAGGTCAATAGGGGGTATATGCAATTATCTACAAGCAGTGAGTCAGCCAAAGGCTGAGTTCTCCTGTCACTAGGTCTTGGTTAAGAAGCTTATGAAGAACAAAACAAGCCCCTCAAATTCCTGCCACAAGCTGAATAAGTGCCCTCAGGGTCAGGCATCATCAAAGAGGGTCAGCTAATCAATGCTCACCAGCAATTTGTGATCTGAAGTGCTGTAGGAATAATAAAATTATATGTATCTTGTTGCCCTGGTAGCCAGAGTTGACACTTCAAGAGGTGATTTCTCTGTTTTTGTGAAGCTGGCTGAAAATAGCTGTGTGCAGACATTAGCCTTGTCCCAGCTTCAGTCACATGGTCTCCTTTGCAAGATAGTTAGGCCATTTGAGTCTAATGCCAATTGAGTCTCCTTGTACGAACTCACAGTCTGCTGGCACCTGACTATAAAGCTATTGGTTGAATATTGGATGCCTATGCCCAGAGCTTTTTATAAAGAAGGCCCTTCCTTTATTCCACCTTGACCACTCTTCTAAATCTTCATTACCAGACATCAGAAGAGATCAGCTAAAGAGATACTCTTAAATAATGCTAATCTGCCAGATTCCCTTAGGTAATGCTCTGACAAGGGCAGACCTGACTGCCATAACGACTCAGAGAATTAAATTGCCCAAGATTACACAGCTCCTGGCAGATCTGGCATTGTATAAAAGTTCAGCATTACTTTGAATCTGATTTGCCATTTATTTAAGAGAAATTCTTTTTAAATATTGCAATTTGCACAGATGAAGAAAAGTGAAAGGACTAATTCCTGCACAAGGTATTATGGCAGCATTAAGTTTGAGTTCTTAGAAAAGCAACAGTGCTGTGGGGAAAGCGTCTTGTACAGCTTCTCTATAGCACTCCTGACTTAAAAAGTTTCCTTGCAAGGATTTTCATTGTTTACCAAAAAGAAGATTTTTAAGGTGCTATTTTCTGTCTATAGCAGGCATTGCAATATTGAATGTTCATAGGTTTTTAAATAACATGTTTTTCAATTAGAATGAGGTTGGGTAGAAATCTGGAGAAGAATCAAAGCAGATAAGCAAGGGGTGTATTTAGGCCAGAGTAGAACTGTGAGGGACAAGGAGGAGGATGTTTATTAGAATTGAGAAGGAAGAATTTTTTCCAGAACTTCTCACACAAGTGACCATTGAATGCTTGTTCGATTATTTAACACTCTTTAACACTATATCTATTTGCCTATTTGTTGTGTTAATCAGGATGCTTTTGAAGGTAAGTGCTAAAATCCAACTCAAATGAGCTTTTTAAAAAGGGGAACTTACTGTCATAGATTTCCCCTCAGATGCAATTAGATTTATTTCTGAAATGATAGTGTTAGGAATCTTGTCTATTCATCTCTTGGCTTTGCTTTCCTTAGTCTTGGCTTCAATTTCAGTCTGTCTCTCACCTTATTGTAACCATAGCAGAATGAGCAAATGGGCCTCATGCCCCATAATTTTAGCAAAAGTTTCAAAACTAACTTGTATATGCCTGCTTGAATCATTTGCCCATTCTAAACCAATCACGATGGCCAACAGGTGCTCAGTAGAAAATGCTGACTGGGAAGACACAGGCCATGTGCCTGTTCCTGGAGCCAGGATCGGGGTCAGCATCACAGGAAAGCATCTACCAAGAGGGAAAAATGTTTCCTGGTGAAAAACTGGGATGAGGCTGTCAGAAGAAGGGAAGCTATGCATCAAATACAAGGGATAGTCCAGTTGTCCTCTTATTCTAAGGTATACAAAAGAATTGGTCTAAGATAAAAGAGATGTACACCATGAATCACATGATCTGCAAAGCTGGAAACACAAAGCTGGAAAACCTGATTCTCCTAGAACCAGTATCCCTGTAATAGATATCCTGCTGTATCCCTAGTGCATGGAAGAATGCCTGGGACATAGTAGATACACCCTAAATACTTGTCGAATTGATGATTGAAAATAGATATTAAGAAGGAAGATTTGGGTAACTTCTCCTGGCTTCTTACTTTCCATTTAAGCTTGCCCTAATCAGTCCCTGGACCTCGGGTACAGATCTGTTCACCAATAGGAGTAGAATCAATTATTTGGTGCTTCCCACAAAAGACTAGCACAGACATTAGCTGTCCCTCCTTCACACAAGACCACAAGATACTATGAATGTATTGATGGAAGCCAGGATGGTTTCCTTCATGCATTCATGTGTCGTATGATAGGGATTCACCCTGGGTTCACAAACTCAGCTATCTCCAAGGACCAGGCAGATAAGAACGCAAATAAGAAAGATGAGTAAGATAAAGCAGCTCATGTAGAGATCTACGTGTCCGCTCCAAACAGGCCACACAGTGCTAGACGTAAGCCAGTTTTTGCTTTGAAGAAATATAGTCGTATTCTTGCTGAGTCTTGTCCTTTCAAGAGGAGCCATGAATATGGATTTTTGAATAAATCATTCCATTTTTTAATGTTAACAATTGATTTTAGATTTGTGTATAGTAAGTATGTGAAATAGAACACAACTATTTTCCAGACCTGGCTCAAGGGCCATAAGCTTGAATTATCTGTTTCAAGTGCCATCTTTCCATTTATTTTCAATTTCTTTTGAAGAATGGGCTATTGTTCACTTCCTCACAAATGACAGTAATGACCCTTTGTATTTTGTACATTTTATAGCTTAAGTTAGCACAGGTTGTTAGAATAGATGCTATCATGCCGATCTTATTCTTAAAACCTCTGAGGTTTTAAGTGGAGGGACCTAAACTTGCACCCAAATTGTGTGAAGCTATTCTCTGTTCTATGCAACTTCAGATGGCTGCTTTCAAAACTCGCCTCATGTTCTTTTATTTGTTTGATTTATTTAGATTAATTCTTTCTCCCTCATAGCAGGGAAAAAAAAACCAAACCAAGTTTCTCAGTTTCCCACAACTCCTTTCTCTTAGTCAGATGGGAGAAAGAATCATTACCTACATGAAACTATAGAAATAGGTTTGTGTATTTAGCTATAACAAATGGAATAACTAGGGAATTTAAATCATATAATATTTTCCATCTTGCCAAAGATGGATAGATTTTTTTCTCCCAGAGGGAACTTTTAACTTAAGAATGTGTTTAAATCCTCTTGGCATGTTGGAATAATCATTAATGTTTACAGTTGCTGTAGCAACGAGAAATGCTGGCAATTGAGTAGGAAAGGAGCCTGAGAGGGGAAGATAAGCTGTGTCAATTATTGAACATCTGTCAAACACTTAGCCAATTTAAAGTGACAGGCAAAAAGCTAGAAGTCGAAGGTAGGGAAAATGTGTTTTTACTAGCATTCAGTTAAGAACATGTTTTGTTTTGCTTTTGCAACTGTTATAGAAAGATAATTAACTTTTATTTTCATCCACATGAAGTATTTTCTATGGGTAAGATCTGGTTGTATGTGTAATTTTTTATGCTATAATAATATTAATCCATCTCTACTGGATGTTACTTTGCAGTTTACTGAGCCTCTTTGCATACGTTATTTAATTTAATTTTCACGACAGCACACTGAGTTTGGTAAAGTAATATCCACATTTTACAGAAGCACATGTTTAGGAGTAGGGAGGTGAAAAACATGTCTGAGGTCATGTCTCTTAATTCAGGGCTCTCTTTACCTCACCAGAGTCACTACCTTTTAAGGCAGAGGCACTGCCCTAAATATTTGCTTTATGTATCCCAAGTACCCTCCTTTGGGGCCACAGACTTGGACTTCCTCTGAGGCCCTGTGCATCCTCAGAACCCTAACACAGCATTCCAGACAGCCCATACTAATTAGGCAGAGCCAGCAGTCAAGTGGAAATCTATTTGCAATCCCTATTCTATAATGATTTCTCACCCTTGCTTGGTGTGTTATTATTTACAAATTGTTTTCACATATATGGTCTCATTTGCTTGTCAAGCCGTTATAATAAGAGATTGTTGTCCCTCCTTCACACATGAGAAAATTGAAGCTTAGAAAGTTTACGTGATTTGGCCAATCACAAAGTTAGATGCAAAATACCTCCTCACCTCTTTTTCAACTAAACTGACAACACCATATTGATGGGGGAGAAAAGAGTGGAAAAAAACTAGAACTCTGGGTTCCAGGCCTGCCCTGGCCACTTACTATCTGAAAAAGAAAAAAAACACACACACACACACGCATAAGAAAAAATATGTAATGCTTCTCTAGTTACCTCTCTCTGCTTCTGACAGAGGAGAGTGTTAAACAGATTTCTTTAGGATACTTTCCAGTCATAATATGCTGTAATCCATAAACTCTAATATAGCTTTACTACGAAGTTTCTCAAATATGGCATCTGTTTATTCTCTGCCACATGTAACTTCAGCTCTCATCGTTACATTCCTAACTTCTCTCAGGTCTTCTTTGTAGAACGTATAAGAGCATTTTAATTTTATGTTGTGCTTTTGGAACTTCTGTTTCTTAGCATTATAAGTATAATAGCATTGGACAAATGGTCAGGAGATTTAATTTTCTGGTCTACCTTTGTTTAATGTTAAATTTAATGAGCTACTTTTTCCTCTGTTCCTCAATTTCCTTTCTGGAAAGCAGATATTATTTCTTTGGAATGAAGCTAATGAATTAACCTAAGTAAAAATAATTTCAGAAAAATAAAGTACTATGTTAAGGTAAAATATAAGTGTAGTTTTATTAATCATAAATCCTGACCTGGTCTGTTAATATAAGTGGATGATTTAGAACAGATCTGTGGAATTAATTTCAATGGATGTATAATTCATCAAATGATTCTATTTGCCATCTTTGACTTGTCAATAATAATAAATATTAACTAACATTTATTGAATATTAATATGTGCTGGGTACTGTACTATTAGCACTTGGTCCTCTCAACATTCCCATGATATGTATGTATTATTGTCCCCACTTTCCAGATGAGGAAATTGAGTATTAGATAAGTAACTTGCCAGTGGTAATATAAAAACGGCAATACAAGGTTTCGGGACAAGATGGGCCTAACTACAAATACTAGGGCAGATATTTGACTAGCTATCAGAAATGCTCTTAAACCACCTGGGGTGAAGATATTTACTTCTAAAAATACAACACTGACTTTCTTAGAGGTCAGATAAAAGATGTGATCATCAAATGCTATTTTTCTCCTGAATTTTTTTTCTAGAAGCTGACTTTTTTGCGCAAGCCTTTAATTGGTTTATTGCTTTCAAAAAATTATAAGTGTCATTAGTAAGAAACCATCATTTCTAAGAGCCAGTTATTATAAAGAACAATTTGTAAATGGTAGTGGGTGAATGGAAGATTATTATACACATATTTCCCACAGGCCTTTCTGATAGACTCATGAATAATGGTGAGAAGAAGTCATCATTAAGTGGGAGAGGGGAGGTATAAGTCTTATAGGGAGGGAAAAATGATAGGGGTTTATATTAAGATATTTTATTACAGGGGACAGAAAGCTGGTATCCACTAGGTAAAAAAAGATAGAACAAATGAACAGGTTTATTGATTGAAAAACAAAAGCAAATGACATGAAGAGCAAAAGTGTTTCCTCAGAGCTGACTTTCTCCATCCATCCACACTCACTCCCTTTGCCTATCAGCTCTCAGTCTTACCTTCATCCTCTCAGAATAGCTTTCAGTACTGCATTAGACAAGGGAATGGGTCATTCTATGCTCACATTCTCCAAGTCTTGAAACCAAAGGAAAGAAAAGTTCTCTTTGCTCATCTTGAGTGTTGAAAACCTTGATTGGCTGGCTTGAGTTATCTGACCCTTACCGGACCAACCACTGTGCTTTGGAAGATGAAGTAATATAACTGGTCTACCTCAGACCATCCCCTTTCCCTCAACTTGGGGTCCAACAACTGATGATTGGGTACCATGAAAACCATTAAAAGAAGCATTTCAAAGAAGAGGACCCCTCTTGACACAACAAGTAATAAAATCAAATTTATGGAGGATTAAGTCCCATCCACCCACCTCAAGACAGAGTTTAACCTGTGTGATCAGTGAATGTATCTTTTATTTTCAGAGGTCCAAATAAAATGGGAAGGACAGATCCATTTTTAATAATAAGAAAAGCTTTTGTTGCTTGTTTCACTTGAGCATTGGCAACATGCAGGGAAGAGTGGGGGAAGACATCCTGGGTTATATTGAAGACTGGTATTTTCTTGGTATATTTGGTTAACAGTTAATTTATGCTCAGAATTTAAATGTCAGTTTTCTGAATTTTATGTCACATTTTTAATTGAGGAGGGTATAGAATTGTTTAATAATCTGGGGAAAAGGCTATGTATATGTGACTTGTGTGGGAGTTGAGTACGTTACTTGAAAGCTTGCTCAGCAAGTCATATTACTGCTCAAATCCCTTTAAAATGTAAATAATTATACTTTAATGTACACATTTCTGCCATTTACTAAAAAATTTTTATCATTCCTGCAAATCCATTTCCATTCCCACATTTAATAATTCTCTTCTTTAGTTCTTTCTCCCAAAAAGTGCTTTACTTAAACAGTAAGGCAGATTTTTATTATGTTATGATAAAAAGCACAAATTTTATTAATGATGATTGTGCAGCCTTTTATTAGGAAATATCTTTAATGCTAATTACACAAATTATTAGAATATTCAGAATTTAGCTGATCACCTAGTTCCTGAAATTCTGAGCATCTCCTGAGTATCAGATACCAGGTTAGGCACTATGGAATGCAAAAACAAACAAGATTGTCATAATCCTTGCCACAGTCCACTGCAGTATTTCAGCAAAGGGTCTGGTACATCGGTCATGATAATCACCTCTGTGCCACCATGCCAATGGCTCAGCTGAACTGAAGGTTGCATTTGAAATGGTTCCTAACATAGGAAAAGAAACCTTTGGCATGGTCTCAAGTGGTGTCTGTTTTAATTCCAAACCTAATTCTACTGGTACTCACTGTGATCATTCACCTTTCCTACATCTTACTTGCCCTGCCTTTCCAATGAGGCTAATTCTTTTTCAACTTTTTCCCAGAAATATTTGGAGGCAACAAATGTAGTAACGGATATAAAAATGTTTTTGAAAAATATAAAAAATTAAGTCATGGTTCTGCTGATGTATTTATGTAAGACAAGCCATATTTAAAGGTAGATGGCAAGATCTGGCTCACTGCCCCCAGTTCTACCTTCCTTGTGCATGGAGATATCTTAGTCAAACCACAAGTCTGAAGTCTGGCCAGGTTGTGCTGATCTCTTATGGTAACTCAATTTCATCAATGTCTGTCATTTAGCCTAAGTTAGTAAGCTAATGTTGCACACCTGCCTACTTACCTCTTTGGCTTTTACTGAGTCTTTAGATATTTGAAAGACTATGAGTCATATTTTCTCTCTGCCATTTTTTAAACTCAGTAAAAGAGCATCAAAGCACCAGGGGAAAAAAGCAGAAAGGAAAAGACTTTTAAGAGAAAGGGTTTTGGCATTCTAACTTAAAACATACTGGAAACTAATTCTGCAGAATTTTTTTGGTTTTTTTTTTTTGCCTTCCTCTGATTTCAGTGGTTTTGATTTATTATCAATGTACCCTCATTTTTATAGATAACTTCTTTCTCACTAGCACTTATGGCCTAGATGTCAATAATATATTGGTGCTCCCCAAAACTGACATTTGGAATTTCAGTTCACTTCAGTTAATGTTTACTGAGTTGCTTACAGAAGGTGAGGGGCAAAAGTGAATTGCAAGTCAGGTGTTCTGCCATATGCTCTACTGGCTGCAGTGAGTACACAATCTAGAAGATAGATAAACAAGCAATCAAACCATTTTGATAAAGGAAAAATGAAATTTTAATACATGAAATAATGTGCTAGGTGCTATGAGGCAAAAAGGGAAAAAAGTGCCTATTTGATTGTTGTGGAGAAACCACGTGTTTTTGTCAGGCAGGAAATCGGCTCTTTGCTCCGTGCAAAAGGGATGGTTGAAATAAGCAGAAGTTGGAAGGGCATTCTCCGAAGAGAATATGCACAAGCCAAAGCAGACTGAAGAGCAAAGGATTCTTAAAAGAATCCATGAACTTTCTTCTGACCCTAAGCAACCCTGCTTACCAATTGTCTTGAAATGACAATTTGGGGGAAGGAGAGGTGTAAACTGTGAAAAAACGAAATGAAACCAACAAAAAAAACAACAGCGCTCCCTGCTTGGAGCAAAGCTGAGGTGGGCATAGCCTTCCCATTGTGTCTTATCTTTGCCTATATAGGTGACCCCTGAGGGAATACACATGTATTGAATGAATAAATTTAACAAGGATGCCCCTCCTCAGCCTCTCCAGAGTTTTGAAGAGCCTATTTTGAGAAATACTCACTTAGAATATGGATTTATGCAGAGAGATAATTAGAAAGCTAAATGTCTTTTCTTTTCCTAGGGCTGCCATAACAAAATACCACAAACCGAGTGGCTTTCCCCTTCCCCTCCCAGCTGGCCCCCTCATCAGCCTGCTCATTGCCTGCTTGCTGTATCTGCTCACTATGTCTGCTGTATCTTCTCATTGTCTCTGCTCATTGTGCCTGCTCATTATCTCTGCTTGTCTTCTTTAGAAGGCACTGGGAACCAAACCTGGGGCCTCCCATGTGGGAGGTGGGCACCCAACTACTTGAGCCACATCCAGTCCCCTAAGTGGCTTTAAACAACAGAAATGTATTGTGTCATGGTTCTAGAGGCTAGAAGTCCAAAATCACAGTGTCGGCAGGGCCACGCTCCTTGTGGTCTACAGAGAAGAACCTCTTCCTTGCCTCTCCCTTGGTTTCTGGCAGTGGTCTGCAATCCTTGGTGCTCCCTACTTTGTGGCAGCAAAACTCCAATCTCTGCCTCAGTCATCACTTGGCCATCTTCTCTCTGTCTGTCTGTGTCCAAATGTCCCTCTTCTTAAAAGGATACCAGTTTTATTGGATTAGGGCCTCATTTTAACTAAACATATCTTCAAAGGCCCAATTTCTAAATGAGGTCATATTCATGAGTTAGGACTCGAACATGTCTTTTGGGGGACACAACTCAACTCTTAACACTAAGACTAGGTAATTTGGGGTCCTGCTATAGAAGAACTTGAATACTAGCTTGATGCATTTTAATCCAGGAGGTAGGGGGGCCCTCAAATGACTTTTTTCTTTTTTTAGATTTATTTATTTCTGTTTATTTCTCTCCCCTTCCTCTCCCCGCCCCCCAATTGTCTGCTCTCTGTGTCCATTCACTGTGTGTTCTTCTGTGTTCGCTTCTATTCTTATCAGCAGCACCGGGAATCTGTGTCTATTTTTGTTGTGTCATCTTGCTGTGTCAGCTCTCTGTGTGTGTGGTGCCGCCCTAGGCAGGCTGCACTTTTTCGAGCTGGGCAGCCTCCCTTATGGGGCGCACCCCTTGCGTGTGGGGCTTCCCTATGTAGGGCACACCCCTGCATGGCACGGCACTCCTTGAGAGAATTAGCACTGCACATTGGCCAGCTCCACACGGGTCAGGAGGCCCTGGGTTTGAACCCTGGACCTCCCATGTTGTAGGCAGATGCTCTATCCATTGAGCCAAATCTGCTTCCCTCGAACAACTTTTGTGTGAAGGAGGGATATGCTTCAGAGTTGCCTTTTAGGAGGATTAATCTGGAAGTGTCATGTGGGTTAATCTGGAATGGTAGTGAGACTGAAGTTGACAAAAAGGCAGGATGTTCTTACCCCATTGGCATGTAATGGTGAGGTAGGCACAGAAAAAGCTTTGGGAATTAAATCCACAGGATTTGGGCATTGATTGGATTTCTCCTCCCTTCCCCCTCCCCCCAGGAATAAGAACCTCTCCACTTCCTAGAAATGATCTGGGATCTGGCAGAAAAGTGGTAGGAACAGGATATAAGAGTTGAGCTGAACAAGCTTTAACATCTTTGGCTCTCCTACAAGCTGAGGAAAAGTAGTGTTCTTTCTGGAACTGTACGTTGAACTTTGCTTTGTCTCGCTTTGACTATTATGCAATGTCCCCATTATCTATAAACTTAGCTCCCAAAAGTTACCTATGCTTCAAGGGATTAATGGTTCTAAAATGAATTTTTGTTTGTGTGTTTGAGCTCTTAATAAAATATAGTGCTAAGTTGTTGATTTCTTGCAATGCCTAACTATTAACAAATAACAAAAAGAAACTGATCTTTCATTTCCAGAACCCACTGTTGTCTGTAAAAGCTGCTGCTGCAGCTGTGACTTTACTGCGCTAACACCAACCTGGAAGACTGGACATTCTCCAGGACAATCAGGCAAAACTTGAATGCTGACTCTAGTTTCAGCACCAAGCCCCACTTCACTTCCGTTTTAATACGCAGATTAGCTTGTCTTTATTCATGTACTCCCATGCCATTCTCACGCTAACAAAAGTAAGCAAGTAAGGGTCAATTCCCTTTCTTTACTCGTCTTTACTTCCATATACTAAAGCAAAAGTCACAAACTAAATTGTCCACTGAATTTATGAGTCTGGTGCAGACAGTAGGGAGTGACAGAGATTGGCGCAAGCTCAAGACAGTTGTCCAGCTCCTAAGTGGGAAACTCTTACTCGGGAACCCTGGTGGGACGAGAACCTAGTGCATTCACATCTTTAAAAACAGTGTTCTCAAGTCCCAACACCAGCAACATCGGCCCTTCGGGTAATTCTGAAGCTCAGTCAAGTTTGAGAACGACCAGTGCCGTGGCCATCGTGCTGTGCCACCGGACCCCTCTTGAGGACTGGTGCTTGAGAACTCCTGTGTATAAGATTCAAGAACAGCCCAAAATCTGGATGTCCATTTGATTTCCGCTGTTTTTAAAACACGGGGACGCTGTAAAAGACACACAGGCTTAATCCATTCTGTGTGGCATCACTTCACAACCTCTATTCACGAGTCTTAACATGCTAACAAAAAGGATGTGCTTCTGTTTAAAAAATATATTGTGTTTCTCCTTAGAGTATGAAAAGTTTACCGACTCCAGGCTTAGGCAATATTTGTCAAATTTTTTTTCACATTTTCACTGTTACATTTCTAAGAGCAAAGGAAAGTCAGCATCTGCCCCCTGGGAATCTGGGAGCATATCCTGAAGCAATCAGCTACAAATACAAGATGTTGTAGAAGCCTTTTCATTTACCTTTAAAATTCATATGAATTTCATATCCTATTCCATCATAACCCATATTTGGCCAGCTTTCAAAACAATGTGTTAAATTGCTTTCAAGTTAATTCCCTTAACCGCCACCCACAAATTTGTAAAGAAAATCTACACTCCAGAAAAATGCCCATTTGACCCAATAAAATACAGGAAAGAAAACAAGAAATAACACATGGACAAGGGAAATGGTTATCCATACTCATGAGCAATTTTCAAGGACCATATGTGTGACTTTTGCCATCTCACTTTCAAAACAACAATTGCCACATTTGAGTGAGTAAATAGCATGTAATAAATATATCGTTCAATAAAGTGAATTACCCCTTAGTCAGGCGGCTTATTTTTAGAAATCTTGCCATAAATTTGGATGAGATTTAGCACTAGGCTTTATCTCATCCTTGCCTTATATGATCACCATTTTATTTTCCCAATATCAATATTGCAAAGCTGGTGAAAAGGTTTGGCTAGGTGTACAAACATAAATAGGTAGTAGCTAACTGCATGAAGCACTATATTGAGAATGGATTTAAGGCTGTGCGTCATCCAACAGCAATGTCTTCTGTGTGTAGGAGTGGCAAGTTGGTAGCCCAAGTGGCAGGTATATGCCCTCCCTGCTCTAATTAATGCTAATAAATAATCAGAAACAGTGTCTGGGCCTGGGTAGGCCCCGTTTGACAATGGGGACCTGTCTAAAGCAAATTCTCAGGGTGACAGAGCATGCACAATAGGGGTCCTCTTGGCTTGATTTCCGCAATCTAACTTATAGGGGGTCATTGCCATTGTCATTGATGTTAAATTCCAATTAGGGGAAGTGGCTGTGACTCAATCAGTCAGGCTCCCATCTACCATATGGGAGGCCCTGGGTTGATGGCCCAGGATCTCCGTGTGAAGGCAGGCTCGCCCAGACTCTGTGGAGAGCCGCGGCCCAGGCACCGCAGAGTGCCACCCAGCCCATAAGCGCCACGGAGTGCTGACTCAGCAAGGTGACTCAACAACGAAAAAAGGAAGACAAGCAAAAAAAGCACAGAAGAGTGCACAGCGAATGGACACAGAGGACAGACAACAAGCAAGCCACAAGGAGGGGCAGAAATAAAAATACATACAAACACAGAATAATGCACAGCGAATGGACAGAGAGCAGACAGCAAACAAACAGCCACAAGGGGGGGATAAAAAATAAAATTTTAAAAATTCCAATTTGACTTCTTCTGAAAATTAATACAATATCTGTTTGATATCTATTATTTCACAAATTTCAGCTCCTCTCAGACCCCTCCATTCTACTCTGTCCCACATGCTCTCCCTGGATGACTGTTCACATACGACTTTATAATTTATCTTAGTATAATTAGAGGCATCCTCTAGAGACTTCATCTCCCAGAAGCCAGAAGCCTGATTAGTCACTCCCTTCTTGGGCCATCTCTCAAATCTTTCATACAGTATCAAACTCTCGGACTTGCCTGCTACCTATTTATCATGTGTAAACACTAGCTGTATAGTCTTTGATATTCATGGTACAATACTTACTTTTTTCTGGAATGATTCCGATTACAATTACAATTTTTAAACATCTCCTTTTCCCTGAAGTCAAAGAAAGCCAAACAACTTACCAATCTACTTTTCAGCATGTATTTTTTATTAGGAAAAAAAATGCCAGAAGAGTATTTGAAAGTTTACATTAATATATTTGTTGCTCAGTGCAACTCCTGGTTTAGGCAGAAGAAATATTATTTTCATTTTCTCTGTTTTTCAGATGAGAAAACTGAGGAGTAGAAATTGCTTTCCAACCAAGAAGCACTGACGCTAAACTCAATCCATGTCCCTTGGCACCAAATGCAGGGATCTTCCCACTGTGCTGGTCTCTCTCCCTTTGTCTGGGCACACTACCACCTGATTCTAATCTCTGTCTTTCTGCTTTCCAATATTAGCCAGCACTGCTCTCCATTCCAGCACTGAGCTCAGGGCTTTTGTAAATGGTTAATGCTTAGTAAATATGTGACCAATTAGTGAAAGCATTCTTATAACCCATTTCATTTGTAGAAATCACTTAAAGTACATTTTTTCACATCTACTCTCTTAGAATTACACCTCAGATTAAATTCAACCTTATAACACTATATAGAAAGTACGATAGAATGTGAATAAAACTACCTAAAGATGAGGAAACTTCCTGTCTCTTACGCTGTTAAAATAATGTATAAAGCCAATGGTTTCCTGACTGCTACTTTTATTATCTTCTTTCTACAGAACACAGCTTAAATCAAGTGAATAACTGTGTTGAGATTATATGTATGGTCTAGACCCTGCCAATAATTACCTATGTGACCCTTAGTTCCTGGGTCTCTTTGGATCTCACTTTGCTCATTTGCCAAGGATGTTGTTCTTGATGACATACAAATAGAACCATAAAAATGTAATGCTGTAAGAGAGTTAAGATCATTTTATCCTATTCCCTTACTTTACACATAGGCAAACAGGTCTTTTGTAGCTCTAAATAATTGCAAAAGAAATATATGGTTTCCCAAAGGAATCAGTTTTCTGAATATAGAGATTATTCCGTAATCCCATCTCTGCCACTCACTAGATGTGTGACCCTGATCCAGCCATGCTTTTTCTCTAGACTTCAGTTTCCTCATCTGTAAAATTGAAGGGATTAGACTTAAATTTACTTTCAGATTTAAAACTTCCTGGAATAAGATAGACACCTTTGATAACTGCCATCTTTGCTATCATTTGGATAGGACTCAGAATGTAATGACTCATAATGTAATTCTAGAAAGAAATTAGCGTCTGGAACAAAATAACAGCATCTATCAAGCAGACTCTAATCATTGGAAGAATTTGCTTGATAAGTACCTAACTTTAAAAATTGCTAAATTGGTGGGAAGAGGATTTGGCTCAATGGATAGAGCATCCGCCTACGACATGGGAGGTCCAAGGTTCAAACCCAGGGCCTCCTGACCCATGTGGTGAGCTGGCCCACGCACAGTACTGATGTGCACAAGGAGTGCCATACCACTCAGGGGTGTCCCCCGTGTAGGGGAGCCCCACGTGCAAGGAGTGCACCCCGTAAGGAGAGCCGCCAGCGCGAAATACTGCAGCCTGCCTAGGAGTGGTACGCACACACAGGGAGCTGATGCAGCAAGATGATGCAACAAAAAGAGACACAGATTCCTGGTGCTGCTGACAATAATATAAGCAGACACAGAAGAACACACAGCAAGTGGACACAGAGAGCAGACAACTGGGGGAGGGGGGGACAGGGAAGGGGAGAGAAATAAAAAATAAATTTTAAAAAAAAATTGCTGAATTTGTGTCTTCTTTTAAAATATAATAATCAAACATCTTTTGCTTTTGGCCAAGGAATTGGAAAAAGAAATTCACTAAGGTAGTGAAGTTTCAGAGTTCATTTCCAATAGATATGGATATTACGAAAAGATCAGAAACCTTCTGCCTTAACAGTTATTATAACTAATCTCAGTCCTTTTCAACTGAGCATCAAAAGCTTCACAATCTATTTACTACTGCATTCCAAGTATCTGTTTATTCAGTTGTTACAAATTGCCAATGGGACAGCAACTGTCTGTCACTTCCAGAGCAATTAGTGTGTGAAAACTTATCAAAAGAAATCTGTCAAGTTTGAATAAGTATAAATATTGCATGGAAGTCCCGAAGGAAATCAAACTGAGTGGGATACAGTTTTGCTAGTTGCAGCACATGAAAATTTATTTTGGATTTTCTTACTTGGCTTTATTTTTCAGAATCTTGATATCATTTCATAAAACCCAATGGAAAAATGTTTTGATCTGATAAAATGGATGTTGATTCTTAGGGGAAATTTGTATTGTCGAATCATATAAGAATACTAACTCTTTACTTTCAAATGTCAAGAACTTTTACTGTTTCTCTGGAAAGAGCGCTAGAATGAGAGTATAACAAGAAGGGTAAAGTTAAAGTCTACTCTGCCATCTTTTGACCCTCTGACCTTACTCTTTCTGGGCCTCAGAATTTATATCTTTAAAATGAAGAAATAGAACAAGTGACCTGTTGGGTACTTTCTGGTTTTACTAAACCTATTTTGCCTGCTCTCATGTCTGTATTGTCCTTATATTATTTTCCTTCCTGATTGTCATGAACAGAAGGTAAAAATGCTATTATGAACTAAATATGTTATATAAACTCATAGAATTAATAATTAGAATATAGGTCACCAGAAAATAGAATGAGGATAGAGAATGGAAAGCTGAGGGTTAGTCTGTGCAGAATTGGTTAAAAGGTTGTTTGTAAATCTTTGGAAATTAATGGAAATGGTGAGAGCACATCATGGTGTTTGTGATTAGCAGAGCTAATATATGGGTATAACAGTGGTTGAAAGGGAAAGTCTAAGGACATGTATATTACTAGAAGGAAAGCTAAAAAAAATGTAGCATGGGACTATATAACATAGTGAAACCTCATGTAAAATATGAATATGGGTAATACTGCATATATAAGACTTTTTGCAAGATATAAATACAAATAAACTAGAGAAAGGAAAACAGAATAGCAGCTTTGTGTAGCAGGGGAGGCATAGAGAGATTGAGAGGTGATGAGTTTTGTTTGGTTGGTTCATTGGTTTTTGTTTATTATTATTATTACTGGAATATTGAAAATGCTCTAGAAATGATTGAAGTGATGACTGCACAGCTATGTGATTGTACCAAATGCCATTGATTGTTTACTTTGGATGGATTTATGCTTTATTAATATGTATCAATAAAATTGATCTGTTAAATACATAAACAACAATTAGATATTCTTGTTATACTCTTTCAAAAAAATACAGTATGCTGAGTGGTGATATTTTCTGTGAAGAAAAATCAGTTAATATCTCAGATAGAGATTTCCCCATGCTGTGGGCTGGGCACTTAGCTCACCATCATCTCATTAGTGGAATAGCCTAGACTTTTGGCCTGACTTCAAGAAGAGATACAGAAGTCAAGTGTTGAACTAATTTGGATCCTTAGATTAAGGCTCTCCTTGACAACTATGGCCTATTCCTTTACAAGGCACAGAAAATTGTTGAAGTGTCATATTATTATTACAACTTTAATTCAACTTTTTATTGTTTTCTGTTCAATTTTAATGTTACTAAGTGATTTTTGGAAAAAAAAGAAAAACAGTAGTAACACAGTAATAACCTCTATATTGAAGTCATTTTGTCATTTTAGTGTTTACCAAATAAGTTTTATGAGCTCTTCATAGATGTTTTAGGGATAAAAATATGTGTGTAGGGAGTTGGGGGTGGCTTCCACAACCAAATAAGTTTTCATGTTTAAACCTGCTCTAAGCAATTCCAGGGACATTGGCATGTAAAAATCTCTTACAAGCCCTGAAAGAAAAAATTTTAAAATCTGTTTAGCTTTGTTTAGTCCACTGCTTCTCAAAAATATTCAATTGTGGGAGGCTGGAGTAGATTCTCTCTATTAACAGAATTAATATTCCAAGGCACACAGTTTGAGAAATGCTGTGTCATATTCTTAAGCTTGTCTTCATCTCCAACTACAAGACTAAGTCACTTAAGTCACAATAGGAGTGAAACCAAAGTAATTAACTACATGTTAATTGATTTTTTAACTTTTAAAATGATTGATCTGGTAAAATGCAATACCAGTAATAACTAACACCTGTATAGTCCTTTATAGATTTCAGAATGCTTTTGCGTAAGCTAATCCTCAATACAGTTCATTTCAGGAATTATTAATAAGAAGCTGAAAGTGAAGGAGTTGAAATGTCTTCTCTTATACAGATTTGAATTCAGGTCTTTTGTTTTTTTCCCTCCAATTAGGAAAACAAAAAGCAGAAACGTTTTCCTGTATATCCAGGGTCTATATGACTTTCTAGTTGCTAAACTACCCTCTTCCTGCAGAATTAAGAGAGCTTTGTGGGAGCGGATGTGGCTCAAGCAGTTCATCGCCCACCTCCCACATAGGAGTTCACAGGTTTGGTTCCTGGTGCCTCCTTAAAAAAAAAAAAACAAGCAAAATAAATGAAAAAGCCAATTCAGGGAAGCTGATGTGGCTTAGTGATTGAATGCTGGCTTCCCGCATGCAAGGTCCCAGGTTCAATCCCTGGCCCCTGGTACCTAAAAAAAAAAGAGCTTTTGTGTCACTAGGTAAGGAAAGCAACTGTTTTGAAAATGTCTTCAGGAAAAAAAAATAATTTCATTTATTTGTTTATACATCTCCTTGGAGAGGTATGGGTTGATTAATGTTGTATTGGTAAATTACTCTCTTAACTTCTACCTGGTGACTTTGAAGATACTAAGTCATACTTAAAGCTCCCTCATAGCTAATTAGGGGATAGGTAGTATCCTCCTCATTGTTCATTTGAGATGCTGAGAGATCTCTGGGTTTGCCTGAAACACACAGCAAATTAATTAAGTCAGGAGTGGATTGTCTGCTGTGTTTAAATCTCTTGTTATGGCTACCATACTAATTATACTTCCTCGTGACCTATGGTAGGGGCTTTTCTCCCTCCCAGATTTCAGTTTCTTGAGAAACAAACTAGCATGCTGGGAATGACTTGCTTATTTACACTGACTGTCCTCTTGACATCAGCATGGGGTTATTTATAATTTCATGCACATGTGTAAATAAAATGATTAGCTATTCTCATATAAACATAATTATATCTATCTAAAATAATACAGGTAGAAATGTTGTATTCCAGTAATAAGGGGAAAGCAATCTACATGACCCCTCCTTTGTATGCAAACTACTGAATATTAATGCAGAATATATTTCCTGTTGCACATTTGGTTGTTGAGGTCAATTACAATTGGAACTCACTGAAGTATTAAACAACAGAAATGCCTTTTACAGTAATAAGTGTTCTCTATATAAAGCTGAAGTGATTTTTCTGCCATTTTCCTAGGACACCCCATACATTTAAACTTTAGCCCAAGATTGTACTAAAGAGTGGCCTAAAATAATCCAACCAACTAGTTCTGAAATCAGAGGCTCCCTTTGCATCTGGTTGCACCACCCCAAAAGTAACTGCTCAAGATAAAATAAGGGTATGTTGGCTAATGTGTGCCCAAGGCTAGTGTATCTTCTCCAGGTGTGGACAAATCTGGAGGCTGCACTTTGAAGCAAGAAATCATGGAATGACTGAGGATGAAGACATTTGAGATCCTTGCAGTGCAATAGTTTACTCTCTGTCGTTTGAGTTTCTTCTCGAAAATTGAAAGTTTGGGCTCATATGAATGAAACATTTGTCTAATTCTTAAGAAAAAACACAAAATTTCAAAGGAACATTTTCCTGTATGACTGGCATTTTCAGAGGAACAGGTGTTTGTGACAACATTGCTCTTTGACCAATATCTCATAGTTCCTTATGGATATAATTATTCAGCTACTTTTTCACTTTTCTGCCATTTTAAACATTTTTAAGCATGCAGTTTAGCAACATTAATTGCATTTGCAATGTTGTGCTACTGTCATCACCGTCCATTATCAAAACTTTCATCACCCCAAACAGAAACTCTGATAAGCTTATTTTTTATATATGAATTTATGTTTGTGGACTCAACCTACCAGTCAGTCAATATGTATTTAGTGAGGATTTCTATGGTATTAAACCACTATCTCATTAAAATAGTGTAAAAGGAGTTCAACCTCACAAGCAAGGAGAAAGTATGAATTTGAGTTGAGAGTAGGAGGCATTGCCAGAAGGCTGGATTAAGACTCAGGAATTCTCTTTTTCACCGGGGCTGGCAGTTCAGATTAGTTATTTAGTTTCTTGTGCCAATATTTCTTAGGAAATGGAAAACTATTAAATGATATTGGAACCCATATACAAGTATGTGGCACTTTGATGCACTGTAATGATTATGATCTATAAAATAAAAGAGGTGATCTAAATAGTTTCCAAGATAGCTTCTAGCATCAAGATTATACATTCCCTGTAATTTGAACATTAGCTCAGTGTTGCATATGCTTGGCACATCCTTAGCAAACTATAAATGCATATTCCCTAGACTTAAAGAGGTTGGATCTCTCTTAATCAAGTATTAGCGTACTCTGGAAATAAAAGCTTTTTGAGTGATGGTTGGAAGACTGGCAGAATGCTTTAGGGGACTGTTGATTGCTTCCTATTTAAATTTAGCAGACTGGAAAAGGATCATTGAGCAATAATGTGAATTTCTACTATTTCTTCCATGAGTACAGTATATTTCAAGTGTGCCAAAAGTCATATTCGTAATGATGCTTTCTTTGATTTTCAGAGCTGAGCTATGCCTGGATCTTCAATGAATACCCTTCTTATCAGGATAATCGCCGTTTCGTTTCTCAAGAAACTGGGAATCTATATATTGCCAAAGTAGAAAAGTCAGATGTTGGGAATTATACGTGTGTCGTTACCAATACTGTGACAAACCACAAAGTCCTGGGGCCACCTACGCCACTAATCCTGAGAAATGATGGTGAGTTTTCTGAATGATTTGTCAATTCTGTTTGTGTGTATGTGTGTGATCACAAGTTAGATATGGAAAGATGCTATGTTATTGGCATACAAAGCTCGATTGTCTAAATTTAATTAAAGAAAAGTTTAATACTTTCTTCACTTGGTACCTGTATTTTCTCCACTTGTATAAGAAATAAACCCACAGATCCATTTTGGAGAACTAATTAGAAATCTAATGGCTAATCTCAACAAGAATGGAATGTGGATTTAGGGGAATATAAATAACAAAGGAATCTATTTCTTATTTCTTTCCCACTAAATTATGTACACAGGCAGAATGAAGTGAAAGATTGAACAATTAGCTCATTAATCAATTCTATATAATTTAGTAGTCAGTGTCCAGAAGGAAGCTTCAAACTATCCAAATTACTTTTGGTTATACAATTTTGAAGATATAGTTCCCACCACAGTGAAATACAGGACTACTTTCGGGAAAGTATTTCAAGAAAATATATGCACTTCACCTTAATCACCTAGATGATGAAGTAGCAACATATGTAAATCACTGTGCATTTTTTAAAGATGGTCTTACTGAACCGGATGCCTTTTCCCACCCTAGATCTTTATATATTTTGGGCCCTCTTCCTGAAATGCTCTTCCTGCTCTTGTTCCCAATCTTTCACTCAACTGATACTGGGCCTTCCAGTTTCTTTAAAGACATCACTTCCTACAGGAAGCCATCTCTGACTGGCTCCCTTCACCACACTGTAACAGGTGTCTTCTCTATAAACTCCAATAACATCTACCACCATACCCCCAAGAACTCTTTATGTCATAACTACCATTGAGCATCACTGTCTTCCTTACTAGAAACTTACTTTTTTGAAGGACAGCCTGTTCACTTCTCTCTCCTGCCCCTAATCCAGCTCCTAGTACATAGAAGCTTCTCAATCAATATTGGATAAACAAATGAATAAATGAAAAGAAAGCTAAATTAAGCCCTTAATAATTGCTAAAATAATCAGTCATAGTGTACACATTTAGGTTTCCACTCTTCAAGTCCTCTGCCTACCTATTACCCATTTGATCTTTCCATTATAAATAGGAATTTCTTGACCCATTACTGTCAGCCAAAAAATTTAATAGCAAGCATTTATTGAACACTTACTATATGGTAAGCACTGTACTCAGAACTTTACATGGATTATTTCTTTCAAACCTCAAGCAATTATATGAAGAACGTCCTCTTTTATACTTTACATGTGAAGGAATTGGGGCTCAGATATGGTAAATAATGAATCCCAAAGTCACATAGCTAGCTGTTAATGGCTCCAGGTTTCCCAGTATCCAGGTCTCATTGACTCCATAGCTCGGTACCTTAACCCCTCACTACACTTCTTTTCATTGTACCCTACCACCTCTTACCTAGGTTTATACAAGGAAAGCATGTCAAATGCAGGACTGGCACTCAGGCTTCTGTCCCCATGTTTGTCATTCCTTCCCCTCTGCACTGCCAGTGAACTTTGTGCCCAAGGGGAGCTGTGAGCCTGAGCTGCCTAGAACAGGATATTGACTGACAAACCTGCTCTGCAGAGAGGCTTAAGCAACTTTCCATAGAGGCCATACCCTGGAATTGGGGGTAGGGAGTGGGCGGTCATTTAGCTTTCATCCATTCACTGACTCATTCATTTAACGAATATCAATTTAGCACTTGCTGTGTCAGCCACTCTCCTCTGTGCAGGTAAGCAGAAGCGTGAGGCCCCATCTCATGGCATTTACATTCTCCTGGGGGACATAGACACAAATAAACAAACAAAAACAAGCAGACTGTTTCAGGTAGTGATGAATAAACGAATATGGTGAGGTGAGGGACTCTATTTTTAGTCCTGGAAAGGCTTTCTGAGGAGGCGCCATAGGAGCTGAGAGCTGCATGATAAGTCCGTCCTGTGAAGATAAGAGGGAGGGGCACGCCAGCCAGACTCATCAGCACAGGCAAAGGCCTGGGTCTGAAAACACTTGGGATGTCCAAGCAACAAAGGATCAAAAAGAATGCAAGCATGGTTAGAGCACAGGTGAGCAGAGTGGAGACTGGCTGGAGTTGAGGTTGCAGAGGGAGCCAGGGGCCAGATCATACAGGCCACAGAGAAAAGACTGGCTTTTATTTCAAGTGCAACAAGGAGCCATTTGAGGATTTTATGCAGGGAAGTAATTTATGTTTTTTTAAAGATTGCTTGGTGCTCTGTGGTAAATGGGTCTTCTGAAAGCAAGAGTGGAAACTGGAAGTCCAATTAGAAGACTATTGCAGTAAATCAGTTGAGAAATGATGGTGGCTTGCATGGGTAAATAGCAGTGGAGAAAGAGAAAAGTAGATGGGTTCAGAATATAGTTTGCAAGAAAGCTGCCAGGACTTGCTGATGCATTTGTTGTAGGAGGAGTTGGAAGAGAAAAATCAAGGATGACACATAGGTTTCTGGCATAACCAACTGGATGTATGGGAATGCCATTTACTGACGTGATTTTACTAAACAAGTTTGCAAGGGAAAATCAGGAGTATTTTTAACATCTTTGTAAAGCCAAATGCATGACTCCTTCCTTGGCAGTGGAAAGAATGATTTGTTTTAGGCTTCTTTGCTCATATCTCTATCATAGTGCTTTTCAGTATATCATATTTACTTGTAGCTTACCTTCCCCCACCCTACTGCCATTGTAATTAAGCACAGATCATGTGGTTCTGTTCCAGAGCCCAGCACATTACTTGTCACATGGTATATGTTAATTTAACGTGTTGGATTAAGCTGAAGCATATTAAATATAACTGAAAAATCTTGTCAGTTAAAAAAAAAGATAGGCAAGGTACTAGTTCTGTCAAAAGTTATCAGTGCTATCTCCCCAAACCTCAGGTTGAAGAAACTTTTGCAAAAGTAGTGCTCTAGAGGCATTCTGTAAGTAATCATTTAAAAATTCAGCTCCTCTGGCCTCTTCACAAAATGCTCTTCTGCCAGTACATCTGTTCAGCAGTGTTATCTTTTTTGGTGTGTCAAGTCACAAGTGTAATGAAATATTGACTTTGATGCACTAAGATGCATCTGAGGACAGACTCCACACAGAGCTGCTACTTCAGAAAGAAGTAACAAAAATTCAGGAAGGCAAGAACTCCATAATCATCATGGATGCTGTTTGGTAACAAGTATGCCTTTTTCTTGGCTTTTAGATTTTTCTTGACTTCATAGAGATGACAAATGATTTTTATTAGAATATTTTATCACAAATTAGCAGACCAGGGGTCTCATTCTTCAGCAATTAATGCACACTCATTCTTAATTTTCTTGAGTGCTGCATGGTAAAAATTCAAAGGACATCCTTCTTATTTAGGTTGGAGTCCATAAAATAGATACTCAACCTATCTTACTAAGCACACGGAGGTGATTTAATTAGCTTCTGTCTCAAGTTGAGAGAAAAAGGGAAATATAAATCCAAAAGAGAATGTAAATTAAAGATAACGTTTAGTCTATTCTGTGGGGGCAAAATCAATGAAATTATCATACTGCAAGATCTGATATTTAGTAACTATATTTTATTTTTTATTTATTTATTTATTTATCCCCCCCCCCAACCCCGGTTGTCTGCTCTCTGTGTCCACCCACTGTGTGTTCCTCTGTGACCACGTCTATCCTTATCAGCGGCACCAGGAATCTGTGTTTCTTTTTGTTGCATCATCTTGTTGTGTCAGCTCTCCTTGTGTACGGCGCCATTCCTGGGAAGGCTGCACTTCTTTTGTGCTGGACAGTTCTCTTTACAGGGTGCACTCCTTATGTGTGGGGCTCCCCTACACAGGGGGGCACCCCTACGTGGCAGGGCACTCCTTGCGTGCATCAGCACTGCACGTGGGCCAGCTCCACATGGGTCAAGGAGACCCGGGATTTGAACCTCGGACCTCCCATGTGGTAGGCAGATGCCCTATCCATTGGGCCAAGTCCACTTCCCTAGTAACTATATTAAACTGATAAGTGCATAGTGAGTAGAGAATTTTGTACATCATTTTGATACTAGAAACCCACTCAAAACTTTACATGGTCCTTTTGCTACTGCAATGTGAAAAGCAAGGCTGAGGAGTTTGTAGCCCGAGCTGAACTAATTGCCATGGCTGGACATTACTCTTGCTAACTGTGGATGCAGCTTAATGACCTGGATTTTTCCAATATTCAGGTTATTTCTTTCAGGTTCCAGTTAAGCAGTTCTAGAATATGAGTCATCATTTCCAGCCCAAAAGTAGCAATGAGTAAAAGTAAACAGTGAACCTTGGCTCAGGTGCTGTAGGAGTCAGGTGTGATGTGTCTGCCCTACTGACTGCCCGCCTTCCAACATCTCAGATCATGGCTCACATCAGCTGATGGTACAGAGGTGTTGGAAATTGAAGCAGGTACCCTGCAAAAGACATGTTCAAGGTCTTAGTCTGCATTCCTATGCCTGTGACTCAATTTATCAATAAGACATTTGAAGTGTTATTATTGAAGCATGGACTCATTTGTGAATAGGATCTTCCGGGATCCTATTTACATGTAGCCTAACTGAATCAGGGTGGGCTCTAATCTATATTACTGGAAGCCTCACAAAGAGAGGAAATTCAAATGCAGATTTAGAAAAAGTCTCAGGAGGCAACTACGTGACCACAGAGGCTGAGCAAGTCTCTAACTGCAGCAAGTCAGCACCATAGCAATTCAGACTTTGGGGAGCAACCATGGCCTGTCAAGACTTTGATGCTGGACTTCTAGCCTTCAAAACCATGAGATAGTACATGCTTGTTGTTTAAGTCAACCCATTGTGCAGTATTTATCATAGCAGCTCAGGTAAACTGAGACAAGAGGTTATCCCAAAGACACTGGAACCAGGCTCTGGGTAGATCCAACTCTGCCAATTACTGGCTATGTGACTTTGGACACATCAGTTTAACTTCATTGTGCCTTCATTCTCTTATCAATAAAATGAGGATAGCAATACCTACCTCACAGGGTTATTTTGTGTGTTAAATTGTACCTAAATTGTTTAGAACAGTGATAAAGAGCAAGTATAAAATCAATAAATTCCTTAACTAAGATATGCTCAACAAATTATTTTGGGCCTTTTAATTTTTTTTTTCTACTCTGTATTTTCTCCTGTTTTTATAAATTTTTCAAATTTTTAGAAGGATGTTTGGTAAAAAGGTAATCCATGGATTATTAAACCTGGAATGCACTCAGAGATTACACATTTTTATATCCTTCATTTTTAGGAAAGGGAACTAAGGATCAGAAAAGTAAGATGAGATGGCCTCAAGGCCTTTTGCTTCATCACCAATCACCATGCTGGTCAATTGAGGTCCAGAAAAGGCTGTATGGAGCTCTACATTCACAGATACACTTTGTTACTTTTCCTTTCTTAGTTTTGAAATTTTTATTTTTGGGAATTCTCACAGATAACTGTACTGTGTTTTGTAGTTTTTCACCTCTAGGGACTATAAAATTGAGAGTAGTCAGATAAACATGAGAGAATTTTATATCGGAATTTACATTTATTTATCTAGATATTTTTAATATGCTTTGCAAAAATAATAAAGCTTGTCATGTAGGAATGTGTACCTATTGCTTAAGCACTGTGAAAGGAAAAGACTATAATTGGAAAGATATATCATAATTATTATAATTATGACTACCACAGGTACTATAATAGTCCATTAATCAATATTAGCCCAATTGCTGGTTATTAATAATGGTTAGTTTGCTCTTTTATATGCCTGCTCTACAGATCTCAAAGAATTGTCCCTTAAATGCCATAAACAAAGGTAATAGACGACCCATAAAGTGTAGCTATTAGAAAAATGATAGATGATAATCATAATGATTCTGTCTTCTATATTTACCCTTTATCCCTGACTTCCTCTAAATTGGCTAAAACTGGAAAGAATTCACAGATTATATGACAGTCTTGGGGATGTGAGAAAATGTCTGTGAGGAAGTTTATGTACATTATGTATACTACATAATTGAGCTTGAAAACTTATTGTTTAGCCTTTGCCTTTGTCCTGTTTTTCTTGAGATTGGCTGGAAATTGGTTTGGCAGTTCTTTTTTTTTTACTTGTTGGAACCAAGAAAAGTCTTCAACAGTTAATAGCCAGTGTCTGTCTGCAGAGCTTATGCTTTGCAAACTGGTTGCTAAATATTTTTTAATGTTATCCCTGATTAGAATACTACATAGAAGAGATACTAGGGAAGAGGAAACAAAGGAACTATTATATCTTAGAGTTTCCAATTAATTTTCTCTTTCCTCACTATTTCTTTATTATATACACTTATGGGCATATATATGCATGGTACGTGTATGTATATATACATATATCTATACACACTATATACATTGTCTCTGGAGATTAAAATGTAGTTTATAATTTTTCTGAATATTTATTGTACCTCAATATAAAGTTAAACCATTTAAAATTTGAATTCTAAAATATAAACAAAATAGGTGACCATATTTTTCTAGGCCTTCACACATTTTTTCGCCAGACTAATTTTATTTAGCCATGAAAACACTGAACAAGTTCAGCACATCAAAACATTTGAGCTTCTCGCCTTAAATCAAACTTTAGCCTAGTGGAAAATAGACCAACTGATATCTTCAGCATCCTGCAATTTCAAAGCAGTCTGAGGTAGGACAGAAATAGATTGGCTGAACATAAGATTGCCAATGTCCATGGCTGGCACCAACCAGCTTTGTTGGTTTTTTGTGCAGTGGCCTCATCTGTGATGCAGTAAAAAGGGGACAGGACTAAAAGTCAAAAGGAAAAACTCGTGGAATTCTGTGGAGAGTAGTCCAAGATCTACCATTAACTCACATAAGAAAAACCACGCATCATTTGGCACCATAGTCTTCAGTTTAAAATCAATAAAAATTAGGGATTTATGTTACATTATATCTAAAGTTCCTTCTAGTTGTCTTTTAGAATTCTAGGCACAATTGTCTGGCCTCCTTTACTCCAACCTTAGCATTCGCACAGCCAGATAATACCAAACACTACTCAACAGACCAGTGCTTTTCATTGGACCAGATTTCTTCCCCATGCATCCAACCAATTCTAGCAGAAACCTAGAAGCATTCACTCTTTCAGGTGGCAGTGACTATTGGAAGTGGCTCAGAAGACAATATACTTCTCAAATTTCCAAATTGAAGACCAAAGAAGACCTAAAATATGGGACAGAGAGAGCTAGTTACTCCAGAGTAATGTCTATGAAGTATAATGTATTTTCCACCTGTTCACAGTAAACTTTCCTACTATTGCCCTAAACTGCATTAGATCCTCAAATGGGCATTAACCATGACCCTTTGTCTTAAAGAACGTATCAACTTTATTTGTGGACCACTTAATCTAGCATTAGATCAAAATCCTAATCATTAAGACAATCCCCTTTTGATTGTGGACTTGATCTACAACCTTTCATCAGTGACCTCCCATTTAGACTGGGAAGGGTAAAGCCAAAACATGGCAACAGGTAGAGATATGTGCTCCACTTAGACATAATTTTATATTACTTAAGATCTAAAGTTTATACCAAAACACTTAGCTTTATTTTACTCTCACTTCTAATTGCAACTTTTGTGTGGCTTTGTCACAGCCATCATGTCTTGTTTTTAATTTTCTAACAGCATCACAGTAGAGGATCTGTAGGCGTAAAGCATGTTTTATGAGAAGAACATCTAAATGACTAAAGGATGTGAGATATTTTGCTAAACTGCCATTGCTAATCTGATTTAATAGAGTCTTAATGGCTCCAGATATTTTGAAGGTTTGACAAGTTTAGGAACTTGGCAGGCAGCTTTAGATGATTTCAGGTCCATGGGGGCCAAAGGTCTTGTATGGCCTTTTGGCTATTCCATTAGGAAGCATCTGTTAAATGTTCATTCTGTGTGGTACACTATGAAATAAAAAGATGTGCTCTGAACCCCTGGAAACCTGGAATCTTAGAGAACTCCAGATTAGAGACAGGTCTAAAGCTTCATTCTTTATTGGAATTCTTGAGTGTTTTTCCAAACAATGTATTTACACACACGGTATTTGGAATGAAAGTAGATGTGTTCAGCCTAGAATAGAACTGCATTGAACATTCATTCCATCATTCATTTAACCAACAAATATTTTTGAGCGCCTGTTTTATTCTAGGCACTACACTTGTCACTAGGAGTACAAAAGCTTTCCTGTGTACTCACAGATTATACCAGAGATTCTTTTTTTTTTGTTCCACAGGCCTTTGCCAGTCTGTTGAAAACCACAGAACCCTTCTCAGAATATAGCACCAGATAGTTTTATGACACTCAACATTGGAGGTTAGAGAAAATAAAGATAATAAATTGATTTTTTTCCAAATCAAGCTCAATGACCCCATGGACCCCTGGTTAAGAACTCCTGGATTACAGTCTAGTTGAGAATCCTAATTACAATCTGGGGGGCAGGAGGGGGCCATATTAGGAAGAGTGGAGAATTAAATCAGGTTCGTTTAATTTTCAGTTGCAATTAGAGCATTAGAGCTACCTGGAGCAGTGAAGGTTGCAATGTGATTATGGCTTGGGGATGAGAAAACCTGGCCTGGTCTCTGGAGTTCCCTGAGTTTCCATGAAGAATTAGCCTATCGAAGAGGGAAGGAAAGAAATTCAGGCAAAGAATATGGTATTTGTTTTAATCTGGGGTCAGAAAACTCCATTCGGCAGACCAAATCGGGACTATTTTTTTTGTAAATAAAGTTTTTTTTTTGTAAATAAAGTTTAAAATTATGTTTTCTTGGTTAATGTTTAGGTTCTTTATAATTTGTTACTGTTGTAAATGGTATCTTATTTTTATTCACATTATCTGATTGGCTATTGCTCATATAGAAAATGCTATTATTCTTATAAATGATTCCATATCTAACATGCTTGCCCAAATCTCCTATTAGTTCTTATAGTTTGTCTTTTGATTCTGTTGATCTCTCAAATTTTTATCTCCCCATTTCCTCTAAACAAGGGGTCAGCCAACTACAGCTCATAGGAGTGTTTAGCGCACCAACTGCTTTTGTAAATAAAGTTTTGTTGGAACATGGTCACAACCATTTGTTTGCATATTGTTTGTGGCTACACCAGAGAGCTGAGTAGTTGTGCCCACAAGGCCTAAATAAAATCCTTGCTATCTGATCCTTTACTGGTAACATAAAAATAATGCCTTCAGATATCTGAAGACTGCCCATCAAAGACTTGAACTAGGACCAGCATGTGCAAATTAGAGAGAGAGAGAGAGTTTTAGTTCAACACAATGTGAAAAACTTTTGGTAGGATGAATGTAAAATATTTTCTCAAAGTAAGTAAAGTTTGCTTTTTTTCACTTAAGAGAGGATGACCTTGTGATTAATTGCTCTTACTGGGACAGTTTTGAGAGTGAAATGGGAAGCTTATTAGCAGTTACTTCAGGAAAGCTGTGTAAACCAGACCTGCCCAGGCAAGCAGGGATATATGGTCACTCTGTCTTATTATGGGACAGTCTTCTGAGTTATCTCTGCATCTTAATGCAGACAGTTTCAGATTATTTCTGCATATTAATTACTTAGAAAAAAAGGAGATGCAAGCTCTTTTGAAGTCAAATCATGTGGTTTCTTTCCACCTCTCACAAGTTTCTGAGGACATCCTAAAACCCCAAATATAAACGCTGATATATAACCTTTAGTTGCCTGACTTTGGATCTTCTGCCCCCCAGCAGTAGGGAGTTTCTTGTTTGGGTAGTTGTTGCCTCACACCCTATGGGAATTCACCAAGTGGAGAGTGGGCAGTGGCAGAAATTACATGGACAGTCAGCTAGTTCCCACAAGTCTCCTTTAACCCAGGGCAAAACAGGAATTTTTATAGGCAAAATGGCAAGCTCAGTCAAGGGAATTTGTATCACTGATCAGATATTTCCAAATATTTCTAGATGGATGGAATAGACATCAAATGGCTCATTTCTTGAGAAAGTTAATGTGGGAATTTTTCTTAAGGCAATTTTTGCAATATTTTTTCTTTCATGAAAATCCCCATCCATGGAATTTCATACAATTCTTTTCTGTGGTTTAATTTAGCAAGCACAGATTCCAGTTAAGGCAGGTGTTGGCAGAATCTTATGGCATGCAACTCTGCAAATCGATCCCCTTCTGCCAACACAGCGCTCTGCAAATTGTAGTTAAACAAGCACTGTGTGTGGCTGATTTCTTTTTCATATTCTGTAAATTGCCAGTTATTTTTGTTAAGGTCCATGTTCTTACAGACATCAGCATCAACCTTAATAAAGTGGGCAATCACTGCTACAAAGTTGTTTACAGAGTCCAGGCTCCTAATGAGCATTGTCCCTGGTGCAACTTATTACAAGTACTCTCCCAAAGACTAGTCCAAAGGAGATGACTATTAATGTTTGGTGCAACTTCTTCCTTTGGCTTAACACTTCCTGGTTAGGAAAGATATTCTCAATATGTATTCTCTGAACCAACAGCATCACCATCACCTGGGAACTTGTTAGAAATGCAGATTCTCAGACCCTCGCACATTTATATTCAAGCCCTCCAAGTGAGTTAAAGTTTGAGAACCATTGGTTTGAAAAAAATGCTACCTAGGAATTTATAGCTCTCTCGTCCTCAGGAATCAACTCAGTTGTTAAACAACTAATCATTGCCTAACTGTGTCACATTACTATGCAAAGCACTGGCAAAGAATATCCTATACATGTAATGATAAGGAGCAGATCTGAATTTCCCAACTTCTTCCTCCATTGCTAGGCACAGAGCATGGCTTGTGGTAGGTGCTAAGTGAATATTTATTGAATTAATTCCTTGGAATATAAATAGAGCTATGCCCCTGCCTTCTGAAGACTTTGGTGGATGGAATTACAAGGGCTGTAACTTTCACTATTTTGTTGGCTCTCTTCAAAAAATAGAAAGATTGATGCTTTTTTTTTTGAGGTACCCAGGCTGGGGATTAAACCTGGGACCTCATTCATATGCGGGCTCAACCACTGAGTCACTTTGGCTCCCCTGAGTTGTTTTTGTATTTGTTTGCTTGTTGTTTAGTGTTTAGGAGGTACCAGGAACCAAATCTGGGACCTCCCATGTGGGAAAAAAAACACTCAACTGCTTGAGCCACATCTGCTCCCATGCATTTTAATGAATTAAGACTTTTTTCTTTGTGTTTAAATTTGTAGGGATAGATGTCTCTATTTAGAATCAAAAGCAAGGGTTCTCTCTGTAGGCATATCAGGTATTTCATGCAAGAGAGAATTTTGTGGAGATTACGTATCCTGGTTGATGCAGACTATATTATTATGTGCTCCTTGGCCCTTCTACATTGCCTTGGTTCTGTAGACATGGCTAAGCCTTTGTTTATTTTCTCCTTTGTAAACAGTTGGAAGATGGAAATAGGGTTCTGGAGCAATTCCATCAATAGCCTTGCTCTTTTAGCTTAATCATTCTGTAAATCACCAGAGCAAATGTAGATCAATTAAGTTCAAAACTATACAGGTGGTTAGAGGAATGACTTGAAAAATGCACTTCTGTTTTAAGAAGCCTTTTGTTTCCTAACAAATGAAAAGGCAACAGCTTTTTAAATTTAATGCATGAAAAAATAGGCCAAAATAATTAAAATGGAAGAAGTAGTCAAACATAAATCTAGACTGTGCCAGATGTAATCGAGTTAAATGGAATAGTTCACAGGTGTTCAAAAAAATGTTCATAATATAGTTGAAGAAAATTACTTTCTTCATTTTTTATGGCTTTAATACTAGGACAATCTTTATATACAATAAGCATTCTTTAAGCAGTAGTAAAAATCATGCCATTCAATCTCTGATCCATATCTTTATGTTCTGTAACCACTGCCATAAATACAGATCAATCTGTACTATTAGATACCTCTAATATTTATACTGCTTCAGCCTTATAGGATCTCTGTTTCACTTGGTATGAACATATACCCTACAAAGGTCATTTTAGTGAAAGATTATTTTAAGTCAGAGAACTCATACTAGAAGCCACAGTGATACTTTAAAAAATGACTTCCTGGAAAGAAATACACGTTTGATTTAATGCCGCTTATGAGTGACAGCATAAATTCCTACATCACTTCCTCCCTTACAAACTCCTATTCACCACATTTTTTCCATATACCTGGTAGTGAGCAAGGATTTTTGAGGGATACAGGAAAATACCAGAAGGATTTCCATTCCTCCAGCAGAAGAGATGGCCTGTATATAAATATCTATGAAGAGAATATAAAACAGTAAAGGTATTCAAGAGATGCCCAGAAGTTATATACAATGTCTTATGCTAGTCATTATTTACTGAGCACCTAGTAAGTAAAAAGACTGCAATAGAAGCTAAGATAAAGCTGTGAAGAAGACAGATACATTACTTCATGTCATTCATTTTAAAATCTGAATGGAAGACATACACTAAAAATATGACCAAGCAAACAAATTAACAAGTTGTGATGCAGCATGAAGGAAGAAAAATGTTAAGAGAGAACAATAGTAGGGACCTATTTTAGGGAGAGTCATTAGAAAAGCCCCCTGAAGGGGGCATCATTTGAGCTGACATCTGAAGCAAGAGAAAAAGTCATCCATGGAGAGTTCATTGGGAACACACGAGAAATGGAAACACAGCCACACAAAGACTTGCATGCAAATGTCATAGAAGCATTCGTCATCTTAGCCAAAAAGTGGAAACAACCTAAATGCCCATCCACTAGTGAAAGGAGAAACAAAATGCGGTATAATCATACAATGAGATACTATTCAGCAATAAAAGGAATGAGGAACTACTGATACATGCTCAACATATATGAACCTCAGAAACATTATGCTAAGGGAAAGAAGCTTGATGCAAAAGACCACAAATTGTATGATTCCATTTATATGAGAAATGTCCAGAAAATGCAAATCTATAAAGATAAATAATAGATTAGTATCTGCCTTGGGCTGGGACTGGGAACAGGGGTTAATATCAATGGCCATAGGGATCTTGGTGGTGTGATGAAAATTTTCTAAAAACAGGTTTATGATGGTTGCACAATTTGGTAAATTTACTAGAGATCATTAACTTGTACACTAAACGTTGGCAAATATTATGATATGTAAATTGTATGTCATGCAAGTTGTTTTAAAATCAAGTTGTGGGAAACAGCAGGAACTGGGCATTGATACTTTCTGGTTGTTTAAAGACCAACTGGACTGAGTATAATACAGAGAATCCAGAGAGGGAAAGGCAGTAGGAAAAGGGGGCTTTTAGTTTCAGCCTTTGTTAGTAGGATTTGGGCATGAGAAGATATCAGTTCACTAAGTCCTGCATTGCCAGTAATTTTTCAATTGCTCAGAACAAGGCTGTATGAGATATCTTAGCTCCTTGGCATATCTTTCATAGCTGGATTAAAAAAACAAACATATGTAATATTTGTAGAAAGAGGGAGTTGGAGGGAAAAAGTGATCCCTTCTAAGACATCTTTGTCCCTTGAATTGTTTTTTTAGGTACTGGGGCTGGGGATTGAACCCAGACCTCATGTGTGGGAAACCGGCACTCAACCACTGCGCCACATTGGCTTGCCTGAGTTGGTTTTTTGCATTTGTTTTGCTTGTTGTTTGTTTTTGTTTTTTCAGGAGGCATCAGGAACTGAACCCAGGACCTCCCAGGTGGGGGGTGGGTGCTCAACTGCTTGAACCACATCTGCTCCCCTGTCCCTTGAATTTTAACCTTTTTGTCTCAGCTCCCTCAAACACATTATATAGTACAATGCAGATTGTCTTGATTTCCTGGGAGGACAAAAGTCCTCTTTCTCTCAAGGTAATTCTTATTTTAATTAACACTACTCTCACAGTATACAGCCACACACACCACACCAAAAGGCGCTAACTTGCGCACTGCTCTCAGAGTCATACTACTGATATTTATGGGATGATGATTCAACAGTACAAGCTGTTTATTAGCAAGTTCAGCAGCTGTGTGTGAATGCCATCGTTAGTATGTGCCACCTCTTTACTGGCCCAGCTTTGTTGCAAATGCTCAAAGGAAGGCAAACCCAGACTTAGGTAGAAGAGAACTCAGAGGGCAGAGATTAGTCAAAGAAAGAGGAATGATTTTGTATCAGAACTTGTTAAACATGGATTTCAGGTATTTTAATCTAGTTTTATACTCGTATTCATTGCAGTGGTAAGAGGCTATAATCAAGGATAAAAACAAGGAGTCAGGAACCTGAATTTTAACCTTGAACACAAACTAGTTTGCTGTGGGACTAAAAACTATTTAACTCTACTGAGATTACAACTTGATTGTAAAAGCTAGAGATAGGTTACAGTTGTGATTTTAACCTTCTGAGGGGTAAGGGTTCCTTCAGGAATAGGTTACCATTGGTCAACTGTCTTCTTAGAAAAGCATGCAACCATGGATGCCCAGATTAAGAACACTTAACTACATTGTCTCAAAGGTCCTGTCTTAGTTTGCCTGAGCAGCTGTCAGAAATACCACAAGATGGGTTGGCTTGAACAAGGGGGATTTTTGGTCTCACAGTTTCAGAGGCAACAAGGCTTGATTTCTCCCAGGACTGGTACTCTACTCTGATGCTGGCCTGCTTCAATCCTTGAGTTTCCTTGGCTTTCCCCTGATCCCACCTTTCCTTTATCCCTGGTCTTCTGGTTTCTGCTGACTTTTGGTATCCCACTCCTCCTGTGACTTTCTCTTTGTAAAGTCTCTAGTAATCTGAATGAAGACTATCCAGGTTCAGTTCACCACCACACCTAAACTAGAAAGAATATCTTTTTTTTTTTTGAGGTACCAGGGATTGAACCCAGGACCTCTCATGTGTTGAAAGCAGGTGTTCAACCACTGAGCTACATCCACTTCCCAAAATAACATCTCTAAAAGGTTCTATTTACAATGGGTTCACACCCACAGAGATGTGGATTAGGATTAAGAACGTGTGTTTAGGGGGGTACATAATTCAACCTAACTCAGGTCTCATCCAAATCCAATACTACCTATAATTCTGTAAAAGAAAAAAAAAACTTAAAAAAAACAAAAAGAACAATCTTCAAGTTTGTATTTTGAGGGCATATCTCCTAGCAAACCTAAGTAGGTTATAGGTCATCTGACACTTAGGTCTGAATCCCCCCCCACAATCGAGGAGATCTCCTTGATGCTTCTCAATCTCTGAACCTAAAGAAGTTCCTAAGAGTCACCTCTGCAAAGTGAGTGGAATCGTTTTACTTTGTTATTACACCTTTCCCACTCCATGCCTTGTTTTTAACCTTTTCTTCTGAATCCTACAATCTCTTTTTCCTCTGACTATGGGAAACCTAAAGGCAATATGAATTGGGGAGTTTTATTAGTTTTAGTAAACTAGATAACTCCAAACTTTATATTGGCACAGTTGAATTAGACCGTGGAAAATGACCCAAAATTGAATAGGAATAAATACTTTTAAACAATTAGAGCAGTGATAGGTGGCATCAAGAATGTATTGATAAGAATTGGCAAGAATTTAGTTAATAAAGCATGGAATTTGGGTTTTGGCTGCTCTCTTGGCTATAATGGAGCAGTCATTTCCAGGATATGGGAAAAGTGGGAGAGTATGACCTTCACGGTTAATATGCCATTGCAGGTGGGCCTAATTTATAAGATTTTCTCTATTTGCTTCCTATTATTCTTTTTTCATTGGCTCAGAATATAATACAACTACAGGCATTTGATGTAACCTTGTATATACCAATTTCCAATGAATTCAGACTGGACCTGGAAGTAAAAGACAAAGTAAAACTTGTGGCCACAAATTGATTATTCAAATAATTTTCTTTCTTGTATAGACACAATAAAACATGCAAGCATTTCTTAAATAATTAAATTTTTCTGCAGTATGTTTCCAAAAAGGAAATTAATTTGAGTTTCCTGGTGACTAAGACTCTAGCCTCCTCCTTTTTTAAATTTCCATGACTACCTGAAAAAAAAAAAGCCTTTGCAGAAGTGAAGTTGTATGTATTGGGAATTTAATCCTAGGCAGATGGTGTGGTGCTGTGATACAAATTTTCCTCTACAATAACTGGGAGAAGAGCCACAATTCACGGTCTTTAGAGATAAGACCTGTATTAAATGAAAGAATTAATTATGCACACAATGATGTATAGGAGCATTCTATATTAACAGAAAAATACTTCTGTATGTTTTAAAAAGAATCTCCATGACTTACCTCCTTTTTTTTATTCACAGGGGTTATGGGAGAATATGAGCCAAAAATAGAAGTGCAATTCCCAGAAACAGTCCCAACTGCCAAAGGAACGACGGTAAAACTGGAATGTTTTGCCTTAGGAAAGTAAGTTCTGGTTTCTCTTCCTCCTTGTCCTCTCTTCAGCTTGGGCAGGTATAGAATTTTCCTTGCACTGTTCACAGTAATGGTTTCTGAGGTAACTGAAAAACAAGTCGAGGCTTTCTCTTTGTAATTCTGCGTATGCATCTTTGATTTTTGCCTTCATGCCACGGAGAGACGATGTGTAATGGCACAAGGAGGATTAGACTGCCACAATTGACGTGGCCACAAAAGAGAAGAGAGTGGGCAATTCTGAAAAAGTATTCTGTTCTATTATTGTGGCCTGTAACATGCATGCTGTCTAACCTGGAATGACAGAAAAACAATGGCCTTCATTTGAGGTACAGTCAAGCTATTTGGAAAAATACAGACTTTCATTCTGGTCCTGGTTTACAGAAGACACATCAGACTTTTTCCAAATTTCTTTTTAAATTGCCAGTCTCTTCTCTGTCATTTGGATTTCCTTCTCTGGCTGGAGGTAGAAGAGACCTGATATTCTCTAAGAGAATGTCTGTTTCACTGAAAATTATTGGCAAACTTATTATTCAGTCAGTAGATAAGCTTACTTGAGAACCCAGTTAACTTTTCCACAGAGTATCTTTAAGAGGGCATAAAGAAAGTGACAACATCTGAAATAAGAAATTTTAGAATGCCCAGGGGGCGTGTCCTCTCTACCCAGCTCCACGGGCATCCATCCGGGTAACCCACTGCTAACTCCCTCTCCTCTTCCTGTGCTTGAGTGTTGAGTAAAGGCAACAACCGCGACTCTAGTCTAACCCTTGTGTCAGGGTATGATCTATTTTCTTATGATTTTTGTTTTACAGCAACCATAGTAGAAAAAGGTTCCTTCCCTGCCCCCTCATTATAATTTTAGCTCTAAAAGAAGGATTGTTTTGATTTCCCTGTGTTTTTAAGCCCTGGTGATGTAAGTCTCAGAGGTGTCTTTACTTTGATAGTACAATGCATTGGCAATTTGTTGTCCTGAAAACATTACCATTTTGAATAAATTAGTATATAGCTTAAGGCCTGAGCACTGTACAAACGTTAAAAATCAAGTTATAAAACAACATGTGAAACAGAAAATGTCCAAGATACATTATTAAAAGAATAAAAGTAGATTGCCAAACAGTATAATACACTCTCGTTTTTTATTTTAAAGTATATGTATGAATGCACATAAAAAAAATACTATGAGAAAGAAAGCAGTGAAATAAATGCAGTAATTATCTCTAGATGGATGGACTATGGATACATTCATTTTAATCCCTTGTGCTTTTCCAAGTTATGAAATTTTCTGTATTGAGTATATATTGCTCTTGTAACTAGAGCAAATAAATATTATATTTAAAAATTAAAAGTTCAAAAATAGTAAACAGTGATGATTCTCCACAATATAAAATGTCTTTTAAAACAGAATAAAATTGGAATTTTCCTTTCTACCAAAACAAAGTCCATGTTCTTTAATAGAAGCCATTGATCATATAAAACATTGAAAACATTAAAGTAGGTCAAATTAGCCATTTCAGAGCATTAAATGATATTGGCATTGTCTATTCTTTTAAATACACAAAGATTATACAGACCTCACCATGAAAAATGATTTTGCACAATAGCATTAGCCAAATAGTATATAACCTACCTGACTAGGGAAAACAGTTCAGAAAAACGTGAAGGCAGGTAACTGGATAATCTAGGTATATAGGTCTATATTTTGTGAATTCTGCAAGGTGACATGATGAAAAATCATCTGCAAGAAAAGAGCAAAATTCACGTTGTTCACACTTCAAAGAGAGCTATGAATTAAACTCTCTTCACACTGTTTGAATGGCACTAGAATGAAAACAAAAGATCCAAATTGGGCATCCAGTCTATACAGAAATGTTTGGGTATGTACATCCAGCTGCTAAAACACATCATCATCGCCCACTTAAGAGCAGAAAGATTATGTCTAAGCTACAGTTATTTTTAAAGGCACATATTAGTGTATCTCTCATCAAATGTGGAGACACCCATAATGTACTTTTGATGGAGTACTTTCCACATTTTAAATCAGTGACTATCCACTGAAAAATACTTTGGAAACAAGTAGAGTAGAGTTGATGGCTTTAATTTTTTAAATACCATCTCAGATTTTCCAGAGAAGATTAGCAAGTCTTTAGTCTAATTACTTCTCTGTGTGAGTTTTTGTGGAAAATAAATAAGTAAATAATCATATCCCCTGCTGGGAAGCTGCATCCTTAAAAGCAATGGTTGGCTCACTGTTTAGTCTGTACTGATTTGCAGACTCAGTGGAGCCCTCCTTGCAATTTAAGATACGTTGTAACAGTAATGGCTGTAAGATGATAGATGCCTTGAGAGTACATGTTACTGCCTTCTTTATCTCACTATTTTAAATAAAGTCTCCCCAAATCTATTTGGGGAGGCTGGTAGACTTCCAAATACCACCCTTCCTAATGGACTGCTCTAAATTAGTAGGGTTCTTAATATAAATAACAAGAGGAGACCATTGTCCAAAATAATGTATCTTGAATTAAAAATCCCTTCTTCTATGTCAACAATTGGGTTGTTTCGCCAAGATTTAATAAGCTTGTTATTTCTACCATCATTACTTCATTGCTTGGGTGTTTCTCAACATAACATACTTGCATTGTTGGTACACGAGAAGCTTTCTAAGACCATATTATTTATGCTAACTATCACTGCATAGCAAAATTACCAGCTTAAAACAACGACCATTTTATTTTATCTCACAAGGTCAGGAATTTGGGCAGGACTTGGCTGGTTGATTCTTTCTCTCTCAGTGGTATCAGCTGAGTTCTTTCAGTGGTATTCAGCTGCCAGATGAGCTGGACTGAAAAGTCCAAGACAGTCTTACTCAAAATTCTGGTGTCTTGGTGGGGAAGCTGAAAGACTGAGCTCCTTGGGACTGTCAGCTGGAGAGCTACATGTGTGGGGGCCTTCCAGCATGGCAGTCTCAAGGTATCCAGCCTTTTTACAGGGTGACTTGGGGCCCCCAGAGAGAGTATCCTAAGAGACAGAAAGTAGAAGCTGCCCATTTCTTAATGCCTGTACCTGGAAACTGGCACAACATCCCTTTTGCCTTATTTTATTAATCACAGTAGGCATTACCCACCCAGATTCAAGGGGAGGGGGCAAAGACCCCACCTCAATGGGAGACACTTAAAGAACTTACAGCCATCTTTAGTCCACCACATATGTGGGAGAACATTTTAATTTATATATATATATAAGAGAAATATATTTTAGAAAATGATAACAAGCATATAAAATCTGTATCTGCTTCAGAGATATTGGAGAGGAGACAAATTACCTTATTTAAGGTAAAAAATAGTTATTTGATTTTAAATAAAGCACTAAGTAAATATTAATGCTAGAGATATGGATATGGTTAAAATTGTAATCGTGATACAAGAACGAATGAGGTTTGGGAAACATTGTATAATGCAAGCTTATATGTTTTAGAACCAACAAGAAAGGGGTCATCAGGAGCATAACTTCAGACAAAAAGGTACACATTTCTCTAATTTGATTCCCACCTTTTATTCTTGCCATCAGTCCAGTACCAAATATTATCTGGCGAAGAGCTGATGGAAAGCCGATAGCAAGAAAAGCCAGAAGACACAAGTCAAATGGAATTCTTGAAATTCCCAATTTTCAGCAGGAGGATGCTGGTTTATATGAATGTGTGGCTGAAAATTCAAGAGGGAAAAATGTAGCAAGGGGGCAGTTGACTTTTTATGGTAAGTTTGTGATTCAAATTTATCCTGTGTAGTGATCATCAGCTGGGAGGTTTGAATTCAGGCTTTTTCAGAAGGATTGTGTAGAATAGGATTGTATGAAGCACTTGGCTTGTTACATAATTAGCAATCTTGGATGATTCTGGGTGTGGAGAGTGAGGTGGGTGGCAATGATGTTAACTGAACAGAGAGGAAGAAATTAGCCTGATGTGTTTAAAGGATGGATATTAGTGTGAACACACTTGCAAAGGAACCTATTTTTCCCTCCTTCTATCAAGCTGCAAACGTGACACAGGAAACATTTTGCTTTTCTTGCTCCTGATTTATTTTTTAAAGCTCTGAGCTTTCATTCATTAGAATTTTCATTTGGGCTCACATTAATCCTTTGTAATTGCTCCTATTTGGTAGCGATTTTATGTGATACCACGAACATTTCGAAACTCACACTGTCCAAATTTAGTTCTTATCAAAGTGGAGCATGACAAATCTTTCTCACCCCAAAGACTTTATATGTGCAGCTGCTCCTGTTCCAATCAAATCATCGGCATTGATCCAAACATAATATAAATGTAAAACCTCTAGCACATGGTCTGCAATCGAGCCTATCTTGGAAACCCTGTTAGGGCATTGATTTGAAATCCAGAAAAGGATTTCATTGGGTAGGCATTTTGAAAGCAAATTGAATTCTGCCAAACTGGAACATGGCTAAATCCCATTTGTCTGGGGTATAGAAAATAAATATTATAGGTTAATTATTCAAGCTTGGTTTAGGAACAGCAATACATGCTTAAATGATTAGAGTAGTTCTTTAGTGGCCAGTTGTATCAAAAGCTTAAAATGATCTTATTTCTTACAATAACTGAAAACACAAAAGTCTATTTTACCAATTCTAGTACCAAAGCATACCAGTTTTAACATATGACCAAAGAATTGCTTTCAAAAGTCTTGTAAGATTTGTAGAAACATATTGGGAAACTGGGTAGAGACTCCCAATACCAACCAGCCTACACCTACCTTCTGCCCACCACATAAAATTTAGCATTTTTGACTCACATACCTCTGATGGAGCAGAGTGGCAGGATTGCAGATTAGGTGCTAGAAAGTAGTTCACAGGATGAGCTGGGCAACAGTTTGAGAAAAATCATCACTTCTCCTTAATCATTCATTTTTCTTCAAGAATAATATAGGCCTAACTTTGTTCATGCCAAATAACAAACATGTTATTTCATCTTTGCCCTTTTAAAAATTGTATTAGTTCATAAATTATTTCATTGGTTGAAAAGAAAATGACACCACAAGTAAGTGACTGGAAAAAACATAAGACTGAAGGTTACAGATTTATTCAGTGGGATGCCAATTGCAATTATTTTCAACACTTTTTTTGAGTTTATATTTTTTAATAAATACCTTAAATGATTTATAAGCAAACCAATGATTGAAGAATTCCCGTATGCATAGTTCTGTAACAATGGCTGAATTCATTCAAATCAATTAACAACATACACGAGGTGAGTGTGGTCCTGTCAAACCTGTTTAATGCCATAGGCATACACATCTATACATACACTTACAAGAGCATAGGAGTTTTTTAACTTATTTTTTTAATTTGCTTTGTTTTTTTGTTTACATAAATACATCTTTTGTGTGTTCCAGTTTCTTGTCAGTTAAACGTCATAAAAAATGTTTAATATAAATGAAAACAAAACGAAAGAAGTTCGTGCCAGGATTTATGCGTAAAAATTTTGCTTGGGTTTGCATTTGCTAAATTTTTTCCTTTAAATTTTCACATTTTGTTTTTACAAAATGGCATTCCACTTAAAACATGTCATTTAAACTTAGAATCTTAAGTCCAAAATATAATTTTTTTGTTTGTGGTTGACTTGGAAAAACAAGAACAATTATGTGATGGTAGCAAAGCTAGCCAAATTAATGGAACACAATAAAGTCAGTTCAAGAATATAAAAGGAGTGGCTGAAGCTCAAGTGGTTGAGCGCCTGCTTCCCATGTACAAGGTCCCAGGTTCGATCCCCATACCTTCTAAAAACAAACAAGAAAACCAGCTTTCATTGGGGAGCAGATGTAGCTCACTGGTTGAGCACCTGCTTCCCATGTATGAGGTCCTGGATACAATCCCCAGGACCTCCTTAAAAACAAAAAAAGACTATAAATGCTAAATTCTTACAGAACAGAATGTGTATTTTCATAATGTTGAATTTAAGTATTATTACTCTTGAATAATTAAAAATATTAGCTACCAATGAAGAGTTCTCAAAGCACTGAGTGGCCATCCATTGATATATGCTATCCTTTTTAATCTGAAATAATTGAGGCTCAGGATCCAGACAATCTGGGTTGGAATCTTCTTGGCTCTGTCATTCACTAGCTATGTAGCATTGCATCATTACTTATGTCTCTTTGTTTCAATTTTGTCATCTATAAAATGGAAATATTACCTATGTCATCAAGTTGTTATTAGAAAGACTTAAAACATATAAAACATTTAAATTGCCTGCAATAACTAATGTTAACTTTTATTATTTTTGTTGGTATTAATCCTCATAACAATCTTGTCAGATAGGTATTTATTTTCCCCATTTTATACTTTATGAAACCAAGGAAATTTATTTTACTGATACTCAAGTAATTTTTATAACTTGACCACTGTCATATAACTAAGTGACAGAGCCAAGATTCAGACTTAGGATTCTGTTTAACCCCAAGCCCCACTCTTTCCAACTGTACCACAGCACTCATATTGTACTGTTTTTAACTCTTTAGGGTTTGTTTTTTTTTCTCACCAGTGTAATAATAATTTATTATATGCAGATAGAGACAACCTGAAAATATTAAGGTAATTGGCCAGTGTTTTGTATTTTTTTCTTATTTGAATAGACTTGAATTTAGTGGAGGTTATTTCTAAATGTTAAGTTCCTCAAATAATTAGATAAAGCCATTTTTGCCTCCATAATTTTCTTTAAATAAACTACCTGTTTTCAGTATGTTAAAAAGATTTGGAGAGGGGAAGCAGATGCAGCTTAAGAAGTTGGGTGCCTGCCTACCACATGGAAAATCCTGGTTCAGTTCCCAGTGCCTCTTAAAGAAGACGAGAAAAACAGTGAGCTGGCACAGCAAGCTCATGCAACAAGGTGACACAATGAAGAGACACAACAAGGAAACACAACTAACAGGGAGCAAAGGTGGCTCAAGTGATTAGGCACCTTCCTCCCACATGGGTGGTTCTGGGTTTGGTTCCCATACCTCCCAAAAAGAAGATGAGCATACAACAAACAGACACAGAGAAGAGACAGCAAGTGCAAACAACAAGGAGGGGTGGAATGGGGAGAAATAAATAAATTAAATAAATCTTAAAAAAAAAAAGATATGGGGAGGGGATGTGGCTCGAGTGGTTGAGCACCTGCTTCCCACATGGGAGGTCCCAGGTTCGGTTCCTGGTCATGCCTCCTAAAAAAATAACAAAAAGAAAAACAAGCAAAAAAAAAAAGCCAACCCAGGGAAGCTGATGTGGCTCCGTAGTTGAGCACTAGCTTCCTACATACAAAGTCCTGGATTCAATCACCAGCCCCCTGAACTAAAAAAAAAAAAAAAAAAGATATGAACTCTGCTGTAATCAGAGGTTAAAACCCAGCTACCTAAGCACTTTCTAGTGGGACAGAGGGTTCCTGCACTGGGGAAAGAATACTCCAGAGTTATTGCTATGGAGAATCAGCTATGTGACTGTCCTCTAGCCTTGTGTGGTGAAATGCTTTTTCTGGGATCCTACCCTGGAGATGGAACTCAGGTTCTAAAAGTGTTTCTCTTTTTAATGGAGTTATCTGCAGCCATACATGGGGAAAAGAGCAGAATGAAATGTGCCTGCTTTCTGAAGATAACTCGTTTTACCTCGATTGTCAACCATCCCTGGTATTAGAAATTTGTCACATTAGCTAGCTTTCATAATGCTTGGCTGTAGCATCTATGTTTATTCTTTTGTTTTTTCTCGAATAGCATATCAATGACACAGAAATTATTGCATTGTTTTTGTTGTCACAGGAGAGCTTAATTATATATAAGTGTTAGGCTGTCATTTTTTTTCTCATTTTTTAGTCTCCATTGGGTTTTCCCAGTGCTATGTTCCTAATATCCAGCTGCCTAGTTCTCCAATTTAAAAGAGTTATTATAATTGAAATCACTGTGTAGATCATGAAGAGAGGAGAAAGTAGCCTCAGTCACTGATCCATGAACATTCTGTCTTTGCTGGAAAAGAGAGAATTTCTTACATCATTAAGGTATGGTCTGCTCAGGGATTAGAAACTATTTGAGTTTGAATTTAGAGACCTGCATCTCTCTTTTTTTTTTTTTTTTTGGTTTCAAATTGTTGCAGTCCATTCATCAACAGTCCATTCAAAAACCACAAGTGCACTTCTGTTTCTGACTTGACAAAAGGGCAAAATTTTCCTTTCTGCACTAAAACCATCAAACCTTCCCCCAAAGGCCTGCTGGGCATAATTCCATTGCTCCCAATGCTCATGTTTCAGAGTCATGGAACCCCGTACTCCCAGCTATCATGTTTGGAACAGTTTCACCCTATCCCATTTCCCCAATTTGGTTTTGCCATGACCTATATTTAACCTGTGTGGTCTAGTCGTAATCTGTTTCAGACATTTTCATCATGAAAAATTTCCTAGAAATAGATCCATGTATTTTCAAATGTAAAATGCTATGGCTCCTTGCTACTAAAGATAGGAAATATCCAGAATGATTTTAACACATTATTCATTTGTTCAACAAATATTTTTCATTGCCTATCATGTGGCAGATAAAATCCCTGAGCTCAAGAGCTTATATTCTATTGAAGGTTGACACACAGTATACTATAAAATGGATGAACTAGAAAATTTCATATTATAATAAAAATTATGAAGAAAATACTTAGGATGAGATGATTGAAAATAACCGGGAGGCAGGGAAATGGCTTCGTATGGAAATTTCTACCTTTAGTAGGGTAACAGATTATACAGTACTTTGTAAACCAGCTACCCAGTTTGGGTTTTATTCTGAGTACAATGGAAATGCATTGAAAGATTTTTTTTTATTGATTTTGTAATAATATTACATTAAAAATATATATATATGAGGTCCCATTCAACCCCACCACCCCCACCCCACCTCTCCCCCCCCCCCCCCCCCCCCCGCCCAGCAACACTCATTCCCATCATCATGACACATCCATTGGATTTGGTAAGTACATCTTTGGGCACCTCTGCACCTCATGGTCAATGGTCCACATCATGGCCCATACTCTCCTCCATTCCATCCAGTGGGCCCTGTGAGGATTTACAATGTCCGGTGATTGCCCCTGAAGCACCATCCAGGGCAGCTCCATGTCCCAAAGACGCCTCCACCTCTCATCTCTTCCTGCCTTTCCCCATACCCATCAGCCACCATGTCCACTTTTCCCAATCCAATGCCACCTTTTCTATGTGGACATTGGATTGGTTGTGAAAGATTTTAAGCAAAGGAGTGACACAATCTGATCCTTACCTTTAAAGGCCACTCTGAGAGCTTTGTGCTACAAAGATTATAGGGAACCAAGAGCATTTTCATTCAGAGGCCATTACCAACATCTAGGTGAGAGATTTTGGTGACTTTGACTTGGAGGAGAACAAGTGGTGAGGTTTGAGATATGTTTTGGAGTTTGCACCAATAGGACATTCTCATTTAATTCCTGAAACTATACCGTTTATGGAACACTGATTCCCAAAGAGATTAAGTAAGTGACTTAAGTTTACATAGCTAGTAACAAGCAGAACTAGTCTGCCATGCTCTTTTCTTCATGTTAGAGGTTCTCAAATTTCAGTGTGCATCAGAATTGCTTGGAAGTCATTAAAATACAGACTACTGAGCCCTACTCCCAGAGTTGCAGATAACTCTGGGAGGTGGGGGTAGGGGTGGCAAGGATTTGCATTTCTAGTAAGTTTCCAGCTAACACTGATGCTGCTGGTCTGGGGACCATGCTTCAAGAAGCACTGCTATGGGAAGCGGACTTGGCTCAATGGAAAGAACATCTCCCTACCGCAAGGGAGGTCTAGGATTCAAACCCAGGGCCTTCTGACCCGTGTGGAGCTGGCCCACGCACAGTGCTGATGCGCGCGAGGAGTGCTGTGCCATGCAGGGGTGTTCCATGCATAGGGGAGCCCCACGCACAATGAGTGCACCCTGTAAGGAGAGTGGCCCAGTGTGAAAGAAAAGTCCAGCCTGCCCATGAGTGGCGCCGCACACACAGAGAGCTGATGCAGCAAAATGACACAACAAAAAGAGACACAGATTCCAGTGCCGCTGACAACAACAGAATCGGACACAGAAGAACACACAGCGAATGGACACAGAGAGCAGACAACTGGGGGGCGGGGGGAAGGGGAGAGAAATAAATAAATAAATCTTTAAAAAAAAAAAAAAAGAACCACTGCTGTATCTTCTGCTGTTTCCAACTGGTGTAGTGAAGCTGAAGATTAAATTACATTCTAGAAAAGGTGTTCCCACTTCTCTATAAAGCAACAGCTTGCTGTCACATCAGGCATTGTGGCCAGTCTACATAGAACAAGAAGAATAAGAGTGTTAAGATAATTATATTTGAAAAAAGGAAAAGGAAGTATAAAATGGATTTAATTCATTAAATAACTCATCTTGCCACCTCACTGTGTCTGTACAGACACTTTTTGCACAAATAGACAAATTATAGAAGAATGTGTGAACTAAAAGAACTTGACACTAAATGCCTTTGTCCAATTTCCTCTAAATGTAACAAGTGTTAAGAGAATAAAACTATCTTGATGATTAGGAAACGGGGAATAGAATATTTGAGTAGTAACAGCACTGTATTTCATAGACTCCTGTAATATTTTTTTCTGGAATGAACTGGAGGGATTTGGGGGAACAACGATTTGATTTTTATAAATAAAGAAAATAAGGATCAGAGACATAAAAATAACTTACCCAAGGTCATACAATGAATGGGAATAAGAACTATGACTGGAATTGCTCTTTTAGCTCTACTAAATGTGTTACTTTTCCTACCAATAAAACATTTTAATGATCTAGGTAGGAAAACAATCCATCAATCATCCACAAAAAGTTCTGCATATTTTCTACACCCAGCATCATAAATGAAACAGATAAACAGTTGACTTTTACACTTCCCATATCCTAAATTGATCACCTGATTTTTGACTCCAGATGAACTTTTTTTTCTTCTTGCAAATTATACATATGGCTGTATTTCTCGGCCATAGTCCTTTGGCTCTACAGGAAAAATTGGGGCTTGATGAAACTGCAAATGGTGTTTCAGTATCACTAAGGTCATCAATAAGTGAATACAGAAACATCTTGCAGCACAGCATACTAATTTCCCCATAGATATGTGCTGTGTATATATGATTGCTAGATAATATTCAGCCCTGCAAAGTGGCTTAAAGGACAGAATGACCAAAAAATGAACTCAGCAGATAAGGTAATTTCACAGTAGAGCAATAGTCTGCTTAACTATCCTGGACAGAACTGATATTAAGACCTTAGAATTTCCCTGGATGTTGCTTAAAGTACAATTTTTGTTTCCTTCCCCTCCTCTGGTAGTTCCAGTAAAGTGGGTTGCTACAGTTTTTCAAGACCTGCGCATTGAAAGCATGTTGCAAATAATGGCCAGTAGAAAGTAATACAGGGATGGGAAAGTAAGAGCAGCAGTTCCCAAGCTTTTATACTCTTAAAACTTTTTGAAAACTCCATATAGAAGTACATATATGCATAGGTAAATATGATCTACCTATGTGTACCATATTTGGAATTAAAACTGAAAAATTTAAAAATTTAGATACTACTTTTGTGACACCACCACCAGTGTATATTAGCATATATTAGCATAATTATATATTTTTTAAACTGTATTTTTTCCAAAAAAATAAACTTAATGAGAAGAGTGGCATTGTTTATATATATGGAAATTCCTTTAATGTTTGACTTAACAGAAGAAAGCTGGACTCTTACCCTGCCTCTGTATTCAGTTCATCATGAAGAATTGTTTCAGTTAAATATATGAAGAAAATCCAGTCTCACACAGATATGTATTTGGAAAAGAGAGGATTTCTAGTACTCCCTAAACGGGACTTGGGACTCCCAGTGGTCATAGACCAAAGCTTGAAAACTGCAGGTCCAAAAGAGTACTCCCATCACCACTGGCAGTACGTTAGACATGATTTGAGAGCCTGTAGGTAAAGTGTAGATTTTGGAGCCAAGCAAGCCTCTCTGTCAGTCCTAACTGAACCACTTACTAAATTTGGACCTTACTGTCTCTGGGCCTCATCCATAAAATAGAATACTTCCACTTATCTTATAGGTTGTTGTGAGGTTTAAAAATAATGTACCTAATGGGATACTGATAAGATAGTCCATAAATTAGTATCCATGATTGGTAGTATTTTTGGCTGTAGGCAAATGGATGGTGACAAGGGCAGCCCAATGAGAACAGATTCAGAGAAATACTAGATAGTGACTGAGTTGAAGATAAAAAAAGAAATGTAGGTGACTAGAGTGACAGCCTCATTTATCTGGGTAGAACTGGGCTGAGTGAATTAATCTTAAGGTCTTTTTTTTAAATGAACATATTGCTGATTTCTAACTGTTTTTACTCCAATACTCATTTATAAAGTTCTGAATTGAATGCAGCTTTCTGTGTGCTTTTAGATGTTGATTAACAATAAATGCATTAAACCAAAGAATAAAGGAACAGTACAAGTGATGACTCAAAACACTGCTGCTGTTTGTGCCCAAATACCTATACATTTTCAGAGAGATTGTGATTGGCAGAACAGGGAAAGCTTCCTGGAGGAGGCAGTACTGCAGTTAAGGGAAGGAGAAGAAGGGAGCTTTCCAGAAATGCAAAATTGTATGTAAAAAGGCATGGAGACAGGATCTAAGGCATTTCTACAACAATACAAGATTTATATTCCTTAGTATAATAGTTTTCAAAGTGCATGTGTTTAATCAAGTTACTTCCTTCTTAAATGGGTTTCTCAATATTTAAAACTAAACAAGTCTGCTGTAGTTGAAGGAGATACCTTCCAAGAATGCTCAGGGCCTTATGGAACATAGTTTGAAAACCCTTATTAGGAGGGTCATTGGTTTGCGAGGATTGGATTTGCACCTGAAATAAGAAGGGTGTAGTTGGTCAGGGCTGAACGAAGACCAAAGCTGGACCCTACCCCAAAGGCAACATGAATATTTCTTGTAGATCCTTCCTTCAAGGGACTTCTGTGACTTGGAAATCAGGAGTTGAAAAGAAGACTGGAACTTTAAATTAGAAGGCTCTACAGTAAGGTTGGAATAGGAATAGTGCTATTGACCAATACAGGGTATCAGCAGGTAAAAATACTGAGGGTATCTCATTGATTCCGTTAACAGTGTAAGAACTCCAGGCTGGAAAAAAAATTTGAGAATTATTTATACAGATCGTAAACTAAAGTCAAGTATCTTCAGGCCCACTACCAAAAAAATTCTTAAATAGTTTTTACCAGATTTCTGCATTTCCTGGAGACAATTCATCATCTCCAAGATTTTGTAAGCAACCAGAAATAGTTTTGTATGACTACAGGTTATCTTTGTAATAATAATTTAAATCACTTCAGCATCATACATTTTCTTTTAGATTTTTTTTTTTTTTCATTTCAGTGTCCACGGCTCATAGTGGCCTTTCTTTCTGTTAGAAATATTGGGAAGGCAGATACCTCTGAGAATTGTTTGACCATCAAAGTTCAAATTATAACTGTCCATAGGATAAATTATTATTGGATGACATGCTTGCATGGTTCCAGTGACTGGAATTCACAAACATTGCTTTAGGTCATTTATGTCAGTTATTGAACAAAAGATTGAAATAAAGAGATTGTTCATCTATCCAAGAAGCTAACAGGGGCACAGGATCAAATCCCAGCACAACCATTTAACCTTTTATTTGAATTTTTAGCTTAAGAGCAAGACTTGTATGCCTGAGAGGAGGGATTTGTCTATGTCAACCCTTGAAAATACCTGAAAGGCCAAAATGGGTGGTTCATTTTTAATAATGTGGGATTTGCATATGTTACTAAAAAGGGCATTTAGATATATAACCTTCACCTGAAATGATAGAACTGAACCAATCTGTTCTGTCCTGCATTGGAGTTTTTATTTAGACCTGGAGTTATAAAATATAGTTGAGCCTAGATATTAAGCAACAAATGCCACATGCCCACATGGATAAAAAAAAAGGAAAAGGAACAAGCTGTGTTTTCTATAATGCATTAAGCTGGACAACTTGTTATCCAAGGACCTACCTTGAACCAGGTGACCCAAAGGTGACACTTTGGAAAGATATGAAGAACAGTTTCCATCAAACACAGGAATCTAGTGGTTCTAGCAAGAAAAACTCACCCACTTAGATATGATTCATCCAGTCTAAGTGAGTAGCAGCAAGAGCCTTCACAGGGTGGGCTTTTATCCTGTAGATATGCAATTGGCATGTTAAAATAAAGACTATCTCGTTTGTTCGCCATTTATGAAATATGTTATTCCATTCCTGACCTCTGTGGGCCCTTGTCCACATATGCCCTTTCAAGATGAATATGTTTATAACATTCCCAAATTGGCTTCTTTGAATGGATTTTCCTTTAAAAACAATGTACCTGGTGATGCCTCGCCAAGGCTGAATTAGTCATTGACGTCATCTTGACCAGCACAAATAACTCTCGCTGAGCCTGCTTGTGGAGCACCTTGGCCTCCATTACCCTGTGGAAGAGAAAATGACCCCTCAGAAGTGTTTAATTAGTTGGAACTTTGCAGTTCCTTTCAAAATCCTCTCAAGTCCTCCCTTCCTTGCCCCACCTCCTTTTTGAGATTTCAAGGTTTTGCTTCCAGCTTTCTTCATTTCTGAAAGAAAGCAATGAATAAGCCAAATTGTTACAGGAAATCTATGACATTGAAATCTGTCTCTGCGCGTGGTTTTGATGTTTCCTTTTTGAATTTCAACTTGACATTGCTTCATAAGTTACATTTGCCCTTCCATTTTTTTCCTCGCTCCCTTTGAAAAGTTTGACTTAGTTGTTACTATTCCACACAGAATTCAGTAGCTTTTCTTGTTTGCTTTGTTTTTCACAGACTCTGTAGGGGGTAAATATTCTGCAGGTTGAATGTGAAATCAGGCACATAACTGCCATTAGCTCTATCAGGGTTACACATCAAATTCTCCAAGCAGAGATCTAAAAAGGCGCCTACCTCTTGTGCTCCCTTTGCATAAGTAGCAAGAATGTGGAGAACAGTGGCAGGCTTGCAGCTCTTTCAAGGATGAGGGTTATAACCCTTTGTTCCAGTTAATGCTTGTTGATGTTTTTTCTCTTTTTTGAAGTCGACACTTTCTGCTTCCCCTCATATGCAGCAATGCATCATCCCCCTCACTAAGGGATTTATAGACTTGTGCTTTGCTCTCTGCAAACATGAAATCGCTTATAAATGGAAAAGAGAGGAAGCAGCCTCTGTTCTGGGACCTAAAGACCTCTTGGTTAAGTGACTTGTTGAGTGTTTCTTTTTTAATCTTTTCTTTATTATTAAGAAGGTAAGAAATACAGCTTGCCCTCAACACTAGTAGATTTCTTTTGATTTAAATTATGGTTGATTTGAAGCCTCATTGAACAAATATACTGCAGTCAAGACAGTAAAAGACATGTTAATGTTGAGTAGCATCTTCTTATGAAATACAGACATCCACTGTGATTATTAGCTTTACAGTGGTAGGTGTTACCTTAGAGAAAAGCCCTGTGGGCAGACAGCATCCCAGAATGATAGCTGTGATTTTCTTCTGCATGGACTTTCACTAAAAGTCTTTCACCTAAATACATTTACCACCATGATGAACAACATTATGAATTGTTCTTTAGGCAAGGTTTGATATTTATGGGGACATTTTATGGAATGTGAATTTAACATTGTCTTTATCTTCATTGAGAACAATGAAGCAAGAGAAATGTGGCATAATTTTGGTGCTGGTGGACTGGAGTAGCAAGTGGGCAATGTGGGAATTACGTACTTCAAAGAAGGTTGAGATAAAAATCAACATTAACTGATGTATTTTGAGTTTTAGGGCCATATTCCTGTGGAAGACAATCTATTGAGATGAAATCAGGCAATAATAAACAACAGTGATAGTACTGAAGGAGAAAGGAGTCACAAAACTTATCTTAAAACATGTGAAGATAAAGTGTGGTAGTTAGAGACAGGCTAAGCTGTTATAACAGAGAGACCCAAAAATTCAGTGGCATAAATAAAAAGTGTATTTCTCTCATGCATGTCTTTCCAAAGCCAGGCAGGGGGGTCAAGAGCTGCTTGGTTCCCCAAGATCATTCAAGGTCCAAAGCTGACAGATCAGCATTTCCATCTTAACTTGATAGCCTCCATCTCTGAGCCCCAGGCTTTCTCAATTATCTCAGTTTTCCAATCAGTGGGAAGGGGACAAGAAGTGTACAGCACAAGCATCTTTAAGTAAATAACATGAAATTTGTTCTTACACTTTGGCACATGTACCCTTAGCATGAACTTAATCAAAAGGTTATCTAGCTACAAAGGAATCTGGGAAATACAGTATGAATTTGGGACTACAAGATTCAGTCAGTAGTGTCAGGATGTTGGGGGTGGATTTCTCCTAGTAAGGAGTACAAAGAACAATTAGATACTGGAAGGTGAGTAAGATGCTCAGTTAATTTTGTTATACAGATAATGGCAATTCTTTCTGCCTTTAATGATTGAAAGATTAGCAACATGGACCACAAAAACAAGGAGGTTCAGGGTAGTATAAAGTGGGATATAACTTCTCAAAGAAGTACCTAAACTTCTACCCAGTCTTGTAACGTACATGACTTCTGGAAAAGGGATTTTTCTTCTAAGCCCACTTCTGCCCCTTGACTGCATATGATAAAAATACTTTGAGCATGCCCCGAATGCCTGAATGTAAATGCTTTTTCTTTGCCTTTTGAACTGCAATAGCTCAACCAAATTGGATTCAAAAAATAAATGATATCCACGTGGCCATTGAAGAAAATGTCTTTTGGGAATGTAAAGCAAATGGAAGGCCCAAGCCTACATACAGATGGCTAAAAAATGGTGAACCACTGTTAACTCGGGTAAGCAAATCGATGATAATTGTGTCTAGTATTGGCTGTAATATTTAATGTGTCCTTATTGCTATGGAAACAGGAAAATGGTGAGTTGCTTCAAAAATAATATGCAACCTAAGGCCATTACTAGTGAAATAAATGAGTGAATACAGTTATAAATGGGAAGTGAACATAGATCCAATTGGTAGGCCTCGTTCAGTTAAGCTTCTATAGTACATCTTTGGTCTTCACAGATTAACGTCTGTGGCTTTACCGTTGAAAGGTCTGGAATGTGTAATTTTGCAAGGATATAAATTTGTGAGTGCAGTAGGTAAGTGTGAGTCACTCAGGAAACGAGTGACCTCTCGGCATCCAAATTCCCATCTCAGTGTGGTTTTATTTGTTCTCTTCTGTCCAGGGAAACTTCCAGTCAAAATGGTGTGGTTAAGTTTCCCATGAAAATACCCCCTTTGCCTCAGACATGTAGTAATGACAAATTTAAATGCAAGATAAATGTTTCTATGCAACAGAAATAGAAGAAAACCTAAAAGTGATGGGGGGTGGGGGGGCGGGCTGAAGCTGCCAGCCTGAAGGCCTGGAGGCAGGCAGTTGTAGCTGGGAGCTCAGCTGTAAAAACGCTCTGTGGAGACAGAATACAATATCCTTGGAGCATCCCTCCCGTCTATAGCACCCAGGTAAAAAAAAAAGCAGCAAAACTACTCCCTGGCTTAACAGGACACCTGGTGTAAGAGAGGTGTAGACTCTGAGCCATTCCCCACACTGGCTGGGACCAGCACTGCCATAGTCTCTGTATCACCCCACAGTGGGACCTCTGAGAGCCATGATTAGACTTGTCTCTAGACAGGCAGCCTAGGGGATGTGGTGAAACACCACAAAACTGCTGAACAGGGGGAGAAAGACAAACAAATTAATTCCTTTCCAAAATAAGCCTGCAAACCAATACTCCAAAACACAATTTAACAATGAAATAGAAATAAGTGCATTTAGGATGCCCAAAGAAATAAATGAAGGAATCATGTCCATAAAAATAAACAAGATTTTAAAAAATATAAGCAGACAGATAAAAAAGAACAAAATAGATACCTTGGAAATATCAAATCATTGAGGGAAAACCACAACACATAGTATAAATTAAATTTGACAAAGTTGAGTAAATTAATAATTTTTTTAAAAATTCTGTTCATACTGTATATATTTTGTAAGGGGAAGTTATATATTATAACAGCATTCACAAAGGATTTGAATGGTGCTTCTCAAACAATTTTAACAGATGCGAACCCATATTAGCACTTCACAGACATTATCTCATGATATTCATAAGAGTCCTTATGAAGTAAATGGAATTGTTATGCCCATTTTACTGACAAGAAAACTAAGACTGAGCAATTTACCTAAGATCACATCATTAATAAATAATGGAGCCAGAGTTCAAATACTAAATATCTCTTTGATTCAGAACCATGCAAGTTTTACCTGATTAAGGTCAGAATTAGTTAAATGGAAAATTTCTCAAGGAAAAGTTAGGAGGAGGAGGAGAAATGGTGCAAAGGAAAGAAAAGCTTGAATGATTTTTGAAACTTTTGCCATCAGTCTCTGTCTTAGTTCGGCTTTGCTAAACACAGATTCCAAGACAGATTTTTGTGCAAGAGATATACTGGAGCACGCTCTTGGCACTTCACGTATAAGGGATCCCGGGAAGCAGGAGTGGGCAGAGGGAGAAGTGAAGCAGTTGCAGCAGAAGACTTCAGGGTGCTCTGGAGCCAGGATGGCCCGAGTTTCCCAGACAGAGGCAAGGAGGCCTTTGTACCCCCTTGTCTCCCTGCATTGATCATTTTGATCACTCATTGGATTTGAGCAGTCCCAAGGAAGGGCGTGTAACGTTGGGCGAAGCAACTCCTTCAGCAAGGGCAGTTCCCAGACAGGGACTGGGCTGTGAGTCCTCCTCATTCCTAGCAGCTAGGGGAATAAATGCCTTAGTCCTGAAAGGGATATCTGGAAGTTGCATCCCAGCATCCATTACAAGAGGAATACTGATAGGTTAAGAAATGCACATCAAAATGGAGCAAGGCTCTGACAGAGATGTCTGAATGAAGAGAGAGGGTGTTAGAGTGAAACACAAATGTGTCCAGTTTAATTTTCCCTATTGCATTTTCCAACTGAATTTCAAGTGTTGACTGGAATTTGACATGTTCCTCAGGCCTGTTTTTCCACTAGGCCCCAGGGGGTGCTGTTCTAAACAATGAAGTGAAGAAATCCCCAGACCAGGAAGGGAAGGGAACTGCTTGCCTCCCCCAGCCCCTGCTGCATACAACCCCTCCTTTCACTGGCAGGGCTTCTGCTAGTCCCATGAGTCTCTCAATTAAAAAAGCCAAGTTCAAACAAATTGCTAGAGTGTAGGGACCCAGGAAACTGGATTTTTCCTTAGTTTCTTTAGTGGGAGTGAACATGGATGCCTAGATTTGATAAAAATGTAATAAAGGGTCCACCCTACTAAGTTGCAACCCTGCAGCAAAGAGAAAGCCAGGACTTCTTTATGTATTTTATTTTTTTAAATGGCATCTCTCCTGGGGAGGAGGAGATCCTTTTTGATACTTGTGGAAACTGATAACACTAGTTATATATCCTCAGGTTGACAAATGAGGATGGTCTTTTGTTCCATACACTAGCTTTTGCTTTCTTCATTTGGCTCCCAGCAGATGGTCTGAAGTTTAAACCTTGTAACTGACAGCAATAAAGTAAGGGAGCATTAAATTATTAATACCTACATTTTTTAATAAACCTCAACTGATATTGAATGTTTGCCACGGTTTCATCTGAGAAGATTGCAATCCTATTAGCCTTCAAAGTGTTGCTTGCTCATAATTTGAGTGTTTTAAATGCTCTAAACAGTAAATTTGGTTGTATTTTACCCTCCAGTTAGCACAAAGCCTCAGAGGGAAAAAAAAACATTTTAAACTTCAAATTCATCTACTTAGAGGGGATATTAATCTGAATGGTTTCACTATTAAATCAATGAGAACTCAAGAGAGTACTACAATTTAAATTCCATTTACCAGCTGATGTACCGGTTGTTCCATTTAGCATCTGACCTGCCACAAATTTAGTTGACAGATAAATAGATCATGTTATGTAAATTGCTTATCTGATGGCTATTTTCTTCCCATTTAAGTCCCCTTGATATAACATGTAGCAAAATTGCCTTAAGATCTCAGTTGTAGAAGGTCATTGTTTTTGTTGTTGTCGTTCCTTTTATGTTTTCACAGGATAGGATTCAAATTGAGCAAGGAACACTCAACATAACAACAGTGAACCTCTCAGATGTGGGCATGTATCAGTGTGTGGCAGAGAATAAACACGGAGTTATCTTCTCCAGTGCAGAGCTCAGTGTTATAGGTAAGTATTTATATAGGAAAGAAGGAGGAAAAAACTCTTTAAATCACTAAACTAACCTGTGGCTTGCCAAGCATAAATGTTCAACTTAAAAAAAAAAAGGGTTAAGAAATCTTTAAGCTGAAGATATCGATGGAGAAACAATTAATGCCATCTACAAGCAATGCAAAGAGACCACTTTCTAAATCAGCTTCTCCTGATGCTTACAATGGGCAGCACAGTTCCCTGGGCACGCATCTTTAAGCCTCTATTGACCGCAATTATAAATTGAGCAAAGTTTCGGAAATGCTTTGGAGTCTGTTGCTCATGTTCTGATTTCATGCAAACTACAGAGTGAAAAGGGGCTGGCTTGGTTTGAACAGCTGGCTGAGTGGATCTTGGTCTTTCTCCATATGTGAATTTCCCATGCAATCCACTGTTGACCCACACCTCCAGCCACTTATTTCTTCTTTTGTGCCCTTTCTCCCTCCTCTCCAACCACGCGGACCTTTCTTTTCTGTATGTTCACCACCCTTTAGTCCTCCACAGGCCACTGACACATCTTGTTCCTTCTGCTGGCATGTTTTTCTTTCTTTCTCTTTTTAAGATTTATTTATTTATTTATTTAATCCCCCTCCGCCCCCCTCCTCCTGTCCTTCTGTTTTTGCTGTCTGTGTTGTCTTCTCATTTTCTCTCCTCTGGGATTCACCAGGATTCGATCCTAGAGACTCCTGAATGTGGAGAGGTTCCCTCTCAATTGCACCACCTCAGTTCCTGGCTTCTGCTGCACTTCACCTTGGCTCTCCCCTTGTCTCTCTGTTGACGTATCATCATCTTGCTGCGTGACTCACTTGCACAGGCACTGGCTCGTGCAGGCACTTGTGCTCACCACGTGGGCACTCTTGCAGGCACTGGCTTACCGCACGGGTACACTTTCTCTTCTTTTTCACCAGGAGGCCCCAGGGATTGAACCCAGGTCCTCCCATATAGTAGGCGGAAGCTTTATCACATGAACCAAATCAACTTCCCTGGAGTGTGTTTCATTCCCCCTCTTCTCTTCATTAGCCCCTTCCCATTTCTCTCTTACTCAGGTCCTTCCTTGCTTCCTTGGAAAGCCATCCCTAGCCCCATGCCTAGGTCAACTCCTATTAGAGACTTTTACACTGACTCCTTACCTCTCCTTCATAGCACGTGCTGTGGTTGCATCTTACATTTGTATATGTGATTATTTTGTCTTTTTCCCCCCACTGCACTTTAAGTTTCTCATGCTATCAAGAACTGTATGTGGTTTAATTCATCATTTTATCCCTACACTTAATACAATACTGAAGCATGTAATAGACACTGAATAAATATTGAATGAATGTAAGAATGAATGTGGTCAGTGAATGAAGGAGCTGAGCAACTATTTTAAAAATGAATTAATGAGTTAATAAACAAATAATTCAAAGAATAAGTTGAGTAAATTGATGATTCTCTGGGCATTAAAAAATAAGTCTTGGCCGTCAATTTGCATATGTCCCAGAGAAAAAACTTGACTCTGACTTCAGATTTTATCTGTTAATATGAGAGAAGAGGAGATGAAAATAAAAACACCAAAAACAAAGGTAAATGATTCTGACACTGAACCTATTTTAGAGCATCTAAAAGGTGGTTCTCCTTGGTGATAATATAATAGAAAGATTATGAAGAAGAGAAACAAAGGGAGCTAATTCATATAAATCCTGTTATTTTGCCTAGTTTCATAGTCCTTACTTTGTTTTCTGTAAAACACTTCTTGGTACCTACCATGTAGATTTTGCATGTAGAAGTAGATGTTCCCATGTTGAATGAACTTCCATCCTGGGCAAGGTGAAAAAGGAAGGAAGAACTTCCAAGCCTACTCTTCTCACCAAGTTCTTTAGTTTGGACCAACTTCCCATTTAAAACAAGAATTTAAGAACCCGTGGAGCTGCAGCCTTTTCCAAAAGACCTAGGAACAGATTTATGCTTCTGGAATAACTCCCTTGGGTTGGCCTGCTATAAACATGGTCTAAAACTCATACATCTCACCTTATAAGTGCCCCAACAATAGCTCCCACCTTCTCCAGGATAAGTGTGATGGTTTTACTCCGCCCAGCTTTGCCCTGATTATTGGTACTTGGAACTGATAGTTTGGAGTACAGTGAGCATAGTAGATTGCTTAGGAATTTCTTCTGAGAGGTTATGGCCTAATGAATGAATTGCATGTCCTACACCCCTCTAGATGAATACTTGCTAATTTATAAGTCTGGAATCCTTTGATTATTTTGCAGATCCCACTGTTAAAATAAGATTTGGTAGTAACAAATGACTACAATGAAGTGAGAAATATAATTAAATGAGTTTATCTAGAATGGGGGTTCTTAATAAGGGGTCCATGAGCTTAAATTGAAATAAATAAAAAAATATTCTTGTGGGGATGTGTTGGTGCAGATGTGATATATTTATTAAATAATACACAGTATAGTGCAGACTTAGTAAGGGGTCTGCCTGGCAAAGGAGTCTGTGGAACAAAAAAGGTTAAGAACCCCTGGTCTAGAACATCTACACACATTTGAAAATGTCAGAATGTTTATATACCTATTGGAGATGTGATATGTCTATATGTATTTTAGTGGAAATACGTAACGACAGCTAAAAACAACTCTTTTCACAGCCCACCCTTCCCAAGGTTCACATCCTATGAGTTGGGAACCACTGTTCCAACATCTACTTTCAAATATTTTCAAATGGGATGTTTAATACCAAATGAATTCTTGATCTCAGTCTTTAAAGTTCTTATATCCCCCCAAGATTGGCAAGAAAAGGCAGTGAGGGTAAGATGGAAATGGCTGAGAAGTTACTTAACCATCCTGATCCCAAACATGTTTGACAATAGAACAATAATGTCAATAATGATACGTAACTAGCAAGTGGTAAAATAGTGAAGGTTCCAGGAATTCAGGAAAGGGAGTTTGGCTAATGGGCTGGGATGACAGGTGAGCCTTAAATGGTAATTTAGATTTGGAAGACAGAAAAGAGGACCAAGAATATTCCAGAGCAGAAGAAAATAACCTGAAAAAAGACTTAAAGTTAAGAAACACCAAGAATAGTTTCCTTCACAAAGAGAATCCTGAATTTTTTCCAAAAATTTTCATTCAAATACATAAACCATGTACAGAGTTTAAACTTGAAAGTAAAGGATGAAAAAATTAACTGAGCACCAATTTTAGAGAACATTGAATGATAAACCTAAAATTTTCCTTTCTAATATCCCACGCTCACTTCCAAAAAATCATGTAAATATAATCCAAGTGATTTGAGGGGCAGTTAAGTGTTGAATAGGTAAATTCCTAGAGTCCATCTTAAGTGAATAAGGGAGAAGACATTCGACAATTTAAAATTACACAGATTAATATTACTTTACTCAGTTAAGATATACTAGGACCGTGTTCCACAACTCATTTGTTTCTTATAGAGTAGTATTAGTTTTACTCATGTGGGCCAAATAACTTATTTTTTACTACCTGTGTTCGCCAGAATCGCAGTGAGGTTTAATTGAACAAAGAAACAAAGTGAAAACAAGATATTTTGCTGTAAGGAACAAAAGGAAAAGTTGCGTGGGTTTCACTTATTGATTGTGTATCAGGATCTTCCAGTGCTATAGAGGAGATTCCCTTTTAATGCTAGGCAAGAACCTATAATCATAAATAAGAGATGGTAAGGAAGCAGATATTTAATAGGCTTTTCCCTTGCTCTTATTTTATGTGTTCTGTCTGGGTATTTAATGTGTATGTAACATATCTATATTTAATGGACTGAAACTGCTAAATAATTAACTCAGGTGCTGGGTGATTTACTCACTGTATTGGCGAATTCCATCGAGAGACTTTTTTTACCTTGAGGTCAGTATATTAGAGCAGGCCTAGTTATGAGTACATCAAACAGAAACATCCTTGTTTGTGACTGACCTATTAAAATTGGTAGTTTATTATTCCCAAAGACAAATTTTCCCAGACCTTTCCTCCTGTGCTAACATACCTCATGGATGAGACTCACTTTTGTGATGTAACTTCCCAGGGTCTAGCTTCCCTGGAATGCTAGGTGTCCCTAGGTGTCCTGGGATGATAATCCTACTCCCATCCCTTCCCTCCCACTCATGAAACTATATTGGATATGAAGTGAATAGAGTCTTGTAACCATGACAAAACCTGTATAGCTCTTATACACTATCTGTTAAGTATTATATTGGCAAAAAAATTACTTTTTCAAAGCAAGTATTCCTATTCATGTTTAGAATTGGTGTCCATTTCGGTAGATCATCATATTGGTGACAGGGACTGCTAATTGAATTACCAAACTTGAATTTTTTCTATGATGCTCATACAGGATGCTTATGTCCTGTGTCTTAACTATGTGATAAAGATAATTATCTGACATGAGAGTTCCAAAAAGCAGAGCCTGAAGTCAGTATTCAGGTACCTGTGATTCCTTGAAGGTGTGTTCTCCCTGTAAGAGAAAGCAGGAAAGGAGCTGAGCAAAGGCAAAGTGTCAGGTAAAGTCTTGCCTAGGTCTAATCCTGGAGGGGGAATTCTGGAACTTAAGTTACGCCTCGAAGTTATTCCCACCTTGAGGCAAGGAGGTTGCCCTTTGGCATCCATGTATGAGTCATTCCTTGAGCCACCCTGTGGGTGGTGGTAGTAGGAGGGGTGGGTGGGTAGGGGATGGGCATATCCTTCATAGTTCAGAGAAGGGGGCAGCTATAGTGGTCAGCAATCAAGACTCACTGCACTCCTGGCAGCTGGGGCCAAAAGAGGGCATCCGAGTGGGTGCACAAACAGCATTTTCTGGAGGACAGGTACTTGTGACTAGGCCAATATTCTTGGTTGCTTTGTCCAAGTTACCTGTATCATAATCCAGTTGGGTAGTATAGGTGCTTTAATACAGAATATCATTGGTTTGGAAATGACATGAGCTATATGCCTAAAAGCAAATGGGTGTCCACCCAGTGGTCTGTTAAACATGATCTGATTTTGTCAGGACTGTATAATGGAGCAGAAGCAGCTTCTGCCTTGAGAAAATCTGTCTCATTGTTCGGTGTCATGGGGATTTGCCCGGCCTGCTTGGTTGAGGACATCTGACCCTGGCAGAGCACTCAAATGCCATCAAGTAACTGATGGTCCAATTAAAGTGAGGTGCAGGCTTGAGCAATTATCTGGTTAATTTGGCATTTATCCAAATGACTGGTTTCCAAATTTGAAAAACATTAGAGCTAAACTAAAAGTTATTTCACAGGGACTTTCACAAGTACTCATCTGCATCCAATGCTGATTTCTCAACTGCCTCATTGAACCAGATTGCAAAATAATCAAATGTGTTGAGTGTGATCAGCATCCAAAGAGAGGACAAATACCTTTCTTACCCATCTGTAGCCTCCTAGGCAGGAGCTTTATCTGAAAGCATTGTAAGAAGGAAACTATGGACCAATGACTGGACATGGAGTCAGAAGACCTATGTTCATAGTTGAGATCTTTAGCAAGTTACTGAGCCTTTGTTTACCTATAAAATGAGGATGCTACTATTCACCTTATTGCAAAAATTTTAAAAGCTCACATAGGAAAGGTTTTGTTAACTTAAAAGTGTTTATAGCAATATAAAAGTTTTTTGCTTTTGTTAGCTAGTATCCATTCTCATAACTAACAACAGCTCCCTTTTTCTTTTCCCTGGTTTGTCACTGCTTCCTATTAGTTATCCTTCCATATTATCAACATCCCAACCAAGGCTGTTATCACTTCTTATTATCACCACACATCCAATTCCATCCAGCACAGCTCTGCCAGTATCACTTATGCTTTCCACTTCCCCGCTCAAAAGCCACAGGGGGAAAAAATTGGGGCCAATCAGGTTCCTTGTAATTAGGTTATAAGCCATCTTTCTAACCATGCCCCACATGAACTCTCCGCTCTTCCCATATTGGTATTCTAGCCTTGACCTTCAAATCCCAGCACCTTCGGCGCATGACCTTCAAACCCCAGCACATTCTTCCCTTGGAGTCTTTGCGGTCCTGGTTTTATCTGCTCTGCTGCTTTTTCTAAGTCCTTTAAGATGCAGATTAGTTCCTGCCACCTCTGTGAAACCCTCCCCCCATTTTTCTTAAAATTTCATTGTGGTAAAAATTTATATAACAAAATTTCCCATTTTAACAATTTTCAAGTCCAATGCAGTGGCCTTGATTACATTTGCAACATTTTAAAACCATCACTTCTATCATATGCAAAACTTTTCATCACCCCCAAATAGAAACTCTGTACCTGTTGAGCAATAACTCCCCATTCTCTCCTCCCTCCAGCTCCTGGTAAATGCTAATCTAACTTTAACTCTCTTTGAATTTGCTTATTTAGGTATTTCATTACACCATTACAATGTAAAGCACAACTGGCATAAACAGGTTTAGGAACACACAGACTCGACTGTGGGTAGGCATGCCACTCTTGCCTTTTGGTGTCAGGTAACATCAGCGTAGAACAGGATGCTAAAGAGTAGAATGGGAAGGGTCCATTCAAAGTTTCTTGCAGACTGATCATGCAAGTTGATTTATCTATATTGTTACATGTATCACAACTTCATTCTTTTTCATGGCTAAATAATATTCCATTGCAAGAGTATTCTACATTTTGTTTATCCATCCATCTGTTGGTGAACAGTTGGATTGTCTGCTTTTTAAAGATAAGCACAGTCTACTGAGCAAAACCTCTGATTAGGCAGATTCAAATATCCTCCTGTCAAAATGGAATATCAGGCATTAGAGATTCCAGTCTTGGCTCAAGGTCCCATTTCACCAAGACAGTGAGTAGGATGGGAACACAGAGCAACTTTACAGACTCCCATGATCTATAAAGATGTTGATGTTGGGCAGTTGTAGGTCTGGTGAGTTAAAGTCAACTGTAGGAAGACATTGAAAATTTAGGGATAAATATTACAATGATTCCTGTATATCAGTTCCCCCAAAAGAAATGTCTGCAATATGTTAGAGTTTAAAACTCAGGAAGACAAACCAGGCATCACTGAGTACTGCCACAATACACTGTCCTATAAGCAAAATCTCCAGGTTATCTGGAAAACTGCTGTGAGGTCTCATTCTGAAGTTTATAGCCTGTTACAGAAAGAGATTTCCAATAAATTCCTCTTAAAATGTAGAACCAGGAGAAATGTTGGAGTCTTCTAGCAAAATGGCATGTTTTCTTTTATCAACCAGTAAGAAATATGTTTTTCCCTCTGCCCACCATGTTACCTTGTCTGCTTTGACTAATTTGACGCTAATATACTAATTCTAATAAACTAAATTTTTAGTATGATTGTTTCCTGCTCTTCCTCTGACTTTAATCATCTTTTCACTGTATTCATCATTTTCTTCCTTTACCATTATCTACCCAAGTCTCTTTTGAATTAATAAGTAAATAAAATAAATTAAGTAATTTTTCCTCCTCTACCACCTCTGGCAACAAATTGATTCTATTTTCGTAACCTCACACAGGGAGTTTGAGAAGTGGCTTTCTATAAGAGTTAGAAGTGCTTTTTAAACTTTAATGCACATATAACTTGTAGATCTTGCTAAATTCAGACTCTGAATTCACATCTGGGTGGGACATGAGATTCTGCATTTCTAACAAGCTCCCAGGTGATTACCAAATGTTTCTCCTCCTGGAATCACAGTTTTATTTTTACTTTTTTTTTTTTATTAGAGAAGTTAAGTTTACATAAAAATCATGCATGAAATAGAGTTCCCATAGCCACCTATTATTAACACCTTGCCTTAGCACGGTACATTTGTTATAATTGTACTATTAACTATAGTCCATCATTTACAATGGGGTTCACTGTGTTCAACAGTCTTATGTTTTTGTTTCTGTTTTTGTTTTAAGGTACTGGGGCCAGGAATTGAATCCCAGATCTCATATGTGGGAAGCCAGCACTCAACCACTGAGTTCATATTGGCTTCCCTGAGTTTGTTTTTTCATTTGTTTGCTTGTTGTTTGTGTTTTTATTTTTAGGAGGAACCAGAAACTGAACCCAGAACCTCCCATGTGGGAAGCAGGCATTCAACTGCTTGAACGACATCTGATCCCCTGTTCTTGTTTTTCTTCAACTTTTATTCAAGTAACATATATACAACCTAAAAATTTCCCCTTTCAAACACATTCACAAATATAATTCAGTGCTGTTAATTATTTTTACAATATTGTGCTACCATCATCAGCATTATTCATTGCCAAAATTTTACAATCAACTTAAGTAGAAACTCTGTACAATTTAAACATTAGCTCTCACTACCCTTATGGTTTACACTCTCCTCCAGTTCATTCAGTGATTCTTTTTTTTTAAAGTAAACTTTATTTCAACTTCAAAAAATAAAATAACAGACAAAAGGCAGCTTAACAAATTATGGAAGCATTGCTTTAAAAAATACTCTCCAGGCGCAATTATCTCACTTAGTCCTAAAACAAACTCAATTCTTCAGTTTTGTAAAATATGAATGTGATTAAACATTTTTTTCTTCATTAACAAGGAGGCTTTGGTTATGTCATTTAACCATTCTGTGCTCATTTATGTGTCTTTCTGAACACTAGAGAAAAAAATGGAGTTTGTTTTCTCCAGATGATTCTTATGGTCCGTTAAATCAGGTGCCACAAATCCATAATATGCTTCCTAGATCCCCTTATTACCCAGTCTTAAACCAACACAGCCACATAGCACCTGACTTGTAAAAGCAATTAGAGATTGGAGGGCGGAATAATAACAGGGCTGGTCTATTGGTATAATCAATTATCCAGTTCATTAATCCAATTCCATTGTTGTGACATTACGCAAGAGTACATGATCCTAGTATTGACAAGAGCTCTATCAGTCATGTGAGGTAATTCCCTCCAAAAATAGAGCATTTGTACCAGAAATATTCCACCTTTGTAAATTTCCAACATGAGCAGACAATGATTGTTCAAGAATATGAAGGAAATCATTTGTTCTTGGTATTAGGCAAGTTCCTTTTAATAAAAACCCTTTGAGAGTGGATGAAAATACACATAGCACAAAGACGAAGGGTGTGTTCTCTTGGCATGAAAAACTGCTTCTGGTGCTTATTGAAGCAGGGTCTTTGGTGTTTTGTTTTGCTTTGCTTTGCTTTGCTTTGCTTTGCATTCTTTGTTTTGTATGGAGAGCCAGTTGTTGAACATTTACCATCACACCAGGGCAGAGTGTTTATGAGTGTGAACACCCCATGTCATACTTCGTAGGAAACTCTGCTTCATTTAGCTGAGATCCCCTTCACAGAGGATGGAATATACTGTATATAGGCCACAGAGTTCAAGAAGCCATTTAGAACCCCACTTGAAGGGAAGAAAGGGATGTAGTCTCCAAGCAAAGCATTGTAATAAGGGCATTCCCTATTCTGAACTGACTTCTTCAACATACACTCATTCAACAAACATTGATTAAACATTTACTTTACACCAAACACTGTGCCAAGTCCAAGGAATGTACAGATAAATAATACTTTAAAGGAGCTGATGGACTCAGAACTGCTAAGCTGAGACCTGCTATCCTTTCTTGTGCCCTGGGATTTTAGTATTCTCACCATCACACAGTCTAGTAATTCTCTTCATTTATCAAACATATCTACATCATAACAAAGTTACTCATAGTTGAATATGGCAATGCAATAATATATACAACTTGCCTTACCAAGAACATAAATTTGTTGGAGGGTTTAGGGCACTGTGCCAAATATAAGGAATATCACTAATTCAGACTGATATGAGAAGGTCAGGCAATTACAGATTTGAGGGTAACGCAAAGAAAGTTAATTAGGATTTAGCAGCTGAAGCTCTACTTCAAGAATTACATGAGAGTGATTTTGATTTAACATGGTAATTACCGTATAAAAATGATGTTCTAAAATTGCTTTAAAATGTTTTTCTGGCAATAAGAAGAAAAGTTTCCACCCATGTTGACAAAATTAATTTTTGGCTTTTCAACCTTTTATAAAAACATAAAAGGCTATGCCTGCCCCTATTTGTTGACAAAGAAGGTGCTGAAAGATCCTGAAATCTGTCCTGTGCCCACAAGTATAGTGCCTGAAATGCTGAATTTAAAGATGTATTTCTCATCCATTCTGGGAAATACTACTCAGCAATAAAAAGGAGCAGATACTTGAAACACATCTTGGTAGATCTCAAAAACATTATGGTAAGAGGAAAAAGACCAATTCCCAAAGGTCACATACTTTATAATTCCATATTTACAGAGATGGAGAACAAATTAATGATTTTCAGGGATTAAAGAGAGTAGGTAGGAAAAGTACCGTGTGCAACTATAAAAGGATAACACAAGGAAATCTTTGTGGTGATGAAACAATTCTGTATCCTGATTTCAGTGGTAGTTACACAACTCTACACATGAGATAAAATGAAGTAGAACAACACACACACTTGCACCAATGTCAAATTCCATGTTTTGACAGTGTACTATAGTTAATAAGATGTAGTCACTGGGGGAAACTTGGTGAAGGATATGGGGGCCCCCTTGTACTATCCGTGCAACTTTCTATGAATCTATAATCCTTTCTAAATAACAACTTTTTTTTTAAAGAAAAAGATGTATTTCTCTGAAAAAGAAGGTTTTTTTTTTAACATAAATGTCTCTGGTAATGGTAATGATGGGGGCAGCAGTAGAAATAAAAGTAGGAGGGTAGATATGAAGTACTTACCTGGATTAATATAGTGCTACATACTTTATATATGCACTATAGATCTTATCTCATTTAATCCTCACAACAACCTTCTGACTGTCAATATTATTTCTGTTTTATGATAACTTGCCTAAAGGAGCTACCAAAGTAGGAGTGTTCTCACAGTAAATTAGACCAAAACAAGGAAGGGTTGGATACTGGGGTCTTGGAAGGGTGTTGGGGTATTTATCTTAGGATAGAAACATCTTCTACTTCAGAGTTTTTTTGAGAGTCTCTTTGTGAATATCATCCCTGATCAGAGAGGGCTGATTTCAGATAAGTCATTCTGAAATATTGGACATTGAAAGAATAAATTTTTCCTTGTAGCCAGCCTTCTAGATATCTGATCTACTCAGCAAGCCAGGAGAAGTTTGGGTTTTGTAATCTGCTACCAGCCTTATCTCCTCAGTGATGGAAGTTTGAATGAAGGCATTCACTCTAGGTTTATTTTTATAGAATGGTGAGCTTATAGTTACAGGTAATAGATAAAGGTTAAAATAATATGAAATCCTGAACTTCTGTTATGAAGACCAGCCTTAATATTCTCCATCAACTGTCAGATATTTCCAGTGGTGCATAAGAGACAACTGTAATAGAACTAGCACAATAATTATCCTCCCATCTTTGATAATATATGAAAAGGTCACGCCCAGATAGTTGCTAAATGGGACTGCCACTTACATCTGGTTAAAGAGTTACCATTCTTACTGTTGCCCTTGAGAAATGAAACGGAGGTACAGAACTTTTGCTTTCACAATTTTCTATTATTGGCTACTTAAAATATGCTTGATATGTGACCAATTGTCATTTAATTTAGTAAAAGTAAACACTTAAGAATGGCATAGAGGGCTTCTCTCAGCCAATGCTTCTCATAGATAATGTAATGTTAATGTAGTAAAGATCATTGATAAGCAATAAAAAGTCACATTTGTTACATGGAAGAGATCCTGTAGCATGAATAATTCCAATGATGAGAGAGTGGTGCCCTCTGGTAGTTCACATTAGAAATATTATTAGATTTAGCAAATGAGGGTCTCTCCATATCTGAGCTACTACTCTCAGACTCAAGTAGGTAATTTAAGAATTAGTCTTATCTTTCCTGAACTATTAGGAAACGACTAATGCATACTACTTTAAGTGTCAGCAAAGACTGGGCTTTAGTAGTGCCCTGTTGGGAACCTTACCAGTAACTTTTAAAACCTCATTCTCTGTGAATTTCAAATTGAACAGAACTCTTGCTTTTCAGTCAAGCCTCTCCTGGGCCAGTGTCTGGGAATCTGAATAAACATAAGGTACAGAAAAGATGAAGCACCATTCCCTAAGTTCCAGAGCATCTCATCTAAAAGAGGATAACAAAATGGCAGGATGTTTAAAATTAACCCCTTAATGGGTCAAATATTAACAAACTGATGAAGGTACAGGATTTTCCACTTTAAAGCACTGCAGAGTTAGATAACATCAGAAGCAAATTAAGCATGCTGTGCTTTTAGAAAACAAATGGAAGAGATTTGAATTTATAATTCCATTTTGATAAGAGAAAGATATTCAAAGCCAGTATTATCTCTTGGATATCAAAAAGATGATATGTGCATTAATGGTACATTACAAATGCCTTTGAAACTGCTATTTCAAATCCTATAAAAGCAGTGTATAGTTCTTGACAAATCGACCTGTGTATTGTGTGCAGTTTGATTTATGTAAACTCATTTCAAATGCAACTGAAGAATTTCTCCTGAACGGATGAAAACTGTCTGCTTAAAGTGATAAAATATATGTTTGTAGGAAGATATAGTTTTAAGAAGGAATTTTTATGATACAGATTTGTAACACTATTTCATAAAATATACTTTTTATAAAACTACTAGAAGACTTGGGTCTTTTTTTTTCATCACTGCATCAATCCGAATGTTTACCTAAGATGAGAATTAGTCTGTTCTGCTATAACATGTTTCCTTGACTAAAATTGGTAAATGCCAATATAACATGGATGTTGGATAAATTCATATATTTCACTAAGTAGCAGCAACCAAACACAATTCATACTAGCACAGATGAACACAGCTAGCCAAGGGGAAAATATATGTACTACACGCAATTCCCATTCACCCCACCTTCTTCCTCTTGACTCAATTTGGTCACATCCTCTAACACAGCAGTCCTTACTACATAGCTCTCCTTAATATTTCTGCATTTTGCACTTGTTCACTAGATTGACAATCTCAACTCTTTCTTCCAACCCCCTCCTATCAAGCTAGCTACATGCACATACACACACACAGTGAAGTCCTGTGTTTTTTGTAGTATTTATTTACCTATCAGAAATTTACCTTGGTGTTTTAATCCATGTTAACATATTTACTAGAAGTGCTATTGTTTTGGTCATTGTTCTTATTACATAAATATTGAGTAGGTCTACCCTGACCCTATCTCTTTCATAAGCCCTGTAATTTTTATTATATAATTTTAAATACTGTATTAGAACTCCATTTATCTCATTATGTCAGAAACATCTGTTCGCACACTCTGCTTATTAATTCTACTTATCATTATAGAATTACTCTCTAAATTATGGACTCCCCTCATGAATCGAAGGTTCATGGATTGAGGTATCAATTACCTATGAGATTCATTATTTAATTTCACCCTCACATAGTAAAACCAGTCCTGTCTATACATTGCATCACCCCATTAAAAATTAACTTTGAAAGTCAGGGATTTTCAAATATGGTAAAATTAATGTTCCAAGAGATGAATCCATCCATTCCAAATCTCTTTTCACAACAGATATGCGTTAGTTCCATTAATGCTGAAGAAAATAGATATTTTCCAGAAGTACGTCTTTTATTTTTCTTCACTGAGAATACAGGTACATGTCTTTTGTTTCAGGAAAAAAGTAATTTATTAAAGTTAATATTATTTCTACATAATGTCAAGATGAGTAAGTTTCTTAGAAAACTGCTGACCATGGAATAGAATTTTCTAACTATCAAGCTATCAGGAACAAGTCAATTTCTCCTAAATGTGCTAAACTGTGGATTAGGTACCAGTAGGAGACAGATGAACAAAGCCCTTGTTTTTAAGGAGGGTGGATGATTTAGACACATTAACACACACCCTGATGGAGATACAGAGAGAGTGCTGTAGGAACAGCAGAGGCAGTGACTATTGTACATCAGAGGCGATGCTTTAGCCTCCCCAATCAGAAAAGTTCTTCATGGATTTTCTTGTTTTGTCTTTTCCTTATCTTTCTCTGAACTTTGTAAATTTTCTTCACTCGAGCATGGATTTTTTTAAGAATCCCTAAATGGGGTGATGGAAATGCCATATATCTTGATCTTGGTGGCAGATACTTGGGAGTATGTCACATTTACTAAGCTATATACTTAAAACTGGTGGTTTTTACCCCTGTGAATTATACCTCAATTTTTCAAAAAGTCATCAAAAGTTACAGTACTACTCACTTTAGGAGAAATTTTATTCCCTCCTTTTGAAAACCCAAGACAACAAGTATATTACAGAAAGAAAAAGACCATAGAGTGATGTAGTGGGGCTTTTTGTTTTCTTATATGATTATTAATTATTTTATTGTCTATATTCTCTTTCAGCTGTGGGTCCAGATTTTTCAAGAACCCTCTTAAAAAAGGTAACTCTTGTCAAAGTGGGAGGTGAAGTTGTCATTGAGTGTAAGCCAAAAGCTTCCCCCAAACCTGCCTATACCTGGAAGAAAGGAAGGGACATCGTAAGAGAAAATGAAAGGTAATATCTTGAAATATTTTTTAATATTCGATTAGCCTGCAATAATTTGTTGGCCTTGTATGAATAGTTTTAGAGGGGGGAATTTATTATCTCTATTTGTGTATTAAATGACCACTGGGATGGAATGTCAATCAAAGAATTGACGCTTTGGGAGAGAGTGGGAAATAAGTTGGTCTTTATCATCCTTCTCAATATGTGACATTCTACAAAGCCCTCCCTACAGAGATAGAACATATGATCCCTGATAAAGACTGCTGGAGCTGCCAAAGATGACCAATTTGAAATATCCTCCTTAATTTTAGCCTAAAATTTCCTTGTAGATTTGCCCACTTTTCTCTGTCCTACCTCCTATTGGCATACCCAAATACATCCAGTTTTTTTTTTGCTATGACAGTCCTTCAAATACCTAGTGTGGCTCTTATATCTCCCCTTAATCTACCCTTTTTGAGACTAATTATCTGTTAATTCCCAAAGTCATTCTGCATATAGCTTGCTTTTGATTATTTTAATTGTATCTTTTGGAGAAAACATTTTTTTCCTTCTCTTATCTAAGTTCTTCTCTTACGTCTTTTCTGTTATAAATGAATGACATTTCGAATATGCTGTGTATACAATATAATATATACATGGGTTATGTGGGGTTTTACATCAGATTGCACTAAATAGCAGGCATCTCTAAGCTCTTTTCTTGGCTATTGCCTCCATAAAATACCCCCCACTCCTTTCTGTAATCTACTTAATTTGTTGGGAAATGGTAATTATACATGAGTCTATGTTTGTCACCCATTAGATAGCATTTACCAGGTGTGTACATAATGATTTTTAATTGGTGCTAAAGGTCAAGTACTCAAGGATGCAATAGAGAAGCCTATAAAAATATGTGTGCATCTACCCTTTACACCTGTACTCCTTGATTTGCATGTGCAAATTAGATCATTGCCCTGATGATGTTGTCCTTATTAATAATTTCTGCAAACAAACCTGACACGGTTTATAAATGGTATATTCACACACATGTTAAATTCATAATATACACTCCTTTCTGATATAGTACATTGGCTATTCACACAAGACTCAAATTTGGAGCTAAACCTGGAGGATGAAAGCACAGTTTCTTATTTTACAGCCTTAAAAATCAGGTTCATTTCCTATTATAGCTCCGTGTTCCCCAAAATGTGGTATATAAGATTACTTTTCATACTTACATATTTACTTTGATGTATATTAACATGTAATTGGAATATACCTCATACATATCATATACATAGTTTTGATAAGGCTAAATAAAAATAATGTAATTGTAATATCCATAAAATTATTAAGTAAATTATAATGCAGGTAAAAGACATGTCCAAAACCATGAGTGATTGAAGTTAGAGTAATACTTTAGCTCAATCAGGATAAGCAAAATTATGCTACTGTAACAAGCAACCTATACAACTCAGTGGCTTACAACAACAAAAAGATCTTTCTCATTTATACTGCATGCCTGCCAGGGGCCATGCTGCTCTGATAGGCATGTAGTGTGACTGCTACACACTGTCATTTTTCTCCCACTAAAGCCTAGGCTGTTGGAGCAGCACTCCCTGGAACATTGCCACTACAAAAGGAAAAGAGGGTTCCCTAACATGCACTCATTCTTAAAGCTTTTGCCCAGTGGTAACACACATCACTTACACTCAGATTCATTGGCCAAAACAAGTCACGGAGCTGTAGCTTAAGTTCAACCCAGCAGGGACCTGCAATCTTCTACGTGCCTGTAAGAAGAGAGGCAACCGAATATTTATGAACAGTATAAGGATTGGTTACCACTGCTGTAGATTAGTTACTGTTACAGCCTGATTTTAATTACCTTTTGGAAAATGGTAAATCAGTTTAGGAATTCTTGGTAGGTGAACTTGAATGATTATTTCTACCACTTGACTTACCAACATACGTGTCTTTATCCAGTTTTTGTTCTTTCTAGTCCTGTTCTAATTAATAAGGTTCAAATATTGCTTCTACATTTCTTTGGTAATAAAGATATAATTAAACTGAGGAAACTCCTCATCATTACCCTTTTCCCCTATTTATCACCTCCACCTCCAATGTCACCAGGCACGCCCCAAACTGTCAATATTAGCATTTCATTCTCTGCATGGGTGCTGTGTTCTCCCATCCCCACTCCTCCCTTCTACCTCAAGCAGCTTGGATTGAGTAGAGAGACCTTCTGGGTAATGTAAATGCATTCAACAACTGGCCACGTGTGGTATAAAAGGGGTGGAGGGGCTTCATTGTGTTTCCCAGCCAAGGAAAATGACTCTTCTCAATTCTATCATGCTGCTGCTGTAGGGAAATGCTGATTTTCTCATTTTTCAAGAGAAGCTAGAGTCTGGACTTTCATGCAAACTTTCTTAATATTTAAATGCCAAAAACTATTGTTGTTGTTGTTGTTGTTGTTTTTAATTTAGTGCAATGTGGGCCAAGTAAAATGCATCCATTAGCCAGGATTTCTCCATGGGCCACTGGAGTTTTTTGGGTTTTTTTTTTTTCCATTGATTGAGCATTTACTGTGTGCCAAGCACTTTATTTGCATGTATTACTCATTTGATCCTAACATCTCTCTGAAGTAGAATCTTCTGTCCTGTCACTTAAAAAATAACTGAGGCACTGAGGAATTTTTAATCTGTAATTTGGCAAAGCAGGATTCAAACCTATGAACTTTGAGATTTTTGGGGGGCTTCAGAGATTTTCTCTTTGCTCTGCTACTTCACACTGCTTGGAAATTGAAGGTAGGAGCAAATGAAACTTTTAAAAATTTTGAGCAAAAATATTCATGGAATCTGAAAATGTAAAATTTCCTCTAGCAAATGGAAAAAAAGAAAACATGTTTTAGTAGTTTCCTGTCACTGCTTTAACAAATTAACCACAAACTCAGTGGCTGAAAGCAACACAAATGTGTTATCTTCCACTTCTGGAGGTCACAAGTCCAAAATGGGTCTTATTGGGGTAAACTCTCAGTATTCATAGGGCTGCATGCCTTCTGGAGGCTCAAGGAGAAAAATGGTTTTAATGACTTTCCAGCTTCTGGAGGGCCTCTGGATTCTAACTTCTGAGAAAAACATTAGCTTAATTGAACTTCTTGTAAGGGGATAAAATAAGAAAGATTTTATTATTGTTTCATTAGTAACAGAGAAGAAATTCTGACATTTTTCTCCTTTCTCTTTTTTTTTGGTAAAGGAGAAAGAAAATTAAGTGTATGAGAAAGCAAAAGCAATCATTGATGAAGTTCATGAGTGAAAAATTTTAGAATTACTGTTTTAGGAAGGGATTGACATGGTAGAGAGAGACAAAGGATAGCCTTCTTTGAGTACAGCCCAGTGTTGAGTATCAGTTTCTAATGCACTGCCTTGTTAGCCTGAATTCTCTTGTTATGTGTGGAGTCTTAAGGATCAAAAGACAAGTGAAAAGATGGCTTGAAAGGAAAGGGGAGTGTTTGTTTGCAAAAATAAAAAATAATTTGAAAGACAAGACTTTGACTGAAAATTTACTCATCTCTTAAGTAAAAGATTCTAATATAGTATCATGAAACAAAACTTTAGGACCAAGCATCCCCTTTGGTTAATGTTCTTCCTGGATTGTATATTTTGAAAGACTTTGTCAGACTATTTCTTAAGTCATATGTAATTCCAATTTTAACGAATCAGCTACCTACAATTGAGCTTACAGTAAAACTGTAAGAAACAACATTGAAAAAAATTTAATGGCTATATCTTATTTAATTAATGGTGCTATGTTGCAATCTTAGTGGGTATAGATTGAGAAATACTGGTTTAATGTTAACATGTTAAATACTTTTTACATATGTGTAAATATTATTTTGGTTTTTCATTCCTCTAGAAAGTTAAAGCACAGTCACACTGACCTTCTCTATACTAAACAAAGCATCTAAATGAAAGAAGAAAAATTAAAACAATTTTTTAGCTTATTTATATAGTTACTGTGGCAGTTTGATATTATTTATGAATTCCAAAAAGAGATATTGATTATGTTTGTAAATTGGTTTATTCCTGTGGGCATGATACCCTATGATTGATTTAAATTCAAAGGCTTTACGTTTACTTGATTAAGTCAAAATTATGGCTTTGATTTGAGCATGTCATTAGGGCATGCAGGGTTGAGTCCCTGCCCCCTTGGTGGGCCGATAAAACAGACTCATACACGAAAGTAGATACACAGAAGAAGATACACAGAAAAAGACCCAGTAGAGGAGAGAAATTGGTTTTGACACTGGAGCCCCAGGGAGAGATGAGCCATTCACCTACTAGTTTACAGTTGCCCTTGTGAGGAGAACAGAGCCGCTGAGACAGCCAGGAAAGAAATTAGCCCTCCAGCCACCAGCTGAGATTGGAAGACACTGGGCCCATGGAGCCTTAAGAGGGAGAAGAAGGCTGAACCCCCCAGAGAGTGAACCCTCCCAGAGGTCACCCACCGTCTTGCTTCAACACGTGGCAACAGACTTTGGGTGAGGAAATAGCCTTGAGTTCAACTCTTTAGGGCCTTATAACTGTAAGCTTCTATCCCAAATAAATACCCTTTATACAAGCCAATAGATTTCTGGTACTTTGCATTGGCACCCCTTTGTCTAATTAATATAGTTGTTGAATAGGCAGCAAATACATATACATAAAGCTTTTTCAAAGTGTCGGAAATCTCAGACATTTAAAACAGGAAGACCTTTCACAAAGTCCAAGAAGCCCCATGCTTATTCTCTTTTGCAACTTCTCACAACAGTCCCAGGATAGATTCTCTCAAGGAGTCAAATAAGCTAGCTGTGGTCCATGTGCCTCCCTGGCCCAGTTGCACTCACGGGGGACGTAACACACCAGCGAGACAGATGTGAGCCACGTGCTTCTCCCAAGAGGTACACATGGAAATCTTACATCACACCACAGAGGCTGAGAAAGGGACAGATTTTTCCCTGTGGAAATTCAAGGGGCTGTTACCCAAAGAAGGAATGTATGCTGGACAGACAATAATACAAAATTCCCATGTAATAACATAGCCCAACTCCCAGTCCAGGACAGGAATCCCCACGACTGCTGGACCCTTATTCTTCCCTGGCTACTCCTAATAGTGGAGACGTAGCTAATTGTTAGAAGATTACTTCTTCATAACCAATTTCCTTGTAACTTCCACTCATTGTTTATTTTATGCTATAGAGTTATATTGCCAGATCAAAATCTTCTTCCTTTATTTACTAGCAGGTTACTGTCATGTCCTCTTGTCCTCTTTCAATTCTTTTCTAGGCCAAAGGTGCCACCTATGTCTAATATCCTTCATAAGACATCGTTATCCCCTCACTGTCCTGGCCATTTCCTTCCATGTCCTTCTGAAAGCATATCACCCAGAATTAAAAACAGTGCTAATAAAAAGAATCTCAGCAGCAAATGGGGGTAATTATTATTTTTATATGATGGCTCTAAAGAGGAAAAATTATCTTCAGTGAACTTAGATTAGTGAGGCAGGCAAGTGAATAATATACCATAGAAAAGACACCCCCCACCCACCCCCAATAGTTTTTAAAATTAACTTGGTACTACTTAAAGGGATAAGTTTAGTTTTCTGGAAAATTCACTTGGATGAAATATTTTACTTCTCACTGAAGCTAAAGAAAGAAATAAGTGAAGTGTTACTCTAGTTAATGTGTAAATAAAGTCATCTTAGTCATGCTTGAGAATTTCTCTCTTTTCTTTTACACATTAGGCCCATACATTATGTCAAGCTTACGGATAATAACCAGGTACAGATATATCACTGAATATTTCCAAAAAGAACCTGAACCTACAGTCTGCATGTCCCAGACATGGTCTCAGAACAGCAACATGACACTGTTAATTAGCCAACTCCTGTTTCATTCAACGATAAAGCATTTATTGGGTGCTCACCACCTGCTGGACCCTCTGCTTGGCACTGGGCATAGAGGAAAAAAGAAAACATAAACCTCACCTTTAAGATGCTCACAGCAAAACAATGTTTCAATAATCTTAGGGCTTATATTGTAAAGATAATATACTGGGAAAGAATATTGAAAAAATAGGCCAGCAGTAATTTGTGGTGGCCTGGTGTTCTGTCTACAGAATTTAGACTTGAACTAGAAATGAAGTGCGCAGTCATATGTGTGATATAAAAGGACTGCTGTGCCTGTAACACAGGGAAGGCATCAGAGTGGAGGAAGAGTGGGGAGGCACAGCCAATTGCAGGCAGAAGTCTAGGATGAAATCATAAAGATTTGAATGATGTCAGTCCCCTGGGAACTGAGGAGACAAGGCAGATATTTGTGTTTTTAAAGGGTAGAATTTAAAAGACGTAATGATATTAAGTAGAAGGGTTAAAAAAGAGAGAAAAGAGAAATGGATTTGGCCCAACAGAAAGGACGTCCACCTACCACATGGGAGGTCCAGGGTTCAAACCCAGGGCCTCCTGACCCATGTGATGCACTGGCCCATGCACAGTGCTGATGCACGCAAGGAGTGCCATGCCATGCAGGGGTGTCCCGCACATAGGGGAGCCCCACGTACAAGGATTGCACCCCGTAAGGAGAGCTGCCCAGCATGAAAAAAGTGCAGCCTGCCCAGGAGTGGCGCCGCGCACACAGAGAGCTGATGCAGCAAAATGATGCAACAAAATGAGACACAGATTCCAGGTGCCACCAACAAAAATACAAGCAGACACAGAAGAACACACAGCAAATGGACACAGAGAGCAGACAACAGGGGGTAGGGGGTGAGGTGGGGAAGGGGAGAAAAGAAAAAATAAAAAGAGAGAAAAAAGAAAATAACTTCTAAGATTCCATCTGGAGGAATGGATGGATGGTGGTGCCATTTACCACAATAGTGAGTATAGAAAGAGCAAGTATGGGGAAACAAACTTGGGCCAATGGATAGGGCATCCACCTACCACACGGGAGGAGACCCGAATGGAGCTGGCCCATGAGCAGTGCTGATGCACGCAAGGAGTGCTGTGCCACACAGGGGTGTCCCCTGCGTAGGGGAGCCCCACATGCAAGAAGTATGCCCCATAAGGAGAGCTGCCCAGTACAAAGGAAAGCGCAGCCTGCTCAAGAATGGTGCCGTCTACACAGACAGCTGACATGACAAAATGACACAACAAAAAGAAACACAGGGAAGCGGACTTGGCCCAGTGGATAGGGCGTCCATCTATCACATGGGAGGTCCGTGGTTCAAACCCCGGGCCTCCTTGACCTGTGTGGAGCTGGCCCACACACAGTGCTGATGCATGCAAGGAGTGCGCTGCCACACACAGGTGTCATCGCATAGGGGAGCCCCACACACAAGGAGAGTGCCCCTTAAGGAGAGCCGCCCAGCATGAAAGAAAGTGCAGCCTGCCCAGGAATGGCACCACACACACGAAGAGCTGACACAGCAAGATGACACAACAAAAAGAAACACAGATTCCCATGCTGCTTATACAACAACAGAAGTGGACAAAAAGAACATGTAGCAAAATGGGCACAAAGAACAGACAACTGGGATGGAGCGGGGGAAAGGGAGAAAAATAAATAATAAAATAAATCTTAAAAAAAAATAAAAAAAGAAAGAAACACAGATTCCCGATGCCACTGATAAGGATAGAAGCGGTCACAGAAGAACAACAGTGAATGGACACAGAGAGCAGACAACTGCAGGAACAGGGGGGGATAAATAAAGAAATAAATCTTTAAAAAAAAAGAAGAAAGAGCAAGTATAAAGAGGAAAGATAAAGAGGTTAATTTAATGTTGAAACAGGTATCTGCAAGTGGAAGTCGCATTCAAATGGAGATTCCCATTCAAGTTTTACCTTCTCAGTGAAGCCTTTTCTCACTACCTTGCTTAAAACTGGACAATTCTCTATCCTCTTTCCCTGCTTAGTTTTTTTAAAGTATTTATCACCACTTAACATATGAAACATTCACTTTTTAGTTAATTTTCTGCTTCACTCCAGTCAGAATGTAAATTCCATGACAATAGGAATTTGGATTCGTATATGTGTATATGCTTGTGCATGTGTGTGTTTGGCTTAAGCAGTACAAATTTAATATTTTCCAGTTCCAGAAGTCAGAAGTCCAAAGTAGGTCTCATTGGGCTAATCATGGTGTTAACCTAGCTGAATTCCTTCGGGAGACTCTAGGGGGTATGCTTTTCCAGCTTCTAGAGAGAGGCCACCTGCATCCCTTGGCTAGGGGCTCCTTTCTTCCATCTTCAACGTTAGCAAAGATGAGTCAGGTCCTTCTCACACTGCATCATCTGGCCTCTCTTCCTGCCTCCCTGTTTCATTTTGAAGGACATTTCCACCTTGGGCCCTTGGGGTATGTGTCTCATTCTGTTCTGTGACACTAGCCCCAAAGCTCTGCCTGTTACAGAGCAGTGCTCGATAAATGAATTCCCCGTAGGAAGCTGGAAATATGGGTCTGAGTTGAGAAGCGTGGAGACACAGAGGTTAATGTCACTAGGCGCTAAGAAGCCATGGAGTGAATACGTTCACCCAGAAAAACACATGACCCTAGTATTGTCCAAAGCTCTCTTGGCTTTGTGGAATGAGAAAATCTGTGGACCAAAGGAAGAAACCCTGAGGAAGAGCCATATCCAAAGGATGAACTGAAGCAAACAGCCGACTGGGAGAACTGCATGAGGGGGATTTGCAGAGGCGAGAGGAAAATTGTGAGGATGTAACAAAACAGAAAGCAAGGGAGCAGAAAGGTTCCAGAAAGAGCAAGTTCTTGGTGCTTCCAAGAGGTCCAATAAAATATTGGCTCAAAGATGGCTGCTGGATTTTGCAACCTTGACGTCACCTTGGGTGGAGCACTTGTGGTCACTGTGGGCCAGATTTGAAGACGCAATAAAATTTTCTAAGCATCCATATTACTAGGCATTTCTGAAATATATTTTTATATTTGTCTGCCCCCTACAATGTAATCAGATCCAGTCTAGCATTCTTTGAGAAAATCCAACTCAAAAAGGAATAAAATTCTTGTTCACATGTCTTGTCTAGAGACACTGAAGTCTGCCTCCGAGGCAGAATTAGATCATGGCCCTAATTTGCCTCTCTTCCCATAGGCCTTTGGAAGAGTTGAAATTTTGTGTAATACATGGAAGGAAATCCCAGCACAGGGCTGCAAAACTCCATGTTGTCTATAAGGTGTGAAATCCTGGTTCTGTCTGAAGACACCTGCAGTTCAGAAGCAGAGCAAATGTGATGGCAGGTATTTGCCCTGAAGGGGCCCATCCATTTCCACTGTGGAAAGGAAAGTTTATTGCTTCAGGCATTCTGATTCTCTTCTGGAGGCTAAGTGTCTATATTTGTGCTCTTAATGAGAAGCCTACCCTCCAGATATCTCATACTGTTGCTGCAGAGCTATACAGCTCTGTTATTAGGAATTCTGCCCTGGGGAACAATTATGTTATTGCAATAATTAGAGGCAGTTCATCTCCATAATAATGGAAATCCTGCCTTAGAGGCAAAACAACATCAAAGCAATGCGAGCATCATCGCTCTAGATAGAATCTGTTTTCCCGCTTGTGGTAGCATATATCATTTTAATTTTGCATGTGCAGTTATGTAAATAGAGCTTATCCTGCACTCCTTCAGACCTAGAACTTTCCTCCGTTACTAGGTTTGTCTGTCCAAGAGCCGTGGATAATATAGTATGGCTTTACACTCCCGTGAAGCACAGTTGCAACAGAGTTTAGGGAGATTTGTTTTTAAGGGTGTGTAATGATACACAGATCCACTTAGGGGGACCCCAGAACTTACCCTCTCCCACAAGCATTTGTATCTCAGTTAGGCTATGTCATGTTGTGTCATGGTCAGGAGTTAAAATGATGATCAAATTCAGGCAGAGCCTGCCTGAGGCTGGCCTACCCAGCTGTTCTGATCATGTGGTCATAGCCTTGGCTATGCCTCAGGACATGCTAACAAGTGAACTGAATCAGTAGCTGTTGCTATGTAAACTAAAGTCTCCAATCCAAAGGCAACACTTGATTAAAAAAATCTTTGGAGTGTCTCCCATACTAATCCTCTCCTTGCTAATGGATTCTCTGCTATTGCCCCGGTGTTTATCTTTACTGTCTTTGTAGTAATTTGGTAACTCTAAACTGACCTCTTAACAGATCTCCTTGGAACCAGCACTCTCCCAAATCTTCTTCAAGGTGAAACTTCCCACATCACAACTCTAATTAATTCATTTCAACAAATGTCTGTCAAATATTCCGTCTTTACAAGATGTATTTGAGATTATGAACATAATTTAAACCAGGGTTCTACAGCTATCATAAAAAGGGGTTTGAATTTCTGCATGGGTTTAAAGAACATAGTTTTCATTTTATCACACTTATGGATTTTATGTTTAGAAGTATCATTATTTAATTAATTTTATTTCCCCTAACAGACTGAAAGGGCCATGCAGGGAGATACCCGTGTTTTGAGCACACAGATCCCCCCAGCTCCTAGTACTGTACTTAGAATAAAGTGGATACTTATAATTTTTTGTATGGAATGAATAAGCCAACCAACAAAGCTCATGTGATTCTTGGAAGGAATTGGTGGAGAAGGTGATGGTGTGATACTTAGGTAGACGAGGCTGTAGGAACCAAACATATTCAAAAGGAAAATAAAGAGAGATATGTGAACAGGGTATGATAAGGCTGGAAAATTTCTCAGAATCAAGTTGAGAAAAGCATTATGTGGGAAGCTGATGATAGTGTTAGGGAATGATTTTGGAATGGGGCATGTTTCCTGCTCTTGATCAGTTGAGTTCAAAGTGCATTCTCAGGTAGCATTTCCTGTGATTTGCTGGCGGCCCATTTGGTAAATCACTTGACCTTCCTAGGGCAGTGTTTCTCCATCTCTAAAGGAAAGGTCCAACAGTAGTGCCCCACTTCAAGTCTGCAGACCAACACCATGCTGGCTGTAGGAAACTAAACAGAGGTCCATTTAAAATGCAGAACCCACGCCCATCCTCAAGGATTCCTTCTCAGAAATGCTGAGATGAGACCCAGGAATGTGAATTTGTTTTTCAGTTTCCCTGATGATTCTAACGCACATCCGGGCATGACATATATAGTTTCCTGTGGATCTCTGGATAGACACAGAGATTATCACATGAACAATAGGACCCTGCACTGGTCAAGCTCTGGCTTGGGCTCCATGGCATACCTGCTGTCACTGCACTTATCCTCATGCTTTGCTCTTAAGCCATGGGAACCTTCTTTAAATTCCTCAGATAGACTTATTTCTCCTGCCATGCTGTTCTCTCTGCCTGAAATGCCTTGTCTGGGGCTTGACAACTATAGCCCATGGACCAAACACATGTTTTAGTTTGCTAAAAGCTGCTAGGAACAATATACCAGAAATGGGTTGGCTTTTACAATGGGAATTTATTAGGTTAAGACCTTACAGTTCTGAGGTTGAGAAAGCAAGGGATTATCAGGAGGTCCTTTTCCCTGAGCTGCAACTGTGGGCCATAAGGCACCTGGCAGGACACAATGGTAGCATCAGCTTGTCTTTCTTCCAGGCCTCCTTGCTTTCAGCTTCTGGCTAAAGTGGCTCCCCGTCAGCTTCTGGCTCCCGGGGCCTTTTCTCTCAGCTTCTGGGTTCCTCTCTGTCTCTGTGGGCTTCTTTCTCTCTGTGTGGCTTTTTATTCCTCTACTTATAAAGGACTCCAGGAATAAGATTAAGACCCACCTGGGTCATGCCCTACTGAAGTGATCTAATCAAAAGGAAGGTCTCTCAACTGAATCTAACCAAAAGGTCCCATCTACAATAGGTTTATACACACAGGAATGGATTAGCTTTAAGAACAGGATTTTCTGGGGCCCATAAAAGACTCAAACTGCCCCATTATCCCACCACCTGTTTTTGTGCAGCCTGCAAACTGAGAATGTTTTTACATTTTTAAATGGTTTTACAATTTGGAAAAAAAAAAAGAAAAATAACATTTTGTGACATGTGAAAAGTATATGGAATTTGAACTTGTTTCAACAAATATTTATTGGCACACAGCCATACTCAGTCATTCACAAATTTTCTATGACTGGTTTCACACTACAAGGGCAGAATTAAGTAGTTATGACCAAGACCATCTGGCCTGCATAACCTAAAATCTTTGCTATCTGGCCTTTTACAGAAAAAGTTTATCAGCCACTGATCTAACTCTTGGCATGTTTCTGGAAATATGGGGTATTGAAACAGCTTCCTAGTATCTTGGCCTTCCCATTGCTTGGTTTTCCTTTTTACTTTGGTTTACTGTGCCTTTTATTCTTTCTTTATGACTTATACCTTTAATTAAATTGTCACTTCCACTGGGCCCATCTAATGCAAAATAAATGAGAAATAAATTTAGTAATTTAGGCCTGAATTATCTCTCTTCTATCTCTAGGGCAGTGCCTCCTAACCTGTGGTAGAGGAAACCTCTTTTCATGTCCCCAAGGTCTTGAATCCCCTGGAGACATCACCATAGGTGGAGATTTAAAATGAAGACAGTGAAAGTAAGAGGTTGTGGGGTGACAGTTTGAGATTATTTATGAATTCCCAAAAGAGAAAGATTATGTTTGTAAATTAATATATTCTTCTATGTGTGATACCCTTTATTTATACTGGATTCTGTTCAGGGCCCTTGATTAAGTCACCTATTAAGATTAGGGCTTTGATTTGAACACATTAGTAAGGTGTGGCTCAGGCTGAGTCCCCACCCCCTTGGTGGGCCACTATAAATGGACATTCACTCAAGAAGACACATGGGAAGAGGAGAGAACTTTGTCATTTTTGATCCTGCCATGTGACAGATGGGAGAAAGCTCAAGCAGCTAGAGTCCCAGGAAGAGATGGACCATTTGCCTGACATCTTACAGCTGACCTTGGGAAGAGAGCGGAGACTGATATAGGAAGCCCTGAGAGATGAGCTAACCAGGAAAGAGAGGGAGGGAAAGGAGAGACCAGGCAGAGATCAGCAGCCTTTGTTCTTCAACACATGGCAACTGACTTTGGTGAGAAAGCAACTTTGAGTTAGAATCTCTGTTGCCTTCTAACTGTAAGCTTTTACCCCAAATAAATACCCTTTATAAAAGTCAACAGATTTCTAGTACTTTGCATCAGCATTCCTTTGGCAGGGTAATACGTGGGGTAAAGAGGAAAATACCTGATCATCTTCCAAGATTTCTGGAAAACAAGTAGAACTACACAGTGATGAGAAATCATCATCCTTGGTTAAGGGCACTTGGTTTACATTGACTATTTTACATCATTAAATTTTTATGTCTTTTATATGATTATAAAAATTATGAGAGGTCTGGCTTAGTTGGAGGAGAGGGAAGGGAGAAGTCATAGGACTTGCTTCCTAAGGTTTTGTAAAATTCACCTATTGTGAAAATGTAAGTACATATGAAACAATTTAGAAACCACCAGCGAAGTACAAATTAACATAATACAATCCAAACCAAGCAAATAGTAGTGCATAGGAAACACACAGAGAAGAGGCTCTCAGAGTTAGTCAGGGTCTGCTAAAATTGACTTCCAGCAGGAAGTGAGGTAAAGCTCTTGTAAAAGAAAGTAATAATCCACATAGCAAGGTAGAGAGGGAAGGCAGAATATTCCATGTTGTAAATCTTGTACGTGCGAAATTAAGGAACAGACATGAACAAATCAAGACAGAAATGAGGGTAAGCGAGAAATCCACCAAGGTGGAAGACTTGGTATCTGAGGAGTTTAGATGGAAAAATAATTATCAATAGGGAGATGCTATAGGTTTCTTAGCAAGAGATTATTAACATTATGAAATAATATTGGCAGATAGAAAATAATAGTGACAGTGAAAGTGTGAATCAGCTTATCCATGAAAAAAGCTATAACCTTTAGGTTGAAATGAGGCTTTGACTTCCGATTATGTCACTGGTACATTCATGTACAAACTGTGGGGATTTGGGTTACTTATTAAATTGACTTTTGTCTTATGTTTCTTAGTTATATTCTGGCCATCATTTTTCTATCTATTTAAATGGGTACTGTTAACCCATTCGTTAATAATAATAATAATACCTAGCACTTTTTTTTCAGTCCTTGCTATACCTTTTGCCAAACACTTTATATGTCTTCTCATTAAATCCTCATAGCAACTTTATGAGAGAGTTCTATTTCAGGTAAGGAAACCAAGGCTCAAGTTGCAAAGATGGAAAGTGTTAGAGGTGGGATTTGAATCCAGGTCTCAACTCATTCCAGAGTTCATGTCTTTACCGGTTTTGCTTGAAGACGGACCATTAGATGCTTTGTTCTACCACAAAGAAAATCTAGAATCTAGTGATAAGTCAGTAAATTGTTAGTGAAAAAAAAAGGACTGCTTTCATTGCCTCCCTTTTAAAACAGTGAATGTTACTGGCACCTTTATTTTTGATAAGATAACTTGCCAGAGGCAGTTTGTACTGTTATTCATTTCATATTTTCAATAATATTAATAAATTGGCAGCTTCAGATCCATAGCTTTATATATTCCTAGGGGTAGGGAGTGGGGACGATGGCCTGATTTCTGGACTGGGTTAGAAGAAACTTCTAAGCCCCTTGGAAAAGTGGTGAATTTAGTCCTTGAACTACCTCAGCAGTGCCTTTGTTCAGAGAAAATAGCTCTGTATCATCAAATGATTTTAAGTGATCATGAAAATATTCAAACCAAAGTGGCATATAATTAAGAGCAATTAGAACCGAAGTGATGTGACTAGATATTAAACCCAGACAGGCAGTGCTTTGTGCTTTCTCAGTAAAGACAAGGCAGATATTGTGGGTTCCTCCTAACTTTGTCCTCTCTAAAAATACAATCTGCTAGACTATTTAGATGTATTGATGCCACGTAAATATTGAATTTCTGGATCATATACAATGTTTTACTTCCGTATTTTGGTTGTATAGTTTTATTCCTTGTATTTCAGTCACGGATATGCCAGAGTTCATTAGATCTGTTCTAGTAAATATCTGTCATGGTGTTTCTAAATCCCTTTCGCCAAATGATCTAATTAGAGCAACACTTGGCTCTCTATATAATTACAACATATGGCACCTAGAGGGTACATATAGTAGAATTATAGGTTGCTTGATGAGAAATCCAGGTGGTGTGTAAAAGACTCTATTAAACAAAGTTGTAGTGTGTGCATGTGTATGTGTGCTTTAATGTATAAAATTCCTCCTACTATCCTCCCCAGAATAAGAAATATTCTTTAATTCATCTTTCCTACTCATTTGAAACAACATAATTATATCACGGAATGGAGTTCTATAATTTAAAAGAAAAAATAATTTTTAGATTTAGCATAAATTAGTTAACCTTACATGCCTTTAAAAATGATCATGTGCAGCATGTCAGCAAGGCAGAAAGCAGCTCTTGTAAGATGAATTATTCCTCCCTTCAAGAGAAATTGCTTACCCAAATGGCTGCTAAATATAGAATAAAAATAAGATGGAATCCTTTGACCAGTAAGAAAGAACCCTTTCTTAATGCCTATTTATGACCTCTGAAAATGGGCTAACCATGTGGGTTGGTAATGAGCTTGGGTCTGGTTTATTGTGCAGGAGTCCCCTTGCACAAGCTTAAAAGTTCCTTGTGTGCACATCTCTTCTCTGTTCCATGTTCAGTGAAGTCACCTGAGAACTGAACTTGGCCACAGGGAGTATTCAAGCCATGGAAATTGACACACATCAGAATATTTTCCCTCCATCTAACTAACCCATTATTAAACATTTGCCAACACACCACTACTTGTGGGAAACATGCAGCTCAGTATCAGCCATACCAGATTGCCATCTCTGGGGAGAGAGGAGAACTAGAGATGTAGCTTTCCATATCATCTGTCTTGAAGTGATAAGAGTGAATGAGGTTCCATGAAAGAAAATGGAAATCAAAAGTGTTCTGGAAAAAGTCTTCTGAATGGTATAGAGCTCCTGGGAGAGAAAAAGAAATTTATCAGAAAGCTAAGAGTTCTGGGAACCCAGAAATCAGGGTGTTGTGAAATTCTAGGTAAGAGAGGATCATGAATAGGCAATGATAAACATCAGCGTCTCTTGCCAAAAGATCATAAAAATGAGGACCACTGTGTATATGTGTGTGTATAATTTTTGTACTCTCATATTTTCCTTTTTTATTTTTATATTTTTATGTGTGTATATATATGTGAATATATATATATATATATATATATATATATATATATGCACTTTGTAATAGCAAAGTCAAAAGTAATCTTGAAGTAAACACTTTCAACAAAAGGAAAAGCTCTACTGGCTAAATGATGAGCAGCTGGATGCAGTGATTACTTTTTGCAGAAGTTAAGTAATGAAAATAGGAAGAAAGTTTAGACTAGAGATGAGTGACATATTTGTGGCAAGGATTTATTAGGATAGAGGATATCAGCATGTATTTATAACCTGAAGGAAATCACAATCTGGTAAAATTGGGGTTAAAGATGTAAGAAAAGGGAGATAATTCTTAAGGAGACAGAAGAGGATTAGACCCAAAATCAATTATTATGGGAAGGAAGGGGAATCTTGTCTTTTACTCTGACTGTGAGGAGGAAGAGGGGATACACAGTGAAGTTTATATGAAAAGGGGAATTGAGGAAATCATGTAATATGACCTTGATTTTGAGAAATCACTGGAGAATAAGTGTGTGCTTGAGAGGAAGGGAAGTCTGTACTATCTTCTATGGTCAATTGTGATAAAAATTAGATAAGATTTGCATTGGGCTTTTTACATTTTTATTTGCTTCCACACATATTAGCTTTCCCACCTATTGATTTGCTCTAAAGAGTTTTATTCCAAAAGAGGTGGTTTGTTCCAAAGAATGCATAGAGTTGTTACAGGAAAAAAAAAAAAAATGAGGCTGACTGCTCTTAAAACCAAGGAAAATGTGTTTCATGTGAATTCAATATGTTCTGACTCAGAAAATTAAACAAAACAGTATTAATACTCAAAAGTTATTACCCTTTCTCATTTTCTCAAGGACTTTCATACCTTCTATCATTCTGAGACTTTCCTGCATCGTAAAACTCCTTCCTCTCTCACTTTCTGTTGGACCATTCTGTCAGCATAAGTGCATCTTCTTCATTTACTTTCTGTATTTTACTCTCTCCCTCCATTCTCTCCCTTGGTGATCCCATCCCTTCCCTGGCTTTAACTCCACTTACATGCTAACAAATCCCAAATGTATATCATCATTTTGGGATTGTCCCCTGAACAATTCAGGCTTAACATCCTCAAAACAGTACTCATTTCTGCCACCCACCTATTTTCCTATAGTCACACCATCACTCTCCAGTTGCTCAAGTCAGAAACCAAGAAACCACCTTTGATTTCTGTCTTTCACTATCCCATATATCCAGTACATTAGTAAACTTTATAATTTCTATTTCCAAATAATTTGTAAAACCCATCTCCTTCTTTCAGCTGAATAGCCAGTGCTGTGGCCCAGCCACCATCATGTCTTGCTGGACCTTTACTGTAGCCCTCTACTTGGCTGACCTTCTTCTACAATCACTCTTGTCCTACCTGGTCTCTATACCACAACCAAAATGATCTTTTATAAGGTAGAGCAAATTTATCATTAACCCTTAGGATAGAAACTAAGATGCTGACTACAACCTACAGTGCAGTACATGATCTGGCTTTTAATTATATTATTTTTGTTTATTGTTTTATTTGTCTTCCCCCTCACTAATCATAAGGCATAAGAGTTCTGACACCAAGTGTATCTTGTTTTGTTTTTTTTTTCTCTGTCATGTCACCACTGCCTTCTTTCCTGTTCAATTCCTTCTTCGCATTTTTCTGAATTTGTAAGTACATATGTATGTCTTAGTTTACCTGCCAGTTATCTTTCTCCCCAACTGGTGTCTGAGTTATATGAAGACAGGAACTGGTTTCAGTCACTGCTATTTATTCAGCCCGAGCATAGGAATACAGTTTGGAGGTTTAATCAATATTTGTATAATGAACTTACAGTTTGCTTTATCTCACAAAGGACTGGATATTGCATCCCCAAAATACAAATAATAGAAAAGATAAAAGTAAAGAATTTAGGGAGTTACAATAATAAAAAAAAATTATCAGTAGAAAAATAAAAATATCAGAAATGAAGTTAGTGCATGGAAATATATTTTATATATTCATAATTGTATGAAAATACATTCATAATTAGTTAAAAAGATCCACAGTGTTTATAAGATTAAAAATAATACAATTGTTTGCCTGATAGTGAAATCTCAGTAGAATATTTCCCCATAAGACACTGTGGGAGGTTCATGATGCCATCAGCAACAACTACCACAGTAGAAACAAGATTCCATAGATGTGCCTAATAACTGTCATACATTGGGCAAATTCTATAGTGCCAACAGACAATTTAGCAGACTCAGGTCTGTGAGTTGGGGCCTAGTATATAGTTTTAAAATCTATACTTTTAATAAAAATTTATACTTTTAACAGACTCGATCCAAGGGTAAAGTTTTAAAAATCCAGAGCAGTATTTTTCAACACTGGTTTCTGGGGTGAGGTAGGGGATGATATGTATTGTATAGAAGGTATTCTGTGACCAAATAAGCATAAGAAATGTATAACATTCTATTATGCAAACCTTCTCAGAGCCTTTAATATGCTAATTGCATTAAGAATCTTCAAGAATTATGCTTTTCAAATTTATTGGGAAATAAACCTTATTGCACAGTTTCTCTAAGAACCAGATTTCAGAAAAAAACTGTGGAATGAATGTATAGGCTGCACTTCAAGAATTATTCCAGCAATCATTAATTCTGATGGTAACACTTGTAATAAAGATTGGTTAGCAGAAAGTTCAAGATTGTAATTGCTGGAGAGAATATGGGATGCAACTCTTCTGTATTAGCAAGTAAGACCAATCTGAACCATAAAATAGGCCGAAGAGAATCATGAAGACAATTGTTGGAACGCTACCCTCAGAAAGACAGAGTCAGTTTCCTAGTGAGTATAAGTAAACAGGGTCCTAGCATTTAGCCCATGACTGGCTTCTGTTTCCAAAATGAAAGAGGGGGAAAGCTTCATAATGCTACAATTAATCTCAAGCTTTTCCTGACAGATTTTTCCACAGGAGTATTGAACATTATAACCAATTAGGTGAATCAAAAGCAGACAAGCTTTTCCTACATGGAATAAAAACCTGAGAGACCCAGGCCCACATTTAGCCCAGGAAAAACAAGGCTTTACTCTTGGCTCACTCAGGGGTGAAGAGACTGAAAGTTAGAACACAGCCTAGAAGGAACATGCAGCAGTTATTTAGCAGTTTCATCAATTCCTTGTAAGTTTGGTATCCAGTGGTTTATGTTGACTAGTGAATACTTGGTTATAAAGATACTGACGTGATTCAGATTGTTACATATATACACTGTAGAATCCTAGATAATATTTTAATTTACACAAAGAATTCCTTAGCAATTTACTTGAAAGTATTTTCAATGTAATGCCTGTAGTATGTACTTTGTTTATAAAGGAATGTTTTTGTATATGTCATTAAAAAAGAAGGGGATTGTGGTTCCAGATGGAAAAAAGTCCATTGGCAAGTTATTCCTCAGGAGTTCTTAGTATTCCATTCCTAAGAACATTTCCCTTTATCACTCAAACAAGCTGTATTAGTCAGATTTCTCCAGGGAAACAGAAATGGCAGAAGATGTCCATAGACGACGTTATGAGACTTTATAAAGTTCTCTCACATGACCATGGGGATAGACACATCCAAATTCCATAAGGCAGGCTGCAAGCTAGAAACTCTGACCAAGACTTTTGGTGAGTTCCCCCAGGAGAAGCTGGCTGGCTGAAGTAGAGATGGAAATTCTCTCTCTTCTGCATGCTGAAATCATCACTTTTCCTTTTATGACCTTCAGCTTATTGGATGAGATGTCTCTTATTCCTGAAGGCAGTCTCCCCAGTTGATTGTAGAAATAATCAGCCATAGATGCAATCAACTTAACCAGTGATTTAAGTCCACAAAATGTTCTCACAGTAATAACTTGACCAGTGCTTGCTTGACCGAACAACTGGGCACCATTACCTGGCCAAGTTGACACGTCTAACCATCTAACAATCTAACCATCACACAAGCATAATCACAAGCCAAGAAAATGGCCCAGAGAATGAATGACTTTTTTTTTTATTTTGCTTTGTTTTTATTTTTTCCCCACACTCTCAAACACCTTCAGAAACATCATATCTGTTTTATTAAATGTTATACTAACAACCTTTCAGGGTAATTAAGTAGAAATTATACCTTCCCATTTTATTATTGAGAAAACTATAGCACAGTTAAAATAAGAAGAAGAAGATCCAAATAGTACACTTTTAGAGCAGAGTTGAGTCCAGTCTAGAACTCCTAAGCTAGCTCATCTCTGAGACCTCATTCATTAGCTTTCTAATAAGCAAAGCCAAGTCCCATGATATTGACAATAAAGCTTTTATTGTTTCTGCTTCTCCATAGAAGCATTTAGTATTTCGTTCAGAATATGTAATGCATTTTGTTCTGCTTGACTATCAGACTCTATTAAAAACCTACAAAAAAAGAAGAAAAAAAAACCCAAAAAACAAAGCAAAGCCAAACTTTATAACAGGAATAGTTTCAAATATAAAATGAAGATAAAGGCAAAAGTGGGCAGGAGAAGCTGCCTGACAATGCTGTTAATCTGAGGCTCCAGCGAATCCCTTTGGGAGCTCTGGAGTTGGGATGGACTTTCAGAATGGTCCCATATTGAGGCAAGGGGGCCTGGAGCTTGAAGCTCTGGATCAGCCAGTCATTGGCCTCAGGCTATTCCCTGGAAGCTGGCATAACCTTGAAAAGGAGGTAGTCCCTCAGCAGAGGGCAATTCAGTAAGGGACACAGTGGTGAGCTGTCAGCATCCAGTACAGGCATACCTCAGAGATATTGTAGGTTCGGTTCCAGACCAGAGCAATAAAGCAAATATTGCAGTAAAGTGAATCACATGAATTTTTGGTTTTTCCGGTGCATATAAAAGTTATGTTTACACTGTATTGTAGTCTACTAAGTGTACAATAGCATTGTCTTTTAAAAAAACAATATCCCTACCTTAATTTAAAAATATCTTATTACCAAAAAATGTTAGCCATTACCTAAGCCTTCTGCAAGTCATAATATTTTTGCTGGTGAAGGGTTTGCCTTGATGTTGATGACTACTGACTGATTATGGTGGTAGTGGTTAAAGGTTAGGGTGGGTACGGCAATTTCTGAAAATAAGACAACAGTGAAATTTGCCACATCATTCAGCTCTTTTTTTCAGTAAAGATTTCTCTGGAGCATGCGTTTTGGTAGTATTTTACCCTCAGTAGTACTTCTTTCAAAATTGGAGTCAGTTCTCTCAAACCTGCCACTGCCTTCACAACTAAGTTATAGTAATATTCTAAATCCTTTGTTGTCATTTGAAGTATTCACAGCATCTTCCCCAAGAGCAGATTCCATCTCAAGAAGCCACTTTCTTTGCTCATCCAGAAGAAGCAACTCTTCACCCATTAAAGTTTTATCATGAGATTAAAACAATTCAGTTACATCTTCAGACTCTGCTTCTAATTCTCTCTTACTTTTTTCACTTAATCTGCGGTTAACTTCCTCCACTAAAGTCTTGAACCCCTCAAAGTCATCCATGAGGGTTGAAATCAAATTCTTCCAAACTCCTGTTAATGTTGACATTTTAACCTCCTACCATGAAAGGAATGTTCTTAATGGCATTTGGAAAGGTAAATATTTTCTAGAGTGTTTTCAATTTACTTTATCCAGGTTGATCATAAGAATCACTATCTATGGCAACTATAGTATTCTGAAATATATTTCTTAAATAATAAGACTTGAAAGTTAAAATGAAGTCTTGTTCCATATTGTGCTAGCAGGCACTATAACAACACTCGCAAATACCCTGTTGTACATCTCCATCAGAGCTCTTGGGTGACCAGGTGCATAGCCAATGAGCAGAAATATTTTGAAAGGAATCTTTTTTTTTTTTTCCTGAGCAGTAGGTCTCAACAACTAGGCTTAAAATATTCAGTAAACCATACTGTAAACATATGTGCTGCCACCCAAGCATTGTTGTTCCATTCTTAGAGCACAGGCAGAATTGGTTTAGCATAATTCCTAAGGGCCCTAGGATCTTCAGAATGGTAAATGAGCATTGGCTGCAAAATAAAGTCACCAGCTGCATTAGCCCCTAACAAGAGCATCAGCCTACCCTCTGAAACTTTGACGCCAGACATTGAAAACTCCTCCCTAGCTATGAAAGTCCTAGATGGCATTTTCTCCCAATATAAGGCTGTTTCTTCTCTATTTAAAAACTGTTGTTTAGTGTAGCCTCCTTGATCAGTTATCTTAGCTAGATCTTCCAGATAACTTGCTACAGCTTCTACATCAGCACATGCTGCTTTCCCCTTGCACTTGCTTCTTTCTTTAAACCTCATGAATCAACCTCTGTTAGCTTCAAACTTTTCTTCTGCAGTTTCTTCACCTCTCTTGGACTTCATAGAATGGAAGAGAATTGTGGCATTGCTCTGGATTAGACTTTGGCTTCAGGGAATGTTGTGGTTGGTTTGATCTTCTGTCCAAACCACTAAAACTTTCTCCATATTGTCAATAAGGTCATTGCACTTTCTCATAATTTGTGTGTTCACTGGAGTAGCACTTTCAATTTCCTTCCAGAACTTTCCCTCTGCATTAACTACTTGGCTGTTTGGTGCAAGAGGTCTAACTTCAGCCCATCTTGGCTTTCAACATGCCTTCCTCATGTCAAAAGTGAGAAATATGCAGATCTTCTTTTCACTCGACCACTTAGAAGCCATTATAAGAATATTAATTGGCCTAATTTTAATATTGTTGTGTCTCAGAGAATAGGGAGGCCCAAGGAGAGGGAGAGGGGTGGGGGAACAGCCAGTCAGTGGAGCAGTCAGAATATACACACATTTATCCGTTATGTTCACTGTCCTATATAGGCACAGCTCCTAGAGCACTGAAACAATTACAGTAATCACATTGATGATCACAAGTCACCGTCACAGATATAATAATAATGAAAACTTTGAGATATTTCAGGAATTACCAATATGTGACACTGAGACATGAAATGATCACTTCCTGTTGGAAAAACGGTGCCAACAGACTTGCTTGATGAATGGTTGCCACAAACCTTCAAGTTAGCTAAGGAACCATGCACCCCTTTTATGATTTAGTGTCAGGTGCTCTTTATTTTTGTTCTTGTGCTGTTGTTTTTCTTATAATAGAGTTAAGATAAAACTAAAATATTTCTAATATCCATTGCTCTATCAAAAATGAAAACAGAAAGGTTTGACCAAAAGAACCATGCATTTCAGGAAAATATACCAAAGAGTTAGGTTTCTTATGCCCAAAATGAATATTCCCATGTTTTAAGTGGAAGCAGAGTGTGTCATGAAAAATTATTCTCACCCACTTCATTCATTTATATTACCTGCCTGGCATCTGTAGGCAGCAGCATTTGTAGGTTAAGATCTATTCCTGTGTTACAAATGATAATTCTGAAGAGCAAGAAGAATTTAAATCTGGTCAAAACCCGATTTCCTGGTATCTAGTACAGTGTTCTCTAAATTTTCCCATGAATGGTTAGATAGTAGAAATTCTATATTTTGTCTTCCCTAGAGATTCTGCTAACCGACTGTTGTTACTTTTTCCTTTCTGTCTTTGTTTCCTCTGCCATACTGATATGCATGACAGGCTGTCAGTTATCCCTCTTTCCAGATTATATTAAAATCTGAGCGTAAAAGCTGCAGCCGACGCCTCTTGCATTATAAATACCAGCACTGACCAACACGCAAATGAGGGCTTTTCCTGATATTTTTCCTGTGCAGCTGATTGTCAGTCTAACTTAGTGCCTGGTAGATAAAACAGAGAATTAAACTTGCCTTTTAAACTGGAAATTATTCTGGTCTAACATTATTGCTTGTATTAAACTCCTGTGCCATTAAAGCTGTCTCTTTCAAATGAATGTGCACTGGGTGCATTGTTTATTCAATTTAATTGTAGGAAAAACTCATACAAGGGAAATGGTTGTTTGAACTGGTTTTTACCAGTCACAGGCCATGTGAATGAGTGTCCAATTAAATAGTGGCTCACTAGGACTCCTGTAATAGTAACATCTGTTATCGTAATTAAACAAGTTACTATCTAAAGGAGCTTTCATAGCTCACTTTGTTAGAGTAGGTTCTGACCTAGAAACTCCAGGGAGGTTTGTTCTCTTTGTGGGATTTTTTTCCTGTTGTTCCCAGTTGGTCCCATTATATTGTAGACCTGACATATTCTGTGATATACAAACCTACACATGTGCTCAAGCCCTCAGAGCCAGGAACAGGAAGGAACTGAAGTTCATGATGCAAAGTGTAACTAATTAAATAGGGAAAACCCCTGGACAGGAGTGCTTCGTAGTCACTCTGGGGTACTTGAGTATTATGACTTGGAGGGAAGTGTTGGGGAAGCATGAGGCGTGACCAGAGTTAGGTGAGCAAATATTTATTGACTCCTGTTATGTGTCAGGAACAGCTGCACCCTACAGTACAGGCTCAGGCTCACAATCCTCTATCTGTATTTTTGAAATTCAAAAACAAAAGGATTTTGTCTTTTTCTTTTGTTTTTCAGTAAGTTTACAGCAAACTTACTTGGTGGCAAAATCAAGCAGAGGCTATTTATAGACTTGGTCTATTTATTTACCCCATATTTGATTGCAGAAGTAATAATATATGTGACTGCAAATTGCTGCAGCAGACTTCTCTTGGGATATTTATACAAAATAAAATATATGTACCATATTATGTCTCTTGATATTAGAAACTCTAAAGTCCAAAACACAGGGTTTCTGATAATGGGTTTTGTCTTAGACCATTTTAAAGAAAATAAAACAAACTGAGATTGTTAAGTATCTAACTCAAGAATATGCAGCTAATAAACTCCATTCACTTCTAATACCTTTGTTCTGGTCAGGCCCCTGCTTATCTCTCAGACCATATCTGCCTCTTGCCTGGTCTCTCCCTTTGTTGCAATCACACTGGCTTTGTAGTTCCTCAAAGACATCTGCATCAAGGTCTTTGCCTTTGCTAGCATTTCCTGGTACTGAAACACTCCCCTCTCTCATCTCCAGGGGTCAGCTCCCTCTTGTCTGAGATCTCAGCTGAAATGCTACCTCTGCGGAGAGACCTGGAGCTTACTCAAAAGGACCTTGCTCCTGTCACACAAAACAAAATTAGTGTGATGGAACTTCCTTCTGGGTTCATAAATGGAATGATCTCAAAGAATTTGGATATTATGCAGTTTGTTCTATCTTCCCTCCCCCCTCATCTAGTCTTGTCTTTTCTGATAAAAGCACCTCAGTTTTCTCTTCAGGAAATACCCTTTCCCATTCTCAAGTGCAAGCTTCCTATTTGGTCAGTCTGAGTGCCCTGCCCTCCTCTGTCCCGTGCATGGGGACGTGGCTGTGTAACAGCTAAGCCGCCCAGGTCCTCTCCCTCCTTCAGGAGTCAGAGTTGTGCAATGGGAAGACTGTGGTAAGAACATAGTCATCTTGATGGCAGTTCCCTGGGAAGCCTGTCCATTAGATTCTACTCCCTAGATCCCCAGGGCTACTCTGGGCCACTGTGCTTTCTAAGCCATGTTAGTTCAGCATCTTCTCCAGTTCTGTGAGCTACCTCATATCCTTTCAATAAATTCCCTTTTTTGCCTAAGTTAACCAAAGTCTTTCAGTTACTTAAAAAAAGAAGCAAAAACTTAACAGGCAAGAAGATGGATCATCCATAACAAGATGTTATTTTCTTTAAGTCCTCCTTTGAAAAATAGAAAGCATTTGGGTATTTATCTTAGTTCTTAAAAAGAAAACTACATCTTATTCCATTTGAAGTAGTTGGCTTACTAACTTGAACATCCAAAACCTTTTACTGGGCAATTTGAAACACTTTGCTTCCTAAAGGAGTTTGTATTCAACTGAACTAGTTACCTGCCTGATAAACTACGTCATCCAGGACTAATATAGTTGATGAGCTTGTGAAATTGCAGGGATCCCTGGAATTAAAACAGATGTGTCCCCTTCAGACAGCTCTCTTCTCTAGCAGGAGAAGAAGCACTGGAGTGTGGTTCTGCCCAACCCACAGGAATGTGCCGGGCATTCTGGTTCTGACACTGGAGTTTGTGAAGTTGTTGTGGATGAAGCCTTCTGGCTGCTTTTGTGCAGGCTCAAGTTGCCTGGCATCTTTCTGCTCCCAGAATGAGCCGTTGTACTTTTCCGCTCCATCAATCCGGAGATTTGGACAATGGAGCCTTACCTGCCAAATGAGTTCAGGAAGCCCCTAACACCTCAGTAGCTTGTTACGTAAGCATCTTGTGCTCAGCAGTTAGGCCTGCTGCTGTCTGTGATGAATAGCAGATTCCCATCTCACTGTCATCCAGATGCAGCCCTCTACCCACCTCTATGCCTGACATTTGCACCCCGAGATGCTGGAATAGGCCCTCTTTCAGCAAAATGAACTCGTGTTACCCCGATGGCACTGTGTAAGCTGGGAAAGGCTACTGAAGGTGGCAGGGACCTCGCACCTCTGCTCTCATTAGAGCTCCCCTGACAGTGCCTTGTGGATGTGGGGGAAGAAAAACTGTCCCAACATTTTAGGATGAATTGGTTTCAGCTCTACATGGAGGCTTTCCTGAATCCCAAGGTGATTTAATGTGCACACTCATAGCCCTGTGCACTTTTCCTGTGGAGTATTTGAAGTTGAAATTATCTGTTTAGAATCTATCTCCTACATTAGACTATAAGCACCATAAGGAAAGTGACCCTACCTGTTTTGGTCATTACCACATCCTAAGCATAGTTTTTGGCACATAATAGATGCTCAATAAATACATGATGGATGAAATCACTAGCTACGTGACTTGGGGCAAGTTACTTAATCTCCCTAAACCTCATCTCCTCATCTGAACAATGCTGATAATAATAGTAACTACCTGGTAAAGGATTATATGAGCTAATCCATGTAAAGTGGGTAGAACTGTATAATTCTACAGTCTTCTCCCAAGAAGCATTTGAACTTTCCAGATGAAAGGCCCCTCAAGTAAAGTTTCATTCATTCTTATGTGCATATCAGAACAACAAACGCAGCTCATCCCTGTACAACAGTTCCATTTGTTTACTTTCATTGCAAACCATTTTTCTGTGCCAAATAGAATATATTCAGTTTACCTTCAAGACACTATTAAAAAGGGAAATTTATTTTGGAATATCAGAATTTTATCCCCAAAACTAGCCACATGTATCATCCATCCCTGTGCCAGGGACTCTTTAACAAATGTTTAAACCAGAAGAAACTTGTGCACATTTAACATTAGCTATGGGAAGACCCAGGGAATTCCCAACCCTATACCCAGAGGCTGGGCAGGTCCCGTCACAGAGAGGCCATGCTCCTACCCCTGGCCTGAAGCCCCAAATCCCAGGCATACGTCCTGTTGCCCCAGAGTATGGCCTTCTTGACGCTGAAGCAGAAATCCTTATGAATGGAGAAGGAAAGAGAATAAGTGTAAGAACTACACTTTCCCAAAGCAATCTTATCTCAAGCATTATTCAGTTAGTTTCTAGTTAATAGATGGAAGCTGTTTGGCTTCTGAGCTTCCCATGTTGAACTATGCTGAACTCTTAGACCCTGACTCTCTAGAAACTTGAGACAACTCCAGTATCCTAAAAAGGACTGGATTTGGAGAATAGAGGTCCAGCTTTGCCATCTATGTAATCTTGAGCAAGTCACTTAATTTTCCTAAGATTCCTATTCTTCAACTTTGGAATAGACTTAATAAAAACCTGTGGTAGAAGCACTGTAGAGGTTTTGTTCTAGGCATTTTTAGATCTATATACTCTTCTACAAAAATGGAATTATATCATAGCTACTGCTTTGTAAGCTGGCTTTTTTATTTACACTAGTCAAAAGTTATCATTCCAGATTGTAAACATAAAATATATGTTCATTTTAATGGCTTGATCATGTAGCACTCTGTGATTTTTATCAAGTCACTACAAATATTTGTTTATTTGTTATAAACAACTCAGAGTCTTCTTGAAAATTGCTATTTGACCTATTACAGTTCACATCAACCACATCATATCACTTGGATTTTAAACTGAGACTTATAATAGTGACTATGGGAATTTCCAAACAGCCAACTTTTAGACTTTTACAGTAATAGTTATCATTTATTGGCTATGTAATATGTACTAGGTCTTTTATATATATTGTGTCCAAAACTCCCCAAAATACCCCAGCTAAATGTTGTTAAGCCCATTTTACATTTGAATGAAGTGAATCTCATCCAAATAAACTATCTTTTACCCATAGCTATACAGATGAGTAAGGCAAAATGAGAGTTCATCTGAGGATTTCTTTGATTTCAAAACAACATAAACTCCATTGACCATATTAGGCATCTCAAATGATCTCAAGCTCAGGATATTCAGATCTGATCTCAGCATCCCACCCTTCCTTCAAACATCCCCCCTGTCAAGTGCCCCATTTCTATGAAAGACCCACACCTACCAAGCCGCCTTAACCAGAGGCCTTTCCCTCCACTGCCCTGAGCTGCTCTTTTTCAAATCAGTGACCTGTGGATTGTCAAATCTGAGTTAGTTTCATTCTTCAATTTGACCTCTCAGAAGCATTTGACATAGGTAGTGGATCAACTTTCCCTTTTCATAGCCCTTGCTTCTTTTAACATCCACACACCCAGAGTCCCCTGGTTTTCCTTCTATCCCCTCATCTCTCCTTCCCATTCATATCTGTTGTATCCTCCTCCTCTCTACAACTTCTGAACTGACCCAGGGCCCAGTGTCTGGGCCTCTTCATCTACCCCATCATCCTAGGTGACTTCATCTAGTCCATGGAATTATCAACTGTTAGGGAAATCCAAATTTTTATTTCCAGGCCAGCCTTTTCCCTGTAACTCTAGAGTAGAATATTTAATGATCTCTTCAACATCTGCCTGGGTGTTTGCAATTCATCCTAGGCATAAAAGCTCTGTCTCCAATACATGAACTGCCCTCCCCTTCAGTGGACAGAAGGAGGAAGCAGTCAGGCTTTGTTGATCCTTTTGATTGTGACAACAGAGGTTCTTCAAATCTCATAGAGGGGTTCATTGACCAATTGAGAAATTAATTCATCAGTTCGTTCATTTGAATATTATTTTGTGGTACATCTTGTGCCAAGTACTATGCGAAAACTTGAGATAAAAATTTTAGAGCCAATTAATTAAGCATTAAGTATTTCCAAATTAACCTGATAACCTGACAATCAGGTGTTAGTTTCCATAATACATAGTGTATGGAAGAGTTCTGAATCACTCATCCTGAAATTCATACTTACTTCCATAATATGCATAATCCTTCCCAAAACAGAGATTTATTTGGTTGTCATACAAGATAATTGCAGCTTTCTAAACCTGACCTGAGGGAGATTGAATTTTCATTCAGAAACCCTATTTCGATTGCCTAGACATCAGCCAGCATCCTCTGATTCCTCTGCTTGATGTCATTATGTCAGCTTGTCTTTGGAAGCGAAAGAAGAGGCTTCACCAAAATGAGCAAGGTCTCCCACCTACTCCCTTTGGGTTACATGAAGAAACTGTTTATGAGAGTTGTCCCCTATTGCCCATTGGGAACTTGCAGAAGATCAATTACTACAGATGGACAGCAGGTCTCATCTTTCTCCCCCTTTCCACATATTAAATTGTCACTGTGTCAAATGTCTTGTCACCAAATATGGTGCTGCAAGGAAATTGCAATTATATTTATCAGGGTTTTTTTCTCTGACCTTTGGATTTCATTCAGTCCGCAGAGAATCCCTCTAGGTGATTCAGAGATCGTGTGTCATCCAAATCAATGGGCCGACAAAGTCTGATTGCCTCCTCCTCTTTCATCAAGGGGGAGGGTAGTTCATGTACTGGAGTCAGAACTTTTTATGCCCAGGATGAATCGCAAGCACCTATAACTTCACTGCATTTAATCCTGAAATGCAATAACCTCACAGTCATGAAATCCAGGTCTAGCAAGTAACTACAATAATACCATATGGAGTTTTCTAGTGTTTTCATCCTCTGTGCTTAGTACCAGTTTTGGGCTTCTGTCTCTTTGGAAAATTTTGTTTAGTTTTAAAGATCTTGGCTTTTGTTCCCTGATCAATTCTCTCCCTCTAAGAATTCCTACTGTCATCATTAAATCAGTTATACAACTATTGTTTAACTATAATCCCCCTACCCTCCATCACCTGGAATATTTTGAGGTGACGCGTGGCAAATAACAGCAGGTAGATTCTCCAGCAGTGCAACCTCATTTTAATACTGGCTAAAGCAGAACTAATCAAGAAGGCAAATCTGCCATGAAAAGTCTTATAAAATATTCCGAAGTTAAATGGACCATTAAAAATAGTAGGTAGAGGAGACAGCCAGGTGCTCACCAAATTCTAAGAGTTGAACTTTAAAAGTCACACGTAATGAGCAAGATTAGATGCAAAATCAGCCTTAAAGATAAAATATTCCCTAGGACTCAAGGCTAAAATGCATATAAATCTTATTTATTAGCAAGTCTAAACTAGCAACAGAGTAAATGGTATTTGCATGTGTCAGGCAGGTGGAGTATATTAGGTCTCTTCTGATTACATGTGACAAAATAAAAACAAATTTTATTCCTGTGTCCACCACGTTGGCTCCTTTGTCAGATAGGTTTCCCTCTCAGAACCAAAACATGGGGGCAGCAACTGCTGACCTTAAAACTTCATATATTCAATCCAAGCAGCAAAAAGTGAGACTCATTTAACTGATAGCCACCCCAGAATATCTCATTGCATCTTGTTGGCTCACAATCGAGTCATGTGATTATCCCTTAATGAAGGAATTAAATGGCCGTCACCAGTACTACACTCCAAGATCTAGTAGTAGAACCTATCAAAATCAAATGGCTGAGACTGGGGAGGGAGGGATTTTCAAATGGCTGTTATTAGTTATAAGATTAATGGATGCTGGGCACAATTGTTTGTAAGAGGAAGGAATGCTCAAAAATGGATGGTAGGGTAGCATTGTGGCTCAAGCTGTTGAGTGTCTGCTTCCCACATGGGAGGTCCTGGGTTCTGTTCCCAGTGCCTCTTAGAAAAAACAAAAAGAAAACAACAAGCAAAACAAATGAAAAACCACCTCAGGGGAGCTGATGTGGCTCAGTGGTTGAGCACTGGCTTCCTACATGCAAGGTTCCAGGATCAATCCCCAGAAAAAAAGAAAAAAGGATTGTAGGAAGATGAAGCAGAGAGAGAATATATACCTGTATCTAAGTTAATAAATAAAGGGAACTTGCTTTCTGGGGTACATTGTCAATACTAGGGAAGTATTTTCTCCTAAAGGGCATAAATCTTTGATTCCATCTCAGAATGGTTTATATGAAATCAATCTCAAGATTATCTAGCTCCCATCTCCTTTAACTTGATTCCATACTCATCAAACCATCTCCCAACTATATTTTGACTTGCTGAGTAGACTTCTAATGGTGGTATTTCTTTAATGGGATGCTATTGCATTTTGAATGCTGTTTCTTTACTGTGTATAACTGTACCACAACGTCTGTAGCCCCAAGCATTCCTAGGTATTGTGACAACCAGAAACTTCCATGCATCCCAAACACACTGTAAGAGGCCGTGACACTCCAATTAAGAACCACTGGCCTAGGGGAAAAGAATATGCTAGTTAACTTGTGCAATAGCAAGTTTATTTCTCATGGTGCATTAATATATAAGCATCCTATTTTATATACTCACTTTTCATGAGTTTTTAACATTTTTTAGCGTGGAGTCAGTCTTCCTGAGTCTGATGAATTTGTGACACAGGCAAGGTAAAATTTCTGAACCTTGAGGGTTAAGGCCTAGGTACTGGACCATGGAAATTTACCAGCATACCTATTCAGCAGACTATTCAGTCCTTTTGGAAGCCAGCCTAGCACTTTTCCTGCTACTTTTGCAATGTGCTTCTTTTTTAAACTTGACTATTTTAAAAATCTGCATTTATTAATTATCCTTGTTATCACTCCCCAGTTCAACAGAGTGATGAAAAGAAGATAAACATAGAGTCTGCCTCAAGGAGCATATAAAATCTAGGTATTATGATATAATGTAGAAAGCAAAATTGCTGAAAGAGTCGGTAGAATCAAGGGCTAGGGCTACAAAATGCAGGGGAGGCAAAGGGAAATTATTTCAAACTGGGAGATGGTTTCATAAAACTTCAGAGTACATTTTCAGAAGGCAGTGTATTTACAGTTCTATCCGTAATATCTATAGAGTGCCTATGAAAAGCTCTTTATATATATAACTATCTAATCTTACTTCAGTATGATGGGACCAGAAAGTCCACAATTCTACACAGGTGTTTGTGAATTCTTCAATCAGTGAATAGCCCTTTTCACATTTATACCTTTCAACGTACTGTGTGAAAACCAGTGTGGAGCAATCCCTTGGTTTAGAATTGGTCTATGGAATCTAATTAATTTAATATAAATCATTTCCTTAGGAGTAACTGGAATACCTAGCCTACCCCACTTTTGACTGAAAGAACTGATCCTTTATTTTCAGACCCATACTAATTTGTTAATGGCTGCTTTTTCAAAAAGAACTCTTCAACTCATCTGAAGTAATCTGGGATCTGTAAAAAATCCTCTGGTTTATTCCAGAAGCAAATTCCCTCCAAAGACTTTTAACACCTATTAATTCTTTGTCTCTCTAGCTCTGAGAGTTTGCTGTCAGTTGAGAGGAAATATATAAGAAAATGTTTAAAGAAACATTTTAAATAACTTCCTAGTTCTGTTTAACTTTGGTATAACTTCAATGAAAATATTTCAAGTCAGCATTTCAAATTCAACTGCCAAGACTCAGGTAATATTTCCTAGACTCAGTCATATGTGCATGAAACACTGCAGCTGTGTCTTCAAAGTCCTTTGAAAATCTATCTCATGATATCTTTAGAAGAAAATATTCCAAAATGAAATGGAGAACTTCATTTTAAGCTGAATTTTCTTTACATCTGTCACCTTCTTGGGTATAGGTTCTGAATTTTAAAATATTCTGCTTTTTGAACCTGTGGAGATTATAAAAGTTACATCCTTATGAAATTGGTTTGAGATGATTCCCTGAAAAACTTTTGTTGAGGTTTACAGTTGTCACTTTGGCTCACAGTAGAATCAAAAGAATGTAAAGAATGTAATATGTAGTAGTGACTAATGCCCCATTAAAAGATAAAGATTCTCTCTCTTGTTCACCAATATTTCAAATATTTATAAGCACCACATGGATAATAGCCATACCTTAGATAAGTATATATATTTCTTTATTTTTGTTAATATACTATCTGAAAAACAAGAAAGCAAACAAACAAAAAAAAAATGCTTGATGCAGTTTACAAGTTCTATACAGTAAGACTGTTAAAAGAGAACATTTAGGCCAGGGGTTCTTAATCTTTTTTTGTTCCATGGACCCCTTTGCTAGTCAGGTGAAAACTACAGACCCCTACTAAGTCCACACTATACTGTGTATTATTTAATAAATATATCACACCCGCACCAATACATCCCCACAAGAATAATGTTGGTTTTTTTTCCACTTAAATTCAAGCTCACGGACCCCTTGTTCAGAAGCCCTGATTTAGATCATGTAGAAGAAAGCAAAAGCATACATTCATAAAAGTTAGCTAATAATGTTAATATTTTGAGCCTTGTAGAATCCTAAGCCAAAAGAGAAAGCAAGGAACTACTACAGATCATGATAAGAAGAAAAAATGATATGAAGAGACACAACTTTCCCCTGATCTTAAAATATAAATTAAATGTGCTACTAGGACCCAGTTGTAGGCTGATTGCTGTAAAAGCCCTAATTTTTATACCTCCCCATATCCAGGTCTTTGAATAGTGCCTTCCCACTTCGGGCTTGGCCATATGACTTGATCCAAGCAAATGTTTTGAAAAGTACTTGTGTCATGGACCTTGACCCCTTGCTGTTCTTGGAACCTCGTTACTACCGTGTAACCATGATAAGTAAAGCCTGCTGGATGAGCAAGACGCGTGGCCTGCTCACCCCTACCACCCCTGCCAATTCCTCACTCACCCATAGACTCGTGAGCAATAAAAACGCTTCTTGTTTTAAGCCACTGACGTTTGGGGTTGTTATGCAGTGATAGCTAGCAGATACAGATCCTCATATAAAGGCTATTTAATAATATAATGGACAGTGTCTTGTACAGTCGTTTTTCAGGAAATGCAGGACTATCTTCATATAGCAAATGACAACCCTTGAGAGCATGCCTTACATAAAAAGACCAATACCTTATATTTGTCTCAGTGCTTACTATATAAAGTGTTATCAGATTTCTCCTAGAGATAACAACCCATCTTTGAACCAAATCATCTTGTCGTTAGAAAACAGTTGTGCAAAACAGCAGTGCTTAATGGCTGGGGAAATAAAGGCTATAATTGCTCTCTCAAATGCTTTAAACAAGACCAGAGAGAATGAAGTTACCAGACTGTGGTTTAGTCTTGGTACCATACTTGGAGAGGTAAAACAAAACCATCCTCATAAAATAATCTTTGAAAAGCATTTTATAAAGAGAAATTGGTCTAAAAAGCATGACCTAACTTTCTTCAGTTCATTTGATACTTGAAAATTTTGCATTCCTGCTTTTAGTGGCACTTCCCATAAAAATCCATTGCCTCTTGCTTCTTCATCAAAGTTTATTTAAGCTTAGGGAAAATATACTGGCAAAAACATGTCAAAGACAATTGCACTTGAAAATTTAAGTTACACAAAAGATGTCATTGAACTCTAAGAATGATTCAATCTCAGAACCTTAAAAATCATTTAGGCCAATCTCATCTGATTCTTGAATTCCCTCTAAGGAAAGCTTATCTTGTATAGCTCTCTCCTACTAAAAATTACCTCCAATCGTAGAAACTCACTGTCTTTCCTGGAAAATTGCAACAGTTAGGACATTTTTATTTATTAAAATGTTATTTTCATAACAGAGGTAAAATAGGTAAGTAGGTCAAAAAAAGAATATGGGATTTAGTTTTATGAGCTCAGGATATGAGCAAGCATTTTTTTCTCCTCATTTTCTTCATCAACAAGGAGGTCTTTGTCATGTCATTTAACCCATCTGTGCTATTTAATGATCTTTCTGAACACTGAAGAAACCATTGAGTTTGTTTTTAGAATTAAATAAGTTTAAGTATGCCTGGACAGAGTTTTTTAAAGTATTGTTTCTGTAACTTATTCAGCTGTTTGTTAGTTGAAGTTGAAATAAAGGTTACTAATTAATAATAATTTTAAAAAAACAAAACATTTGTCCATAGATCTATTGAATCCATTCCCATTGGGTCTTTTTTTTTTTTTTTTAATATTTATTTATTTATTTTTTTTAATTACATTATGAAAAATATGAGGTCCCATTCAACCCCACCGCCCCCGCCCCCCACTCCCCCCACAGCAACACTCTCTCCCATCATCATGACACATCCATTGCACCTGGTAAGTTCATCTCTGAGCATCACTGCACCCCATAGTCAATGGTCCACATCATAGCCCAGACTCTCTCACGTTCCATCCAGTGGGCCCTGGGGGGATCTATAATGTCCCGTAATTGTCCGTGAAGCACTATCCAGGACAACTCCACGTCCCGAAAACGCCTCCACATCTCATCTCTTCCTCCCGTTCCCCACACCCAGCAGCCACCATGGCTACCATTCCCACACCCATTCCACATTTTCTCTGTGGACATTGGATTGGTTGTGTCCATTGCACATCTATGTCAAAGTGAGGGCTTAGATTCCATATGGGTACTGGATGCACTCCTCCCGCTTCCAGTTGTAGACACTCTAGGCTCCATGTTGTGGTGGTTGACCTTCTTCAACTCCATGTTAGCTGAGTGGAGTAAGTCCAATAAATCAAAGTGTAGGAGCTGAAGTCTGTTGAGGCTCTGGGCCTGGGTGTCATATTATCAGTCCAGAGATTCAAATCCCCTACATATATCTTAAACCCAGCACCGACTACAATTCCAATAAAGTAGCATGCAAGTCTTGTGAAAAGAGATCCCCTCTGAGTCCAATTCCATCACGCAGAAACACCAGCTCCAAAGAAGGGCTATCTGTCATGGCAGTGAACCCCTTCTGCCATGACCATAGAACCCGTGGGTCTCTTTATCCCTCAAAAGAACCAATACCTGGGGTTGTATCTACCTTATCTGTCTCTTAGACTCTGTTCAGTTGTACATAGGGGTATTCCTTCTGACAACCTCCAGACTCTTTTTTAGAGACTCACAGCCTTATAATCTCATTTCTCCTTTCCATTTCCCCCTTACATTAGGTCAAACAGCTTCCCGAAGTCATGTCATTATATGTAGACAGGTATATTCTGCTGTTCCGCATTGAATCTTTAATTCAAGGTCATTTTCTAGTTGCTTCTTCAGCTGGTATGTGGTAGTGATCCCTCGGTGCCAGGGAGGCTCATCCCCGGGTGTCATGTCCCACGCTGGGGGGAATGCATCGCATCTACACGCTGAGTTTGGCTGTGAGAGTGGCCACATTTGAGTAACATGCAGGCTGTCAGGAGGAAACCCCCAGGCACAATGCTACTCTAGGCCTTGTTCTTATTGCAGGTGTATAGGCTCAAAAGTGTAACCATTAGTATCACGAGCCCACTGTTGGGCCCTCCTTCCTTCCTGGTTCTTGCCGTTCCACCTGGAGGATTGCCGCTGCTCTCCCAGGGCCCACAACAGTGACCCCCCGGCCAGGAGCCCAGTACCCCCCCAGCTGTTGTTTTTGTTTCCACTATGAGTATATATAGACATTACCATATACCCTGGGCATATGCCCTGTTTAACTCCCTGTCAACCATATATATCCTGTCAATAACATCCCATATCAGTATTCCTCCGCTGCCATTGTTGAACCACTCTGTGATCCAAAACTTCCCGTAAAGTGAATCCCAACATAATGTCAGCTTCAGAAGAGTCTTAGATCACCGAAATTCATATATACAATATACAGTATTTCCCCAGATCCACCATAAAACCTTTTCCCTTGCACAGCAATAATCTTTTAACTTATTCATATCATATTTCCTGAAACTGATGTACAGATTCCAACACTATAGTTTTCAAACAAGGTGACATTTGTGCTTACTATGTGGTCCATATTTTAGGCTGTACAGTTTTCTAAATTTTTTAGTTATCCTATGCTTTGTCTTATGGTTTTCATTATTAGTCTGTCGTCCCCTATATGTTTTTGGTGTAATATTAGCTGTTTTATATTCATCCTCGTGTACTCTCACATAACTCCTCTTTTTCCCCCTTATTTACCTTTGTTCCATCCATTCCACATCCATTTTCCCCTCCCCTTAGGGCCCACAATGCCTGTCAATCTAATACCCTGGGAGCCGTCCTTTCTCACGAGAGATACAGTTCTCTCTATTCAACGGCATTAGTCTTCCCCAGGATATGGGTCCACCCCACCCAATGGTAGAACCCACCTTGGCAAAATGAGCCTTCAGCTATTCCCTCCGGAGTCCGTCACGCATCAGACCATACCCCCTGAGCGTCCTAACCAGGTAACCCTCCTACTTATACTTTGATACGTTTTACTCAACATTTAGTTCTCAACGAACTTCTGACACTCTCCCATATTCGTATGTTGCCCCTCCCTCCCACCTATTTCTTGGACAATATTACCCCTCTTCCCATCCCCAGCCCCCCTCAAACCCAGAAAACCCCACCCGAAGGTAACCCCTTGCCCCCATTTTGACCCTTCTTTGTGCTCATACTTACCGCCAGCTCATCACAGATTCCACCCCTGCAGACATTAACTCACATCCTTCCTCCACCCCCCGATTTCCTGTAAGCCACTTCTCCAGACTCTAGCTCTCTGAGGCAGTTAACTTATTTCATATCATTGAGGTCATATAGTATTTGTCCTTCAATGCCTGAGTTGCTTCACTCAACATAAGATTCTCAAGGTTCATCCATGTTATCACGTGCGATTGTAGTGTATTGGTTCTTACAGCTGAGTAGTATTCCGTTGTGTGTATATACCACATTTTATTGATCCACTCATCTGTTGATGGACATTTGGATTGATTCCAACTTTTGGCGATAGTGAACAATGCTGCTATGAACATTGGTGTACATATATCGGTTTGTGTCCTTGTTTTCAGATCTGATGGGTAAATACCCAGCAGTGGTATTGCTGGGTCATATGGCAAATCTATGGATAATTTTTTGAGAAACCGCCAAACTGTCCTCCAGAATGGTTGGATCCTTCTGCATTCCCACCAGCAATGGATGAGTGTTCCCCTTTCTTCACATCCTCTCCAGCATTTGTATTCTACTGTTTTTTTCATGGCTGCCAATCTTATGGGAGTAAGATGGTATCTCATTGTAGTTTTGATTTGCATTTCCCTGATTGCTAGAGATTTGGAGCATTTTTTCATGTGCTTTCTAGCCATTTGTATTTCTTCTTTGGAGAAGTGTCTGTTTAAGTCTTTTTCCCATTTTTTAAATGGGTTGTTTATCTTTTTGTTTTCAAGATATATAAGTTCTTTATATATGCAAGTTATAAGTCTCTTATCAGATATATGGTTGCCAAATATTTTCTCCCATTGTGTGGGTTCCCTTTTTACTTTCTTGACAAACTCCTTTGAGGTGCAGAAGGCTTTAATTTTGAGGTAGTCCCATTTATCTATTTGTTCTTTTGCTGCTCGTGCTTTTGGTGTGATATTCATGAAGCCATTTCCTATTACAAGGTCCTGTAGATGTTTCCCTACACTGCTTTCTAAGGTCTTTATGGTCTTGGCTCTTATATTTAGGTCTTTGATCCATCTTGAGTTGATCTTTGTATAAGGTGTGAGATGGTAATCCTCTTTCATTCTTCTACATATGGCTATCCAGTTCTCCAGGCACCATTTGTTGAATAGGCCATTCTCTCCCAGTTGAGAGGGTTTGGTGGCTTTATTGAATATTATATGGCTATATACATGAGGTTCTATATCTGAACTTTCAATTCGATTCCATTGGTCTGTGTGTCTCTCCTTATGCCAGTACCATGCTGTTTTCACTACTGTAGCTTTGTAGTATGTTTTGAAGTCAGGAAGTGTGATTCCTCCTATATAGCACCCTGGTATGACACAGGAGCAATCCAAACCTTCTTTTCTATGACCATCTTCCAACTATTTGAAGACAGCTGCTCTCCAGTCCCCAGGTTCACATAGCTCCTTTGTTCACCAGCTAAATGTGTCAGTGTTCTTTGGTTGCAAATAATAGAAATAACTATTCTATTTCTAACTCAAGTGAACAGGACTTTGACTAGAAGGCTATTGGAGAAATAGAAAAAAGCTAGAAGGGACTTTGAAACGAAATGGGCCCAAGGTGGCTCTGTCGGGCCAGGAAGCAGGAACTGCTGAAGCTATTTCTTTACAGGAATAGTTTGGTCAGGCTGCCACAGATGAATTAAATAAACTTCCTACCATGTTCAGGTTTCTTGTCCTGCTATTCTAGGGGGAAGTAGTTGTGTCTGACTGATAGAGGAAGGAAGAGTCCTTGACTATAGCTGCACTGGATCAAATCCCATGGGGAAAAGGAGACGACAGAAGTGGAAAATAGATGCTAGTCAAAAAAGACCAACACTATTCTTTCATCTTTCATGTTAAATGGCTTTGATTTCCATCTGTCTTTTCCCCATTCAGCATCTAAAGTCTTTGGCTGCTGTCTTCTTAGATGCAGTTTAGTTTTTCATCATTTTCCTAAATGTTGGTGCCTTCTAGCTCCAACTGCAACTTGATTATGACAGGGTAAAGTCTTAATCCCCTCCCTCATCCTGGAAACCATATCTCTATTAATGTAGCCTAAGATTTTTATTCACATATTGGCAGTCTCATTATCCCACTGACTCAAACTGAATGTAAAGTCATCTAAATTCAGTAATTATTGTTCTCATGTCATTACAGTCTCCTTCATGATTATATCTCTTCGTCTGCCTGTGCATTCTGTTGCTTTCTATCTTTTGTAGTTAACTTTTACTTTTGCATAAGATATCAGCTGCATCATCACTCATTTAGGCTCACTTATTGTTATAGAACTTTACAAAATCATGTACTTCTTCATAGCGATTATTTTAATGTAATTTGGCATTTATGCATATGATTATGTGACTTCAAATGGGTCTTGAAATAAAATGTACACTTCTTACTACATGGCTTAGGCCAAGCCTTAACAATCAGATGTATCTCTTACCACTGCCCCTGCTCCTCCCCGTAGCCTTCTTTCAATTCGTGGAACACACAGATCTTGCTTCTTCCTTAGGGCCCTTGCATTTGCTGTTCTGTGTGCCTCAAACTCATTCCTCATTCGTACATCCTGGCTCCTTCTCATCATTTAGATCGCAGCCCAAACAATGACTCCTCAAATGGAGGCCTTCCCTGACTAATCTGAAGAAAACATGCCATCTTCTCTGCCACCCGACCAGAAGTGCATTTTTATCACGGCAGCATATATGTTTTCTTCTTAGCATATATTTCCAAATGAGGTGATTACATTCTTATATTTGCTTTATTGTTTCTCTCTCTCTTTCCACTAAAATGTAAGCTCCTGGAGAGCAGTGACATTATTTGTCTTATTTACTGCTATCTACCCAAGGACTAGAAGAGTACAGAGCCCACAGTGGATGCTCAAGAAATATTTTTTGAATTAGCGAATGAAAGAACGTCATACACAGACTGAATGTTCTTCCCCACTAGTGCTTAAGCTCCATGATGGCGGGGACTTGTCAGTTTTGCTCACCATTGAATGTACACTTCTGTCACATAGTAGGTTCTCCTTACATATTGGTTTAATGAAGGAAAGAATACTTTATTTGCAAAGTTAATATTTTTCAACCTGCCTAAAGACATTTATATTAATCCCTATTAAATGTCCTTAATTATTGCATATAACCCAACATTTCAGATGATGGAGATCTTCTGGTTATTTAATCCTGCTATATAAAATGTGGTTTCTGCCTCCTGATTGGACATTGGCTGATATACAATACGCGAGTTATCCCTGTCAACTTTGTATCCTCTGTGAAGGGATTAGCATGTTGCCCCTACACTCAACCAAGTAATCAACAATCCCATTGGAGAAATTTGGCCACCACCAAGACTAGATCTACGTGAGAAAATTGGACTGGTATCTAGCAATTTTCTAGGACCATCTATTACTTATGAACCAATCTGAATAGACCAGACTTCAAATTATATTTGTTTCCCACAAAATTGGCTTAGTAATTGTGCTGACACATCCATTTCTTTGTCCACATGAATTTACCTGTGACATAAAAATTAGGAAACTTGGGCTGAAATTCTAGCCCTACTAACAAGTAGTTCAGAATTTCTCCAATTTTAATGAGCTTACAAAGTATCTGGGGATCTTGATAAAATACAGATTCTAATTCAGAAGATCTGGTCTGAGGCCTGGATTCTGCATTGCTTATAAGCTCCTACATTTGTTAGTGTTGCTGATCTACAGACTAAAATCCATGCAAGGAACTAAATGACCTTGGCTAATCATAATAAAAACCAACATTATGAAAGTGCAGCACTTTGTAGTTTTCAAAGCACTCAGTTGTAAATTTTGTTATTATGTTTTGGTTTCTCAGCTGCTAAAAGAAATACTATGGAGTAGGTTGACTTAACAACAGTAATAAATATTGTTTCATGGTTTCAGTGGCTAGATGGCTTGCTTCCTTTTGGGGTTGGTATCTTCTGGCTATCCAGAAACCTTTGGGGTTCCTTGGTATTTCAGTTTCTTTTCAAGCAAGTACCACTCAACAGTCTGAAATAAATGGGAATTTATTGCTCATGATTTTGAGGTTAAGAGAACATCCAAATCAAGTCATCATCACAGCAATGCTTTGTCTCCAAAGAATGTGGCATTCTAAGGCTGTCTGTAGCAATCCTTGGTTCTTAGTTTGTTACATGGTATATTAGTCAGCCAAAGGGGTGCTGATGCAAAATACCAGAAATTGGTTGGTTTTATAAAGGATATTTATCTGGGGTAGGAGCTTACAGACACCAGGCCATAAAGCATAAGTTACTTGCCTCACCAAAGTCTATTTTCACGTGTTAGAGCAAGATGGCTGCCGACGGCTATGAGGGTTCAGGCTTCCTGGGTTCCTCTCTTCCAAGGGCTTGCTTCTTTCCAGACTTAGGGTTTGTCTCTTCCAGAGCTTGCTTCTCTCTCCTCTGTGTGCTTACTTCCTGGGGCTTCAGCTTCAGACTTCAGCATCAAACTCCAACATCCAAACTCCAATGTTAGAAACCCTCAACTCTGTTTTTTGCCATGCCTTTTATCTGCCCTACAGGCACAGGAGATTTACCTGATTGCTTAATCAAGTGAACATCTGAATCCAATATAATCTGATATGCCCAGAAGAAAAGGTCAGTTTACAAACATAATCCAATATTTCTTTTTGGAATTAATCAATAATATCAAACTGCTACACATGGCAAGGCATGCACATGGCAGCATCTCCTGGTCTCTCCTTTCTCTTCCAGATTCTCTTGATGTTCAGCTTCTGCCTGCTCCCTTTGACTTTCCCGATGTCTGAATTTCATTCTGCTTATAAAGGACTCCAGTAATAGGATTAAGGCCCATCCTGATTGAGGCGGGCCTTACCTTAACTGAATAACCTACTTACAATGGGTTCAAAGTCACTGGAATGGATTAGGTTTAAGAACATGTTTTTCTGGGGTACATACAGCTTCAATCCACCACCCGTGGCTTTTTGGTCACATGCCAATGCACATGGTGGCATCTTCTTTCTCCAGGTTCCAAGTTCTGTTGACTTCCCGCTTCTGCTGCTCCCCATGACTTCCTCTCCCCACGTTTGCTTTCCTTCATTTATAAGGACTTCAGCCATATCAGATTAAGGCCCACCCTCATTCAGTTTGAGCATATTTTAATTAATACATCCAAATGTCCTGTTTACAAATGAGCTCACAGCCAATGGACCAGGGGTTGGTACCTGTGAATGTCTTTTCTGGGGGACATGATTCAGCCCCCAACAGATCCCTTCAACAACTCAGTGCTTCTTTTGTGGATGAGGTAACCAAGGTTGAGAAAACTTAAGTTTTATCTACAATTTAACAGCTAACTCATGGCCTGGCTGGAAATTTAACAAGACTCCAAGAACAGTGCTGGGTGATATCCACACTGTTTCACCTCTCTGGGCCTCCTCCATTTACTCATACCCAATGTATTTATTTAGGCCTCACTGCATTTCAAGCATCAGTGTAGGGGCTAAGGATTCAGCACGGAATGAGACAAACATCTTGTCCTCATAGAATTTGCCTTCCTCTGTGAGCCTCAGTCTTCTGATCTGTAAATTGGATAACTGGCCTGTCCAACATCAAGGTTCTATGATTCTATTAAAGTGTGAAAGTATTAAAGTCAAAGAGGAATTATAGGCTTTAAGGCGTCCTCCTAGGCGTTATCCTTTACCTACATGCCCTCAGCATCAACATACTAAAATTCAGCTGGGCAACTCCAGCATCACCACCATACAAAAATATCTTCCCTTATTTTTGTCTCATCAGTCAAAATGCCTGAATTTTCCCTCATACCACCCTCATACCCAGTCAGTACCTAATTCTCAGAAATTTTCCTCCCAAATTGTGTTATTTTGTGGTCATCCTGGCCATGGCTGCCCAGATTCAGGCTTTCATCTTCTCTTTTCTAGCCCAGAACTATCGAATAGTGGTAGTGATAACAGAGATGGTCTGTATCTGCACTGTCCAATACAATAGCCACTCTTCAAGTGGCTTTTGAGCACTCTAAAGGCAGCTAATGCAGCCAAGAAATGGAAATTTTAATTTTTTTTCCCATTTTAATTCATTTAAATAACTACACATGGCCAAGGTCTCCTTCTTGTACAACATTCAGCTGAACCATGGCAGGAGCTTTCTGCCTGGTTCCACCGGCTTCCAACTTGTACTAAAAAGTAATTTTCCTAACATCCAACATGGTGATCTTCCTAAAATGCAAATCTGATGGTATCTCTTCCACCTACCATAAGTCCTTTCTCTCAAAGATAAAGTCTGTGCTTCTAATTTGACTTACAGTCTCTTTGTGACTTAGTCATTTCTTGCTGAATCCACCAGCTTCCTTTTTTCCTCATAGTTATTGCTTGACCAGTGCAATAGTGACTTTCTTCATACCATCTCCCTACCTGAATGATCTCCTTCTCCTCCTCCTCCTTTATATTTCTACTCTTACGAATCTGTTAAGAATCACTTGGGAAGCAGATGCGGCTCAAGTGATTGGACTTCCATCTACCATAGGGGAGGACCCAGGTTCGATCCCCAGGGCCTCCTGGTAGAGGTGTGCCAATGTGGTGAGCCAGTGCCCATGTGGTGAGTCACACAGCAAGATGATGACACAACAAAAAGAGAGACGAAGGGGAGAGTCAAGGCAAGACACAACAGAAACCGGGAACTGAGGTGGGGCAAGTGACAGAGAACCTCTCTCCACATTGAAGGTTCCCAGGATCGAATCCCAGTGAATCCTAGAGGAGAAAATGAGAAGACAAAAAAAAAAGAGAGAGAGAGAGGGAGAAATAGACACAGAAGATCACATAATGAATGGACACAGACAGCAAAAACAGCAGGGTCAGGGGGAGGGGGGAGAAAGAAAAAAAATCACTTCATCTCCATTTGAAAACTTCCGTGATTTATCATCCCACCCAGGGCAAATATATATCTATATCTCACTCCAGTTAACCACATTGTTTTATCTGTCTGCTATTGCTGATGATGGTGGAAGGATTAAAAAAAGAAAAACAGACTGTGAGTTTCTTGAGGGCAAGGACCATTTCCTATTCATCTTTATAGCCTGAGAATTTAACATGGTTGGTAAGAACTAGGAGGCATTCAATGAAATTGAGTTGGAAAGAAGGATTTAACTAGATAATAAACATCTTTTCTGTTAATTGGGAATCTCAATTTTGTAGTCAATTTTTTTTATTTTTTTATTTTTTTTACCATTTGACAGCTAATAAACCCAAACTGAACATGTGTTTTGGGTGGCTTTTATATAAACAACTGGTATTTTTAATTTAGCTTCAACTACGCAAAATAAAGGCATTGTGTCTTCCCATCCTTGACAGATTGTTTCAATCAGCCAAATCAGGTTGTCCTTTTGCTAAAATGTCTGAATCTTTTTACATTGACTGATGATACAGCCATAGACATTTAAAGGCAGAAAACACCAAGTTCAGCCCCATCATTTTTTGGAGGAGGAAACTGTGCAACTATGCCCATGATTAGTCAGCAAGGCAGTGGTGGCTTCACTTGAGCCTGGGCTGTATATGGCCATTTTCTAAAAGTGTCCATCTGGGAGGAAAAGCATTTTTTCCCTAAATACTTTAAAGGAGTTTATTTAAAAAAAAACACACACAGCAACGATTTTGATGAGAATTCAAACAAAAGTTACAAAGTTGTGCTGCCTTTTGTACTTCACATCATGTCAGCTGGAAGTAGAGCGGGTCATCTGTCTTTACACCATGACCATTTTCAGTTGAAAGTGTGGGACGTCTGCCTTATCTCAGCAGCTCTGCCTTTGGGCTTCTATTCAGATGGTATCAGCTGGAACAAATAAGCTGAGATTGCGTTTGCTGGTTTTCTGTGCTAATCTCAAGAACAATTCCAAAACCTGGTTTGTCAGCAGCTGACCTGATACACACTCTGTGGGCATGTACATATTTCTCCTCACAAGAAAATCACTTTTTAAGCTTCTTGGAAGTTGATTACAATATGCTTTTTTCCTCCTCAAAACTAAGATGCATATCAGAATCTATCATTTTATGTTTTGAAATTTATTCTTAAAGAGTTAAAGAAGCTCATGAACACTGAGAAATAAATGGGGAAGGACCAACCAAAATGTATGTGGGGTATAATCCCCCAAAACACCCTGTCACTATGTGGTCAAAGCCAAATGATGGACTTCAGAATGATCCGATGAATTTGTTAAGTTTGGCTGATGAACTTGACTATCCAGGCTTCTTCCCAAATAATTTTTGTCTGAATTTTCTGACAAACAGAAATAGCACTAAGGACAGAATTTGCACTTTGAATAATTTTGTTATAAGCTCTAAGGTAGAGAAAATTTTTTGTGGGATCAGTCACTGAAAGGAAAGTCAAACTCCCTTGTGGTTCACACAAGCGAGGTCATTTGAACTCACTGTTCTTCTGCAAGCTCCCAAGAGCAGTTCCTCACCACCAACACCCTGCCATGAAACGGCCTCTCTGGGTCATTACTACGCTAGGTTTTGAACACATAGAGAAGGAGGACTGTATTTCATGAGCTTACAAGCTGGTGGGGAAGCCAAAAAGGAAGTAGACAATTACATTCAATAGCACTCATATTGATGCCCTTCTCTTGGTGTGTTTCCCTATCTAATTCTTCTGTTGACTTACAAGGATATTGTTTCCTCTGGGAATGCTGTCCCACCAGTGAGACTATGTGTTTGTCAGAACTCCTTTGGTTGCAAATGACAGAAACTCAACTCAACCCAACTTAAATGGAATTTTAATGACATTTTTGAGCTATAATTTACATAGAGTAAAACTTATATGTTAAGTACACAATTAAATGATTTTTTATAAATTTAGTGCTTTATGTAACCATCACTATAATCCCATTTTAGAACACTTCCATCACCCTTAAAAGGATATTTACTGATTCATGTATCTGAAATAGCAAGGTTTGATCTGTTGGCTAGGGGACTACATCAAAACTTGTTTCTGTTGGTTTCCTTCTCAGGCAGGCTCTTCCTGTACGTGGAGCACAGATGACCTCTAGCAGATCATCTACTATTTGAGTATCCACAGCAGAAAGCACATACTTCTTAGTCACTTGGCCCAGCCTAGGTCACATGCCCACCCCTGAGCCCATCACTTAAACAAGAGCATGTGATGTTTCCTTACCAGGCCTGAATCATATGCGTATCCTGGTAGTCAGGAGGCAGTGTTATCCTGGTTGTCAGAAGGCAGTATTATCATCACCAAACTGTCTGGTCTGAGAATGGGAAGAAATGGTTTTCCAAAGGAAAACTGGAGTTATTATCATTAATAGACAAAAAGGAATGGATGCTGAGCACACAAAACAATAGTTGTCCACTCCAACATGTAAGCAATGGTGCCTCTTTCTTTTCATATTCCCTACAGCTTATCACAGTGCCTCATTGTATATATATATACATGCTCAGGAAATATTCATAACTCGGGTATGGATTGACTAAAACTTAGAGCAGACCAAGAATGAGAGACATTGTGCTTCCTTATTTTGTTGTTTTGGAAATTAGGAAGATGATGAACATTTTTAAAGGCTAAGCCTTTGGATCTTATCTAAGAGGCCATATGTAAGCATGATGGTCAAAGAACGGCTGGATGGATATAGTATATTCCTTTCTTAGGGCTGCTGTAACAAAGTACCATAAACTAGGTGGCCAGAAACAACATAAATTTATTCTATCACAGTTCTGAGGCTAGAAGTCCAAAATCAAGATATCAAGAGGACCATGCTCCCTCTAAAACCCGTAGGGGAGAATCCTTCCTTGCCTCATCAAGCTTCTGCTGGTTGCCAGTGATCCTTGGCCTTCCTTGGCTTGGAGCTTTATCACTCAATCTCTGCCTACAGTGTTACATGACTCTTGTCCCTTGTGTGTCCTCTTTTCTTCTGGACACCAGCCATATTGGATTAGGGCCCACTCTAATTCTGTATGACCTCATCTTAATTTGAGAATCTCTGCAAAGTCCCTATTTACAAATAAGATCACATTGACAGGCACAGGGAATTTGGATTGCGATGTATCTTTTGGGGGAGCACAGTTGACCCATAACATGTAGGAACTCAAAAACAGGTTACAACAGATTCTTCAGATGTACAGGGTCTTTTAAATTCTATGTGAATTTGGTCTTTCTTACTATACTTCCTTAGATGAGTGACACTAGCAAATGACCTGGAATTAATTCAGGGATATAGTAAAAGCTGGCAAAGAACCTAGCTCACTGTAATTTATATTTGCAAAATATTTTTCAAACATAAGTGAAATTCTAAAATTTCACTTATGTTTTTGTGTTCAGTGAAAGATGAACCTAAAAATTCTAGAATCTTTGGAATAAAAAATTCAGTAGCAATGGATTTCTTAAAGAATATTGCTTATAGATATGACAGTTGAAAAAATGCAAAGGCACAACATATGTTTTCAAAGTAAATTTTACATTTAATTTCATACAAGGAAAATCATTCATGATAAATGTATAGCATCCATAGAAACTTTTTTTCTGGTGACTTTTTTATTTATTTATTTTTTTAATTGTCTTTTTTTTTAAAGATACATAGATCACAAAAAATATTAAATTAAAAAAAATAAGTGGTTCCCATATACCCCACCCCCCACCCCACCCTCACTCCTCCCATTGGGTGGGGCTCCACAGGCTAGGGTTGGGAGGACTGGTCAGATGGCCCAAGGAATTGGGGGAGCAAATAAACTTGGGAGAGTGCTGGGTGTGTGGTTGAATCTATAATGTTGAGAAAAATCTTTAGAAAATACAATAAGGAAGGGTTACCTTGTTTAAGGTGCTTAATGGGGGGCATCTGGCAGGCTTCTAGGGAGTGTGTAAGTACTCTGGTGACTTTTAAAGTTTTTTTTTCCTAACAGGAACTTCAAGAATGGCAAGATATTTCTTTTTTACACTTAATGCAATGTGACTATTGAGATGCTATAAAGAATTTGCAAATTAGGTTGTAAATAGCAATGATGAAAGCATTAACTCTCTTAGCCATGTTTCCTAAAGTGCACTTTACATTATGCTACAGCTAGATATTAAAAAAAAAAAAAAAAGCCTGAATTCTTATTTAAAATGTCCAGTTTCCTATTTTCCAAGCACGGTGGTATAATTGTAGCTCTAATTTATGGCTTACACTGTAGGATTGCTGATTAATTATACAGACCTCCTGATGTTTTATATTCTTTTCAACTTTTTTTCCTCTGTATTTGACCACTACAAAGTGGATATCCATAAATCACTTATTATTCAGATTACCTCATTTTAGAAAAAGAATTTGCTCTTAACATCAGATTTTTTCATATAACACAGTAACGTATAAATGTTAATAGTTATTCTGTTCCTTATTTTTGGACTTAATACACACATTTACACACAAGCACAGATGCTCAATACCTCACTTTCTTCTAGGCAAACACACAGTAGGCACACACAAACTCAAAGAAAGCTTCTAATAAGTTTCTTATCTGACTCACATAGTCTACCCAAGGCAAATATGTCTAACAATTCTGTGTCATTTGACCTGAAATATTTTGAACAAAGCATTCTTTGCTAGGAATGATATTAGCCAGTCTAGTTTTTCTAATGTTTTTAGATAGTCAATTTGAATAAATCATTGCAGTAGATTCTTGAAAATAATTGTAGCACATTTGTTTTTTGCTTGAAGTTAGTAGTGTATTCAGGATTACTCTATTCCTTTCATCATTATTTTGAGTTTGGCATTTATACAAAAGTTTCATTTACCAGTTTTTCCTGGTAAATGCTGATTATTAGAAGATTTGCCAGAAAACTCTTTTATGCATGTAAAGTAAAAGTATGTTCAAATATGATCCTGTCCTTGCCTTAGCTTTAACTAGGTTAGGTTCACAGTGCTCTTCAATTCCCACACCCCACCTTTTGTGTCCCTATCAAACTCCCTTTATCATTGGCATATCTAAATTACTATCTTCTCCTGGACCAAGACACCTTTAATTATAAGAGTTTCCTGCTTCTTTCTTAAGCTCTTCACTTTTTCTGTCATCACCTTCCCCTTAGAATTAGGAAAAGGTTCTTGCAGATTTGGGCTATTAAATAGGTGAGGACCCATATATCAGTTCCTTAAATGTCCTGTCATCATGAGAATTATTTATTGGAACCCATTATCTGTGTGACTTCATAGTTCTTTTTAGATGGTTTGTCTGAAAAGAATAAAGACTCTAACTTGAAAAGAAATAGCTTTCTTTGCAATCTAGCAGTAAAAAAAATCTCTAAAGATCCAGGTCTTTTTCTACATTTTTCACATGTTGCCTGGTTGGCTATTTGATGAGAAAAGACAGAACTCAGGTTGATCATGAAGATTTTCCCTGTGCCAAATAGACCTGAGGGTACAGAGCCCATAAAAAATAATTCCCTCGGGAAGAGGACACCCAGGTATTAGCTTTAGCACTTGGACTTCTTTACTGAGATATCTAGAAAATAGGTATAGTTTAGACATCTTTATGAGTAAAAATGTTACTAACATCTCCCTTTACCCCAGGACAATGATTTCTCTTTGCAGTTTTGTGACATGGGAATTTAGGGAGCTTGTAACCTTTCAAAAACAATGTGCATGATTGCATTTTTTGGGAGAATGTTATAATTTCCTTCAGATTCTTAAAGGAATCTCTGACCTCCCATTCTTACCCCTCCACAAACCAAAAAAAGTTAGAAATCAGGGTCCTTATCCCAAGAGGTATGACCAATGTCTATAGATTTCTCCAAACCAAAAATTTGAATCCAATAATTAATATATTGATAATGTATCCGTTTCATATAAAAGACTATGGAATGATAAGGGGACATAAAGAAGCATAACACCTGGGCCCTTATTTCTGGAAATCCTTTGGATAGATGGGATGGGATGATGCTATATGGAGGCAGTATATGATAAATGTCCTGTTAGTGGGATGGGCCTCCACAGAAGGTCATGAATTGGCAGTAATGGAACCTGCCCGACACAGATGATGGCCTGCTTGGTTGGAATGTTGTAGAAATTTGATCAAAGGAGTTTGATCATGGAAACATGGTTGAAATGGATGTATGTTTCATGAAATATAAGACTTGCACCTCTGCCAGTACTCATATAGTCTTATCTATGCAACATAAATATATAATATACAGACAGTACATGACACTAAACCACATAGTTCTCTTTCACTCTGAGTACATCAAAGGGGAGCTCAGTTTGGTCTGGACATGTCTTAACACTTTTGAAACCCTGAGCAATTGCCATTTTACTAAAAAAAAAAAAAAAAAGTCCCAGTCTCAGAATCCAGGCAAGCAATGCTACCTAGCTAGACTGTAATAACTTAAGCACGTTTTTGTCATACAGAACTTTAGGATTATTACTTATTTCTGGCAAGTGATATTGGTTTCCATCTACTATGGTGATTTATTCAATTACTTTAACTTTACAATTTGAGTCATTTAAAGATAATATTAAGTGGCTATTTATTATGATAATGTTTAAAATTATAATAATTGCAGCAAGCTTTTATTGGGTCTTCACTGTGCACCACCACAGTTCTAACTATTTTACAGGTATTATAGCATTTAACCTTCTCAAAAACCCTATGAAGTAGAGGTGCTTTTATTATTGCCACTATTTTAGAGATGGCAAACTGGAGCCCAGGAGAATTAAGAGACTTTCCCAAATCACATGTCTAGAAAACACTGGGGCAAGGTGACAAGCTATCTGGTCATACATGAATATGGCAGAAATCGTGGACTTGGAGGGGAGGTCAGGAAAGCCTGACTCCTGAGTTTCTATTCTGCAGAAAGCAAAGATGGTAAGTGGGCATGGCAGCGAGGGATTTCTCCATGCTACAGAATGAATTTTAGCTGGACTTTGTCAGTGGGTTTGTATCGTGCTGGGTGCATGAACTGAGAGATTCCACTTTGATTCCCTTTCTTAGTAATGTTATAAAGTTCTGGTATGAGGGGTTGAAGCAACAAGCCATGATCCTGCAATTACCAAAGATTTGAGAATGGGGTACACAGTAAAATTAAAACTCTTCTTTTCTAGTATGACAAAACACTCTTTGCTTTTTGTGTTAATAGAAGCCTCCTCTGCTTACTAAATTATATAATCTGTACAGTGAACCTCCTTTTCTAATTAATAATTAATATAGTCTTCTAGGCATTTTAGTTACCTAGAGGTAAAGGAATCTGTGATTTCAACTTTCAGTTATTTTTTATACATTCGTTACTTTTCCTTTTGCTTTGGATTTCAGACATAAGCGGGGACACAAATTCCTCAATATTAAAAAAAAATTTTCGATAAATGAAATTAGAAAAAATATTTAATCATTTATATCATCTATATGGTGGGCCTCCTTTTCTACTTAAAAATTAATATTGACTTCCAGGCATCTTAGTTTCTTAAGGGTAAGGAATATTTGGTGTTTTCACTTACAAGCTGATTTTTAACCACTCTACTTTTGCTTCTGTTTTCAGATATTAGTGTGAACTCAAGTTTCTCAATATTCAAAAAAACGGTATCAATGTATAAAATTAGAAAACAAAAAGAAAACATATTTAATCATAGCCAAAGGTCTAATGATAAATTTAAAGAAAACATTGTGGTTATACTGGTTTTTCCTTCTTGCTTTATTTCCTTACTTAACTCTCAAACACTGCAGGATGGCTTGGTGGACAGAGTACAGGGTTGGTAGTGAGCCCTGAGTGTGAAACTCTGTGCTCTCCCTTATTAACAACCTCACCTTGAGTACTTTAATTTACCTCTTTGGAATACAGTTCTCTCACCCAGAAAATTGGGATAATAATGCTTTTCAGGGTTGTTGTGTACATTAAATGATAAAATAAATGTGAGCATCTAACAGAACATGATAGTATACTGTAGGTGCTTAATAAACCTCCTAAGCACCTCACCATGCTGAATATTTAACTTAATATGTTTAAAGCTATTCCTCTGGGGTTTTTGGTCCATTTCTGTCCATGTCTTCATTTTTATTTCCAATTATTTCCATAGGGCTGAACTTGGTTCTTATACTATCACCAGATATTCTAGTATCCTAAGAGGTTTTTATATAGAACTTCATGGTGCTTTTTATTTTTATTTTTTTGTTTTGTTTTGTTTTTTTAATTATTTTTCAATTTATTTCTCTCCCCTTGCTTTCTGTGTCCATTCGCTGTGTGTTCTTCTGTGGCTGCTTGTATTCTTGTCAGCGGCACCTGGAATCTGTATCTTTTTGTTGCATCATCTTGCTGCATCAGTTCTCCATGTGTGCGGCACCACTCCTGGGCAGGCTGCACTTTTTTTGTGCTGAGCGGGTCTCTTTACTTGTGCACTCCTTGTGTGTGGGGCTCCCCTACATGGGAGACATCCCTACGTGGCAGGGTACTCCTTGTGCACGTCAGCACTGCGCGTGGGCCAGCTCATCACACAGGTCAGAAGACCCTGGGTTTGAACCTTGGACGTCCCATGTGCTAGGCAGACGCCCTATCTGTTGTGCCAAATCCCCTTCCTGTCCTTTTATTTTAATAATGAGTTTTCTCATACAAAAATTATATTATTTATTAGGATGCTTTGATAAAAGTATGTAGAACTATAGAAAATAAATGTATTACCTTTGTATCCCTTCCCCATTCATCTTTGCAACACCTCATAGATTTATATCAAAATTATCTTAGATCATAAGCTCCCTAGAATAAAAGTATTGTGAATCTTGTATTAGTGGGGACAGAGATGATTTTAGGTAGAAACATGTCATTTATTTTATTTCATTTCCTTTTCCCCCCAACACCATCCCAAACATGGTGTTTTCAATGTTCTGTGTTTACCATGTGAATAAATATAGCTACAAGTTTTAACTGCCAAGAAAAGTATTTCCCTAGCCCATCCATGCACTGTATCACAAGGAATAATTAAAATTAATTCTACAATCTTCAATACTCATCTAGCCCAGGGCAAATAGTTCTTTCCAGGTTATTTTATAGAGCTTTCAAAATTGCTGTTCAGAAGAAGTTAGACCTGGATCAAACCAGGTTAAACAACAAGAGTTTATTTTCTCTTTCAGCAGTGCTTCAGGCAAGGGCAGTAGGCTCTGAACTGCTGTTCTTTAGGCGGACTGAAATACACAGGTTGTTCAGCAGTTTATTAAACCTGAATCTTACGACAGAAAGCAAATTATCTCTTTGGGAACTTTGTCACTGGGGTGTCTGTTCAATAGCGATGTCTATTTCTGCCACAGAGACTCTACATGGAAAGATCAATGATGGGTTTACCTGAAATTGCCCTTGGAGTAAGTCTCTTCCCATTGACATTCATTTAAATTTGAAATTCAAAACATACTTTTTCCTTAAGATGGGAGGAAAACCATCTTCATGGACTTTCAGTAGACTGTTTATAAACTACTTTACCACAAATTAATCTTTCTATAATTCAGGGTAATTCACCACCTCCAATCAGGCTCAGAATTGCCACCTGTCATTTGAAATTAAATATGAGGACTTAGGCAAAATCCAATTAAAAGTTAAAATACCCTCTGGATTTTATTAAATAGTCAAAAATATATTATGTGAAATATGAGTATGGTAAAATTGCATATATTAAGACCTTTTTCTTTGAAGCAGAACAAATATAAGTTAATACTACAAAATGTTAATATCAGACAAAAAGGAGTGAGTGGAGGAGACCAGACTCAGAGTGCTGCATATTGTATGAGTCCGTTATGTAGAGTGTAAGTATAGATCAATTTATAGATATGAAATTAGATTGGTGGTTATGTAGGGCTGGGGGATGAATGCTAGGAGGTATGGAGTCTTTTTGGAGTAATGGAATTGTTCTGAAATTTTTGTGGTGATGAATATACCACATTGTGATTAGGCTAAAGGTCGATGACTGTACACTTTGGATAGAGCATATGGTATGTGAATATATCTCAATAAAATTGCTTAATAAACCAAGAAATAATTGTGCAAGAAGAGCCAGAAATAGAGGCTATGCACAGCAAGGGAAACAGAAATTGAGAGGTGAGAAGTTTTCTTGTTTGTCTGTTCTTTGTTTATTACCATTACTATTGAAATAAAGAAAATGCTCTAATAGTGATTGAAGTGATGAATGCATAACTATGTGATTATACCAAATACCATTTGATTGTACATTTTGGATGAATTACATGCTTTATTAATAAGTATCAATAAAATTGATTTGTTAATGATAGATAGATAAGTAGATAGATTGTCAAAGAAATTCAACGCAAAAGAAGCCCTTTTTTCCCTTCAGAGTGATCTTTCCATGTTATTTGCTATCAGGGTAGGTCAATGTCTGCAGCACACAAAGCCAATTAAATTGCTGAGCTTTTCTTATTTCTCACCTGGCACAAAGCCAGGGGCATCTCTACTAAGTCAGTATATATTCAATTCTCTGTCACAGACTAATTCTCCTGTTCATAGGTTGAATGTACAGATCTTTATCTCCATCTGTTCATTGTCACCTCTTCACTCCTCCAACATTTTGGCTATTTCATGAGTGTTATATTCCAAAATTACATTGTATACCGGTTGCCTAAAGAATAGGTAAGATAACTGCCTCTTTTTAAGAAGCAGTCCACTTTCCATGCAGAAACTAGTTGGTCACCATTTTGGTATAGATCCCGTCTATCTAATTTTGGCTGTGATTTTAATAGAAAAATAAATAAAAATTAATTGGCCAGAGTGAAAGGCAAAGGAATGAATTGGAGATCTAGTTTAACAAATAAACAGCTAGGGATATGGAAAGAATTTTGAAATTGCAGGCAGGCCTTATTTTTTTTCCCTTATATTAGACCATTCTATTTTTGCACATTATCCATTACCACCCCAAACCTGTCCTTCGTGCTGCACATTTGATTGTTCATATATAAGCTGAAGAGAAGCCATTTCAAGTCTCTGCCAGTTGCTGCTAAGGACAAAGGCCAGGCCCCACCAAGGCTGGGAGCAGATTGACTAGCACGCATGTGAGCCGGTGCCTGTCCTGTGGGAGCGAGAGTGCTCCTCAGCCTCACTGCCTGCCCCCATCCTCTAGGGCCTGCAAGTAAACCCCAAAGCTGCTTGCTCATCCAGACCAACAACCCTTGTGGTTTCCTCTGCTGACACCCAAGTTCCTGTCCTACTTCATTGCCTTATTCTCTCTCTCTGGTATCTCTGGGGTAGAAGATAGTGAAAGAGGAGGAAATTGTGGCCGTAAGCTACAAAGACTGCCCAGAAGCCCTGCTCCACTTAGTCAGCATATCACCACGGTTTGAAGCAAGGGGTTATGATCTCAAATGCCCACAGGAGCCATGGACAGATGGGAGCTACAAAGCCTCCTGCTCTCCAGGATCCTTTTGCTCAGAGATGTGTTGCCAGTATTGCCCTATCTTCTCATTTGTCAAGAACAGCCAGGAGTGGGTTTTATATGAAAGTATTGGATTAAAAGTCAACTGTGCAGAGAAAACACATCTGTGGCTAGGCCGTCCTTCCTCGGCTGACAGACACCTGCCCGGTCCTGTCCTCCCTCCGGAAGCCTGGGGGATGCATGGCTTGGGGACGCCTGCCTTCACTGCCCTAACTGTAGGGCAGAACCAGTGGCCCTGTGGCCAGCAGGGCCTCCTGCCTGGGACCGGCCCTCCTGTGAAACCTCCATCAGCCCATCAGGTATTTAGAGCTGAGAAGTAGCACTACTTAACCATATCCAGGATTTTAGAATAAATTTTAGCTCTCAGGAAGGTTAACCTCTCTTCTAATATGTAAATCCATTTGTTTCACTTTCGGGCCATCCGCATTCAAGCATATTTTCTGGAACCTATCATGTATAAAGGAAAAGAGAAACCTGTTAAGACCCTTGAGATGTTTTAAATTTCACATAATGTTAAATGAACTTTGGAATCCCCGATCTAGCAATACTAAAAATGATTTAAAATCTAGCCGAATTAACAATTTGAAACTACCATTGTGTGTGTGTGTGTGTGTGTGTGTGTGTGTGTGTGTGTGGAATGGAAGTATTGTTACTCAATTCCTCTTTTTGCAGAAGAAGAGAAGCAGTTTTTCTAAGTTATATTCTAAGGGATTTACTAACAAGGGAAGTTTTTCCTTACGACTCAAGGGCAGGTAAGGATAGGCTGCCTCCCTCACCAGCAGTTCTGCTTCTGTGAATAACTGCTCAGAAAATCACAGGTCGCCATTTTGAGATAAACCTCCTCTTCAGGGTGATAGAATATTGTGGAGTTGGCAGCTTTTGTCATCTGCTCCTCAAGCCCCCAAAAAGGAAAGATCAGCATTTTTAAAGGTCTCATATCCCTAGACTAGTTTTGATTTATAGGCCTGACAAGGTCTGCTCTTCAATGGCTGCAACCCAGAGCCCCATATTAAGAAAAAATATTCCATTTATCTCATAATTCCAGATATTCTCCTATCCTCTATGGATCTGAAATTTCCCAATGACAATGGAGAACCAACTGCCTCTCTGTGTTATAGGTAATTTACTATGTTATAAATTAGATGATCTGTTTCCATGTAAGGAAAATTAAGTCCTGTGTCATGCTTTTATTTTTACTACTTGCAGCTTTATCATCTTGACTTTTCTCTGATACTGTCAATGATTTTCTTAAAAGCCTACAGATAGGTCAGGGCTAACCTAAGTGAGGGACAGATGACATTTTCAATCCTTTTTATCTAACTCTATCACTGTTCATGAGTATTAGGAAGAGCTCAAAGCTTAATATCAAGCTAATAGTTACAGGTCATTTCCATAGTCTTAAATGGGGAAAATAAGATAAAATGGAGTATAAAAGAAACTTGGAAATCTCATCAAGAAATAAAATGTAGGGAAGTGGACTTGACCCAGTGGATAGGGCATCCGTCTACCACGTGGGAGGTCTGTGGTTCAAACCCCAGGGCTCCTTGACCCGTGTGGAGCTGGCCCACATGCAGTGCTGATGCGCACAAGGAGTGCCGTGCCACGCAAGGGTGTCCCCCGCTTAGGAGAGCCCCACATGCAAGGAGTGTGCCCCGTAAGGAGAGCCGCCCAGCGTGAAAGAAAGTGCAGCCTGCCCAAGAATGGCACCGCACACAGGGAGAGCTGACACAACAAGATGACGTAACAAAAAGAAACACAGATTCCCATGCTGCTGACAACAACAGAAGCAGACAAAAAGAAGAACACGCAGCAAAATGGGCACAAAGAACAGGCAACTGGGGCAGGGGGCGGGAAGGGGAGAGAAATAAATAAAAAATACATCTTAAAAAAAAAAAGAAAGAAAATGTAAATAAAACTATCCCTGGACTAGATTCAGGTACTATATTCATGAAAAAAATGGATATAGAAAATATTAATTGAAAAACTTTTTATAAGTTGGTATAGGGTCCAAATGCAAAGAATTAGAGTGCTTAGATAGTAATTTTGTGTTGCGTTTCAAAAATTCTTTGAGTTAGTTCAAATTAACACACTAAGGTCAAACGCTGGTTTTCAAATCATTCCTAGCACATAAATTTCCCTTAATATCAATTAAAAGCAACGGGTAATTTTGTGTACCTAACTCTTAAATTCAGAAATAAAGCCAAAGTGTGATACAGCTGTTAATGAGGGAAGATCAGGCCAATTTTTTCATGCTCAGAACTTTGTGGTAATCCCTCCACAATAGAAAGAGTTCATCAGTTTTCAGTCAACAAATTCTATAGATATAACCATCACAATATTTGCAGAATCCTCTCTACTTTTACTGCCACTGTCACCTGAATGGGCTCAGTAATTTCCTTAAGAGATTGGACTCTTCCAATTGTAAGTGCTGAAAACCCAATTTCTAGTATCTTAAATTATTGTTATTTAACTGGGGCATCCAAGACATGGTATTGACTTTAGATATGAATAGAAACGGGCTCGAAGATGTCAGAAGATCTTTCCCTCTCTCTTTCTCTCTCTGTCTTTAGGGCTCAGTTTATCTTCTCTTGCTTCCTTAAGACATACTTCATATAGCAGACAAGATGGCTACCAACAACTTCAGATTCCCATCCTCCAAATTTAACTATCCCAAGAAGAAAGAGATTTTTCCTCAAATCGTTCCTGGTTTTGCTGGCATGTCTATCTCTAACCCAATCATTGTAGACAGAAGAAAAGGATCCCTGACTGGCCGTGCCTGGGTTCCTGCCCATCTTTATCACTAGATAGTATGGAAAATAACTTCCCCACTGGAAAAAGAAATAAACCTTCTACTGTGCACTTATAGAAATGTGTGCCCTGTGTTATATAATATATTGGCATTATTTCTAAATATGTAATCATTTAAAGTCCTCCTTTATTATGAGTAACTTCAGAAGGTAAACTATAACTTTCACATCTCTATGTCCCCAGTGACTAACACAAGACCTAGTACACAGGAAGCCTGTAGGAAATATTTGTGAATGAATGGGCCCAATTTTTTATCCCCCTTCTATGACTGTTTACTGTCATCTGGATTCATCATTAAGCATAATAATGTGTTGTAGGATTTCAGAGGAACAAAACTATTCAGCAGTCATTTTACTCTTAATATAGTCCTTTGTAAATATTTGAAACCGTGGGTCCAGGAAGGTGCAGTTTCACATCCTAGAACATTTGGCTAATGCACTTGAATGGTGCATTGTATGTGCCAGACACTGTCCTAAATACTATACATCTTCACAACAACCTTATGAGACACAGATACTTTATTTTTTCATTATCGCAAATAAGGAAACTCAGATGCAAATAAATTAACTTACTTAAAGTCACACAATCTTTACGTGGCTGTAGCATGATTCCAGCCCAGTTTAGTTCCTGACTCTATGTTCTTCATCCCTACCCTGTATTGCTTGGATAAGAAAGTGGCTGAGTTTCACAAAAGAACAGTTTCCCCAACTTCATATTATCCCCATATTGGAAGAATACACAGTCACAGCAATATGATATGATTTAAGGAAGGCTACAGTAATTTACTCTTTCCGCAAATAATCTCCCTCACTGATGTTCTCTGTTGTCTGGAATTCTCACATTAGATGCTTACCTCTTTTAATCACCTCTTTCTCAAATAACAAAAGAGGATTAAAACACTAAGCTGGGGAGTGGGTGTAGCTCAGTGGTTGAGAGCCTGTTTCCCATGTACAAGATTCCGGGTTCAATCCCCGGTACCTCCTCAAAAATGAAAACAAAAACAAAACAAACAAAAAAAAGAAAACAGTAAGCCAGTGTTAGAAACTGAAATTGTAAAAGTGAATAGTAACATAGTTTGCTAAATTACGTTGTCATTTTATAAGTCCCACAGGGAATTAGATAGGTAACCTTTGAGGAGAAAGGGTAAAAAGAGCCTTGTCCTAAGATTGTAGTTAATGTGGTATAGTAGTTAAGGTTCTCCAGGGAAACAGAACCTATAGGAGAAATATTATGAGATTAATACGGGAATTGGCTCACATGACTATGGGGATGGGCAAGTCCAAATTCCGTAGGGAAGGCTACAAGCTGGGAGCTCTGATGAAGGTTTCTGTGAATACCCCAGGAGAAGCTGGCTTGCTGAAGTTGAGATGCAAATTCTCTCTTCTGACTGCTGAAATCATCACTTCTCCTTTTAAGCCCTTCAGTTAATTGGATAAGACTTCTCTCTTTGCTGAAGGCATTCTCCTTTGTTGATTGTAGGTGTAATCAGCCATAGATACAATCAACTAATAATTTAAATCCATGAAATATGAACACAGGATATTTGAAATCATAACCTGGCCAAGGTGACACATGACCTTAACCATCACATGTGGGATCTAGATCCCACAGTTGGAGTAGCAAAATTATGTTGGATGTTGGGTACCTTCTGTGCAGTCAAGATACCAAAAGTTAGAAACAGAGAAAGAAATGACATTTGAAAAAATACTTATTGAGTACTTTACAGTTAACTAACAGAATTTGCGTGTATCTTTTCTCACTGAGTCATTATAGTGTCCTGTAAGAATGAAAAGGAAATCTCACTTAGACCAGTAGTTCTCAAATGGGAGTGGTTTGTGGCCCAATAGATCATCTGGCAATATCTGGGGGCATTTTTCATTGTCACTTGGGAAGTGGGTGATAATACTGGTTTCTAGGTCAGGGGTACTGCTAAACTTCCTTCCCAAGACAAAGAATTATTGGGTCCAAAAATGTCTGTAGTGCCAAGAGACCTGGCTTAGAGCATAAATTATTTGGCCAACATCATACATTTAATAAATATCAGGGTCAATGCCAAAAACCAGGTCATCTGATGAAAAATCCTTACTTATTTTATTATTTAAATCCTTTGGCATTATACAAGGTGGTACAAAAGATGCTTTAGGTTTTTGGAATTGCAAGGATACCATTTTACATGGTAAAAACTATTAATAGGCCCTTGTACTTTGAAAGAGTTAACTCACCCCTCAGGTGTTTAATATTCCACAGGCCTATATCATATCATTGAAGATGACTCCAGATTCAAGACACAAATGTCACTTTACATGTTGAGTTTACATATGTCAACATTTCACAATTCCTAACAAATTATTTTATAAGTAGGAATATGATTAACTCCTTTAAAGCTATTTTTGTTATCATATAAAGGATTTGGAAGTTTAGAATGATTATTGAGACAAATATGATTTGATCACCACTCTATTTTTGTCAGCACATCTGTTCTTTGGCAAATGAGGTATCAAATGGATCTTTACTGAGCAAAGGTTATGTGGTTATCCGTGGTGTGAATGAACAAAGGGCCTCCTTGTCTCAATCCCAAAAAATTATTCGGGATAACTTACATAGTTTTCATATTGATTTAAGATTGTCAAAAGTGATACTTGAAGTGCAAAAGAATATGATCAAATTACCATATTAAATTATTGTAGAAAGGTATTGTCCTGTTTTTTTCCCCAAATGTAATAATGACTAAATAAGAGGACATAGTTTTAAGAATGAAAGAGCACTAGGATCTAATGCCAGGAAGCATGCTAGGAATCTCACAGATCCTATCTTTTGTAATTCTTACTATCAACCTTATTATCAATTCTTACTCTGATTGAAATCAGTAGCTCCATTTTATAGATAAGAATGCTAACATTTAGAAATTTAAGCAAGTTACCTCTGACTCTACAGCTAGAACTGACAACTGGAATTTGAACCCACATCCTTCCGACTTCATCCTCCGTGGAGTTCTTCCCACCACAACATGCCTTCTCATCAGACTGTCAAGATCCTGAAATAGGTCATTAGGAAGGCTGTAGCTACTCCATCCCTCAAGACCTGGAAGGAGAGTGTATGGAGCATCTATGACCCGGTGTCTTTCAGTCTTCACCTGTGGTTTTAAAATACTAAGCCAAAGGCTCTATTACATGAAGCTCTGCCCCTCCCAGCCCCCTCGTTTCACAGATCTGAACAGAAACTCTTTTAAGGCTGGCACTGGTACCATGTGGTTCTGCCCTCCTGAGTGATTACAGCACATTATCAATTTTTATCTTATGTGGCATTGGTGGGAGAAAGTGGCCATGGTGGCTGCTGGGGGTAGGGAGTGGGAGGAAGAGATGTGATGTGGGGGCATTTTCAGGGGTTGGAATTGTCCTGGGTGGTGCTACAGGGAGAGTTACTGGACATTGTATGTCCTCCCATGGCCCACTGGGTGGACTGTGGGAGAATGTGGGCTATGGTGTGGACCACTGACCATGAGGTGCAGCGGTGCTCAGAGATGTATTCACCAAATGCAATGAATGTCTCATGATGATGGAGGAGGTTGTTGTTATGGGGGAAGGAGTGGGGTGAGGGGGGTGGGGGGTATATGGGGACCTCATATTTTCTGCATGTAACATTAAAAAAATAAAGACAAAAAAATTTTTAAAACCTTAAAATAAAATAAAATAAATTTTTATCTTAGAATATTTATCTTCTTGTTCATTCACTCGAAAAATATTTATCAAGTGCCCAGTGTGTGCTATCCTGTATACTGTATTCAGGGGACTCCACGGAAGACAAACACAGTCCCTGCCCTCAGGGAAGCTAATATCCCATGTAGTGAGGCAATTAACAAGGGAACCAATAAAACTTTCAGACAGCATTTCATGTGAAGAAATAAAGTAACTGCTGAGAAAGAGACTAACAAGGAGATCCACTTTAGAGCTGAGAAGCAGGAAAGCTCTCTAAGAGAAGGTTCCATCAAAGCCCAGGTGGGCCATCCCCAGTTATGTGCAGATGTAGGGGAATGAGACTCAAGGCAGGCAGAATAGCAAGTGCAAAAGTTTGAAACGCTCAAGGACCTTGCAGAAGGCCAATGTGACCAGAGTTCAGTGAAGTGGGGAGCATCAGAATGAAATAAAATAGACCAGAGAAAGACAGAAACCAGATCCCCATTAGGCCTCTTAGGCCCTAGAAAGGGATTTATCCTGAGTTCAGTGGGGAGCCAAGGAAGGCTCTTTAAGCCAAGGGAGTGTTGTGATCTGATTTATATGTTTAAAAGATCATCTGGCCACTGAGTGAAGGATGGATTTGAGGGGCAAGAGTAGAAATAGGCAGATCAGTTAGGAGACTGTCTCGATGGGCTAGGCAAGAGGGAGGGGATAAAAGAGATGGGGAAAGGCAGGTAAACTTGCAATATATAGTAGAGATTGAACAGACATTGACCTTGAATGAGCCATCTGTGTGCATTTTTAAATTTCTCCGACTAGTCACTAAGGCTACATGTCTTACTCATTTTTGCATCTTTCTGGCACAGGCATATTGAAAATCAAGTTCTCTAAAATCATTCCATTCCCAGCTTTTGCGTCTGTTAGCAAAAGCATTTCCTTCCCACCAGATAGTAGATATTTGTCCCTAACTGTGGAGTCAGAGATGTGCCATCCATATTTGCTGTTTTGCCAAAGTCACACCAAGTTGTGGAATATTTTAATTTTTTTAAGTTCTTGCATCTCATTAAAAATATATTGGCTGACATATTTCAGAACATAAATAGGCCTCATTTCATTTGCACTGCTCATCTGAGGAAAAAACCCTTTCAATGAAAATGCCTAAAGTGGTCAATTAAGGGATATTTTTCCTTATCCCTTATTAACAGTTTTAAGACTATCAGTGATCAACAATAAGCCTTCCCTTTGCATAATGTGGCTAATGCTACCAAAGAGAGAGGAATGATTACAATCCATCTAATAATTCTAAAATTACTCCAACTGAATGTTGAGACCATATTATCAAGAAAAAGTATTAAAAGTACTAGACACTTCACATGTCCTAATTATATTTATACTTATGTGTACAAACATCCTAAATAAAGATGAGGACAGTCAAATGATGTAGCCATGATTTATAGTTTGAAATATGACAATGAAATCATTTCCAGTGAGTCACATGGGTTATACTTACCATTTGTGATTTATTTGCTTTGATTTTAGAATTACCATTTCAGAAGATGGAAGCCTCAGAATCATCAATGTAACTAAATCAGATGCTGGGAGTTACACCTGCATAGCCACTAACCATTTTGGAACTGCTAGCAGTACTGGAAACTTGGTAATAAAAGGTAATGACTAACCGAAGTGCTCATATCAATATATGTACCCTTATTTCTAATAATGTAATCTATAGAAGTGGCATCATTCATATTAATATGTACAGATATCACTATACTGTGAAATTAATTCATCATGGCAAACATGATATGATTAATAATTCTTAGAGAACTGTGGGTAATGAATATGATTCAAAGGCTATCTTATTTGAAAATCATCCAATACAATTTTGAGAATTACAGCCATTGTACCTATTGTAGTATTGTAACTAATGTTATCTTCAATCCTTTAATTAAATTTCTTTCAAGTCTCTATAAATTTGAAATTCATGTCTAGGAACACTGTGCTAACAAATTAAAAACCCAAGACTCATATACTATTTTTAGCAAACATTGTTTAAACAATGACATTGGGTGATTTTTTTAAAAGAGCTGCCCAGGTTATTGAGAGATATAAATATGAATCATTATATTGATAAAGGGTCTTGCTCACCTCTATGCTTTGCTTTAGTCAAACAGCCAACACTGTCAGTTTTATGGAAATAAAATTTTCCACCTACTTTAGCCTAGGCGTTTTATTCTTTATGACAGAAAGTCCTTTAAGTTCTTGGTTTTAGTGAGGCCTTTTCCAATACTAGGTTGATGGGCTGGGCTGGAAGTGTTAAGTAAGAGTTGTGAAAGATGAGATCTTAATTTACAATCATTTGCATTTCTGTCGCTTTATATCTTGTAAAATCCTAAGATTTTTAGTTGAAGGGATCTTGGAGGTGTTGTGCCTGAGCTAAGGAAGAGGAAGGACTTGAACCCAGGAATCTTGATTTTATGTTCTTGATTCTTTCTACTACACCAAGAGATATTTTTCACCCATTTGTCCTCTTTCTAAGTAACAAATACAGATGGGTCATATCATAATATTTCCTTCTGGCTCATTTGGAGTACCCTCTTGAAGTAAGGGAGCCTAAGGTAAATAAAATGTCCAAAAAGAATATGTGCATCGTTTTTAATTTAAAGAAGGATAAAAATCACCTAATTTTGTATTCCGGGTTCACTGAAAGTTGGAAAAGTGTTACCAGTTTGGAAATTCTTTTTATCATGAACGGACTTGTCTATGCAGATAAACATTCAAAGGTAAGAAGTAAATCTATTTCAGTCTTTTCATTATTCACTCAGAAAATAGCACTGAAGTATAACTGACTATGTATTTACTCTATTTCAGAGTGAACTGGAAAAGGGAGTAGATAATATTTGCCAAACGATAATCCAGCTAGAGGTTTTTGCTAATATGCTGTGTATCTCAGCTGCAAAAGGAATCGGAGTCTTCCAGGGGGATCAAGAGAGAACTTCAGGTTTAGGAGCTGGTTTGTGACAGAGCTGGGACCTGTTAAGGATCACATTTATAGATTATTTGATTGTTATGTAGAGATGGGTGTTGCTTAGAGAACAGTCTTTGGGAGTGATTAAGGGGGCAGGGTTTAGAGTCAGGGTTCTGAGTCTGAATCTCATTTCCCCCAGTTACTAGTTCTGTGACCTTGGACGGGGTAATTTACCTGCATGGGGAGAGTTGCCTGTGTTGACTTTATAGGGTTGTTTTGATGACTAAAGGAGATAATTCGTTTTAAGTGCTTAGGTTGGTACCTGACACCAAAGAAACATTGGTCATTGTTTTGTTGTAATATGCATATATTCTAATTCATATTGAATTGAACAGGAAGTTTATGCTCCCAGCACATTAGAATGATTAACAAAGAGAAGTGAGCCTGCCGCAAAGAAATGATGGAGTGGAAACGGACTTGGCCCAGTGGTTAGGGCGTCCGTCTACCACATGGGAGGTCCGCAGTTCAAACCCCGGGCCTCCTTGACCCATGTGGAGCTGGCCCATGCGCAGTGCTGATGCGCGCAAGGAGTGCGGCCCCACGCAGGGGTGTCCCCCACGTAGGGGAGCCCCATGCGTGAGGAGTGCGCCCAGTAAGGAGAGCCACCCAGCGCGAAAGAGAGTGCAGCCTGCCCAGGAATGGCGCTGCACAAACTTCCCTGCTGACGACAACAGAAGCGGACAAAGAAACAAGACGCAGCAAATAGAGAACAGACAACCGGGGGCGGGGGGGGGGGGGGGGGGGAGGGTGATTAAATAAATAAATCTTAAAAAAAAAAACCATGGAGTGTGAAAGAAGATTATGAATACCTTAACACAGAGCCAAGTATATGCTGTTCTGGATTACTGAAAGTGGTATTTTTGTGTGGATGCACAAGTTATGCCCTGTATTTATTGATCCCTCTTTTAAACCATGGCTTCCCTGGCTCTCAAGATAATTGGCAGAAAGGCAAGTCCTCTATTTACCACCAGACATCCCAGTAGTACCACCAACCCCAGGACAAAACCATCCCCAAGCAACCATGCATTTCCCTGCTGCCTGTCTTACACCAAGCTCACAGATACACCGGTGATGCAATATGCCCTGGTTTCCTCTTTATTATACGGATATCCATTTTGCTAAGATAGTAAGTTCTACCTATTTCAAGAAATGAATAGTATATTTCCTGCCTCCTAGTAAAATTTAAAACTGTGATTCCCCAACTCTGCGCTACAAGATAGTTTTAGGCAGTTAATAGTTGAACTTTTAAAAATGCTTAATAATTATGTTTCTTCCAATGTATATTAGCAATTTTTCCATCAATGGTAAGGATTTTTAAAATCTCTTCTTGTTTTAAAGTTCACATTTAAGAAGTGAATCCATTGGAAAAAATTATTGAATCTGCATTATGAGAGGATTATAAAACATCACAAAGGCATTATGTGAATGACTGAAGTTTGGAAAACATAATTTAATGACAATTTTAGTAGAGTTTTTGTGGACTTACGGAGAGGACTTTGATGTGTGACAGAATTAGAGCCCCCTGCCTCCGCTGACTCCATGGTTTCCTGAGGCAGATGGAACACTTTAAAATTCCTTAATAAATGTGGGGAAAGGGAAGAACTGGGGCAGAAGGGGCCTAGGGTAACGTGAGAAGAGGGAGGAGGGAGGTATGTTAATGAGCCTCCAAGGGCAAGGTGTGACAGTTTGGGGGGCTCGATTGCCAGGCTGGTTCATTTGTTGCAAAGCAGAGTTCTTTCTGGTCTGTTTCTCCACAGCAGTCTGGTTCTCCACAGAGGTCTGCTGATATTATTATCCTAGATGAGGTGAGAAAAAAAGGAAAGAAAAATGAGCTTTATCTAGCCAATATGTTCACAGAAGTTAACAATCCTGTTGCTTTGGGTAAGGTCAGAAGAGATTTGAGAGAACATTTATCTGCTAATGCTTGGTTCTGACTCCGATTAGCAGTGATGGGAAGTAGGCCTGTGTGCAGAGGGAAATCCACGCTACCAGGTCTAGGAGAAGGACATTAACATAAACTGAGAAATACAATTTAGAAATCTGCCCCATAAAGCACGAATGGAAGAGAAAACCATAGTGACCTCCACATGAACCATGCAAAGTCCTAAAACGCACATCCAAATGCGTGAGCCCTGCACCTTTAATGCAAATGGAACAGTTTAACCCGAAATATAACAGGAGTGCTGTATTTCAATTCAATTTTGTAATCTACAAAGGGACTAATTTATCAGAGGTGCTCTCTAACCTTAAAATGTGCTTGTATTCATTTCAAGCTCCTCATATGTCTGAGAATAAAACACTGTGAAGGTCAGACATCAGAACATTTCTTTCCTAACCTTTTAGTAAAAATTCTATCATTAACAATGCTCTTAAAATCCAGTTCTCTTCCTTTCTCTCCACTACATATTTTGGAGAGAGGTTGAAGATTTTGTCAAATGCAGGGTCAGCAAGGAGGGAAGGAGAAAGAGGAGACAAATCTACTAGGACAGGAGTTTTAAAATAAATCTCTGGCAAGCAACCATAAAATGGATAAATATTCAGATTATGCATGAGCAGGCTTCCAAACTGCAGAATTCTGACAGGTACCCAGGGGGCTGTTGATTATCATTCCATCATCTGAATTTCTAAATTTTACGATTTTATTTTTCAAGATAATTTTAGTATATTTGGGGTTTAGTTTGCTGCTTGAATTTAAGCAAGAGCAGTTCTCAAGTCAGACCCAAATCCTAACAGAAAGTGTAATTTTGACCTTTAAGCAAAGATGTGCTTTAGCAGTTGTCGGCATCATTAAAAACTATAAGAAAAGCAGACCACATCTACATGCAATATTGAACTTATTGATTTATTTTTCTCTCTATAGCAGAGTTAATGGTATGCAGTTTTGCACGACAGTGTCTTCACTGTACAGGTTTCACATGACAAATAATTTTAAGGAGCAGGCCTAGAAAAGAACAATTTAGAGAATTTGTCTTGGGTGTAGTTCAGCACAATAACTGTGGTCTAGCAATCCAACTTCTGTTGATCACCTCCAGAACTCAAAATGAAAATGCAGGGTTCTAAGCTCTGGCTGCTAAAACCCTAGTTATCGGGTTGAACTTCATCCATAATGACCATGAATATTTCCATGACTGGTGATTCCAGACCATACATTGAGAAATACCCTTCTATACAGAAGAACTCTGTGAATGCCACCAGGCAAATGAAACTTCACCAGAATTCCTCAAGGAAACGCAGATTCCCCGGGCTTCATCAAACCTGACCTAATACATCTAAAGCTCTTGAGGTGAGGCCTGGAAAAAACTATGTTTTAAAATCCATACATATTCCAGCTGAGTCTCATACACACTGAAGTTTAAGAATATTGCATTTTCAGGGGTTGTGAACTATAGCCCAGGGGCCAAACCCACCACCTACTTTTGTATAGCCTGTGAACCAAAAATGGTTTTACATATTTAACTAGTTGGGAAAAAAATCAAGAGAATAATATTATTTTCAGACCTTAAAATTTTATGAAATTCATATTTCAGTGCCCATAAATAAAATTTTATTAGAGCAGAGCCATATCGTTTGTTTACCTATTGACTATGGCTACTTTTGTACCACAATTGCAGAGTTATTAAAGAGGCCATGTAATATATAAATACCTACGTAACAGTCACAGTTTTGCATCTTGATCCACAAAGCCTAAAACATTTACTCTCTGACCCTTTATGGAAAAAACTTGTTGAGCCTTGCTTTAGATAAATTTTTTCCTTCCCCAAATAGATCTTGAGAATTTCATCCCAGGTGTAGCCTAGCAAGATTATAGACGTGTTTTATTGCTCCTCATGCTGGTCTTGCACGCTGAAAATGTTCACATCTCCTTGAGTCTGATTAATAGCTGGAATGGAGAAGATGCTTTCCCAGGACCTTAGCCTCACCCCAGTGTCAAACAGGGCGATCTCAGTACTTAGATATAAATTGAAGATCCAGAGGAGAGACAGTAGAATGCCAATTGAGAGAGAGGAATGAAAGAATTTGGCCAAGACTGGAACAGTGTGTTCAGTTAGATTTTCCAGGATTTCTGGAATCCTCACCATGCTAGAACCAGACTCTTAGGCCAGGGAGAATCCTAAAGCACAAAACCCATCAACTGGAGTTTTGCAAGACCCTAGATTACTTCTCAGACCTCCCACTGTCTCCAACCTGAATGAGTTAAACCATTCCACCTTGACTTAACCTATCTCTTAGGTTGTATGCTACCTTTTTACTAACATAATATTTTTCTTTCAAAGTTTCCCTGTATATAAATTTGTTTTGATTAGACTGGAATTTTAAAGACTTCTATTTCTTCTTCTGTTTGTTTAACCTTTCTTACCCAGTGCCCAGAATTTTACAGTAAGAAAAAATAAAATATGTACTTGAAAAGTTTTGATAGAAAAGAGGTTCTCAGTGGATTTAACTAAGACCACCTATATGCATATGCCCAACAAGAAATTAGTTTAGATTCTCATTCTCCAACCCAGCAAAGTGAATGTTCTTCTTCTGTGGCTTACTGAAAAATTGTTTCCTTCATTGCCATCTCATCGAAAGTATATGTTTAGAAGAAAAAATGCCCTCAAATACATATATAGAGCAGACAGAAAGAAAATTTTCTTACCAGCAAAAAGAGTGTTTATAGCATTACTACAGTGTTCTTTATATAATTGTCCATCTGTTTTAATATAAGACACTGAGAAAATATCAACCTTTCCATCCATAGTATGACAGACACAATACTGTAGCATCTTTTCAATAGAAAGTTTTCTTTTCACCAAAATGAGTTGGAAGCAGCCCACATCTTCTATGTAAAATTATTCAAGGCTTTATCCAGATTTACTGGGAATCATTCAGAAATCAGTAACCAGCAATGACGTTTGGCTGCTAATCCGCAACAAAAGCTTTTAACATTGGGCCCTTCTAACAGAATACATTTCATCCTAATTAGATGCCTTCCACTGGAACCAATTATTTCTAGGCAATCATTAAGGATCTTTCTAATAGGATTAATGTAAATTCTGACCCAAGGCATGGAGGGTAGGAAGGAAGTTTGTTGTTAGAAGTGCTTAAATGTTAATTATGATAGGTCCCTTGGGAAAGGGACAAGAGCCAGGACATTTCGCTACCAGATCCTGTTAGATCTGAGAAGGCTTGCCACAATGGAGTTGGCAATAGCTGACATAGGAAAATCCTAAAGAAAGGTTAAGTAATTGTACCTCTTATTCTTGTGTTCTTAGAGCATGACAGAGTCTAGAATTCTCTTTCTACCAAGACATGAAGGCAAGGGCTTGATGAAGCAGGGCATTAATTATTTCCCCTGACATTCTTGTAGCACTAATGAGGACCACGTAGATTTAGCAAATAGTGTGCCTTCAGCAAAATCAATCATGAATAGAAAAATTCCTCTGTTGTCTAATTCTCCCTGCAAAGAGCTTCTCACTTCTTGTGATGCTAAGATTTAAGGTTATTAAGATTGTACACCATGACAATCTTCCCTGAATCCATCCTGCCCATCACCTCCCCACCCTTAATCCAGAGGGAAAACAGAATTCCTTAACTGTTGTGTTTTTCTATGCCACCTCTGTCCTCTCATAGGAAAGCTGACATGCTGAAGGTGGCTTCACATTCTTGCTTTAGGCGGAGATACACTGTGGGCCAACAAGCTTGAGGGAAAATGTCAGCCTCACCAGAAATCTGTGAAATGCAAATTTAAGCACTAGTGTGATACTGTTTTTCACATCTAAGATGGACAGAAGATAATCCTCTAACAATACCATTTTTTGATGAGAATGTGAGGAAAACGTTACATCCTGTGGGTAGGAATGCAAATTGACATGGACACTGGGGAGAGGAGAAAATTTGAAAAGTGTAATCTCTATGACCCAGCTATTCCATTTTTAGATATTTATGCTAAAGACAATTACATATGTTCAAAGATAGGCTTGCAAAAATGCTCATTGTGTTGTTTTTTATAATGACATTAAACACACCCAAGCAAATTAAACAATACATAGGGCATTTCACATAATACTTGCAGAAAGATTTCATATAAAATTAGCATTAGAAAATTATGCTATACATCATTCAAACACCAGAACATACATACATCATAAGCACCACTTCATGGTAGTATTTGTGTGGGAGGGGATCTAGAAGGAAATTTTGTGAAAGCACTTTAACCGTATTGGTAATATTTTATTACGGTAAATTTTTAGTGGATCATCATAGGGAAAAAAGACTGGAGGGTATATAGGAAAATGTTAAGGACCGTTAGTTCTAAAAATGGGAATGTGAGTATTGGTTACATTTTTTGTAGTTTTGTATGTGTGATTTCTCAAAATGAAAATGTTTCTACGTAGTCAAATATTGCAGACAAACCCCTCCAGAGAGTGGATCTGATTTTCTACTTCTCTCTGGGATATTGTACAATAACCACAGCCTTCTTAATATTGATATTTAACCTATTCAATCCAAATACTTTTTTTTTTCATTTTAAACTTTTTATTTTGAAGTACTTTCAGACTTACAGAACAGTTACAAAAATAACTCAAGCCCCATACAGAGAACTGCATCATACCCCTAATACCCCAGATACCCAGATCCACCAATTGTAACATTTGCCACATCTGCCATACATTCTATCTATCCATCAATCTATCAATCCATCTATTATCTGTCAATTTCCTGAACACTTTAATATAGATGTATTCATCATGCTCCTTGAACACTAAATGTTGCCATATATATTTCCTAAGAACAAGGATGCTCACTTATACATCTGCCTTAAGTGGAGTTACCAAATTCAAGAAATTTAACATTGATTTGAAGCTTACAGTCTATGTGCCAATTTTTCATATTTCCGATAATGCCTTTTGCTCTGTTCTCCTCTGTGGTTAGATCCTGTCCAGGAACATGTATTGCATTTAATTGTCATTGTCACTTTAGTTGCTCTTTCTTTTTTTCAGTTATGGAAACATATATGCAACATAAACTTTCCCATCTCAAACACTCCCAAGCATACCATTCAGTGAAATTAATCACATTCACTATGTTGTGATATCCTCACCACCTTCCCTTACTAAAACTTCCCCAACTTCCCAAACAGAAACTGTGTACCCATTTTGCATAAATTCCCTTTCTCCTGTCCTCCACCCTTGACAACCTGTCCCATTTCTGTCTCTATGAGTTTTCATATTCTCCGATATTTTCTCTGTAGTTAGCATGGGGTTTAAATTTAACATCCTAAATTTATAACAATCTTAATTGTTCTGATACCAACTGTTTTAGTCTGCTAGGCTGCCAAAAGCAATATACTCGAAATGAGTAGGCTTTTAATATTGGAGATTTATTACTGTACAAGATTATAGGTCTGAGACCATGAAATTGTCTAAATCAAGGCATCATCAGGCTGGTCTTCAGTCTCCAGGTATCTGCATGGGTGTCTGCATGGGTGCCCACATGGCGAGCCAGTGTCCACGTGGCTAGCCAGTGCCTGCTCAAGTGAGTCACACAGCAAGATGATGATGCAACAAAAGAGAGATGAAGGGGAGAGGCAAGGTGAAGCAAGCAGCACCAGGAGCTGAGGTAACACAATTGACAGGGAACCTCTCTCCACATCAGAGGTCCCCAGGATCGAATCCCAGTGAATCCTAGAGGAGAAAGATGAGGAGAAAAGACAAAAAGAGAAAGAGATACAGAAGATCACACAGCAAATGGAAACAGACAGCAAAAACAGCAGGGCAGGGGAGAGGACAGGGGATGGGGAGGGGAATAAAAAAAATTTAAAAAACACAAAATTGGTTAGAGATATGGTCTGTCCTGGGGCACAAGTCTCCTCAGCCTGTGGACCTGTGAAACTCAGAGAACAAGTTATCTGCTTCCAGTTTACAATGAAAGGACAGTCATAGTATATATTTTCCCATTGCAATAGGGAGAAATTGGAAGGAACACAGGGGTCATGGGTCCCAAACAATTCTGAAACCCTGCACGGCATATTCCATTAGATTTCAAGGTCTGAGAGTCATCTATAGAATAATGCTTTTACCTCCAGGTCTGACATGGTGTGCCATCCCCGCTCTCTGCAGGTGCTTGTGTGATGGCCATGCTCTTGGCTCCATCTTCATCAAGCTTCTGGGTGGTGGCTAAACTGTAGGTTCTGTACTCTAAAAACAGTGGGGTAAAAGCCAGACTATCTGCAACCCCTGGGGTACAGACTCAACCACTTTGAAACAATGGAGTGGCAGCCAGACTCTCCCCAGTCCCCTGGGATTGTGCTTCAGCCATTTTGAAGACTGGGACAGCAGTTCTCTTCCTGAACAACAGGGTGGAAGAACCACCCTCTTCAAGAACCTTGGCCTACACACACTTTCCACATACTTGGGTGGGGTAGCTCTCCTGGCCCAAGAAGATGCCTTCCGTCCAGACTTCAGCATCCATGGTTCTGCCTTTGGAGTTATTTTTCCTTCTGTCTGTCCCTTTTCTGTCTTTTTTAGTCCAGGCTGTCAGTGGTTCCATTCATACATATCTCACAAAAAACTTGTTGGTTTTACATGTAGCACACAGAGGTACCAGCAGTCAGGCAATAAGACCTTCCACAGATCCTTCCTGGATAACTGCTTTTCCAGTCCTGACTTGCACTGAAATAGGTGACTGGTTTTTGTTCAGTTAAGTCCTCACTTGCAATGTTATTCTCTGGGGATTCATTTTTGCGAAGCTCAGAATTTTCCAAACCATGAATTTCTGTTTCCTTTGTGCCCATGGTTTCAGTTCTCAACTTATCCCTTTCCTTTTGAATTTTACTATAAGCTGCCAGGAGAAGCCAGGCCACACTTACCACATTTAATTTGAAAATCTCAGCTAAATGTCCAAGGTCATCACTTTCAAATTCTACCTTCCCTATGAAGGTAGAATTCTCTTTAGAGCAAGGATCTCCTTTCTTCTAGTTTTCAATGGCACATTCATCATTTCTGTTGAAGGCCTCATTGAAAGTTTTAGCATCCATATTTCTACCAACAGTCTCTTCAAAGCAATATAGACCTTTCCTATTAAGCACCTCACAGTTCTTCCCACATACCCAATTGATAAGCCATTTCCACATTTTTTTATATTTGCAATAGCAGCACCCCACTTTCCTGGTACCAAAATATGTTTTAGTCTGTTAGGCTGCCAAAAACTATATACTAGAAATGGGTTGGCTTTTAACAATAGTGACTTATTAGTTTACAAACTTACAGTTCTGAGACCATGAAAATATCTAAATCAAGACATCATCAGGTGACGCTTTCTCCCCAAAGCCTGGTTGCTCCTAATTCTGGACTCCTCTGCCACATGGCAAGGCACATGGCAATGTCTGCTGGTCTCTCACTTCTCTTCCAGATTTCATTTCTTTCAGCTTCTTGTTTCAGTGGCTTTCTCTCTCTTTTTATGAATTTCATTCTCTTATAAAACTCTACAGGGAAACGGACTTGGCCCAGTGGTTAGGGCATCCGTCTACCCTATGGGAGGTCCGCGGTTCAAACCCCGGGCCTCCTTGACCCGTGTGGAGCTGGCCCATGCACAGTGCTGATGCGCGCAAGGAGTGCCCTGCCACACAGGGGTGTCCCCCGCGTAGGGGAGCCCCACGCGCAAGGAGTGCGCCCGGAAGGAGAGCCGCCCAGTGTGAAAGAAAGTGCAGCCTGCCCAGGAATGGCGCCGCCCACACTTCCTGTGCCACTGACGACAACAGAAGCGGACAAAGAAACAAGACGCGGCAAATAGACACAGAGAACAGACAACCAGGGGAGGGGGGGTATTAAATAAATAAATTTAAAAAAAAAAATCTTTAAGACTCTACAGTAAGAGGATTAAGACCCATCCTAGGCCATGCCTTATTGCAGTAACCTAATCAAAAGGCCCCACATTCAATAGGTCCACACCCATAAGAATGGATAAACTCAGAGACCATAATTTTAGGGCATCTATTCAGCTTCAAGCCATCACACCAAATAACTTCAAAAGAATATACAAACTATATTCTTGTACCCCTCCATCCCCCCCACAATTATGTAGTTCTTGTCACAAATTACATGTTTATAAATAGAATCCAAAACCACTGATTTCTCATTACAAATTTTATGCATTTGCCTTTTAGCTCTTGTAGGAAGTAAAAAATAGAGTTACAAACAAAAATACAGTGTCACTGGCTTCTGTATTTACCTCTGTCCTTATCTCTGTCAGAGACGTTTATTTCTTCATACAGCTTTGATCTATTGTCTATTATCATTTCCTTTCAAACTGCAGAACTCTCTCTTTTTTTTTTCTTTAGGCCTGGTCTAGTGATCTAGTGGTGATGAACTCTCTCAGCTTTTGTTTATCTGGGAATGTCTTAACCTCTTACTCAGTTTTGAAAGACGTGTCTGCTGTGTATAGCGTTCTTGGTTGTCAGGTTTTTGTTTTCAGTATTTTAATTATGTCATCCCACTGCCTTCTTGCCTCCATGGTTTCTGATGAGAAATTAACACTATATATATATATATATATATATATATATATATATATATATATATATATATATATATATATATATAATTTTTTTAGGAGGTACCAGGGATTGGACCCAGGACCTTGTATATGGGAAACAGGTGCTCAACTACTGGGCTATATCCACTCCCCAATGACTGTTGGTTTTTTCATTTGTTTTATTGGTTGGTTGTTTTTAGGAAGTACTGTGGATCGAACTCAGGACCTTATACATGGGAAGCAGGCACTCAACCACTTGAGCTACATCCACTCCCCAGCACTTAATCTTACTGAGATTCCCTTGTATATGACATGTTGCTTCTCTCTCACAGCTTTCACAAGTCTCTCTTTATCTTTGGTGTTCAACAGTTTATTATAATATGCCACAGGGTTTGTCTATTTGAGTTTATTCTATGTAAAGTTCATTGAGCATCTTGGATGTATATATTTATATCTCTTTTATTAAATTTGGTGAGTTTTAGCTATTATTTCTTGAATACTCTCTCTCTCTGCCCCTTTTTTCTCTTTGTTCTCCTCTGAGACTCTCACAGTGCACATACTGGTGTGTTCAGTGGTACCCCGAAAGTTCCTCAGACCCTGTTGACATTTCTTCATTCTTTCTTCCATCTGCTTCTCAGACTTGAAGATTTCAGTTGTCTTATCTTCAGGTTCACTTACTCTTTCTAGTATCAATCTGCTAGTGAACGTTTCTACGTAATTTTAAATTTTTGTTACTGTGGTCTTAAGTTCTGTTGGGTTCCTTTATATAATTTCTGTCTCTCTATTGACATTTTCTTTGTGTTTATCTGTCATCTACCTGATTTCATTTAGTTCTTTGTTCATGTTTTCCTTTAGCTCTTTGAATATATTTAGAACCATACTTTGAAGTCTTTGTCTGGTATGTCCCAGGTCTGGTCCTCCTCATTGATGGTTTATAATGTTTTAATTTTCTCTTCTGTCTGAGCCATCACTTCCTGTTTCTTTGTACAATTTATAATCTTTGTTGAAATTTTGTTTGATGTTTTTATTGTGTTATCACTGGAATTTAGACTCCAAGTCTGCTGTGCTTTAAACTTGTATTCACTGAAAAAAAAAGGAAAAGAAAGCATCATTTCCAATCTTTTCAGATTGACCTGTGCAAGGGCACTACTTCAGAGCTTCTCTATGCAATGAATTTGGAGACTAGCTCAAGGCCAAAGCATAGGGGCCTCCCTGGTCCTTTCTGCTCATGTGTCTTACCTTGGGCATCTGTGTATCTCCCTAGGAAATCTCTCATTTGTCCAGTTCCAAATGTCCCTCTTCCTTAGGAATATTTCCTCATGGTCCTAGGAACTGCACTGTATGTCCTACAGCCATCCATCCCGTGCCCCAGGCAGTACAACTTGGCTGCTTTCTCACAGCGTTCTGTGGGAGAGTTCCTCAAGCTGTCTTACACACAGGGCAAGTTCTGGAATGGCAAATCCCTTAGGCCACTGCCAGACAAACACATTCCCAGTAAGTGCACGTGGGTTACTCAGCTCCCTCCAGAACTGGTACCAGGGATCTGCACCGGGTTCATGGGCCAGCTCTATGCCAAGCTGATGAGCGGTGAGGAAGGGGCCACCCTTTTAAGTAGCTTTTTCTTGATTTGGCAGTCACCCTGTTACTGTCCTTTGTTTACTGGAGCTTTTAGAAAGATGTTTCTGCCAATTCTTTCTGGTTGTTCAAGGTTTCTATGGGAAGACAGAGCCCTGTAGCATCTCACTCTACCAGCTTGATCAGAATAGGACCCCCAAATAGTTACTTTTAAGGAAAAAAATTCTACTGTAGAATGAAATCAATGTGTTTTTTTTTTCTTTTCCTAATGAATACTTACCAATCAGAATAAAGAAAAGAAACAAACAAAAAAGGCAAGCAGAATATGACTCTTTGGCTTCATTAAATGTGAAGCACATAATTAATTTCTTTTCTGGCAATTCAAAGAGACTTGTGTTGTACTGATTCAGTTTAATTGAACTTATTACCACAAGCAGATAATAAGAAGTATATTGAAGATATCCATCTGGCTTGCACTGAAAACCTCACATGTTTCATTCCTCATGGCTGTCATAGGCCATACTAATTGCCTCATTTCAGCTGTTTTACAATCAGTATGATTTAGCTATTAATGTGATAAAATCCTTACTCTAGAGGAGGTTGATATTAAAAGGCATAGATCTCTGACCTACCTCTGAAACCATTCCACTTCTGAACCCATCCACAGCATTATTAAAGTTATATATTTTTAAAATGCATAAATAAAAATCCATCTCTTTCTTTTGCATATCTCTTTGGGTTACATCTGTCATCTTGAATCTGTCATCTTGCCATAGAGCTATTCCCCTACTGAGGGAAAAAATGGTTTATGTTGAGCTTTGAGTTCATAAAATGATGAAAGCTCAGTGTGGTTTGTTTTCAAACTATGGCTTGTTTTCTTTTTTATCATTTCCAAAGCTGAAGTGGATTTTAAATGGCTAATTGAACAATAAATAAAGAGGAAAGTAAAATTATGTACTTTTATCTTCTGTTTCTAAATCTCTGAGCTTTCTGGGTAAACTGGTTTGAGAATGAGGCTTTGTTCTGTGAATTCATTTTATGTGTACCTGATCTCTCAGAAGCAGAGGGATGTGTGAGGTGTGTGTGTTAAATCTTTCAAGTGCTTGTATTTTAGAGTTAGCCCCATGGAGGAAGCCAATACTTGGTCCCAACTCAGAAAGTGGATGTTTGTCTATTATGAACAATGAACCAGGAAGGAGTTGTGTCCAAATAATTCATTCCTTTCTTGGCATTTGTTTTCTGTGCCAGTTGTGGGAAAAGGATTAGTCTCCCAAAGGAGCAGCCTCCTCAAACTGTGATTGAATTTTTCTGGCTGTTAAAGGCAATCAAATCTAAGAAAACCACCCCAAAGACTAGGTTAGGTTAAATATAGAATCTGAACAATATGAAAGCAAGTTAATTAATATTTCCATCATCTCTTTCTGATTTACTCTAGCAAGATCCATTTCTAAAAGGTTAAGTTGGTTGTCTCCTTTATGCATCCATTTGAAAAGATTAAAGATTCCTGGCTATGAGAAAAGAAATGGAATTAGAACACTTAGACAATGAGTTTTTACATGGCCTTCTAGCAGTTTGATAATCAGTTTGCAGAAGTACAAGACATGTTATTAAGTGAAAATTAGCAACATCTACTTTGAAGATTTCCAAAGCTGGAAAACATGTCACCTATCATCTTATTAAGTCCACCCCTGTTCAGCAGTAGAACTGCTTATAAATGTAAGTAAAGCTTGGATTGTCCCTAGAAGAACAGGATCAAAGAGTCTAATCAGAAGTACCTTCTTTCCGTGTGTACTTTCATAAGCCTAGTCCATGTCTCTCCTGATATAAGATATATTCATTTCCGTTGGCTCTTTGTATGGAATAGGTAAAATATCTGGGCACTATGCTATTTGTACTAACACTACTAGAGTGTGTGAAGCAAAGGAAATTAAATTATAAACATCAGTGTAGTTGATGAGGGAAGTCTAAAATATGAGGAGATATTCAAAAAAAAAGAAAGAACAAAGCCTTCTCCCTCCTGGGCCACTGTGAGCCAAGGGCCACAAACCTCAGAATCACCCAAGAATATTGTAACAAATGTACATTCGTGGACCTTACCCCTGACTTGCTCAATCATAATCTCCAGGGATGACACCTAGGAATTTTCATTTTGAACAAAACTCCTAGGGGATGCCTACATATAGCAAAGTTTAAAAACATAGGAGCTCACAGTCTAGCATGGATACAGACAGGCAAAGAAATGAAAGAGTTTTGTTCAAAGTGTAGAGGGAAACCAACAGAAGGAATGAGGAACCAACTAGGGGGGAAGAGATGATAATTTAAAAGAATGGGAATTAAGAGATGAGTGAGAGTTTGCCAGGTTAAAAAATTAAAGGTGATCCCAGGCAGAAGAAATTTATTTACAGGTCAAAAGCATGAATGCTCCCAGCATGTTCAGAAAACAATACAGTGATAAGGTGAGATGAGAGGACATCCATAAATGAGGCTGTTAAGCACCACTGGTCATTTTTTTAGGAATCTTGGCATGTGAAGAGGCAAATGCTTTGATTTTTTTAATGGAAAGAAAACAGATTCTATGAACTGAAGCTAAATGACCTTGACACCAAGTTGAGGAGAAACTTTGCATCTTCTAAGGGAATTTAGAATGAAAAATAGCACCAACATAGAGTCTTTAAAGTTATTCTTAATTATATGATAATCCATTTTATGTATAGGAAAATTAGAAAGGAAAGATAATCTCATTCAAAGAAATCCACATAAATATTTCTTATGTTTCTCCCATAATTGTATCTATAGGTATATTAAATCTTTATCTGTCTTCAGAACTATAAATAAATATCCTTACCACAAAAAAGATCATACTTATACACAGTTTTGTGACTTTTAACATCTTTCTACCAGCATGGATTTTTGAGTAAGAAATAAAAACTAGCCCTATTTTCTTATAAAACTTTCTTTCTCTTGCTAATCAAAATAACATCAGCAAGGAGCAAGACTCCTTTTTAAAAGCTTGTGTAGGCAAGATAGAGAAATGAGGCTGAGGAATAACTTGGATAATTAGTCAAAATGCCTTACCCTATTGAAAGCTAAATGTTAAACTGTATGTATATATGATAACAGAATTAAATTTTTTAAAAAATCAATGGAGGGGAATGGATGTAGCTCAAATAGTTGAGGGTCTGTTTCTCATGTACGAGGTCCCAGGTTCAATTCCCAGTACCTCCTAAAAAAAAATCAATGGAACTGCACTACACAGTGAACCCTAAGTTAAACTATGCACTATAGTTAATGATACAATTATAAAAATGTGCTTTCATCAATTGTGAAAAAAGTTCCCCATCAATGCAAGGTTTTAATAATAAGTGGTATATGGGAATCTAATATTTTATACATGATTCTTTAAACTCAGAATTCTCTAACAAAGAAAAAAAAATGCAACAGGATGTCCCATCCCAAAAGTGTTGATTAGGAGATGAATGTTGTGATGGTTTGAAGCTGTACCCCAGAAAAATATGCTCTTAAAGTTAGTCCATTCTCTGGGTGTAGACCCATTGTAAGAAGTATCTTAAGAAATGACTCACCGCATTCTGAGTGGGTCTTAATCCTCTTACTGGAATCCTTTATAAGGGAATGAAAATCAGATAAAGAGAGAAGGCCACAGAAACAAGAAGATGAAAGCAGCAAAACCCAGAGGAGAAGGGAAAGACCAGCAGATGACACCAAGTGCCTTGCCATGTGACAGGAGTCTTGGATCACTCAAAGTCAGTCTTTAAGAAGAAATCTTCACCTGATGATGCCTTGATTTGGACATTTTTCTCAACCTCAAAACTCTAGATTTGTACGTTAAAGAATCTCCATGGTTAAAAGCCAACCCATTTCATAGTATCTGCATTTTGGCCACCTACCAAACTAGAACAGATTTTGGTACCAGGAAAGTGGGGTGCTGCTACTACAAATACCAAAAATGTGGGAATGGCTTTATAAATGGTAAGGGGTAGATTCTAGGAGAATTATGAGATGCTTGATAGAAAAGACCTAGATTGCATTGAGGAGACTGTTGGTAAAAATATGAATGCTAAAGATACTTCCAGTGAGATCTTAGATGGAAATGATGAATGTGTCATTGCAAACTGGTGATCTTTGTTTTAAACTGGCAGAGAATTTGGCAAAATTGACTCCTGATTTTAGATGAAGGCAAAATTTGAAAGTGATAAGCCTGGATATTTAATTGAGGAGATTTCCAGACTAAATATGGAAATTGCAGCCTGGTTTCTCCTTGCAACTTATACCAAAATGTGAGAGGAAAGGGATAAGCTGAGTACTGAAGTCCTGGGCACAAAGAAACCAGAAATTGACAATTGGAGAAGACTGAGCTTCCAGAAAATGAGTCCCCAGAGAATAGTGCTCCATGTGAGGATTTCACTGAACATGGAATCTGTCAGCCATTTCAGTACAAGTAAGGATTGGAAATGCAGTTATCCAGAAAGAAATTGGTGGAAAGTGCTAATGTCTGACAGTTTAAATCCCTGTGTGCTACATGCAAACCTAACAAGTTTTTCTGTGAGATCTGTGTGAAGAAAACCACTGACAGCCTGGAATAAAAGGGATAGAAAATGAACAGATTAAGGAAAAATGACTCAAAGACAGAAACATGGAAGCTGAGGTCTAAACTGAAGACATCTTCTTTGGCCAAGAGAGTGAACCCAACCATGTATATGGAAAGGGTGAGTTCACCCCAGAGGTTGGAGAGGGTGGGTCTTCCACCCCTTTGTTCAGGAAGAGTGTTACCACCCCAGGTTTCTCAGATGTCTAAGGATTTGCAGAGCAGCTGGTGACCACCCCAGTGCTTGTATGAGTTGCAGTCTTTAACCAGCATTCAAGGAGAGCATGGCCACTGCACAAGCACTTGCAAAGGATGGGGCTGCCTGGAGAAAACATCCTTCTATAGATGACTCTTAGACCTTGAAATCTAATAGAGTATGCACTGCATGGTTTTAGAACTGTTTGGGACCCACGACACCAGTTTTCCTTCCAATTTCTCCCTGTGGCAATGGGAAACAGCTGTCCTATCGCTATTCTTCCACTGTATACTGGAAGCAGATAACTTATTCTTTAAGTTTCTAAGGTCCACAGCTTGAGGGAATTGTGCCCCAGGACAGACCATGCCTCTAACCATTTTGTTGAGCCTTTGTACTAAATATTGTTACTAAAATGATTTAAGGCTTTTAGAATATTGTGATGGAATTAATGCATTTTGCAATGGAAAGGATATATCTTTTTGGAGGTGCAGAGGGTAGAGTATGATGATTTGAAGCTGTATGTACCCCAGAAATATATGTTCCTAAAGTCAATCCATTCCTGTGGTATGAACCCATTGTAAGAAGTACTTTAAGATAAGATGTGACCCACCTCATTTAGGGTGGATCTTAATCCTCTTACTATAATCCTTTATAAGAGAAAGAAAATCAGAGGAAGAGAGAAGGCCACAGAAGCAAGAAGCTGAAGGCAATAAAACCCAAAAGAGAAGGAAAAGATCAGTACATGCTGGCATGTGCCTTGCCATATGACAGAGAAAGCCAACCCATTTAATGGTGTCTGCATTTTGGCAGCCTAGTAGACTAGAACAAATGTCAATCTACAAGATTCCTAAACAACTCTCTTCTCTCTTTTCTCAACATTATCCTATTGAGATTTCTTATTAGTGACACATGATGTTACTAATGATATGCTGAGTAGCTTTTCTGGTCATAGGAATCACTGGGGAATAGATTAAATACCAGAAGTGCTATGCAAAGTTACCTTGAAAAGATGACCCTATGAACCCAATATTACAGGATTAATTTTAATAGCAGCAAATGTAAAGCTTTGCACTTGACCCCCTAATCGGGATGACAGAGCTAAATGTTAGGTGCAGGCTGTGTGTTAAATTTCTTAGTTGCCTGGGAGATCAGTGATGAGTCAACATTATCATATGCTTTCAACACAAAACAAATCAAATCTTAAACTTGAATGTCCTAAACAAGAGAGAAAAAAAATCAAACCACAATATCACTAATGGGAATACAACTGGAGGGTTGTTTTTATTTTCAGACCTTTTTAATTTAAAATCAGCCTAGAGGAAGACAATTGGGATCATAATAGGAGGAACAGCTAAAGAAAGGACGCTGGTTAAGTCAAAGAAGAGAAGACTAACAGAGGGTAGAAGGGAAGAGATGGTCAATGCTTTCAAACATTTAAAGAGCTCTATATGACATCAGAGTGGGGCTAACTGTCAAATTACAAAAAAAGAAAGAAGTGATTTTTCTTTTATTGATTATGTATACTTCCAAACTGAAAAGGTATTTTAGGGAAATTTAACAGAAAGAATTTATATGTGAGATGGAGATGCATGGTCTTGATGGCCCATAAGGAGCATTTTCTATTCATCTTAGCATTATCAGTGCCCTCCTAGGTTACACTGAATAGCCACTGACACATATGTCCTTCTCAATTCTGGAATGTTACTCTATAATATTATGATTTTGAAAACTTAAATTCAAACTTAGTCTTTTCCTACCCTTGAGCAAAACTGTGCCCCTAGGTTGAGTTTTTTTCACTTTGGCTTTGTTTTATTATTGCAGAGTCCTTTTTGCCCCCAGTAAGAATTAACCCAAAATGCAGTGTTAAAAAGGTTAAAAAGGGTTAAAAATGTTATTCAGCTATTGATGAGTAATATGTTCTTAAAATAAAGTCTGATAAAGAATATCTTTTTTTTTTTTAAATCATATGTTGGAGTGTGAAGAGGTTCATGAACAATATTCCTGTTCAATGCCTGAGTTCTGAGCCAGTTGAGAGACAAGTCAAGGCAGTCAGCCAGATGGTAATCAAAGTGTCATCTCTGTTGCTTATAAAGTTGATGAAGTAGAATGTGGCTTAGTGGGCTTCCTAATACTGACCCCCAAATTAGACTTGCATCACTATACAACCTCATGTTTCTCCCACTGTAAAACTTCTGGAATGGAAAATCAACTGACTGTGTGCATCTTTTAAGCATCTGGCTTCTAGGAGGAAGAATGGCACTGATGCTTTCCTGTAGACTTGACATCAGATAGGGAAAAAGAATAAGGGGAAGAGAAAGAAGTATTATGAAACATCAGGAGTGTCTAACTCTAAACCATAAACCAGAGGTTTTAAACTGGTGCCTCTTTTGCCTAATGTGACTTGAACCCACAAATTTGTTTTGTTTGGCTGTCAAAGTAGACAGATCAGGTTCAAATCCTGGAACTTAAAATTTTTGAATTGGAATGCCTTTAGGTAGGGGACATATATTCTCGAAACTGACCCCAGACCTCATTATTCCTTATTGTCTTCTATCTCTAAATCACACATTTATGAAAACTACCAAGTCTCTGTAAGCATTTGAGATGCAGGATTAAGTATGTCTCATCACTTGTGCAAAAGGCCAGCTTTTGATTATTTCCAAGTATTAAGTAGAATAAAATTGACCATGACAGGGATATGAAAAGAAAACTAGAAAAGGGAATGTTCAAATCTATTTAAAATTCTGTACATGATGCTCCACTGAATCTGCATTTCACTACCATATCTATTCCAGGAGGTTATCAGTAGAAATAGAAACTTGGTTATCTAAGTGGACATGGTCTTCTTAGGAGCAGCCAGTGGTTAATTGGGACAAGAAATCACAAGTCATTATCTTTGAGAAATCTGAAGCAAATTGAGGCAGGTTGTCACCTCTCACCAGGAAACAAATTAGTCCTGTCTTTAAATTCTCCTATTGCTGGCTGGGGATTACTGTTAAGTGCCAAAGAAATAGGGAAAGTATGGATTAATGACATTAAAATAGTGGTCTTGAAACACCCATAAACCCATTTTCTCATTTTTATGAATATTTCTCATTGATGTGGCCTAGGATACTTGAATGACTAAATTTGTTCTAAGCCTTCAGCTCCAGAAAATCAAGGTGCCATCCTCTGGCAGAAATCATTAGTGTACACATCTGTTTGGGGAAAATTCTGTGTTTAAAGGAAAAGCCATAAATTATAGACAAAGTACTCTTTCCCTTGGTTAACTTATCTTTGTGGACTCCCTGCTAGCCTGGGAAGAATATAGTTCAGCTTTAGTACAGAAGAGTGAGAGAGAAATAATAAAACAGTACACTGCATGCTGGGTTATAAAGGTTGTAAATAGTATAAAACTTTAGCAGATATGACCTATTTTTCTTAGACTTGTGAATATGGGAATTATTGCACTCTGATGGAAACAACATTGAACTAAGGTACTGTACACCTGGGATACTGGTTCCACTTCTGTTACCAGCCACTTGTGACACCAAGTGGATCACATCTCCCCAGATTCCAGTCTCCTCACCTGTAATGGAAAGAGCCTTAAATAGAGACTTTTAATCATGCTTCCAGTTTTAAAGTTCTATGATTTCATAAAGAAGTAATTATTCAGAATAAAAAATTAAACCATTCTAATTTCAAACTTATTTTTCACTAATACAAAAAAAAACCCTATCTGGAAGCACTCTAAGTCAGGCTCCCCAACGGAAATGAGGTGAACCCTTTCATGTGCAGAAGATTTGCATTATATGAACATTTACCAAAAGTGAATTCACTTAATGTTCACTGAAGGAAAAAGAGAGAGAAATTTACTATTAGTAATTTAGTTTTAGTAACCATTCCATCTAGGAATGGTTATGAGATGAGGACCTATAAGCATACCTGGTTCAGTTTACCTCATTCTTCATATATCTCTTAAAATGTGATCATCTTGCCACACTGAATAGGATTCCAGTGTTTGAATGTATGTTGATTTTTGTGTGTTTCTCCAAACACAAGTCAGCCACATCAGCTACCTACAGCCAGAAAAAGGGCTGGAGAGAACATTAGCCCACTTGATTCCAAGATGATGCCTTCCTGAAGGATTTTTAAGGATAATTTTCAGTATGTAAAATGTTTACCTTACATACTAACCTTAAAATTGAGCCTTGTGTAGTTGTATCAGAAAGCAATAAATACTTGTACACAAATACTCATAGCAGCATTAGTTATAGTACCCAAAAAGTGGAAACAACCCAAATATTCATCAACTGATAAACAGAAAAACAAAATGTGCTATATCCATACAATGGAATATTACTCAGCAATAATAAGGAATGGAGTAATGAAATGTGATACAACGTGGAGAAACCTTGAAAACATTATGCTAAGTGAAAGAAGCCAGAAACAAAAGATCATATATTGGATTATTTCATTTATATGAAATGTTAGCATAGGCAAATCCATGGAGACAGAAAGTAGATTAATGGTTGCCAGGATGTATGGGAAAGGGGAGAATTGGGACTCACTGCCAGTAGGAAATGAGTTTCTTTTGGGGATGGTATAAATTTTCTGGAATTAAATAGTGGTGATGGTTGCAAAACATCATGAATATTCCAAAAACTACTGAAATAGATACTTTAATATGATGAATTTTTAAATAAAAAGGTAATTTTTAATAAATAAAAAGTATATTAACTAAATAATGATTTAGTTTATAAACTTAAAAAAAGTAATGAGGCAGATTTCTCAGCTATGATGTCCTGGAATTGTGTAATTCTCAGAGCTTAATGCTTCTTTAGGGATCACCCCAGCACTACAACTCTCTTATTTTGGTACTTCTCTAATTCTGCTCCCACTGGAATGGCAGCCTTTTACTCTATTCTGGGAGATCTTGTAGGAAAATACCCCACCATCAGTCTTCTATTCACTGTGGCTTTACAGATTCTTGGCTTCTTTCCTGTCTATTCCAGAGATACTCTGGCAGATATGAAGCACATATAAAATAACAGTTTAGAGATGTTCTCTGCTAGAGTCAATATAGCACACCTGTTTCCTTCTCTTCTAGTATATTATAAGGGGAAGAGCACAGGCTTTGGAGATTGACAAATCAAATTCAAATATCAACATCAACACATACAAGCTCCTCAAAATGAATTTGTAAAATGGATGTAATAAAACCTGTTACATAATATTGCTGAGAATACTAAATTTGATCATGTGGGTAAGGACTCACAGATAAAAGGCATGGCAAAGGTCAGAGTTGGGGATTCTTAATGTTGGAGTTTGATGCTGAAGTCTTAAGCTGGTGCCCTGGGGAAATAAGCATACAGAGAAAAGAGAATCAAGCCCCAGGAAGAAAGGAACCTTGAACCCAGAGAGAAGCAAGACCCTGGAAGGGAGGAATTCAGGAAGCTTGAACCCTCGCAGATGTTGGCAGCCATCTTGCTCCAACAAGTGAAAATAGACTTTGGTGAGGCAAGTAACTTATGCTTAATGGTCTGGTATCTGTAAGCTCCCACCCCAAATAAATACCCTTTATAAAAACCAATAAATTTCTGGTATTTTGCATCAGCATGCCTTTGGCTGAGCAATACAGAATTTGGTACTGAGGAGTGGGAAAGTGCTTTTGCAATTACTGAAATGTTGGAATGATTTTATAAATGGGTAAGGGGTATTTTTTAGAGGAATTGTGAGATGCTTGGAAGAAAAGACCTACAGTACTTTGAAGAGACTGTTGATAGCAATATGGATGCTAAAGGGACTTTTTATGATGCCTTAGAAATAAGTGATAAAACTATTATTGGAAACTTGAGGAAAGGCGATCCATGTTTCAAATTTGCAGAGAACTTAGCAAGATTAACTCCTGGTGTTTTATGGAAGGCAGAATGTAAGGATGGCAAGCCTGGGCATTTAGCTGAAGAAATTTCCAAAGTAAGCACAGAGAATGTGGCTTGGCTTCTGCTTGCAGCTTGTAAGAAAATGCTAGATGAGAGAGATATACTGAGGACTGAACTGTTAAGCACAAAGAAAACAGAAACTAATTCTGGAAATTCCAAGCCTCTGGAAATCAAGCTCCCAAAAGAAAGTGCCCCACTGGAGGACTTAAGTAAACTTGGAACTTGTAAGTCAGGTTTGAAGATGCAGTTATCTAGGAAAGACTTGTGGAAAGTGTTACTGTCTGATGACTTGGACACCTGCTTCTTGCATACCAAACCAACAAGCTTTTTGAGAGAGCTTTATGAACAAAACCACTGTCCACCTGGCATAAAAGGAACATGGAAAGAAGGGATTGAAGGGAAAACATCTTCAAGAGGAAAACCATGGAAGCTGAGATCTGGAATTAAGACATCATCTTGGGCCAAGAGTGGAACCCCACCCATGTGTACAGAGAGGGTGAGTTTGCCCCAGCGATTAAAGATGTTCTGGGAGAGTTTTGTGGCCCCAGGGTACAGAGAGGGTGGAGCACATTCCCCAAGGATTAGGACTGTTAAGGTCAGCACCCCAGATGTCTGAGAGGGGTGGACCTGTCCCCCAAAGGTTAGGGAAGGCCATGTGGTAACCCATTGCTCTCAGTGAGTTGAGCATGTATACCAAAGGCTAGGGAAGGCCAGGTGGTCAACTCAATGCTCTAAGAGGGTTGAGCCTGTATGCCAAAGGTTAGGGGGAATGTTGTCTTCACAACACTGTACTAGGAGGGTTAAAACTCTAACCCAGGGAAGTGGATTTAGCCCAATGGATAGGGCATCTGCCTACCACATGGGAGGTCCAAGGTTCAAACCCATAGCCTCCTGACTCATGTGATGAGCTGGCCCATGTGCAGTGCTGATGCACGCAAGAAATGCCATGCCACGCAGGGGTGTTCCCTGTGTAGGGGAGTCCCACATGCAAGGAGTGTGCCAACCAGCACAACAAAAGTGCAGCCTGCCCAGGAATGGCACCACACACATGGAGAGCTGATGCAGCAAGATGTTGCAACAAAATGAGACACAGATTCTGAGTGCCACTGACAAGAATACAAGCAGACACAGAAGACCACATGGTGAATGAACACAGAAAGCAGACAATGGGGGCGGGGGTTAGGGGGATGGAGAGAGAAATTTTAAAAATAAGAAAATTGAAAATATTGGGTAAGGTGTGGCAATCACCTCAACAGTCTTGAAGGGAGAGGTCTGGAGCTTGGTTGACACCCAGATGATTGATGAGGGTGAAACCAAGAAAATGGCCATTGGGCAAGCCTGTGGAAAGGGTGGGTTCCCATGAGGTCCCAAGGAGAAGAAACCATCCTCTTAAGAAGGACTCTTAGACTTTGAAATCAAATGGAAGATGCCCTGCAGTTTTACTGAACTGTAGAGGACCCCTGACTCATGTTTCCCTCCCAATTTCTCCTTTTGGAAATGAAAACATTTATCCTTTGTCCATTTGTGTATTGGAAACAGATAAATTGTTTTGTAAGTTTCAGAGATCTATAGCAGACAGGACTTTGCCCCAAGACAAATTGTATTTCTTTAAATTGATTGTTGTAATATGATTTAGTAATTGCATTGTTACTGATTTAAGGTTTTTTTTAAATATTGTAATGTCTTTTTGGAATTCAGTGGGTAGAGTGTAGCAGTTTGATATGGTTATGAATTCCAAAAATAGATATTGGATTATGTCTGTAATCTGGTCTGTACCATGGGCATCATTGAGTTATGATTAGGGCTTTGATTGAGCCACATCATTAGGGTGTTGAGTCCCTGCCCCTTGGTGGGTGGGGACTCACAGATAAAAGGCATGGCAAGGTCAGAGTTGGGGGTTCTTAACGTTGGAGTTTTGATGTTGGAGTTTGATGCTGAAGTCTTAAGCTGGTGCCCCAGGGAAGTAAGCACAAAGAGGAAAGAGAAGCAAGCCCCAGGAAGAGAAGAACCTTGAACCCAGAGAGAAACAAGACCCTGGAAAGGAGGAACTCAGGAAGCCTGAACCTCACAGCCATCAGCAGCCATCTTGCTCCAACACGTGAAAATAGACTTTGGTAAGGGAAGTAATTTATGCTTTATGGTCTGGTATCTATAAGCTCCTTCCTCAAATAAATACCCTTTATAAAAATCAACCAATTTCTGGTATTTTCCATCAGCACCCCTTTGGCTGACTAATACCACCACTCATTCAGTCATCCCTAAATATGAACCTGGGGGCCATCCCTGATACTACCTTGATGCTATTCCCATATTGTTCTGTGTACATATCTCTCATTACACTTATCACATTTATAATGATCTTAAATGAACACTATCTGATGCTAAGCATAAAGGACAGTACATTTTGATAGATCAATGATTAAATAAGCAAATGAAATATAATTCATTTTACTATTCCCAGCCAGTTGACAGCCAATAATGATGGGCCCTTATTTTCCCTTGGATGCCTATAACTCTTTTTTCAATTTATCCTCTTTATTTTAATAATATAATAAATATCTGTGAACCCATGCTCAACTTAAAAACTGGAAAATTACCAGAAACGTATAGTTATGTATGTGCTCCTATTCTAATCCATCCCAAAACCATTATCCTTCTTTAACACTTTTGACTAACTTTTAATAACTCTCAGATCCATGCCCATTGGGTCTTGTAGACAAACTGTACTGATCAGTTTGGTCTAAAATTATGCTTGGGCTGTTTTCAGAAATTCTGTCATCTGCCATAATGATTTTATCCAAATAAAGAAAGAGAAGAGCCAATAATTCCCAGAAAAATATTAACAAGTCACTTTTACATGTTACAGAACACATACCATCTTTACTGAGGCACATAGAAAAAAGTATTATTTTCCCCATTTTATAGATGAGGAAACTGAGGCTCAGAAAAATAATGTGGCATATTCCAGGTCATCCGTATAATAAATAGCATACCTAGGATCAGAATCAAAGTCTTAAAACTAAATGCCCTGCTCCTGAGGGCTACGGAGACAACAGGTTTTACGGTCATGGCAGGTGGCTCTGGAGTTCAGTGCCTTGTCAGTGGGCCCTACTTTGGAATTTGTGCTCCTGAGTGTGATGGAGATGGACTCAGATGTGACCTTTCTACACATGCCTCTGCTGCCACTTTTACTGAACCTGTGTTTGACGCTGGGGTTGGTGTATCCTCCGGAGACTTCAATCTCTGGACTGGCCATGTGCCAGCTGGGCCATGAGCCTTAGCAGAGTTGCACCTGCTGTTCTCGGGTTCTTTGGACGTACACAAGGTACCTAACAGGTGAGGTTGGTCAACCACCACACCAGGGACCCGGGAGTGCCTACAACTGCAAGCAGGAGAATTCCATCCAGCAACCATGTGGGATCTAAGACCTCTCTTGATTTAGTGGTGGAGTGGACATCACCATCCCAGTGTCCACAGGATGGCGGAATAAAATATGGATTAAAGTAGACTTACTGGTATTCTACTATAGAACTATTGTGACTAGCAGTGGAAGAAATTTTATCACTGATGTGGAGACAGTGGCCATGATAGTTGCCAAGAGCAGGGAGAGGGAAGAAGAGATGTGATGTTGGGGCATTTTCAGGACTTGAAGTTGTCCTAAATGATATTGCAGGGACAGATGCTATACATGATATATTCTGCCATAACCCACTGAATGTATTGGGGGAGAGTGTAAACTACAATGTAAACTATAATCCATGCAGTGCAGCAGTGCTCCAAAATGTATTCACCAAATGCAATGAATGTGCCACACTGATGAAAGAGGTTGTTGATGTGGGAGGAGTGGTATGGGTTGGGGTGTGGGGTATATGGGAACCTCTTATATTTTTTAATGTAACATTTTTTGTGATCTATGTATCTTTAAAAAAAAGACAATTAAAAAAATAAAGAGTAAAAAAAACCACTAAATCCCCAATACTGTTTCCCTTATACTCTACCATTTCTGAGACTTTGAGTCAGATAAACCTTTCAATGAGAATAAAAATGGCGCCTACCTCCAAAAGATATTGAGAAGATTAAATGAGATGATGAATTAAAGGCTCAGCACAGTGTCATTCCATATGGTGAGCATATAATATTAGGTAATCTTATTATTGTCATTGTTGTATAAATTAGTAATTCAAAGTTTAAAGTCTCTAGAAAATCTTCCCTAAAATCCCTCTTAATTCAGCCCTTTGTGGCTTATAGCTGTAGGTAGCAGAGTTGTCTACATCACTGGGTTCATTTGATTAACTGGATGCCATCTTGTGACATCCAAGGAGTATAGCTGGTGTATTAGGCTTTTAATAATGTAGCTCCCACCAGCTATGATGTCCAAGGCAAGCCTCAGAAGTACAGTACATGGTACTAGAGTCAAAGGGCATGTGTATTAGTCAACCAAAGGGGTGCTGATACAAAGTACCAAAAATCTGTTGGCTTTTATAAAGGATATTTATTTGAGGTAAAAGCTTACAGTTACTAGGGCCTAAAGAGTCCAACTCAAGGCTGCTCACCAAAGTCAGTTGCTACATCTTAAAGCAAGATGGTGGGCAATCTCTTCTTGGTCTCTTGGGCCTTCTCAGCTGCTTTGTTCTCTTTAGCTGCAAACTATCAGGTAAATGATTCATCTCTTTTCCTTGGGCTTTAGCTGTTTGAGCCTTTTCCTTGCTGTCACATGGCCTTTTCCTTGCTGTCACAGGACGAAAATGACTAAGTTCTCTCCTCTTCTGTGAGTCTTCTTGAGTGTCTGTTTATATCAGCCCACCAAGGGGGACTCAACCTTGAGTCACACCCTACTGATGTGGTCAAATCAAAGCTCTAATCTTAACAGGTAATTTAATCAAGACATGCCAGCTGAATCTAATGCATTCAAAGGGTATCACACCCAGAGGAACAGACCAGTTTATAAACATGATCTTTCTCTTTTTTGGGATTCATAAAATAATATCAAACTGCCACAGCATCCTTCAACTGGGCTTAAATAACCTTAACTTTAACCTAGCCTGGGTGTCCTTGACCAAAATACATAATCTCTCTGAGCCTCAGTTTCTTTGTCTAGAAAATGAGGCATAACATGGGAATGATGTGGGGTTTATTTATGTGTTTGTCTATATTTTGCTGTGTTCTTTAGTTACAGTAGGCTAGAATAATGTAAATACCTCTAGAAGAAGACTACATTTGTGCATGTATTCTTACCCTTGTCTTACATATGATTACATTCATATTATTACATCATGCGGTATTTGGATACTTTTTCTCTTATTTTTAAACTTTCCTCTTACTATCCACTACATAACTCCATTTTATGGCTGATTCTTTTAAATTCCTTCAGATCTCAACTCATATCTCCCTCAGAATTCTCTGACCATCTTATCAGAAGAGGTCTCTTCCTATTGTTTTCTCTAACAGCATCCTATTCATTTCTTTCATAACACTTTAATAATCTGTACATCTAATTTCTGTTTGTTTGTTTACTTGTGCACCATCTGTCACCCTAAGTAGATAAGCTTCCTGAAAGTCAGGATGGCTGTCCTATACCACAGTCTCTAGCACAAGCCTTACACATGGAAAGTTCTCTGAAATATCTCTTGAAAGAATGAATGAACCAATTAATGAATGAAAACACCTCAGAACCAGGTTTCCTTTTATAGTGTTGTTTTAGTTTCCTCGACTGCTCAAGCAAATACCATGCAGAGGTATGGCTTAAAAAATTTAATGGCTCATGGTTTTGAGACCAAGAAAAAGTCCAAATCAAGTCATCATCAAGGAAATGCTTTCTCCCCAAGGATTGTGATGTTCTCAGGCTAGCTGCTAGAGATTCTTGGTCTTTTAACTTGCCAGAGGCAAGGCACATTGTGTCATCTCTTGGTCTCTCCTGTCCCTTCCATGTTCCGTTAATATTTAGCTTCTGGCTTTTTTCTCTGTGGCTTTCTCTCTAGTCCAAATTTCATTCCACTTATAAATGACTCTAGTAAAAGAATTAAGGCCCATACTAAATGAGGAGGGCCATACCTTCCCTGAAGTAGCCTATCAAATGGTCCTACTCACAATGGGTTCCCACCCATGTTTAAAAACATGTTTTTCTGGGTATACATAGCTCCAAACCACCATAAGTGTATTAGGATCATACTGTTCAACAGTTGTTTCATAAATTGCCACCCCAAGTAGAAGAGTCCTTTGAGATCCAGCCTTTCTTTATACAGAGGAAATTAGAAAGGAGAAATTTCATATCCAAGCAAAGTCTCAATAGCCTATGCCCTTTTCACTGAGGTCTGAGCATTCTTGTCATTAAAGTAATTGCTGAGCAAATTAATAAGAAGCAGTCCAGGGCAAAATAGAGGTCCTCAGTGGGGCAAAAATGAAAGGATTATGGACTTCAGTGCCTGATAGAACTTATTTCATATACCACTCCAACACCTCTTAGCAGCTCTAAGACTTGGAAAAATCGATCTCTAGGAGTTTCTGTTCCTCCTGTGGGAAGAATTAGAAGTCTTTATGTAAAGTACCTAAGAGCCCCTGGCATTTATAGATACTTTTGAATGGTAGTCAGTATCAATGTGCTTGGATTCCTCTACCCCATTACCTCCACTACCATTTACCCAAGAGTGATGTCTCAGAATACTTAACAATGTGTCTTACCATACTTCCCTAAATATGTACCTAAACTCCAGCAGGGTATTTGTAGCAATGTGGAGGTCAGAGAGATTAGTCATCCTCTTCTCCAAAAATTCTCTTCTCTGATATTTATGTTATTCACCATTGTACATGTGTTATAAATCCCACAAATCAATGCTCTCAGCAGGCAAAACTGTTGATACTTGTAACATATCTTTCTTGTGTCAGGTCTTTGACAAACCAGTATCTACATGCCTTGAATTTTGTTTTCTGAGGGATGGTAGTATGGGCAATTGGGGTCTGTGATTGATCCTGAGTGACTTGTGCTTTATCAAGGAGATGATGTGATTTCTCATGTATCTGATTAACCTTCTCTCTAAGATTGCCATCATTTCTCTAATGCCAAAGGATTATTCTGTGCTTGGAAAGATGGATATCAGCTCATTTTAATCAATAGCCTACAAAGGTGTCACCTGACTCTGCTTGTGGTTATCTATAGTCCAAAGAGTGTTGTCATTTGTCAAGTAACCTGGTTTAATTTAAAGCTCCTAGGAAGTGAAGTTGCCTTTATTTTAAAACAGTATGCAAAACATAACATCAGGTTAGTAAAATGCATGCTTATTTTCTGGATGATACTCTGTGAGAGAGAATACCAAGGGAATAAGGTACCACCTTATCTGTCTCCATGACTGGCTTGGTAATACATATGTCGGTATGGTAGTGATGGAGGAGTAGGGGTGCAATGGATCTGCACCAGCATACCAAAGTGGGAGCAACTGCAAAGTATCACTATGCTATCGTATAATTTTTCATCCAAACTGGAGTGAAACAGGGTGTTGCTGGTAGCCTGGGACTACGAGATAGACCAGAGCTGTCCTGGCAAAAATGTATGGACACTCCAAGTCATACCCTCTTTTTAATGTAAGAAACTCGCTCATAAAGTTGAGGAACTGGGACATTGGGGTTTGTGATGTTTCTGTGATGTATTCCTCTTCTGTATTCTCTGAGGAAGTTATTTTGGGATATAAATTAACCATTGCTTATTATTCAACCATGCAGAGAATGCATATCTGCATATTTGAAAGTATGGTTCCCACTAAAAGGGAAGAGGTATTAATTCCTGGAAAGGATAACCTTACATCAAGTTCAGACAGTTTACAGTCTGTGCTAAACTCCTTTTCGTTGTCAGTTTAGAGAAAATGTGAATTCCTCGTACTCAAACCTCCATTTGGAGATGTAGTGAGTCAAGGAGAAAACTGCCATTCTCCTAAATGAACCTTAGGTGACAGAACGAGAAATCTGTCAGGCAGCATTTTACCTGGTACAAATCCTGTAAAGAAAACAAACAAATCAGAGTTGAATCTTTTGAGACTAAATGACAGCAGGCCAAAGAAACATAGTTTAAAATGAGAAAACAGTAGGAATCTTATATAAACGTTGACAATATCTCCGACTCATTAAATATGATGGGATTAAAATACATAGTGCTGTTGGGCTCCTCGCATGGGCTTTGCAACCTCCATTCAATCCTGATTTCACCATTTAACTCTCTAAGCTTCCAATTCTGCCTTGTCAAAATAGGAATAACACCCACCTTGCTGAGTCTTAAATAAGGTAACATTATGCAAAGCACTTAGCATATGACCTGATACATTGCAGATACTGCAAAATGATAGGTTTTTTCCCTTCTAAGGCAATCCATATTTTTAGAGGCTGCTAGCTGAATTTCCATGGTTAAGAACTCCTACATTCAGTTCCAGTTAAAATTCCCCCTCTGCTGCTTAATAAGTGTGTAATCTTTCCAAGATTTGGTTTTTTCATCTTTAAAAATGGGGATAACAATGCCTACCTGAAAATATTTTGGGTTTTTTTTTTCCTGTTTTAATGGTTTCCCAAAGTTATACATAGACAAACAATAAAGAGTCAATTAGTTCTAAAAGGCTTAGCATGAAAAACATAAGCACCTCTGCCCTCTTTTTTCCTTTCCTAGAGGCAACCACTTTTGCCTTTTTGCCCTGCTGTTTCAGTTTAGATTTTGTACTGATTTTCATATCTTTAAATGACATGCTTATACTACTATCTCTTTTTTTCCCAATAATTCTTTTAACCTTTATTTTTAAATAAATGTCAGGTTATAGAAAAGTTACATTGAAATTATAGGGGATTCCCATATATCCCACCCACTTCCTCTCTCACATTCTCCCCTATTAATAACACCTTACATTAATGTGCTATATTTGTTACAATTGTTGAACAAATATTGAAATCTTGCTACTGATCATGGCCTCTATTTTACATTATGGTTTACACTTCGTACCATGTAATTTTATAGATTTTGACAAAATGTATAATGGCTTGTATCCATCATTGCAAAATCATGTAGAACAATTCCAATGCTCCAAAATGTCCTATGTTCCAATTATTCTTCCCTCCCACTCCCCTCAGAACCTCTGGTAACTACTATGTTTATATCAATGTTACAAGTGCTTCTGTTACTACAATAATAATGTCTACTTTGATCCATGGTTACATCTCCCCTTTTATTCATCCCTCAATCTTGAGGATTTGGAAATGGTGATGCCCACTCTGCTTCAGAATGAGAGGAGACTTAGATCTTTATTACTTTCTCTTGAATCGTCAGTTTTATTAGTTATATTTGACTTCTTATAGAAAACGAGTATTTAGCTCTCTTTCATATACCCCTATGCCCATAGTACCCTTCTCATCGCCCCTCCTCCTCTATAAATAAATCATAATTCTGGTTAGATCAGTAATCCATAATTATGTGACAGTGACTATGCAGTGCTGTTCCCAAATGAGCAATGTAAAAAACCATGATTACATTTTCTTTTTTTTTTGCACAGCTTTTTGCTTTTCCTATAGTATCTTTTTAGTATATGTGTGTTTGTGTATGTATCTACCAAACTCTCTGCCAGTTTTCAAAAACTTCTTTCAATATGATCAGACATAATATAAAATATCCTTCTAGAATCTTCCTTCACCATCCTCCTAGGAATTCCCATCATCTCTTTCCTACGTTGGAACCCCTATATTCTGTATTTCATGTCTTCCTCTTTCCTGATTTATTCTTTCATTCTTGAAACATGTCTTCCAGTGTTTTCCTGAAAGAAAAGAAAAAAAAAAAGCCATGCTTATCTAAAAGTTTCTTTCTTTTACTCTCATCCAAGATGATAGTTTAGGAATAAAATTCTAAGTTAAAAATGATTTTCTTCTCAACTGTCTTCCAAATTCCAGCATTGTTGTTGAGAAGTACAAAACAATTCTAATTCCCATTTCTTAGCATGTGACCTGTTTGTCTCCCTCTCTCTCTTCCTCCCTTCTTCCCTCCCCCTATCTTCCTCTCTCTCTCCCCCTCCCTCTCTCCCTTTCTCAATTTATCAGATATTAATTGTTTCATTGTTATAAAATATAACAATACTGTGTTTTTGTGTGGAGTCTAGCTTTATCTTTTCTGGTTGATGCTTAATGAAGCTATTTAATTTGGTAAGTATTATCCTTCTGTTCTGGGAAGTTTGGGATATTATTTTGTTCAAAATATATCTCCACTCCTGCATTTTTCCCCTTCTTTTCATCTAGAATTGTCCTATAATTTTCTTTCCTATCTTTCCTATGAAGCTTTCTTCAAATTTCTCTTCCAACTATTTTTATCTCTGCCATTGCCAGGCAAACACAAGCTGCACACATAGGATTCCCAGGAGAAAAGTTATGCGGACATGGGCAGTAGCAGGAATATGATTTCCCTTTTGCCTGCGATATTCTAGGACAACCACAGAGATCTAGTAGGCTGACTCAGATTCCAAAAGTGGGGTGCCAACTTTTGAGCTACAGGGCTTTCACATTGCATGGCTATGGAATTACCAGCTTCTTTCTTAGCACAATCTTCAGGCTTGGGGTCAAGCCTTGTAGTTGCTAGTGTGATGAACAAATGGCAGGAACACCACGTCACTGCTCACACTTGGGGGAGCACCAGCCTTTTCTCTGGCAAGATCAGGGACTAGGAGCCTAGTGTTAGAACTGACTAGGATCAATGGTGTTAAGCACAAGGTGATGGCCAGTTTCCGCAGAGCATTATAGAAAACTCCTCCTTTTCTGGGACCCAGCCTACTGGAGATCATCCTTAGATAAGCTAACCTTCACCTCTTATCATGGCTTAAGTTTCTAGGAGCTTTCTTTTCATCTCTGAATGTTCCTTATTTAAGACATCTTTTTTGTTGTTTATGCATATATTCAATATCTCTTATTTCTATGAAAATGTTAATGTTAGATGTTGTTTGCTTGCCTTGGACTTGATCTTTTATGTTAGAAGCTGTCTTTAGATGTCTCGCAATTCTTAGTTGTCTGCTCAGATTTAGGAATAAGGCACTAAAATACTAAATTTGAAGCCATGAGGCTGTAGGTCAGGATTGTTGACTATGAATTCATTATGGTTGAGCCATTTCTTTGGGGTTCCCTTCCCCCCATGTCAATAATTTTAGGTCTTTCTTTTTGGGCTGATCACAGCCCCTAGAGAAAGAATATCAGTCTCCTGGCTCAAGGGCTTAGGTCTGACTGTCCAGTATTTGGAGAACAAGATTGAGGAAGGGAACTGATAATCTCATCATTCACTATAAGAACATTCACTCAATCCCTGTTACCATCAATTGAACCTGGCGTACTTTGGCCCAGGGACATTCTGTATTATCCACTTTAAAAAGTAAAATCCCAGCATTTTTCTTTGGCGGAGAGGTCCCTGGCTGCATGGAATAAAAGGAGACTATCTGGGGAACTAATTGATTCTAAGCACCATTCATCCCCTGCTCCATTACCTCTACTCCCAGTGGTACCTGATGCCATCAATTCCTGGATCTTTGAGAGTATTCTAAAGAGTAAATCAGATTACTTCTTGTTTTTCCCCCCAGCTGGCTTAAGATTCAGGGCTTCTTGTCTGTTAAACAGCCAAATGCTCCTAAGTTTCCCTAGTTTTAATGATAATTGCCTCCCCAGCTATTCTCTCTGTCTTTAGAGGTTCATGCCTTTGAAAAAAAAACAACCCACATATTCCTGTATTACTGGTTTAAGTGCTTTTATAAGGGTTATTATAAGGCAGAGATGAGTTAATTTATGGAAAGAAACTACCATAATGCTTCACACATAATCATGGTTATTGTTTTTGTTGGTTTGTTATTCTATCCTTGTGAAAATCATCCCAGTGAATAAATTTTTTGCCAACTCTCTGTAGCCGAATGGCATGGATAGAAGCGCCCTCTGAAATAAAGACCTACGTAGGTTCTCTTATTTATTCAGGTCCTCCTCTCTACTATCCCTAAGTTATCTGTATAACCATAATAGTAAAAGATTTAGCTTGTAAATGCAGCAGAAATTGAACACATGGACACTCAACCTCTAAGATAATGACTCCAAATCTTTGTTTAGCATTGCCTTTGCTTTAAAATGCAGACCTCTTAATTATTGATAAATTCTGACTCCTGCTGAAGAATGGATTGCCCATTAAAAGTTTGATACCCCACCTCCTCAACACACCCATTGTACTAATCTACCAGCATGATTTGGGGTGAACCAAGGCAAGGAATCGTACAGTGTCTGTAAGAATTTGAGCTGATGTTCCCAAAAGCAACCCCTAGTCTTTGTGTGAGTTCTGGCCTTGGAAAATTATAAAATAAAAAACGAGGGGGAAACAAAGGTTTCAAAAGAATCTGCCTTTTACAGCAAAAGATACCACCCAACTAGGCTTCGCTCAGAACTTTCATGTCCCTCAATAAAGTGGTTTTTTTCACTATGCTCCATAAACTACTCAAATAATCCACTAAGATAGCTATAGAAATCAGCATATCAAACTATCAGTGAGCTAGTTTAGATATTCACTGGTTATTAATCTTCTGGGCTCAGGGTCATATTGTCCTGTCTTCAGCATTTTTCACAGTGTCTGATGAGTCCAGTGAGTTAATGGAGGTCCTGGAATGGGGACACAACAAGCATGATAATCCCTTGACTTGATGGCATTCTCAGGATCGTCTTCAAACTTGGTGCGCTGCCCTGGCAAATGAGCAAGAAAGCACCTGTGCTGTTTCTCTGGATGTTTCTACACTGTTCTGGCAAAGAAATGTCTGTGTAAAATGATCATTTCCTTATGATACTTTCACTGGCAGCAAATTGTTTCAAGCATCTGTTATCAATTTTAGTAGCTGTCAAATTTTTTGCCTTTTTAGCTTCCTTGTAAAACTGAGGCAGATTTTGTCATGACTTCGAGAGCTACAGTATTTCTTTGGAGACTTACATGGACATTTTTCTATAACTAAATTTTATCACTGCCACCCCCAATCTGTGGCTGTTGAGGAATTTGTTCTGTTTTGTTTTTCTGAAACTTCCTACACGTAAAACATGTGGACCCAGGCATAAAAATGGCTTGATGATGATGATGATGATGATAGCTATACAATTAAAATGTTCTAATCATATTAAATGCTTTCATAGGATTATTAAAACTAAGAAACAAGTTAACTGGCTTGCAAGTCAAATAACTCACCCATAATCAGTCAAGCAGTAGAGCTAAAATTTGCATACAGATAGTTTTGACTCCAAAGCTCCCTCTCTGAACATTTCCAATCTGTAAGAAAAGCTCTAGATCTAGAATTGGTACCTTCTTAGTACTAGAGTCTAGATAGAAGTTTTCAGTTTGGTTCTGCAAAGTACAGGTAACTATCTTTACACCCTAAAGAGGTTCTTTTACTTAGGACTTCTATTTTCAAAAAAAAAGAACCAAGTAACACCATATGTGGCCTTGTTGGCCTTTATAAGGATTTTGGCATTTACTCTGGTAAAATGTGGAGGCATCTTTGTTTCTGCTACATTCTTTTTTTTTTTTTTTTTTTTTGGTGACAAAAGGCACAATGTAATTTTTATTTTAATTTTTTATTCATTTTTTAAAAATATTACATTAAAAAAATATGAGGTCCCATTCAACCCCACCGCCCCCACCCCCCACTCCCCCCACAGCAACACTCTCTCCCATCATCATGACACATCCATTGCATTTGGTAAGTATATCTCTGGACATCACTGCACCTCATGGTCAGTGGTCCACATCATTAGCCCATACTCTCCCACGTTCTGCTACATTCTTAACAATGGCTAATGTTTACTGAGCACTTACTATGTGAGAAGGTGTATTCTCAAAACTTACATTAAATGACTCAATTGGTCTCAAAACAACAGTATGTATTATTATTCCTATTAAAGCTGAGATAACTGAGATAACTCTAGGGAACTCTAGTCCCGTAGAGTCAACATAATTAGCAAGTAGTAAAATGAGAATTAAAACTCAGGAAGTCTGGTTCCAGAGTCCACATTTTTAATACCTAAACAAAACTGTCTCTCATTCACGGGGTCCATTTACAAATTTATAATAGTTTGAAATGAATTTTTTTGAACTTTGAAATGGTTTAAATCCATGTCTTTTGGCTCCTTCTAAGCCGAACCTTCTTTGTGGAGCTGGGATCCATAAATAACCATAGGCATTACTACATTTGGAAGCATTTGTCAGTAGTAAAATCTGATGATTCCTTTTTGGCTTTTCCAGAGCTGCTTCTTGCCATCCTTCTCTTGGATCCTTTTCCGACCTCATCATTCTGGGCTTTCATTTTTTCCTCCCTCTTCTTCTTGACTCCTGCAAGTACTTCTGGTTCCAACACATCTTGTCACATTCTATCAGAATAAGAAGAGAATTAGGCAAAGCTCTTTAAACCTAAACACTGGCAGTCACCCAAATGCCTCATTCACAATGTATTAAATTGAGCAGTGAACCACAGTCATATTGGAATTAAAATACATAACTTACAGGGCTTTGGAGTCATCCAGTCTTGGGGTGGAATCCCTATTTTCTCCTAATTAGGTCTTTGGCTTTGAGGCATATACTTAGCCTCCCTAAGGGAGCCTCAAGTTTATTATCTCTTAAATGGGTATAATAATGATACCCATCTCATGGAGTTGTGAAGTTTAACTGCTAGTGATTTGTTCATTCTACAGATATTTATTGAGCACCTATTAAGTGGTCACAGCTGGGCTAGGTGTAAGGTATATATGCGACACATGAAAGACATATTCTCTGCCCTCATCATACTTATATTTTAGTGAGATCATAAATGCAGGTATTTAGCACAGAGCCTGGCCAATGGTAAACACACAGAATACAGAAGCTGCAAGGGCAATGATGATGATGGTGTTCAGTGATAGCAACAGTGGCCATAATGGAATCATCCCCATTTGACCAAAAATCTGAAATGATAACTCCATTTTAGAGGAGCTAGGCATCAATAGGCAATCCAATCATTCTCTCTTTTGCCTCCTCAGGTAAATGAACTACCAGATAGCCACAAAACAAAAGAGAAAACATATGTTAAATACATTGCCTGACTGCCATGATCAATATACTGCAGCCTTGACCCTCAGGTAGAGTAAAAAGGGGAAACATTTTAACAATTACTCTTAAAGTACATACATCACATTTTCTGTTGAGGGACAAATCGTGGACAGATTTCCAAAAACTATAAATGACTCTGACATCTTCCAGCACAAAGGGAAATGGTCATCTTCACCATTAGCAGATAACAATGTTATCTTTTTTAATCACCCAAACCTTAAGATGCTGTATTTTCTATTTTCCATCTACTTTTCTAACAGGTTAGGTTAGAAAATAATTCTTTCAACATTTCTCATCAGTTCCACCCTTGCTCCTTCTCCTGGGTAATTTTCCTGTGACATCCTTTTCTTCAGGAATGTGCATTTATGCTGTCCTCTGACTTGAGAAGCCAGGATGTTGTTGGTGCATGAAATGTTTTTGGTGTCTTTGGATGTAACTGCTAGCGTGATCCATCTGGCAATCAAACATAAACCCTTGTACCTGAGCATTCATGCTTGAACCAGAAATTACCTTGTCATCTTCACTGGTCTTTCTTAAGCAGCCAACAGCTGCCTTGGAACTATGACTTATTACAGTGACCTGTTTCTTTTAGAATGTTATCATCTTCTTACCGTTAAAACAGGTGTCTCCTTTTTTCCTTTTCTTCCCCAAGCAAATCTTTGGCATCAATAGTAACAGTAATAACAGCATCTTATACTTGTGTAGTATTGTATAATTTATGAAGTCTGTTAAAATCCATTAGCCCATTTTTTATTTTATAGTCATCCTGGGACACCAAATTACAGGTGAGAAAACTATGGCCCAGAGATATTAAATGACTTCTTGATGGCAATAGATCTAATAAGTGGTATATGACCAAATCTGGAGAGTAGGTTTTTTATATGAAATTAAGTGTTTTATGCATTTGTTCATGGTGACATTTTAAGCCAAACTTATGTCAACATTGGAGCGTCACTAAAAGAAGGTCTTTCACTCCCTTAGAAATAACCCCCAGCTACCATTTCTGAGATAAGCTCTTAGCCTGGCTTGTTTCCAGAGAATTGAGTTTCCAGTTAATTTCTGGTTTTTCACCATTGTTGGGGAGTTCCCATCATGGGGAATGATGACAGGGTGTTCTATTGGCTGCCACGTTGCCCAGCTGAACATTTTACTCTGCATGAATGGTGCCTTCTGGTGTTGTGCAGTGTGGTTTACCCTGGTAGTATGGCCAATTACAAGACAGTGTTGCTTAGCCTGTTTGCTTCTCTCCTTAATGAAAAAAAAAAACTTCCATTGGGGTCTCTTAAGGTGCAGGAGAGCTATGGAAAGCAAATGTATTATGGATGAAAAAGAGTTTTATTAACTGTGGAATGATCTACAAATACAAGGGGTCACATGCTTTATATATCTTGCCTGCTTCAATGAATGAATGAATTGATTTTTTTGTGTGCACATCTCTCTGTGTGGGGTGAACTATTTGATGCTGCAGCAATTTGCAAACTCTATTTTACAGTGCAGCTCAGACGGACAATGTACAGTACTGGCATGTCATACAAATAAATATGCATATTTTTATAACCTAGGCTAGACTCTTTCCTCACTATCTTCCCTACCAAGAGTGAGTTGCTAGATTCTAGTGGATAATCTAGGAGGTGAGTACATTCCTTATAAAGTTTGAAAAGTTTTATCGAGGAATGAACATTTGAGCGTGCACTCACAAACCTGTCCCTAAGTTGTTGTCTTTTGTTTTCCTTTTTTATGCAAGTAACTACCATGTTTCTGGACTGAAGTAGTAGTTACTGTTTTTTCCATTTAACTGAGATCTAACCAGAAAGCTATTTCTCTTTTTGCTCTTAATAAACATCTCTCTAAAGTATCTGACGAATTTTTCATGCTGACGATTAGTCAATATTTTCAGATGATAGTGGCGCTGTAGTGCTTCAGTTATCATCATAGCAAATACCAGCTGTCATTGTAAAGGACCGTAAGTGTGAATGTGGAAAGTGTGGCAGGTTGGGTCAAATCAAAATTATGACTTAAATTCCAGGCACACTTCAGGTGGAAGTAGCAAGATGCTGCTTATCCGTAAATGTAATTTAAAAGATGTGCTTGCCCGACAGAGGTCTTCTATTTTAGTATCCTGAAAGCTGCAGGCCTGAGTGTTGCCTCACAGAAGTCTGCCTTTTCACTTTTTAAAAAATTCTTTTGTGACTATACTTTCTTCTTGGAATAAGGGTCCTTTCTCCCACCTGTGGTGCCTGAGTAGGTAAGGGACTCTCTACCACTTTCAGCCTATGTCTTTCTTACTCTCTTTTCTCTGTATTTTTATCTCCTTTACTCCATCTCTATCCTCCCCCACCTTCACTATCCACTACATTGACTAGATGTAAGTTTTAAGTTATTTGCGTATTTTTAGATTTTTTTTGTTCCCTCTATCTTGTTTAAAAGGCATGGAAACTTGTAAACATGTCTCTGAAAATAAGCTAAATTAGGTTGCTTTATACTTCTCTGACCCTCCATTGATTCTTTTTTTTTCTCTTTGGGTCAGCAATTCTCAAAAGGAAAGGAAAAGTTTTCTTATCTCTGGTGTGGAAGATTGGTCTGGATGTGCAGTGACCCTCAAACCTAACCCAGGAAGTAGTTCTGCCCTGCAAGAGTATTTTCCGCTTATTTGCCTCTTTCTCCTCAAAATGCAAGAGCAGTAACAAAAATTTAATTGAAGACCCTCCTAATTTTCATTCTCCTTCTTTTAAATTTCATTAAATGTTTATATGGACTCCACGCTGAAACATGCAAAGCTGAACTCCTGGTATCTTATCTGGCTTGCACCAAAAAGGGTGTATTAGCCCTTGCAAGGGCTAGGAACTATTCTATGTTTTCCATTCTGAAGAATTTCAGGAAAAAGTTCATTTAGAATTACAGATAAGACCCCAAACAAGCTATCTAGTAATGGGCCTTAGACTGGGGAGAGGGCCACATTGTTTGATTTTATTTTGCAGAAAGCTTTATTAATCACTCCTTCCTGCATCCAATAAAGAGAGGGTATCCAATAATTTCCACAAAGAAAGCAATACCCTCTGTTTTAAGCTCCGTATACTCCTTGATGGCCTTTTCTCAAAGCTATAAGCAAACAAAAAATACGGCTTTAGAATATGAGAATTATTGCCACTTTCCCAAGATACAGAGGTATTTGAAAACATGTAGAAAATTGCTGACAAGAGCAGGATAAATAGAGGCGAGATACTTCCTTCTTCTGCTGAGGTTTCAGCGCCACCTACTGTCCAGAATAGGAATTGTTCTCCCCTTACTGTGGCGCCTGTGCAGGAACTGGCCCTGGACTCTTGCTTTGCACTTAATGACTGTGGAAGGCGTTGTCTTTGGAATTCATTGCCCTTGCCTCAAGGTGTACATTTAATTTCTTTTGTAGGTTAGGTAAACATTCTCTTGCACGTACGAGTAGATGCAGCCCAGAAACTCATCAGATACAATAATACATTCCTTTAATCAGCAAAGACCTCATTATGCTGTTTTGCTACATGGCCAATGATGGGATTTATTTTATTTCTCCTACACTAATGGGATTTTGGGGGGACTGTTTTATTCAGGGACTCAGAAGAGAGAGTTACTCATGTGTAGTTGCTGAAAGAATCAGGCCTGTAATCCCTCCTCAAACAAAGAGAATTTTAATTATTATTGGGTGACATTTTTTTCTTCATGGGTAAAAGATAGGTTGTGGTTCTCATTTATCAACCCTTTTTACCTTCCATCACAGTTAAAGAAATGCCATAGAATAATTTTATTTTACACCTTGGCATGAAGATATGATTTATTTATTTAATTTGTAAACGAGAAGACTTTTCCAATAGTCTTTTCGTATTATCATTTCTTTTTCAGAATTACCCTTTTGAAAGAAAGCTTCCAAAGGAAGTTGTGAGAGGGTAAATTTGGCATACCCCTTTCCCCAACTCTGTTATTACTTACTACTTTGCTTGAGGAGTATTCTTATTCATTATGGAGGATTAGGCACCTGCTGAAAATTCTTTACATTTGGAAAGTCATCCCAGCTGAGAAACGCTGCTACCAAAACATGGCGCAAATTCAAAACCAGAGGTTTGCTTTCCCTCGTGTCAGATAGAAATAAGAACAAAAGAGTTGACAAGGAATGATTTTAAATAACTTGCTTATTTAAAAAACAAACAAACAAAAAACTCCTTCTTAATAGTTTTAACTGACTGAAGATTTCAAAGCCAACAAGAGCATTTGGATGGCATTAGAGCAATCATCATAATTAAAGAGGTGCTACAGACTTTGACCAGACAAATCTAATAATTTTATTATTTGAATTCTTGGTTCTCAATTACCTGTCTTTAGCCACCCTCAGTTAGCTTGTGTATTGCAGTTTCCATTTGTTGCAGTCAAGCTTATTAAACAGCTCCGCATGGTGTTTTTTCCCCAGTCCTTGAAAATAGATCGGTAAACATTCCGCTCAGGGGCGATTTGTAAATTGCTTTACAGAAGGCTCCAGTTTGTGCTCAGTCTGACTAGAGTCGGAATTTGCCTTGTGTTTTGTTCTGATGTCATTTGTCAAGTTGCACAAGTTGTTCAAAGAACCAGGTCACAATACACGTGGCAGGGCTTCTTGGCATGAATCAATTAAAAACCTTAACTCATGAAACTGCCCTACACCATTGTTCTCTTTTTTTTCTACTATCTAAAAAGGGCAGATTGCCTATCTTCAAACAAGATAAGAGCACTGTTTTAGTCCAACTGGTTCCCCTTACCTTCTTCGTACAACAAAGTCACATTTTGATTATGTTAACAAAAAGAAAAGTAGGATAATCAAGGATGCCTATATTTGATGTAAAATTCTAGAAACGCTCAATCTGCTGACATAGCTACCCAATAGAGAACAAAGCTTAGTGAAAAATAAATATTTCTTAAAGAAATCAAATGTCTAACGGATTTCTGAAAGAGTAATAATTATAACCAAACTGGAGATTTGGAAACAAACACCAAATATAATAGAGGCCTGATAAAAGATGATACACTGAGTATATTTTCTTTTCAACATGATATTTTGGCAGCTAAATCCTTTGTCAAAAGTCAGGGCCTGGATCTGGCTCCCTACTCTGAAATGAGACAAAAATAAAACTGTATCCAGATTTGAGAGCTTTTAAAGGGAATTTCTCTTTGACTGGAGTAGGCAGCAAGGCTAGCCAAGAAAACAAGGGCCAAGCCTGTCCAATACAGGATAGAATGCCCTGCCTTGTGCAGCTTTATGAGACCAAACTCCCTTCCCTCACGTAACCTTATTTAGAGCTTCACAACCACACAACAGGAAGAAGTGCTCATGAGGGGAGAAAAACACCCTTGTAAGATAATCTTACAAACCAAAATCACAAAGTTCTGGAGGAAGTCAGCCAGTAAATACAACAAAGAGAATTCACACCTGCAGAAGTGGAAATAATAGAGCATTCTTAAAAGCACATCTAACTAACTATGTGTATATGTCTCAAGAATAGCTGTCTCCTATCCCACCCATCGTTCCCCACTTTCCTACCTAACTCTGACAGAATCAATCCTCTTATTAAAAGGAATTTGGGAAGGGGATACAAACAGGCAACTATGTTGTTATATTTTGTTTTTGTTTCAATAGCTACTTTAAAATGTAGAACCTAATGACTTAGCGGAGAAGAATAATTAGAAAATTAATCAATTTTTCTTCAATGTAAGGATGAATTATTCTCTAAAAGCTGAATAAGATTTTAAGTAATGGCTACTCTGACATTAGATACTTCATGAGTGTATTCAAATTGTCACCCTGATATGAAATGCAAGATGCCCTTATTTGACTATACACTTGTCTATTTATAATCAGAATGGCCTATAATCAAAGTATAACCCTTTGGGTTAATAAACTACCAACAATTACTTTACTTTATCTTAGCAAGGAGAAATATCATGAGTTTGTCCACATATTCCAAGTGACCTCTTCCCTTCCCAGCATAGAGTCAACACAGTGGCTGAGGATGCAGGGCAGTGAGGTGGTTTGGATTATTATATGGAGGTATAGGCCTATAGACCTAAAAACCCAGTACATGGGATGCTTGCAGGTGGGTGCAGAAGTGATGGGCAGAGAAGACAGAGGGAAAAGTTCAGAGATTGGTTATACTGAACAAAAAAGTAAATTGATTAAGCAAGTGGATGTTTTTCAGATAAGATATTGAATGTATATGTACATGATTATACATATGTCTCTGTATAAATACATGTATTTCCCAGCTTTGTTGGCTACAAAAACCTAAAATCAATGACCTTCAGTAGCAACACACTGGTTGTCCATACCTTGGTTTCTCAAATCCATCATCTACTGAAAGGAACCAGGTTTTCCCGGAGCAGTGGATGAATCTAGGACTGCGTCAGAGAAAAGTGTAAGATGAGTCTGGAAAGTCTTACTGGCCAGAAAATAAGGAAAAACCCAAGGAGCCATAAGGAAATGTCAAAAGGTCACAGGAGCCAGCATGAAAGGGTTTCCACTGGCCAAAATAGAGGCAGTTTGAGCATCAAAATGACAGTAGTGTATTAGAACTCATTGAATGCAATGGGAAGCCATAAGTCTATACCATTATAAATAAATAGTTAAATGAGGAAGAAAAGAAAGCTCTTCCTTAAAGTATAATGCCAACTAGTATATGCTGGAGGGATGCTAGAAAGAAAATCACCATTTATCAACCATCATAGGAATGGTGGGTTCAGGTAGGAGTCTTCCATGGATTCTAAGGCTGGTGGATGGAGATTTGATGAGAATCAGGGTATTTGTGTAATCTCAGAATGACTCCCTACAAGACATAATCAACTGTGGGAGGGAAAATGGTAAATATAAGGAGAAGCCAGACAGACATCCACATGACAGGCTTAAGGTCATCAGTGGTAAGACAGGTTAGCATATTGCTCCTGATATGAGGCTCTTGGGAGAACACTGCCCAGCACTTTAGAGGTGTTTCTGCCAGGAATGCATGGTCTGAATCAGGTCATGAGGGAAGCATAAGACAAATTCCAGTTGAGGGTCATCCTATGGAATGTAAGGCCTATATTCTTTAAAATTATCAAGGATTTGAAAGACAGGGAGAGACTTGAAGGAGTCTGGAGACAAATGCAGCATGAATTCCTGGATATAGTCCTAGACCAAAAGAAAAAGAGACATTGCTGGAAAAGTTAACAAATTCTGAGTGGGGTCTATATTGGACAAGAGTGAAGTGCCAGGGTTGATTTCCTGATTTGTAGGGTGGTGTGCTTGTTTTTAGGAAAATGTTCTTGTTTGGGGAAGTACACACTGGAATGTTGAGGGGTGATAATATACCATATCTTTAGGGTTGTTCTTTAGTGGGTCAGGAAAAGAGGCTGATAATAATGGATAATTAGAGAGAATGAAAGAGAAAAGGAAAATGGAATATGTGTGGTAACAACTGAAGGGTCTTGGTGAAGGGGATATAAAAGTTACTTATATTTTTGTGGCCACTTTTCTGGAAGTTTTAATTTATTTCAAAATAAATTATTTTTTTTAAAAAAGCAAGAGAACAGAAATCCAAAATGCAGCCTTAGAGGCAAAAGTCAGTAATGAGCACAGATGGAGGGCCAGAGCTTGCATAGTGAGTGCCAAGTGAACCCTTAGGTGGTTCCTTTTTTATGTTCTATTCTTAACATGTCAGGGTAAATAATAAGGAATACAGTACAGCAGCCTCCTGATCTACAAACACTTCAAGGTTCAGGGCCGTATTTTCATCAGTCACTAATGCTACCACTCACAGCAATTTAACTTCAGCACCTCTCATAAGTAGAGACAGAGCTAGGGATTTATAAAAGTCTAAGATTCGCTCCCTGATCCTTAGGAACCTGATTACAAGGGGAGAAATAAGATATACTGACAGAAAATGAGATTCAACAATGGCGTGCAAGCTTAATGGGGAAGAAATAGAACAGTTAATGCTTGATGAGCTTCACAAAATGAAAGGATCACCAGTGAGTAAGAGGTCAGGCAAAGCATGTGAGAGAGGTGGCTTGGGATTCCTAAACTCTCCCAAAGGCTTCATCTAGCCAGCTAGCCTCGGTTCTAACCCGGTACCCCTTCTCTGATGGTGCCCCATCTCCACTTGACTACTTCCAGAAATGGTCATTCATTTCTCCTGAGGCATCCCATTTCTCTGCTGGAAAGTATTAGAAGCTTTCCTTATTTGGAGCCAAAATATACTTGTCTGTGGATAATCTTTGCTTTCTACTTTGGGGGTGAGGGGAGACACAAAATAAGTTTAATTCATCTTCTACCTAGAAACCTTTGAAGACCACTATCATGCCTCCCATAATTTCTCATTCTTGTCTCGAATACTTTCAGTTATTTTAGCAAGTACAGATTTATTAGATCCTTCACTACACTAGGTATACTAATTTGTCAGTGGAGCCAAAGGATGTTCCCAGTAAACTGTGGTCTAATGCAAAATGCAATGGGATTATTACCTCTCTAAATGGAATACCACATGCTTTTACTACAACCTAAGATTGCATTCACTTTTTTTGGTAGCTTCGTGGACTCTTAGCACTGAAATGCTCAAGGATTTTCCATGTGAACTGCCAATCTGCTCTTTACCAATCTGTACCTATGTAGCTGATTTCTTTTAAACGTAGCATTTTGCTTTTATCCCTTTCAAATTTCATCATAGATGAAAGGACTGGTCCAGTTTGAGATCACTATGAATCTTGATTCTCTTATCTAATGTTGAGGATATTCCTTCTAGATATATTTTTTATGCAGAATTCATAAATATATTTTATCAGACACTGATTTTATTTTTATTGGAAAAAATGGGGCCAACTGTAGCTTACTGCAATTTATTCTTAAAGATGCTACTGCCAGGTTTATTGTGATCGTTAATTAACAGTCTTTGTTGTGGCATTTAACTATTATTAAAAATAGCTCTCTGTCCAGTGTCCCTTGTGTCATCTGAGGAGGGCTGTCAACTCTGAATGGCTCCAGGCATTTGAAGAATCCCACTTTTAAAATATTCCCGAGAAAAATTAATACAAAAAAAGAATACACAGCTGCATCGTAAGGCATCATCAAAATGGTCCCTTTCAAGAAAATTGTTAACAAAAGGAGATGTGTCCCCTCTCTGAATGAAGATAACTAAAATGCACATTAAATACTTTCCTCATTGACACCAAGTAAATATATTGACACTGTGAATGAAAAGTAAAGAAATTATGCCCTGAAATGGAAGAGTCAGTATAATACAGAGAAAGCAACATCAAAATGGAATTGTTTCCCTATCAATCTATAGGCACCTGGTTTTACAGATAAAAAAAGCACTAAATCAGAAATCCTTCCCACTAATAGTGATTGGGATAATGAATGTTATAATTTAAGCATCTAATTGTTAATCTGATCATTAACAGAGTTGTTAATAATTAACTCTTTTTCATGATTGTTTTGATCTTTAGAACTTAACACTTAGTTACCTTCTATCTATTGGCAAATAGGTAAACATAAGCATCAGTGATCAGGGTTTCTGAATATGGCGTTCTCCCCAGTATAAACCAACCACAAGCAGGAAAGTTTGGGGGTGTTGTTGATCCTGTTTATTCCTGCTATTTAATTACATCCAAATCCAGCCATCAATTCACATCCTGAGTTCTAATTGCCTTTGAGAGTTCTATGCACAGAACAATAGCTGGAGTGAATCTTCAGAACAGAAGTCGTAAATACAGGTTCTTCCTGAGCTTGATGAATTAAAACCAAAGGAGGGGAGACAGTTTTGTTTTGTAAGAAGCCATCTGTTATTCATGTACAGTGTTTGTATTCAAATTCAAGTAAATTAATCAAGTAAAAAGCATCAGAATTCACAACAGAGAAAAGAGAACTGAGCAAACATACCATTTGAGAAAACCAAGCAGCTAATGAGGTTTTGGACCTCTTTAGTTTAATCTTCTAGAGTCCCAAGGAGACCTCACTTGTGTGTGTACAGTGCATGAATTGCTTTGCATTGATTCTTGCTACTTCAGGGCTCAGAACATCAATGGCCAACAAATGCTAAGTTAATGAATTAACAGCTGTCAGCACGGCAACTGTACCAGCATAATCCTCGATTTAGGGAACTTCTGGGGGCCTTGGTTAACAGGCGGCTAGTTCACCAATAATAAAATCAGTCCCAGATCCCTACAGGGGCATAACTAGTTGAAGGTTTTTAAGATGTCAGTTTAAAATGTGAGCCAACATTGCAAATGTCTCTAGGGTTTGGGGTATGTGCTAGCTCCTTCTTACTCTCTCAGAACTTGTCAGGAGATAGGGAGCCAAGACGTTTTTAAGGACCTGAGCCTGGACATTTGACTCTGCACTCATAAGTTTGAGGTATGCACCTAGAACTAGAGCCAGCATTTTAGGCGTAAAATCATGGTTGCTGGTTAGCTGTCTAAGGCAGTAGCTTCATTACTCTCACAGTGAAACCCTCTGGGAAGCTACCTGTACCCCACAGCCATGTTTCTCTACAAACTGCTGTATTATATCCTCAGACTTGTTCTCTACATGATTTGTACATGGATTTCATGTTTCCATCTACATAGGTTGGGTGGGCAGCAGCATAGCACAACAGAAGGTTCCTCAGCAACTGTTGGTCATCAGTTTCCTCATCTGTTAAATGGGGATAATACTAGTACTACCTTTTTGTTAGGAACAAATGACTAATGTATTATTGCAGGAATTAGATTATATCATATTAAATTATAGGAATTACCTGTGTAGAATCCTTAGCACAGTGACTGAAACCTAAAGAGCCCAGTTATTACTAACACTATAATTCCCATAATTCCCTCAGCTTTCTTGATACCAAGACATTACTATACTTAGAACACACAATGTATGTTTGGTGGATAACTCAATTATTGACTGAATGATGCATGAAAATGAAAATGTTAATTACCAAATCAGTGGACAGCTGTTTAAAGTAGAATTAGTAGTGGAATTCAGAGTGGAATTATATGCTTCAGTCTTTTCATCTTATAAATGAGGAAAATTTAAATTCAAAAATGTTAAATGACAGACAATGAGGAAAAAAACAATGAGCAGATACAGACAATGTCCAAAAACAAGCAGACAACGAGAGCAAAATCAACAAGCAAACAGACAAGGGAGCCATGGGGGTGGAGAAAAATGTTAAATGACGTGTTAATTCAAAATTACTCTTCTTATAGGTTTACTTAGAATAGGTTTTCTCTCACCTCCTTCCCTCTTTTTTTAACACACACACACACTTCATCTAAGTCTCTATTAATGAAGGTCAGTGAATCAACAGAGCATATTTTGATGAGGTAGCTCTCAAAAGCCTCAGATTTTAAAATAAGGGATTGTTCTTCCTGTTACCCTTTAGCTGGAAGTCCCTGTTCTCATCACTCAACAATGAGTAAAAGTACACCAATCCACACTTGTCACGATCTTTTCTTATTTCAGAAAATAGCAAAAGTATATCCCATTACCTGATTACAATCTTTTTATGAATAGAGATATTCCTGTTCTCACAGCCTAAAATATTTGTTTTCTAGAGTTGGAAAAAAAGGATAGAAAAACTGTCTTAAAGACTCTTTAAAGAAGAAATTTTGGTATGGGTTTGGTGGAAAGTAAGACCCATCAAAGTCTCCCAACAGGGAGTGGGATATATATATCCCACTGCCTGAAAGACAATCCTATGAATATGGGAGTAACATAATCAAACGTTCTGTTATTTTGTCTATGATTTTGGTTTGTTTTATTTGGGTACTTAAAATTTTCTGGAATCTTGCTGAATTCAGAATTTTATTCTTTAGGTACTTGGGTAGCCTTTATATTTAACTCAAACTTCTTTTCACAATTGTACTTTCTGACACCATTTATGACACCAGGCTGCACTGAAAAATAAGGGGCTACCTGTGAATGAATATGGTTTTTGAATTTATGAGCTGTCTCAGCTAAGCGAGCTCAATCCATCGCCAATTCAAACTATAATTTAAAGGGTGAATTAAAAAATTATGACTAGTCTTTATTCTAAAGAAATAATATGTGTATTTGATTTTGTCAGAGATGTGCATCACTGCATTATTTGTCATATTTATATTAAATCATATTTATATTAAATTATATATATTATATATATTAAAATTTGCTAGAATAGCTAGTAATTCAAAATGGTTAAAACTATAAACTTTATAGCACATTATGCAGCTCATAAAAAATATGTTGACCATGATACGAACAAGCCTGTATTTTATTACTAAGGAAAAAAGACAAAATTTTTATGTTTGGTATGTTTACAACAATGTAAAACAAACTATGTACCAAAAAGACTGGGAGAAATTATCTCAAAATGAAAATAGACATTTCATCTAGGTAGTAGGAGAGTGGGGCATCATTTTTTTTTTTTTACCTTTCTGAATTTTCTAAACTTCCTATAATAACTTCCTACTATGACTTTTATAATTTTTTAAAGCCCAACAAATGTCATATTAATATAGGTCTTTCTGTTTGCACCAGATGAAATGGTGCTTTCTAGTGAAACTGGGGGAAGAGATATGGAAACCTTTCTAAAGAGGCCATTTCAGAAGAGGCTGCTGCAAAGTAGTGCCCTCCACAAGATTCTTCAGAGACCTAACCTCTGTGTTCGCCCAGCTGAATTCTGTTGCTCTGAGACGGTTCACGTAATGAGTGTTTTCATCTTTTCATATTAAAATTGACCTCCTGGCCTGAATCTGCGCTTCCCAGATGAATGAGGTTTACTGGTCACAGCCTAGGGAAAAAAAAATAAAGCAAAATGACTTAGTACTTCATCCTGCTCTCTTGGATTCTGCACGTTATTTCCACACAACCTCACAGGCTTTGTTGTCAGTGTTTGTGTTTTTCTTTTAACTCTCTAGATCCAACAAGGGTAATGGTCCCGCCCGTCAGTATGGACATCACTGTGGGAGAAAGTATTGTTCTGCCGTGCCAGGTAACACACGATCACTCACTAGACATCGTGTTTACTTGGTCATTTAATGGACACCTGATAGACTTTGACAAAGACGGGGACCACTTTGAAAGGGTCGGAGGGGTAAGTATTAATATCCAACCATCCCACGAAGCCCAGTATTCAGCTGAATTTCTCGAAACTGACTTGTTTAGACTAACTGGAAAAGAAATACTCTTTTATAATTTTGTTCGAGCACCTTATTTCAATAAACTGTTGGTTAATTCCTGCTCCTTTTTGTATGATATATACAGCAATACTCATTGAACAGCTACTATATGGCAGGCCTTCCGAATAACCCTCACAACAATCCTACAGGTTAGCTCTTTACTCCTGTGGTACAAACGAGGAAACTGAGGCCCAGAGGAATTTACATGATTTCCCTTGGCCTCAAAGCTACTGAATTGCAGAATTCAGCTTTAAACTTCAAATCCCAAGCTCTCTGCCCCATACCATACTATATGTCATAAAATCTGATTTTAAAAATAACTTAATTGATAGTTTCATTTAAGGTATTACTCCCCACCCCATCCCCATCCCCACTTAGCCTCTTGTAGAAGACTCATCACTGTGACTTTAAGTCTGTCTGTCTTGAATCAGAAGGTCTGATTGGATTATTATCTCCAGGTAATTTAAATTTCAAAAGATCAAATTTTCAAAATGCCTTACTTGCCATAAAAATACATGTATCATTAAACATACAACAAGAGGAGGTGAAATGTGGAAACAATTTATGTTCATAGCAGTTGTTCTCAAGCGTTCATTTTTTTCCTGCCCAAACACAACCCTACATTTCCAGTGGTAATAAGGCCACTCTGGCTGCTGTTTTTATAGAAGGGCCCCATTAAAGCTAGCAGAATGTTGGAATGGAGCTATTCTTTGAAAAATCCTCTCCAATCTTCATGGTGCCATAAAAATCTGATTTGTCCACTTCACTTTACCCTTCTTATGTTGAGAATAAATGGCCTAAAGCTTATAAATCCACCCACATGATATATTGGGATATATTTTGCTTTCAAATGAATATCAACCCCTTCAATTAACCCCTTGCTGCTTTTCTCAAACAGCGTTTCTCATCTGAATCACAAAACAACAGAAATGATTTGAGTGACAGTTTTCTCATTTCTTCCATGGATGGTATACAACTGGTACCATTGTAGATGCATAAGAGAGAAGTTCATTCAGAAGAGCTATAGATGTCTTGGGATATTAGGGATTCTCTCAGAACCCCAGTTAAGAAATGTTGAATGCAATTGCCAAAAATGACCACTGTGGACCTCCTTCATATGGTTCAACCTAATAATTTTAACCGAATGAGAGAGAAATTAACTACTTCACAGGGGCATGGAGGGCATTAAATCCCTTCAGGTCTTAAAAAGTGCATAGCCTAATGCCTACCACAAAGAAAGTGCTTCATAAATTTTAATGAGTGTATTAATTGAAGGAGGGGTAACGTTGATTTTAATAGCAGAAAAGTGTGAAATGAAAAAAATTTAATTAAGCAGAATATTTGTTTTCATACTAAAACTAATGACCAGGGAATTGGTGTGGCTCAGTGGTTGAGCACCTGCTTCCCACGATTGAGGACCACGGGTTCATTCCCCAGTACCAAAAAAAAAAACCAAAAAACCTAATGACCTGAGCAGTGGAGATATTCAAAATATTTCCCAAAATGGTATGGTGCCAGCCAGTCAAAATAGATGCCTGACCAATGAAAAATGATGTCTTACCAATCAAATGGATGTGGTATTTTTTCTGGACTGGTACCAAATGACTGCATATCAGCTGCAGCTGAGGTACAGCCGGAGCCTCCCTAACAGAACCAAGCACTAATGGCCACCTTTTTAGAGACTTCTATCTGTATTCTATTCAATCACCTTCATTAGTCATCCATAATGGAAATATTTGTCTCCTCTGTGTAACTAGTGCTAACACCAATCGACTATTTCTAAGAAACAGGTGCAAAATGCAGGGCACCCTCTACAAATTGTGAGAGCTAAGTGTATTAGCCACAGAGCATCATTAATGTCTGTGGAGCTAGGACTTGAGAACAGAAGGGTTAAGGAAGTGCAGTACTGAAGTCAAGGCCATCTCCCAGTTTCTGCTTTTCACATCAGCATGGTATTCCAAATGCTTGGTAGAGCCAGCCTATTATAATTTTTTGAAAAGTTGTTACTTCATGTCCTCGAATAGCCCCAAAGTGCTCTAGAGCAGATCACAGTGGGAGAAAATAAGCTGGTACTCTTTCGTTCTCCTTGGTAACAGTTTTGTTCTCCTTGGTAACAGTTAACAATTTAGTATGAAGGACTTCAAAGGGAAAGAGAAAGTTATTATGGTCTCCTTCTGAGACTTGTACATCAATCCTGACTCTATTTTTTTTGTTTGTTTTAGCTTTACTTTAAATGTATAGTTCAGGTCAAAATTTGTAAATAACTAGAACACTCTCTAAATCAGTCACAAAATTCTGTTAATAGGTTGCCCTACTCTGAAATCTCCAGGCTACAGATTTCTTTTACGTCCAAGCCTGGGGTGAATAAAATGATTTCAGAGATAGTGTAGGCATTTCCTTAAAACCAGTATGGTGTCCCACCTTCCCTGCATACATCCCCTTATTAGACATTTTCTTGTTGTTAAAATATATACTCAAAATCACAATATGTGCCATGTTTTAGGTAAAGTATTGATGATAGCGATGATGATGATGATGATGATTCCATATATTTGCAAAGTGTTTAATCATTTATCAAGCTCTTTTATTCATATGCATATATATTAGCTCTTTAGTCCTTACAGAAGCCCTGTGAAATGGGTTAGCAGTTATTATCCTTATTATCCAATAAGGATACCAATAAAACAAGATTAGTGAATAGCATAATCTGAATGAGAACCTGAGAGTCATAAACAAAAGAGCATTCAGGTTGAAAAAAAAAGGTTGCAGTTCTTCTTAAATTCAATTTAATCTTTGACAGGATTGTTTCACAAAGACTTTTGATCATGGTCATCAATAGTACCAGTTTAAATTGGCTATATGTTTTTCAATTTTCAGAAGGATTTCACATATATAGTTTTTATTTGATTCTCACAGCCTATCACAGTAGACAGTGCATCCTTATTTTACAGGTCAATAAACTAAGGCCCAGAGAGATTAAGAGATTTACATAAAGCCACACAGCAGGGTCAGCCCAAGACAGCTAAATCCAGAAACTTTAGCTCTCCTCTCACTTTATGCTTTTGCCTTTCTTCTAATCCTATTTACAGTAATTCGCATTTTCATTTCTTCTATTGTCCTTCATAAATATGAATGTGATATGTTGTATTGAAACAAAGAAAGGAAATCAAGTACACATTAATTTCAAATGAGGATAAGGACTCTTCAAAAAGCAGTATAATGTTATAGAGCCTGGAGCCAAATTGTGTGTGTTCAAATCTTCGCCCTTCCACTTACTAGTGACTTTAGGCAAGTCACTTAACCTGTTGGTGCTTGAGTTTCCTCATTTGTAAAATAAGGACAACAAAAGTGCCTACCTCAGAGGACTATGGGAGTATGTAGTGAGTTACTATTAGTAAAGTACTTGAAAGGTGCCTGCCATATATTCACTATCATTAGGCATTAGCTATTATTGTTATTTGGAGGAATAGCAACCTGAGCATCTTAACTTCCTGTTCTATAATTTAGGATGGGAAAACTGGGGAGGACCAATATACCCCAAGTCATCTTGTCATCATTTGGGGCTCAGAAAGACATGTGGCTTCCTGTATCTGGTCCTAGGGTGATCTCTTGCTCAAGCAGCTGTTTTCCAAGCTTTTGATTAAAAGGACTCTGAAACCAGACTCCAAGGCCTAGCAGTGTTCTTCCATTCAAATGCCCCCTTACAATAGCTTACGGGGGCTGAAAGTACAGTGTAGAATTATTTCTGGGCCACACAGACATCCGTACCGGGATGTAATTAGTCCTCTTCATCTGCTAATCAAACATGCATTTGGCATTTGAAAAACAGATTAGCACCATTCCACACTAGGTGATGCAAGATTTCCTTGGAGAGTCTGGTCCTTATAATGCTTTAATTCAAACTTAGGAGCAATCAAAATGCTGGCTGTACAACAGCGTTGTGCAGTCAAATGCAGATGTCTCCAAATGTGAGTTTGCTTCCCCTTTCCAAATATAGAGCTCCTAAGTACTGGAATGCCAATGAAAGCGATAGGCTGAGGGCATGTCTGAAGAAACACATTGGCCTCAAACAAGAACCACCGTACATAAATTTAAGTGCTTCCAGCATGGGTGGCACACTGCTCCCGAGAGCTAGAGAAGCCAGACCCCTGCGATCTTGTCGGAGGTGTGTTCTGGAAACGTTGATGTCTTGTCTCCTGGGCAGGCTCACCTATTTTTAATAGGCCATGGCTTGCATCACTAATGTGTTCATCAGTTGGTGTACAATAAATCCATTAGTCACAGTGTCCTTCATGTGATAATGATATTTAGGGCTCATTAAAAAGTAATTGTAGCCACTTTTCCCTACTTTATCAGCAGGATTCAGCTGGTGATTTGATGATCCGAAACATCCAGCTGAAGCATGCCGGGAAATACATCTGCATGGTACAAACAAGTGTGGACAAGCTATCAGCTGCTGCAGACCTGATTGTCAGAGGTATTAGAATTTTATTGTTTTGTCCTTAAAATATTTTTGCAATATCTACTCTAGCACAGAGTTCTACAAACCTCAGTGGTTTAGAATTATGGGGAAAAGTCAGGTAGTTGCTACACATTGTCAACAGCGGTTAACAGTATGCGAGAGTTTTGTGTGTTTCCTTTTTTCACAAAGGGGATCATCAGAAACTACATGAGCAAATGCAGTTGTTTTATGCCAAAAATAACTCCTGTGAGTGTTCCCATTATGGCTTTTGCTCTGACCTTGAAAAACCTTAGATTAACAAAAGTACATGGCTTAAAGATGGACCAAACTATGCCTTTTTAATGTTTCATTTGGGCTAAACAAAATTAGTATAATAGTGGCTTAAGTAAAACCACTACCAGGTCTTCCATTTCCCTTTTTCCCTAAAGTTAATAGTGCTGTCCAATTCAAAAAAAAAATGGCTTTGGAGGTAAACCTCTCATTATGCCTAGGTTGAAGTAAATAAGCAGCAAGTGATTGTAAAAGCTAATTTTCTGAAAGTCTCTTGGGTCCTACCAAAGGGCTTAACTTGATTCTAAGAGCTAAGAACATTCTGGCTGAGCCAAGTCCAAGCCCAGCCAAACAAATCTGTAATGGAACTGAAATGGACTTCAAAAGATGTTTTTAATGAGAACGAAATCCTTTGTGAACTAGCCTACCTATCAGAATCAAACCTATGCTAAGGGGGTTTCTAAAGTATTAAAAGTGAGGCTAAACCAGAGCATCAAAATAATCTCCTAGTTAGTCTTACTTCATCTGAATTCCCAGCCTTTGGTGTTTAAGCACCATTGGCCAATGACTGGGCCCCTGGCAGATCTTTGAGTGCAAGGAAATAAAAACCCAAGATATCAGAACTGGAGGCACGGTGAATCTGCAGGCACAAGAAACACGATATTACCAGGAGCAACAAGAAGTTAGGGGGAGGGGTGTATGGGAGTTATCAACTTGAACTAATTGTCAAGATGGGTTAAAGAAAAATCACTTTCACATCAGGTCTGCTTTGGTTCCCCTTTAAACCACCTACAATTCTTTTCCAGGGATAATGCGGATGAGGCCCCGACAAGTGAAAGAATTTTAAACCTGCTCAGATCTGCCCATAGATTAACTTAGGGAAACGTGTTTATTTCCATTTAAAAATATACCAGAGCTGTTTTGCTGGCCCCTTGGGGACAAAAGAATGCTGTTGCTGAGAATTTATCCTCTGTTTAATTAGGATAATGTTCAGATCAGCAGTTTAAGCACCAATAAATTAAGCTAATAAATATTTAAATCAGTAATAGTTGAAGTTCTTAAATGATATTGTATACTTCATTTCACAGAAAATAACATTAAATACCAAGAGGAATTTGCAAACGTAGTCTAAAAGAAAATCTAGTCTAATCAGTTAATAATGCCAATAAATTAATATGCCATTTAAAACCATAATCTTGTTTTATCTCCTCCAGCTCTGCCCTTGTAACTTCTCTGTTTATTACAAAGGGGAGGAAGAAATGCATTTCGCTACCCTACAAGAGATTTTTGGGCTTGAAACTAGTATAGCTTTAGGTCTTTGCTCCAGCTCCAGAGATTCCCTGATGCCTGCTCTATTTTATCACTGGCATTTAATGGCAGCCAGAAAGTAATGTGGGATGCCACCCTTCCCTAAGTAAGAAACAGAGACTTGATGTCAAACTGATATTCCCGCTGCCACTGCCTGTGACAAAACTGCTCTGGGCTCCTGACCATGTTATTTCAGTCCGAGGATAAACATCTGCACACTGTCATTTTGAAAGAAGGACCAACTTCCCCAAAGCAAAGTTGGTAAACATTCTGTAAGGTCATATCTTTCATCGGTAGGGGTAGGGTAGGCAGAAAGATAAGAGCAAACAAAGCAATAGAAGTACCATCTTTACTCCACTGGCCAAATTCATACCACCCCTTCTTTCCTTCTTGCTCATTTGCCAACAGGGGTTTCAAATATATCCTATTGATTTAATTCTTCGAGGAGTTTGGAGGGGACCAGCTTTCTATGGGTGGCACTTAGATTTTAAAGGCCACCAAAGCAGCATCCATAAAGGAAACGTACAGGAATGCTAAGATGAGAATGCTGGTGAAAAAAAAAAAATTATATTGTCTTCTGGACTTTATCTAGTTAATAGGGTTCCAGGGATCAAAGGTCACTTCAGCTCTATCTAGGTGACATTAGACTGGCATGCTTAAATGTCACCATGGAAAATTAATCAGTTCTAGCATACAGATTTCCAGACATTTCATTCAGGAGTGGGAGGTAGAAGATAAATTTAGTCTCACCTTTGGGTCTATAAAATGATTTTTTAAAAAAGGAAAGAGAAATTTAGGGCACCACATAAAGGATATAAACGTGAATCCCAGAGTACAGTCTTACTTGAAGAAATCTCCATTAACTTTTTACCAGTCTATTAAAGGTCTCTTTTTGTCCTGTCCCTGTGACATGGTCCAATAGTATTTTGGCAGGCCATTTGATTGCCGTATTTGGGGATTAGCAAATAATCCCTCCTAGGAATATCTACTTATGCCCATCTAATGGGCATGGGGTTTGTCATTATGTCCTTCTTACAATCACCTTCTATTCTGAGACCATCGTGTGTGTCTTGTTAGAAATGTATTTAATTGCCTGGCAAGAGCTTTTCATGTTTGAAACTAGTATAGCTTCAGGTCTTTGCTCTGACTCTGTTGATATTTTGTGTTTGCTTGCCAACCTCTTTCCATTCCTCTGTTCCTTTATGATTTCCAAGCCTTCATTTAAGCCTGATTTCCTCCCCTTTAAATGGTTTAAGTACATGGGCAGAAACAATGAACATCAGGAGGATAAGAGGAAAAATACAGGTATGACTTGCAGGAACTGCAAATGAGGGTCTTTAAACTCCAGCCCAATTTTGAAATTGCTTTAAAGTGAGAGTCTTGTGACTTTTGAGCACTGACCATTTTCACAGCAGTTCCCCTCATGCAGAGAAGTCTACTGGCATTTGGTGCTGGGGAGGGTGCTGGAGAGGGGGTTCAGTAATTACTATGCAGCAAGACTGTGTAGAGCAACACTGCGAACTCTTGGTTCTAAGCCACTCCTGCCCAGATCCACATCCTCAGTGGAAGAAATGACCATGCCCGGTGGACTGTCATCTTCATGAATTTAGGAGCAGGGGCTGTCTGTTTTCACTGCTGCATCCCCAGATCACAGTGCCTGGCCCACAGTAGGAACCCCTAAATAGATAATGAATTAATTTATCAGTGTGGGCCCTTGTGGTTCCCCAGCATTCACACTTAGCACCTAGAATAAATTATTGTGTTTCTCTGTTTGCCTTTTATTTTACTTTTTGTTTCCTGTGTTTCTCCCATTATACCGTGAGCCCCTAGAAGGAAGGAACTGTGTCTGTTTTATCTCTGCTGTTTCAGGGCCCAGCAGAAAGGATTAGACAAATAAAGTAAATACCTGAGTGGGTAAATAAATGATTGAGTGGGTCAGCACCACGTTTGATCCACCTGCTCCAGTTCTAAGCATCTTGCTCTTTCCCAGGCCCCCCAGGTCCGCCAGAGGCTGTGACCATCGATGAAATCACGGACACAACTGCTCAGCTCTCCTGGAGACCGGGGCCTGACAACCACAGCCCCGTGACTATGTATGTCATTCAAGCCAGGACTCCGTTCTCCGTGGGCTGGCAAGCAGTCAGCACAGGTATGATGTCGAAGCCTGGTGCTGGTGTCTCTGCAGGGGCTTTGAAATTCAGCAGAGTGGACGAAGCATGGTGGCAGAAGCCAAGGCACATCCAGGTTCTCATCCGACTCAGCCGCAGTGATACATGACAGCAGTGTTTCCCAGACCTGAGTCAATTTCCTGCCCCCTGTACTATCATTTAATATCTTTCTTTATAGCATCTCTTTTTTGTAACTTGTCCTAAGCATTAATATCTCTGAAATGACAGGTTGCAGTGGTTATATTTTTCTCTTAACAAGCATAAAAAAATATATTAGTTATAAAAATAAAAAAAGTATCAGTGTTTGTATTAGCTAAAATCATCCTGTGCACCATTAGTGGTACACTTTGGGAAGCAGTAGAATACATGAGTCTGTAATCACAGCCTTTGTAAAGACTGCAATCAGGAAACTAATAACTAACAACTGAACAGTTTCCTGACATGATGCCCATTTTCATAGCTGGATACAAATGAGCATGAAGAGGTATGAGATTTTTCTCCTCTTTTTATTAAAAAATATTTGGGTTGACTATACTGGTCTCATCTCTGCCAGTTCCTCCAACTTGAATCATCTCGTTCTTTAGGTTTCATTTGGGGAATAACTGGAAAAACAAAAAATTACTTCAAGCAAGATACAACTCCTCTAATCTCCAAGGGTTGACTGTGTCACCTTGATGTTTTGCAGTAGAAATAAAAGGAGTAGCAAACCTATTTTTATGAAATTCACATGAATCGTGTTGATCTACACCCACATGGGTTTCTATGTTTCTAGCTGTGATCACTGACTTTCTGCTGCATCGCAGGAATGTTTTAGGAAGGAAGGATGGAAGAAGTCTGGAGGTTAGGCGATTTGAATTCTAGGCCAAGTTCCGTGACACTCATGCCTTTGCCAATCAGGAGATCTCTACACAGCTCCTTTTCCTGTGTCTGTTAAATGGGTAGGATAAGAATAACATAAGACCCAAAAGAGAAACAATTATGTAAGCATTTTAAAAAATAGGAAGTACTATGTGAATGTAGTGATGAAAAGGAAGAGGATGAAGGAAGACACAACTGTTCCTGATAAGGATGGGTTTTTAAAAAAGCAAACTAGAATTTGTTGAGTCCTTACTATGAGCCACATGCCCTGCTAAGTGCTTTTCTTGGATTTTCTCAACTCATCTATGAGTAGTTATTATTAGTGCCCTGATTTTATGAGGAGGAAATCAAAGCATGAGAAGTTCAAGCAACTTGCCGAAGGTTACTGAGCTACTAAGTATGGATTTCAGGGTTAGGACCCAGGTGGGCTGACTCTAGAGCTCTTTGGAGTGTAGGACAGTGTAAGCATTGCTCAAGGAGCCTGGGAGCCATTGAGGCTTAGTTACAGCATGATGTCCTGAGTTTTGCCACACAGGACCTCCCCAGGAACCCTACAAGCCCCCTGGAAAACCCTTTTAGCAATCATTTTAAAAATCAAAGAGTTGTATAGTGAGCATGGAAGTAATATCAAAGTCTTCATCACTTGTGGCATCAAGCAACAATGTCTTCCTGTGAAGGGACCCTTGTCTAAACATTGCTGAATGAACACTGTCAAATTCTGCCTCTCTGGCTCCCATTTTTGTTGTTCTTCACGGGCCATCTCTGCTATACTTACAGGTTTCTTTCTTTAGGTATGCTAATAAAGTTCATGGACAGTGGCATTACAGAATTATAATAAGGTATAGGGCTTGGGCTGTGGAGTCAGACAGACAGGGTGCAGATCCAAGCTCTGCCTGTAATTGGCTGTATAACCTTGGGTCACTTAGTCTTTCTTTCTAAGGCACATTTTCCTTGTGTATAAAAATGCGGAAAATAATTTTCCTGTATTCATAGGATAGTTGTAAGAAGTAAATCATGTGCCTGGCACAACATAGTAAATGCTGAGTAACATATTAAAAGACAAATTTGGTAGCAATGATGGTGACAGTCAAGTAGCTTTGGGCCTTGGAGTCTTTTTGTCTTTTCTGATGTCGCTACTGGTATCTGATCTGAGTTTATTAGTTTAGTGTACACAGTCCGGGAGATAACTCCCTGAGACCGCTATTTGTGCAGCTGCTATCAGAGCAGCTACGATGCCCTGCAACGGTGGTGGTGGTGGTGATGTATGGAAGTTCCTAACATGGTCTCTGCATATGTTTGCTGGGAATCCTGTGAAATACCCCACCTTTTGTTTTCTTTCAGTCCCGGAACTCATTGATGGGAAGATGTTCACAGCCACTGTGGTGGGTTTGAACCCCTGGGTAGAATATGAATTCCGCACAGTTGCAGCCAATGTGATTGGGATTGGGGAGCCAAGCCGGCCCTCAGAGAAACGGAGGACGGAAGAGGCCCGTGAGTAGCTACAGGAACACTGGTTGTCCGTTCCAGCGGCTGCCATGCCTTAGGGAAAGGTTTTGAATTTTTCCTGCTCTGCAGCCCTAATGAGGCTCTGTGTTAGCACATCCTTCCCCTTGAATGGTTATAATGATCAGATATTAGGCCAGGAGAAGGTCAACTTAACAAGCAATGAAGTTCAATCAGGAGTTAAGTTCTCACTCCTCTTTGGGTCCTATTTGTAGCTAGAGCCACACTGTGCCAAGTTCTCTCAAAAGTTTCCCTCTTTCCTCTTTGGCTCACTTGTCGCCAAGATTATCATAATATGATTATTTTTAAAAATACACTTACACCACATTTCAAGTGAAATCATCTTACAGAAATCCCCGATAGCAAAAAATAAGTTCTTCAGACATGTCCACTTTGATTTTCTTAGGGTATAAACCATTCCAAGACGCTAAGATCCAGAGCATCCTGAGAGTTCATACCACACAATCAGCAATGTAGGATGGCCCTCAGTGTACTCAGCAGGAACTAGCACAGGAAAAGAGTACATCAAATTCACCTGAGTTGGTTGTATGTTACTTTACTCATGTAAAGCCTGAGGCCCAGGCATGTGGTCTGTTAGAATTCTCAGCTGTAGTCAGGCCAAATGGTTGTTGGAAGAAAAACCAAGGTTCCTAAGCAAATGCAAACTCTGGCCCTATGTTAAGAAAAAAAAACTAGATCCATTTCATTGGCTTTAATGAAGAGGACATATCCTGTCATTGGCTACATGTCCACCACCAGACAATTTTACATTGTTTGGAGGCTTTCATCTCCATGATGATAGAGTAGCTAATCCCACACTTTCTTTTTCCCCTCCAAAGCTGTAATTGAATTAATTCCCCACAGTGAACCTGAGAGGAAGTATAGTATAATTTCCCCTCTTTTACAGAGAAAACCTGGAATCTAAGAGGTTAAGCATAGTGAGCCAGGGGCCAACCTATGTCCACCACTTCCTTCAACACCCAACTCACCAACAAGCCATTCATCCAGCCCTGCTCTGAGCAGCCTCAGAACACCGCTGCTCTGCTCCAGTCTGTCTGTACCGTTCTGCTGTTCACTTGTCAATATTACTCTGTAATTGTTCTGCATGTGCACTCTCACCCCAACTAGATTGTAAGCTCTGCATGGGCAGAGTTTGTACTGTCTTTGCTCTGTGTACCGCTGTATGGTCAATAAACACCTAACCAAGCCTTAGACCCAGAACCTCAATCCTTTCCTCCTTCCACTGAACGCCTCATCCTCTAGCGATGGGACTGAGCAATTGGTCAGACCCATCTGATAACACGTGTTCCTTGTCAGATGGGAAGCAAGTATTTGATAGCAATTTCCTGGGTACATTTCACTTTCTGGATCTTTTGCTGTGAGCCCCTTGCTGACTCTGTTTCTGCTCTCGAAAGACAAAGATCTTATGCTTCAGAGTTTTAATTTAAAGTGATTCACCTCAGCCAGGCAATCTTCCTGGCTGTCATTTGCCTTTGGAACCTGACAAAACTTGTTTTTTTGTCTCCTGCGCAGTCCCCGAAGTCACCCCAGCTAACGTCAGTGGTGGTGGAGGCAGCAAATCTGAACTGGTTATAACCTGGGAGGTAAATGAATCACAGAATAAAAGGAGCATACATTCGTCTAGGCTATTTTATTATTTTCCTCCATGTTAGATATAGCTAGGACGTAGCCTCCTCTGTTTTTAACAGCCAAAATCCATTTCAGTGCAGAACACTTCCTCTCACTTGGCGAATGGCTAGCAGGAAAAGACAGTGCTTGCCAGTCAACTGTTGGGGCAACTTTTAATTCAATTGATCACGGGAAAAATGATCGTGAAAGGAAAGACAACACAAGTTTAAATATATATATACTGAAGAAGGCTGATTCAGAGAAAACCAGTTTTTCTCTTCTTCCTGAATTGCTGCATGGCCAATTGATTTAAAACATCTGCCAGCAGTAGATTCAGTGTACCAGCACGATTTCCTGGCAATTGGCTTTGCTGTTGCAGCCTTCTTCTATGAAGTATTTTATAAACAACCCAGAGGAAGGTTAGACACCAATTTATTAAAAATTGATTTGGGGAGAGGAGGTGGGAGTTTTATAAAGGGTTTGTAATGTTTTTGAAGGATTCTAGACAACAGCCCTAGAAATTAAAATCTTCCATTTACGCAAAGCCCTAGCAGTGAAAGAAATTGCTCACCCTCCAGCTGAACTCTTCAGCCCTGAGAGGCAGAGCTTGCCTGAACCAAGATGGTCTTTTCTTCTTCAGTGGGAACTTCTGTCTATTTTGCAATGGAAAAAAATTCATACTAGATGGTACCGGGGATGGGGAATGTTTGTTTTTTGGAGATCAACTGTACAGTTTCTTTCACTGTAATCTCCAGCTATTTCAGAGCTGGGTTTGCCCCATCAGGAAACCAGATTCTCCACTGCAGGTTTTCATTTGGTTTTTCAACTGTGTCGCCTTCCACTATCTCATGGAAGACTGATGGCATGCCCCAAATTTAAAATACTCTTGACAAAACCCCAAATAAGATAGGTGGGGAAAGAATGTAGGTAGGAATATTCAAGGAGGAAAAAAAAAAAAACAATTTTAGCGTTTAAATCAAACTACTGTGATTTCTGAAAACTACCTCCCTTCTTTACCAGACGGTCCCTGAGGAATTACAGAATGGCGGAGGCTTTGGTTATGTGGTGGCCTTCCGGCCCTATGGCAAAAAGAGCTGGATACAGACAGTGCTGGCCTCAGCCGATGCCTCCAGATATGTGTTCAGGAATGAGAGCCTGTCCCCCTTCTCTCCCTTTGAGGTTAAAGTTGGGGTCTTCAACAATAAAGGAGAAGGTGCTTTCAGTCCCATGACAGTGGTATATTCTGCAGAAGAAGGTATGGTTTATGCTACTTATATATTTGATATTTTTTCTATTCTGAGACGGTGTTGGTTTTAGGATGTATGATCAATTTAAATTATGTATATATAAATTAAAGGCATACCCTGATTTGAAAAAACGTTTTAAGAAATTTGATTCATTATTCACCACCAATATCTTAGAAAAACAGTAACTCTCCTGTATTTAAAAACAAATATTTCTCCAAGGAAGACATAGAAATGGCCAGTACACGTGTGAACAGATGCTCAGTATCATGGATCATCAGGGAAATGCAGATCAAAACAACAATGAGAGACCCCTTTATATCCACCAGGATGGATATTATTAAAAACAAACAAAAAATGGAAAGTAAGTGTTGGAGAAGATATGGAGAAATTGAAATGCTTGAGCATTGCTGGTGAGAATGTAAAAATGGTGCAGTCACAATGGAAAATAGTTTGACAATTCCTCAAAAAGTTAAACACAGAATTATCATATGACTCAACAATTCCACCCCTACATGTAAGCCCAAAAGAAGTGAAAGCAGAGACTTGAACAGATACATTTATACTATGTTCCTAGTAGCATTGTTCACAACAGCGAAAAGGTAGACGCAACCCAAATGTCCATTAAGAGATAAATGGATAAACAAAATGTGTTATATACATACAGTGGAATATTATTCATCCGTGAAAAGGAAGGAGGAGGTCCTATACATGCTACAACATGGATGACCTTGTAAACATTACTCTAAGTGAAATAAGCTAGACACAAAAGGACAAATATTATATGATTCTACTTCTATGAACTACCTAGACTACACAAATTCATACAGACAGAAAGTAGAGCAGAGGTTACCAGAGGATAGGGGTAAGAGGAAATGGGGAGTTAATGCTTAATGTTTGGGATGTTGAAAAAGTTTTGGCAATAGATGTTAGTGATAGTGGCATACACTATAAGTGTAATTTAATGCCACTGAATTGTACACTTAAAAATAGTTAAAAATGGCTAATTTTACCACAATAACTTTTAAAAAAAAAAACACACACACAAACTAAATACAAATGGCCATAAAATAGTAATTCCATTGCTAGGGACCAAAATTGCAAGTACTGTAAGAGATCTTCATATCTATACTTATTATATACTATACTTAATTTTATTTTAGCCCTTTAAGTGAATTTCAAAATGTAATTTTCATTTCCCCTCACTGGTTTTATTTTTATAAATCATATTGTACCTACATTCTAACTTACTGAAGAAAAGAGTAAATCATGAAGCAGCATGATCACGCTCATTGATATTGAAGTGTCATCATGCATTTTTACTGCCTCTATCCCTGCTCTCAGACTGCCTCTCACATGATCTCCGTTACCATTGGAATTCAGCTTTGTTGTTTTATTTTAAAAGCGACATTCAGAATGTAACTTTCATATCAAAACATCTGAAGGATGTCGTTGATTTGGAGTAAAGGAAGATGCAATAAAGTCTTCTCTGTAAAGAGAATAAAGAGCCCCTTAGACTCAATGGCCTTTCCTGTTCTGGCCCCTGCCTCTGCTCAGCCTCAAGTGCTGCGGCTCTTCCCTGCATCCTCCATGCTCCAACCATATCCAAAGGATTTGTGGTTATCCAAATGAGCTTCAGCCCCTCATACATATTTCAACTTCTCTTATCCTTCCCTGTCTTGCCCACCTTGTGAATTCATACTCGTCCCTCAAGGTTCAACTTGAACAATCAAAAGCTTCTCTGATTTCTCCTTTCCAGAGCTGAGTAAGCATGTCTCTTTCATATGATATGTTGAACATTCCTCTATTATGATTCTCATAAATTTTGAAATTCAGTTTTATGTCCTAAGGTGTGTTTCTTGAGGGCTGGCCATTTGTTTACTATTATTGTGTCACCAGTGTCTAACTGTGCATGCCACACAGGCCCTTAATAAATGCTGAATTAGTTAATTAACACATAAATAGAATCATTTATTGTTATGGATAGACATGACCTTAGAGTTCTTCTTGTCCTACGCTTCCTGGAGTGCACTCCAGGAAGAGTGTATGAATTGATTATAAGTGGTACCAGATGAACTTTTAAAAATATTTAATGGTTATATATTCATTTGAATTGCATTATAAAACCCAAGATTTCACGAATATGTTAAGACATGGCCAAATTAGATTTCACTTTAAGGAAGACATTTGGAATGAAAATATTAGTATAAACAAAGCTGGGGCACAAGTCTGGCAGAAATATGGCAAAAATAACTGAAATCTGGGGAAAAGTCTCGGTCAGGCTTTTCCTTTACAGCAGAGGCAATGCTGAGGCCCAGAAAATAGAAATGACATGTGCAAGAAACTGAGACTTAGTCAGATCAGCTGACTGTCCCTTTTCATTTCTCTCTCATTCTCATAATCTTGTGGCTAAAGCTATCACCAATATCAAAGACTAATTAAGATATGTGTATGTTAAGGGTATTGCTAACTATGGAAACTTAGTGCTGAAATTTAAGTAGCCCTGGGTTATTTCCCTTCTACTCATCCCCAAATTTAGAACCCAAAACCTTGATAGCCTTCTTCACCGCCACCACTCCACCCAGCTTTTAACCGTTGCTCATCTGTAAAACGAGGGTTTGGAGCATAAGCATTGAGGGCAGTTCTATAGCCACAGATTCTTTGCACCTTATAATGTCAGTGACTAGAATCCTATCTTGCTAAGCTGATATAGTAATAACTTTTTCCATATCTATCTGCAGAACCTACCAAGCCACCAGCCGGCATCTTTGCCAGAAGCCTTTCTGCAACAGACATTGAAGTTTTTTGGGCCTCCCCCATAAAGAATAGAGGACGAATACAAGGTTATGAGGTATATACAAAAAATATGTGCCTTGGATCTGGAAAAGAGTCCATATGCCTAAGCTAGACTTCCAAGTTACAGTCCAATGGGGAAAAGACCAAGTTCCCATTTACAGGCATTTGTTTTAGAGGCCTGGCTTCTAGCCAAGCAATTATTGAAAACACTGAACACTATTGTGAGAATATCACTTTTCTATGTTACACTCCAGAGAAGTTTTTCAAAATATATGCAAGTTTAAGCATTTATGAGACGGTTGGCAAAATAAGCATTGACTTCTGATTTGCCTGGGAGCGCTTGGTCTCAAAAGGGAGATGGGGAAAAAGAAATATCCAATAATGGCAGTGCCAATTTGCCATTTCACTATGAAACTGAGAAAAAAAGGTGGCTCATTTGTCAGCACATCCAAAACTCTTTGTTTTGGAAGTTCTGCTGATATATAAAACTAACTGTATCATAAGAATACTGCATAAAAAATAATATATTAAAACGGAGGAGGGGGGGTAGCATCAAGATGATGGCATAAGACATCCCCAGGCATATTTCCTCTTAGACACAACTAAATAAAAGGATGGATTCAACTGGCTTAGAGGATGACAGAGACTGGAGAAAGACTGCACAAATGCTGCATCAAAGTCAAAAGAAAACCACACACACAGAAAAAAAAAAAAAGAGGAAGGAGAGCAGCACAGACCTGCCAGTCCAGACCCCTCCCCCTGGTTTGAAACACAGAGGCAGCATTCTGGGCCAGGCACCTCCTGCCGTGGTAACTGACCACAGAGCCACCCACAACAATGACTTAAGCATCCCACACACATTCAGGCACAGGGACCCAATGCCACATAGATCTAGGATGAGGCCTTAGTGGTCAGCATGCGTAAACATATAGAGCAGTCCCCAGAAATAAGGGTGACCCACACAGGAACTATTGGCAAGTATGCTCACTCTCAGCCCAGTCCCTAAATGCCAGTGCACTTAAACAGAAAAAAAAAGAAAAACACAAGTGTTTCTAAACACTGACCCTATCTGCCTCCATGGATCAGGATTCCCTAAAGCAGAAGTTACCAGAGGCAGAAAAGCCACATGGAAAAGGGAAACTGAACCACTGTAAGATAGGGCTGAAAACTGGAATTAAAAGGCCACCCAGAGCTCAGGAAAGGAGCTGAACACATCCAAGCTGCTGGGGAGAAAAATATATATGAAAACAAAGAGAACAGACTAGGACTTCCAGAGGAGGAACACAGGAAAGGAAATCCTCTCATTTAGGGGAAACTTTCACATATAATGGGTAATATTAACAGTTATTGCACATGCCCAGGGCAAGAGGCAGACATAGAAAGACCTGAGAAAATATGCACTATTGAATGTGGGCTGCTCTAAAGGTTCAGTATAAACTGGAAAAAGCATTGAAGAGATCCTTAACACACAGCCAATCTACACTAAAGACCTAGGCAAAAGGGAGAAACTGACTTCCGGAACTAGCACATCAAAACAATCAAAGGCCTAGGCATCAACAAATCATCAAAAGCTATATAAATAAACTGGAAGAGGTCAAGGGACAAATGAAAACTCCAGACAAAACACAGACAGTGGGACAACTAATCAATGATGTTCAGTCAATTCTGAATCAATTCAAGAAGCTAAAGGAAAATATGGATAGAAATAAGCCAAATTTGGATAAAGAAGTAAAGGATATAAGGAAGATAATATGTGAACAAAAAGAAGAATTAGAAATTTTGGAAAGAAACATAAATTATGGGAATGAAAAGCACAATAATGAAAGCTAAAAACACTAGAGGTGTTCAACAGCATATTTGAACATACAGAATAAAGAATTAGCAAACTAGAACACAGGACCATCAAAATTGTACATACAGCCAGAATTGCAGATAGAGAAAAGAATCCAAAAAAGTGAGCAGAAACTAAGGGACCTGTGGACAATATGAAGCATACCAACATACACATTGCAGGAGTCCCAGAAAGAGAGAGGGACAAGGGGGCAGCAAGAATATTTGAGGAAATGATGGCCCCAAATTTTCCCAGTCTTAAAAAGGCATAAATATGGATGTCCAAGAAGCATAAAGGACTCCAAACAGAATAAACCCCAGTAAATCTACCTCAGGACACATGCTAATCAAAATGTCAAATACCAAAAATAAAGAGAGCAAAGAGGATGCACAAGGGATCCTCAATAAGCCTAAATGCTAATAACTCATCAGAAACTATGGAGGCAAGAGGCAGTGGTATGACATATTTAAGGCACTGAAACAGAAAAACTGACAGCCAAGAATTCTTTATCAGGCAAAAATGACCTTGAAAAATGAGGGAGAATTTAAGATGGTCACAGATAACAAAAAACTATGATAGTTCATCACCAAGAGTCCTGCCCTCCAATAAATGCTAAAGGGAGTTCTTTAAGGTACAAGGAGAGGACAGGAGATAGTAGCTTGGAGCAGAATGAAGAAGTAAAAATCTCCAGTAAAGGTAATTACATAGGAATATACAAAAACCAATAGTATTGTATCCTCAGTATGTAGTTCTACTCTTTATTTCCTATGAGACTTAGAATACAATTGAATAAGAAATAATCATATTTTCATGTAATGGACATGCAAAATATAAAGAGGTAATGTGTAAGGAAAAAAAACATATAAGGGGGAACAGAGGATATAGGAAGAGTGACTGTGTATGCTATTAAAGTTGGAATCTTTTTGAATTTGTAGGTTATAGACTTAGATTGTATAATACAAGCCCAAGGATATCCACAACGAAAGTATTTAAAATATATACAGAAACAGAAATGACAAGGGGATCAACCAATTACAAAAACAAAAAATCAGCTATAAACAAAAGACTGCTGAAATAAAGGAAAAGAGGGACATAAGAATATAAGAAATATAAGATGGAAAGCAGACTTGGCCCAGTGGATAGGGCGTCTGTCTACCACATGGAAGGTCCGCGGTTCAAACCCCAGGCCTCCTTGACCCGTGTGGAGCTGGCCGATGTGCAGTGCTGATGTGCACAAGGAGTGCTGTGCCACGGAGGGGTGTCTCCCATGTAGGGGAGCCCCTGCACAAGGAGTGTGCCCCATAAGGAGAGTCACCAAGCACAAAAGAAAGTGCAGCCTGACAAAACACAGATTCCCGTGCCGCTGACAACAACAGAAGCGGACAAAAAAGAAGAACATGCAGCAAATGGACACAAAGAACAGACAACTGGGGCGGGGGGAGGGGAAGGGGAGAGAAATAAATAAAATCTTAAAAAAGAAATACAAGACACAAAAGACAAAATGGCTGAAGTATACCTGCCTTATCAGTAATTACACTGACTATAAATGTGTACATTTACCCCAATCGACCCAGATTAGCAAAATTGATAGCAAAGCACAATCCAACCTTTGACCCAGAATAGGTTGAAAGTGAAAAGATGGAAAAGTTTTTTTTTTCATACTAATAGTAATCAAGAGTCCTGTGGTGTCTATACTACTATGTGACAAAACAGATGCTAAGTCAAAAAAAAAAAAATTACAAGAGATTTTTTTAAAATAACACTATATATTAATAAAATGGTCAATCCACCAAGAAGAAATAAGTCATAAACATTAATGCATCTAACCACAGTGCCCCAAAATAAATGAAGCGAACACTGACAAAATTGAAGGAAGAAATAGACACCTGTACAATAAAAACTGGAGCCTTAAGTAGACTATTTTCATCAAGGGATAGATCTAGACAGAGATTCAATGAGAAAATGGAGAAATCGAAAACACTATAAATGAATTATATTTAATAGACATATACAGAACACTGCACCCCAAAACAGCAGAATACACATTGTTTTCAAGTATAAAAGGACCATTCTCAAGAATAGACTACTTTAGGTCACAACACAAGTCTAAATAAATTTACAAAGTTTGAAATTATACAAAGCATCTTCTCTGACCACAAATAAATGAAGCAACAAATCAATAACAAAGTGCTTTAATTTCATAGACTACATATGCAAATTCCAAAAAATGGGTCAGTTTAAACAATGGAGATTTATTCACTTATGGTTTTGGGACTGAGACAATGTCCAAATCAGGACATCATCAAGGTGATGCTTTCTCCCTGAAGATTGTGGTATTCTTGGGCTGACATCTGGTTATCCTTCTGTCCTCTCTCACAGGGTGAGTCACAGGGTAGCATCTCTTGGCCTCTCCCTCCTTTTGGGTTCAGTTTCATTCTTCCTGTGGCTCCTTCTGTCTGAATTTCATTCTCTTACAAAGGATTCAAATAATAGTATTAAGACCCATCCTGACTGAGGTGGGACACACCTTATATGAAGTAACCTCATCCAAAAGTACTACTTACAATGGGTTCTGCCCACAGGATTATATTTAAAAACATGTTTTTCTGGGGTATATACACCTTCAGATCACCACAGAGGAAGAACTGGAACATCAACAAATATATGAAACAGCCTTTTAAACAATCACAGGTCAAAGAAGAAATCAAAAGGGAAATCAGGAAATATCTTAAGATGAATGAAAACAAAAACACAAATATCAAAACTTATGGGATACAGCAAAGGTGGCCCTAAGAGGGATATTTGAAGTTCTAAATGCTTACAATAAAAAATAAGAAAGAGCTCAAATCAGAAACTGAAACTCACACCTGGACGGACTAAGAAAAAGAAGAGCAAACTGAATCCAAAGTGAGCAGAAGAAAGGAAATAACAAAGATTAGAAGAAAGAGAAATGAAATAGAGAATTAAAAAAAAAAAAGCAGAAACAATGAAACAAAAAGTTAGTTCTTTGAAAAGATGAATAAAACTGACAAACTTTTAGCTAGCCTAAGAAAAAACAGAATATGCAAATAACTAAAGTCAGAAATGAAAGGTGCGGCATTACTACTGACTCAACAGAAATAAAAAGGATTGCAACAGGATACAATGAATAATTGTATGCCAAAAAATTAGATAATCTAGATGAAATGGACAAATTCCTAGAAGCACACAAACTACTACCTACACTAATTTGAGAAGAAATAGATCTCCACAAGCAACAAATAGAGCTATTGGCTCAGTCATCAAAAATCTCTCAACTAAGAAAAGCCCAGGACCAGATGCCTTCACTGGTAAAATCTATGAAACATTCAAGGAAAAATTAAAACCACTACTGCTCAAAATATTCCCCCCAAAATTGAAGAGTAGCAAATAATTCCCAACTCACTTGAGGACAGCATCACCCTAACACCAAAGCTAAATTAAAATATCACAAGAAAAGAAAATTATACACGTGTATCCCTCATGAATAAAAAAAAAAAATCCTCAACAAAATACTAGCAAGCCAAATCCAATAGCACATTGAAGAAATTATACATTATGATCAAGCAAGATTTATCCCAGATATGAAAGGGTGGTTCAACAATAAGAAAATTAATGTAAAACACCATCTTAATGGAACAAAAAGAATAAATGGTCTTCTCAACTGACGCAGAAAGGCATTTGACAAAATTCAGCACCTCTTCCTGATAAAAACACTTAGAAAACCAGGAATAGAGGAAACATCCTTAATATGATAAAAGCATATGAAAAATCCACCATTTACATCTTAGTAGTGAAAGACTGAAGTCTTTCCTCCTGATCAGGAACAAGACAAGGATATCCACTGTCACCATTGTTCAACATTATACTGGAAGTTATAGCCAGAGAATATAGGCAAGAAAAAGAAATAAAAGGCACCCAAATAGGAAAGGAAGAAGTAAAATTCGCCCTATTTGAAGATGACATGATCCTATACACAGAGACTATTAAAAATCCACAAGAAAGCTATTAGTGTTAATAAGTGAATTTAGCAGAGTAGTGATTAAAGGATAAACACACAAAAATCAGTGATGTTTCTGTACACTAGTAATGAACAATCCAAAGAGGAAATCAAGGGCAAAATTCCATTTATAGTATCAACTAAAAGAATCAAATATCTAGGAATAGATTTAACCAAGGTTATAAAGAACATGTACATGGAAAGCTACAAAACATTGCTGGAAGACATTAATACTAAAATAAATGGAAGGACACTGTCCTGGTTTGAGTCTTGTGGAACCCAGAAAATTATGTTCTTAAGTTAACACCTTTCTGTGCATGTAAGCCTATTTAATGTGGGACCTTTTAGTTAGAGACAGTTAAAGGACCTTTTGAATAACAATTTTTTATTGGATCACTTTAGGTTCAATTGGGTCTTAGTCCTCTTGCTAGAGTCTTATTTAAATAGAGAACAGAAAGCAGAAACACACTGAGAAAGCTGCCATTTTGACCCCCCATGTCAAACAGAAAGAAACAATGACTCCAGGATCACCTACAGCCACAGAAAGACAGACAAACCCTGAGAGGTTGAGAGAGAGGCTGGAAGCTGGAATCATCAGAGAAGCTTAAGCCAAGAGGCTAGGCCCATGGAGCAGCTCAAAGCTGAAAGACAAGGTGAGCCTGGAGGAGAAGGCAGAGAGAGACTGGCAGACTGGCCATTTTGCCTTGTCATATGGCAGGAGTTCAAGATCCAGCAGCTGACCTTTAGTAAGATAGTATCTCTAATGATGCCTTAATTTGGATATTTTTATAGCCTCAGAACTACAAGATTTTATCCCAAATAAATTACCATTATAAAAGCTAACCCATTTCTAGTATATTGCTTGGGCAGCATTTAGCAAACTAAAGCAGGCATTCTTTGTTCATGGATTGGAAAACTAAATATTGTTAGGATGTCAGCTCTACCCAAAGTACTATACAGATTCAACACAATTCCTATCAAAATTCCAACAGACTTCTGAGCAAAGGTGGAAAATCCAATCAGCAAATTCATATAGAAAGATAAGCAACCCAAATAGCAAAAGCCATCTTGAAAAAGAACAAATTTGGAAGACTTACATTTCCTGGTTTTAAAGCTTATTACAAATCTGTTGTAATCAAAACAGCATGTACCTACATAGGACAGACATATAGACAAATGAAGTAGAATTGAGAATTCAGAAATAAACCCTTAAACCTTTGACCAATTGATTTTTTAGAAGGGTGCCAGATCTATTCAATGGAGAAAGAATAGTCTCTTCAGCAAATGGAGCTGGAAGAACAGAATAGCCATATACAAAAGAATGAAGGAGGGTCCCTACCCCACACCGATTTATAAAAGCTAACTCAAGGGAAGCAGATGTACCTCAAAGGATTGGGCTCTCATCCACTATATAGGAAGTCCAGGGTTTGATTCCCAGGGCCTCCTGGTGAAGGCAAACTGGCCCAAGCAGAGAACTGGCCCACAGGGAGTACTTGCCCACTCAGAGAGCTGGCCTATGTGGAGAGCTGGCTCAGCAAGATAATGCCAAAAAAAAAAAGAGAGAGAGAGAGAGACACAGAGCAGAGACAATAAGAGACACAGCAGACCAGGGAGCTGAGGGTGCTCAAGAGATTGAATACCTCTCTCCCACTCCGGAAGGTCCCAAGATAGGTTCCCAGTGCCACCTAAAGAGAAGACGGGCAGACACAGAAGAACATACAGTGAATGGACACAGAAAGTCGACAGCGAGTGCAAAACAATGAGGGGGACAGAGAGAAACAAATAAATCTTAAAAAGTAAACTCAAAATGGATCAAAGACCTAAATATAAGAACTAATACTATAAAACTCAGAAGAATGTATAGGGAAACATCTTCATTACATTTTGTTAGGCAGTGGATTCTTAGACCAAAAGCACAGGCAACAAAAGAAAAATAACAAATGTGACTTCATCAAAATTAAAATCTTTTGTACATCAAGGATTCTATCAAAAAAGTAATAAGATGGCGGCAGACTTGACCCAGTGGTTAGGACGTCTGCCTACCACATGGGAGGTCCGCAGTTCAAACTCCGGGCCTCCTTGACCCATGTGGAGCTGGCCCATGTGCAGTGCTGATGCACGCAAGGAGTGCCCTGCCATGCAGGGGTGTCCCCCGAGTAGGGGAGCCCCACGCGCAAGGAGTGTGCCCCATAAGGAGAGCCGCCCAGCACGAAAGAAAGTGCAGCCTGCCCGGGAATGGTGCTGCACATACGGAGAGCTGACACACCAAGATGACACAACAAAAGAAACACAGATTCCTGTGCCACTAACAACAACAGAAGCGGACAAAGAAGACACAGCAAATAGACACAGAGAACAGACAACCGGAGTGGTGGGGGGAAGGGGAGAGAAAGAAATAAATCTTTAAAAAAAAATAAGTAAAAAGACAACCTACAGAATGGGAGAAAATATTTGGAAACCATATATCGATAAGGATTTAATATCCAGAATATATAAAGAATTACTACAACTCAACAAAAAGACAACCCAATTTTTGGAAAATGGGAAGAAGATCCGAGTAGACATTTCCTCAAAGAAGATAGACAAATAGCCAAAAAGTACGTGAAAAGTTGCTCGAGGTCATTAACCATCTAGGAGATGCAAATCAAAACCACAATGAGATACCATCTCACAACAACTAGAATGGCTACCTTTAAAAGAACAAACAAAAAATTACAAGTGTTGGACAGGATGTGGAAAAATAGGAACACTCATACATTGTTGGTGGAAATGTAAAGTGGTGCAGCCACTGTGGAAGAAAGTTTGGCAGCTCCTCAGAAAATTAAATATAGAATTAACATGTGACCCAGCTATCCCACTTCTTAGTATATACCCAAAAGAATTGAAAGCAGGCCCTTAAACAGATGTTCATGGCAGCATTCACAATTGCCAACATGTATAAACAGCCCAAGTGTCCATCAACAGATAAACGGTAAATAAAATGTGGTGTTTATACATATACACACACAATGGAATATTTTCTACTGTAAAAAAGAATGAATTTCGGATGCATACCACAACATGGATGAATGCTGAAGACATTGTGTTGAGTGAAATAAGCCAGACATGAGGACAAATATTGTATCTCATTTATATGAAAGAAGCAAAATAAGCAAATTTGTAAAATCAGAAACTAAAAGGCAGGTTACCAGGGGCTTGATGGGGGAGAGGTATAAGGGATTAATGTTTAATTTGGGGTAATGGAAATGTTGTGTCAATGAATAATAATGATGGAGGCAAAGTTTGTGAATGTAATTAACACCACTGAATTGTATATTTGAAAAGGGATAAAAAGGGAAACTTCAGGTTCTATGTAAGTTACCTCCCCCCTCAAAAAAAAAAATGCCAAAGAACTGTACACCACAAAGTAAATTGTAATGTAAACAGTAGGCTAAAGTAAATAGCATAATTATAATAATAACGTTTCATCAATTGTAGCAACAGTACCACACTAATGCGAAATGTTAATAATAGGAAAAATTGTATGTGTAAGGGGGCAGTATATGTACTTTCTGCATGATTTTTCTGTAAACTTACACCTTATTACCTCACTAACAGTATTGAATATTTCTCCAGTAGGTATGAGTAGGTATGATTTCCTAAGTCTTCTTTTTTATTTTCTCAGGTTAGATATTGGAAACATGACAATAAGGAAGAAAATGCTAGAAAAATACGGACAATTGGAAATCAAACATCAACAAAAATCACCAATTTAAAAGGTGGCATGCTGTATCATTTAGCTGTGAAAGCATATAATACTGCAGGGACAGGCCCCTCCAGTGTGATGGTCAACGTGACAACCAGAAAGCCACGTAAGGACAAACTTGTTCAGAAATATTTTTAGGATTCATTAAACATATCCCACGTTCATTTCCCATCCCCACCTCCCAGTGATCATTTGCATACTAATTGGTATAATTATTTGGATTCAGATTTATCTTAGCATTTTAACTGAACCTTTCTGAATACCATGCAAAATTCACTGCTTCAGAGGACAGAAAGATAAATGTTTTTCTCCAAACAGAGAAAGGCTACTTCTTTTAGCAATAAATGTTAGCGACCAACTGAATCTTTTTCCATTTGCAGTGCTATATGTCGTCAGATTTTAGTGACCTTGAAGACACATATTAGTGCAATAGCCCATTAAATTGCCTCCACTCTCAAATACTAGTAAGAAGATATTCCTCAGAATCCATTGAGACTTAATAATCTGTGACTTCGTATATCTTAATTTTTTTATAGCACCAAGTCAACCCCCTGGAAACATCATATGGAATTCATCGGACTCCAAAATTATCCTGAATTGGGATCAAGTAAAGGCCCTGGATAATGAGTCGGAAGTAAAAGGATACAAAGTGGGTAATATCTTTTTGCAAAGGCACCTGACCCTGCTGTTAGCAGGGACGATTTCTTTACATGAATCACATGAACCATCTTCTATCTTGTTCTAATGATGCTCTCCCAGCCTCTTTAGGAATCTCTGCCCTGAGGTGGTTTGGTTTTGAGTTTTAGAAATTGTCTATAGAAACTAGCCAGAATTTCAAGAATTGCCTAAATTTTAAGCTCAGGCAGATTCCATCAGAAATAGTTAAAGACTCTGGTTGAGTCTTAAAAAAACCTTGAAGAACTGCTTTTTAAAAAAACATGTCAGCTTTGTTTTGTTCTCATATGGTTGTATTTTTTAGTCAATAGTAATTTCTGAATATTATTAATGGATAATCAGCTTTATTCGTATGTTTTTATGGTTAGATAATTTGAGATATAGAAAAAGAAGCAAGAATTTTTCAGAAATTCATTTTCCTGATCCCCTAAATATTGACCTGTATTTAAAGAGGTAGGAAAGAATGCATGTAGCCTTGGTATCACACTTAAAAGGAGTTATAAACATCTTGGCAAGGTTTTCAAAACTAATGGGCTAAAAAAAAACAGTTTATTAGTTTTCATGATTTTTGCCACCTGGGCTGGGGCAAAATGGGCAGTTTTCAAGGACTGGAATAAGCTAGATGCTTCTTCAGGCACATACCTGGCTTCTCAGCTGAGATGGTTGGAAAAGCTGGAGATTGGCCAGGTATCACTGTTGTCACAGGTATTACCACATGGGTAGCTTGGGATTCCTCACAGCATGGTTATCCTGAGACTTCTTATTTACATGTCTAATGGCTTCCAAGTGGAAGGAAAGGGAAGATGTTAATCTTTTTAAAGGATAAGTGGGTGAGTTTCCTAGCTGCTAAAACAAATGCCATACAATGGGTTTGTTTAGCAACAGGAATTTATTGGTTCATGATTTCAGAGGCTAGAAGACTTGCTTCCTCCCAGGGGCTGACTGGTGGTCTTTGGCATTCCTTGGCTTTTCCATCACGTGACAATGCACATGGCATTGTCTTCACTATTCTCCTCTAGGTTCTGTTGACTTCTAGCTTCTGTGTGCTTCCTGTGACTTCTCTTTCTGTCCCACTTTCAGTCTATAAAGGACTCTAGTAATCTGGAATTCAACCCAACCTGATTAATTAGGCCACATCTGAACTGAAGTAACATCTGCAAGAGAGCTTATTTACAACGAGTCTTCATCCAACAAAATGCATACCAAGACCAAGAACATGAGTGCACAGTTCAGTCCACCACACTAAGGATGGAATTGCTTGCTATGAAGCTAACCCAGGTTCAAAGGGAAAGGAAATAGATGCCACCTCTTGACATGAGGAGAAGGATATATGTATAGTGAGGGAAGTAGCTGATGGTGACCATTATGACTTTAGCATGCATTGAGAAAATTGTGAACAGGAGGCTGAGGAATGAATGATTAAACTGAGGATATTTAGCCAGGGTTGGGGGGAAACTCTCAGAAGGAAGATAACCACTTCAAATATCTAAAGAACTATTATAAGGAAGAGAGATTAGAATTATTCCTCAAGATTCCAAGGAATAAAGCTATTACCAATGAGTGAAAGCTACATGAAGATAAATTTTGACTTTTTTTTTTTTTCTAGTAGCCATAGCTTTTCAAAAATGGTCTTAGTTTCAGAGTAGGGAAGAGTTCTCCATTGCTGGTAATAGTCAAATGTTATCAAGATTACCACTTAGTGAGGTTTTGGAAAAGTAAATATTGAGTGGGCAATTAGATTATATGATATTTTGAATGCTTTTAGTCCTGGAATGTTTTGAGTAAATGATCAAAATGAAGAATTTGAGAACCTCACACATTGGACTACACTGGTAATGCTTTTAGCTTCCAATAGTTTTGAATTATTAATCCTTCAAAAGCAAAAAGAATTTTTTTGCCAGTTACCTTTAATGAACCATCCTATAATCATCATTATAAAAGAAGATGATAAAACCAAACCTATCATTTACAACAAAGCTACTAGAGCTAAGGAACGAACAAAGCAGAGTGGCAGGATAGAAGATTAATATACAAAAATCAATAGTGTTTCTATACACTAGTAATAAGCAATCTGAGGAGGAAGTCAGGAAAAAATCCATTTACAATAATGGCAAAAAGAATCAAATATTTAGGAATAAACTTAACCAAGGATGTAAAACCTTGTATTCGGAAAACTACAATGCATTGCTAAAAGATATTAAAGAGGACCTCAATAAATGGAAAAAAGAACATTCTATTTTCACGGATGGGAAGACTAGATATCATTGATGTCAATTCCACACAAATTGGTACACAAATTCATGCAATCCCAATAGAAATTCCAACAGCCTTTTTTAAAAAGAAGTGGAAAACCCAATTATCACATTTATTTGGAAGAGTAAGGGCCCCAAATAGCCAGAAACATCTTTAAAAGGAAGAATGAAGCTGGAGGACTTTTACTTTCAGACTTTAAATCATATTACCTACTTACAGTGGTAAAAACAGCATGGTGCTGGCATAAAGATAGGCACATAGACGAATGGAACTAAATTGATGTTTCAGAAACAGACCCTCACATCTATGGTCAAGTGATTTTTTACAAGGCTCTCAAACCTACCCAACTGGGGCAAAACAGTGTATTCAACAAATGGTGCTTTAAGAACTAGATATCCATATCCAAAAGAAAGAAAGTTGACCCCCACCTCACACCTTACACAAAAATTAACTCAAAATGGATCAAACGCCTAATTATAAAAATAAGAATGATAAAACCTCTAGAAGAAAATGTAAGGAAACATCTTTAGGACCTGGTGGCAGGTGGAGATTTCTTAAACCTTGCACCCAAATCACAAGCAACAAAAGAAAAAATACATAAATGGGACCTCCTCAAACTTAAACACTTTGGTGCTGCAAAGGACTTTGTCAAGAAGGTGAAAAGGCAACCACTCAATGGGAGAAAATATTTGGAAACCACATATCTGATAAAGATTTGATTTCCATGCTATATAAAAAGATCATACAACGTGACACTAAAAGAACAAGCAATCCAATTTTTTAAATGGTTAAAAGATGTAAATAGACATTTATCTCAAGAGAAAATACAAATGGCAAAAAAAAACACATGAAAAAAAACATTCATTATCACTAGCTATTAGGAAAATGCAAATTGAAACTACAATGAGATATTTCACATCTCATGGAATGGACATTATTTAAAAAAAAAACAAAATATGTGCTGGAGAGGATGTGGAGAAATAGGAATATCGCTTCACTGTTGGTGGGAATGTAGAATGGTACAGCTTCTATGGAATAGAGTTTGGTAGTACCTCAGGAAACTAAATAAAGAACTGCTGTATCATCTGGCAATACCTCTACTAGGAATAGATCCAGAAGAACTGAAAACAGTGACACAAACATATATTTGCACATGGATGTTCATAGCAACATTGTTCACAAATGCCAAAAGATGTAAACAGCCCAAGTATCTGTCAACCAATGAATGGATAAACAAAATGTGGTATATACATACAGTGGAATACAATGCCACTATAAGAAGAAATGAAATTGAGACACATAAAAACAACAGACTCCAGCTCCTACAATCTGATTTATTGGACTCACCTCACTCAGCTAAGATGGAGTTGAAGAAGGACAACCACCACACCATGGAGCCTAGAGTGCCTACAACTGAAAGCAGGATGATTGCATCCAGTATCCATGTGGAATATGAGCCTCCTCCTGACATAGAGGTGCAACAGACATAACCAATCCAAGGCCCACAGAGAAAAGGTGGCATTGGAGTGGGAAAAGTGGACATGGTGGCTGATGGATATGGGGAATGGCAGGAAGAGATGAGATGTGGAGGCAGCTTTGGGACTTGGAGTTGCCCTGGATGGTGCTTCAGGGGCAATCACCGGACATTGTAAATCCTCCCAGGGCCCACTGGATGGAATGTGGGAGAGTAAGGGCCATGATGTGGACCATTGACCATGAGGTGCAGAGATGCCCAGAGATGTACTTACCAAATGCAATGGATGTGTCATGATGAAGGGAGTGAGTGTTGCTGGGGGAGGAGTGGTGGGGTGGGGGTGGTGGGGTTGAATGGGGCCTCATATAATTTTTTTAATGTAATATTTTTACAAAATCAATAAAAAAATAAAATAAAATAAAATAAAATAAAATAAAATAAAAAAAAAAACAAAACATGGATGAACCTCGAGGACATTATGCTGAGTAAAATAAGCCATACACAAAAGGACAAATATTATATGGTTTTACTAATAAGACAAATACGAAGAATAAACACATGGAGTTAAAACCTAGACTATAGGTTTCTAGGAAATAGGATGAAGGCCAAGAAGAGAGATTGATGCTTAATGTATGTAGAATTTTCAGTTAGCTTGACTGTAAAAATGTGGAAATGGATAGAGTTGATGGTAATACATTATAGTGAGATTAACTAACACGGCTCGTTTATAAATGGGATTGTGGCTAAAAGGAGTAGTCTAGGGATGTGAATGTCAATTGAAAGAAAGCTGGAGAATAATCTAGGGACTGAATAACATAGTGAACACATAATGAATCCATTAGGATTGTAGTTAATAATACAAATACAAGAATGATCTTCTCTGAACTAGAACAAATGTATATCACTATTACAAGGTGTTAAGAACATAGTGATGCATGGGAAGAATATAATTAATGTAACTTAGTTACATTAACTAGTTAATGGCAATATTATAATATTCTTAATGGCAATATTATAATATTCTTGCACCAATGTCAAAGAAGATACTGTATCAATGCTAAGGGTCAATAATAGGGGGTAAGGGATTTTTTTCTTTGGATTAAGGGAAATATTCTAAGGTTTTCTGGGGTGATGACTGCAGAACTCTGTGATCAAAGTGAGAGCCATTAAGTGTACACTTGGGATAGATTGTACAAGGCATGGGACTGTATAACACAGTGAACCATGTCATGGAAGATGGAATGTGGTTAACAGTACAAATATGAGAGTGCCTACTCATGAACTATAACAAATGTACAATACTAATACAAAGTGTTAATAATAGGGGATGTATGGAAAAAATATACCAAGTGTATGCCATGGGCCATAGATAGTCTGCTCATGTTCTTTAATTATCTGTAACAAATATTCCACAACAATGTAAGGTTTTGGCGGAAGTGTGATGTACAGGAATTCTGAACATTATGCATGATTATCTTGTAAGCTCATAACTTCTCTAATAAAAAAATAAGCAAGAAAAGTAATCACCTACAATCTGGTGGCTCTCAACTGATACGCTTAAAATACTCTGATATCCTCCACTTTTAAATGTATTTTGTTTCCTGAACTGGCTACTGTGCCTTGGTCATATTGGCAATTTACGATTAAGTAAGCAACTAAATTGCACTGAACATTTAAAAAAAAAAAAAAAAAAGAAGTTTTCATATCGGGCATTTTCTTAATTTTGGAAGAACTTTGATCCCCATATCTCCATCCACATTTGATTCTTGATTTATTTATTCTTTGAAGTGGACCATGGTTAAAAATAAACCTAAATTTTGTTTAATATTTAAGAAAACCAAACTTAACGTTTTTAAATTTTTTCAGGTAGGAAAGCTTGCAAGTCAAAACTTTCAGGTGTCTTGGGAAATGGTGTTTCATTTACCATTAAATAAAGAGTAAATGAAAGAATTGCAAAGGCACTTACCCATCAAGTAACATAAATGGCTAACATAGGCTAGATGAAAGCTATTGTTAAAATGTGCCAACTGCTATTCACCTCCTGCCATTCTTTGCCTTGTAAAAAAGTGGACACAATACCTCATATTCTCCAGTGTCTTGAGAGATAGCAGAAAATAAATTTTTATGTAAAATTTTACAATTTTTCAATGTTAGCAACCCATTCAATTTCATTGTTTTGCTTTATTTTTAAACAGCATTTGAGGCAATGCAATGTAGGCCAAAGAGAACTGGTCTGCAGTGTGAATTAGACCGACAGGCTGCCTGTTGAGGACATTTGTTTTGCATGGAGATGCTGAGAATAACACGGCAGCATTATTAGGTACTGCTTCAAAAACATGGGTCATTGGTAGAGCCAGAGCTGGCTTTGAGAGTTAACAGAGTTGGCGGTGGAGCCTTCGTTAATGTGATGAGAGAGGAATCCAGAAGATCTTCCATGCCGTGGGCTTTTTTCCTCTAGCACAGTGACTTGTATTCCAGCAGCAGAGTAACATTTCCTGAATATTGAGCTGTGGACCTTTCACTGAGTCCTCTTTTATACTTTTCTGGAAGTGTTGTTCAGTACGTAGCACAAAGAATTGGGAACTCTGTGTTTTGATACCCTGTTGGCTATGTAACTGAACTCCCTGGGACTCTTGTTTTAAATGAGAAACTTCAAGTCTCTCCTTTTTCCTCTGAGTGTTGCCCATCTAATATTTCCACCCCATACTTCTACATCCTTAACCAGCACTCATCTTTCCCTGATGGCCAAAGCTCCATCTTTTTGTTAAATTTTTTTTTAAAGAACTTTGTATCCTCTTGGATAACTGTGATTGCCTGATGACTGACTTATGAATTTTCAACTGGTTGGGGACAGTGCCTGACTTGTCACCATTATTTCTCCCTAAGGATACATACACTACAGTTGTATTAGAACTGCACCTTCATTTCCTGAATGCCTAAATCATTAACCTCTTAGTGTGAAATAGTTTAGTTGATCTGTTTCATCCACAGCAAGAGAGACATGGGGTTGGGTAGGCAGGAAGATGAGTGAGTCAAGTTAAGAGGAGAAAGGTCAAAAGAAAGAAGGCAAGAGTGAAGGATGACCTTTCTAACTTTATAATTCGAACCAGGCTCAGGCTGCTACAGGAAAGAAATGGAGCTGTGACCTGGGCAGAACTGATTTAACCAAACCAAGGGAGAGAACTTTTTAAAAAAGAAACACAAAGAGTGAAATTCTCCCTCTCAGCATCCAGTTTCACCCATTAGAACAGTTAGAGACAGCACAATAAAAATGCAGACAGCTTTACAAGTCCGTGGGGATATGCAACACAAGTTCCGTGGTGGACCTTTAACTAGGTTTTAAGTTCAGATAAGCTGAAATAAACTTGAAGGTCAGGGACCCACCTAAACTATTTTAGGCAGTCAAAGAATGAGGTCAGCGATAGATCCTAGAGATCTAGTCAACCCCCTTCATTTTACAATATGAAAACTGGAGCCTGTTGAGTAAAGTGGCTTGGAGTGCCCTCAGCTCTCACAGGGCAGGGATCAATATGTGAACTGAAGTTTGCCTCAGTGAATAGGATCTAGAAGATTACAGGTATTTTTAAGAGAAAAATTGGGTAATGACTACTATTTAGTCACCAGTTCTTTATACTCCTGCCCTTTCTCAAGAACTGACAGATGAGCCAGTCTTGGTAGTGCCTTTCAAGAAGGCCCTTCTTATATATATTTTTACCTCGACAGACACTTTTGCAGACATTTGTAAGATTCATTTGTGCAAGACAGAATTCAACAGAGTATGGTGGAATAAGGCAGATCAAGACAAACATAGGGGGGAGCAGATTTGGCTCAATGGATAGAGCATCGCCTACTACATGGGAGGTCCAGGGTTCAAACCCAGGGCCTCCTGACCCGTGTGATGAGCTAGCCCACACGCAGTACTGATGCGCACAAGGAGTGCTGTGCCACACAGGGGTGTCCCCCGCATAGGGAATCCCATGTGCAAGGAGTGCGAACCCTCAAGGAGAGCCGCCCCGTGCAAAAAAAGTGCAGCCTGCCCAGGAGTGGCACTGCACACACGGACAGTGGATGCAGCAAGATGACACAACAAAAAGAGACACAGATTCCTGGTGCTGCTGACAAGAATACAAGTGGATACAGAAGAACACAGCAAATGGACACAGAGAGCAGACAACTAGCGGGGGCGGGGGGAAGGGGAGAGAAATTTTTAAAAAAATAAAAAGAAACACAGGGGCATCTGACCTCCCAAAAAAGACCTTCTTGGTTTGTTGTATGATTTGGGGAAACTATTTTTATTTCTATTAAAATAGAATACAACATTGGGACAAATAAAAACAGGAGAACCCTGCAACCTTTTCAGTTCCTAGCAGCAGACCCAGTGATGCAACCTATCTATGCCATAGATTTAGACATTTTTTCCCCAACAGGGTTTTTCATATTGGTCCATTGTATCTTCTAGATCTAGGCTATCTCTATGAATACTATAGTGGCACCCCCAAGTGGGGAAATTTGTGTCTTAGGAAGCATCACTGATAGATGGGTATCAAGTGTGTGAAATGCTGCATAAAACAATGTGGAGACAGTAGAAGAGAGAGAGAATAACAAGGTTACACCAGATGGTAGGAAAGGGGGATCTCCAAGTTCTCCTTGATGTCCAACTTAGTCACTCCCCTTCTTCTTAGGGCTGGGATTGGAGGAGCCAGACTTTCTTTACCTGCCCTGTTACATCTGAAGGAAACCCACTGTAACTGGTGGGATAGATACTGAATTGCTACAGATATATGTAAATGTATGCAGAATATATAATTCAAATATGTGTGTGTATATAGGACTAAAGCTAAGTTGAGTTGATTAACTATAAACAAGTAGTTTTTCTCCCTAAGGCAGGAAAGAAATAAGAATTGCTGAGGGAGGAAAATAAAAAAACCATGGGCCCATGAATGAGGGTATATTTTTATATTGCCTTGTTTTTATGTTTTGGTTTTGTTTGGTATTTACACTGCAGAAATTAAGACAATTTTCCCAGGTATGTGGGTGCATTTTGGAAAGGGTAGGGGGTGATCCCACCCATGATATTTCTGGAAGTGCTCTCTGCTGCCTCTTTCGTGGGTGGGATTCTAGGCTAAATAAAATGTGGATATGATTACAATTGTTCTTTGTTAGAGAATTTAATGCATAAAAATGGCTATTGTTTATATTAGACTTACTCCTTCTGTAATTCACTTTTCCTGCTAAATAGTGCAGGTGTTGGGGTGAAGGTTTATTTTTGTTTTTTAACTAAATTGTATGGATTGATGGGATTGCTTCTTGAGTAGACAATCTCAGTAAGGAATTGACTTTAGAACGTTTAAGGCCCAGAACTTGCAGCACAAATCCTTAAGCTGCTTTATGATGTCAAAGCTAACTAAAAGGAGAACATCTGGTCTGTGTATCACAGACACCACTGCATACAGAGCCAGGGAGGTAACAAAAATGAGGCAGGTTGGCTTAGTCCATTCAGCAAACACTGTAAAAAAATATAGAGAGACACACACGCATACTCACATGCCAAGCACTATTCTAATTCATTTTGACTTCATAATAGCCCTATGAGATAGATGTAATTATTAGCTTATAATAACCCTATGAGATAGGTATAATTCTTTAGGGAACCATGACACAGAGAAGTTTGGTAACTTGCCTAAGTCAGGCAGCTAGTAGGTTGAAGGCCTGGGGTCAGAACACAGGCAGTAACCACTTTGCTATTCTGCTTGCCAGCAACAAACATATCAAGTGGCAATAAAGTACTAAAAAGAAAAATAAACCAGAGTGAGGGAAAGAAAGAGTGCTATGGGGTGGACCAGAGTGACTTATTATTCTGTAGTAAGACCAGGGAAAGCTTCTTCCAAGAGATGACATTTCATTTCATTTAGGCCCTGAAAGAAAGGAGAGAGGGAAATAAGCTGCTTTCTGGGAAAGTCTTCTAAGTACAGCAAACAGGATATGCAAAGGTCCTGAAGTGGGCACATGCCAATGCAACACAATAGGGAGTGGTGGGGACTATGACAAACTGCAGAGCTTGTGATTGTCCAAAATGAGCAGCAGCTTCTCAGCTCTAGGTGATTGTTACCAGATGGAAATGTAGACCTGTGTGGCCATATCTTCTAGTTTTTTTCAGTTTAACCCCAAAACTATGAATTTTTATAATGTACAATTTCTTGGTTTTTAAATATTAATATCTAATTCAAAAAAATTTTAAACATTCTGGGGGCCAAACAAAGAACATATGCGTGGATGTGACCAATGGGCCCCAATTTTCTACTGTCTAATATTGCATTCATGGAAATAGAGTCCAGAGAGGGAAGCAACTTGACTGTGGTCACACAGTTGATAACAAAGCAGACGTTAAAAATATAGGCTCTCAAGCCAACAGTCTGAGTTTAATGCTGAGTCCACCACTAAGTGGCTGTGGGACCCTTGGCAAGTTGCTTAACATCACCAGGCCTCAGCTTCTTCATCTTTGGAATCAACAATGACAGTGTCTACCTCAAGAGGTAATCCACGTAAGCATTTAAAACTCCTAGTGTTCAGATGTAACACTCAGTAGGTTTGCTGCTATCAGTATTCCCACTCTTTGTCTCTTTCTCCTTGTCTTCCCCCAAGCGCTTATATGAAATGCAAGCACAGTTGTCTGGTCAATCAGGTGAACCAAGTATTTGGTGTAAATAAAGGTTTGTTTGGGTTCCACTGCAATGCCTAATATTACAAGACTGATAAGCACTGCTGATAAAAGGGCTGCTTTTTTCCTGGAAGTGTTTCTTTTGGATTTATATTTGAAACTAGTTGAATTCACCATGTTCTGGCAAGGACCAGAGGTAAATCAAAGAAGCAATTTATTCCTCGAAGCCAGATGTGACCTTGCATCACATCAGCCAGCCCATTCTCCTGAAGGGCAGTGATGAGAAGCTTTGACGCTGCTGCAAGTGCCGGAGGATTTATTTGAGCCTCATCATTAGCAAGAGGCTGCTGAGTCTGATACAACTGATGCTCCAGAGAAGGAGGGGCAGGGGAAGGGGTGTGTATGAATCTTTCCACCTTAAGGAAATTGCGTGTTCTTCCTTATATTAGAGGGACATAAATTAAGGTGATGAAATGCCAGCCAACAAATGGGATCTAACCCATTTTAAGAGAATTTTATGGATTTCACTTGTGTTTGGTTTTGTCCTGCGATAGAAGTGTGGCCTTATATCTCTAACCTCAATGTATCAGGATTTATAAGGGGTCTGAGGGAAGGATTACCTAATCCTGTGGTTCTGAAAGTGTGGTCCCCAGACCAGCAGCATCAGTGTTATCTGGGGACATGTTAGCAATGCAGAATCTCAGGTCCCACAACAGACCCATCAGATCAGAAACTCTGAAGGTGGGCCCGGCAGTCAGTGCTTTAACAAGCTCTCCCTGCGATTTTGATGCACCCTTAAATATGACAACCACTGACTCATAATTCATGATTCCATCCCAGGGTGCACATTAACATCACCTGAGGACCTTTTTCTATAAAGTTCCAAAGCTAGGGCTGCACTTCTGGAGTCTGACTCAGAGAGGCTGGTGTGGCACTAAAGCCGGTCTTCTAAACCTTGGCTCTGCTGATATTTTGAGCTGGATAATTCTTTGCTGAGGGGGTGTCTTGTGAACTTGTAGGATGTTTAGCAGCATCCCTGGCCTCTACCCACTACATGAAAATAGCCTCTGTTGTGACATCCAAAAATGTCCACAGACATTGCCAAATATCCCCTGGCATACAAATCCGCCTCCTTGAGAACTCTAGGGCTGGAGCATGAGTCATTTCACAAGCTCCCCAGGGGGCTCTAATATGCAGCCTGGGCTGAGAACCACATCTTATCCGACGCTATCTTTTTATTGCAAGGGGAAACAAAAGTGGCTATGGTGGTTTCAGAATATGAGTTTCGGGGTCCTCACCCTGCCACTTACCAGCTCTGCAACATCTCTGGGCATCAGTTTCCTCACCTGTGAAAAGAGATGGTACCTGCCTTGTAGGATGGTTGTGACGATTAAATATGGTCATATAGATAAAGCTCCTGGCTCATAGTAAACTCTCGGAAAGTGTTTGTCAGATGGTTACCATCATCACTGTCACTGCTATATCCAGGAAAGTAGAAGCACTTTTCCAGGTCTCCTTTGTAGTGTGCTCCTCATTGGAGTTGATGCCAATCAAAGCAGGTGGTCTCAGGCAGATGAATTTGTTTTCAGGAGCACTAGTTGGCCACCTCATCCAATGAATCGCCAACCCAAAATCTGAACTCAAACAGGGCCAAGAAGCTAAACAAAGAAGCATAAATAGGGCTGTTTCAAGGTACAGACATCTCTGGAGTGACAGCAGTTGCCCTTTAACATCCCTTCTTTACATGGCTCAAGAAGATCGATTGTTAGAATTACAATAAGTCTATAGTAGAATACCAGTAAGTCCACTCTAGTCCATATTTTATTCCCCAGTCCTGAGGATTCTGGGATGTTGATGCCCACTCCACCTCTAATTGTTAGGGGGCCTTGATCCCATATGGCTAATGGATGGGACTCTCTTGCTTGCAGCTGTAGACTCTCTCAGTCCCTTGGTGTGGTGGTTGTCCATCCTCACTCCTTGTTTCTTGTACTGGGTAAGTCCAATGAACTGGAGAGTAGGTGTTGCAACTCTGCTAAAGCTCAGAGCCCAGCTGGCACATGGGCAGCCCAAAGATTCAAGTTTCTTGGTATGGGCACATTTTCAGGACTTGGAGTTGTCCTGAATGTCATTGCAACGACAGATATAGGCCATTATATGTCCTGCCATAACTTACAGAATGGAGTGGGAGAGTGTAATGTAAAGTGCAATATAAACTATAGTCCTTGCTGTGTGGCAGTGCTTCAAATGTTCATCAATTGCAATGAATGTACCACACTAATGAAAGAAGTTGTTAATGTGGGGAAGGGTGGGAGGTGTGGGGAGTGGGGCATATGGGAATCCCTTGTATTTTTTTGTGTAACATTTTGTGTAATCTAAGTATCTTTTTAAAAAAATAAAAATATATTTAAAAATTTAAAAAGAGGATGAGTGGGAGGAAGAGAGGGGTTACTGCCCTTGCCTTTCAGAGACCCTGTCCCTGTGCTGAAATGTTCCCTTTCCAAAATGTTCATGATAATAAAAGCCTGGTGGGCTTGCCCTGTGCTTCTAACCTTTGCCAAGTATGTTTTCATCTCTTGTTCCTTCAAGGCTTCCTAGATACTATTTTTTACATTCTCCCTTTGAGTCAAGAGCTTCACTCTAGTCAGTCCTTGTGCAATCTTGAAAACACCCCCAGAAAGGTGGGTATTTTTATCCCCCTTTTATACTTGAGGGAACTGAGGCTCAGTGAGGTGAAGTAAGTGGTCCACAGTCACACAGTGGCCAAGTATACTCTGATGCCCAAACCTCTCATGTATAACAGATCTCTGCATCCTCAAGGAGGGATTACTTTTTCCCATTTTTCCAGTTGTATACATGGAGCTTCAGAGAGGTTATGTCAGGTCACACCCATAGCAGGTTAGTAGAATCACGCTGCCCCCGCCGCACTCTGCAGTGTACTTTCAACACTTTCCTCATAATGAAATGGCAGCCGCAGAAGTGGCCCTCAGCATCCACGCAGCTTCCAACTGTGTGGGGGCCGCCTGGCAACCTCAGCATCGCTGCATTTCACTGGTGCCCAGAGGTGAAAGCAAATGAAGTCTCCATCTTTGGGGCCTTTGTGAGGACAGCAGGTGACACCTGTTCTTTCTGTATTGGAAGGTCTTGTACAGATGGAACAGACAAAGCAGCACATCTGTCATTGAAACAAATAAAACATCGGTGGAGCTTTCTTTGCCTTTTGATGAAGATTATATAATAGAAATTAAGCCATTCAGCGATGGAGGAGATGGCAGCAGCAGTGAACAAATTCGAATTCCAAAGATAACAAGTAAGAATGTACTTCTTCTCCCTTCTCTCTGCCTGCTTTATATTGTCAGTCTTTCAGTTGAGAGAGGGTTTGAAAGAAATTAAGACTTTAAATGAAGATTTAATATAAAAATGGGCAGTCCATCTCCCTCCCTCGGACAATTAGTATTTGCTGATCAAAAACAGTTTTGTGGGGGGTGGGGGGGTGGGGTTGAATGGGACCTCACATATATATTTTTAATGTAATATTATTACAAAGTCAATAAAAAATTAAAAAATTAAAAAAAAAAAAAAAAAAAAAAAAAAAAACAGTTTTGTGCACAAAACAGGCTGGCCAGCTTTGACTGATTTAATCAGTTGCCCATCAAAACCCAGATGAAAACATTCCAAACTCAGTCAAGAGGGTTTTTACATGTTAACGTGCAGGGTTTGTATTTCTATAATCCCAAAATTATAGCTTAAAAGTTAAAAGCATGACTCAGTTGGCAGGAACAAGTAAAACAGGTCTTGAAAAATACTATAGCAATTTATCTCTAGTGAAGCAATGTAATTCAGTGCCTTTAGCTGAAAATATTTTGAACTTAACATTATTTTGAATGTGTGCATGTAACATATGTGCATAAATGCATGTGTCTATATTTAGGTACATTATCTTTGCAAATTTTATTAAACAGTGAGTTAGAGTATTCTTTCTTGAGGGAATAATTCTATTGTGTTTTTCAAATATTATGTTTGCTAATATTTCAGGGGCATATTATTTTTCAGATGAGGAAAAGGCGTATTACGTCTTGCTGACCCCAAGTTATAAGAAAGCATCCACTAAGTACTGTTAATTGTTCTTACAAAATTAAGATGTCTCAAATCAAAATAGAAACATTTCACTAATCATTTTACCCTTCTCCTGAATTGTCTTGCATGTAAGTGGGGTTAAATATTAATGTTAACATTAACAAATAGAACAGAATTTCAGATGCGAAACAGATTGCACAGTACCGTGCTCCAGAATTTTGGGTGTGATTGGCGAGTTTTTCTAGATGGAGTTTATATTTACTATGTCTTTTTTTTTTTTTTTTTTTGCATGCAAAGGCTAAAGGCATTTTTATATTTCACAAAACCTGGGAGAACTGGATTCTACACCTTGATAAACAAGGCCTCTAATTTCTATTGAAAAAGAGCCAGCTATATGGTTGGATGTGGAAATAATACAAGCCACAAAAACATAAGATTGAGGTTTATTTGGGGGTTTATCTCACTGGGTTTAAAATCTGAATTCCTGCTTTCTTATCATTGCAAGGGATTTTTTTTTCAGTCTAACTGATGATTCTTGTTTGCATTCATTATAAAAATAGCTATTAAGCAATTATACTGGTGTAGGCACTCGATGAGAAGGATATAAATGAGAACAAACATAATTTCTTACCTCAAGAGAGTTTCATTATATTGGTCAAAGAGATCTTTACAATCTTGATGAAACCCTGAATGACAATTAGTAACCTCTTGCTATGACAAATATAAGATGCATAAGAAAAGGTTTCAAAAAAAATGGAGATTATATTGTTCGGAGAAGAGGGCTATATTAGGTAAAGTGGTTCTGAATCCCAATTCAGCCATTTACCAGTTGGCTGACCTTAAACAAGTTACCTTATTTCTCCAAGCCCCAATTTCCTCTTCTGTTAAATGGGGTACTGACAATACCTGATCTTTGTAGGGTTTCATAAGACTTAAGTGGCATATCAATCTGTGCAAAAAAAGAAAGTGGCAATTATTTTTCTGCATCATTGATATATCATAATATTTAGCAATATTGCTACTAGTGACTTGGAAGTTTTTTCTCACCTTAGACATGGATCTCCTCATTTTACAAACGTTTGAATAAACTGAGGTCCAGAGGTCCTATAACCTGCTTCCAGGTTTATAGCTAAATCATAGAACTGATATTATGAAGTCACTGAGATCTGAGCATTTCCAGGAGAACTAGCTACTTCTGCCGTTTTAATAAGCCCTGAGGCCTCTCTTGTCTTTGTAGCCAGGACCAGGCTGTTCTAAGTGTGGTTTGTTTTTCTCTTTTCAGATGCCTACGCTAGAGGATCCGGGGCTTCCACTTCGAATGCGTGCACGCTGTCAGCCATCAGTACCATAATGATCTCCCTCACAGCTAGGTCTAGTTTATGACAAAAGTTCTCTCAAGGACTTGCCGTTTATAATATAAGCAACATTTAGCTAGTTGTTTTGAAGACACCCAGTACTAAGTAATATTGTTGTTCAAGTACATCTTATTACTGGAAAAAATGTTTTTTGCTTCTTTAGGAATGGCATTATACAGTACTTCCTCAAAGCAAATCTAGCTTTGTCTGAAGTTTCTTTGGAAACTCTGCAATGCACTGAAAACATCTGTAATATGATGTTACCAAAGCAGTTTACATATGTCCTTATATGCATATTTTTTATTATATATTTAGTGTTTTATAGAATTTTTTAAAGTTAACATATGATATAGATATTAATTTTTTCCTCGGCTGTAAAATGCTCTGGGCGGCACAGTCATACAGTTATGATTTGAAAATATTTCCTTTAAAGACAGAGTTTGAAACTCATCTTGGTAAATAAATTGCAAATTACTTGTACAGTTTTACAAGGATGTGGTGGCAGGCGGAACAGCTAAAGACTTGGTCTGTAACTCAAGGCCACTGTATGTAAATGACTCCTTTGACAGTTAATGCATTGAATCAAGTCCTTTTGACATGTAGACTATGTATTCCCACCCCGTTGTGAATTTTCTTGTTCAACACAACTTGAGATGGTTTCAGGAATGGCTGCAATCTCAAAACTAAATCTGCTGCCCAAGAGGCACTCTGTGCAATATTCCCATCCCTGAATTTAGCATTGTGCGGTAAGACTTTCTTTTTATTCAACTAAGTTAGCATTGTCTTTGTAGTAGCATTATCTTAGACATTAAATTTGAAGTTACATATCCTGTAGTAACATAAGCCAAAAGTTACTAGAGTCAACCAGGTCTTTCAAAGGATAAAAGATCATTTTACTATCTTTAAATGTATCTGTTTTGAATGTATATTTGAAAAAAATAATAGTTCTCTGTTGATGGATTCATGATTTCTTTACAAAGTTTCTTACATATAATACATGTATCTCTTTAAATAATAGAGCCCTTTTGAATCAAAACTATGTATGGAGTTTGGCAGATTTCAGCAAATAGTTGCCACAAAGACATTTTTTCATATGACTCTATAAAAGATCTTTAGTACAATTGTATGGTATCTTGATGACTCTCCTGTTTTGCAATAGATAGCCTAGTTGCTTTATAAGCTTTACCTTCTAAGTCTTGAAATCACACACTGGAAAATGACAATATCAACAAAACTGTATTCTTATGAAAAGAACCGTTTATTATGAAGGGGGAGGTTTTATAAGCTGACACTAGTGAACAGTGAATATAAAAAGGCAATGAAATTTTCTATAAAAATTTGCACATGTAAACATGCTGCCACCTTTTCTTCTTTCTCAAAGAGCTCAAAATTGCCTGTAATTTGTCATCTTTGCTTACAAATAAGATAACTTTTCAACCTTCTAGCTATATTTATTCAATAAAGTCATAATCAGGATTCCACTTGTGTAAAAATTAGGGTGTTAACCAGAAACATATTGTCAGTATTTCAAGCTGTGTTCCTTTCTTAGTTTGATATGGTTACTTCTATGTTAAAGTAAAATGAAATTTAAAACCACAAGCAAAAAAAAAAAAACAAAATAATAAAATGAATGAAAAAAATGACACCCTAGGTAGTTCCAGACCCCAGTGTAAATGATATTTATCAGTGATCTAGCAGATGTAATCTTTTTTTAAAGGTATTGTTAATAAATATTCTGTCATTTGTAAAGATACTTGTCTTTTGGGAGCATTTTTCCTGCCTGCCTATCAGGGAATTTGTTAGCTCACCCTTGAGCCTAGTTATAATTGGGCATCATAGAGGGACTCACAAATCTCTGGCCATGACCCAAAGCTAGAGAACCCAGAGCTATTCCTTTGGAATGACACCTGGAAGATGTTATTTCAAATCCTCTTTGTAAGTAGAGAGTTAAATCCACAAATAAAAGACCTGAAGATCGAACTTGAATGTTTTTTCTCCATTAGCTCAGTCTTTTGTGTAATTAATCTAAGTATATCTATTGTTGTTGTTGTTTTTAAGGTTCCCCCAGCCCCATTACTAAAAGGATAAAATCTAAACCTGAGCATTTAAGGTCCTCTTTAACCTAACAACCTAACTTTGTATCCAGCCACACTGAGCCCCCACTGGCCCCTGAACACTGCTTGCTTGTTCTCACCTCTGTGCCTTTTGATCCTATGACAGCCCCCTCCTGAAATGCCCCTCTCACTCTTCTCCCCCACCCTCATGCCCATGGTCCTAGGGTAGCTCCAGACTCAGCTCATCAGCGAAGCTTCCCCATACTTAGGTCCTGGTGATAGCCTTCATCTGAATTATCTGCAACCCCTGTCCATACCACTCCTTTAGTAATTAATCAGGTACTGCTGTTGGAAATTTCTTGTACTGTTATCTTGCATTTTAACTTAACTCCTGTATTGTTACTTAATTTTCCTTGTATGTATGCCTTGTCTTCCCAACCAGATTGTAAGCTCCTTGAGGGCAGGGAATTTGGTCTTATCTTCCATGTACTCTCCATAGTGCCTAGCACAGTGCCTTGCAATAAATACTCATTGATTAATTGATTGAAGGGGTCTTTGAAATAGCATTTTGCATCAGTTGGCTGCCTGTGTGCCATAGCAAACCAACCAGGGTAGACTGTGTCATTTCTTCTGTGATGTGGTGGAAAGTATGAGAAGACATGGCTTCTAACTTTATGCCCCAAAGATGTTCTTTTAGCTCTCAGCTTTATCATCTGACAAATTGAGGCCCTGGATTAGCTGAAGATATTTTAGAAAGTGCCTCATAGGCTTCTTCACCCAAACTTGTCTGATTTGTTGGTTTCCTTGGTTATTGAAGGCAGGGTTCACTGGTTGCAAGCAACAGTAACAACTCTGTTGTTGAGCAATCGAAAAGGAACTAATCAGAATAACACAGGATAGCCAAGGACAAACGGAATGACCAAGTCTTGATAAGAACAAGAACCAGGCTACTCTGAGAGTCCAAACTGCAGAAACTTTGGAATGGCTTTTTGGGGTTACAGTGATGGGTCAGCTTTGTTTTCTATTTTGATGCCACTCTGCTCAAATTCCAAATTCCTGGGAAAGAGTCTGATTGATCACATTTGAGCCTCACAGCCAGAGCACCTTGCTCAAACCAAGCCTATTCGCAAAGGAGAGGGATAGTTTGCTAAAGGAAAATTACTATGATGTTTTCAGTTGGGAAAATAAATACTGGGCAGGTTTAAACAACAGGCTTCCTATACCTAGCCAGCCCAGGGGACTTTCCCAGGTCCTGAAACCAAGTAAAGCTCTCAGGTGGAATATATTGCTGTTTGGGCTTTTTGCACAATGATTCTGCAGAGGAATAGTAGGAAAGCATTGCATAGCTTTTATTTAACCTTTTAGAAAAGTGTTTAATTTTACCCTCTCGTTTGAATGTAATCCACCTGTGATTTTTAACAGTATAAAAGGGAGTTCTGCTCTACCAGATAATTGATTCTCTCAAAGTCCCTGAGTTTTTGTAGAGCCCACATAGCCTTTGTATAAAGAAGCATCTTTCAATGAAGGCAGAAGACATGGATGATAAACTTTATATCTCAGGTGAGCTCTGAATTCTTCCAGCCTGTGAAGTGGGAGTTGCTATAGCTTTTGACTTAAAATAGAATTATTGAGTTATTCCTACCATCAAACTTGTGTTTATTTACATCTGGGAGGTAATGTTAAATCCTAATTAACCTTTTCCCAAGCTACTAAAATGTCATGTAATTTTTAAAGTAAGGTAACCAACAGGTGATTTTTGTACACTGTGTTGGATTATCAATGCTACTGGTCTCCTCCATTAAGAGATAAAATCAACTGTGTGTTTCTGTTGTTACAATTAGAACAGTACTCTGGCCAAAAACATAATATAGCCATCTATAATAATTTGAGGAGTGAACCCTTTATTTTATTTTTTAAGATTCATTTTTTAAAATTTCTCTCCTGTTCCTCCCCACCCCTCCCACCGCCCCTCCCACAGCCCCAGTTTGTCTATTCTCTGTGTCCATTTGCTGCATGTTGTTCTTTTTGTCCGTTTCTGGTGTTGTCAGCGGCACGGGAATCTGTGTTTCTTTTTTGTTGTTGTTGCGTCAGCTCTCCGTGTGTGCGACGCCATTCCTGGGCAGGCTGCACTTTCTTTCACCCTGGGTGGATCTCCTTATGGGGCACACTCCTTGCGCGTGGGGCTCCACTACGTGGGGACACCCCTGCGTGGCACGGCACTCCTTGCGCGCATCAGCACTGCACATGGGCCAGCTCCACACGGGTCAAGGAGGCCAGGGGTTTGAACTGCGGACCTCCCATGTGGTAGGCGGACGACCTAACCACTGGGCCAAGTTCGCTTCCCTAGGGGTGAACCATTTAAAATCAAAGACTTATTGTCAATCTCTAGACATACCCAAGATTATTCCACACAAAATGCCAGATTTGGGGCCTTACAAAGGCAGCCTAATGAAGTGATTAAGAGTATGGATTCTGGAATCTGACTGTCTGGATGAGGTCTGATAATTGCCATTTAATAGATAGCATAAAACCTGAGGTTTTAATGCTGTGCTCTCCAGATGTTGGTGATTGTTTTATAAATCAGTCATTGTTCTTTTTCTCAAACTTCTGTGTTTGGATGCTTGTCACCATCAAACTTAGTTGAACTTACTGGGCACATCCACTATTGCCTTCTATTTAAATGTTATTATTTCTTAATGTAAATATAAAAGACGCTAGGCAGTAGGATCCTCACTCAGGTGCCAGGTTTTCTACAAAGCCTTCCTCAGTTTCCCCACTTGGTATTGACCTCTCATTTCCCTGACTTCGAGAGTGTGTAACCAGTATGCCACCTGTCAGTCTTGCTTTTTATTTAAGTCACTTGTGATCCAAGCTTGTCCCCCAGACTCGACTGCAAGCATCTTAGGCTAGAATCTGGGTGGGATTCCCTGCCCGCTGTCACTGTAGTGCAAACTCATCACCCTGTGAAGAGCTGCAGCCTGTTGTACTAAGTAAAGGCAAGCTTCTATTTTTGTTATCAGGGAAAATTGATTTTTCTGATCTGAATTCCTCTCTCTCTATCCAAAACGCTAACAAAGCTCTAATATTTAGCACCCATTTCCCACCTCCCCTTCCCCCAGCTATGGGGTGATTGCTTTACTGCTGTATGCCAGCAAGACTGCCCATTCTGATAGGAGCCGCACTTTCCCCTCTATCTGAATGGACTGAGCAGATGAAGTGTGCCAGTTCCACAGCTCAAGTGAAAATGATTGTATTCAACAGAGCTCGCAATTTAAACAAAATACACCCCTCCCCACCCAACAAGAAGGGGAAAAGGTAATGAGTGCTCTAGAAAGTTGAACACAGTTGTTAAAAGTGGCCGTGGGGAGGGAAGCAACCTCAGGGCCTGAGGGCCTGTGCACTGGAGCGGTTAGGAGGCTCTGGTGTAGAATTCCTGCTGCGAGAGCTCCTCAGCAGCTCAGGGGTGGCGGGTTCTCTGCTTCGACACGGCCTGCTTGGTTGCCTCTCTTTGATTACAAAATGGTGTTTTTTGCCTATTTGTTCGTTGTACTTGACTTCAGGTGTGTTAGAGCTATTTCTTTAAACTTAGGCTTCCTCCAGAATTTGGGTTACCGGAGAGAATAGAGGAGGCCCAGTTAAACTTCAATTTCAGGTTTTAAAAATCAATACTTTCCTTGTATAGTTTGTCGCCTGAAGTATTTATCTGAAATTCAAAATTAACTGGGCCGCCTCTATTTTTATTTCCTAGATCTGGTAACCTCATGCAAGAAGGAAGGTGCCCTCCCAACGAGGTATTAATTTCTAAAGAAAAATTCCAGGATCTTGCTGACGTCAGATCTCTGAAGGTCGACAGTTGTGAGGGTGCGGCAGGAGGTTTGCTGTTTCGAGTTTGTGTCAGTTTGCTCAACCTTCCTCCCCCTTTCCTCGGAGGCGGTGAGAAGGGTATGAGGGAGAGAGAGCAAGAGCAAGAGCAAGAGCGCGTTGTGTGTGCGCTGGGAGTTTTGAGGTTCCTCGTAAAGCCTGCAGCAAGGAGTTTTGAGAAAGGGCTCTTCTTTCACAAAGGTCCAGCTTTATGAGACCAGGAGGTGGAAAGGGGAGGGGATGTGAGAAATATTTTGAAAGTGTTATTAAAACTTGGGCATGTTGTCTTGATCATAGCCATGGCTGGAGCGGAGCTAATGGGAAAGCTAATGTGGTCGATGCACCATTTGTCAGTCTTTAAGTCCATATAACTGAGACCAGGTAACTGCCAGCTTGAATTAACTCTTGCTTCTTTACTTAATTGCCAGCGAATAAGGTGTCGAGTGCTTACTATGTGTCAAGCACTGTGATAGGCACTGGAGCAATGAAATAAAGAGGATTAAAACGTACCTCCTCGTGGCTCCCTGGAGGAGACAGAAACATACATTTATTTCAAAATTGATATAAAATGTGTTAGCAGATCAAAGTGTGAAGAGAATGCTAGGCCTGCGTTTCTTGCAAACAAATCAACTTATAACAAGGTTAAGTTTAGTCAAACACAATAACATTTTTCACCCTCACATTGAATGATTTTATTTGATTGAACCTAATTATTTTCTCAAATTGGTTGCTTTCCAAAAACAAAAACAAAAATCTCATAAATGTCACAATTTTGGATTCACTGAATTATGCAGATTAAATATTGGCCCATGGGCCATATCTGGCTCATCACATGTTTTTGTAAATAAAGATTTAATGGAGCACAGCCCCACTCATTCATTAAGGTGCTGTCCACTTGCTTTTGTGCTATAGTGGCAGAGTTGTCCCCAAAAGCCAAAAATATTTACTCTGGCCCATTGAGAAGTTGCCAGCCCTTGAGCCATGACACCAATACCTTGTTGCTGACTTCTTTCCAGCAATTTTGTCCCCAGGTTTATGTGTTCTTTAAATTCATGATCTGGCAGGAATAGTGCTTGGCTTTCAATTTTAATTAATGAAACAAACCTAATAAAACACCATCAAGTTGAAAAGAGTCCATTAGAATTTTATAGAGCACTATTGTGAGTTCTTACTTTGTTATTAAGTGCTGGTGATGATTTAGTTTCTGATGTAACCACAGCTTTAATAAATGAGTTCACTGATTAGAGTTTAGTTCTTTAGTATCTAAGTTGAAAAGTTTTCTATTCTGGTATACATTTAAAAAAAAACTTCCATCCAGCCAAGCTCACTCTTTGCTTCAGTGTACAAAGATAAGACACCATTCTTACACCATAAATGAGAAAGAAAATTTCTAAATAATTTGTGATAAGATAGAAATAAACGGAAGATAGTCTGGGAGCATAGAGGGATACTTAATTCAAACTGGAAATTGAGGGAAGACTTCCGGGTGGCAAGGCACGGAGACTTAAAAGCTAAAACGAAGTGTCGACAAGGTGGGGCGGGGGGAGGTTGAGAAGGCTTGTTGTCATTGTTTATCCACCACAGAAAGCTTAAACAGAGACATGGAGGAAAAAAAACCAGGATGTTTGCACAGAAACAATCAGCGTGTCAATCATGGTAAGGAAAAAATTTTGGAATATGTCTGGGGAGCTGCCAATAAGCCCACCTATAGTGGACTTTGTCTTTTAAAGGACTTTAACATGAAGGTGCTAGGGAGTTATGTAATAGTTTTGGACATCAAGTAGCAAATGCAAATGTGCCTTTTACATAGATCTTTCAGGTGGAGGAAATATTTGAGGCCAGGAGTTTAATTCAGAGTCTACTACAGTAGTCCCAGCTGAGAGATAATGAAGGCTACAATGGGGGGAAGGTAGGGGTACTGGGGAGGGGGGGAATGAGAAATGTGTTCTGTTTAATTGGCAGGCTTTGCTAATTCACTGACACTTATACTAAATATCCCATTCTGAGCTACACGTGTATTCACATCTATTATCTAGAGAAGAATATTGTAAAAATAAATAAAATGTCTTTAGTTCAATGTAAAACTCTAAAGAAAGGAATGATTTTCAAAAATTTGAACGATGCAGCTCAACTTATAGGATTTAGAGGCAGGAATAGCTACATAGTCATTGTCACAAAGATGCTTAAACTAACACTAGGTCCTTATTCTAATTAAGTTTTCCACCTTTACTGGTGCCAAACATTGTTTTCAGTTCTGTATTCTCATTTCCAGATATCTACTTTTTCTTTAGCAAATTAGCACCTGAGGTTTATTAATTCCACCAGCAGATGGTCCTGACACACACAAGTCTCACCATGGAAAACGTTTGGATTTTTAATCAGGATCCTGTGAAACTCTTCCCCAATGACCTGCATAAACAGCTTGAGGCCTTGAGGCATTTCAGTGAGGCCCAGGTGGTTGAGTTGTTGGCAAAAAGTGAATTTCACCCTCCTGTTCCCCAACACTTCCCCTCTGCAACACTTAGCAAATTCCAAATGCCAAAGAAATAGATCAGGCTAAAATGCTTACAGGAAAGGATGTCTTTGAGAACCACTGTTGGTTCTGATCTTGTGGCTGTGAAGGCTGTACGAAGAAGGTGCCTTCCACCCCATCCTGGGGAGAAGATAAAAAGCGGGTGCCAAACTCCCGATGTCTCTTCTGCTTACAACAACCTGAAGACAATGGTAATTTCCACCAGGTGAATGTTCAAACTCCGAATGGCCATGACAAGGCTGGGGAAGAGTATACTCGAAATGTTTCCTTTCCCAGCTCCTCTTCTACACCAACTGATGTATAACAACTTAGCCACATCATCAGCAAAAAAGAGATCCAGTAGCCAGATTGTCAGGCACACATTTGTCTCTTGGGTCCTTCCAATCATGTTTTAATTAGACACAGATCTTCCTCTCCACAATGCTATTATGCAGGCCTTGATCATCTCTATCAAATACTGTTGGATTCCAATGGCGTGCAAGGTTCTGTGTCAGGTCCGAAAGAGAGTTTAGGAGGGCCCAATAAGCACTGATGGAGTGCTTTCTAGGCGCCCAGGTCCTGTTCCTAGAGACTGCAGATACAAAGACCAACTTCACATGGGCCCTGTCCTCCTGGAATGCACAGTCTAGCAGGGATATGTCCAAACTGTGAATTTTATATCCTACAACATGGTAGGTCCCAGGAAGGGTATGAGGCCCGGAAGGAGAATCAGACAGGAAAAACCAACTCTTTTTGAAGGCTTCACGGAGGAGGTGCCATTGGCTATGGTTCCCAAAGAATGAGTGTAACTTCCACAAGCCACGAAGTAAGGAAGAGGAAGGTCACAGTCCACTGGGAGGCCACTTCACCTACTTTTTGCTCCTGATATACATAAACTGGGAGCCAAAAGAGTAGAACCTGCTCAGGTAAGTGCAGCAGGCACTTGAGGTGGACCAGATGATCGCTGCCTGCTGAGCGGAGGAGGCTCCCCTAAAGCCTGCAGCACATAAACTGCTGAAGAACTGGCCACACAGTTCCTTCTTCTTCTGTTTCAACCCCCAGGACACAGGTGGTTTTCACAAGCCAATGTTTCCAGGCTCTGGTTGGAAACAGATTAGACAGGGAGCCAAATCAATGGTGTCTTTGACAAGCCTTTTTCATCACTGGTTCCTTAGACAGTTGCTTTTCACATTTTTATATTCATAAGAATTGCCCAGGGCAGTGGTTCTCAAAGTGTGGTCCCCAGACCGGCAGCATCACCATCACTGTGGAATGTATTAGAAATGCCAATTCTTGGCCTGCCCCTCCCAGACTTACTCAATCAGAAACTCTGGGGTGGGGTCTGGCAGTCTGTTTGAATAAGCCCTCTGGGTGATTCTGGTGCATGCTCAAGTTGAGAACCGCTGACCCAGGGTACTCACTAAAACTGCAGGTTTGTAAACAGCACTCATGAGATTCTGGTTCACAGGAAATCAGACACTTCGCCAGTCATCACAGCACCTCCCTGGGCCACATGGCTCTCAATCCCATCAGACTTTAGGCTCTAGCTTTTTCCTAACAATCCTCTCCATAATATTAGGGCCACTTGGACATGGTATTTAACTCCTAGCTGGGCCATTTCCTATCTATAGCCTCAGAGCCTCAGTGATTGCTTCTATAAAATGGGATTAGTAATTCTGACTGTGGGCTCATCAGGATTACAGATAATATATGGGAAGTACCTGGTAGAGCACCTGACTCTCAGGAAACACCAAGGACTGAGAGTTGTCATGACTGCTATACCCTATTCTGGGACAACCCTGAGCTAGTTACAATGGGTGGTTGCACCTCATTAGAAAAAATAATCCGTGGAAGTATTTGGTAGTCAATGTGATAACCATTTTTGGATCAAAACCAACTAAACCAATTCTGGAAAATACATAAAAAATGTGCCATAGTGGGGACTCAGCACCGTTAGCTCCTTTTCCTGTCCTAAGCTGCTTTTCCCGGGTGGACACAGCACCATTTGGGTCCCCCTGAGTACCCGGGACTTTGTCATGCATTTGTGGCTCCCATATTGCTATCAAAAAGACAGTCCGGGTTCAAGATCCACTCCAGGGTGATGCAAAATGCTTTCTTCCTGAGCACTTAGCCAAAAGTTGCAATCAGCAGCTTATTAAGCAGCCAAACTGGTAATGCCAGAGAAGTAAACAGTTGACAGGCAGGGTGGGGTGGGGGGAGCAGATCAATACAAAACAAAACAAAAAACAGGTCTTTTCTGCAAAAGATGTTTGAGGTAAGTAATGCAGTTCACCAAGATGGGCAGTTGAGGAGGCGCTACCACGTACAGCATGGAGAGAGAAACCATGGCAGAATGCACAGCTTCATTTGCGCCCCCTGCCATGACTGAAGAGACAGCCATGAAATTCCACCCTATAAAAAAGATACAGGGAAGCCCATGTAGCTCAGTGGGTTGAGCACCTGTTTCACAGAGACAAAGTCCTGGGTTCATTCCCGGTATATCTTTTAAAAAATAAAAACAATGAGCTATTGATAAATACAACAAAATAGATGAATCTCAAGTTTTTTAAAAAATGCAAAACTGTTATAGTCAGGTGCATTGCCTTGCGCCTAATTCAATGTTCAGTAAATTCTGAACACCTCTTAGCTGAGAAAGAGCATTTCTGTGTTCTTATCACTCAGGCATGTGAGTGTGAGTTCACTTTGAGATTGCCACAGTGACCATCAAAACACAGAATCTTCCAGGATCTCAAATCCAGCATCTTCTACATAACTTATGACTTCAAATTCTGTTTCACTGGAACCGGTTTTCTGCAAAACAAAACATCCTTCCTTAGATGTCTTTTATATAAATTTTCATTTCTGTGTATTCTTTACAATTGGTTTTCTTTTAGGTATATTGTTCTTATCAAAATAGTAAATGTTCACCGAAGAAAAGGTAGAAAATCAAGTAGGAAGGAGGAGAAAAATCTCCCAAACAGCCCACTGTTTCTGTTCAGCCCCTTTTTTGGGGCATAAAGTTATGACAGTTAAGAAGTCGTGCTGTATACACAATGTTATAAATGGATTATTTCCATGAAACACATTTTACATCCATAGTATACTATACTAGTCCCCTAAAGTTGAACATTTATAAATAATGCTGATATAAATTAGAAAACTAATTTACTCCTTCAATACATTTTTCATAGCCACTCTACACTAAACACTATTATGCATTGAGTATGCAGTGATGAGCAAAATGGACATGTTCTCTTCCTTTATGTACTTTACCTCAAATATCTTCTACTTCATGTTCAAAGCAACCCTCTGTGGTTACCATTGCAGAAACAACAGCAAGAAACCAGTCTCTCATAATTTGAAATCTCAGTACAAGGTTTTTAAAATTATTCTTTAGGCCAGAGTATCCACCCACATTCACCACTCCCCACTCCTTGCCCCAAGTATCCGTCTCTTGAATGTTACAAAACAATTTCTAACTGAGGTCTGAACAAGCAGACTTTCCTAACAGACTCAGAGCCCTCAGATGGTAGGTCTCCTCCTAACCCTAGGACTTTGGGTACCCACTCCAAGCTCAGAAGTTTGAATTGTAATTAGAAGTAAGGGGATTCCTTTTCCACTAGCTGAACCCTTGCCAGCTGTTTGGACTGGTGCTTGCATTGCCCAGCCATCACCACCTGTAGCACTCATTGGCCCTTTATCCCAGTAGCACAGACCTAAAGAGGGGTCAGACAGCTTCACCTTTGGAGGTTGAGGCTGGGCACTGGTCAGCTTGGCTCTCTGTTGCACACCCTCAAAACTGAGAATTTTAAGCCATAGGGCTGCCAGCACCAGTCAGTACTTCATTTTCATATTTCCCTTCCCTCAGTCTCTCTCCCTCAATCTCTCTCTCTTTCTCTCACCCTTTGTCATATGATCTCTCTCGCTCAATCTCTGTCTCTCTCTCCCTCCCTCCCTCCCTCAGTGGTTTATTTTTACACTAAACTCTGTAATGTGAAGAAAGAGTAGGTTGTCCAAAGAAGCCAGGCAACACTGAGGTCTGATATTAATCCTTTGCTTATTCTGAAACCAGCTTGTCTATCCCAAGTTATTTTACACACATGACTTGATTTTAATTAAAAACAAACCACAAGCTCATGCAGTAAGCTCTTAAGCCAGTTTCTTTTACCAGCCTCAGAATATTAAAGGAAATCTTTTGGGGGTTCTGTCAGGAAATCAGATAACAGCATTAAGATGTTCCATTAAGAAGTCAGGACAAATGACTTCAGGTTGCTGCTTAAATCAAATGTGGCTTCCCAAGGTGCGGGAGGGGTGGGTGGGTTGAAAGCGCAGGTTCAACTGGACCAAAACAAAGCTGCACACTGGGGCCCACTCTCCTTCCAGGAAAGTTATGGGTTAACATAGTAGATGGGCTGCTCCCCTGATGATGAAGAAACTCAAGGATCCAGACAAGGGGATAGTGATTCTTTTGCCAGCTTCAATTTTCTGCATCACTAGGTTAGTAACTATCATTGTCTATAGTCATTCCATGCACCAAAACTGCAAACTCTAAAGAAAGGTCACAGCTTATTGAAATTAATGATTGGTGAGTTTTCAATAAATCTACCCTCTCCTGACCCCCATAACCAGTCACCAGTTAGTTCATCCAATCATGAACTAATTAGAGAACAAAATTGGCTTATCAATTTGCTTGATTGATCTATTATAAAACAGGGCTCATGAAACTATAGTCAGTGGGCCAAACCCAGCTTGTCACATGTGTTTTGCTTGGTTTGATAAATAAAGTTTTATTGGAACACAGCCATAGTCAGTCATTTGCATGTCTTCTATGGGAACTTTCTAGGTACAATGGCAGTTAAGTTGTTACGGAAACCATTTGGGCCTCAAATATTTATTATCTGGATCTTTATAGAAAAAGTTTGCTGATCCCTCATCTAAATCATATTAATTTAGAGATAAATTTGATGAAAGATGTGCAAGAAGTATACACTGAAAATGATAAAATATTGCTGAGAGAAATTAAAGCCTAAACAAAGGGAGAGATATATCATGTTCACAGATCTGAAGACAACATTAAGATGTCACTTCTCCCAAGTTAATCCATAATTCGACATGATTCCAACAGTCCATTTTTGCAGAAGATAAACTAACTCCAGAATTTATATGGAAAGACAAAGAAACTACAATAGCCAAAACAACTTTGAAAAAGAAAACCTTGTTTTTGAAGGCCTTACCCTGCCTGGACTCAAGGTTTATTTAAAGCTACAATAATTAAGGTAGTATGATAATGGTGTAAAGACAGGTAAACAGATCAGAATCTGAACAAGGTTCAAAAATAGACCTACACATATATGGACAATGGATTTTTGACATAGGTGCCAAGGCAGTTTAAAGGGGATATTATTATTTTTTTCAACAAATGGTGCTGGAAAAATTGGCCAGCCATAGGTAAATTCCAATTCAGTTTAGCCTAAGTGCTCTGAATGGTGAATAAGGCCTAAGAAAATCCATATTTGGAGAACTCATTGTTTGCCTTCTCTATGGCTCTTAATACTGATGAACTAAACTTCCCCTGAGAATTCTTTATTGATTAGGGTACCCGTGTACAGAAACATGGATTCTTGAAATGTTAGAGCTAAGCAGGACCTTAAACTATCTCATCTTTGACCCTTTCTATAAAGAAAAGGGAGTCAGGGTTGATAGAATTGGAAGAAATGTCCAAGGTCAGTTAAGAGATGGCTGATATGTAATTAAAATTCAAGTCTGACTGGTGAGGACACTCATAATTGAGTGGGGCCTTTCCACTATGTAAAGACAGTAATAAACATATATAATAAACCAGTCAACCGAAGAATAGAACGACAAGCAGCAGAAAGTTTGCTGGTCTCCCAGGTAAAAACCCTACATTTCAATATGGAAAATCAATGACAGTTCCCTGGGGACTCAAACCCTAGGGACATATGACATATCATGAAAACTTTCAACATTACCTCATAGTAAGTGCTTACAAAGACATCTTTAATATTGCTTTTTGGTGCTGGAACTGGTGGAAACAACTTGGTCCATAAGTGACATCTGAAACAGTAAAGAAGGGGATGAGGTGAGCATGAACATCCCTTCTTATCTTTAAATATCTACTCTGAAAATTGAGCTAGCCAATTCTTGGATCTGTTGCTTTGTAAATTCAAAATCTATATTGACCACGACTTCCAAAGAGCTACGTTTTAATAATAATTGAAGACTTTGGGGTGCTGCAAGGCTCTGATATGACCTCTTAAGCATCAAAGAAAGATGCAATGGCAATTGCATTTCAGGCCTGATTCCTGAAAAATGGATGAGGCAAGCCAGGTGGATGATTCCTCATCATTACCTACAGGGCTGCATTAGCAACGCCTTCTCCAACTGCGCTAGCTCACAGGGCTTTCTCCCTCTTCGCCTTTGAACTCCCCCCCACCCCTCCCCCAGCTCTAAAATGCCAGCTGAATATAATATTTACATAAGAGTGAAGCCGTTCAAGTCATTTTCTCAATTTTGAAAGCGTCAAGACAGTACATATTCTCAAACCTCTAAATGGCACTTTGCCTGCCTGGATGCTAAATCGGATGGGGGAAGGTTTCGATTTGTAGGCTCGGGAGGACAGGACACGGGATCTGAACAACATTTCTACAATCTGTGTTTGACCTAGAAACAATTAGCCACTCAGGAGCAGGGTGGGAGTTGACCTCTGAAAACTGGGGATAATAATAAGGAAGATGCTATAATGAGTTCAGACACCAGTGGGTTGCCTTGCTTTACCAGAGATGTAAAAGGCCCGTGCTGGTAGCTTAACAAAGACAGCCTAGGACTGAAAGGAAGGCAGTGAAGGAATGAAAAGACCATGAATGTAAAAACCTTCACAGAAATTAATAGGAAGTCAGAGGGGTGGGTAATGGCTGAGGACTGGGCTGTGCTCTGTCCAGTTTCTATAAATCACCCACAGGGTTTTCTCACTCTTGGTTTGGTCTGCACTCATCTTGGAAAGGCACTCTAGGAAGACATGAAAATACAATACCTCAAATTCCACCTGACAATCAGAACCCTCCATCTAGTGGATGCATAGCAAGACTACAAATTCAATACTCTGACCCTGCTAGAAACATCCAGACTTAAATACCTACATTCTACAGATGAATGAGAAGATTAACAAGGCAAAGCAGATGGTTGCCATCAGCACAATGAGAAGCCATTCCACCGAGGGCTTCTGCTCATCATTTCCTGATGAAGAAAAAAAAAAAAGAAGTCAGAGCTAGAATCAGCATCAGATAAGAGAAATGACTAGGCTCAGAGAATCAGAAGGCCTGGGTTTGCGTTGCAGGTACTAGGTTACGCTGGGCAAGTGGCTCAATCTTCCTGAGCCTTCAAATTCTCATCTGTAAAATGGGGATGACAGCCATCTCAGGAAGTAGATATGAGGATGAAATGAAATGATGGCAATGAGGCCACTTTTAATCTTAAAGCATTATTTATTCACTCAATCACTATGGAGTACATTCTGTGTACTACGACACCAGGATCCTAGATCTTATCAGCTTTTGGCGAGTAATAAGGCTTTTAGATGAAAAAAACCTCAAAACATAAGTCTAACTAGTAGCTGAGTTGCATTACAACCAAAATATTGCACAAAATTAGAAATATAAAAATTGAACCTTTAGAGGAAGTGAAGTATGGGATAATTCTCATCGTTAACAGTAAAGGCACCAGACCCAGCTATAAATCTTTTACAACTGTAATTATCCTCATAATACCCCTTACCACTATTCCTGTTTTGCAGATATGAAAGTAGAAGAAATTGCCATTATGTCAATACAAAAAGGCTAAACATGCTGCATGCCACCTTGTGCTCTAGTTTCTAGTTTGCACTCTAGGGACAGAGTCTTCTGAGGGCTTCAATGGTAGCTTTGGGGATTTTGTACTAGGAATGCATTCAAGAATATTCCAGGGTCATTTACTAAATGGTGTTTAAAGAAGTCATATAGTTTCTAAAATGCCTGATTCACTCCCAGAGAATTACACCCTGAGTTATCTCCCTGAATCTAAATTTCCTTTCTGTGGGAGAGGCCATTCATTCATTCATTCATTCATACATTTAACAAATATTTATTGGGCTCTGATTATATGCTTGGCACTGTATGAATTGCTGAGACACAGTAGTTAAAAGACCACCCATGAGCCTTCCCCTTGTGCAGTTTAGTGATTGTATTAGTCACCAAAAGGGTGCTAATGCAAAATATCAGAAATCAGTTGGCTTCTGTAAAGGGTATTTATTTGGGGTAGATGCTTACAGTTACCAGGCAAAAAAGCATAAGTTACTTCCCTCACCAAAGTCTGTTACCACGTGTTGGAGCAGGATGGCTGCCGACATCTGCAAGGGTTCAGCCTTCCTCTTCCTCTTAAGGCTCCACCACAGTCCCAGCTTCTTCCAATATCAACTGTATGCAGGGATAAGTCTCATCTCTCTCCCGGGGCTTATTTCTCTCCTGGCTTAGCTGCTCTGTTCTCTCTACAAGGTCAGCTATAGACTTTCAAGCTCTCTTTCTTTCTGGGACCCCTGTCATGCCTATGGAGCCATCTCTATTCCTTTGTGTTCTTCTCCTGTGTGTTTACTTCCCGGGTTTCCAGCATCCAAAAACTCCAACTAACTCCTCTGCCATGTATTTTTCACGTCCTACTGACATGGCCCAATCAAAGCCCTAATCATTTAATCAAGTAAAAGTGAAATCTAATATGCCCAGAGGAACAGACCAGCTCACAAACATAATCCAATATCTATTTTTGGAATTCATAAACAATATCAAACTGCTACAGAGACCATCAGGGAAGAACGGCACTAAGCCAATAATGACACAAGCCATGAATTAATGACAATGTGCTAAGTACTGTGGTTATGTTCAAAGACACCGCACCAGGAGAAAAAGGTCCCAACTCTCAGTTTGCCATAAATTGTTTCTTCTATAAAATGAGAAAGGCAGTAAGTGGAACTTCCAAGTTTTTGTGAATATCCTGAGACTCCCAGAAACTCCAAAATATTTAAAACCAAAAGTTTGCAAGCTATCCAGAGGGAGAGATGTCATCAGGATTTGATTCTAGTGACTCCACTTTGCATTGATCTCTTGCTTTTTTTGTCCCTGAGGACTCTTACTCAAGGTTTATCTTCGACCTCCCCAAAGCTTTAATCTCTCATTCTTGATCTCTTCCCCTCTGCTGTCAAATAGTCATAGAGTCCTCTATCTTCAATAAGCCATTACTTTGCTCTGCCATCTCTCCCAACTACTATCAAATACCTTGTTACATTATTTCCCACTCTAATTTCTTGAATAAGGGATTCAGGCTACTTCATTTTCCTGTCTCTGAAACTGCTTTTTCAGTCACTGGTAGGTTCTTTCTAACCAAATCCAAGCGACTCTTGTTTTCTTTTTCCAACCTTAATTTTGAAGTATATTTATACATATTATTTTACAAACCAGCACTAGCCACACTGAAAAATGATGGAAAATAGAGCCTCAGAGAGGCAAACCTTTTATTTTCCTAAATCCCATAGGCACTCAGAAGTGATTCTAGGATTAATATTCTGTTTCCTGCATAATAACTGAGTATCCTGTTAAACCCTTTTTTAATTGCAGTTACTCAGAGCTAATAGAGTAACTGGGAATAATTCATATCATCAAATTAAATATCTTCTTGCTTTATTTTCCATCTAATTTCTTGAATTAGGGATTCAGCCTGCTCCACTTCCCCATCTCTGAAATTGTCCATTCCATGTTATTAATCACTGTACAAGTAGTCTTAATAAGTACATTCAGAAACTCTACATTTATACACATATGGAATACAAATTGAACAAGGGATATGTCAGCAGGAAAAAAAAATTATTCTTTTTACAGCTAGGTTAAACAGACAGGTAGAGTTGAGGTACTGCAGAAAGAATGAGTGGTGTCTTCAGTATTATCAGGGTCACACACTTGGTCACATTTGTGTCTTAAATTACGCAATGCCCTGTAGGCTGATGTGCCTAGTCCTGATAATATTACCGTTTACTTTGGGCCATGATTACAAAAATCTTTTCAGTTAAACCACTCTCTGGTTATTCACTTCAGCTTTCACTTTGATAAGCGAAGATTCTCACTGAATTAGCAAAAATATAGACGCAACTGATTTTATTTCTTTTAATCAAAAAAGAGTTATTGATGCATGCAAGGTACTATGTGGGAAGCAAAGTCATGCTCCCTGCCTGGAAGGAGTTGACACTTTAGTCATTTCTCCCAGCCTGGTTTTTTCCAGTTACCCACCACACTTTAAGGTGACTCCCCTACAACCTGTTGAGAAAAGGCACTAACCCCCAGAGAACAGAGCCAAGGGCAGCTTTACCTCGAAGCAAGCATAAATTGACAGGTAAATTTAGTGCCAGAAAAAGCTTTCACAAATTCATTGCCAACTTGTGGATTGAATACCTTTAAGTTATTTATTAATGAAAAAAAAAAAAAAAAACCACATGGTGTGGTGGCTTGGAGCTATGTATCCCAGAAAAACATGTTTTTAATCTTAATCCATTCCTGTGTGTGTAAGCCCATTGTAAATGGGACCTTTTGATGAGATTTTTTTAAAAGCTAAGGTGTGGCCAGTTTAATCTGGATGGGTCTTAACCCTGTTCCGGGAGACTTTTCAGAGAAGGTCACAAAGAGAAGCCATGGGGAGCGGCCAGAAGCTGCAAATCCACAGAATTGGAAAGAGAAATGATAAGACACAGAAGTGCGCATTGCAACGTGACGGAGAAGACAAGGACCCAGGATCACCAGCAGCCAGCCCCAGAACGCCACAGTCTTTGCGGGGAAAGCATCTCCCTGCTGACACCTTGATTTTAAACTTCCTCTAGCCTCAAAATGTACCAATAAACTCCCATTTAAGCCCATCCTATGGTATTTGTTTTAGCATCTGGGAAACTAACATAGCCAGGTGTGTAAATAACTGCCTATATTAGATTAAAGTAAGCATCTATTCTGGTTTCACTGAAAGAAGAACAAGGCAAGCAGGTTCCACCCACAGCATACCTCCTTTGGACCAAAATTTAAAAGAATTTCAATACTGCAAAAGCTGGAAGGTCCTGAATGCATCATTAATTTGAATTCTGACGTTTCTGGCCTAGAAGATTTTTCCAGGTAACCTCAATCCTTTCTCTGACTCAAGGAGAATGCCTTTCCTGCCATTAAAGCGGAAGCCACAGATGTTTCTTTTCAAGAAACTGATGGGCACTGCTATTTAGTTATGCAGAGATGAGCTTTAGAAAGAGGAAGTCACAATGCATGACCTTCTAAGGAGGAGAAGCTTCCAGACTTCCACCTCATTTCTGGATGCTCTTCGGATTTTGTCAAGTTAGAGCATTTGGGGAGCTCAGCCATCTGTGTTCTGGTGACCTGGGCATACCATCATTTTGGCTTCTCAATCATTTGACTTTGCAAATAAGTCAACTGCTGAAATGCTGCTATTGTTGTTCTATGACCCGGGAGTATATATGGGCTGGGGTTAGGATGGTGGCAGCACAGAAGAGAGAAAGGCTCCAGGTGTTGGACCCGGTATAATCCCAGCTCTGCTGCTGGCTGCCTTGGGCAACTTTTCAAATCACTTCCCTCTTGGTGCTGCAGCCCTCCTACTTCTAGAATTCTAGGTACCTATGTCATCTAGACTGATAACTCTTAGGAGATTTTGATATAGAGACATGCTCCACCTTAAAATGCCCATACAAATGTGGACTTTCAATCTTCCATATTGATTCCGAATTTTATTTCATCCCCAGCATTGGATGTCAAGTGAAAATAGCTAATTAGTAAATGACAGGACTCCTCCGACAAAGCAGATGCTTTTAAAACCAGCTGTTGCTGGGAGAGGATCGAATGGGGCCAGCGGGGTGGAACAATGGAGAGGACATGGATGCCTTGGCCTGGGATACACTAGCTTCCCGTGGCTTGCTTTCCTTGTTGGGAGGTGAGGCTGTGGTGTCATTCATGAAAGGGGCATGCCAAACCAGGTCAAAAGCTCACAAGGGCAGCAAAAGGCAGAAGCAAACCGTTTTGGGCAGGTGAGCTTTCCAAGGCAGCTGGCAAATGGATTGTGGGTTTTACCTGGTTTAGGAAGCCCACAAATAAGAAAACATTGGGAGCAGCAAATGCAGCCTCAGAGGACAAAATGTAGAGCAGTCCAGGGCCCAGAACAAAATGCATAAAACTTGCGAAGTATTTACTAAGTGAAATGGACTCAAGTGAACCAAAATGTGGAGAGGAAACAGAGATTGAGCACATGCATGCGTGTGTGTGTGTGTGTGTGTGCGCGTTCATGTGCGTCTTCAGGTTTACCGAGATGCACTGCTACAGCGCTACTTCTTTGTATTACCCTCTCCCACCCCAACAACTAGACTTATGAGGTTGAATAAGAAGCTCTTCTCTGCAGACTTTCCCACCCAGCACCAAGTGCTGAGTGCCTTGTGGGTTCCCCAAGAAAATCAAAACTTATCTTCCCTGTGAGGGGCTTCTGGGTCTGCTGCTTGTCAACCTGATAAAGCAGCTAAAGGCTGGCTCCAGGCATTACCTGGAAGTAAACAACATGGGGTCAAGAGGAAGTAGAGTCTAGTGGTTAAGAGTACAGATTTTCCAGGCACTGAGGCCTGGATATAGCTTCTCTAGCCACAGATATTAGTTCCTCTTAATCATGAAATCATGTATCAATTTATTGTGAATCTCTTTAATTTCACTTAATAAAGTTTTACAATTTTTTTCCTAAAAAAAAAAAAAAGAGTAGAGATTCTACTGCCTGCATTTTAACCCTGGCTCTGCCACCGCTGCCCAGATAGCCCTGAGCAAGCTAGCCTTTCTGCACTTCAGGTTCCTGTAAAGTGGGGACAAGGAATGAATGAGTTAATATATGTGAAGGGCATGGCACAATGCTGGTGCTGTACATAGTAGGTGCTCCATAAATATTAGCTGATGTGGTTATGGTCATGATTATTACACATTATAAACATCAGAACAAAGGCATCAGGAGAAAAAAAGTCACCAAATATTCTAGACACCAGAGAATGGAAAAAGGTACAATATATGGATGGTCCTGACCCACAAGGACCTTTATTAAAATGAGCATTATGGACAACTTGAAAAGGAACATTTAGATAAGGGCGACCTAAGAGAGGAGAAAGGAACATGTCTCCCTTGTTTGGTCTGGAAGGAAGCAAACCAGGTCATAAGTTTCAAAGCCTCCAGTACCCACTGCCTGAGCCACAGCTAACCTCCTGCCTGAGTTGCCCCAGCAGGAATAACGGCGCAAGGGGCAACTGAGCATCACAGAAGGAACATGGGCATGAAACCATTTGTATGGGCTGGGTTCCAGGCTCAGGTCCCCCACTTACTAGCTGAAAACAGGCAGCTTCCTTAACCCCATTGGATCTGTTTTCTTGTCTGTATCATTGGGAATATCATGGTTATGGAGATAGACAAGATAAGTGAATGTACCTGGCCCAGTGCTAGCCCAATAGCAGAGTCCCTCTTTTCCTTAAGCAGTCATGTGACAGACACAACAGGAGGCAGAATTCCTGCATGAAAGGGCACTGTGGGAGCAAAAGTGGGTTAACCATTCCTGAAATCACAGTAGGAATTCCCTAGCTCCGGACCTTTGGGGACACAATCTGAAAGCTGCCCCTCTGTACAACAGCAGGACAACCACTGGCTCCAGGAAATTAGTGGTGTGGTAGCTCTGCCCCCCTGTTAGGAGGAAATGGGGGCAGCTAGGCCTGGTCTAACCAGACCTGAAACCACAGGAGCCCAAGCAAAAGGAAGCAGTTTGATCAAATCAACTACAGCATTCACCAACCTGAACTCCCCCATTGCAAAGGAAAACCCAGAATCGTCACAAAGTATGTCAATCTCAGGTGAGACAAATGGGTTTTTCATCTTGTTATTGTTATTGTCTTCATTGTTTTCACTTTCAGCCAATTTCTTCCATCATACTGGCACAGAGGCTGCCACATGATACCTCATGGAAGCTTTAGAATTCTCCAAAATCTTTAGAAGGCCTAGAGAAACCTATTTTGAGCCCTTCCACAGAGTTCCTCTTTCATCCTTCCCTTTCCAGGTCTTCTTTCTTGAGAAGTTAAAAAGAAAGAGCTCAGGAGAGGGAATCAGTCAGAGGGATGAAGGTTCGAGCTATGGGGCCAGAGGCATGCAAGGTGAATCTGTGAAAGGAAGGGGGTGTATTAATTGATCTAAAAGATGACTCCCAATCCTTCAACTTTCAGTGGGGGCAAATGCAGAGGATTTCCTCCCAAATCAGTGCATGAAAGTCAGGGTGAAGGAAAAAGGCACAGAAGTGGTTCTGTGGCAGCTTCACTTCCACAGCCACTGTTCAAATTCTTTCATGTGTTCCCTGATTTTCTGCCTCAACTTCTTTTCATCAAGTCCTTATTGACTCTGGAATGTGTCATATAACTGTAAAAATACTCCCCCATCCTCCAGCCCAAACTGGGACAGAAGAGTAAAGGCCAGAAGTTACTCCTGACGAGTAACACATTTCATTGTTGAGGGCCATCTTATCGAGAAGGCGCAGTGCCCTCTTCCCAGCCAGTCATGTAGCTGAGAGGCACCATAAACTACAGTCAACTTTGCTCAACTTGGGGGCAAGGGCTGCACATAAAAGCCTAAAGAAAAAATTGTAAATAGTATCTTGTACAATCACCACAAAGATGCTGCCCTTCAGATACTGCCTTCAGTGTGGTGAGGTCAAAACCCAGTCATTTGGAGGGGCGATCCCTGAGACTGCAGTTCAGGCCTATCCCTCACAGGTCCCAGAATGGCTAAACCTGACCAGTGACAGAACCGGAAATAAACGCCAGATAAACACTCATATGCCCTGCTTTCCCTGGAGAAGGACATGATTACAGATTAAATTTTGTGAGTGCCCGTTTCACACATTACATCTGAGCTTCATAGAGGGGAGAAAAGGTGGACTTCAGAAAACGAAGAGCTTCCCTAAACCAGGCGTCAGGAAACAAAACGTTTTCGTAAACAGGCGATAGCAGAGATAGTAAAGGAACAGAAGAATCAGGAAGTTAAGAAAGTTTCAAGAGGACAAAGAGTGAAAAGTGGGAAGTGAGCTCTTAAGATAAGACAGAGAAGTCAGTTGAGGAAAGACTGTTGATAACGGGTACTAATAAAAGGAAACCCCTACTTCCACTTAAAACAAACAACAGGAAAAGCATATTCTGTGCTATTGGAAATACTAAAAGAGGAGGCTCCATCTAATTTGAGGGGTGGCTAACTGTGTTCCCTGGCTCACAGTGCTGCCCTAACTGTGTCCCCTGTGCTCTTTCTTGGCTGTCCAAGAACTGTCCTAACCAACTGGAGCTGGGCAGTACCCCTGAGGCTCCAGCCTCCCTCACCTCATCCATCAAAACTTACTCATCCTGTGTCTCATCCTGTATTGAATAACCTTGGACTGGAATGGGTTAATTAATCGACTCCATTCTAATTCACTAATTGTCTCATATGTCATCTCTTGGGGGCAATTATATCTTTGCCACTTCTTGGCTGTTTGATAATAACCAAGTCATTTAATATAGCTGGCCCTCCATTTCCTTACCTTAGCATGAAGGGGGTGATCTTAATAATATCTAAGAAAGGGGTGGTATTTAGATCTTGAGGTAAAAATGGAAGCAAAGGCCCCAGGTGCCAATTGTAAAACAAGGTAGGAGAGAAGGAGAGGTGTCTAAAGGAAATGAATGTAGCAGTAAAATTGCCTGATAGACTGCAAGCTGGGCATAATTATTGCTGCATCCTCAAGGGTTATGAAAGAGCCATGCAAAATGTCCCAGAGGGGCCTGGACTTCCTATTATGTATATTAATCATCTTGATGAAAATGGAAAGTTTGCATTGATTAAATTCACTAATGATCCTAAACTGAGCAGGGGAGTAAATTCCAGAAACGATGGGTTTATAAGGTGAGTACTTATATTAACCAGCTCATCTTCATGAAAAGGGTTGGGCAGTAAATGAAATGGGGTTTGCCACAGAGAATGGCAATGAGGTACACGGGGTTGAGGTGGGGTGGGGGGGAGGGGGAGGACTATAATGAGCCCAGATCCAAACTAGGAAGCTGTTATTTAGGAAATAATAATGGTAACAAAGCTTTAAAGTGGAAAGTGAATAATAAATTAAGATCAAGCTCCAAATAAATTCTCACAATCACATTTTCTCTCTTAGCACTTTTGTGGTGGAGCAGTGTGGTGGAGAAGAACATGCATGGCAGAGCTGGAAGGAATCCTGGCATGCAGAACCCACAGTTGACAGGGAAGGAAACTGAGACCCAGAGAGATTAGATGAGACTGACCAGGTCAGGGTTGGCAAAACCCGGGCACACTCGTCACCGCTCTACCTCCTGCACTGGTGTTGCTGACAAAAATCACCACTCTTTCTGATGACCCAAATTTGTCCTAAGAATCCTTCTCAGCACAGCACTCTAAGCAGTCTTCGATTATTTGACTCATGAAATATTATCTTCTGCTATCTGTAGTTTAGGTCACAGTGTCAGATATTTGCAGAGCCATGTCTAAGATCTAGATCTCCTGATTTTTCTAATCTTTCTTCCCCTCTTTATAAGCTATCACCTCTATACAACCAACACTGGCTATAACTTCAAAACTCAAACACTCAGAAAGCAGAACTGGATCCTTAGCCAGAAATCTGCCCTTGGTCTCCAGCTCCATCATGTTGGTTTAAGATACACTGGGCAGCATTTTAAAAATCTCTTGACACTGTTTACATATGTAGTTACATTAGGAAGATACTTAGAAATATAGATGGTTTGAAGCCAGTGAGTTTTGTGCCCTTGGGGAATAAACATAAAGCCTTTTTAAAAAGAAAGCTGCTGAATGCAAGTGACAAAAATTGCATTTCCACCATAGGCATTCAATAAAATGAATAACCTTGTTAAAAATTCCCTGGGACTGATTAATATTTCTTCTATTTGTTTCCCTCCTGGTGAGTGAGTGAATTTAATTGTGCAGATGAAGCTTTATTGAAGGAGATCTGTGTTTCTCAGGATTGGGGTATCAACCTAGGAGGAGGGAAGGAAAGGACAGGTTGGCCTTGGTAGAATTATGACATAGGTGAAGTTGGTCGATTCGCAGTTCCTTTGCCCTCCTTCCAGTTTGCACTATCCAGGAAGGCCCATGCTGCTCCTCTGAGTCCCAATGGCATGATGTCTGTTCCACTTATAAGCCTGTGATGGTTGTATGTTATGCAATCCTAGAGGATGCCATTCCCCTTTGGCTATTCAGCAGCTCAGCATGAGCAGCCCTCTTGCAGAAAAGTCACCATTTCTCAGTCCTTTCCTCATCTTTCCCAGTCCTCCATGGAAATCTACCTGATCTGTGTCAAATACCACTACATTTAATGGGTCGCTGCCCAGGAATTTCCAGTAGATCAACCCTTTAGCCTAAATGAATGAATGAAATAATAGAAAACTTAACACGTGCCTCTAATCATTCATTGGATTCCCCATAATCCACACCTAAATCTAGGAATTATGAGGGATGATAGTCACGTGCTCAACCAGCCGTCACCACAAAGTGGCTACCAGGATCTCTGAAATAATCTTTCAATTTGTTCAGCACTTTGCAGCTTGCCAAATACTTTCACACCATGCCATAGGGGGAAAAAACTGTGCTGGAGTCAGTCAATCTGGGTTTGAATCCCATGTATGCCGCTTCCTGGCCAGGCAGTGTTGAGCAAATTGCCTCAGCCTTCTGAAAATAAAATGAAGTTATTGAGAAGATTAACTAAGATAATATATATGAAGCATTCAGCACAGTGCTTGGCCAACAGTGGTTAATAAATGTTTTATGCTCTTCTAGTCATTTTTATTTCACAACACCCTTTGAGGCAAGCAAGGTGGGTCTTATCTTCTTCATCCTAGGAGCTGGAAGAAGAGAAGAGATTTGTCCAAGGGTAGGTGGTCACCATGTGACAAGTCTGGGCCTTAAACCTACCTTTTCTGTGTAAGATTCCAGTGTTCCTCCTGTCACCCCATGCTCTTGTAGTCCTAGTGTAAAACTTAGCCATGTTTATCTATATCCCTAGGCTACATGCTTGTGGTGTACAAACAAGACACACTGTTTGATTTCTAAATGTCCCCTTCTCTCATGAAATGCCTATCTTCTCTCACCCAAGACACACATATAACAGAAAATACAAGGTATGAACCTTCTATCTTCAAGGGCAAGGCCACATCTCTAGGTTACGGGACTGCCATCTGGTACTAGGTGAGAAGGGAAATGTGCCCTTTATCCCCAGCTGCCTGTAGGTACCTCATCACCCACCATAGATCCACTGATGGGTAAGATGATTGTCTTAGATTAACCAAGAAAGGGAAGCAATTTGGTCATAAATAAATACTGTGGCAGAACCAACACAGCCCAGGAGACTCCCCAGTCCTTTTGATCCTCTGATTGGCTGAAGGCCCAGGGATGGATCCAGATTTTGTAGGCCCAGAAGCTTATTCAATTGTGGAATCTTCTTTAAGAAAAGAAACAAAACTATGAATTCAAAATTAAGTACAGGAAAATTATAGATAGAGATTAGATTAGTGGTTGTCAGGGGTTAAAGACGGAGGAGAGAGAAGAGAGAGATGGGTGTGTTTGTAAAATGCAACAGCTTAAGAAACTAGAGAAAGAAGAGCAAAGTAAATTCAAAGTAAGTAGGAGAAAGGAAATAAAGATCAGAGTGAAATCAATGAAATAAAAAAAGAGAAAAAACAATAGAAAAAAGCATTGGAACCAGAAGCTGGTTCTTTGAGAAGATCAATAAAACTGAGAGACCCTAGTCGGTGGGGGAAGAAGGGAAGGGAAGGAGCAACAGGAGGATCTTTGTGGAGAGCAACTGTTCTGTATCTTGATTGTGGTGGTGGATACACAAAACTACACAGGATGAAAGTACATAGAATGAAGCACACACACAAATGAGTATAAATAAAACTGATGAAATCTGATGGATTGGATCAATGCTAAATTTTTGGCTGATATTCTACTGTAGTGTTGCAAGATGTTGGAGGAGACTGAGGCAAGGCTATACAGAATATCTATATATCATTTTTCACAACAGATGAGTCTAGAACTTAAGAGTTGTATAGATATAGAAACAGAAATCGGAAAACACACACACACACACACACACGGTTCAGGGCCCTGGAAGGGTTCATGTTAGTGAGAGGCTTAGTTACTTAAGCTTCATTGTCTTCACAGTAAATCTGTCTCTGGTCAAAAAGGCAGAGACCTGTAGAGGGTAAGGACTGCAGAGATGTGAAACTGTAATTGGACACAAATCTTTCCAGGATTCTCTGTTTTAACCATCAGTAAGTTAGCTTGCCTCAAAATAAACGTGCTCTACTCACCTACATAAATAGGTTGGCTCCACTCACTCCAGAGGCCCATTGCTCTGCACGAAGAACTCACGGCTGCTCGCACTTGAACCGAATACTTGGAAACATCATCAATTACTGAGATGAATGCATTGGTCATCATTTTTTCAGTCTAAATGGGGGGAAATTAGCTTTATAGGTCTCTTTAGATGCACAATTTAAGTTACACCAATTACCAGAATGGGAGGGCATATGTAGATAATGGGACTCACTGTTCAACCATCAATTAAAATCAATAGGACACAAAACGATTTGTTCATTCTAGACAGCTACAATATGGATGTGTTGGCATCCTTTTCAGGAAAAAGCTATTTTGTGACCAACATAAATAAAATGGTAGTGGTAAAACACATATGGTTCATCCGGACCTAATTGATGTTTTGTTTCATTTGTTTTTTGGTGTTTTGTTTCTTATAATTTTAAAATATTTTTTAGAGAAGTGGTAGCCTTACATAAAAATTATGCAGAAAGTACAGAGCTTCCCTATACAACACTACCACCCCCCACACACACGATTTTCCCTGTTGTTTACATTTTGCATTAGTGTAGTATATTTGTTACAATCTATAAATCAATATTATATTATTAACTAAAATCCATAGTTTATATAAGGGTTCACTCTTTGTGTTGTAGGGTTTTATGGGTTTTTAAGAAATTTTTATTGTGGTTACATATATACAACATAAAATTTCCTATTTTAACTATTTTCAAGTATATAATTCAGCGGTGTTAATTACATTCACAATGTTGTTCTGCCATCATCGCTATCCATTACCAAAATTTTCCCATCACCCCAAAAAGAAACTTTGTACCAATTAAGTATTAACTCCTCATTCCCCACCTCCACACCAGCCCCCAGTAGCCTGTCTTCTAAATTCTGACTCTATGAATTTGCATATCCTAATTATGTCATATAGGTGAGATCATAACAATATTTGTCTTTTTGTATTTAGCTTATTTCACTCAACCTGATATCAGCAAGGTTAGCCTGTGTTGTTGCATGTATCAGAACTTTATCCTTTAATGGCTGAATAATATTTTACAGATTATAATGCAATAATATGTATATATTATAATATTGTACATGGTATGTATCTACCACATGTTGTTTATCCATTCATCTGCTAACAGACACTGTAGTTGCTTCCACCTTTTGGCAATGGTGAATAATGCCACTGTGAGCATCAGTGTGCAAATGTCCGTTTAAGTCCCTGCTTTCATTTCCTTTGAGTATATACTGAGAAGTAGGTTTGCCATGTCATATGGCAATCCGACACTTAACTTTCTGAGAAATCCCCAAACTGTGTTCCACAGCAGCTGTGCCGTTTTACATTTCCGCCAGCAATGAATGAGTGTTCCTATTCCTCCACATCCTTGCCAGAACTATTTTCCTTCCCCCCCCCCCCCCAAAATAATAGCCACCCTAGTGAGTGTGAAATGGTATCTCATTGTGGCTAATTGATGTTTCCAGATGGAAAGATTGGAGTGGCAGTTAGCATAATGCCCTTCACCTTGTCCCTCTTTTTCTGTAGTCACATTACTACACAATATCACACTCTTGCCATCAGATTCAGCCGGGGTCAGCAAACTATGGTCCATGGCCAAATCCAGGCTCCTGCCTGTTTTTGTATGGCCTGCCAGCTAAGAATGTTTCTTACATTTATATATGACTGGGGAGGAAATCCAAAGAAGAAGAATATTTCATAACACATGAATATTACATTAAATTCAAACTTCAGTGTCCATAATACAGCTTTGTGGGGACACAGCCATGGCCATTTATTTATGCATTGTCTATGACTACTCTTGTTCCACATGGTAGAGTTGAGTGGTTTCAACAGAAATCAGATGTCCCCCAAAGTCTAAAATATTTACAATCCCGGCCTTTTACAAATAAAGTTTGCTGATCCCTGCTAAACAAGGATGTTTCAAACAACCAGAGTTGGGAGGAGTGGGGCAGAGGTAGTGTGGGGAAGTAAAAAGAGCACACACATTGAACTGAGGAAGGGTAGGATTTGAATCCAGCTCTACCTCCTACTAACTGCATGGCAAGGCCTTTGACCTCTCTGAGCCTCAGTATTCTCATCTGTAATAATACCTAACTCATGGACTGTTGAGTTAAATGAAATTACCTTTATAAAGGCCAAAGTTAAGCATCTATTAAGTTGAATTATGTGAAAATGGCCAATATTCAACCTATTCTTTACCTGTGGAAACAGCCTTTTTGGATGGTTCAACTTAATGTGGGCTCAGTAACTACTAGTTGACCACAGGCAACTCTTGGCTAAAGGAACTGTGCTCTCTCAAGCCTTTGAATTGTTCCTTCTACCCCTCAAAGTGTGGTCACTGGACTGACACAGGTCAGGAACTATTTATTACTGCTCTCCAATAATATAAGTACAGAGATTGAGCCCTAATTTAGAAACTTTTAGAGGAACTTGACATTGCTACTACACCCAAGCATATGATTTGGGGCTTGCGTTTTTCATGTCTTTTGCTGTGGTTTATTTTTCTAGCAAATAATTTTATTGTCTTTTAACAAAAGTTCCTATCTGCAGTAGATTAGAAGTGAAAAAAACCAAACCAGTCCTTCACCATTGGTAGCTTGAAATGTACAGGCTGAGAATGTCAGAACCCCTCTTCCTTCAACGGGCAAACTTCTCTTCATCCTTCAGTTCCACTCGATTCCTCTCTGTGGGTCCCTCATAGTGACCCCCCACCCCCACTGGTTGCTTTGTCCACTGCCTCCCTGATTCTTCTATTGCTCTTTACCACAGTAAAGCAACTCTGAGGCTAGTGATTGTGCCTACTAGGCTGGGACCCTTGATAGAAGAAACAGTGTGCATTTATCCTTATATCTCCCAACTGGCCACAGAGTAACCAATTCATAAATATTTGTTGAGTCTACCTGAATTTGCTATACCTAGAATCAGTAAGACATGAATGTTGAAGTCTGAGAGCCCAGAGTTTGAATCCTGTCTTCCTTCCCAATTTTTTTCTAGCTTTGTGGCTCCAGGCAAGTTACTTAATCTCTCTGGTCCTCAGTTTCCTTTATCTACAAAATGGTAAAGATAATTACCTAATAGTGTTACTGTGAGGATGGAATAAACATAAAAAAGCTTTATACGTCTTGAGGGCTCAGTAAATGTTAGCTCACTTACCTGTTCCTTGAACTTTTTGTCCATTAGTGCTAATGAGTTTTTATGTGACTCCTTCACATTATTTTTACCCCAAAGTAACTAACCTCTTCCTAGGTATTAGAGAAATAAACCAAACCCTCCTGGCCATTTGTCTTAAAAGGACATACTGTGGAGCATATAATCAGAGCAGCCAATGAAGATAATTTTTAAAATTATTCTAAAAGAATGTCTGTCCTCTAACATTGGTATGAGATGAAGAATTACCTGGTAATAACCCTTCCTTGTATTGTAAATTTTCACTTCATAATCAAAGCAATGGATTGGAAAAGCAGAAACTGGTTTCTCCCATCTGATAGAGAGACAAGTCCCTTCAATGTTTGCTGTGATGTTCATTGGAGGATTGACTCTGTCTAGAAGAGAGAATAAAACATCAGTGGTCATTTTTTGGAATCATTGATGAGGGTTGTTAAGCCCAATCATCCCACACTTTTCACAGCATTTCAGGGATTTGATCTTCTGAAGTATTCATCATCAAGTCTTAATCACCTGCTCTCCAAGCCCTAGGAGGCTGGTGGTCTCGTGTTTGACACATTTCCTATTGTACTGTTGAAGAGGTTCCTACTGTGTGCTTCAAAGATTCCTACTCCAAATGGAACTGAATGGTTGAATCCTTCCCCAGTCAGCTCCTCACAAGACTCCACCTTCTCCAGTTGGGCAAAGCTGAGGGTCGAACTGACCCTGGGAGTAAAAGATGCCCTGGAGCTCCCACCAAGTCCTGCCTCCACATGGGAGCAGGTGTGTGACCCTGGAAAAATCATTTCCCCTTTCTGGGCTTCCGGTTTTGCTTCCTTTTATTTTGTGTGTCTTTTGCTTTGGGCCGTTTGGTGTGTGGAGACAGTAGGGGGATGGGGGAGGCTTCAGTTTGCCTTTGCATAAAAAGAATGGATTGGACTAAATTTGTCTTTATTTATACGTCTAAAGTTCTTTCTCCTGGGATCGCAATTGATTTTCCTCAGGGCTGTGTGAGGAGGGTGGCAATTTTCTCTATGTAAGTGTCAGGATATGTGACTTAGATCTCACAATTAATGAATCATGGGGACAGACTAAGAATGGCTCCATTCTGGCATTTTCTAAGCAGAAAAATTCTTAAGAAAGCATTTCTTTTAGTCATTCTAGGACTTGGCCTCAGTAATGTGAAAATAAAAAAAGAAAATGAATGCTTTGGTCTATGCCAGGTTGTATCCATTTTAATATTAAAATTGTTTCTCAGATTCTCCTCAGCTTCTTTTATTGCCTATTTTCACAAAAGGGACATTTTTAAATCACCCAAGAAATATTCTATTGAAAAGAATTGTATAATCTCTTTAGTAAGTGCTGTGATTCTCTAAACAAAGTTATATTCCATTTGATATAGATATGTCACAGGCCAAATTGTGTCCTTAATAAGAATATTTTGTCATATTTATTGAACACTTAAGCCAGGTACTATTCTGAGCACTATGTAATTATTAACACAATTATTACCAAAAAAATAACAACAAACAAACACAGGAATTAAGCATTAATTTAGTTCCATTTTTTCAGAAAAGAAGACTGAGGTAAAGAGGGATACCCAGCTTATCTAAGGTCACACAACTAGTCAGTGGAGGAGCCAGGATTCAACTTCAGGCAACTTGGCTCCACAGCCCACACGAATGATCATCCCACACTGAAGTCTAGAACGTTAATATTCAGGCTCCTGGTGAGTTTCATTAATAGAAGTATCTAGGCTGAGGGAGAGGAACTTGTTTTGAAAACTGAGGAAAATGAACCTTGACTAACGTGTTCAGATCTGAGACTTGCATGCTGAGAGAGACACTCTTGAGAACGTCCAGAGGAGATGGGCCAGAACAGTGAGGGGTCATAAGAGGAATACATGAAGAATCAGAGCGGGTTAGCTTGGGGAAGAAGGGCATCAGGATGGAAAACGCAGCTGCTTTTGGATAGCTGAGAGAGCATCCTGCAGGGAAAGGGATCAGAATCCTTGGGGGTAGTCTCAATTGATCACAGGATCCATTTGTAGAAGTTTCAGGAAGCAACTAAGAGCTGCTGAAAGACTGAATGGGCTCCCTTTATGTAGTAAGCTCACCTCCCCTGGTGCAGTGATTCACAACTGGGGACGATTTTGCCCCCATCCGAGGCAACATGCAGAAAAGCCTGGAGGCATTTTTAGTTGTAATAACAAGGGAGAAGCGCTACTGGCATCTACTGGGTATAATCCCAGGATGCTGCTAAATACGCAGGGAAGCCCTGTGTATCTATTACAGAAGTAGCTATTATTCTGAGGTTGCGAACCCTTCCTCTTGGTTTCCAAATGGGACAAATGGCTACTTAGTATCTGAAAAGTAGTCAAGCTGCATGATCTTTATAAACCCTTCCAATAGCCCCTTCAGTTATTTTAACCTTGGTAACTTAAGTCTGTCTTACCAATGGAATGAAGAGCAAACAGCTGATCAAACGGTTTGATTGTAGCATGCTTGCTGGAGCCGTTGACATGGATTGCAAGGGACTCACGCCCTTTGCCACTGATGAAAGTCCTTGGAAACCAGCATGCAATATTCCTGTTCAATGGGTCTTTGCTGTATTCTTTACATTCTTCCGTCCAAGAGCCGTACCTACATTGGAACACTCATAAGTTTTCTAAGGCTGGAAGAAACAACCCATTTGCACAAGTTAAAAGAGGTACTAACCTATAGTAGAGGAAATACTGTGTGTCCTCAGGGGCTTCCTCGCCAACAAGCCAGGTACAGTGAAGAGAAATTTGGTAGGGCCAAAAGTCTGTGCTATTACTTGCTACAGTATTAGTGGTGCAAGTTAAATTCACAACTGAGGTTCCAAGAGACCCTAGATAGTCAAAATAACAAGGAAAAACATTGCCATGACAGTTTCTGAATGTTGTACTTGTTTTGAAACTGTAGTGATTGTGAAGATATTATCCATCATCAAAACCATTCATCACCTATTTATAGAAATCTAGTATTTAAGAAGGACCAACTTATTATGGGGGACAAAGCTAGAATTACAAAGCCCTAGCTTCTGATCGCAGAAGGTTTTTGACTACTTCGGAGGAAAGGGTTGTATGTGTTACATGCATATATGAAATTTCAAGAGCAGTACAATATACTGAACTATAAGCATGGAGCTGGTGTCTTGCAATTTAGGTGCTCTAATGCCACATTTGGTAACAACTAGCTGCAAGAGCTTAACCCTTGACCTTATTTTTGGATTCCAACTACAAAAGAGAGGGTTGGTTGAGAAAGAGCTCTTAACACCACTTTTCATTCAAGAATTGTATGATTCTAATGTAAAGATTGCATCCAAATGTTTCATGACTGACATATCTGCTGCTCAGGAGGAAAAGAGTTCTGGCAACACCACAAAATAACACCACCACTTTGGAGACTCAGACCCACATTAGCATATGAAAGATTGCTTTAATATGCTCAAGGAAACCTTTAGATTTCTAATGGAATCCCTTTTACTTTTCTTCACCTAGAATTTCCCAATATCATTTGAGGGGAAAATGGTGTTTTCATTTCAGCTCCTGTTGTATCCACATCAACTGTCGCTCTTCGGAGCATTCTGTGAGGAACACTGGCCTTGTGGTGGCTCAGGGGAGGGAAAACACACTTTGGGCCAAGGAGTCAGGAGTGACTTCTCCTAAGTGGGAGCATTTAGTGTTGAAAAATAGAAGGGTGTCTTTTCAACTTATGTCAAGTCGGTTTTTATCACTGCAAGCCAGTGTCACAAAAAGGGGAGGGTTTGATGGGAGAAACCTCCCAATCAAAGAAACGAGGGGATACCTTGTCTAGAGAAGTTAAAAAAAGAAAACCAACTAAAAACCGATCTGCTTTATAATAGCATGCACTGCCAGTTATGTAATATTTACCTTTATTTATTTATACACACACACACACGAAAACCTGTCCATTCACTAAATGACTGGGTGGGCCATGCTCAAGTGCAGTTTAGAGTTCCTGTAATCTGCTTATCTCACACTTACCTGCCAAGGAATTACTTGGTGTTAATTCAGTTTGTTTCAAGGTAGAAATAACTAAACTTTCATTAGTGTCAACCTGTTTGGGGGCACTCAAACAATAACTAGATTCAGAAATGCAATACTGCAGTGTTCATTATAGGGGTGATTCACTTATTCATTATAGAAAGGAGATAAAGTATTTAATGAAAATCGCACAGTGATGGGTATTTGTGATCCTGTGTCTACCTTGGAATCAAGCCCATTATGAACTGGTTGATATAGGGTACAGGAAAATTGTTTTAAGGAGTAAATGGGAACACCTTTCCTACCCTTGTCAAGTTACTGACACAATTCATGAGGCACCGTCTCTTCAGCAGTGTTTTAAAAAAAGAATAGTTTGAAAATTACCTATGGGCCTTAACAGGACAACTGTTTCCAGCTGCATTCACACATCTGAGGACTCAATGGCTTACTTCTCTTTTCTTTCCCCTATTGTGTGTTTTCAAGTATTTAACTGGAAGTATCACTGATTGCAAGAATAAGAAACACTAACTTTGCACTGAAGACCAATACAGACAGTGGGTTTTAGCATCTTTCCTCATGACAATTGGGTTGTTCCATCTAATGTCTTCTATGACGTGTCAGCAAAGTTTTCTTCAATTAAGTATGAAAATCATAGAATTGAAAAAAGAGCCACAACCAACTACATGAGGCTATATTTCATCTAAAGCATGTACTGCTTGTTACAATAAAGCATGAGGTATTGCCCTGCCCCCAAGGGGTTTACAGTCTTGTTGGGATGGCAGGGATATTCATTTGTGAAAGACAAACAATATAATGTTCTATGTGCCAGTTGAGTAGGACGGCGAAGGAATGGGTTCTGAAGGGGAAGGGAAACCCTTGGGGGTAGGATAGTTTGAAAAAGGACTTCAATATACAACCCAATTGAAAATGGTTGAAAGAGGAAAGTGGATGTGGCTCAATTGATAAAGCCTCTACCTACCATATGGGAGAACTATGTTTGATCCCTGGGGCCTCCTGGTGAAAAAGAAGAGAAAGCATGTCTGGACAGTAAGCCAGTGCCTGCGTGGCGAGCCGAATACTCGCACAGCGAGCCATGTGCCCACGTGGGTGCCCACGGGGCGAGCTGAGTGCCCACCTGGTGAGCTAAGTGCCTGCATGAGTGCCCACATGAGTGCCAGCATGTGAGCCAGTGCCTGCGTGGCGAGTCAGTGCCCATGTGGCAAGTTGAGTATCCGCGTAGGAAGCTAAGGGAAAAAAATGGATGGAAGACTAGAATAGATGTTTCTCCAAAGAAGATCCACAGATGGGCAATAAGCACGTGAAAATATGCTTAGCATCATTAGTCATTAGGAAAATGCAAATCAAAACCACAATGAGAAACCATTTCACACCCTCTAGTATGGCTATTATCAAAAAAAAAGAAAAGTGAAAATATTAGGTGTTGGTAAAAATAAGAAGAAACCAGAACCCTTGTACATTGCCAGTGGGAAGTTAAAATGGTATGGCCCTTTTGGAAAACAGTTGGGTGATTCCTCAAAAAGTTGAAGATGGGATTACCATATGACCCAGCAATTCTACTCCTAGGTACATACCCCAAAGAATTGAAAACAGGGACTTAAACAGACACTTGTACACTAATGTTCATGGCAGCATCACTGGCAGTAGTGGAAAGGCGGACACATTCATCAATCGACGAATGTATACATGAAATGTGGTCTCTCCGCACAATCGAATATTATCCAACCTTAAAAAGGAAGTTCTGATACATGCTAGAGCATGGATGAATCTTGAAATCTTTTTGCTAAATAAAACAAGCCAGACACACAAGGACAAATAATACATGATTCCACTTCCATGAAATACCTACAATTAGCAAATCCATAGAGACAGGAAATAGATCAGAGGTTATCAGGCTGGCTATAAGATGGAATGGGGAATTATTGCTTGATGGGTGCAGAAAGTTTCTGTTTGAGGGGATGAAAAAGATTTGGAAATGGATGGTGGTGATAACTGTACAACACTGTGAATGTAATTAATTCCACTGAACTGTACACTTAAAAATAATCAAAATGGGAAACATTGGGTTAAGTATATTTTACCACAGTAAAATTTAAAAGGGAGGTGGGAGTGCAGCTTCACAGAGGAGTCAGGACTTGACCTGGGCTTTGCAGTATCAGAAGGATTTAGAAAAGCAGCAGAGGACATAAACCCAGGAAAGCAAGGGCTCTGTGGGAGGAATGTGCCGGGGGCGGAAGGTCATGGCTAGAAAAGCAGCCAGCAAAGAGCAGAGAGTTCCCACGGGGCGTGGTTAGAAAGATGTCTTGGAAACTAATTATGAGGAACCTGATTGGCCCAGGTTTTGTTTTTCACTCTGTGTCTTTGACGCTGCAGAGTGAAAAGTATAAGTGATGTTGGCACGGCTGTGCCAGATGGAAGGGATAACAGCCTTGGTCGGGATGTTGATAATATGGAAGGATACTTAATAGGAAGCAGTGACGGACCGGGGAAAAGAAAGGGGGTTGATGGTTTTTCTACTTTCCCATATCTGCAAAGTCCAAAATATAAAACTGGATATTTGGAGGCCGGCCGTACCTGGTGGGGCTTTAAGTTCAGCAGAAACCCAGCTGCTCTCTTGGAGGGGTTGACTGTTCTTAAGGATCGTCTGCACACTTGCTGAAAAGCCTTTATGAAGGACGGTGACACATTTGCTTTCAGTGTTCTTGGTTTCATACTAAAAATAAAACCCACAAGTCATGATATGTAAAAGGGAAACAGCCTTATTAATAGAATGATTCTAATTGAATATGCATGTTCTTCCACTTCTTAAATGGCACATAAATAAAATGCAATGAAATAGTTTTGCTAGAAAAAGTAAAAATAAAACTATCATCATCATAATATTATAATAATCAATTCCTCAGTGGTGTATGAACACATTCTTCTTATAAAACACATAAAATATTACACTGAAGGCCCAAGTCCCCTTTGATCACCATCTCTAATCCCAGTCCCCTCCACAGAAGTTCCTCTTTGGCAGAAAAACCTCTAGAATTCCATATCAACTGATTAGTACTAAGTGCTGCTCCCTTTGTTTAATTTTCTTGCACACCTACTATGGGCCAGTTGCTTTCACATTTCCCTGCAGTAAGCCTGAGATGCTGAGAAGTTCAGAGACTGGTCCAGGGTCACAAAGGCAGGTCCAAAGCCACAAGGGCAGGAAATGGCTGAACCAGCATTTGAACCAGGTGTCTCGGACCCTGTACCCTGTCCTTGGGTCCCTTCTGTTTTGGGGGACAGCGGGGAGAGGAGGCTCCTTAAAGGAAACATAAAACCAAAATCTAATCCACTGAATTTAGAGTTTCAAATGTTGCTTTTATTTTATTGTGGTAACATATACATAGCATAAGATTTCCCATTTTAGCCATTTTTAAGTGTTCGATTCAGTGGTATTAATTAAATATGCAGTGTTGTGCTCCCATCACCACCATCTATTACCAGTACTTATTCATTACCCCAAACAGAAACTCTGTACCCGTTAGACAATAGCTCTCCATTCCCCCCATTCCAGCCCCTGGTAACCTCTAATCTACTTTCTGTCTTTTTGAACTAGCATATTCTAGATATTTCATGTAAGTGGAGTCAACAATTACATTTTCTTAAGCAAAAGAATTGTCTCAAAGTTAAACTTTTCTGTGCTGCTGTTTAATGATAAGGAATGTGCCTGACACCAGGTCATAGCCATTTCAACAGGCACACTGCTCTACTGGGCGTACAACAAAACGTCCTTTAGTGGTTTGTTGATGTTACTTAAAATTGTATTTGAAACAGAAATGCAGTCAAAATGAATATTTACTCTAAATAACCATTGCCATTAGAATAAACACTTACATCATCTTCTTGTGGTGCATTTATTTTCACCTTATATTCTAGATTAACCTTCTTTTGCTCTTGATCAGGATTTGGTTCCCAACTTAAAAGAACTTGAGCTAAACCAGTAACTTTAATGGTGAAGTTGACAGGCGGGAGAAGTAAAACTGTTGATTAAAAGATGAAAGAATCAACATGATGTTCAATCGTACATAGGTAGTGCTTTAAAACCTTTAAAAATCTTTTCTTGTATGGTGTGGTATGGTATTTTTTATGGCTATTAGAACGTGTAATACTGAAGTAATTTTGGAAGGACTTTCTTTAAAACTATTTTTACTCATTATCTTCTTTCCCCTTGCCCAGGTGTTTATCCACAATAGCTACATGTTCTTTATTGGAATATTAACAATTTACTACTTTGTTTTCAAACTAAGGGTCATCATCCATTAATGGGCAGTGATAATTTTACTGGTTATGACTAGCAATTTTCTTTTAACGATATCGAAGAGAATGGAATAGAAAATACCCGGGTGTATCAAACGTTGTAAGAATCGGTTCTGTTTCACGAAACTCTTGTTTCCATCATAGAAATGCAGTTATATATTTTTATGGGTACTGGTTCACCATGTAAAATGTATTTATTTCTTATAATTCACAGTCAAAAAGTTTGTAAGCAAAAATTTTTAAATAGGCATTTGCAGAAAGAAATGTGTTTTTTTCCTTAATGAAACACTTTTTTATTTTGCTTTAAAAATAAAAGCTTTCTTTTAAATTACAAAATCAATACCTGTTCTTTGTAAAAATTTTGGAAAGCAGAGATGAGCAAAAAGAGAAAATAAAATTCACCTACAATCCTAAGCAGTGAAAATAGCATTAACATGTGATATAAGCTCTTTTTTCCTGGGCGCATATCTATACATCATTTTAAATTATTTAATAAAAATGAAACAATGCTGTACACACAATTATGAAACCTTCTTATATCCACTAAGTTGTCCGCATTTTCCCAAGACCTTCAATAACCTTCCCACCGTCCCTTAACTCTACATCCACATTTGCCACATACACTTCACCTTTCAATATGGTAGCCACTGGCCTCATATACTTACCAATTTTAAATTAATTTAATAAATAACGTCAACTATTTATTACCTTGGTCACGCCAGTTATATTTCAAGCGCTCAAGAGTCACATATGTCAGTAGCTACAGCATTGAACAGTGCAGATATAGAGTATTTCCCTTCTCAGAAACTTCTATTAGAACGAACTATATAGGGAGTAGGAATCATGTGGCAATTTTTCCTTTCTTAAACTCTGTTGTCAGACCAAACCTATAAATCAACAAATTTCTGAGCAGAACAGGACAGAAGCTTATTTTTTTTTTGTTCCTGAGCGCTTCTAATCATTTCCCTGCATGGGAAGTGCAGCCATCAACTCCAGCCTCTTTCCATAGTGCTCACTGAAGCAGGGAAATTGCATTTTAGCCAACTTCACTTCCTTAAAATATAGCTTGTTTAAAGGGTTTGTATTCTGGTAAAAAATAAATATCCTATCCCTTTAAAAAATACACATGCAATTTCCTAATTGAGGGTTTATTTAGGGGGAAATAAAGCCATGCTTTTTATAATGTATTTTTTTTATAAAAGACATTTTTGAATTGAATATAAGCTCCTTACATTTTTTATCAGAGAGTGAGTCCACTTGCAGAAGCGCCATGGCCCCCAAAATAATCAGTAAGGCAGCAGCCATGATGATCACATCCTGCAGAACAAGAGAGATCAAAATCCAAATCACCTCCTCTTGCTACTTTTAAGAAAAACCGACAGCTGCTTCCTAACATAAGATGCAGTCATTTGGCCATTTAACACGTATTTATGAAATATCAGTTATGTGCCAAAGATACAAATAAGAACCTAAAATGTAGGTCCATACATAGTCTGAGAGGCAGAATGAAATGTAAATGAATCACTATAGCCTAGTCTAAAAACTGTTCTAATAAAAGCATGTATAGGACACAGCAGGAGAAAAAAGACTTCTGAATTGATTCCTATGAGATGAAGTAGAGTTCTTAAGACACACAAGCAGGGAATACACAGCATATCCAAATCCAGGAGAGAGAAAAGTAACCAGTAGAGGACTTGTATTCCACGGGAGACCAGAACAGATCTTTGAAGTGTAAAACTTCTAGGCACAGCTGATAAAATTGAAAATAAATGACATTACTGTTCTCATTAATGAATATTTAAATATGAGCTAACACGACAAGGAATTTAAATCTAAAGCAACTGTAATGAGCAAACTTGTGCTTCTTTGAGTTTTAAAGAAGCAGAGCTCTGGATGGACCCAAACGAGAACAGGACACAAAATAAATTGTAAACATAGTGGCAGACCTCAAGAAGACAACAATTTCCTACCCAAAACAACTGGGGGTGAGGAGTATGTGTAAAAATGAATCTAGAGTGGAAATGTTATAATAATTCAAAGTGGCAGTGTGAAAAAGCTGATATGCCAAGCCGTTATAAGAGTAAGTTAAGTCTCAGCATCCTGTTTTATGTGTCAAAGGAGACAATTGAAAATCGCTTGTTGGGAATTGTATATTCAGAATCTTAAGTTTTCCCTCTGCAAATTTTGAAAGGCATTATGATAAGAATTTAACTTTAAAGAGCAAATAATATGTCTGGCTTCCACCTTTGTGTGCTGTACTCAATTTTACAAAGTGCTACTTAATGGTCTCCATGACCTCCTCCTTACGAGTTGGTAAGGAACACGTGTTTTAATATCCAATTCACAATGAAGGAAAGGAGTCCGAGAGGCTAAATAATCGGATCGAGGAAGTAAGAACTCGGACCCAATCTCAGATCTTCTCACAGCAAAATGTGTATCGTCAACAAAACATTGCTTTAGATTTAAGTTCCTTGTCATGTATCATTTAGTACTAACTAAAATGAATTATAATTTTCAGTTTAAAAATTTATTAAAATGGGTTGGAATTTTCCAAATTTAGTACTGGTAGAAACACAGAAGGTAGACACTGGCCAAAAGAGATACTGTTAGGAAATAACACAAAGTGCTGTTCCTTCATAATTACTTCTTAACTATGAAATTAGTAAAATGCCACAAAGTATAGGAATGAAACAAGAAATAAATCACTAAATTCTTCTCTCAAATAACCTTAAGTATTGCTAATCGGTATTATGCCAATTTTCAATTTAAAAAGTCCTTTTCTTTCTCTATGATGATTCCACACCATGTAGAAAAATAATTTTTTCAACAACAAAAACAAGTTCTCTAATATTTTTAAAAATTTTAACAAGAGAATTTTAATGAATTAAAGGGAAGTGTTAGTGGGAGCAGGTGTAGCTCAGTGGTTTGAGTGCCTGCATCCCATGCTCAAGGTCCAAGTTTCAATCCCCAGTACCTCGTAAAAAAAACCCAAAAGACTAAATAAATAAATAAATAAAAGGGAAGCATTAGTAATTTAAGAAGCCTGAGAAGCAAAGATAAAAAATAAAAATAAACAATAACAATGAAGACAGCTTCCACTTCAAGTTATAAAGGTGATGTCAGCATTTCCTGAAATGACACTAAATTTGCTTTAAGTTTGCACTTATTTTCAATTAGTGGGAGGAATTCTAGGTGAGAAAAAAAATGCAAATTGGATATTCCTTACTGATTTTCACTGACGGAAAAGTAAGTAGTGTTATAACCATGCTTGAAAAAAATAATAAAGATCTATTTATTCTTTGCAATTAAATTGTTGAAGTAAATAATGAGACTGTTGAATATCACAGTGGGGGGATAATTTGATATTTTACATAGCTGAGCACTTCCCTAGAATTTGTCATCTATTCCAATTCTATAATTGCTGAAAATATAATTATTTTTTAAATTGATTCTGTTCTTGTTATTCATATTTTTGCTGTAGAACAACTGTAATATTTTTTCTCTTCTCTTCTCATTATGATATTTCCTATTTAAAAAGAAGATATCTTTGAAAAAATCAGTTGTCCTATAGTCAATACAAGATCCTCAAAGAGGAGTTTCAAAGTGATGATATATATCTAAATATTACCAAATATGACAAATTTTAGTGAGCCAGGATAAATTCCACACAAGGCTGGGTATCATTGGAGCTTCCACATTTGGCCCCAGGTTATCTATGATTCTGTTCCCTGAAAGCACCTCCACCCTGACCCACGGCCCCATGATATTTCTCATCCCAAGCACAGCAATCATCCCTGCTGGAAAAGCAGCTCAGACCTCTTTGGGCCATCTCCTTAATCCAAAGAATAATTCACTATCATACAGATGTCAGTTGGACAATATTTTATCGTTCCAGAATAGAGCTACTATTGCACTGGCTTAAAAAATATAAGTCACAGTATGTTCAACTATTTCTTCCTCACCTGTCTACCAATTAATATGCGAAGAAAGCCATTACGTTGTTAAAATCAGATTCAAATTAAGCTGGGTAAAGCAAACACAGGTTGCCTACCTACAATCTGCTGGGAACAAGGGACGGATGCTCTGTCTCTGACAGATCTTAAGCTACTTGCTCATGTGACATTTCACTGGCCGATCTAAAATTCCTCGAGTGCTCTCTGAGAATCTAGCTTCTGGTAGGTGGCATATTCTTTCAAATCTGGGAGAAAACAGGAACACAATCTCTTGCCCTTTTAGATGTCTCTGAAAAGCTGGGTCAAGTCTTGACAATTGGCAATGGGTTTCCCCAGCGTTCCTGAGAATTTATCAAATTCTACCGAAGTTCAGACTTGTTGATATAAATATTTCCCCCTCTTTTTTTTCCTTCAAACTTATTTTTCTGTCTGGGGAATTAGCTTTACAGCCACAGCTGTATTTGCAGTCCTGTTTTCGGAGCCTTTCTGAGTCAGCTGTGGTAACGCCTAATTCCAGACTCAACCTTGGTGGACAGAAATTGAAAGGCAACTGGGAGGATTTACGCTCTGTTAGGCTCACCAGTGCTCTCAAAAGAAAAGAGTTTACTTTTTACTTCCTCTTTTTTTCCAGTACAATGTAACCAGCAATAAAACCTATTACCTGGGGATAAAGAATAAATAAATCAAGACGTAAAATGCAAGTTACATGTAAGGCTAAGTAACACTGCAAACCCCCAAATGCAAAGCCGTGCACACTCCTAAAAATACAAACCAGTAATAAAGATCACTTATAACGCACGGAAGACCTCTCCTGGACCTCAGATGAATTTTCTGAAATAGTCTTAAAATATAACTCATGGGTTCAAAATGTGGTCCCAGACATAAAACATTGTCAGCTCAAGTGGAAATAGTTCTGCTACTCTGAGTACTTGGAAAATGGATGACGTTTTCTACATCGATCCCAGTAGGGAATATCTTCCCGTTAACGATACGTGGCGTGATCCGGCATCCTGCGCCCACGCCCCGCACTCATGCGCATACCTGGCTAGGGATGATCCTCTTGTTTCCGTCCAGAACTCAACAGTGGAGCACAAGGACCAGGTCTGCCGTGTCTGTGGCTGCAGCCCCAGAGCCTAGCACGTAGTCAGGCCCAAGACAGATGCTAAACATGCCTAGCCAGGTATAGAATAGAGGCGAATCAGTACAGAGTCCTTCACAAATCAAGTTACGTTTGTTAAAACCTAGCTAAGGGACAAGGTAGCTCGGAGCGCGGCGGGGTTGTTGAGCATGCAGCAGACCTGCTCTGTTCTGCAGAAGGTATGATATTTTGATGCCCTGTCTAAAAATTTCCCCAAGCAGCACTTCAAGTAATGTAAACAAATGAGGTTATTTGATTTCCAAAAGGTTGTTTTGCAATGAAAATTTTTAACAAAAAGCTAGAGATTTAGTTTTCAATAACTGTGAAAGAGGGCATGGTAGGTTGTTGTCTTTTTGTTTTTGTTTTTTTGCACTAAATAGAAATCCTACCCGGTGATGAAATATTCAGTTAACCATAACTCATTAAATCAAATATCAAGTACATTATTCAATATGGCTATAGAAACAGTCACTTCTCAGGTGTTTATGAATTTCAGGCTCGTGGGCTATCAATATATTCTGATCTTTCTTTGATTCTCTTCTTACCTATTTTTTTAAATTCCACTCCATTTCTTCTGTGTACATTGGAAATATTTGTTTGCTGTGAGTAAATAATTAAATTAGCATAAAACCAAGTGAGGTATGTGGGCAAATTTGGGAACATTTTTATATAAGAGCAAAATAATCTTGGAAATCCCAGAACCTCTGGAAGAAACAAAAAGCAGACCATCTTCAGTTAGATGCAATGCGGTTGCCTAACTTCTAATTGCTTCTTAATTTGTAGCTTTCTTAATGAACTCTCAAATTTTCTAGCCAAGAGATCTTATCTTCTATACTTCTATACTTCTAATTCATATATTTTCATATATTTTCTGGGGATTCTTGGCAGAACATACGTTCTCATTTCAGTTCCATAAAATCTCTGGAGCAGTGGCAAACAAGTGTGTTATATAAGTGTTAACAAAAAAAATTAAGATGTTATTTTAATATGACACTCCTGGTCATAGATTTACACACCTCAATTAACCAAAATCCAAGAATAGAATGCTATAACCAGAATCAATATCATGCACCTAATATAAGTTTTACAGCACCATTTTTAGGCCCGTCCGTGCTAATAATAGTTATAAGTGGTTTTGTTTCCCTTTTCATTATTTAATGTTTTATTATTAACAAATACATTATTTCTCATTTTTTTCTATCCTCTCCCACCCCCCAGGTGAAATGAAATGATTAGTAGGTACAGCAGAGAGTACTACTGGAACAGATGTCATAGGGAAAAAAATTATTTGATCAGTCTGTGATAAATGAAGCATTGATCCCCACTTACTGAGAAGTGCAGTTGCCATGCGATCGGAAGCAGCACAGGGGCATTGAAAATGAACCTTATCTCTGGGCGCACTTTCTGACTGAGAGGCGGTTCCTCGCTGTTTCATCATCCCAGCTGCAATGGTTAAAAACGCACCGGCTGTTTCTTGTCCGGTGGGATGGCCCCTGGACTTCTCTAAGCCCACACCGAGGAGGAGCTGTAAGAGAGCAATCGGGCACGAACCTTCATTGCAGCTCCCTGTGACTAAACTGCTGTCAGATGGAAGGCTGTCTCTTGCCCAAATAGCTGCTATCTGATAACTGTCCAGTCTGCATTTTCACTCTCTTGCAGAGATGCTTTACTCTATTCGAGTGTTGAAATTAACTCTGATTCCTGGGTGACAAGATGACCACGTTTTCTGTGGGCACTCGAAAGCTTTTACTTCTCTTGTCTTTGAGCGCTTCCTTCAGCTAGAGTATGTAGTGCACCTCTAGCCCCTACTCCAACACCAGGCACTTGATTTGACAAGAAGTGGGGCAGGAGCAGTGCACCTCTCCCTCTGTGCTGAGCCTTAGCAGCTCTCCTCAGCCTTTAGGGGATGCCCTTGGCCCTTCTCTGCTGTTAGCACGTCTTGCACTCCCAAGTAAACATAGGTGTGGGGAAGTGATTCGGTTGTGATAAGTTGCTGGTGTTTGAGCATGGGCTCGTCTTCATAAATTACAACAGCGGCAGTGTTGGTTTGAAGCTCTTTCTAGGACCTTCCCTTTAGATCATCTCACAATGCGCAGCGTAGCACCTCCTGTCCTGGGTGTGCTTCGATTTAAGTAAACCGCCTTACGTTTTCCTGTCTTGGCCCCATTTCTGTCTGAGGAATTACAAAGTAACTTACTGGCAAAGCTGATCTTAAAAGAATGGGCTAGGCAGTACTATTACGTGGGTATGAAAGTGACTTAAAGGGAAAGTCCAAGGTCACATATATTACTAACAGGAAAGCTAAAATATGTAACATGGAACTGTATAGCACAGTAAAACTGCATTTGAAATATGAATATGGGTAAAAATGCATATATAAGACTGTTTTTCTTTGAAGTTGAACAAATGTGTATTAATACTATGAAATGTTAATATCAGACCAAAAAAACCCATTATGCTAAGTGAAAGAAAACACATACTGTATGATTTCATTTGTGTAGATTGTAAATGTAAATCAATTAATGGGAATGGAATTGGATTGGTGGTTGTGTGGGGCTGGGAAGAGATGGAGAATTGAGAGGTGTCTGCGGAGGGGTGCAGAGTTTTTCTTTTTGGATTAATGAATTTATTCTAGGGTTTTTTGTGGAGATGGGTGCACAACATTGTGGTTATGCTAAGACCCATTGATTGGACACTTTGGAAGTACCATATGGTGTGGGAATGTATCTCAATAAAACTGCTTAATGAAAAATAAATAATGGTAAGAATAGCCAGAAATAGTAGGTATGTATGACAAGGGAAACAAAGAGATTGAGAGGTGAAGAATTTTCTTGTTTGTCTGTTTCTGTTTATTATTTTGAAATTATGAAAATGCTCTAATAGTGATTGAAGTGATGAATGCACAACTATGTGATTATACCAACTACCACTGATTGTACACTTTGGATGAATTGTATGCTTTATTTAATATGTATCAATAAAACTGATTTGTTAAAAAAAAAAAAAAAAAGGCTAGGTACTACAACATGGATGACCCTTGAAGATATCATGTTGAGTGAAATAAGCCAGGCACGAAAAGACTAATACTGTGTGATTTCACGTATTTGAAATATCTAGAAGAAGCAAACTGCTTAGAGACAGATGGGGGTTTATGGGTACCAGTGGCTGGGCATGAAAGGTGTCAGGGTGAGGGGCAAGAGGAGAAGAGGGAGTTATGGCTTAATGGGCGAGGAAGGTTTTGTTTGAGGAGATTAAAAAAAAGTAGAGACGATGGTTATCAGTGATGATAGAACAACATTGTGAATGTAATTAATATACTACTGAATTGTACACTTGAATGTGGCTACTTTAAGTTTTATATTTATTATAATAAAAAGTTTGAAAAAAAAAAGACAAAAAGAATGTGCCAGGGCATACAATGGATAATAATTGTGCTTAATATATTGGCTGAGCCAGATAATAGTAGCTGCCTCTGAAAGGGGGACTTCCGGTTTAACCTAAATTGGTGAATGATACTGGAAGCAGAGGGTCCAAGGTCCATGTGGAGGAGACTCAGGGAGACAGTGGGCTAGGTTAGGTCAGTTGTTTGCAACACGAAAAACGATGGGCACCCTGACCAAACTTCCTCAGAGGCTCCGTGGATGTATGTGCAAGTTCAACGTTATGTCCTTACAGCACCAAAGGTAGCTGTTCTAGCGGTTGCCAAAACGAAACCGGATCAATCATCATTCAATGATCTGAAAAACATGATTTTCCTTGGGGAAAGGAGAAGTAAAAAAAGGAACAGAGATCCATTTAGTTGCTAAGAGACACACAGGAAAGTTTAGATATAGCATTAGTCACCCGCCTACTCTTTAAATCTCTGCGCATCTAATTCTTCACTAAAGAAGCCATTAAAAAAACTTAGTTCTTCATCATTGCTGGGGCAAAAATTTCTGGTCTGAAAAGCTGCTGTATTTTCCCTATGTTTCTTATATTCATTTATTCAACCAATATTTATTGGTGTCCTACGCCAAGCCCTGTTAAGGGTTTAAAGAAAAGTAGACCTGGCTACCACCCCAGGTACAACCTCCTGGGTTACAGGATCTTTTCTCAATTCTGCTGATGAAGAGAACCATGAGCTCTCATTTTGTCTCTACACCCTAGTTCTGCATATGCCCAAAGGAAAATAAGGCTTTGTATAGTTTATTTTTTTTGTGGCAACAATTTTCTTCTTTAGAATCGATTTTAAATGTCCAAAGACAGTATGATGGAACATCCTGGAAAAATTTTCAAAAATATTTGTTTTTTTTTTTAAAGAGAAATCAAATTTGCATGTATCCCTTAGGAAACAAAGCAATGTAGGATTAGTCAAATAACAAAGGTGAAAACATGAACAGTTCGTAACATGGAAATTTAGATTTACAGGAATCAACTTGAACTCTGGCTGTAGGGCCTGTCAAATATATCTATTTCTAGGAATCTGCCAATGGAAATTATTTGAAGTGTAGATCAGGATTTATACAAAAAGGAAAGAGAGAGAAATTCTTTGCACGTTTACTTGTAATAGTGAAAGTAATACAGGAATAGTTAAGAAAATATATAATATCTTGAGGTTTAAATATTATGTATAAATAAACACAAAAAGTGTTTATAAAGAAAATTTAATAGCACAGGTATTTATTATGGTGAAGTGAAAACAATAAGAGTATATGTATGGCATATATAACATCCCATTTTCTTCATATGTGGGAAAAGGCCAAACTGATAGAAGCAGTTATCTCTAAATAGTAGGCCTATCAGCTATTGCAACAGCACAAACAACCACAGACAACTCAGTGGTAAACAGTGATGTGCATTTACATCTTGCCCTTGTGTCTGAATTTTGCCAGCGGTCTGACTAGTCTTGGGCTGGGCTCAATTGGGCTTGACTCCACACCACAGAATTGTACTCCTATCCCACACCTTATACAAAAAATAATTTCAAATGGACCAAAGACCTAAATGTAAGAGCTAAAACTATAAAACTCTTAGGAGAAAATAGGCATAAATCTTTGTAACCTTGGATTAAGCAATTTTTTCTTAAATATGACACAAAAAGCATAAGCAACAAAAGGAAAATATGATAAAGTGATCACCAAAATTGAAAACTATTTTGTTACTAAGGACACCATAAAGAAAATGTAAAGCCAACTTGTAGACTGGGAAAAAATATTTGCAAATAAAATATCTGATAAAGGACTTGCATCTAGAATACATAAAGAACTCTTACAACTCTGTAATAAAGACAAATAACTCAATTTTTTTTTAAATGGGCAAATGATCTGAGTAGACATTTATCCAAAGACGTACAAAAGGCCAATAATCACATGAAAAAATGCTCTACATCATTAGCCATGATGGAAATGTCAACCAAAACCACAATCAGGTGCTGCTTCACAATCACCAGGATGGTGAAAATCAAAAAGGCAGATAATAACAAATGTTGTTGAGGATGTGAAGAAATTGGAAACCTCATATCCTACCGGTAAGATTGTAAAATGGTGCTGCTGCTTTGGAAAACAGACTTATAGCTTTCCAAAAAAGTTAAACGTAGAGTTATCACATGACCCAGCAATTCTATTCCTGGGAATATACACAAGAGAAATAAAAACATATGTGCACAAAAAACTTGTGCTTGAATGTTTCATAGCAGCAATATTCATGAGAGCTGAAAAGTAGAAATAACCCAAACGTCCATTAATTGATAAATAGGTGAATAAAGTGTGGTATATCCATGCAATAGAATATCATTTGCTAATAAAAAAGAATAAGGTACTGATATATGCTACAACACACATGAATCTTGAAAACATGCTAAGTGAAAAAAATGCCACTCATAAAGACCACATATTGTATAATTTCATTGATATGGAATGTCTGGAATAGGCATATTTACAGTGATAGAAAGTGTATTAGTGGCTGCCAAAGGCTGGGGAGGATTGGAAAGAAATAGGGAGTGACTGCTAATGGATGTGCGGTTTCTTTTGCGGGTGATGAAAATGTTCTAAAATTTGTTATGGTAATGGTTTCACAACTCTGAGAGTATACTAAAAACCATTGTATTGTACACTTTAAATGGGTAAATCGCATGCATGTGAATTATATTTCAAAACTGTATATTTTAAAAGTGCTAGAAAGATGCCCTAACGGGATTTAAACAGAAGCCCAGGTAGTTGTTAGAAAAGTTCCATATGTAGCTAAAATTAAAAGAATGTTTTACTCAATAAAACTATCTGTTACTTAAGCTTTTTCAGTTCTTTGCGTGGTACCCAGTTCTTTGTTTTCAAAACCAGATGTGGGAAATCAACCAGAATGAGTAGAGCAAACAAAAGCTACACAGTTAAACTTATTTATTAATAAATTCATAGTCAAGTTGTGGAAATGTAAGTATTTAGAAGATAGTGATGTGGCAAACCAGTATTTACTAAACATCCCTTACATGCCTGGGAACCTGAGTTGCTTTATACATGTTATTATATCAATACTCTATGAACCTATTTTACAGATGAGTAAACTGGGGTTTAGATAACATGTAGCTCAGTTTCCTTGTGATGCCTCCCCAAATTACACTGCCCAGGATGGCAAAACTTTTATTTTAGAATTGTCATAATTATTTAAAAAGAAATAGTATGATAATGGTTTGACCTGGACTAAATATCTTATTTGGTGGTGCTGTGGGAGGTGGGATGGAGGTCTTGAAGAGAGAAAGAAAGGATTCCTTTTGAGATATTTCTATTTATTTCTGATTAAGTCTGAACATCATTGCCTCTGGGAAGAACTCTCTAATTCTACTTTCCCTCCCTCCCGTGCGTATTCAACAGCTCCTCATAAGTGTCTTTATTTTATTATTACACTGTACTGAACATTATGTTTATAGCTCTGTCTCTGCCATGAGATATGTGGACAGGTCTTAAATCGTCTAGCTTGACTTTGTCAGAATCTGTCAAGTACCAAGCATGTAGAAGGTTCTCAGGTATTAAAGAAAGAAGGGAGAGATTTTGTGTTGTTACAAGAAGGAATTGGGGAAATGGAGGGGAAATGGATGTGGCTCAAGCAATTGGGCTCCTGTCTACCATATAGGAGGTCCAGATTTTAATTCCCAGGGCCTCCCGGTGAAGGCAAGCTGGCCATGTGGCGAGCTGGCTTGTGCAGAGTGCTGCCCCCTGCAAGGAGTGCTGGCCCACGTGGAGAGCTGACGCAGCAAGATGACTCAACAAAAAGAAACACCGAGGTGAGACAATAAAAGACACAACAGACCAGGAAGCTGAGGTGGTGCAAGAGAATGATCACCTCGCTCTCACTCTGGAAGGTCCCAGGATCATTTCCTGGAGCCACCTAATGAGAACACAAGCAGACACAGAAGAATACACAGTGAATGGACACAGAGAGCAGACAATGGAGGGAGAGGGGAGAAATAAATATGTAAATCTTAAAAAAAAAGAAGGAATTGAACATGAACCTATATTTAAAGATTAAAAATGCAATGGAGAGCATCATAAGGAAGCAAACTTTTGATTTATCCTGGTTCTGATCTGATAGTTGATAATTTAGAGTTTTGAAGGTGATTATTCTTAGAATCTTTACCCCTGGGCCTCTGTTCTTTTAACTCTTATTGAAGCCCCATCTTTTAAAGCTAATGACCCAGTATGAAATTTCAGGACAGCTAAAATTGATTTGTCTATTTACTTATCTCTTTTAAATGTAAAATAAAATTGCATTTGCGTGTAAAATCCCCCAGCACCAATGAAAATTGTGATTCTACATTTGCTGAGAAATATCTTTACTTGTCCTGGGGGAAGCCTTAAACTTTAGTTGACTTCTATTAAACTTTTATGAGAACAAAACTAGTGAGTGACTTTTTCTTCAAACAGGTACTTTCTGTTGTTTCAAAGAAAGAACACGTTCTTGAAACAGAACTTGTCTTTTAGACAAATTACTCAGTGTCTCTTAAAAAGAAAAAGAGGGGGCGTGCAGAGGTTTGAGGACATAACAGCCTCTACCTCAAAATTGCAAAATATTCAAATTAGGTCGTAATTATGTTTTTATCTGACTTGTCTAAATTTTGCCTCAAATATTTTCCCCTAGTGGCCTAAAATACCATCATTGTAAATTCCTATCTTTATACGAAGCATTAGTCTCCCTTCTGGATCCTATTTTAAAATGCACATGCTCTTGGGAGCAGTGGTATATATTAAGGAAGATTACTGCTGTAGGGTTCTGGAGTGAGGATCTAGAAGTATTGCTTTGCTATCTAATAGTTCTATTCCATGTGTATTTTTTTTTTTTTTTTTTGAGATCAAACTACCTGCCTGTAATACCGAAGAGTGAAACAATGGAGAAATCACTCAGCACTGAGGATGACACAATATCCCAAATGACCAATTAATTATTTTTTTTATTAGAGAAGCTGTGGGTTTACATAAAAATCATGCATTTCCCATATACCACCCAATTATTAACACATTGCGTTGGTGTGCTACATTTGATACAATTGATGAAAGCACATTTTTATGATTGTTCTATTAACTATAATCCATGGCTTAATGTAGGGTTCACTGCATGTGATATGCAGTTCCATGGATTTTTAAAAAAATGTCTTCTAGTAACATATATATGACCTAAAATTTCTCCCTTTTTATGATATTCAACTATTTAATTCAGGGCTGTTAATAATGTCACAATGTTTGTTGTGCTATGATCACCACCATCCATTACCAAAACTTTATGATCAACCAAAATAGAAACTATGTACAATTTAAGAGTTAACTCTCCATTCGTTATTCCCATCCCAACCCCTAGCAATCTATATTCTAGTTTCGGACTCTATGAATTTGCTTATTCTAATTGTTTCTAATCAGTGGGATCATGCCATAGTTGTCCTTTTGTGTCTGGCTTATTTCACTCAATATGATGTCACCAAGGTTCATCCATGCTATTGCATGTATCAGAACTTCATTCCCTTTTGTAGCTGAATAATATTCCATTGTACATATATATATACCAGATTTTATTCATCCATTCATCAGTTGACAGACACTTGACTTGCTTCCATTTTATGGTAATAGTTAATAACGCCACTATCAGCATCTGTGTGCAAATATCTGTTCAAATCCCTGCTTTCAATTCTTTTGGTATGTACCCAGTAGAGGGATTGCCAGGTCATATGGTAATTCTATAGTTAGCTTTGTGAGGAACCACCAAACTGCCTTCCACAGGGGTTGCACCATTTTACATTCCCACCAACAATGAAGGAGTCTTCCTATTTCTTCACATCCTCTCTAACACTTCTAATTTTCCATATTTTTAAATAGTAGCCATTCTACTCATTCTGAAATAGTATCTCACTGTGATTTTGATTTGCATTTTCCTGATAGCTAATGATGTTGAAAATCTTTTCATGTGCTTTTTAGCCAGTTGTATATCTTCTTTGGAGAAATGTCTTTTGCCCGTTATTTAAATGGGTTGTTTTTCTTTTTTGTTATTGACTTATAAAATTTCTTTATATATTCTAGATATTTGTTGGTAAATAGTTGTTCATAGTATCCTTTTATAGTCCTTTTTTATCTTTCTTTTTTTTTTTTAAAGATACATAGATCACACAAAAAGTTACATTAAAAAATATCAGAGGTTCCCATATACCCCACTCCTCACACCCCCCACTCCTCCCACATCAACAACTTCTTTCATTAGTCGGGTGCATTCATTGCATTTGATGATTACATTCTGTGGCACTGCTGCACAGCATGGATTATATTTTACATTGTAGTTTACACTCTCTCCCAGTTCATTCAGTAGGTTATGGTAGGATATATTATGTCCTGCATCTGTCCCTCAAAATCATTCAGGACAACTCCAAGACCCAAAAATGCCCCCATATCATACCTCTTTTTCCCTCTCCCTGTCTTCAACAACTCCCAAGGCCACTGTCTCCACATCAATGATATAATTTCTTCCTCTGCTATAGTCTTTTTTATTTCAGTGAGGTCCATAGTAATGTCCCCCTTTTCATTGCGGATTTTAGTTGTTTTTTGGTCCACTCTCTCTCTCTTTATTTGTCAGGCTCACAAACTGTCAATTTTTTTTTTAAGATTTATTTTATTTATTTCTCTCCCCTTTCCTCGCACCCCCCTCCCCCCAGTTGTCTGTTCTCTGTGTCCATTTGCTGCATGTCCTTATTTGTCCGCTTCTGTTGTTGTCAGCAGTACGGGAATCTGTGTTTGTGTTTGTTGCGTCATCTTGTTGTGTCAGTTCTCCATGTAGGCGGCTCCATTCCTGGGCAGGCTGACCTTTCTTTCATGTTGGGCGGCTCTCCTTATGGGGTGCACTCCTTGCACGTGGGGCTCCCCTATGCGGGGGACACACCTGCGTGGCACAGCACTCTTTGAGCGCATCAGCACTGAGCGTGGGCCAGCTCCACACGGGTCAGGAGGCCCGGGGTTTGAACCACAGACCTCCCATGTGGTAGATGGACGCCCTAACCACTGGGCCAAGTCTGCTTCCCTCTTTGTCAATTTTATTGTGTTTTTTCAAAGACCAAACTCTTGGTTTTGTTGATTCTCTCTATTGCTTTTTTAAATTCCCTGTTTCATTTTTCTCTGCTCTAATCTCTATTTCCTTCTTTCTGTTTGCTTTGGGTTTAGCTTGCTCTTCTTTTTCTAGGTCTTCCAATTTTAAAGTTAAGCCTCAGATTGGAAAACTTTCTTCTTTTTTAATGTAAGCATTTAGAGTTATACATTTCCTTCTCAGCACTGCTTTTGTTGCATTCTGCAAGCTTTGCTATGTTTTACTTTTATTTTCATTTTCCTCAAGATATTTCCTAACTCCCTTGTGATTTCTTCTTTAATTCATTGGTCTTTAAGTATACATTGTTTAATTTCTATAATTTGTGAATTTTCCATTTCCCCTATTATATTCTATTTTGGTCAGAGAAGATACATTGGTTGATTTCAATATTTTTAATTTATTGAGACTTGTTTTGTGACCTAACATTTGATCTATTCTGGAGAATAATCCATGTGTTCTTAAGAAGATGTATATTCTGTCATTGTTGGGTGAAGTATTCTATGTATGTCTGTTTGTTCTAGTTGATTTAGAAAATCTCATTCAAGTCTTTTATTTCCTTGTTGATCTGCTGAATAGATGTTCGATCCATTATTAAAGTCTCTTACTTTTAATGTAGAACTGTCTATTTCAAATTTCAATTCTATTGGTGTTTGTTTCATATAGTTTGGGGTTCTGCTGTTAGGTGCATATATATTTATAATTTTCATGTCTTCTTCTTGAATTGATCCCTTTTTCAGCATATAATGACTGTCTTTGTCCCTCATAACAGTTTTTGACTTAGTCTATTTTATGTGCTATTAGTATAGCTACCCTAGCTCTCTTCTGTTTACTACTTGCATGGTATATATATTTTTCTATCCTTTCATTTTTGACCTTATATCTTTGAATTTAAGACAATTCTCTAGCAGACAGCATATATTTGGGTCATGCTTTTTTATCCATTCTGCCAAATTCTGCCTTTTGACTAGAGCATTTAATCCATTTATATTTAAAGTCACTATTAGGAAGCAGATTTGGCCCAACAGATAAGGCATCCACCTACCACTTGGGAGGTCCAAGGTTCAAACCCAGGGCCTCCTGACCCATGTGATGAGTTGGCCCATGCACAGTGCTGATGCGTGCAAGGAGTGCTCTGCCATGCAGGGGTGTCCCCCGCATAGGGAAGCCCCATGCGCAAGGAGTGCGCTCCATAAGTGCAGCTGCCTGGTGCGAAAAAAGCACAGCCTGCCCAGGAGTGGTGCCGCACACACGGAGAGCTGATGCATTAAGATGATGCAACAAAAAGAGACACAGATTCTGGGTGCCGCTGACAAGAAATCAAGTGGACACAGAAGAACACACAGCAAATTGACACAGAGAGCAGACAGCTGGGACAGGGAAGGGGAGAGAAATAAATAAAAAATAAATCTTTAAAAAAATTTAAAAAAATAAAAAAGAAATAAAGTCACTACGGATAATGCAGGACTTTCTTCTGTCATTTTGCTATTTAGTCTTTGTAAGTTACCCTTTTTTGTCCTCAGTTATTCCATTAATGCCTCCTTTCATATTTATTTGATTTTGATATTGTACCATATTGAGTCCCTTTTCCTTTCTTTCTAGATATATTTATCATATATTTTCTATGGGGTTAAAATTTAACATCTTAAATATATAGCAATCATATTTGACTTGATACTAACTTGATTTTAATAGCATACACATACACTGTTCCTATACTCCTCAGTTTCCCCACCTTTTTTGGTACTTGTTACAAATTATAACTATACATTGTATGCCCTACATCATAGGTTTGTCACTATTTTTTATGCATTGCATTTTAGTACCTATAGGAAATAAGAAGCGGAGCTATTTGGCTTTGCAATGGCTGATGCTCTCCATCAGAGTTCAGCCCTCCTAAAAGGAAGGTTAGTCCAAGGTATTAATAAACACAAAGTTCAGGGCCTTCCCTGTCTTTTCTGGGCCTCTTTCTTGTCCTGGGTTTTTGCTTGCTAATGGCCTTAGGAATTTACCTGTTTTAAGGAGTTAGAATGTCCCTCCTGCTTGACAGGAAATAGACCTTCTCCTTCTCCCTGATGTTCCACTGTGGTTCTAGAAATAGGTAAGCCTTTGCTCCAGATGATGCATCTCAGTGCTTTCAGTTGCCTCAAGCTGCTTTTGTGTGGAAGGCAAACTCTGAGAGCAGGGAGCATGCCAGAGAAGAGTTTCCCAAATGAGTCTTTCCAAGTCCATACAAGGCCAGGGGTTCCCAACTGCCCTGGGCAGAGGGTGAGATGAGGTACTGTTGTAGCAGAGAGAGGTTGGGTGATCGTGGTATTGAAGGCCGGGACACAAAACTCTTCTGAGAAGGAAGGTTTATTAACAGTCAGCCGGGGCCAGTGGACTTCTGTCCAAAGACTGAGCCCTGAACAGGTTTTCTAGATCCCTTTTATACAGAGGATGTAGGAGTAGGGGGTCAAGCAGGGCTTTTATGCAAAAAGGACTTTCTTTATTAGTTTCTTAGAGTTTTAGGGGGTTGTTTGGATACCAGGTAGGATTGGATTAACTTATTACCCACTTTCAAGTAAGCTTGAATTAACATATTGCCCACATTTCAACTGGGTGTAAGTTTGAATACGTATTCAGTCTGCTTCCTTCCTGAATATTCAAAGCCTATGGAGCCTATACCATTAATTGGCTTTCCAGAAACTAGGCAAACTTGGATATAGAATTAGGTAAGTTTGAATTCATGCACAGGCCACATTAGTAGGGGCTCGGGGAAGGTGACAGGAGCTGCTTCTGTGGTCTCCGAAGCTGCACTTTCTTGTCTTGGCCCCTGCCCAGCAAATGCAGCCCTTCCACTCTCCTCCTCAGATATGAGGAAGTATACCCGTCTTTAGGTCTCCTCAGCTGCCTTTGTCCAGGGCAGCTTGGAAGAGTGGCTACTCTCAGACCTGGGCCCCCAGTGAACTGAAGTAGTTAATCAAATGTGACCAGCAATCGGCCAACAACCCTCTTCCTCCAGATCTTGGGGAAGTGGATTTTTTATGTCCCTCTTTGTCACCAGTGAGCCATTCCAGAGGCCAGACCCCACTGCTGCCTGCCATGAGAGTTGGGGATGTGTGCTAGTAACTGTAGCACTGAGAGAGCAGTTTACTGGTATTTAGTGCAATTTACTAGCCTCTTTTTCCCACTCTTCCCTGTATGCTGTACAGTGTTCTACTGAACTCTGGAGTTCAAAATACTTGATTCAAACAGTTCCTGCCTGATCAATAGCTATTCTGGTGGAGAACTGATTCCTGGAGTTTCCTACTTTGCCATCTTCCCATAGTTCCTCCCAATTAATTATTTTATAACATATACAATTTCTCCCCTGGTATACCTGAGTCTTACCATCCTCCTAGTTACTAATGTACAAACTAGGTGTTGTGTAAAACTGAACAATAGCCTCCAAAAATGTGCACTTCTTAATTGCCAGAACCTGTGTACATGTTGCCTTACATGGCAAAAGGGACTTTGGTGATATGATAGAGTGAAGGGTCTTGAGATGGGGAGATTATCATAGATAATGTAGGTTTGCTCTATGTAATCACAAGGTTCCTTATAAGAGGGAGACAGGAGGAGTTAGAGAGGGGAGAAGATGTTATGCTCCTAGCTTTGACAATGAAGGAAGATGCCCGAAGCCAAGGAATGAAGGGAACCTCAAACAGATTTGCCCCTGGAGACTTCAGAAGGATTACAGTCCTGTGAGCCCATTTTGAATTTATTTTTTTGTACTCTAATCTATATTTATTTTTTTTTAATCAATTTTATTAGTACATATTAATAAAGCATATGATTCATCCAAAGTGTATAATCAATGGTATTTGGTATAATCACATAGCTGTGCATTCATCACTTCAATTATTATTAGACCATTTTTATTATTTCAATAATAATAATAATAAACTAACAAATAAGCAAGATTCTTCACCTCTCAATCTCTCTGTTTCCCCTGCTACACATGAATGCTATTTCTGGCTATCCTTGCACAATTGTTTATTTATTAAGCAGTGTTATTGAGATATATTCATATACCATACAATCTATCCAAAACATATAACCAATGACTTATAGTATAATCACAATGTTGTGCATTCATCACCACAAAAAATTTTAGAATCATTTCATTACTCCAAAAAGAAAACCTCCACAGCTCCTAGCATGCCTCCCCCAGCCCTATAACCACTAATCTAATTTTATCTTTATAAATTGATCTATATTTTATAAAAATGGAATCATACACTATGTTACACAATATATTTAGTTCATAGTAGCACAATCATACAGTATTTGTCCTTTTGTGTCTGGTTTGCTTCACTCAACATAATGTCCTCCAGGTTCATCCATGTTGTCTTATTATTTATGACTTCATATCTTCTTACAGCTGCATGATATTCCATCATGTGAATACACCACAGTTTGTTTATCCATTCATCAGTTGATGGATACCTGGGTTGTTTCCAATCTTTGGCAATCATGAATAACACTGTTATGAACATTGGTATGCAGATATCTGTTTGTGAAACTGCTCTTAGTTCTTCTGGGTATATTCCCAGTAATGGTATTGCAGGGTTATGTGGCAAATCTATATTCAACTTCTTTAGGAACTGCCAAACCGTCCTCCACAGTGGCTCTACCATTCTACATTCCCACCAACAGTGAATAAGTGTTCCTATCTCTCCACATCCTCTCCAACTCTTGTAGTTCTCTGTCTTTTTAATAGTGGCCATACTGATAGGTGTGAAATGATATCTCATTGTAGTTTTGATTTGCATTTCCATAATCATTAGTGACAGTGAACACTTTTTTCATGTGTTTTTTGACCACTGGTATTTCTACTTTGAAAAAATGTCTATTCAAGTCTTTTTCCCATTTTATAATTGGGTTGTCTTTTTATTATTGAGTTGTAACATCTCTTTATATATCATAAATATTAAACCCTTTAACCCTTATTGGACATGTGATTTCCAAATATTTTCTCCCATTCATTTGGCTGCCTTTTTACTCTTTGGACAAAGTCCTGTAGGTGCAAAAGTGTTTAATTTTGAAGAGATCTCATTTATCTATTTTTTCTTTTATTGCATGTACTTTGGATGTAGTCTAAGAAACCATCACCTTCCAAAAGATGTTTAAGATGTTTCCCTACAATTTCTTCTAGTAGTTTTATGGTCTGGCTTTTATATTTAGGTCTTTGATCTATTTTGAGATGATTCTTTTATAGGGAGTGAGACAGGGGTCCTCTTTTATTATTTTGGTTATAGATATCCAGTTCTCCTGGCATCATTTATTGAAGTGACTGTTTTGTCCCATTAACCTGGACTTGGTAGGTTTGTCAAAAACCCAGTTGGCCATAGAGATGAAGGTTTATTTCTGGACTCTCAATTCTATTCCACACGTTTTGACTGTTGTTGCTTAGTAATATGTTTCAAGGTCAGGCAGTGAAATTCCTCCCATGTCGCTCTTCTTTTTCAGAATGCTTTTGGCTATTCAGGTGAATTTTCCCTGCCTAATGAATTTGGTAACTGCCTTTTCTATTTCTGTAAAGTGGGCTATTAGAATTTTGATTGACATCTTCATGACAATTAGTCTTCCAATCCATGAACATGGAAAGTCTTTCTATTTCTTTAGGTCTTCTTTGATTTCTTTTATAGCAGTGTTTTGTGGTTTTCTTCATATAGGTCCTATACTTGTTTAGTTAAATTGATTCCTAGGTATTTGAGTCATTTTGTTGCTACTGTAAATGAATTTTTTTTTCTGATTTCCTCCTTAGATTGTTCAATACTAATATACAAAAACATTATGGGTTTTTGTGTGTTGATCTTGTATCCTGCCACTTTGCTAAACTCATTTATTTGTTAAAGTAGCTTCCTTGTAGACATTTCAGAATTTTCTAAATATAGGATCATGTCACCCACAAATAGTGATAGCTTTACTTCCTCTTTTCCTATTTTGATGTCTTTAATTATTTTTTCCTGTGTAGTTGCTCCAGCTAGAACTTCTAGTACAATGTTGAATAACAATGGTGATAATGGCATACTTGTCATGTTTCCAATCTTAGAGTGAAAGCTTTCAACCTTTCCCCATTAAATACAATGTTGGCTGTGGGTTTTTCACATATGCCTTTTATCATATTGAGGAATTTTCCTTCTATTCCTATCTTTCTAAGTGTTTTTATCAAGAAAGAATACTGAATTTTATCAAATGTCTTTTCTGCTTTGATTGAGATGATCATGTGGTTTTTTCCTTTAATTTGTTAATGTGGTGTAATACATTGATTGATTTTCTTGTGTTGAACTGGTCTTGCATGCCAGGAAAAAATTCCACTTGGTCGTGATGTATAAGTCTTTTGATATACTGTTGGATTTCAATTTGCAAGGATTTTTTTGAGAATTTTTGTATCTATGTTCATTAGAGAGACTGGTCAGTAACTTCTTTTCTTGTAGTGTCTTTATCTGGCTTTGGTATTAGGGTGATATTGGCTTTAAAAAAATGTGTTGGGTAATTTTCTCTCTTCTTCAATATTTTGGAAGAGTTTAAACAGGATTGGTGTTAATTATTTTTAAAATGTTTTGTAAAATTCACCTGTGAAGCTATCTGGTCTTGGACAGTAGCAGTTTGATATTATTTATGAATTCCAGAAAGAAGGGTTATGTTTGTAAACTGGTCTGTTCCTCTAGGTGTGATCCCTTTGATTGTAGCAGCTGAGATATCTTTGATTAAATTATGTTAAGATGAGGACTTTAATTTGACCACGTCAGTAGAAGTTAACTCAGGGTTGTGTCCCCACCCCCTCAGTGGGCTATATAAATGGACACACATAGAAGAATACACACAATAAAAGAAAAAGAGCTCCATAGATGCCAGAGGAGAGAACTTTGTCATGACACAGAAGAGGAGAGAACTTTGATCCTGCGGCCCCGGGGAGAGATGAGCCACTCACCTGATAATTGCAGTCAAAGAGGATGGAGGAGATGAGCAATAAGGACTGAGAGACCAGGCAGAGACTGCCTGCCATCTTGCTTCCAAATGTGGCAACTGACTTTGGTGAGAAACCAACCTTGAGTTGGATTCTTTACGGCCTTGTAACTGTAAGTTTTTACCCCAAATAAATACCTTTTACAAAAGCCAACTGGTACTTTCATCAACACCCCTTTGGCTGACTAAAACATGGACTTTTCTTTGTTGGGAGATTTTTGATGACAGATTCAATCTCTTTAAATGTGATTGGTTTGTTAAGTTCTTGTATTTCTTGTAGCATCAGTGTAGGTTGTTTGTGCATTTCTAGGAATTTGTCCATTTCATTTAGGTTATTTAAACAATTATTTTGGAGATGTCCATTTCTCCCTTCAGTTTTGCCGGAGTGTGCCTGCTGTATTTTGGGGCACCCTGGTTAGGTGCATAGATATTTATGACTGGTATAGTTTCCTGGTGGATTGTCCCTTTTATTAATATATAATCACCTTCTCTTTGCATTTAAATTTTGTTTTGTCCAATATTAGTATAGCTACCCCTGCTCTTTTTTGGTTACTATTTGTGTGGAGTATCTTTTACCGACCTTTCACTTTCAGACAGTTTGTATCCCTGGATCTAAAGTGAGTCTCTAGTAAGCAATATATGGATGGCTAATGATTTTTTATCCATTTCGTCAGTCTATATATATATATATATATATATATATATATATATATATATATATATATATATGTTTTAATCTCCTATTCCTTGCAGCTTTTTGCTTGCTGTCTGTTCTCTGTGTTCATTCCCTGTGCATTATTTTGTCTGTATTTTTTTAAAAATTAATTTCCAACCCCACCCCCCTTGCAGCTTGCTTGCTGTCTGCTCTCTGTGTCCATTCGCTGTGCACTCTTCTGCTTTTTGTTGTTGTTGTTGTTTTGCTTGTCTCCCTTTTTGTTGCATCACCTTGCTGAGTCAGCTCTCCACGGTGCTTGTGGGCTGGCATCTCTCTGTAGCGGGCGGGTGAGCCTGCCTTCACGAGGAGTCCCTGGGACACGAACCCAGGGCCTCCCATATGGTAGATGCGAGCCCAATTGATTGAGCCACAGCTGCTTCCCAGCCTATATCTTTTGATTGGAGACTTTAATCCATTCATATCCAAGGATATTATTGTAAATGCATTATTTACTTCCACCATTTTATTATTTGGTTTTCATATGTCATATCTTATTTTGTCTTTCTTTTTACTCTTTGGTTACCCTTTACGCTATTGTTTCTTCTATACTTCCCTCCAAAACTCTGTCTCCTGTCTTTTTCTTTCATTTTCTAAGGTTTCCTTTAATATTTGCTGCAAAGTAGGATTCTTTTTTATGAACTCTCTTAGTTTCTGCTTATTTGTGAATATTTTGTACTCACTGTATTAGGTAGCCAAAAGTAGTTGCAGCAGTTTGATAATATTTATGAATTCCAAAATTATATACAGATTGTGTTTATAAACTGGTCATTTCCTCTGACATGACAACCCTTTGACTGTACTAGATTCAGCTGAGACATCTGATTAAACTATGTTAAGATTAGGGCTCTGATCTAACCACATCATTACAGTGTGACTCGGGTCAAGTCCCCAGCCCCTCTGGGGATGACACAGATGCTTACATGGAAGCAAACACACAGAGAAGAAAAACACAGAGGAAGAGAGACAGCTCATTAGACATGGCAAGGGCACTGAGAAGAGAGATGAGCCCATAGTCTACAGCTGACCTTGTGAAGAGACCTGAGCAGCTAAGCCTGGAAAGAAATGAGCCCCAGGGAGAGCAACAAGCCTATGACAGCCTATACAACTGAGATTGGAAGAAGCTTGGACCCTGGAGCCTTAAGAGGAAGGAAGAAGACTGAACCATTGAAGACATCACCCACTGTTTTAGTCATGGTTCTTTAGGGAAACAGAATCAACAGGAGTATGAGATTTTATAAGAGTCTCTTACATGACCATGGGGATGCACAAGTCCAGGTTCCGCAGGCAGGCTGCAAACCAGGAACTCCACTGAAAGTCCAATGATCCTTGATGAGTTTCAGGACACATTGAATGTCCAAAGACAAAGTGGTTAATTCTCTCTGAATGTTGAAATCATTTCCCTTTTTAAGGCATTCAACTAATTGGATAAAGTGTCACACATTGCTGATGCAATCTCCCTAGTCGATGCAAATGTAATCAGTCATCTATGCAGCAAACTCACTGATGACTAAAGTCCATCAATGTCCTTGTATTATAATTAGCCCAGCACTTGCCTGACCAAACAACAGGGCACAATTATCAGGCTGAGTTGACACATTAGCCTAACCATCACACCCACCATCTTGCATCAACATGTGGCAACAGACTTTAGGTAAGGCTTAAGTACTTGTTATGATACCTTGAGTTGGACTCTTTAAGCCCTTGTAACTGTAAGCTTCTACTCCAAATAAATACCCTTTATAATACCCCTTTAGCTGACTAATACAGGGGTACTGATGCAAAGTAACAGAAATTTGTTGGCTTTTATAAAGGGTGTTTATTTGGGGATAAAAACTTATAGTTACAAGCCCTCTAAGAGTCCAACTCAAGGTTCATTATATACCAAACCCACAAGTAGAAGTAAGATGGTTTCTGATCTCTGTGAGGGTTCATACTTCCTCTTTATCAGCTCCAGGCTGGCATAGGGCTTGTTTCCTTCTGGGCTTTCTCAGTGCTGCAGACTATGGGGTAAATGGCTCATCTCTCTTCTCAGGACTGCAGGATCAAAGTTCTCTCTCTGCTGTGTCTATGGAGCTCTCTCTCTTCCTCTTGTGTATCTTCTTCTGTATGTCTTCTTGAGTGAGCATCTGTTTCCATCAGTCAACCAAGGGGGCTGGGACTCAAACCTGAGTCATACCCTACTGATGTGGTCAAATCAAAGCCCTAATGTTGACTTAATCAAGTAAATGTAAAATCTTTGAATTTAATAAAATCAAAGGTCCAGAGGAACAGAGAAGTTTACAAATAAAATCAATATCTTTTAAAAAAATTCATAAATAATATCAAATTGCTATATTCACCTTCATATTTGAAGGATAATTTTGCTGGATTAGGAATTTCAGCTGGCAATTTTTATCTTTCCGTATCCTAATTGTATCACTCCCTCTCTTCTTTCCTCCATGGTTTCTGATGAGAAACCTGCACTAAGTATTACTGGGCATCCCTTGTATGTGATAGTTTGCTTCTCCCTTGCTGGTCTCAGAACTTTCTCTTTATTTCTGACATTTGACATTCTGAGTCATATGTGTCCTGGGGTATGTCTATTCAGATTTATTCTGATTGGGGTATGCTGTATGTCTTGGACATGTAAGTTCATTTCTTTCATGAGAGTTGGGAATTTTTCAGCTATTATTTCCTCAAATATTCTTTCTGCCCTTTTCCCTTTTTCTTCTGGAATTCCCATGACATGTATGTCGTTGTGTTTCATGTTGTCATTCAACTCCCTGAGCCCCTGCCCCATTTTTTCCACTTTTCTCTCTTCAATTTCAGCTGCTCTGTCTTTGGTATCATTTATTCTTTCTTCTGTCATTTCAAGTCTGCTGTTGTATGCCTCTAATATGTTTTTGATATTGCCTATTGTGTCTTTCATTCCCATGAGCCCTTACTTTTCTATTCTTTTTTCAAAATATTCTCTGTACTCATTCAGTGTCTTCTTGATATCACTTATCTCTTTAGCCATATTGTCGTTCAGCTCATTAATTTTATTTGGAAATTTGTGTGCATCTCGTTAATTAGTTGTCTCAAATCCTGTATCTCTTATGGGGCTTTAATATATTCTTTTTCTTGGGCCATGTCTTCCATTTTCTTACTATGGCTTTTCATTTCTTGATGGTGTCTAGGCATCTGATTAGGATGGTGAGTTTACTCAGATGCTCAATTTTTCTCTCTTTTGTAGGTATTTAGTGACAGGAGTCTGTATGTTACTGCTCTTCATTGATTCTTGGTTCAACCTGGGTCTTTAGGATTGTCCCTATTAGTTGCTTAAAACTGGCCTCTGGACCCAGTAATGGGCTGCAGACCTGCTTCCTAGGGCCTTGGGGAAGGAAGCTACAAAAGCAAGAATAAAGCTTCTCTTACTTATTTACTTTTAATTTCCTCACAAGCACTTCCTTGGTCTGCCAGCAGATGGCATGCTTTGACAGCCCTCTTAGTTCAATGCCTTGTCAGAGTGTGTTTGTTGCAACACAAACTGGATGAATTAGATATAGGTTCTTGCCTGGAGGCTAAGAGCATTGTAATTCAAACTTTCTCAGAGACAGTTTTCTAGCCTTTGCTGGCATCCGCCTCCCTTTTCCTGGGTAGGAAATAATTCCACTCCCCTCTGTATCCTCAACAATCAGTCCTGGTTAGTAGAGAAGGGAATTGAGAGGGTCAAATCTCTTTAGTGTGTGCTGGCTCCCAAGGCAAACAATGGCATGTCCCAGCCCAACCTGGAAGGGCTCATGGGCCACAGCAGACCAAATCCGTGGGTCAAAAGCTGAGTTAGTCCTAGGCTGTGTCCCTCTCTCTCCCCTTTCCTGGGGGGTGGATCCCTGGGGTCCTCTTGGTCTGTAGGCACTGGCCCAGAGGCCTGAGTATTTAAAAGTGTCTTTAGTGTGGAGCAAGGTGTCAGCAGTAGCAGCAGCTGCTTTTTTTTTTTTTTTAGATTTATTTTCTTTCTTTCTTTCTTTCTCCTCTACCCTCATTCTTTGGGCTTGCTGTGTCTGTTCATTGTGTCAAAGATTTATTTTATTTACTTTTTATTATTGCTTTATTAACTCCCCACTTCCACAGATAGTTTTCTCATCCATTGACTCATTGTTTGCTTGTCTACTCCAGGAGGCACTGGGAACTGAACCCGGGACTTCCCACTTGAGAGGCAAGTGCCCAATGGACTGTGCCACATCTGCGCCCCTGCTGCTGCTTTTAATTCACAGTTTTGCCATTGTCATTCTTTTCCTGTGACTCTGTCTCTTCTGGGTGGTGTCCAGGCTTCCCCTGGTGTCCTAAACCCTAGAAGATTTTTTTCCAGGACTTTACTGCCTAGCTATTTTTCTGGGAGAGAAGAGAGTCCTGTGCTTTTCTAGTCTACTATCTTCCCAAAGTCCTCATATTGATCTCCTGACTTCCAGAACTGTAAGATAATAAATTTGTGTTGTTTTCAGCCACTATGTGTGTGGTTATTTGTTATAGCAGCAAGAGGAAGCTAAAACAGGGGTTATCTATGAGTCCCCCTTTCCCTCACTCCTCACATGTATTCCATCCTCACATGCTTTGGTTTTACTTTTGCATCCATTTACTTCTCTCCACTTCACTGACAACTTCCTGGTCCAAGTCACTTTCCTCCCTTGCTGAATGACTTCACAAGCTGAGTTCCTGACCAGACTCCTCTATATTCTATGCTGCAGCCAGACTAACCCTTAAATACGCAAATCAGTTTATGAAAACTTTTTCCTTAAAAAAACCTTTAATGTCATTGTAATGCAATTAAAAATAAATCCAAATTTCAAAACGTGGACTGCCCATCCCTGCACGGTCTTGTCCCTAACTTCTTCTCTAGCCTTATCAGAGTTCAGTACTGGTTTTGAGTCAGAATGAGTAGGTTTGAATTATACTTGTACCACTTAGTATTTTGGGACCTTAGACAAATGAATCTGACCTCTCTATGCCTCGGTTTCCTCCTTATAATCTACCACATTAGTATTTGTGAAGATTAACTGAGTTAATACATATATAGTACTCAAAACAATGCCTAAATTGCTAAGTAGTCTTAGTATTATTAGTAATATTAACTCATGCTATTGGTATGTAGTAGGAACTAAAAAACATTGGGTGGATGGATGGATGGATGGATGGATGAAAACAGTGTCACAACTGCTGTATATGAACCATTGTTTCTCCCTCTGGTGCACAGAAATGAATCAGTTTTGAAAGAACACAACTGAAACTTAGATGATGCAAGAGACAAAAAAACATATCGGAACCACATTTTGGCTTCAGGATGTATAAAGACCAGAATCTAAGTAAAAGCTGATTTACTAGGAGGAAAGATGGAATGTTGTATACCCTGGTGGGTCACTAACCAGCATGGAAGTACATTCAAATCAGAATTAAAGTATTTTCAGATTAGGATTGATAACCATTAAGACCTAAAGTTGGTGTGTCTACTAAATATTGATGTATATTTCTAAATTGTAGATTGAATCATGTCCCCCACAAAGATATGCTCAAATCCTAAACCTCTCTCCTGTGAGTGTGGATTCATTTGTAAGGAAAATCCAAATTGAATCAGCAGATACTGTTTTTTGCTAGTATATAGAAATATAATCTTTTGCTTAAGTTTATTGAGGTATAATTTACTTACAGGAAAATATATCCCTTTTGGTGTATTGTTTTATATGTTTTATCAAATACCAACAGTCATATAATCACCACCATAATCAAGATATAGAACAATTACATCATCCCCCATCTCCAAAATTTCCTTATGCTCCTTTGTAGTCAACACTTCCCCTCATCTCCCAGACTTGAAAACAACTTCTGTGTTTTCTATCCCTGTAGTTTTGCCTCTTCTTGAATGTCAAATAAATGGAATCATACTGTTTGTTGCCTCTTGAGTATGACTTTTCTTCACTTAAGATTAAACATTGAGATTGTTGTATCAGTACTTTGTTCCTTTAAAAGGTTGAGTAGGGAAACGGACTTGGCCCAGTGGTTAGGGCATCCGTCTACCACATGGGAGGCCCGCGGTTCAAACCCCGGGCCTCCTTGACTCGTGTGGAGCTGGCCCATGCGCAGTGCTGATGCGCGCAAGGAGTGCTGTGCTGCACAGGGGTGTCCCCCACGTAGGGGAGCCCCACACGCAAAGAGTGCGCCCGTAAGGAGAGCCGCCCAGTGCGAAAGAAAGTGCAGCCTGCCCAGGAATGGCGCCGCCCACACTTCCCGTGCCGCTGACGACAACAGAAGCGGACAAAGAAACAAGACGCAGCAAATAGACACAGAGAACAGACAACCGGGGGAGGGGAGGAATTAAATAAATAAATAAAAATCTTAAAAAAATAAAAAATAAAAGGTTGAGTAGTATTCCTTGGCATGGATGTTCCACAGTTATCAATTCAACTGTTGTAGAAAACTAAGGATGTTTCCACCTTCATATGTTTGTAAATAAAGATACAATAAACATTTGATTATAGTTTTTTTAGTGAGCATGTTTCTGTTGCACAGGTAAGTATCTATGGGTGAAATTGCTAGGTTGTATGGTAAGTGTATATCTAACTTTGTCAGAAACCACCAAACTGTTTTGCCGAGTGGCTGTAGTAATTTGTGTCCCTACCAACAATGTATAAGTTTTCCAGTTGCTACATATCCTCTCCAGCACTTCATATTGCCAGATTTTTTTAAGGCATTCTAATAGATGTATAATGGTATCTCATTGGCGGTTTTAATTTACATTTCCCTAACTATTGATGATATTGAATATCTTAACATATGCTTGTCTGTCAACTGTATACCTTCTCTTGTTAGTTATTCCTACATATTTTATATTTTTGCTCCACTGAAATTAGTTTTATTTATTTATTTATTTTATTTCTCCCCCCCCCCCCCACCCCAGTTGTCTGCTCTCTGTGTCCATTCGCTGTGTGTTCTTCTGTGACCACTTTTATCCTTATCAGCAGCACCGGGAATCTGTTTCTTTTTGTTGCATCATCTTGTTGAGTCAGCTTTCTGCGTGTGTGGTGCCATTCTTGGGCAGGCTGCACTTTTTTTTTTGCGCTGGGTGATTCTCCTTATGGGGCGCACTCCTTGTGCATGGGGCTCCCCTATGCGGGGGCACCCCGGCATGGCACGGCACTCCTTGTGAGCATCAGCACTGCACATGGGCCAGCTCCACACGGGTCAAGGAGGCCTGGGGTTTGAACCGCGGACCTCCCATGTGGTAGGCAGACGCCCTGTCCTTTGGGCCAAGTCCGCTTCCCTGAAATTAGTTTTAAAACTATATTCATAACTACTTGTTGCTTGCATATAAAATATAATTTGTTTTTAGGTATTAACCTTTTATCCTGAGACCTCACTAAATTAATTTATTATTTTAGTTTTGTTGATTCCTATCATTTCTTTTACTAAAATGTATACTTGTTTTATTCATAATTTGTAATGTATGGAGATAACAAAGTTTTTAACTTCATCTTGAAACATCCAATGATCCATCTCATTCAATGGCAATATCATATCATATGTTAAAGGAACATAAAAACAAACATGCATACAATTGCACAGTTTTCATAAAGGTCTACCTCATTATTGGCAGATAGCATATTTAAATGTTAAATACCTTTAAATAATGTATAGGTGACTACACCACTGCAGTATTGGTAACTAGATAACCAACTCAACTAGAAACCAGGTTTCTTTGGCTGGATTAAGCTTCTGGCTCGATTAATACTGTGGCCTCCAGCAATGATGCTCTGGCCATCTACCAGAGCAGACAGTGTAAGCTTCATACCAGGCATCAAAGTCTGAGTGGAGCCCACACCAATTAAACTAGAGTAGTTGACTTTTACGGAAATGGAAGCAGTGGGATCCAACTGATATTTAGCTGCAGTGCCAAAATGAGTACAGTTGGTACCTGATGTCCTAGCAAGTTTTACTGAAGGGTCAAGGTTGTTACACACTATCTGATAAATTGATCCTCCAAATTCTGTCCCATCATGGACATTAGTGTGTAACTGGGAGTCTTCAGTCTTCTACCCAGCCCCCTGCAAAATTATTCCTTGTCGGCTTTGGCACTGTCAAAGGTTATCTGGTAACCATCAAGCCAACCCTCCTAACCAAAGGCAGTTGAGCTGCAGATACAGCAAAATCAGAGTCAGCGTTACAACGAGGCTTATACATTCCTTCTTGTAAAAAGACTTAATTTTACCACTTTTCTTTCTTGGGTTTGGTGAGAAGGTCGTATCGAATGTCACTTTCAAATCCTAACAAATCTGGTCTTCAATTGCAATTTCCATTCCCAGGGTGTTATCGGTGTTCCATTTTTCTGTGAAGGGGAGACCATACTCACACCATTTGTATTTGATCTCTAAGGTCCCAGTAATTTTACCAGTGTCTGTATTAGATGAATCATATGTTGAGAATTCCAAGCCACTGCATGACTTTGTTTTCACATCAATTTTCACCAACCCCAAAGAAATCCTTTGTTGAAAATATCTCTGGCAGCTTTGTAAGGTCAGCAGATGATGGAGGAATACATATTGGCCACTTGCAGCTCCTCCTGTAGGTCTCTATGTCAGAGGTCGTGGGAAGGGGTGATCTGGTTGTCTCTTGAGGCTGCTGCCATCACTGCTCCACTCGTAGCTAATGCCACTAGGCTTATTCAAGATAGGGATGCATGCAGCGCCAGTGGCTGGAGGGCAAAGTGAAGTCTATTCCTTTCATTTCTAAATACACCATCATGTCACCAAAATTAGAGGCAATTTTATTTTCTTCTTAATTGTTATATCTATTGTTTCATTTTATTGCCTTATGTTAATGGTTATGAACTACAACAAAATATTGAAAAGAAGTGGAGAGAGTGGGCAGCAGTTAGGTGAAAATTCACCTAGTTTTTGTTTATCCAAAAATATCTTTAGTCTTCTTTCTTGAAGGATGTTTTTGTTGAATATAAATTTCTGGGTTGACTTTTATTTTTCTCTTTCAGCACTTATTTCAGATCTTGTTTCACTATCTATGATCTACATAGTTTTTGATGGTAGGTGGAACAGTCTTTCATATTGTTTTTCCCATTAAGTAATATAACATTTTCTCTTTTGGTTTTCAAAATTCTCTTTATTTTTTCCTTTTCAGGAGTTTGGCTATGATATGCCATGGTGTATGTTTGGTTTTTTTGTTGTTGTTGCTGCTGTTTGTTATTTTTCCTGCTTCAGGTGTTCTGGGTTTCTTGAATCTGTAAGATTTTTCTTTCACCAAATATAGCATGTTTTTATCCATTATATTTTCAAATAATTTTCTTCATCATTATCTTGCTCCTGTCCTTCTGGGACTATAATTACATGTATTTAAACTTTTCCCCTATTTTCCCGCAGGTTCCTGAACTTTGGTTTTAATCTTCATTCCCTTTTTTAAAATGTTTTCTTCAGATTGGATAGTTTTTACTGATCTACCCTTGAATCTCTCTTTCTTCTTTCACTACAATCTACTGTTGAGCCAGTTAAGTGAATTTTTTATTTTGTATCTTGTATTTTTTAATTCTAGGATTTCCATTTTGTTCTTCTTGTAGCTTTATTTCTCTTTTGAGATTTCCTGTTTGTTTATTCATTATCAGTATGTTTTCTTTAGTCCTTACACGTAGTTAAAATATCTCCTTTACAATTCTTGTCTTCTCCATGAGTTTGTTCATTATATTTAGTTCATATTAATAAGATCATACAATACTTGTCCTTTTGTGTCTTGCTCATGTAGTTAACAGCTAGAATATAGGTCACCAGAAGATGGAATGAGGATAGAGAATGGGTAGCTGATGCTTAATTTGTGCATAATTTGTAATAAGGTTGATTGTAAATGTTTGGAAATGGATAAACAGTGATGGATAAAGGTGATGGTAGCACATTATAGTGAATACAGTTAACAGCAGTCATATGTGGGTGTGATTGTGGTTGAAAGGAAAAGTCTAGGGGTATGTATCTCACCAGAAGGAAAACTGGAGGATGAAACATGGAACTATATAGTATTGTGAATCCTGTTGTAGATGATGAATGTGATCAATAATACAAATATAGAAATGTTTTTTCTTGAATATGAACGTATTTACATTAATATTACAAAATGTTAATAATAGGGTGGTATATGGGCAAAAATTCAACTGTAGTGAATAGTAATATATTAATATTTTCCATCAATTATAAAAATATGCTAAGTGAAAGAAATAAGAAATAAAGTACTGCATATTGTCTGACCCCCATTTATATAAAATGTAAGTTTAAATTTACAGAGATGGAATTAGATTAGTAGTATTGTATGGCAGGGGAAGGTTAGAGGAATTGAGAGGTGATGGCTAAGGAGTAGTGGGTTTTTTCCCCCTCTTTTTGGAGTAATGTAAATGCTGTAAAATTGATTGTGGTAATGAATGCACAACTCTGTGAACATACTAAATGAATGCCATTGAATGTACACTTTAGATGGATTGTATTGTATTAGTTTGCCAAAGGGGTGCTGATGCAAAGTACAAGAAATATGTTGGCTTTTATAAAGGGTATTTATTTGGGGTAAAAGCTTACAGTTCCAAGGCCATGAAAAGTCCAGCTTAATGCATCCATAAAAGGTGCTTACTCATCAAAGTCAGCTGTTGAAGTAAGATGGCAGGTGATCTCTGCCTGGTCTCTCCTTCCCCTCCAGGCTTTCTCTCTCAGGCTCAGTTGCAAGCTGGCATAGGGCTTGTCTCTCTTAGGGCTTCCTATATCAATCTCAGCTGTTCCACTGTCTTCCCAATTTCAGCTGTAAGCTATCAGGCAAATGGCTTAAGCTGTAAGCTATCAGGACAATGACTTATCTCTCCTGGGGCCTCAGCTATTTGAATCTTGTCACATGACAGGATAAAAAATGGCAGAGCTCTCTCTTCCAGTGTTTGCCTGAATGAAAGTCCATTTATATCAGATGCAGCAAGAGGGTGGGGATTCAACCTGAGTCATGCCTCACTGGCATAGTTCAATAAAAAAGTTCTACAGCAATCTTATCAAGTAATATAATCAAATTTATTTTGAATTTAATACAATCAAAGGGTATCACACCCAGAGGAACAGATTAGTTTACAAACATAATCTTTTTCTTTTTGGGATTCATAAAATTATTTCAAACTGCCATATATATGGTATGTGAATATATCTCAATAAAATTGTTTTAAAAAATTCTTCTCTGCCAATTTCAACATGTGGGTCATCTCTGGGTTCTCTTTGCTTGCCTATTCTCTTTGCCGGGGTCATATTTTCTTAATTCTTTTTATGTCTGCTATATTTGGATTGCATCACTGACGTTCTGTTATGTTCCTCTGGGATATACTATTATTAGTATTATTAACTATTATTTTAAGTTAGCTTGGATGAACTAAAACTCCTGTCATGGGAAGTAGTTAAAATCTCTGTTCAGTTCTTTTAGACTTGGATGACGTGCTTGGATAGATTAAATACACAGAATTTAGGGTTCCTACTGTGGTAGTTCATGGTTTTAATGGACCCCCAAAAATTCATGTCCTTAGAACTAATCTATTGCTGTGTGTGAAGCTATTGTGTGTGGGTCCTTTTGATTAGGTTACCTCAGTAAGGCATGACCCAGGGTTTCATGGCTCTACAAGCCAATAAGATTGAGTTTTTTACTTGAGTGTTAGCCACTCAGCTTGGAGCCTATTGGGATCTACTTTCAGTAAAAACTTTTTAAAAATTAGAAACTCACCCAGTGCCATTCTCTTTATTGAAGTATAGACTACCTTCAAATTTCCCCCTACTTTTGGTTGCTCTCCAGTGCTTTCAGCTAATTACTTCCTTTATTTTTCCCAGAGTTGATGGTTTTTATCTGTAAAAAGATTGCTCTCATAGAAGCCAATCCTCCAGTACCAGAAGTCCCAAGGTTTTATATGACTTTCAAATGCAATGTCTTCCATTAGTATTGCTCATGTTATTTAATATTACTCATATACTTGTAGGTGACAGCATAATATCACATCAAGCGAATGTGCCATAATCACTTAACTATTCCTTTTTACTTGGGTATCTAGATATTTCCAGTATTTTGGGCTGTTGTGAATTGCAATATGAATTTGATTGCATAGAGGCTTTTCCACATTTTAGATTGTTTTGTAGGTTAGATTACTGGAAGTAGAATTTCCAAGTTAAAGGGAAGCTAAATGTTTTATTGTTCTTGATAGTATTGGCAAGTGCTTTTGTTTTTCTTTTTAAATTATTATGGTAACAGCTAAGCAACATAACATCTCCCATTTTAACCACATTCAAGTATATAATTCATTGCTGTTAATTACATTCACAGCATTGTGCCACCATCACCACCATCCATTTCCAAAACTTTTCTATCACTCCAAATAGTAGCCAAATGCCAAGTGTCTTTTATAAGTCATACATAAACCTTAACAATTTTTTGGCACCTTGTGCCAGGTGTTAAAATTCTTCTTCTTATCTTCTTTTAGGGACCTCAGAGCCCTTACCAAAGGATATTTCACTGATTAAAGGGAGATTTATTGATATGACCCCAATCCTACCTTTCTGAGGAGAAAGATTATTTGTCTCCTGGTTTCCTAAATGAGTCCTTTTTTGGTAGTCTTAATAACACTTCTGCTTTGAGAAAAGTCAGTTCACTTGCCATGAAGTTTTCTTAGGAGTGAAAGAAACCACTTTCTGGGAAGTGGATGTGACTCAAATAATTGGGCTTCCGTCTACCATATGGGAGGAACCAGGTTCTATCCCTAAGGCCTCCTGGTAAAAGGTGTGCCTGTGCAGTAACCTAGGGCCCATGCAGAGACCTGCATGGTGAGCCAGTGCCTGAGCGGCAAGCCAAGTGCCCGTGCAGTGAGCTATGCAGCAAGATGATGATGCAATAAAAAGATGAAGGGGAGAGTCCAGGCGAGATGCAATGAAACCAGGAACTGAGGTAGCACAAGTGACAGGGAACCTCTCTCCACATTGGAGGTCCAGGATCAAATCCCAGTGAATCTTAGAGAAGAAAATAAGAAGAGAAGACAAAAAAAGAGAAATAGACACAGAAGATCACATAGCAAGTGGACACAGACAGCAAAAACAGCAGAGTAAGGGGTAGGGGACAGGGGGTAGGGGACAGGGGGAGGGGGGAGGAGAAAAAAAGAAACCACTTTCAATTTATATTTAAAACTGCCTTCTTGAGTTCTCTTTTTTTTAATTTCTAATTTTTTTATTTTTAAAGAAGGTTTAGATTACATAAATGTTACATAAAAAAATTGGGGATTCCCATATACCTCACCTCCCCCTCCCAAACTTTCCTCCATTAACAACATATTTCTTTAGTGTGGTATATTTGTTACAATTGATGAACACATATTCAGGGTTTGCTACTAACCATGGGCTATAGTTTACAGTATAGTTTATACTCTGCCCCACAAAATTTTATAGGTTATGACAATATGTATAATGACCTGTATCTGTCATTGCAATGTCTTGCAGGACAATTCCAATGTTCCAAAAATGCCCCCATGTTACACCTATTCTTCCCTCTCCCTCCCCCCAGAACCTCTGATGGCCACTGCCTTTATATCAATGATAAAAAGTTCTTCCATTGCTAGAATAATAATGTCTATAATAAAATAATGTCTTCTTTAGTCCATTATTCATTCCCTAATCTTGAGGATCTTGGTACAGAGATGCCCACTCAGTTTCTAATTGAGAGGGACTTAGATCCTATGCGGCAGATGGATGGAACTATCTTGCTTGCAGTTACAGACCATCTGTTCCTTGGGATAGGTATTGTCGTCATTATCTCCATGTCAGTTGTCCTGGGTGAGTTCACTGAGTTCTCTTTGAATTGTTTCATTGAGATGTGATTCCTCTGAAAGAAAAAGCTTACTTCACCCTCCCCATTTGGACCAGAAACCTAAGAGTCATTCTGAAGCCTTACATTTCTCCCATCCCCCATCTCAAATCAATCTACACTCACTGTCTATTCTGTTATGTACATAGCATATACTTTGAAGCTGTCATGTGTCTGCATCTCTGCTACTACCACCCTAGTCCAGACCACCATATTTCCCACCTGGATGGTGGACTCTGCTTATGCTTTCTTTTTTCTTTTTCTTTTGTCCATTCTTGACAAACAGTAAGAGAAATCTTGTTGCTCTCTTTTGTATTATCCATTAATAAAACCCATACTCATTACCATGGTCTGGTAAACCTGCATGAGCTGGCCTTTGCCTGTTTCACCTGCCTTACTCCTTGCTTGTTTGTTTGGGTCTCTTTTATTCCCTCCCCCATCCCTTCCTGGTCAGTTTCCTCTTCCTGAAATGCTCTTCCCATCCTCTTTTGCAGTGACTGGCTGGCTGCTTCTCATCACTTAAATCACAGAGAGACATTTTCTGATCAATTCTTATCAAGGAGCTATATATGTCTATACATAAAATCCGTCGTTAGATTTGAGCCCCAATGAAATCTGAACTAATATTTCTTAATATATTGTGTATATTTTATCATGCTAAATTCTGCATCAGTACTTTACATCCTATTAAGGAGAAGTTTTTACTGTTGTTTTTGTATTTGTTGTAAAGCAGATCACACCCTGTCAAAAACTCTGTGCTTTCAAGGTAGATTTGGCTGGTCCAATATCCTGCAGCAACAGTGACTAGAAGGAAGTGTTGTGGGAGAAAAGCATTTCTCTTTTTGAGAAGCAAATAGCAAAATTACATTAGTTGTCACATGAAAGAGAAAACAAAAACTCAAAAAAAATAGTCTTTTTGAATTAGCAAGGTTAGAAGGTAGCTTTATCAACAGTTTTTTTTGGGGGGAGGGGGTGTTTCTGTTTTAAAATTATTTTTTTTATGTATATAACCACAAATAGTTACTCAGTGCCCATGTTACTTGGCTCAGTGAGTTTATAATCAGGTAGAAAGGAAATGCAGGCCAACAACTTTAATAATGGTTAAAAAAAAAGTTATTGAGTCCTTATTATATATCAGGCATTTTTCAAAATGCCATTCATGTGATGATTCATTGAAATATCCAAATGTGTAGGAACATCATTATTCCCATTTTATAGATGAGAAACAGAGGCATAGAATTTAGTAATTTACTTCAACTCACACAAAGTGGCAGAGCTGAGATTTGAACCCAGATAGTTTAGGTAATAGTCTGTGCTATAAAGGAAAGTGTGATCTGCCAGAACAGAACAGGTTATGTGCTTTATGAGCAACAAGAAGGGTGTGGAAATAAATTCCTGCTGAGGAAAACTGACTTGTGAGTGGCTTAGCTGATTTGTCACCAGGGTTTTAAAAATGGGAAACAACCTCATTTCCTTTTCTTTAGACCAGAGCTGATAACCATGCAGGATGGTCGTGAGGAGTGAGATTAATGCCTAATGTGACTAGCAATGTAACTGGCACAAAATAAGTTATTATAAATAGCTGTTATGTTTAGTGTTACCTTTGATAGGTGGTGCTTTGTGAGATGGCCATTCTAGGTGGAGAGAGCAATGCAAGGCCTTGGCCCAGTTTACCTACAGCAATGGTGGAGAGAAGTGGGAGGTAAAGTTGAGAGAAATTTGCAGCTTTCCTTGCTGTATTAAGGGTTGGATTGAATCAACGCTTTGTCTTTGAACGGCAAGTTGGGGAAACTTGTGTTTCCCAAAATGGGATACTTAACATCCCTGAAGATAAAAGGCCTGATAATTGGACACCACAAAAATACCATGACACATGAATTTTTCTAGGAAAATTTTAGGGGAAGTTAAGTAATTTAAAATTATTTTAAAACAACACATATTTTTATATGAAAATACATTTTAATGTCTGTATGGTGCAGACTTTAGTTTTAAGGCAATCGTCTTGGAATTTTCCCATTTTAAGGTTTTAGGGTTGTACTCCTATTCCTTTATCTGTCTTCACTCTTCTTTGCCCTGGGAAAAAGGAGTGAACTGAATAAAAGCCAAGCTCTTCAAAACCCAGGCTCTTTACAGTACAGCTGAAAAAGCCTCCAGGCCAGGGAAGCCAATGGTTACACAAACCAGGTGGGAAAGTATGTCTAGTAATTTCAATAGAGGGCTTACACTTAGAAATGATGTTTTGAACACACTGGTTAGGCTATGTTTTTGTTTTTTAGCTACGGGGGAGTGAACCCAGAGCCTCCTACATGCCTAACAGGCGCTCAACCACTGAGCAACACCCGCTCCCGCGTGAACAGGTATTGGTGTCTCTGATTCTGAATATGTTTTAAATTGTGGACTTAATCATGCATAAGGACGGGGGTACAAAATAACACGAGTCAAGTGCAGTTACAGTTGGGAGACAGGCAAAAATAGCAAGTTAGCATTTACTGAGCACTTCCAGGACAGGCAGTTAAGTGCCGTAGCATATAAGGCTGACAACAACCCTGAGAAAGAGCTTAGTAGCCTCTTAAAGGAAAACAGCATCAACTGTCCGAAGTCACACAAGTAGCCTGTGCAGACACGCGTCTGACCCCACAACGTAAGGCTACCCTAAACCTAACCCCGAGATACCGCGAGACTTCACGAAAATACCTGAACTGGCCCAGAGTCGCCGAAAGCTCCAACCCAGGCTCCGCCCACTCCCTGACATGACGTCCCCTTCGCCGTAGGCGGACGTGCGTCGGTGTCGTCACCACGTCCACCGCTCCAGAAGCGTGCGTGGCGGCGGCGGCGGCACAGGTAATGGGGGAGCGGGGGGCGCGGAGGCGGCTTGTGCGCCGCGACCCTGCCCACGCGAGGTTGCGAATGCAGCCGACCAGGGGTCGCGGGGGCAGACCCGAGCAGGGTGCGGCGAGGCCCCCTGGGGCTCGAGGGAAAAGAGCCCAGCGTGCAGGGGCCGGCGTCCCGACTCGTCCCGGCTGGCGGCGCGCTGATTCACTGGACTTCCCCGGTGCACTTTCCCTTCCCCGCGGCAGAACTTCGGAGACTCTCAGCCTTCTGGGTCCAGCACCTAGGGTGGGGCGGAACACGCCCTTTCGGGGCAAGGGTGAAAGGGAACTGAGTCAGTTTTTCCTTCCCATGTGGTCTAGGTAAGGGGAACTCGCTCCCTCGTGGGAAACGCTGTTCTTTCAAACATGCTTTCTAAGGAAAGGAATGGTTCTTCTCTACTGGTTTCGGTTGGGGTCGCTTGAGATCTGCTGCTCCCTCACCGGAGGCCCACCTGATGATGGAGGAGGGAAGGCAGGACGTGGGTGGGAATTAGGAGGCGGCACGACAGGAAGAAAAGGTGAACGAGGAAAATGCAGACGGCAGAGCTGTCATGGGAAAATATTTGTTTTACAGATTCTAGGAAATCATTCAGTGGGTCCTAGAGTCGTTAATTTCAGGCCCGTGATATATACACGCGCCTAGGACACGTTCTGGACGAGGCCAAGTGTTCCTGCAAGTCTTCCAGTTATATTTTATGGAACCACTGTTACTTGGCAGCTCTGTAGGCCTCACGCTTTAACTGGAACCCAAGTCTCAGGAGAGTATTATAACAGTAAAATGTGGTATGCAAGAATAATAGTACTAAGTGTTCTAGGTGTACAAAACCGGATAGCTGCAAGCACAGATTCTAGTCATAACTATCCCACAGATTGCTGCCTCTTTCAGTTTTTCATTTAAACAGGACATGAATTTCTCTTAGTTGATAAATAAAACTGAAATGTGCCCCTTTGTTTTTCTTTCCTTGTTTCATTGCTGTACATGCATGTTTGCCTTACAGATGTATGGTTGGTGACTTTCCAGATGTTGAGGTACCTGTCTACTTGGCATAGGCCGTTACTTAATTGTAGTTGGAGTAGACTGTGCCTTCTGAAGCAGTGTCTATTTACAATGAAGTTGGAGTCACCAGAATTCCAATCACTCTTCACAGAAGGATTGAAGAGTTTGACAGGTGAGAGATTAGAATGCCTTTGGAATCCTGTGTAAATGGAGAAGCAGTGGATCAACTTTTTTAGCTACCATTCAGATTTTCTTTTCTTCCCTTTTTGTTTTTTTAAAGCAAATGAAAGAAAAGGTTCCTATGGGTTATCCAAAATAATAACTGAGTCACTAGAAGGGGCTAAAAGGCTCAGAATTTCTGTATACCGCAGAAGTACTTACATTATATTGTCCTCCTAACTTAATGTATTAATAGGTATGTTTTTTTCTTGTTTTATGGCTGAGGAAACAGGCTTAGGAATGTGAAGTGCTTTCCTGTGCTTTTATAATAACTGGAGAGCTGAGTTTTGAACTTCTGCAGTCTGATACCAAAGCCCAGATCGTGACCACTAAGCCTGGGAGAAGTGCTTTATGAGAGAAGTGAAGGCAGAGGGAAAGAGGCGTTACCTGTGCACGTGCAAAATTTACCTAAAAGGAATACAGGAAATTACTTTGGCCAACTGCTTGACTGCAACGGCTTCATTTTGCTCTTGCTACAATTCTGTCTGTATTTTCCTTTAATGTTAGCTCCTGCTGTTGCTGAAGCAGCCACACTACTGCATTTCAAAGCCGGTGGGTGTTTTATTGGCACTTTCATAAATATATTAAGCTGTATGTATGTAGAGACGATGTGAGCCACATATATAATTTAAATTTTTCTAGTAACCACATTAAAAAGCTAAAAAGAAATAGGTTAATTTTATACTCATTTTATATACCAATATGTCTAAAACATTATTACAAAATGAAATTTACATAAAAAATATTAATATTTTCCATTCTTATTTGCTAGTAGACTTTGAAATCAGTATGTACTTGACACAGTCTGTTTCACTTCCGACTGGCACATTTCAAGTGCTCAGTAACCACATGTGGCTAGTGGCTACAGTTTGAATAGTGCCAGTCTATAGTTAGAGAATCTGACCTTGTTCTTTATTTACTTTCCCTTCTCAGTCCCCATCCTTCCCACCCTCAATAGCAAAAGGCCCCTTGGAGAAGAGGTGCCAAGTGACTGAATGTCAGTAATTCATCTTTGATGGTTTATTTCAGGGCATCCTGCATTTTCTTTGAAACAGGGCTCTGGATATTGATTACTATAGGTTCTTGAACATCTGTTATTTTAATATTTATTTTTGACTTCAAGAGTTGAATTTTTCACTCTGAGCGGTGAAGTCCTAAGAAGTAAGAACCTAAAGAATAGTTTTAAGATAAAGGTAGTGACTGCCTGCCTCCAAGTTTCTGTCCTAAAGAGACTGGCAAATGAGAGCAGAGACATATTCTAAAATTGACTTTTTCTAGGCTACAGTAGAAGTGGCAAGAATGGACTCTCTTAGTACTTTACTCAATAAGAAAATAAAATAATTGCTTTTATTTGATCTCTGCTGCTTTCTGAGGATTTGGGTGTCCTTGTAAAATGTAATGTTCTATATAAAAACAAAACTCAAAACCACAGAAAACCTTTATGATGGCAATTGCATTGTAATAGTGTGCACTTTAATTCCTGCTATAGCAATTCTCAAATCTTAATATAAGCTGCTGCTTTGCCACATGTCAAATTAGTCTTCAATATGTGAGAATTTGGGAGACTAGCATAGTGAATTATGGATGTACAGGATTTTATAATTTGTCAGGTTATTTTGTATGCTTTATTCTTTTAGCTTCAGTACAACCACATAATGCTAATGACATATAAGATTGTTTTCCCATTCTATAAATGAGACTGAAATACCATGAATTTAAGTGCTTTTTTGCCTGGGTTACATGGTTTGTGGATGAGCCAGAACTCCTTTGGCTGTTTGGCTGTGGTCCATACTCACTGAATGATAGGGCTTGGGGATTAGTTTTCAGCTGCTTAAATATGTGACCTCCGAAGGTCATATTAACATTTGTGGCAATATGAACAACAGATCACTCTTTTTGAAGTTTGGGAGCTCTGGGAACTCTGAAGAGCAGATGTCTTATTTTCTGGCTGGATTGGTCACGCCGTGTAAATTCTTCCTCCTGCTTGTACGTCCCACTCATTTCCCAAACCTCCAATACCCAAAATTCAAAATTAAAGGGAAGAAATTACTGAAATTTGATTGAAAATTAAAATTAAATTAAACAGGAGACTGTTATGAAAATTTTGCCATGGTCTTTTGGATTCCTACTGAGGGTAATTAATAATGATAGACTCAGAAGCAACAGTTGGAACAAATTATGCCAATTCTGGAATGATGAGATTCTGCATATATTGAGTGTTAGGCTGAAATTTATAGTTAAATTTAATTGTATTAGGTGTTGTTTTCACTGTGAATGTATGCAGCTTGCACAGTTCATTGGAATATCAAGTATGTGCCTATTTCTGAAAGGTTGAGGTTGTCAGTAATTGAGGAATAAGTCTTTAAGGTTGATAGCTCCCACTTTTTAAGTCAATATAGAATCCTGACTTTCTTATAGCTTAATGACTACTTTTACTCACAGACACATAGATATGCCATTATATGCCTTTCTCATTTGTATTCAAGTGACACTTTTTATATCCTGAATTGTGCTTTTTTGTGGAAATGGTTTAATAGCATAGGGCTAATCAAACTAAGGAATAGATTACTGTGAGGTCTGAATCTTTTCTTCTGTAATGCAATTAATTTACTGGGTGACTTTGAACTTAAAATTTTATTTTGGTGAAACCAGCATGAGAATCTTAAAACAGTGGTTATCTATGGAAATTCAGACTTGCCCTTCATCCTGTTTAAATGAAAGTAAAACGTCAATTTTTTGCCTTCCAAAATAGTATTTTTATACTGTTACAATTTGAAGGAAGCAAACTTTTAAAGAATAATGTATTTTCAGATGAACCCCCCCCCTTTTTTTTAAATTTATAAGGTAGGATATAGTTCAGTTTCATGTGAGCCAAATTGGTAAAAAGATGAGTAAAATAGGTCTTCAAAGACATGAACAGATAATTTTAATATAATTAATAAGCATAAAGACAGAGAGTATACCAAGCTTCTCTGGAAGCTTAGAAAAATCTTATTTAACCCCACTTTCAGGAAGAATTTCCTAAACTGAATCACAAAAGATGAGTAAGAGTGAGATAGATCAGTGTTTTTTTGAACTGGGAGTGACCCATTAAGTGGGCCATATAGTCAATTTAGTGATCATGACCAGTATTTAAAAAAAGGGAAGGGAGTGGGTAGAGGAAGGAGGAGGGGAGAGAATAGAATAGAGTATATTAGATTGCATGGTATGTAGTAAGGGTAAGTATTCCATGAAACTTTTCTTCCTCCATTTACACACACAGGTGTGCGTGTTATTGCTGAGTGAAATATCTTTGTGTGGGTTATGTGCCAAGAAATTTGGCAGCCAGCCACTGAGCTAGATGAAGAAGCTAGGAAGGTATTTAGGTGAAGTGACCTGCGTGAGCAGAGATGTTGAGGGAAACTCCAGGGAGGTTTTGTTGCATTTAAAGTATGATGCAAGGAATAGTGAGAGACAAGATGAGAATAGAACACCAGAGGCCCTTGTATATTGTGCTAAGAATTTGGATTTTATCCTGTGAGTAATTATGAGGCTAGCAGTGGCATAACATGATTAACTAAGTGTTTTAGGTCCCTCTGTCTTGACTGTGGCTGCATTTAAGGGGAGGGAAGTGTGATGTTGAGGGCAAGAAGGTAAATGAGGACACTCTTGTGAGACTTACACTAGTACGGCAGAAGATTATTAGGGCCTGGACTAGGGAGAAGTGGAGACAGATTCCAGAAATATTTTGTCAGTCCTTAACCTTTTGGGTCTTGGACCTCTAAATCTCATAAAAGGTATGCATTAACACACATGGATTTTACATTATGTTTGAAGGGATCATGGACTCCCATATTACGGAACCCTTAATAAGGATCTACAGTCAGTGGACTTGATTGTATATTTGGAATAAAGGAGAATAAACTTACCCTTGGGAAGCAGTATACTTGTGGGAGAGCCAGCTTTTAGTTAAGATGAGAAGATAGAGGGAAGTGTATTTGGTATAGAAACCGAGGTTATTTTTTAATAAATTATTTTAGGAATGGTATGGGTGGTGCTGAACGGTTTGGAAAGAATAGGTGGAAGAGGAAGGTAGTGATGAGAAAGAACAGAAAAACAGTTGATTGGAGTAGGGAAGGAGGATTTATATTTTGCACATGTAATGAGTTTAGCTGAAGGCTAGCATCAGTTGCCCTCCAGCCAAAAACCACCAGGAACACACCAGTGGTCAGACAGGTTGGGTGGTTAACTCCTTGCTGTGAGGGAGAATGCTGACTGTGGAGAACCTTGAGGCATCTCTGTTAGAGGATTTTATTTTAGAAAGGGCTACAGCAATTTGGGCTTGTATATGGTAGTTTGGGGGAGTGCTAAGGAAGCCTGGGCTTTGCTGTGGATGATGCTGTCCTCAAGCAAGGATAATTTTATGTTTGGGTATCATAATGGATCTCATCTAGAAGAAGGAAAGACCATACTAAGGCTGAAGTTGTAATTCTTAAAGCAGCACTCATTTGTATTAGCAAGGATAGGGGGATGTTTGGTAATTTTGTGATAGCTCAGACAATATTCATATTTACAGCATTACAGCTTGGTCTTGTTTTTGTTGGCCCATCATGGTTACAGAGCAGCCATGCCTGATGTTGGTGTTCTGTGAATTTTTTAATGTTTAACAGGAGAGCACTAAGTCTAGTCGGTAGTACCAGGCCAGCTCCTGGATGTTTTTCTCACTAGGGTCCATATGGTGTCCATTTGTCAAATAGGCATAGTTACAATGCGTTCTGTCTTATCCTGCCCTGAAAGTGGTCAGTAATGGGTCTCTGAGAAGCGATATGAGTTGGTTTTAAACATCACAGGCTTATTTCTTGAAGGGTTCTCTTACCCATGACGTTTATCCTAAGTAGTGTAATAGACTTGTGTTGTCTATATCTTGGTAGTTTCAGATTGCATGAATATATTGCCTCTATGTCTGTACAAGAGAAATACTTATGGGAACACCTCACCATTTCTAAAGCATGCATGTAAATGTGGAAAATAAAAGAATTGTTTACTCTCTTTGGTAATAGTTCAAATTTATATTGATGACCTTGAAGCACTGGCATTCTAAATTATTTTTGGAATCAACAGAAAAGTTCTGCAAGTTCCCTGCTTCCCCACAGTTCTTAGAGGCAGTTGACTACAAGCAAGTCATTTTACTTCTTTGGGCCACCTCATTTTTCATATGAAAGGTCTCAGCTATATGGTCTCTAATGTCCCCAGTAGATTGAAAAACCTTGTATTTCACATTCTTAGAAGAAGGTCAATGAAATAAAAATCTCTTTTCTTTCATTCCAGAATTATTTGTCAAAGAAAATCATCAGTTAAGAATAGCAGGAGGAGCTGTGAGGGATTTATTAAATGGAGTAAAGCCTCAAGATGTGGATTTTGCTACCACTGCTACCCCTACTGAAATGAAGGATATGTTTCAGTCTGCTGGTATTCGTATGATAAATAATAAAGGAGAAAAGCATGGAACAATCACTGCCAGGGTAAATGATAATTTTGATGCATTAATTTATTGTATTGTCGTTTTTGTTAACTTTTTTAAAATTTAATTTTTTTCTAGCTAAAAAAAATCAAATAAGTCTAAAAAATGTCAGTTTTCCTATCTTAGTTTGCCAGACCTTTTGTGACAATTCTCATACAGTGGGTTGCCTTATACAATAAGCATTTATTAGCTCAGTTTGGGGGCTAGAGTCCAAAATCAAGATGTCAGTGAGGCCATGTGATTTTTCCTCAAGTCAGTAACGTTCTGACAGTGGCAGTTCTCCTTACATGGCGATGTCCTTAGTCTCGTCCATGACTTTGACTTCTGGCTTGAAAAGGTCTTGTGGCCCCTTCTGGTTTCTACTGACTTCCTCTGAATTCTCCTTAAAAAGACCTCCAATAGTCATATGGTTGGCCCTCATTCAGTTTGCCCACAAATGAGATGTTGGAAGGTCCAGTCACACAGGAGTCCACACCATGACTCACCTTAACATATTCAAAGATACTGTTTACAAATGGGCTCATAGCCTTAGGGACATGGAGTAGGGCTTGGACATATCTTTTGTGGGATACATGATTCAATCCCCAACATCTCACAAACCTTAATTCCTTCTCTTTTGTTTCAACCACTTTGAACTAATTCTTAGGGTAGTACCTGTTAAATCCATGTTTCTTAAGAAGGGTTTTGTATGCTGCAGGGTTTTTTTTGTTTTTTGTTTTCATTTTAATTTCCCAGTCTTAAGGTGTTATTTATTGACTTCCTATTACAGAAGATGATTTAGCTTTATTTCACCCCTTCTAAACAACAAATAAATATAATTCTCCTGCCTCCATCTTCCCAGTAGATTTATATCATAATTTTTGGTTAAATCAATATTTAGGATTTACAGTTATGACTTTGCATTACTTACAGCCGGATTGTACAGTGTATTATGATTACTTTTCTTGCATGTTTTTTTTTTTCTCTGCAGTTAGTAGTATTTTTCTTTTACAAAGCTTTCCATGTATCCCTGATTGATTCCTATACTCTGCAGAAATGCAAACCTCTCAGTAGATTTAAACACAACAAGTTTTAATTCCTTCTTTTTGAGACATCTTACCTGGTGCTCTCTTTCTTCCTACTCCAGTCTGGATTGATTCTGTTTAGGTCTGCCTCACGACCTCATCTTGGGCTTTTCCTTCACTAGAATCCTGGGAATTTCTCTGGGCACTCTTTGTTAGAACTCCTGTATCCAAGACACCATCTGGTATTATGCTCTCACTTTACTAGTCAAAAAAACTATATGGAGTATATGGGATGTACATTTTAAAAAATCTGCAGGTCTGGAAATATTTTTATTTTTAGTTTAACATTGGTTTGATGTTTTGTTGGCTATGGAATTCTAGGTTAGGAATCATTTTCTCTCATAAATGAATTTATAGGCTTTCTTGTTTAGCTTCCAGTATTGCTACTGAGAAGTCTGACCCATTCAGATTTCTCCTTTGAGACTGGATTTTTTTCCTTTTGCAAGCCTTTATGATCTTATCTCTGGTTTTTTAAATTGAAAGATGATTTTCCTAGACTTTGACTTATTTTATCATTCACTGTGCTGTGCACTTAGTGGACCTTCTTGTATTTCCTTCATAATTTCATCCCCCTTGGTTAAATATTTTCTTTGGAAATTCTTATTTGGATGTTGAACCACTGATCTTCTGGTTTTATCTTTTGTCTATTTCTATCCTACCTTACTTTCCACTAGAGTACTTTATCTTCCAACCTTTCTATTTGTAATTTTTGCAGTCTTTTAAATTTTCAAGAGGTATTTCTTCTTAGACTATTTCTTTTAAAAGCTTCCTACTCCTGCTCTTATTTTAGATGTGATATCTTCACTTACTTCCCTTAGGATTATTTTGACAATGCCTGTTTTTCCTCAGAGCATTTAATTACATGTTGGCCTTCCTCAAATGTAGGTGTTGTCTCTTTATATTTGTGTGATGGCCTAAAGTTTAGCAGAATGATTTGAAAGTTTTTCATAGCTTTGTATGGAAAGTCTTAGCCAATTAGTTGTGGGACTCCTAATGTCATTATTAGTCTTTTCATTGGGAGAAATCAGAGAGGAATCTTCTGGTGTTAAGGGAATAAGCCTGGCTGTTACAATTTTGAAAGCCAAGTAGAGGAAAGGGCAGTGGTCATGCTTATTTTTTTCACTTAAACTTAATGTTCACTCTGGTGCTTCACTTGCATGATCATCTGTGCCTTGTGCCCCAAGTCCTGATTATTTTTGGCTCAACCTTTATGGAAAGTAAATCTCTGGTTTTCTGCCTGGGAAAGGAAGGCATTTGGGGGTTCTAATTGATGCTTCTGATTTTAAAGTCTTCCTGCTTCAAAACCCTTTTCTTACCTCTTTTCTTGCCTTCAGAGATACTTGACGCCTCAAATTCCCGAGTTTAATTCTATAGCAAGAGCTAGCTTGTGTCTAGAGGAGAAAATGCATGACATTTGGAGGAATCCTGGAACAGACTTATACTCAATATTGCTATTCACTTTCTAATGAAGAGATTCCGCACTCCCAGGCTGGCATCCACAGCACTTTGCTATCTACGCCTGAATGTTCATAAGCTGTTTGTCAGGGCCACTTTCTCTTTATTTTCCTCTTTCTCTCCACTGTGTCTTTGTTCATCTTTTCTTTTCACTTGAATGTTCTTCCCACATCTGCATGTACAAATCTTACTAGTCAAAGCTCAGCTCAGATTGTCACTGTTGTGGAGCTACTCAGCTTTTCCCAGCTGGAAGTGATCTTAACTCTTCCCAAGGTATATTTAGCACTTTATTTTAGCTCACCGATGAAAGTTGCAGGATCTATTAACCATGTTAACCATTTTTATTCCTTTATCAATCCTTTGCTTAAGATACCTATTCTAAAAATTGATATTCAACTCTGCAAACTGGAGGGTGCTATTAAAAGTTTTATCAGGAAGAGCAGATGTAGTTTAAGCAGTTGAGCACCTGCCTCCCACATGGGAAGTCCTGGGTTTGGTTCCTGGTGCCTCTTAAAGAAAAGACTAAACAGGCAATGAACAGATAACAAGCACCAAAAAAAAAGTTATTTCAACTAAGGGTAGCTTGATAGTGAAGAACCAGAATCTAGTGTTTTAAGGGCTCCTCCCTTCTGCCACATCATGACTCAGATTGTCAGTTTTATAAACCTAGCCTATGATAAACTCATCTTTATTATCAGGATGGGTTTTGGTTTTTTTTTTTTAAAAAACAAATCAATTTTGTTGATACATATTAATAAAGCATACAGTTCATCCAAAAGGAGATGGGTATTTTTTTAAAACAGTAGTATTCTTTGGATCTATCTTTGAATATTGTCAGTGGTTTTCTATCTCAAAGTATTTATATACTAGTTTACTTAGGTAATTGTCAGGGCTTACAGTACTGTGCCTTAATGAACATAAACTTATTTTTTTGATCCATCCAGTGATCTGAAAAACTAATTTTTAAAAAACATGTATTTTTTTGCAGCTTCATGAAGAAAATTTTGAAATTACTACACTCCGGATTGATGTCACCACTGATGGAAGACATGCTGAGGTAGAATTCACAACTGACTGGCAGAAAGATGCTGAGCGCAGAGATCTCACTATAAATTCTATGTTTTTAGGTAATATGTAGAGATAAAATAGCATTTTAGTTCCACCTACCAGGGTGCCTTCTTTTCCAGTGAAACCTGCATTCTGGAAATGTTCTGTCTTGAGAGGTTGAATTATAATTTCTCTTAAGATACAGTGTAGTATATTGCTTTAAAGAACTGACTCTGGAGCCAAAATATCTGGGTTCAAATTCTGACCCCCATCACTGACTAGCTGTAAAATCAGGATGGTAGTGTTCCCTTCCTTTGTGGGTTGTTGTGAGATTTGAGGGAGTTAATAATTGTAAATGCTTAGAACCATGCCTGGCACTTGCACACATTCAGTCAGTGTTATCTTACTAATTTCACTTAAACAGCATTAACATTTCAAGTAAGAAAAATGCGTGCTTGCACACACACACATCCATCCCCCCATCCCTCTCTTTCCTCTGCACTATCTTGACTGCACATGTGGCACACATCTCCTGTTCTTGCCTCACTTTTTCGGTGCCCACATCACGCATGGACATTGGTGAATGACTTCAGCACCTTTCTTCTGCTGAACCTAGATGAATCTCAGATTCTTTTTTATCATTGTGCTTTAGCAAACATCAAAAATCAGTCAGAATTGGCTTGCAAAATGAAAGCTTTTTTGTTATTTCAGCTTAACTTTTTTATTGATGAAAGTGTTGAATCATACTGGGAATTGATATGAAGTATGTTAGTGTTTTGGTGCATAGATAATGCCTGATTTTTTGTTCTATAAACTTTAGATAAGCCGTATATGTTTAAAACTTTGGATTAGAGAAGAGAGGATTGAAACATCTGTTTATCACCTAGTTTGTCACAACAGTAGTGGTGAGAGGATGGAGTATAAGGTTTGCCTCATGAGATAGGGAATGAGATAGGCCAAGGTGGGATCTCACGCTAATTATATTAATAGCTAATACCATTTGTACAGTGTAAGGTTCTAGGCACATCATTGGGCACCTGATATATTATCTCAGTTAACCCTCAGAAAAACTTCATAAAGTTGGGTATGAAACCCATTTGACAGACCAGGAAAGTGAAACTCAGAAAGGTTAAGAAAATAAGCTTTTATTACAGAGGACCATTATTTGAGCCCCTAAATCCAAAGCCTAGATAAATGATTAGAAGGAGTCTAGTTAGTGGCTTATATCAATCATACTTAAGAGTAAATTGCTCCAACTAGTGCAGTGTTTTGAATATTGTGACTGGCTTCTCATAAGCATACTTAACTAAAAGAAAGAAACTAATATATTTATTCAAGGTACTATTTTACAAAAATTGAGGCTGTTCTTACTGGGACTCCTGTTTTCTAACATTTCCTGAAGACTTATAATGTGCCAGGCACTGTTCTATGCACATTATATACATTTAATCTTCCCACAGCCCTGTGAAGTAGATGCCGTTTAACCCGTGGTAACTTGGTCAAGTTATATAGCTCATAAACTACACAATTAGGATTCCAACTGAAGCAGCCTGGTTCTAGATGTCATGTTCTTAACCACTCCATTATTCTGAGCAACTCATTTTCTTATCTGTGTTCACTATATTTTAAAAGAATGATACTCAGAGCAAGACAAAGTACACATAGATGAGATTCTCACAGATTCTTTTTTATAGCCCACTTTATCTTGTCCAGGCTCTTCTCAGGCCTTACTGACCTAGGCATTCCTAGAATGTGCTGGCATTTATAATAAACTTGCTTTCCAAATCATTATTTTCACTTTTATCATATTCCTATCAATTTTTTCCTCCAGATTTTGATGTACTGAAAAATACTTTAGTACTTCCAGATCACCAGGGAGAATTGTGTCTTCATTAAGAGAAATAACAGGAAGACACAGACATACCAAATCTTTATTTGCTACCTTGTAATAATATTTTTATTCTGTTTTACTCATTTCTTTTTCTCTTCACTTTCTGTTTTGTATTTTTGGTACTTAGCCCTTTAAATTTCTCATACAAATCAAAATAGTCTCTTTTAATAATTACTATATGTACAAAACCAAAACAGCCTGAGAGTTATTTCTTAAGTCTGGCCTTACAAGTATTGTTGAACTTGGGATAATGAGAGAGCAAGTTCAAAGAGAACTAAATTGACAAGTGGTTATTTTTCTTAAGTAGTAGCAGTATCTCCTAGCTGGATGCCATCAACATCGTTTTTAAGCACTTCATGGAGGTTGCCTGAATGGCCTTACCATCTCCTTTGGGCCTTCTGCTGAGAAGCTGGTTACATCTGTGGATGTACTCGATCAATTCAGAGTTATGGCTGATGGATCTTGCACTCACGTGAGGACAGGCCATGCCTATAAAAAGCATGCAGCTCACTGACTTCATCCTGAAATTCACAGTGCCCACCAGAAGTATGTTCAAGGAGCCTAGCAGAAGGCAGATAACAGTACAAAATGGGCAGCCACAAGATAGGCCAAGAAGATTGAAGCCAGAGAAGGGAAAGCCAAGATGACAAATTTTGATCATTTTAAAGTCATGAAGGCTAAGAAAATGAGGAACAGAATAATTAAGCATGAAATTCAGAAGCTCCAAAAGGCACATGTCCTGTAAGCTTCCAAAAACACGTGCTGCTAAGGGGACTGCTGCAGCTGCTGCAAAGGTTCCAGCAAAAAAAGATGCTCACTGTAGGCAGGAAGGCTTCAGCCCAGAAAGTTCTGCACAAAAAGCCGCAAGCCAGAAGGCAGGGGCTCCAGAAGCTCAGAAGGGTCAGAAAGCATTGTAGGACATTCATTACATTTGGTGAATACATTTTGGAGCACTGCTGCACCACATGGATAATGGTTTACATTGTAGTTTACACTCTCCCCCAGTCCACCTCTGATAGCATTTATAATCATGCCTTTGAAGCCTCTAATGTTTCTGTGTGTTGTGTTTTCTTGGGTCTTTGTCTTCATTCCAGGCTTATAAAATATCTTTCTATGGTTTCTATTGTTAAACCTATTTTTTAATTTTTTCTTTCAGATTGTTTTGTCCATTCTTTCCAAACAGTCTTGAAAATCAGCTTGTCTGGTACCTTTGTCCTTGCAAGCCCCATGAATCTTTTGGTACCCATTATATTCCAAAAGTAACGTAAGGGGTCCTATTTTATGTTTTTAGTGTTGTTTCTTCCCATTCAGAACGATTGTATACCTTTTATTTGATAATAGTATCCTATTTTGTCCCTCAGTTAATTTTCAATTTTTTTTTTTTTTGGAAGGTACTGGGGATTGAACCTGGGACCTTGTATATGTGGAGCAGGCACTCCACATATACTACCCCCGTTCCACATTTTAATATTTTCTTTATAAAGATCTTGCATATTTATTGTTTAGTTTATTCTTGAGTATATTATCTTTTTGGTTCCCATTGTAAATGCAGCCTTTTATTGCATTATACCTTTCATTTGATAGTTGATATTTATGAATTGTATTTTATTTCTTTACTGTAATAGTTTTCAACTGATTTTCTTGGATTTTTCCAATCTATATTTGTTAATAGTGGTTTTTCTCTACCTCTATTTTAATAATAGGTTTTGATGGTACCTTATTTGACTACTTTAATGGTTATGAAGATTTAAAAAACAAGAAAGTTAGATTTGTTGGACATGCTAAACAGAGAATTCAAGAGGATTATCTTCGAATTTTAAGGTATTTCAGGTAAGAATTTTTAGAAATTTTTTTTTATAAAGCTTTTCATAATGTCATCACCTGGGCACAGCTCTGGTAGTGTGAAGCGCATAGCAGGTCTGTGTACAAATTGGTGACTTCCTGTCTGTCTCCAGTGGAGATTTAGAAATCTAGGACTTGTGAGTGAAGTATTATTTAGATACTTCATATTGTATTTGGTGCTGGGAACAGAGAGTAGTGAATAAAAATCTAACCTTTCACTGGGCTTAGTCTTAGCTAATATCAGAAAATCTGTATATCACAAAAATGAAGGCAAATACCTGTGAAAAATGATGAGTGAAAAATCAGTATAATAATGCATGTCTGCAATAAAACCTGAGTAATATTTGAAACTCTTCATAGAAAGTATTAATATGCATAGGTAGGCAAGTTTTGAGGGATTGAGACTGCTCCATGAGATTCAAGGCCTGTTTTGGTGTCTTTACAAGAATGCTGTTTAAATCATGCACTATATATGACAATCCAGGATTGCATTTGCTAGCCATTCTAAGCAGCTCAGAGTTTCAGAAGTGAAATTGAGAGTTAAGGGCATTGGATGTTGAGGTTGAGAAATTTCAGTTATATTTCATGTTTTAAATGCCTTGACGCTTGGATTGACAAAGGCTGACACAAAGAAATTGGGGCAAAATTTTTCTGATGTTGGAATGATTTTTTCCAACAGTGTCCCTCCCTGTATGGGAACGTACATTTTCGTTTTATTTTCATGTTTAACTGAAATACATAAATACATATGAATGTAGGTTTTCATTTTATAGATAAGTTTTTAAAACAAATAGCCATAATTTTTTTTTTTGAGGTACTGGGGCTGGGGATTGAACCTGGGACCTTGTATGTGGGAAGCATACAGAGAGCCACATCAGCTCCCTTGAGCTGGTTTGTTTGCTTGCTTGTTTGTTTTTAGGAGGCACTGCGAACTGAACTTGGGACCTCCCATATGTGAAGCAGACACTTAACCACTTGCGCTACATCCGCTCCCCAGTCATAATTACTTTTGCATAATTTGTGCCATTAATATCTATGGCATGTTAGCATGTTTAGTTCTAGATGATTAATATGAACATGGGTTTTTTGGGGTTGGGCATTTAAAATTTTATTTGGTGGACAGTAGTGTGTCTGTTACAGATGAGTTTTTGTAGCATCTTTTTGAGACTATATAGGGTTTTACATGGTATTAAATGCATTGGGATTAGATGATTCAAGGATAATTTGTGGGATGTTTCATAATTTTTTTTTTTTAACACTTTAAATAAAATTATGAAGTCATGGAAATCTGTCCAGCATTCTTGACCTAGCTTCCTTGCCTGTCCAGCTTGATTGATTTTTGCCCACTGTGAGAAGGAAAACAAGATGGTTATTTATTCTAAAAATTATGCATGTTTTAATAGGGATGAACTCAAAATGGGTATTAGGAGACCTTGGATTTGTAGTTCTTACTAACCTTAAGTAGGTTACTTTGTTTTTTTGATCTTGATTTTCTGTAGAGGTGGGAAGTGACCAGATGATTGCTTAGGTCCCAGCTCTACCTCATTTCACTTGGGGGTATGGAATAGTACCAGTAAGAGTGAAAATACTACTTGAGAATTTTATATTACAGGTTTTATGGGAGAATTGTAGAAAAACCTGGTGACCATGATCCTGAGACTTTAGAAGCAATTGCTGAAAATGCAAAAGGATTGGCTGGAATATCAGGAGAGAGGATTTGGGTGGAACTGAGAAAAATTCTTGTTGGTAACCATGTAAATCACTTGATTCATCTTATGTATGATCTTGATGTGGCTCCTTACATAGGTGAGAGCAAGTAATGTATTTATTTTTGGCAGTGGAATATCTGGTTTAAAATTTGTAAGGAAAAATGTTTGAATAATTCAGTTTAAAGGAAAAATGGAATATTGTAAAATAGAATCAGGAGTTAGGATAGTTTCGTCATAAAAAAGCCAGTGCCTGAAGTGATACAGAAAGGGGTCTGGAGTCAGATATATCTGGGTTTAAGTGTGGGGACACTGCCACTTACCAGCTTTGTGACCTGAGTTAGTTTCCTAACCTTGAGTTTCTGAATCTAAAAAGGAGAGTTGAAAATAATAGCATCTACCTAATAGGAGGGCTGAGAGGATTCAAAGAGTTTAAATAAAGCATTAATAGGGTGACATATATAGAAATCATTCAATGAATGTATTCAGAAAGAGAACAGTGGTGATTATATACATGGTTTTTCACATCTCAGGAAATTTGGGTGTATTTCAAATAAATACATAAAATTATTCAGTTGGGGTGGCAATTTTACAGTGAAAAGACAGGAGTTTATAACTGGTAAAAGCATTACCTTGTGAATCTGATCACACCATCGTTGCTAGGTTGTGAATGGAAAGAACATTTTAGGTACTTCTGAGTTTTGGAGCTTGACAAGAGAGAGAGTAGTAACAATTAACCAGTGGTTTCATCTGAAACATGGAGCATCAGGTTAGACCAATTTTGAGTTTTGACAGAGGTTTAGGGAATTATTTTTAATTAAATTTATCTGCTGTATAAACGGGTGAAGTATGCTTTTTTCCCTTTAGGTCTACCTGCTAATGCAAATTTGGAAGAATTTGACAAAGTCTGTAAATATGCTGAAGGCTTTTCACCAAAGCCAATGACAGTCTTGGCCTCATTATTCAAAGTACAGGATGATGTCATAAAATTGGATTTGAGGTTGAAGATTTCAAGAGAAGAGAAAAACCTTGGCTTATTTATAGTTAAAAATAGGAAGGATTTAATTAAAGCAACAGATAGTTCAGAACCATTAAAACCCTATAAGGACTTCATTATAGATGTAAGTATATTAGACTTGACTCACCATTTGTCTTAACTATGACAAATAGCTATCAGGATACAAAGCAACTTCACTAACTGTAGAACTAATTTTATTAAACTAAGATCTACAGTGTATTGATTTTGTTTTAAATGAAATTTTCATTCCCAGTATTTGTTATTTAAATTTTAAAGCAAGATTTTAGCAAATGTTCTAATGATGTGGTAGAAACTCATTGTCTGATTTTGGCACTAAGTCTAGGGAACCTGATGCGATTACTCGCGTATGTGAGCTACTGAAGTACCAAGGAGAGCATTGTCTTCTAAAGGAAATGCAGCAGTGGTCCATTCCTCCATTTCCTGTAAGTGGCCATGACATCAGAAAAGTGGGCATTTCTTCAGGAAAGGAAATCGGAGCTCTACTGCAACAGTTGCGAGAACAGTGGAAAAAAAGTGGTTACCAAATGGAAAAAGATGAACTTTTGAGTTATGTAAAGAAGAACTAAAACTGATGAGAACTGGCTACTGAAAAAGTAGAAAATTTTTGGTAAGACTAGATTTTTCATTCTCCTCTTTACTGAGATGTAAACATATTTCAGGCATTAAACTGAAGTCTACCTCCTCCTAACTTGATTTCTATTGCTAGTTGACTTTTTTTTTGCACGTAAAAAGTGTTTGCAGTCAAAACAACTCAATTATTACATAAAGGATTTGCCTACTATATGACTCAGTTCTTGAATTCCAAAGTAAACTTGAAATTTGCAAATACTAAAATTCATACATAGACTTTGTTCTCGCAAACTATGTTTTAATATGTAGGTGTTTATTTCCTGTTGTCCTGGTTTCCTTAACTATGCAATGCTTATCTTGGGTAAGTTAGATTATGGGATTGGCTTGAAGGTAACTTTAGAACGTTTCCTTTGGAAGTGGAAGATGAATGTGTTTACGTGGTATGGTAGTAACAGTATGTATCAGGTGCCATATGGATAGTGATAATGCTCCAAAGTAAATAATTTCTTATAATTAAAAACATTTTATGGCTTACTTAAATATAGATGTGTTCCTAAATGCTTTCAGGTAATTACGTCTGTTTATTCAACTGCTATATGCTAATAGTTTTATAATTGCTTTCCCTTTCTGGGTAGCCAGTAAAGCATCATTGTACTCTATGGGCAAGTACCAAATTTGGACCTTGATAAAACAATTTCAAAAAACAGTAAAACATGGACTATATGGCAACCAAGTCAACAATAACTGCATTCAAGTTAGTAATTAAATTATGTGGTTTGACCCAACGTCATACAATTCCTACCTCTGTATAGGAAATAGACAGATGTAGCTGTTTCAGAAGTCTGTTTTTGGTCATGTGTAAAACACACTTACCTTGAAATAGTATATGCAAATGTCAGTAAATTCTGAGATTATACCTTTCAGGGGGCAAAGAAATGTTTTCTCACAGTACCTGGTTTAGAGTTTACCCTATAAAAGGAACTCCCTGGAACATTTAGAATGAGTGACAATCTTGGGCATATAGAGTCGAATAAGGCAAGAGCATACCTTCCAACAGTTTCATGAGGTGTTTTTCATTTACTCCACTTAAGATAGTCAATTGATGTCTTCAGTCAAGGCAATCAAAACCATTGCATGTTTGGTAAAAAACAAAATTAATGTTTGATTAAAATTTTTATCCTACTAGTTGAGTACTTTCAGGAACTATTACCACTGAATTATGTAAAACAATGAAAGTTAATCACATATATGAATTTCTTGCACCTAAATTAAAATGCTTGTGAGTAGATATTTTAAACAAAGAAATATTTAAAAGGAAAACTAGGTTAAAGTTTATGGACTAGGCTGCATGAGGGGGCAAGTTTGCTCCACAGTTGTCTGGGTTCAAACAAACACCGAGCAAATACATAAAATATTATTTCTCACTAAGAAAGACACATAAAGAAATGAAAACTTGGGCTCACACTCCACATTTTAACTCTTTAATAATTTTCAAGATTTACAAATCAATTATCTCAGAGAAGCTAACGAAAGATGAAAGGAACAATGCCTTTTTGAAATAATATATACCAACTTGCCTCTTTCAAAAAGGAACATGGATTTGGGCTTAGCACCCTCTCTTTTGGAACTTTTGCCATTTGGAGCACTGAATCAAATATGCTGTTCCAGAATCAATCTCACATTATAGGCATTTAAAATATTTTTATGATTTCATCACTGACAAAGGTATCTTCATGTTCTGTTGATGAGATGCTACCAGATTGCACAGGATAATGGCACCAAGCTACCAATATAGATTTTCTTGAAACCAAACTTACATTCTATACTGCTATTCTTCCTCTTCTATTAGCATACTTTAATTTTTCACATACAGTTTGACTAGAAAACTGAAACCTTCCCTGTAATGTTGCTGTTTACCCAGGTATGCATCAGAGGCAATACTTTGCAAAAGCAGGTCTGATTTTAAAATTCCAATAACTTCATCCTTACCATATCTGTTTACAAACAAAGTACTACTTTGTCTGGGCTTATTTCATCTTCGGTGTCTGGGATCGTGGGCAATAAAGCAGATCGAGTCAAACCCCAAAATTTTTGAGGTGACATGTCTTTTTTGGTGGCTGTAAATTTCCATCCAATATGGCTTGCACATATCCTGCACTGGGCAACAGTCCAGGCATACCTATAAAATTAAGGAAAGATGCCAGCTCAGCTAAAACACATTTCTATACCCCAAGATGAAGAGAAATCTCAGAACTAAAACTTAAGGCCTAAGAAGAAAATAAAAATACTTCCTAATCTATGTACATTTTCATTATGGTAACAAAATGTTATGGTCTTTATATGTAATTGTTTAATGACTGAGTGCTCTCAAGCTAAGTTAAAAAAATTTTTTTCTAATAGAAAGAAATTTGTTTACATAAATTGTCAGTTGCCAAGACCACATTCTAACTTTGCACCAGATTTTACTTTGTTGTCAAAAGAGACCACCATCACCACTTGCAGAAACATGTACTTCTGAGTTAAGTTTTGGGGCTGGGATGTGGGCAGGAGAGCATTTCTCATAAGATTTCTAAAATAAGAAACAATGGTATTTCTGTTAAAAATTTTTGTTAACAGGTTACTTGTAATTTTAGTTCCTAAGAAGTGTGCCAGTAAAAATGGGACAATCTAAGTGCCCTGGCTCACAGTCTAAAATAGTGAGTATAATCACTAATCTCTACTCAGCCTGCATCTCTAAGAATAGTGTGGCTGACCCAAAGACAGATAATAAAAGATAATAGGGCTCTTAAAGATGATACAGCTGAGGGAATCCTAACATATTCCCAGAGTGTCGCTGGTCAGTGGATCAACTCTGAGAACCAATCAAGGACAGAAGTCGTGCAAATCAGTGGTTTCTGCATCTGTCTGGTTTTATGTAGTACAGAATATGGTTCATACAGTTTTACTGGATCATAAAACATTTAATTTTCAGAATGAGATGACATACGTTTAGTTCCACCGTATAGTAATTTGTTTGGAGATAAACGTATATGCCAGCTTTCTTTCTTCCTAACTTTACACTCAGTTGAGATTGCAAAAGTATCTGTTTCTAGCCATTCATAAAAAGTAACTGTTCCTAGCCATTCATAGAATGAAAAGCATTTTAAAAAGATTAATTTCACTATTTTAAAAATTATACCTCCCCCAAACTATCACAGCATCATATTACCCAGGAAACCAGCTGTGCTCTGTTGAAGGCCGGCCTATCAGATTCAAGTTGGAAGCCTTATACACGGTAAGCGTCTCATGCACATATCCATGAGGATTCACGTAAGCTGCCATCGGCCCACACAGGGATAAACTAAAATAGAATCAGCATGGAGGATAAATCAAAATGGGGGGAGAATACTCTTGGTTAATTTTTTTTAAGTTCACCAAGAAATGAGGTTATTACATAATACTGGTTTAAGAACTGTATTCTTTAACATTTTAGTTAGTATCGGATAATATCAGAGTCATAGTGTGAAATCAAGAGGTTGATAAAATCAGCCCAGTTTTGGGCAACCTGAGTATTTTCCATGATGACCAAAAGGGAAATAATAGGTTTTTACCTCCCCTCTGTAAAATGCATAGGTTTCAAGTTCATCTTGATAAAGTACAATGAAAATTTAGTTTGGTCATCCTTTGGCAGTTGATTACTTTGCAGATAGCAGTTTCCTTACCTTCCTGAGTTTAATAAGATAATACATGTCTACTTTCTCTTTAGCCCTCAGTAATAGAGGTCTTTAATATGGAGTGTAGGGAAATAGATGAAAAAACGTAATGCCCAGACGCTCTACTTTTATACCATGTCCATTGTCTCAGCATTCCCTTAAATATCCACTCTTGCTCTGAGTACCAGAAAGATTCGCCTTACCCAAAGAATCAAAGTATTTGTAGATTTTTTCAGCTGAGAGAGAGAAATATATGGGAAATTTCTAAGTATAATAAAGATCTCACCTGAATATTTCATTTTTGGTAGTTATTTCTGTTTCTTGACACTGTTTACAGCAAAGGGAAGTACACTAAAAAATTTAAGAGAACACTATCAGAGGGAAAAATTCACATTCATTTTTAAATCATCAAGAATACTTCTGAATACTTAAGTTTTAAAGGTCTCTCTGATCCTGAGCTCTCTCACATATTCATAAAACTAAATGACTAGGATCAAGGAGCAATTACTGATAGCTAACCAGAGATGTATACACAGTAACCAAGTAGCTTCATAAAATGTACTTAAGGATTATTAGATATAGGTAGTCATATTTGAGGGCTATAGGACAATCAGTCTGTCTGCATAATCCTAAATGAAATCTTTAAGTTATCTTTTAAAAAACGATGAGGAGGAAACAGCTTATTCTAAAGGCATAACTATATAACTAGACCCTCATGGTTTAACTGTAGGTCCCAACAGTGCATCCTAGTCCCCTAGACTAACTAAACATGGGTACTACAAATCACTTTACTCACTTTATTCATAATGTCTAGTTCACAGCGAAGTCGTTGGATAGCACTACCAATTTTAAGGAGCTGAATTCTTAATACATCATCAATAGGAAGACAAGCAGCTACTCTGTAAGAAAAATCTTAAAGATATGGCAAGTTTTTCAGTTTTAAACTTAAAAATCAGGGAGCTCCTAAGTATACTACTTTAATTTTTCACATACAGTTTGACTAAAAAACTGAAACCTTCCCTGTAATGTTTACCCAAACTTTTCATGAATGTCTTTCAAATTAAAACATAAAATCAAACCCATGATAAAAAAAAGAAGCCACATATTTGCCAACAGACTAGAAAAACCACTGAACTGCAACTTATAAGCAGATAAAATATATACAAATAAGTTGAATCCTGGAACTAGGGCTACTTTTTTTCCTTTTTTTATATTTACACACCAATGATCAATGGCACCATTCACAACTGCCAAAAGATAGAAACAACTCAAGTGTCTATCAAGCAATGAATGGACAAACAAAATGTGGCATATACATAATGGAACATTTTTCAGCCATAAAAAATGAAGTCTTGATGTACACAACAACATGAATGAATCTTGAAGGCATATTCAGTGAAATAAACCAGATGGAACAATCACTGTTATAAGCAAACTCACTGAGTTAGTAACTATAATACAGGTTACTATGGGCCAGAATACAGCTAAGGAAATGGTGAATTAATGGTTAAACTGTACAAAGTTTCTAATATTAGGGCCACTTTTAAAAACACTCAAAAAAATGAGGAAAGGAGAGTTTTTACATTGAGGAAGTTTTTGGATGGGAGCCATTTATTGCAATTTTTAAAAAAATGGAAACCTTGCTAAATATTAAGAATGCTCACAAAATGTAAGAACTTTATTACAATGAATTAAAAATACCCATTTTCTCAACTGTTCAAAGCAACAGCAATATATATTCTTTTCAGAACTAGAGGTTTAACCTAGAAGTTTTTGGTTTCATTAGAAGAAAAAGGACATCCTATTTTGCAAGATATCAAAGGCCAGAGAAAAGAAAGTAACTTTCCATACCTATTGGATTTGAAGGAAGAGAATCATCTTTTAGATTTTCATCCCATTCACGTAGCTGTTTCTTGATTCTATCCATTAAGGTTTCCTTGTTTAAAACAGAAGTAGCCATAGTAAGATTCTCAGACTTAACTTTTACTGTCAACTTTTCAACTCTTTAAAATAAAACTAAAAACATGATTAGAAATTTAAGTCACCATTATGTGGCAAAATAATCCCATGTCCCAGTTTTTAAAATGTCTCCATTTTCTTACGGAGAAATTATCAAGCCCCAGCTTCTTTGCCAAGCAGTAAATCAGCTTTCCAGTATTCTCTCATGTACTCTAATACCTGGGGTGCCTGCTACTAACTCAAATGCCTTTTCTGACTCTTGGGACTGTGGCCCCTAGGATTGCTCTAGCACGTCCCATCTACATACCATAACCTATTTACTACATAAGCTTGCTTACTTTCACAGGTGTATGCAAAAACATTCTTGTATATGATGTGCTTACACATGGCTCAAAAGCTGCTGAAGGGCAAAGATAAACTACACAGTTTCTTTAGCCCCCTGATGTCATATATGCTCAAAACCTCAGTTTTCTCAGCACTCCAGATTTCTGGACAAGGTGGTTCAATTAGGGAAATGACTAATGTCTGCTGAATGCCTACTATGTGCAAGTGTAACACCTACTATAGTCCCTATTTTGTAGATACTTAAGAGAAGCAGTATTCCCCAAAGCATACTGCTTTGACCCAGTATATGTCCAAAACCCGGGTTCTTTAAACTACTCCAGCAGTGTGTCTCAGCAGTCCATGCATAGTATTAAACTCTACAACACCACACATGAAATAATAACCAGTAGAGAGAAGTTACTAGAGTTCAAAAAAAAACCCACAAAGTATCCAGGATTTGTAAAATTTTCTAGATGTAGCCACTACCCAACAACAAAATTTCAAATGCACTGCTTAATAAACCCTAGTCTCATAATGTTCTTCAGTTGTAAGCCACTACAGAAACTGAGAAAAAAAAAATAGAATTCCTATACATTAGAGATAAAAGTCTATCCAGTAGGATCTCTGATTACTCTCTTCTATTTTAAGTGTGGCCAATATAATTAGTTCTGAAAACAAACCACCACTGACCATGACCTTAATCATAATGGCTTACCCTAGATTCAAGAAGTTTAAGGTAAGTTACTTACAGCATCATATAAAGAATACAGCCAGCGAGGCCATGAAGTCAGATTTGCACAGTGAAACTTTCTCTGGAAACAGAAAAAAAGTCACTTAAAAAGATTCTTAGGATGGAAGCAGCAACATTTTAAAGCAACATTGTGGTCCAGAAAAAGATAATCCTATAATAAAGTTTGACAATCATAGCTCCCAACTATATATTGCATTGGAATCCTTTATTCCTGTTTTAAAAGTTCAAACATTAAAATTTCAGTAGTAAGTACAACTTAGTAAAAATAAGATGAACTTGAAGAGGTACCTAAACATCATACTTCGATTATAACTACATTATTTGCCTTGATACATGGATTACTTGTCCATTTTTGGCAGTGAAAACTTAAAGGTACAGTCCAGGCTGCGAAAGCTTGTAAATGGCTCTCAAGTAAAACAATAGAGCAAACATGATATAATTCTACAGGGAAAAAAAAGGCTGTATTACTTGAGACTTGATGATCAAGTTTCCCATTTCATAAAACTCAGGGAAGGGGCAAAGTCATTATAAATCTGCAATAGTTTTTACTCTGGGATCTTAACAAAAAGGTATCTACAGCCATATAAAAATATGAATTATACTTAAATTACTAAAGAATTTCAGTATGTGATGAAAAGATTCAATAATAATGTCAGTACCCAAAGATGAGAGATTGGAATTTAGAAGCAGAATCTAAAGTTCATCTGAAGAAAATGTACAAAAACAAAATTCAGAAAGAGAAGCAAATGTTCTATAGGACACAAAAATATGATTGAAAGGATGTATTGCAGCACTACTACAAATTGGGAAAAAACCTAAATATCAACAAGGAAATTAAATTAGAATATGTCATTCTAGGGAATACTATGCAACTAATAAAGAGCAAGGCTTATTAAAAGTACGTAATATAAAAAATTGTGCTTTCCTCAAAAAGCAAAGCAAAACCTACATATGTATGAATGTTTATAATTTCATTGTAAAGGAAATGTTTATTGTTTGACACATCACATGATATAGAATTAGAAGGGAAAATAAGGTGGGTTAATAAAAGCAGGTTAGACTGGAACAAGAAAAGCAAGATAACATGTAACTATTAAAAGAAGATCCTACTCTTGCACGTGTAAGAGACCAAATTAACAGCATGAAATAGGGAACACAGGCATGTAGCACACTTAAAAAAGAATATGTAAATAAGCAATGTACTGGGTAACTCTACCTCACTCCCCTCCCCAATCCTACTCTAGTGATACCAAACCCCTAGAACTTAGGATAAGGAACAATCATGCTGCTCTCTCCTGTGATGGTCAGAAATGGGCACTTAGTAACAAAGCCAGGGGCCCAGATGCTGCAGAAACTGTCTTGAGTAAACATTAGTGATGTTTAATTTGGAATTGTCTCAAGGAGACATTGGAATTGTTTTTCAAGTATTTTAGGAACTGCTACAAGGAAGAGGACAGATTAGTTCTTGTTCTCTAGTCCATGGACTAGAGAGGTCAAACCAATGGACTCTTTAATTAGGTTTTTTTGGGCTCAATGTAATCCTACTTGAGGCTATCCACTGACTATCTGAGATGGCCTCAGAGTACATGCGTAGGTAGGGATTTAAGCCTGAGGAATCAATCAGCCCAGGACCCTTAAGGTACTCTGCAATAAGTTCTTTGCTTTCTAGACCAAAAATCTAATGCTAAACACACAGAATAAAACAATACTAACAACTCCATCAGGTAACTGAATATTCATTAATAGCAAAAGCCAACTGCTAACATTGTGTCAAGTACTTTACATATCTTACAGCAATACTATCAGGTTGGGAATATTTACCCCATTTTAAATATAAGAAAACAGGCACAGAAGGATGGTATAACTTGTCCAAGGTCACACAACTGAAATGGTAAATAGCAAGGATTTGCTTAAAGGAGTCTGTACATTTCAACAAATTTAATTACCAAATGGCAAAGATACAAGAAAAAGTTTCAGCTTGGTTAATGGACACGTTCTCAATTCAGTCATTTAAATATATATTACAAGTAAGAATGATCACTTTTGTGGTATAAAAACATGCAATGTTTTTGGTACCCAAGTCAACATAAAGAGAAACCAAAATACTTTCTTCCAACAGAAATAAATTCCTCCCATTTATAATATACAAGGACTAGACCATGGCATACTAGTATATGAAGAACAATGGATTGGGCCAAGGCTGTCACCATTCACTCTGCCACTACCTATATTTTGTGAATGTGAACAAGCTATAGCCTCAGGTGTCTCAGTTTCCAACTTTTTAAAGTGAGAATATCTCAAATTCTTTACCTGGATTAACCTTACAGATTCTAAAAGTTCTATGTACAAATCAAATAGGCATTTTAACTCTTTACTCATATTTATAGTGTGCTTTATATTAGTCAGATAGACAAAGTGAAGAGAAGTAACCATGAAAAGATTAGCTACCATAACTGAGCGACTGCCAGAATTTAAACTACTTCAGTATCCTCAAATTTAGAGTCCCGTTTAGTTTTCTGGCATATTAGGAGAGGTTCCTATCTTATAGCTAGTTAAACTAAAGAAAAGTCCTTTCAATTTATAGGCATTCTTCAAGTATACCAACCATGATTTACTTAATAAAACATATACTTCAGGAAAATTTTACACTAGCCAAAAAGTTTAGGCACTTATTAGTGATCGATGGCTGATTCTCCAGTGAGGTAGTAGTCACTCTGGGGACAGGATTTACTACTGAAAGCAGGCATAAAGGCCCTTAAAATGAATTACCTCCTGGTTATCCATCACATTCTTCTGTTTTTCAAGCCTCATAACTATGGTTTCACCTTTGCCTCCAACAAGGTAGAGTGTTCAAAAAATGTGGAACTCCACTTAAATGGGTCCTTGAAGTGCAAAGAAATCGGAAGGGTAATATGAAAGGCTAAATACAAATAGTAAATCATTACCATCGATTTCATTCACATAGGGACCTCAGGGTTTTTTTTTATTATGCTAAATCCTATCACAATCAGCAATGTAAATGATAAAAATAATTTATCGAAATAATTCAAAAGCTGTTGACTTTTGTTTTCTCCTGTCATTTACTAAATCCCTATTTGGTGCTAAGAACTGGGTTGGAAGGAAAATCTCTTGCATGTTCCTGAGGGGTTTATAAGCTAATGAGGGATAAACAAATACGTATATATTAGACATATGCCAGGGAAATCACTTCTCTGTCCAAAGGGAGCCCCCAACTGCACAGAGCCTAAGAGTTTAAAGACTTTTCTTCTTTAATATAAAAATATATAACAAATGCTATTGCTCTTTCTACTACTACTATTGTTCTGAAGCAAGGCAAAAACAGATTCTAAAGGTCATACAGAGAAGTTAAGCAATAGTAGCCATGCAAACACTGAAACATGGTGAGGAGCTTAGGAGACATTTTATTTATACAAATTATAAATTGCCAACAGTTACACAGCATGGTTGTGATGCAGAAACAGACCAGAAGAAAAATAAAATGAATTTGGTCTATAATGAAGATGGCACATTAAATCAGTAGGCAAAAACATGGACTTTTTTGAAAATGGTAGTGGGACAGGAGGTAAAAAGCAAAAGTTTACTGGAAAAAAAAAATAAAGTTGAATTCATACTTTACACCATATAACAGCATAAACCTTGCCCAAGAAAGTAATTTCTAGCTATGATTTATAATCCAAAATGAATTTTAAAAAAGGACAAATTCAACTATGTAAGAAAAATTTAACTTAAAGCACCAAAAATAAAGTTAAAAGACAAATGATAAACTAGGAAAAATGGAATTTCACTAATTACAAACAAAGGGATAAGCACCCTGATATAAAAAGAACGTAAAATCAACCAGGCAACAGGGAAAATGGGCAAAAAATAGGAAAAGACAATTCACAGAAAAGGCAATATAAATTGCTCTCAGAAAATGCTAAACCTCAACCATATTCAGGAAATCAAATTAATGCTTCAAAATAATTAAGATACTATATTTCACTTATCGGAATAGCAAATATCAGTTGGATTCCATACTATGAAGCTGTGGTGGCACACTGATAATGGGGGCACAAACAAGTACCACCTCCTTAGTAGGGTACTTTGAGAATATCTGTCAAACTTACATATGCATTTACCCTGTCACCCAATAATCCAACTTCTCTTTATTATATATATTTATCTGTATAAAAAAATGACTTGCCTACATTATTTAGTGCAGATGTGGTTTGACAGCAAGAGTGCAAACTCAAGCACCCATCAGTATAAGACTGGCTACATAAATTATAGTGTATCCATACAAAAGAATATTGTGCAGCTTTAGAAAGAATGAAGAATCTCCTATAAGATAAAGATACACTGTTAAGGGACAGAATGGGTCCAGAACACCATGTATCCTTTTGTACAAGAAAGAGGAAAGAAATAAGGATAATTGTATCTGCATAAAGAAACTCTGGAAGAGGGCTTAAAAACTGACCTTTAAGCCCAAGCATAAAAAGCTCTGGCTCAGTTCCGCCCAGCTCTATATCATAGGCAGGAACAACTAAAGGCTTATAAATTCAGCAGCAGCTAGACAGATGAGCACCAATAATTTTCTGAATATCTATTTGTTTCCACATTTGATTTCTCTTGACATTTTACATTCAACTATTTTCTGACGGATTAACATAGTAGGGCTTTACAAGAGGACAAGCAGATAATCCTGGCTAGTAGGGAGTGCATTTAAAAACATTTAAGACATACGCTAGCTTAAAAAGAAAAAAATTCTTTACTTCCGAGAGAATCCCTGTATAGTAAATTTGGTGAAAAGAGAAAGGTACTGTGTTGGATTAATAAAAATGAAATTCAAAGACCAAATCACAGAACAAAGAAGGCCTTTGGATGGAAGATGGTTTTGGAAGAGTGCTTCCTGATTATACTGGCTTGCTTCCTTAATCATTAGGAACTTATTATGTTCAATCCTCCCAAACGCTCCCTTGTCAGAATGGAAGATTACACAGGAACAATTCTGGAAGCTTAAATAATTTTTATTTTATGCCAGGAGACATTTAGTTCTCAATGGCTAATGTTGAGAGGTGTGTGCAATCAGTTTCAAGATTAAATACATCTCAGGTAGACTACATGCAACCTGGATTACCATGAGTTAGTTTAGACTCATCTAAGCATCTCCCAACTAGGACCACCTTAACCATTTCTCAGACATGGAGATACATGGAATAAAACACATTTATGCACAACTTCAGATCACGGTTGGACATGAATCAGATGGGAGCAAACTCCAAGTGAGGAGTGAATCAAGCCCTAGATAATCTAAAGACAAGAAGAAGCGGTTATATAATCCAGTCCCTGAGATGGTACTGGCGACCAAGTGCATGTGGAGTTCCCACCAACGACATCTGCCCTTCCCTTTCCCTGTGCTAGATTACACTTTCTGATGCACACAGAATGGTTTCTCAGTGGTATATCTGAAGTGGAACAGAGTTTGTAGGTCATCTGGAGTCCAAAAGAGATCAGCTAGTAATTTTTCTTGGTCTAGTAAACTAGATCTCAAATTTCAGAGTTTAAGAAATTCTACTCAAAGTTTAAACAAGGGAACCCTCATTTAAAAAAAAAAAAACATGGGATGAGGAGCAGATGTAGCTCAAGTGGCTGAGTGCCAGCTTCCCATGAATGAGGTCTGGGGTTCAATCCCTGGTACTGCCATAAAAACAAACATAGGATGAAGGCACTTTTGTCACCTAAACACTCTCATGCTTTTCTCATTCGTTCCTTAGCATCTTAGCAACTTCTCTTTAGTCCTTGCCAACTCTGAATAGGGAAACAACTGAGGGCAAATGTTTGAGAGCCCAGGATGACTAGAGAAATAAGATAGTCAGGAAAGGCCAGAAGATTGAGTCCCAAACAAATATGGGCTTCCTTGGTCATTGCAGGTATTTTTCCCTCATCTTGATGAGCCAGTGACAACCCAGTTGCAAAAGGTTAATTCTGAATTCAATGTGAACAAGTTGAGGTGCTTTAAACACAGAGTAGGAAGAATTTAATAAGTAATACAAACAAAAATTAAAGTTAAAAAAGCAGTTACATTTGCTAAACACAAGTTCAGGTTTAAGACCGCAAGACCCTGTGGGCAGGATGCAGAACTAGTTGAACATGCTAAGTCATGAATTAACGACAATCATTTACCCTATGCTTGGAACTTTGCAAAGAAGAATTAATTTAAGATTTTTAAATGGTTAAGACTTTTTAAACAACCAATCTTGATGGGAAAAAAAAACTGTGCTATAAATCAAAATACTTAAAACCTCTTGGAAAAAAATATCCAGTGACTGAAATACATAACTTTCTAAATATGGAAATGACATACAGGGAGCATCAATTTCAAGCACCTTACCACATACCTCAGTTTTTAACATACAATTAGGCACTAAATAACTTACTGAACTGATTGTTTTAAAATGCAATACAAGTAAGATAATCTAGATGGATTCTGGTAAATTTTCATTAATCTAGAATAGATGTTTTTTTCCTATACATAGAACTAACAGTAAGTAGTACGTCAAAGACATAAGAAAAGCGGTCCTTCGGATTTTTAGTTCATAAATTTCACAGCCACTCCTTGAAGCCCACATGCTGACAAACTATCTTCAACACATATATTTCCACAGTTTTATTTAAAATGACTGAAAGCAAAATTTTCTGCTCTGCTATTGTCAAAAGAAACAAGGGTAAAAGTATATTTAAAATGTCTGTATCGGATTTAACAAAAGAATACTGCAGAGCAGTACAAAAGTTGTCTACAAACTTAAGGCAGTATCAGTATTGTTAAACCATCAAAATTATTAGTTCCAGGGTTGTTTGGGAATCTTTAAACAGTTTAATTACAGCTTTCTTATTAGAATGTTGTTGGAAACACTAATTAAAACACACATTATCCCACGAACAGACGGCCAGCTGTTATACAGAATAACCAGACCAAGAAGACTACAGACACCCAACCAGACAGGAGCGTGAGGCCCATCAAGTGCCACCCTGCACAGAGTCTCTTGGAAAACTGGAGGAACTCTGTAAAATATTAAAAGCAGTGATACTGACTACTGTATGAGACTCCCTATGAATAATCTATACCAATTTAAATCAAATTAGGATCTTATACTAACTTACACCAAAATTTAAAGCCCTCACTTTTCTACATGACAAAGAATAATGGATGACTAAGGCAAGATTTTTAAGATTACAAAGGAAACTGTTTTTACATATTTTTAAAAGATAAACCTCAAAAGGTCAATTTTATTCTAAATTTAGAAAGCACTAATCTGTTCCTTTTGGCAGAAATCATAAATACTTTTATTTATTTTACTCTCACAAATGAGTAAAAACAGACTTCAATTTGTTTCTTAAGAGAGAAAGAATAATCTAGACCAAAAGGATATATACAAGAATTAATGCCAAAACAACCACTACTTTTAAAGAGAACACCTAACCTCAAACCAATTTTTGTGAAGTCAGTAGTGTTTTACAAAAAGATAATTAAAATGTTTTTCTCTAGGGACCTGAAAGAGGTAAAATGTACTCTCCTACTACTCTGTGGTACCCCAAACTAATTCTCCCCCTTCTTTAAGGTGATGTGCTTATGGTTCAAGGACCAAAAATGTGATGTGATCATAGTATAGCAAGAGATTGCTGTAGAATAAAAAAAATCACAAGCTATTAGTCAATACATAGTTGATAAACAAGAATACCTTATTATTGTGCAACATTTTTATTGCTTTGCACATTGATTTTACCTAAACTGCTGCCTATGAAATTTTTAGAAGCTCCTGTTATGATCAGACTCAGCTAGAGAGTGTGCCACAGAAGGTGTCTGGGGAATGAATTATCAGTGTTGTTTACATTTCATTCTTAAAACAGGAAAAAGCAACCTATCTTAATTTTTTGAAGATTCATAAAAAATTAGTTTCTCACCTTCTGGTATTTCTGCCACCATTTATATGAATACTGGTCTTCCCATGAGACAGGTTTTGAAGGAAATATCTGGCACTTATTGAGAGATTCTAACTGAACTGCAGACATGGTTGAAGGCAACACACATTCAGGGAGAATTTGCACTTTAGCTTGCTGGATTCTAAAATGAAGAGAACCAAGCATGGTGTTCATTTTTAAGATAAAGTAACTCAAACCATAAGTTTCTAAACAATGAGGATCATTTTAAATACTGAGTTTCAACATTTTCTTTTTAAAATGTATTCAAATTTCAGAGTTTTCTTTTGTAAACACATCTATCAAATGCTGACCTTAAGAGAGAAGAAATATTCAGAAAATTCTCTATTTCATAAATCATATGAAAGTTAAAACCAAAGATAATCTAAGGTATGGAGATTTATTCCCACTGAGGAATGGAAAGGGAGATTTTTACATTTTAGATAAATCCAGGAACCTATATTTTTAAAAAACAACGCATGGGGAGCAAATGTAGCTCAAGTGGTTGAGTGCCTGCTTCGTATGTACAGGGTCCTGGGTTCGTACTGCAGTGCCTCCTAAAAAAACAACAAAAACAAACAAGCAAGCAAAAGAAAAAACCAACTCAGAGGAGCCATTGTAGCTCAGTGGTTGAGACCAGCTTCTCATGTACGAGGTCTCAAGTTCAATCCCTGGCCCTGGTACCTCAAAAAACAAAATAAAACCAACAAAAACCAACACATAACCAACTACAGCTTATCTTAGTAATTCTAAATTAATTTGTAAATTCTTAAGATACCCCACCCCTCCCATTTCCCCCACTTATACTTCCAGACCCTTGTACCTCTCTTTCCCAAAAATCATCTAACCTGAAGAGAAGGTAGAGAACTGAAAAGAAAATCAAGAACCCACTCACATAGATGAGTTAATATTAAGATTAACCTTTGTTTCTAAGTGCATTCCTTTTCCTCCCCTTACAAAAAGTAACTTGAATATGCTAAGAAATTAAAATATTCATATTTTTAAAACTTTTAATCTAATCTCTCATAAGGAAAATCATCATTTCCAAAATGTGGTATCATAATTTCAAGCACTTTATCATAATATCAGCAGGTAGGCTGTACAAACATGCACATTTTTTAAGGTATTATGCCTCTTAGAGAAGACCTTCTGAAATGCAGACTATACCAGCACAATAAAATGTTGGAACAGAACTCTGACAGGGTTATATCAAACTCTGAATCAATATTACATATGTTTAAGACTTCTAAAGTGGTCTTTTCTACGAACCACTGTTTCGACTTACAGAAAGTTAGGAATGAAACTCTTGTATTTCTACTTATTAAGTGAAAAAAGCTAAGTGAGTCTGAAAATATCTAGGTTTAACTTAATGACAATATTAGACTCATTCCATTAACAACATTTTATTCCTGCAAGCTCATTAAAAATACTTAGAAAATTTAGCTATGTTCAAATGTTCCTGTATTAGTTCTCATTAAAAACAAAATCTCAATTTTCCTTACCTGATTCATAAACACAAATACATGATAACTACAATTTTAAGGCAAAAGTATATCCTACAGAAATTTTAAAAAACCTGATTTTCTTCAAGGTTATCAGTAACCAAATCAAGAATTATGCTTTACCTATAAGATTTTATTGTATTACAAAAACATTCATGTGAATGGCATTAGGATAAAGGTTGAGAATTGAACCAACAGCTTAAAGACCATTTTAATAAAGTGCCTGTAGTACAAGCTATCTGAAATACTTTGTGGTACCAAGCAAGGCTCCCATGACCCTGTTGAACACACAAGGCTAGTTCTTCTCCCTGCAGCTCAGTTTTGCTTTTAGCATATAAGCTAGTTTTCTTTCTTCCCTGTTTATGACAGTTGCTTTTGTGTTTCTAGTTAAATCACTTATATATATTTTAAAAACCAATGAAATATGTGTACAAAAATAAAACTGCTTCAATGAACATTCAGTTAAGCCACAAAAAACTTCTGTCAAATTAGGTTCAGACAAATCTAATAGGAAGAAAAAAAAATGTGCAATTATCTGGAAGAATTCTTTCTGCACTCAAACTGCCTTGTGATTATCTGTAGAATCTCTCTTTAAAGAAAAACTAAGTATACACTGTAGATAGATGATGCAAAATGAAAGTGGTTTGTTTATGCAAGAAAAACTACTGCCAACTCCAATGCAGACACAATTCCAAGGAAAGACCTTATCTCAAATGAGTGAATGAAAGTATATTTATATATCCTAAATTAAAATGAAGGTATATAACTTTTTATGATTTATAGGTGTAATGAACTAGTTTTGACTAACAAATACTGGACTCAATTGTGATAGTTAAGAGGACTTCTTTTCTAATTCATATTAAAGTATTAATCCTTTCTTCCTCTTTATACACTAAGAAATGGTCAGGAAATTCTGAAGAGACCTACAGTGATTCAATGATATCCTTATCTCTTTTTACTAAAAAAATATTTTTTAAATTCCCATATGTTAAGAAGACAGAAAAGAGATAGACTCTGAACCTAGGAAAGGCTCTGGAAGGCAGCATTATACTTTTTACACAAAGTGTTGTTTACGTAGAAGATGGCAATTATCTAGTACTACTTGACTAGACAAAAAGAAACTGGCTTGAGTTTGAAATGTGCTATGAAGGAATTTTGGTACAGTGGCGAGAGCACTAGATTGGGGAGTCAGGGGATCTAGGACCAACCAGTTCTGACATTTACTAGCCTGTGACTTTAGGCAAATTACTTAATCCTTCCAGTACTTGGTTTCTTTATTTGGGGAAAAAAAAAAAGGTACAGTGCACTAGATTGGCTCCAATGTTTCTTCTTTCTCACCATTTCTAGGAAAGGTAGTTAACGGACCACAGTGGCAGTGAGAGAAATTTCATTCCAGGGAGGACTTTTAAATTAAGACAGGCTCACATTTGTGTGAGGTCTTAATGGTGGGTTTATGGAATACTAGAGAGAATGTGCCCTTTCTCCAAGTCTCTTCCAGTCCTATCAGTTTGATGACCTGTTTTCAGAGTAAATGGACTACTGCCATCTTGTGTACAATAAAAAAAAAATCACCGACAGAACTTCATCTACTGGGGGAGAAGGACAGTCCTATGATGACAGTACAATGTGCTAAATGCCATGAGGGATTTGCATAGAGAGAATTTTCTGGGTGGGTGGGGGGGCGGGGAGTATAAGGAAAGGAAAGAAGAATCAAACACCCTGCCCTCCCGAGGGCTCTAGCCACCCATCCTACTTTCCCTAGCCCAAAAGGCTGCCTGACTCATCTCTATTTTCATTAATTCAATATTTATGAGTGCCCACTATGTGAACCAAATAGACAAAAATTTCTGCCATCATGCAGGTTACAATCTATTTTTTAAGTCTTAAAAACAAAAATAAAAAGCTCTAAAACTTCCATGTGTTCTGAAAATATTACCTGTGCAACAGAGAGATCTGATGAGATTTTCAACTCTCTAGAGGTCAGAAACCAATTCACTAGGACTGGGGTGGAACCCAAGACTCTTTAGCTTTATAAGACTTCACAAGTGATTCTTATGTGCCAGTGTTGAGAACCACTGCCTTAAGAAATAACACGCAATGATAAGGAAAAATGTTTTTGTATATAAAGTTTTTTTTTTTAAAAGAATATAAGAGTCTAAAGATGAACTGGATTTTTAATTTTTAAAAAATAAGTTTAGTATTCCTAGAACTTGGGGAAAATCCTGTAGGAATTGTGCCAAAATGAGTAACTGCTCAGTCTATTCAGAGAATTTCTACTCTTTACAAGGTACAGAGGTAACAAGCACTCACTGAGCACTTATTATGTAAATGAAATTTATAAGTGATATAAAATTTGCACTGGAGATGAGCACTAAATATATATAATTACTCAGAGGAGTTGGTAGATGTAACCAACATGGCTTACAAACATCATGGGAAGGATGTGAATACTACAAATGCCCAGTGAGCAAACAAGAGAACTCACAAACTGCCCAATTCCCCACTTTTTTTGTTATCCCCAGAGAGGTCTCAAAGAAGACACATCCCAAATACCACTTTCTTTTGGATTTATACTGCTGTTCGCAAACCTGGATGGACATTAGAATAACCTGGGAATCATTAAACAAGAGACATCAGCTGCCCCACCCCAGGCAAAATATTTGGGGAGGGAGAGATGAGGTTGGGCCTCAAGCTCCAGGTGATTCTGTTGCACAGCCAGTTTGAAAACCACTGGGCTATACCTTCTGAGAGAAAGAGATCTATGAGTTAAATGTCACAATATGTTAACTGTCTATGTAACAAAAAATTAAAGAAAACCATTTCATTATAAGATGTTCACATAATTTTAAGAAATACAATATTTCTTACCCATCTGACTGTGTTCTTAGCTCAAGGACTTTGAACCTCTGTCTTCCAACTGCTTTCACTTTCACTATCTCAATTCCAAATTCCTGTTCTTCTCGATAGGCATATATCTCTGCTGTTGTTCCAAACTGTGCTTCCCTTTCCTGTATATTACTTTCAAGGTAAAATTTAAAAGTTAACAATTTTTAAAAATTTGACTTTTAAATATGTAAGGCTGGCAAAAGCAAGACATGGGAAAACAATTTACAGCAATTAGTCCTCATTGCAAAGCTATTATAATTTTATTTATTTTTAAATCAGATAGGGAATTAGATATACAAGGAGGCTTCAGGAAGTGCAAATTAAGAGTAAGTTTAGGAACATAAAAGATTTCTAGTCACTGAAAATGATCTGGGACTAAAAGAGGCTCAAACTCTCATTTCCCAGGCCAAACCTTCTTTCACTTCTTTGACCATTTTTGTTTCTTCTAATAGCAATGTACTGGGGTGGGAATTTCCTATATTCATTTCCTGCCCCTACTGCTGATTTCCTCCCTTTGCCATGGGATATGTGAAGTTCAGCCTTAATATACCACCCATCTATAATGGTGGAATGCGTGAGTTCAAGAAAGAAGCCGCCACTCTATTGGAAAAGTAAGCCTTTTCATTAAAATGTAAAAGGCCTCTTTCTCTTTAAATAAAGACAGTTCTTGAAAATAAGACTTTAAAAATGTTTTCTATTACTGATTAAAATTTTTTCAAATACCAGAAAGTACAATTGTTTGTGAAGGTAAACGTCTGATTTAGATGGTAATGAAAATAACAGAACATTCCAACTTGCACTTTTAATCAAAAAAAAAACGTCTTTACCTCACATTTTTACCTAACCTCCAGTACATGCAGAATAATACTCCGCTTTGGCTTCAACAATGACCTCTGGTGTGACTACACATGAGAGGGCTGTGTTAATTAAATTTACTCTAATATTTTACCTGTATGCAAGAACTGCAAAGGTTCTATCCTTCTGGATTAAATTCCGCACCATACTGACTTCTTGAGGGCTAAAAAGCTGAAGAGGTAATGTCTGCCCAGGAATCAAGATCATCATCACCTGTGGCAGAACTGGAATCACCTGACAGCTGTCATCATCATGCAAAGTCCTGCCATGAAATTCTTCCATATCAGCGCCCAGATACTATTTAAGAACACACACACACATATATGTACAATACCATTATATATAATAATATATACGTAATAAAAATGAAAGTTCAACAAACTAAAGAGCAAATCAAATTAAAAGAAATAATCAGAGGGTACAACAGAGCATACAAATATTTATTTAAATAATAAACATAAACATCCCATGTAAAAATCTAATTTTAAATCTCAGAAGTAGAATTTCCAGAGTTTCGTGAAAAATCTTTCCCACACACATGAATTCAAGAGCATTTTTTAAAGTTATTTTATTGACTAAGGTAACATATCTATGTCCAAAACATCACAAATGACAGGTATAAAATATTAATGTATTAAGTAACACCACAGTGCCTAGGAGTAACAGAGAATAAAAGTACTTTATTTAGTAGACCAATTATTAGCAACCATAAGGAAAGTGACAATTTCTCAGAGAATTACACCAGGGCACGGTATATTAAGTTTATTAAGCTACTTACAAATTCTAGTTAAGCATGTTTATCTATTAGCAAATAGCCAAGGTCCTCATCCATAATTTCTGGTGTGAGATAACATCTAGAAATGCTAAAATCAGTCAGTTGCTTTTAAGTACTTCATCTATAGTTAAATGTATATCTATTACATTAGATCTGTTGCTAAATTACATACTGTATGTGATGTTGGCAGACTGGTGTCAAAATTTATGATATTTGGTTTTTTGGCTTCTTTGCTATCCTGGTCTTCAACTTCCATTTCATCTTCTTCCTCACTCTCTGCTGTGAAAGTAGAATATTATAAGAACAAAACTAAATGCATGAAAATGTCAACATGCATGTTCCCTTTCAAACAGTTCATTCCTGAGGATGCCAGGCCCTTGAGAAGACGGGTTCTTGCCAACACTACACACATTTGGTAATCTCTAAAGCACTGTGAAGTGACAGCCAGTAGAGGCCGGGTTAGATGCTGGGCTCTGCCACTGATTATTTTTTTAAAACCAACTTTAAATTTTAGAATAGTTTAGATTTACAGAATAGCTGCAAAGATAGTACAAAGTTCTTATATATCCCACATCCATCTTCTCTATATATATATCTTATATTACTGGGGTACTTTTGGCACAATTATGAACCAGCATTGGTACATTACTATTAACTAAACTTCCTCATTTTATTTTTGCCTTCCTTAATTTTTCCTTAATGTCCTTTTCCTGTTCCAGGATCCCATCCAGAATACCACATTACATTTAGTCATCATGTCTCCTTAACCTCCTCTGGGGTGTGGCAGTTTCTCAGACCTTGTTTTTGATGAGTTTGACAGGTACTTTGTATAGTGTCCCTCAACTGGGATTTCTTTGATTTTTTCCCCCTCATGATTAGAGTGGTGCTAAGTGTTCTGGGAAGGAGGCTCACTAAGGCAAAGTGTCATTCACGTCGTCACATCACATCACATCACATCACATCAGAGGTGCATACAACCACCGTAACTTAGCACTGCTGATATCAGCCGTGACCACCCGGCTGAGGTAGTGTTTCTCAGGTTTCTCCACTGTAAAGTTACTTTGGTCCCTTTTCCATTTAGTACTCTTTGGAAACAAATCATTAAGCACAGCCCACACACATTTAAGGGGTTAGGAATTAAAATTGAAAAAAAAAAAGATGTTATATATAAGCTTGCAGAAAGAACTTCACAGCATTTTTCTAGTTATACCCCTTCCATGGCTGTTACTACACTATTTAAAAATGAAATGTCTGGCATCATTTTCATATACATTTTGCTTATAATGTTAAATTTTAAAATAAAGTTGGCATGAAACATTAAAAAAACATTTTTAAAGAAATGCCTTAGAGGCTTTCTTCTCCACACACATATTGTAAATTATGAAAGTTAAATAGATTTTCCTTAAAAGCCTGATGTTACTAATAATAGGGATGATGAATCAAAACTATTTGCTTATACTATCAATTAAGGTTAGAAAAAGCTATACAACTGAGCTTTTCTATTATGTGGTGGTCCAATCTTTTTGCCGTGGCCATGGGTAAATTTCCTAGCCTAGACCAGTGATTCTCAACCAGGGGTAGTTTTGCTCCTCCCCCCAAGGGGACATTTGGAAATGTCTAAAGACATTGGTTGTGCACTAGAGGGGTGCTACTGGCATCTAGTGGGTAGAAGCCAGGATGCTGCTGAACATCTTCCAGTGCACAGGACAGCCCCCACAACAAAGAATTCGCTGGCCCACAATGTCGATAATGCCAAGGTTGAGAAGTTCAACCACGAATTTCCTGAATCTCATTTCCAGTCTCACAATTCATGTATGTTTAACTGCCCCAAATAAATTTCCAAATAAACTATCACTACAAAATAGTTTTTTCTTTGTACATACCATTATTGAAATCAAACTACCCTGACTGAAAACACAAATATTATTTAATATGTGAACTACCTTGGACTTTGTACTAATTCTTATGAATTCCTATAGATAAGGCTTTGTCAGAGAGAACATAATTGTTTCAACTTATATTAAAACTGCCAATGGTCTAAAACATTACACAAAATTTTTCCTAAGAACATTTTAGTTTCACTTGATCAGTGGTTCCAACCAAAAGGTAATAAAAAAAATCTAAGCAGATGAGAAAAAAATTTTGAACGTAATTCCTTGTATTTACAACTGACAGCATGACTTTCATTCTCCCTGTGGAGAAACTCACTTTATTGTTATTCTTCCCTTTACCAGAGTCTAAATGATCACCTATAAACCTAAAGACTGGAATTCATATTTTTACAAATTACATTTTCACTGTTTTTACTTCTAATTAAAAAGGTCTTCTAGTCTCTAATTGCCTGAAAATACTAAAAATATGGCTAATACCTACTTCTCCCAACTCAGCAATGTTTACCTATTATATTTTGTTTGGGACAGATTGCTTCCATCTTAAATAGTAAATATTTCCTTAGCACTTAAAAAGGCTTATTCTTCAAAACTACTTATATTACATGGACTTAGGCACCATCCAGTATTCTTTTACAAATAAAATATGAGTTGGGAAATTATTATTATATCAAAAACATCTTTGGGCCCTTTCACTTCTGATTTTTCTTGACAAAACACACATACTGTTCAGAGCTACCAAGCTGAAGTCTGATGACTCATCGCACGCAGGAGCACCACGTGAATGCCAACAGAACATTGGTATCTTTTCTCTTCTATGTCCGATCTTTCCTGAAACACTAGATTTGGGACATAAAGAGTGGGACTGAAGACTGAAAAGGCAGCTCAGCTCTTCAGTTGAAGGCTGACACACTTAGCTTTACATCAAGTCAGCTGCGTTGGTTTGAGAAACCACCAGACTTTGACTATGGTTTACTTTATAAAAATGGTACCACCTATATGGTGGGCAAACATTCAGTTTCCTCCTCCTCCAATCCATTCTGTTACCAGTGGACAAATTAATCCTCAAAGCATGGCTTTTCTAGGCAACTGCCTGAAACCTGCACCTGTCTCTTGGCAACCCACAGGAAACCCTCCAAACCACACTGGCAAGAGACGCAAGCTCCACAACAACTTAGACCTAAGCTACTTCTTCCACAACCATATACCATGCATATGCGTTCGGAAGTCTCCAGATTCCCCTCTCACAAAGCTTTTCTCCTATTTCTCCCACTGTTGGCCAGTCCCTCCCTCTGAAGGACCACAATAACATCTACTCATCTGGCCCTAACTGATCTGCCTTCTGCTAGTTATCTAAGCTGCACCACCTAGATTATTAACCTCCTCAAGTACGAGATTTTGTGTCACACCTTTTAATATCTCCCCAACACCTACCACATAGCCTGGCACTCAGTGAAAGGACTCAGTTAATAGCCTCACTTTGGCTAATATATCTCCTGGGAAGCATTTTTTGTTTATAATTTTCCATGAAAAGTTTGTGCAATTATTTCATGCCTTTTTCCTGTTCAGTGTCTCCAACACAAGGCCAAGGTCTACATTTTCACAAAACACAAAGGAAAGAGAAAACTGAATTTATTATCACACTGCTGAGTATCTCAGGAATGCTTTTTAAACGACATCCCTGAGAAAAACAGACGAATACTACCTCGGCAGTAAGTGGTTTAGAGACACCGGTATGTTGTCAGGCAAACCCGAGTTGGGGTTCTGGCTCTGCAAGCCGCTTTACAACCGTGTGACCTTGCGCGAGTCACTTAACTCCTCTGCCAATCAATTCTCACCAACCAAATCGGGATCAGAATAGTGATGTGGAAAGGAGTAAACCGAGAAATGCATGCAAAGCACTTATTGCAGGGCTTGTCACGTGCTGAGCTCTCACTGCATGTTAGCTGTCACTCTTGTTAAAGAGAAATCCAAGAAGTAACGGCTGCAAACCTGACCCGGTCCCACACGTTCCCCGCAGTTTCACAGGGTTTTCTTGGCCAAGCACAGGACACACGGTGGATGAAGAGAACGGGATCCCTGCCCCCCGGGAACGAACACCCTCGCTACATTCTCGCCCACAGCCCCGGGCAACCGAGCAAGCAAGAGATGCACCAGGACTCTGTCGCAGGCCAGGGGCCCGACTTCCAGGTGCGGAGCCGCGGGGCCCGCACGGCCTCGGCGCCCCGCGTCCCACGCCCGCGCGGCCCGCCTCCCTCCACCCGCGGCTCCGGGCTTCCGCCCCGCTCCCGCCGCCGGGGCAGGACCCCGGGCGTTTACCAGGCAGGAGCGGCAGGTGGTTCCCCATGTTGTGCGCAGCGTCCTGCGGGTCTCCCTCGCCGGCCATGTCTGTTTACCCGCTAAGGAAGCTGGGACAGGGCGGCGCCGGGATCGCGCTGACGCCGGGGTCGCGGGGGGCGGGCCCGCGCCGCGCCGCCGCCGCGCACGGGGGTCACAGCGCCCTCTGGCGGCCGCTGCGGGCAGACGGCGGCGGGCAGGCGGGATCTGGAAGTGGTGCGTGACGCGGGAGGAGCGTTGACTGGGATGCTGGCTCAGCCACGGGCGGGCACCGCGACCGCTGCCGCGGGAGGGGGGATACCTAGGGCCCGCGGCGCCCATCCCAGAGCCCTCACCTCGCTCCAGCCCGTTGTGTGAATTGTCTCATCTAATCATGAAGTATCACATATAGGGAAGCTGAGGCTCAGCTTTTTAGTCTCCATCTCGAGTTTAAACAAAAGGAGCGGGAAACAAACAGAAACCTGTTTGTACAGCATCACTTCCAATTTTTCGAATAAGAAATATGTATGTGAAGACTGATTTTATTTTCAAAACTTTCCAGTAGTTTCTAAGTATATTCTAAAGTTACTGTATTAATCAGAAACACATGCTCGAAATGATGATTAAGCAAAATAGAAAAATGCCTAGGATTGACCACAGAGCAAAAGGGTCGGACTAGCCTATTCAGTAAAAATAGGTCGTTATGTAGTGGGAACCAAACTAAAATATGCAAACAATTCTATTATGGTGGTAGCGTAGTGACTGCTGACATTTTTATTTTGGAGAGTGGACAAAAGTTTTTTTAGTGTATTTTAAACATAACTTTTTCAGCAGAAGAAAACGGAAAAGTCTTTAAATGAAATAAAATGATGGTGGTGGGGGTGTGTGAGAGAAAGAGCTGCATTGCTCTAGGGATAACAATGAATCTGAAGTTATTTTTAATGTCCTTTTCAGAAAGTTTGCCTCATTGAAAAGTTTGGAGCCCAAAACCTCCATATGAGAGAGGCTCATGAATCAATTCTTTGTCATCCTGACTTCTGTCCCTGGATCACTGTGTGGCTTTAGTCAAGTCATTTTTATCCTCAAGTCCTAGATTCCCATTTATAAAATGAGGGTGGACCAAATAGTGTTTCAGATCTGTTCCAGTTATCAATGTCTGCAATATTAGCGATGGTATTGCCTTTTACAATTAAGTCAAAACACTGGTACCTGATATACTATTGTGAGAAGTTAGTGAAGTTAAGGTGATCACTATTCAATGGAAGATTGATTCTATGCCAGAAAGAAGCATGGAGCATAGGATAAGGGAATGGCTGGTATATATGCGTGTGTGTGTTAGAAAGAGAGAAAGCGAGTGTGTGATTTATTTTTAATGCCATAGCATCATCAGCCTCGCTATAGTTTGCAGTATTTCAAGAATCTGTCTACCTGCAGAAAAGTTGTCTTCACACAGCAAATAGCTAACCTCTAAGCAAGGAAGCTCTGACTTCCAGTGATCCTCCCCAGAGGTGGCACCAAAACTGTCTGCAACTTGAGCCAACCAAGAACTCTCTGAATAAGAAGGGACAGCTGTAAGCCTGGTACAGTCGCCAGATGCGCTTGAAAAGTACTAGCTCTTTCTTCTTTTGTGCATAGCTCCAGGGTCACTGGAGCTATGTCTGGGTATCTTTTACTCCCCATTCTCCTTCTTTTTCTCCCTTCTATTCACATTCACCATCTGCTCCCTCTTTCATTTTATTCTTCCAAAGTCTACCCAGTCATCCATAGCTACATCTTTCAAAAGAGACAACAGATGTTCACTGAACAACAGTGTCTAAACAAGCAGGTTTCCTGGATTTAGTCCTCTTTTTTAAAACCAAAAAAAAAAAAAGTAAAACATGATCATTTGCCATTCTTTTCCCCTTATTTTGCATTTATTTTTAATTTGGTAACTTTAGCCTGAAACAAGTTATCTTGCTGGGTTCTCGCAATTCTTGCTTGCATGAAATGTGTCAATGGATAAAGAGTTCTGCAGACCAGAGGGAACAGAAATATATGGGCTTACAGTTATCCAAAAGCTCAAGAATTAACATTAATAGTGCACAGTTAAGGCTAGTATGAGATGAGACAGTACTTCTGTGAAAAAGCCCACTGCTCTTTCAACTTTTGGCTTCTATAATAGTAGCAGCAAGCGATACACACACTGGGGAGAGGCATTCCTGCCTCCTTTCTGTGTTCTGTATTTTCTATATTTTCTTAATGTGTTAAGGAATGCAACTACCCTGATCTATGTGATTAAGTATCTTTTGCCTGGATAATTGCAGTAGCCTCCATACTGGCTTCTCTGTTCACAGCCTTGGTCCCTATAATCCCTTCTCAAGAGAGCATTCAGAGTGATCCTTTGAAACACAAAGTCAGATCCTGTGATTCCCCTGCTCCCGTCCCACTGTAAACTGATTCTTTACGGTGGCCCACAAAGCCCTCTGTAATATACAGTGGGTCCTCCATGTCCTGCTCTGACCTCACTGTACTCCTCTCCCTATCCATCACTTCTACCCATCAGCTGTGGCCTCCATGTTATTCTACAACCCACGTGCACCTCAGTGCCTTTGCACTTGCAGCTCTCTTTGCTTGGAATGCTCTTCTCCCACACAGAGGCATGACTCACTCCCTTATATCTCCCAGGTCTTTGATCAAATGTCCCCTCTTTACAGTGTCATTTCCAGACTTACGGATATCAAATTGCAGTCCCATCCCAGTCCCACCATTCTCCATCCTCCTCTTTGCTTTATTGCTCCTCAAAGCACTTACCAACTTCTTGCTTTTAAAAAGTCTCTCCCTCTTCCCAAGGAATGTGAGCCCTTGGTAGGCAGGGGAGGCAGAGGTCTCTGTCTTGTCTGTTCACTCCATGTATCCCAAGGAACTGGCACACGGTCTTGCCCTTAGGTGCTCAACGAGTGTTTTTTATTTCTGAGTGAATGCATGAATGAAACATTTGTAGCAGACACTGTCCAGTACCCACCCAATAACAGTTCTTCTCCTCTTCCTTGCTAAAAGCCCTGATTTTACTGGGGGCAGCATTTTGCCTCTCCCCAATATGTCACATTTGTGCTGAGCCCCTCATGGCCAGCCCACTCCCCTTCCCCATCCTCCTTTGCAGCTGGTGGTGGCCAGGTGCCCCAAATCTGGCTGATGAGATAGATATAGAGGACCCCTGCTTGGCGGTGGCGGGGAACCATGGGCAGGGGAGGCCGACTTTTGGAAAAGATTTTCCTTTGTAATTAAAGGAAAAGATTTCATTCCTGCCCACTTCCAGCTGTAACAAAGATTAAGCCCCAAATTGGTTTGACAGATAAACAAGCCAAGCTAATCCAAACAGTGAAAATGTTTTTTAAAGAAAATCAAGGATTTAGGGGGCCAGGGTAGGGGGTGGCTAGGTTGTAGCATATTGCTTTTTTAAAGAGACATTGTAGGTTTACTGGAAAAATCAGATAGAATATACAGTTACCAATTCCCCCTTCACATATATAATTTTCCCTGTTTTTGACATTAGTATGGTGCTTTTATTAAAATTGATAAAACTGTTATACTATTAACTATAGTCAACAGTTTACATTAGGATGCACTCTTCGTGTTGTTCAGGCCTATGGTTTAACATTTTTTAAATTCTAGTTACATGTATTCAACCTAAAATTTCCCCTTTACTGTTATGATTTTTGAACTAACTTCAAAACTTTGGAACTGCATAAATGCTCCGATTTTTTATCTTTGAAGCTAAAGCACATGCAAATGACAGATTTGCCTTGTTCCAAGGGTTCTTTCCTCTTTCAGTGTGACAATTCCCTCCTTCACTGTAAGACAGAGGTTAAAAAGTGATGACCTATGTGCGAGCCTTATGAGATTTGTTTGGTCTTCGTGGTATTTTGAGTTGTTGAATTAATTGCAACATTTAGAAATTGAAGAGTACATATACAAATATTGATTTCTAGCTTCCTTTTAAAAATGAGACTATCTGGCCATCTTGGGCCAGATTCATGCAAGGCAACAATTGTCTCTGAGTAAACAGAGACAATTGGATAAACAGTAAACAGTAAACAATTGTCTCTTTTAAACAGTAAATAGTAAACAATTGTCTCTTTTAAACGGGGCAGCTCCTGTTGGCCAGAGACCCCAACTATCCACCCTGATTGAGTTTGCAACCTCTTATACAGGTGGGTATAAACAGAGGGGCCCCACCTGCTGGTTTGCCAAGGACTGTCCTGGTATATGTCCCATGTACTAGTGTAATCTCCCTTCCACGCTCCAAAATGTGCTAGTTTGGACAATACATTTCTACCCCCCCTCCCCTTATTTAGCAACAAAGGAGCCTAGAGCTCTGTACCAGGCTACGACGACTTCAACACCCTTCTGCTGGAGGACCCATCTGCACATCCAACTTCCCTTGACAACAAAGATCAAAATAATTAGTAACAGTAATCAACAAAATGTATAAAGGAAATCTTCAATTAAAATGAAACAAAGCAAAACAAACAACGAAATGTAGAAGTTGACTTCTTACAGAAAGAAAATACGAAGATACTGCCTTATAACTTAAAAAAAAATAGTAGGATGAAGCATCTCAAAGGAAAATCAGGCAGAGACATAGATTTTATAGAATATGGGAAAAATCTGGCTAAACTGAGGATTTTTTTGGTTTGTTTTTTTGAGGTAGCAGGGCCAGGGATTGAACCCAGGACTTTGTATGTGGGAAGCTGGTGCTCAACCACTGAGCCATATCACCTCCAGCTTCTTTTCAGTTGTATTATGCCCCATAATGACAACAGAGTTCTGAGATTAATGAGGGTGCAATTAGTAATGGCAAAACTAGAACAACATGACAATTCTGATATTTCAGCATTTCTTTCATGTAATACTCAAGATATTTACCGTCCATAAAATTAAAAGAATCTCTGAAAACATGTCATTTAATACTTGGTGAATGCTAATATAAACATTTAAAAATATCAGATAAGTAAAATTATAAAACCCTAAATGTTTCATCTATATTACCTTTTTGATACCTTTGTTAGCAGATTAAAACTAATAAAAAGAAATCCCATTCATAAAAATAAAACTGAACAATAAATAATAAAAATGAAATAATAATAGTTGATTGTTTTACAAAAATGTGATTTTAAACACCAAAGTGTATCAGCAGTTACAGTGAGTTCCAAGTGCATAGTTTGGCAAATATTTCTAGCAGTTGCAAAGCTTCTTTCTCATCCTACACTAGTTGGGGAATGGTGAGCTTATGAAATAGCAAATATTTTCCTCTGAATTCTTTACTTCTTTTACATCTCCTATTTGTGAATTTCAAGGAGATCTATTTCAATACAATTTATATTTTTTATTTTAATTTTTCAGGAACTACACTATTCTTGTTAATAGCAATTTGGAACTTCTAAAGTATTTCTGTGTCTCATTCTTTATTTTAGAATAGAAATAATGGAGATGCTAATACAGAGGCAGAGCTACATATGTCAGTTTGTAGCAATCCTTTTCCACTTGTATGGAATATCTGTGAATTAGCGTGAGAATTTCCTTGCAAAAATTTTTTTTTTCGGATTCCTCACTTTACTGAGGTATACACATACCATGGAGGTATGGATGAATGCTTTATAAATGAATATACTATTGTTCAATTCAAAATTTAGATGTAGTTTAACTTGGATATTTCTAAGACAAAAATGATTCAGATTTCAGATATTAAAAAGAACCAGATGTGGTTACTACAGCAACAAAATGCTAATATTTTGATAATTAAAAATAGAATGGTATACCAGATCATTCAAAATAGTGATTGCACTCACAGGCTGTAATCCAAATATTTTTTAAATTTGTCAAGTTGTGGTGTGTGTTTCATTAGTGTATGTGTATGGGTGGGTGTGGGTGTCCATAGTATACCAGGTCTACCTTAAATATGCAAGCCCTGAAAGGATTTATTGCTCACCCACCCTTCTTCATAAAAACTACCTCTAGATGCATACTTACCATCCAAGAGATTACTAAAAATTAAGGACTCAAGAATAACGATCTCATCATCTAAAAGAATTTACCTTTAGTCTTCTAGAAATTCATCCTGTGGGAATAGTTTAAAAAACAGACACAAATTTGTGCATAACGTTGTTCATGTCATACAGGATGGAAATCATCTAAATGCCCGATATTTGTGAGTGATCTTATATCTTCCTAATCAATGATTGCTTTGCTTACAAGTGCCAGAGTGAGTTTTTGTTGTTCATTATTGAGAATACAGACTGATATATATATATATGTAAATATATATATGTACACAGAAATATATGTATATATGATATATATGGAAAGAAATACACAGACAAAATAATGAAAGATAATATTCTCAAACAGTAGTTGCCTCTGGATACTGGGATGAATGCTACACGGCATGGACTCCCTACTATGGGAGTATAGCATGTCAGGAATTATTTTACTGGATAGAGTTATGTACAAGGCATCACCTGAGGTCTTAGGGATGCTCCAGCTCAGAGTTTCACTCCTTTCCTAACAAAATATATGAAGTACCTGAGCAGACCAGCGTTTGGATCAGGATCATACTGTCAAGATTGCCATCGTTTTACGAAGAATTCCCCATATGTTTGGGATCCTGGCAACTTGACGGGGTACTTGCCTCTAAGTTAGAAGAGTTAGTTTTGGTTCTGTCTCTTGTAAATGAGCAGATTTGTTACACACTTACTTTGAATCTAGAATCTATGTATGTACTTTGCACATATTCATTCATTGAATTGTACAGCAATCTTGAGAGGTAGGTGCTAGTGTCCTCACTTTTAAATGATTACAAGTCATTTTCTCCCTACGACTCTCATTTTCTATGGCTTAATTCAAGTCTGCTCAGATCTCAGCTCACTGCGAGCTCCTTACTTAAGCTTTGTGATACCTCTTGGCTGTGACCTACCACTGTCTAAGTCCATGTCCAGATTCCTCCTCTTACTATAGATTTCCAGCCTTATTCTTGCTCCTCACAGTCCTGTGTCACACCCTGTAGCTTTTCCCAGTACAGACTTGAAGGGCAACGAAGCAGAGAGTGTTAAGAGAGAAGGACTGAGTGTTTGTTTCATGAATAGCAGTGTATCTGAGGGTACGGCCATGAGCAGTGGGCTATACTAGGTCTTCCTGGATGGATTGTAAAGAGATCCCAGAACGCAAATCTTTTCTTCCTGATGAATAGACCGAAGCTCAGAGTCTTTCATGTTCGTGTACAACATAGAGCTATTTGTTAATAAAATTAAAAATATGGGTACCTAATTTTGAGTTTTCATATAACTAAAATTAGGGCAGTTGCTATTAGAATTTTCTGAAGACTCTAATTTTATATTCTATCAAGAAGTCTGGCAACCATCCAATACTTTGCAATACTGTAAAACTTCTGCTGAAGATCTGCAAGCATAAAGCAAAGAGATTCCTACAATTTTCTGGTAAGGTAAAGTATTACTTGATAGCATCAGCACTGTCTGCAGTCCTTGATTTTGGATTGTTGCTCTTACTGCATTAATTAATTAATTAATATAATTGAGAAATTATGTTAGGATTTACTTTTTTAAAATATATTTTTATTACAGAAGTTGTGAATTTACAAAACAATCATGAATATGTGTAGAATTCCCATACAATATGCCTGCACCAACATACAATTCTGTTGTGGAACATTTATTACTGATTATGAGATAATATCATCAGACTATTACCACTAACTATGGTCCATTGCATACATTTGGCATATTTTTTCCATACTGCCCCTATTATTTACACAGTACATCTTTGGCATTGGTGCAAGAATATTACAGTATTGTTGTTAACTGTATTTCATAGGTTACACTGTGTTTTTCCCATACTTCTCCACATTCCCACCATAATGCAATAGTGATGTACATCCATTCTAGTTCACAGGACATATTTAAATTTGTACTTTTAACCAAACTTCTCATCCACCTCTGGGTTCACTGTATCAGTCAGTCCCTAGATTATTCTCTAGCTGTCTTTCGATTGACATTTACAGGATTTACTTTTGTTGATCATTATGTTGATTGAGTGATGCAGGTTTTAGAGGTTTTATTGTTAAAATGCTTACACCAGTTCTTTCTCAAAATGGATTTGCTTTGCACTGGAAAGCAGGAATGCCTAGGATGGGTAGAGAAAGGTCTTTTGCTCTGCTCTACTGAGTTGGGGCCTAAAGAGTCAGAGAGCCACCGGTTTGTAGTGCTTTGCTGTATAGGCCCAATCTGATGTCTTTTGAGTTTTTTCACATGGTCTTTTCTCTTTCTGCAGGTGCCTCTGTGTGCTGGCTGAGGAATATGGCAGCCACCGTATTCCAATCTAGCAGTGACCGTGCTGCTTTATATTTCTACTGCCCCGTCCCTGGAAAAGCAGGGCGTCTTGGGATTAACCAGGCCCCCACCAGGAGCCCTGTCATGGAGAGGCTCAAGCCAGAAAGAACAGAGGGTGAGCACTTATTATTCTGAAACACTCAGGCATAAATCTTGCTGATGACAGAGACTGGCCCAGTGCCTTGGGCAGTGATATAATCTATGAATACAAAAAGCAATAATGCTTATAATTGAACCCTTTCCCTGCAAAAGTATTTCCCACCTCCCTCAGCTCAAGTGTCCCTTCATCCATTTGTCCCAGCAGCTCTGCTGCCATCGCCTCCCCCTGTGTTCAGCCACAGTCTCTGGTGACCAGGGCCCTTGCCAGGCCCAGTCCCACTTCTCTGGCTCCTGCCCCTGCCTGCCCCCCTGACCCAGGTGGAGGAGATCTTTTCTGATCCATCTAGACATGGCATTTACCACTGAATTTTGAAATTTTGTTTATTTTTTATTGTTAACTCTTTTTTCCCCTTTCTTTTGATAGACTTTATTTTTTAGAGCAACATTAGGTATGTTAATCAGGGTTCTTACAGGTGTAAGCCTTGACAACTACAAAGGACATTTCCTCCTTAGAGCTAGGAGGGAAGAAAGAATGGGTGGGGTGGGTGTTGGGATATGTGCTAGGCTGAATAAAAGTCCCCCGCCCAAAGATGTCCGTGTCCTAATCCCTAGAACCTGTGACTGTTATTTTACATGGAAAAAGGAACTTTGCAGATGCGATTAATTTAAGGACTTTGAAATGGGAAAATTATCCTTGGTTATCTGGGTGGGCCTGATATAATCACAAGGGCCCTTAGAAGAAGGAAGCAGGAGGATCAGAGTCAGAGAAAGTGATAAGACCCTGGAAGCAGAGGATGGAACATGTGGGACCTGGAGCCAGAGAATGCTGGAAGTCTCTAGATGCAGAAAAGGCAAGGAAACAGGTTCTCCCCTAGAGCTTCCAGAAGGAATGCAGCCCTTGCAGCCCCTTGATCTTAACCAGTGAGACTGACTGCCAGAACAGTAAGAAAATCACTTTAAGCCACTAAGTTTGTGATAATTTGTTACAGTGACAATAGGAAACGAATGCAGGGCAGAATGTGAAGACAGAGGGGTTTGGAAGTGGAGAAGGGATTTCGGAGGTCAGCATTTGTTTTGGGGATAGGGATAGAGCAGAATGAGCTGCCATGGGGCAATGCTTTTCAAAGTGGGGCCAGGACACCTGGGGTGCTTGTTAAAGTGCACATCCCTGGGCCCTACCTGAGAACTACCCCTGCTGGGGGAGGGCCCAGGAAGTGAGGCTTAACACTCCAGGGGACGGATGCCAAAGTTGAAGCACCCCAATCCTTTTTTCTGTTGTTTTCCCAAGTTGAGTGAACCAGTCTCTACTGGGGTGCAGAACTGACTCGGAAATTTTGGCAGTGAGCAGTTGCTTTGTAAGTGGCAGCAGGCAGTTCCTGCAGTGACTCTCAGGGCCTCAGGTGACCTGCGTGATGATGATCAAATTATAGGTCCAAATTGATGCATCAACAAGAGCTGCTGGGGATGTTGTGTGTGTGTGTGTAAATGTTGGCTTGCACTGGACTTGGTTGAAGGCAGTCAGACCAGATCTAGGATAAATGGTTGGCTCACTGCCCCCCACAAGCTGTGATCCTGGGAAAGCATGAGTTTTAGGGTCCTGCCAACAGACCCAGGTTCAAGTCAACCCTTGCCACTTACAAGCTGTGTAAAAGTAGGAAGTTATGATAATGTGTTGGGACCTCAACTTTTCATAATGCCCGTCTCCCAGGATATTCAGAGGATAAAATGAGGTACTGTATGTAAATGAACCCCTTATGGCATATACGTTGAGTGCCTACTTTGTTTCGGTGCACGGTTAGGTATTGAGGACACACAGCGGTGAACACAGCTGGCATGGGCCATCCTCCACCAGAACCTGCATTCTAGTGGGAGAAATCGACCCTGATGAAACAGGCATGTGAGTATATAAACATAAATGGTAAATGCTATGAAGAGAAAGTCTGGGAGGCTGTGAGATTCTAGTTGGAGGACCTGATCTGTTTGGGGCGGGAATTCAAGGAACCTCCCCTAAGGAAGTGATATCTGAGCTACTGGAAAGGTGTGCATGTGGAGAAGGAGGGAGCATTGCAGGAACAGCATATGCAAAGACCCTGAGGCTACAGGGACCCAGTTTGGGGTGTGCGTGGTGGGGAGGAGGGGTGCCAGGGTGACCAGGAGACACTATTAGCCGGCGGTGGCAATACCTCTCACCGTGTCTGAGACACAGAGGGGACCCAGTCGACCTCAGCTCCTGCCTCTCATTCCAGGCTAGACTGCTACACTGGTTTGTCTTTTAAAGGATGTCAGATTTTCAGCTAACTCTAGACTTTAGGAGAAAAATAAATGAATGAATGAGTTCTCATACTTTCGCCAAACCCCTGAGAGAAGAGCCCATTGGTTGAGGCAGTGTCCACAGGTGAGGAAAGCGAAATAACTGTGCCACAGGCAGTTCAAATGCATTCAATCAATCATGTACAGGTGATGAATCAGTGGGATTTTTATCTATTGTTACTGCTTTGATAAGTTTGGGAATAAGTTTTGCTTCGAGAGAAGGTGAAGAACTGACTGTTCTCACCCAAAGATGATTATCATCTGTGAGAACAGAGTGACAAAAGCGAAGCCACAGTCAGTAAATGTAATTTAAAACATCTCACATCAATAAGATCTGTGGTTTTTCACCATGGTGACAAAGCTTCCTGAAAGACCAAGGAAAGCAAGAGGATTGTATAGAAGGTAAAGGAAGAAAGATATTGATGCCATCTACCATATTTTTAAAAGCGAATATGACCAGAAAATGTTGATTGCTGTGAAAGTTCCTTAAGTCAGGAGACCTGCTATTAATTTTCATGCCTCATTTACCATAATCCTTTATAGCTTTTTACAGTAAATCCTCTTCATTTTTGAATTTGAGTTTGAAGATGAAAATGAATAAAATTAACCTAAATTGTCCTCTACTGTACCTGGTACTTCCTGGCTATATGACCTTGGGCAGATGATTTAAACTCTCTAGTCTCTGTTTCCTCATCTTTCAAGTAGGAATAATGATAGTTCATCTTAAAGGGCTGTTTTGAGGTGAAATGTGATAATGTGGTGAAACCTTAGAAGAGGGCTGGCATGGTAAGCCCATTCTCAAACAGTTAGCTATTATTAAGTACGAAACATTGCTCAGGTCTAGTCTGAGGCCCTTGTCAGTTATGTATCTCCTCTCAGTCTTTGGCTTAGATTTTTGTTCTCTGGCCAGTTGTGATGCTATAGTGTCTCAGCCCCAAACATACCTTCATTCTGCTTTGTGATGTTGGGGCGGAGACACTGCAAGCCACATCTCTGCTTTGATATCTGCCAGTAGGGGGCGCATGATCTCTTCAAATGTCATGATGAACATAAATTCTTTAACTATAATCCGATATACCAACAAATTTCTACACACACACACACATACACACACACACACGAAGACAGTCCAAAAGAAAAATGAGCAAGACCCTTGGACACGGACTTCACAAAAGAGGAGATCCAAATGCCTAACAGAACACATTCAACTTCTTTAGTAATTAGGAAAATTCAAATAAAAAATATGAGACAACCACTTGACTAGTTCATAATGAACACTGAAAATACCAAATGTTCATGAGGAGGTGGTACAGTGGGAACTCTCCTACACTAAAAGTGTGAGTATAAAGTGGTTCCAACTACTTTGGGAAACTGTTTGGAAGTATTTACCCAAAGTTGACCATTTCAATACCCTAAGAGCCAGCAACCACCCTCCTATTTGTGGCCCTAGTAGAACAGCATGCACCTAAGACGTGTACGAGCACATCCTAGTAAGCGTTACTGTAATCATTCCAGTCTGGAAACAACAGAAATACCTTTCAAAGTAGAATGGATAAAGAAATAAAAAGTATATTTATAAGTGTGAGCTGAAACTATAGCTACTCAGAGCATAAAATATTGATAAAAATATTGTTGAGCAAAAGAAGCTGGATATAAAATAACAGAGTGGGATTCCATCTATTTAAAATTCCAAAACAGGCAAAGCTAATCTGGTTTGGAAGTCAGGATGGAAATGACTCTTAGGCCTGAAGGAAGGAGTACTGAATGGGAAGAAAAGAGAGATTTCTGTGCTGGTAATGTCTTGACCTGGGTGATGATTTCATGGGCAGATTACTCTGTTCATTATATTTATAATTCACTGGGGTAGGCAATCATGTTTTATGTATATGTGCTATAGTTCAATAAAGAGATTTAAAATACTTAAACCCTGAAGTTTCCAATCTTCATTGATCATTTATTTCAAAAACTTGCCAGCTGCTTCTTTGCTATACTTTAACTTTCTTTAAGGCAAGCTCTCTATCTCTGGTTTCTTGGAATCCTCTGCAGCTCTAAATGCAAACCAAACAGAAGTTGCTTTTAATTATTTGTTATGGTGCCAGAAATTGTCCACCAGGCCAATGATTCCTTTAAGTCAGGGTTTCATGTGGTTTTGAATCTCCAGGGTTAAGCGCATTGTCTAGTCTCAACAAATGCTCAAAAAATGTCTGTTGAATGAATGCTAGGAGATTTTTGTGTAAATATTCATTACTATTCTTACAATAATACAGCACTTTGCATATGGAACACACTAAAAAATATTTGTTGAGAGTGTATAAATTGAATTCTGGAATCATGGTAAAAACCATGGTGCCTCACAGGAAAATATACTTCAAATTTTTTTTGAACCATTCAGGGAATTGTCACCAATTTCCCAGGTAAAGTATGTTATCATTCAACTTTATTTGCTGCTTAGTTGGTGATTTTTTTTCTGCCAAAGAATTGAGATATCCAAGAAATTTGGTTTCCTATGTTTTAGAAGTTGTGAGTTGGTATTGTAGAGCTAACATGTTGTGGTAGAAACAGCAGTGAGGAAGCAAATGTGGCTCAAGCAATTGGCTCCCATCTACCATATGGAGGATCCCGGGTTCAGTACCTGGCGCCTCCTAGTGAAAGTGAACTGGCCTGTGTGGCACAGAGAGCTGGTGCAACAAGATGATGCAACAAAAAGTAAATACAGAGGAGAGACAATGAGGAACGCAACAAACCAGGGAGCTGGCGTGACTCAGGTACTTGAGTATCTCTCTTCTCATTGGAAGATCCTGGGATCAGTTCCTGGTGCTCCTAAAGAGAAGATGAGATGAGAAGACAAGCAGACACAGAAGAATGTGCAGTGAATGGACACAGAGAGCAGACAGTGAGTGCAAGTGGCAAGAGGAGAGGAATAAGTAAATAAATCTTTAAAAAAAAAAAGAAAGAAATAGCAGTGGCTGGTTCTGCTCAGTCACACTTCAGCTGGTTGTCTTGGACAATCCTTTAAACTACTCTTGGCCTTAGGCTACTCATCTTTAAATGAAGAAGTTGGACTCATTAAAGGTAGCAAATACGTGCCATACCAGCTACTGTTCCTTTCTCCCATGGCAGATATTGTGATTCAATCACGTTACACTTTCCACTGAGCCCAAATGTCTGTCATCTCAGAGTTCTTTTCAGCAGAGCACACTTGAACTGTATCAGTCAATTGTAGTTGGCAATGAGACAAAACTTAGTAGTCAACCCTCAATTGGATGGTCCAAAAAGTCCCTTCCAGTCCCAAAGTTCTACAGCTCTATGATCTATAAAAAATAATTGCTTTTGTGATGACTCCAAGGCACTGTTCAATCCTAAAATGTATTCAAAACCATCAAAGAAAGATTATATTTTATTATAGTTTCAAAGTTAAGAATACTTTATTGCATTATAACTTTTTGCAAATGGAAAATCCATGAATAGCACTCATTTAACACAGTTCTTACTTATGCATTTCTTTTCTAGGGTGAGATTTGAAATTAGCACAGGGACGTGAATCAAGTATCCAAGGACATGCTAGTGTCCCCAAACTGAACTCACCTGTCCCTGAAGTATAAACATTAAAATAACTTTTCCTACAGTTGTAGCACTTGACAGGTAGGCATTCAATATGCCTCTTCATTCAGGAGGTGAATGTAGAGAAATAAAGAACAAAGATCTGGGCACCTGCCCTAGCAAAGTCCTGAGGTTTGAAGTAGCATTTGAATCATATCTTCAAATTAGAATGAATGCCAAACCCAACTTTATTCTACTGGCTCTTCATCTAATGCTAAATACATTATGCAGACTATCTGGGTAATCACTGACAGCCTGTTAACACAGTCTTACTTGGTGAATAAGAGGAAAGTGAGAAATCTCTGGTTCTCACAAATGCTGTGGGTGATTAGAGTATCAGATCATTGGTGAACAATTAGTGCTTATTTTAGTTAGCTAAATGCGGGCAAGGCAATATACCAAAAATGGGTTGGCATTTACAATGGGGATTTATTAATTTAAAACCTTCCTGTTCTGAGGTTGTGAAAATGTCCAAATCAAGGCATCATCATGCCATGCTTGTCTGCTGGTCTCTGCCTTTGTCTTTGGGTCTTGTTGCTTCCAGATTCTGGCTTCCTCTGGCTTTCTGTCTGCTCCTGTGACTTTCTCTCCCCCGGGCTCCACTGATTTCACCTTCTTGCTCTGGTGGATTTCTCTCTCAGCTTCTGTAGGTTCCTCTCGGAGCTCATGGAGTTTTCTCTGTCTCTGTGGCTCCCTCTCCTCATATTTATCGATTTATAAAGAACTCCAGTAAGAGGATTAAGATCCATCCTGGGTCATGCCCTAAGGAAGTAATCTAATCACAGACCCTTAACTGAAGTGATCTAATTAAAAGTTTCCACTTACATTAGGTTCACACCCACAGGAATGGATTAGTTTAAGGACATAATTTTCTGGGGTCTACAAAAGCCTCAAACTACCACAGTGCTTTCCATTACAATCTCCTTGAAACAGTTATTTCTTCAGACTAGAAGTGGAGTGACATTTATTTATTCACTGAAGAGTTGAGATTACCTTACAGGAACCTCCCCCTCTCCGCCCCCCCCCCGCCCCCCCCCCCCCCCCTGCCCCAGAAGATGTGAACTCTGATTTCTGGAGGCATACTTTTCAGACTGGCCAAGTAGATGAAGGGCAGTACGTGGGCTGAGACTGAAAACACCAAAGTTACCACCTTTTTGACCCAGAGTACTGTAGAATACAGGTTACTTGCCTTTACACATGCTTTCATTGATGGTTTATACTGGGTTTACCCACAGCAACTGGCTTAGCTTGAGTGGCATTTGTTATAAATGAATCATTGATTGTGTTTTTAGATCATTTAATGGCTTTTAATCTGACTGAATATACAATTGCCTCTATATGTGTATGTGTGTTTATGTTTATACTTATATATACACATACTTTCCAACAGAATTGTTTGGGGATATATGTCAAAAGGTCTAAATTCAAGGACTTGGTAAGTATTAGGCTGGGCCAAATGACGCTCATGGTTTCCTTTGGCAGCTCTGGTTTGCCCAGTCAGCTGGCTGAGGAAAGTGCCAGACTTCTGTATAATCACCTGTATTCTTAAGACATACGCGTTAGTTTCCTATTGCTGCCATAACAAATTACCACAGACTTGGAGGCCTGAACAACACCAATGTATTAGCTTACGGTTCTGAGGCCAGAAGTCTGAAGAGTCTTACTGGGCTAACATCAAGGTGTGGCAGGGCTGTGTTCCTTTCTAGAGGCGGTAGGGCATTATCTGTTTCTTCACCTTTTCCAGCCTCTAGAAGCCATCAGGATCCCTTGGCTCAGGGCTCCCTGCCTCCATCTTTAAAATCATCAACATGGCTTCTCTCTGCATCTCACTACAGCCAGGGAAGCCTTCCAGTTTTAAGGATTTGAGATTAGATGGGGCCCACCAGACTAGTCCAGGATAATCTCTCCAACCTGAAGATCCTTTTTGCTGTAAGGCAGCACAGTCATAGTGTTGTGGAAGCAGAGAGATTCAACCATGGACTCAGTAATAATTTTGGGAAGGAAAATTTATTAATGACTGGCCGGGCTCAGGAACTTTTCTGTTCAAAAACCCAAGCCCAGAATGGGATTTTTGAGTTCCTTTTATCCAGAGGATGTAGGAGTTCAGAGTCAAATGGTGTTTTGAGTACTAGATAAACTTGAATTAACACATATTCCCCACATTCCCAGTAAGCTTGAATTAACATATTTACTTTGCTTTCTCCCTGAATATCCTAAGTCTATAGAGCCTATATCACTTAATTGGCTTTCCAGGACTGGAGTGGTTGGCATGGTTACGAAAGGTGGGGCTGTAGTTCTTATTGTTTGACACACATAGCCCAGGTTATTCATGAAGAAACGCACAGCCCCCCACACATAGCCCATATCAATAGGTTCTGGGCATTAGAATGTGGACATTTTTTTTTTTTTGAGGGGATCATTTTGTTTTTCACAATATAATTAAATGGAGATCCCTGAAAAGGGTGAGGTGTATGGGGAAATGCAAAACCTCAGAATGATGGTAAATAAAATGAAGAGTCCAAGGAGTTAAATCTCTTAGTTTACAGAAGAGGAAACCGGGACCAGATAGGGCATGACTTGTTCAAGATCACACAGGTAAGTGGAGAGCGACACCTGGATCCAGGGCTCCTGACTCATAGCCTGATCCTGTTTTTACCATATCTTACATCCTTTCTGATTGGACTCTCACTGCAAGGAGGCATTTTGTTTCATAAAGACACTGATGAAAGTCTCTGTTCTACTTGGAAAAATAGGTTTGGATGAGAATAGAAATTTGTTAAAATGTTTGTAGATGAATGTCAAGGTGGTTTGTCATTACTGAAAAAAAATTATTTTTAATCCTGGTATACCAAAAGTTTAAGAATAAGTTCAAAGAATATTTGGAGCTTGGGAACTTTGCAATTCTCTCTTTGACTATTGCCTTGTCTCTTTTTAAGTCCCTGAATCTATATAGCCATCCATTCATCCATCCATCCATCCATCCATCCCCACCCTACAAGTTATGCATTGAGTACAGACCATGTGCCACAGGCACTTGGGATACCATGGTGAACAAAGCAGAGTCCCTGACCTCACGGGACTGAAAGTAGTAGATGAATTTTTCCCGAACTGTGTTCTAAGACCTGCCTGTGTCAGAATCACCAGATTACTGGTTCCTACACATCAATGGAGGTAGCAGGAGGGAAGTCTGGGAAATTTCAGTTCAGCCAGCTTCCCAGGTGATTTTACTTCACACTGAATGTGGATCCTACTGCAGGAGATTGAAAATACTCAGTTGGTAGAGCCTTGATTCCATGCTCTGGCCACGGTTCATACAGACCCCCAGCAGGGGGTGAGCAGAGCCACTCAGAGCATGGCTGGGTTCTAGGTATAGTTAGGATTTGACCATGATTATTAACTCCTTGGTACTCCATTTTCTTTTGAGGGATTCTCAAACTTTCAGGGAAGTGACTAGTACCCCCTGACAGGCACTTGGGAACCCATGAGTTTTCTCTCTAAATTGAACGAAGTCAATCAAACTAAAAATCTGCAAACATAAAAGTCAAACCCATGTGTAAATCAGCTTTCTACTTTTCTGCCATTTCTTGTGTTCAAATAGGCTCTACCCATGACAAGAATATAAGACAGGAAACACTTGGCATTTATTAGATGCCAAAGTAGAGATGAGGTGCTGTAATTTAAAATGAGCATCTGATATGGCAAAACTCATATCCCAGAAGCCAGAAGTCAGAGCCACAGCCCTTTGCGTCCATGCCTTAAAATCCACAAACTTAGAAGTTATGAAGCTCCCAAATCAGTTATCTAAATGTCACTTAATAACTCAGTGAAGTCTGGCAAACTTCGAAATGTGAATTTCCCAGCTGTCCTCTGAGTTGATTATTGATTGTGAAGGACACCCAGTTTACTGCTAAAGATCCGAGCCTTAAATAAGATGGCTTTTCATTACTGAAGACACATCATGGAATAATGGACACATTCTCCTAGCAGTTTTGCTGTTAGCAGCATGACCTGAAACAATGCAGCTCCTGAGTGTACCAGAGATACATATCCAAACCAGTTTGACTGAATACCTTTGGAAAATGTCAGTGTATTTTGGTCAGAGTGATTTTTTCCTAATTTATATTTATTCATGTAAATAGTTATTTTTATTTGAGCTTCTTTTACTTATTATTTTAATCTGGTTAAAACAACAAATATTTATTGAGCACTATACGCCAGGAACAATGCTAAGCACTGGGGATAAGATGGTGAAAGAGGCGATTCCTCTTCTTGTGAAATTTATTCTAAAAGCAAAGCTAGGTAAATAAGCAAGTAAAACAAAGGAAGTTGTAGTGAATAATTTGAAGAAAATGATAAGGGAGCTGAAATAAAGAAGGACAAGGCGAACTACCTAAGTTAGTTTGAGTGGGAAAAAAGTCTTTCCAATTTAATCACACAGATCAGGCCAAATTCTCAAGCTTGTGTTTTAGCAAAAGATACAAGTAAAGTGTTTGTAACTATTATTTTTTAAGCCTTTCTTCTCATAACAAATATTTTACAGCAAACATCTAGTTTGTTTATACATTGAAGGCTAATCCGTATTCATGGCATCAGAATTCATATTTTGTTTAATGATGAAAGGAAATGATAAATCCTATTGATCTCTTCAAATTTGTTCACTTTTCAGTGACATTTAAGCCTGTTGCACTCATATGCATTAGCCACCAGGTGGCGTGGTTGATATTTACAGGGAATGCCCTGAGGGCAGCTGGCAGAATTGAAGTTTTGAGAATAGCTTACCGTGTGTTCTCGTTCCTCTCCACTTAATGAAGAAGAAAATGAAAGCAGATGAGAAAAAGAAAAAGAAATCTAAAAATATGCTCAAGTGAGTTTATAAAGATAGAAAAAAAATCTCCCCTAAATGTTGTCTGTGAAAACCAGTGTTGATTAGGTTTGTGGGCCCTTTTAGATGACTTGACTCTACATAATGATGCCAATTATTTGAATTTAGCTGTTTGTAAAACATATTTGCCTCCGAGACAACCTTCCTCTCTCTCACCAAGACAAAAAGCAAAGGAAAAATACCTTGGACTTTGGTTAATTTTAAGAGCCCTGAATTTGTGGCACATAACTTTTATATGTTGGACAGTGGTGACAAACTTCTACATTTTCTCCTACTTCTTCACTGGATCACATCCTCTTCTTTGCCCTGCCTTACCTGCATCTCTATACAGTTTCCTGTTTACATAAGCATTTTGATTCTCTGGGTTAAAGGAAACCCAATCCTGCTCATCATTCCTTGATTAGTTCTCTTTGCCAAAGTGGACCCTTTTCTTATTTATTTCCATTCCTGATATCAAGATATTAAGAACTCATTGTTCTTACCTGAAATATTTTCCCCCCATTGGCTCAATCCTTTAATAAATGTTGTCAGTGTTTAACTAGTTAGAACTTAATTCCTTAAAACAAAATTTTACAGCTGGAGGGGACCTTAGAAATCGTCTAGTCCAATTCCTTATTTTACAGATGAGGAACCTGAAGCTAAGAGAAGTTAGGCAAAAAACTTTTTGTTTGAATTAAAGGACTCCTGAGTTAGAAGAAAAAAAGAACATCATCAAGTCAGGAAACTCATCTTCACTATCTAATGCACAGTCATTCTTTTAATAGAAGTTGGCGAGGAAGTTTTTTTTTTTTTTAATTTATTGAAATATATCACTCATACATAAACATTCATAAATAATAAATCTATAATAGTTGTGAACTTACAAACCAAACATATGTAATATCAAACAAACATATATAACATCTCACCCTACCACCAATAACTTGCATTGTTTTTAAACTTTTTAAACTAGTGATTAAAGAGCATTGACAAAATATTACTATTAAACAAAGTAGTTTTCCCCTAACCAATCTGATTGTTTATTATTTTTATATCATTTATATATGAACATACATAAACAATTAAGTGTATAGTAAAAGTTGTGAACTTGGCCAGGGAGCTTTTAAATATCACCTGAAATATTTTCATACTTGAGCATTTAAAATTTCATATTGTTCTTCCAATAATCCCTTTCACATGGTCCTCCTCTCTGTGTGGAAAACTATTCCCCCACCCACTCCCCATTCCAACCCTCAGCCCCTGGCTTCATGTACCTTGTCTAGCTCTGGTGATTCAATTTTCTTACTTTGCCTTAAACAGATTTTCATTTCTATGAAACTACAAAGATTTCTCATGGCTTCTGTTACTCTGGATACCTCTCAGATAAATTTCCATTACGTTCTTCCCTGGCATTAGAGCGAATTATCAGACCCTAATATTTCGTTATGGGATTCTCCTCACAGTGTAGAGCAGTGATGACAATGAGAGCAGGCCCAATTCATCTTGTTTTAGCCAGGGTTGTGTGTTTTGGGTGAAAATAACTCATACCTTTTATTTGGCACATTGGTGTCTGCCTGACTAGCATAACATCAGGAAAGTTGGGCAGCTAGTCTTGAGTTCTACACATGAACTGTGTGACCTTGAAAATGACTTTGTTGGGCCTTGGAGTCCTCCTCATTAAAATGAAGGCCTTGACAACATGCTCTTTAAGACCCCTTCTAGTTCTAACATTTTATGATTTATTTAAATCAGTGGCTACATACTTTACCCTATTAAATCCAAAATGTCTTTTGTTGATTCTTAACTAATGCATGCAAGGGTGCCCTGGGCTGGGAGGGTGAGAGGGGTTGGAGGAAGGCGGAGCAGGGAGAAGGAGGGGGGGCGGGGCAAAGCCCTCCACTATTTCTTTCTCCAAATCCTGTCTCCTGGCAAAAGTATCCCAGAAATAAATTCAGTTTACAATAATACAGAGAATAAATAAGACAGATGTGTAACGATATTGAAAATTATGTTAATTCAAGCTTAAAAGAAGTTATAGATCCCTTAATGGCAATTTTCCTTGACAAAGAATAAATAAAAGACAGTTACCTTCAAGAGCCTAAACAGAGTATCAGTCCTTGTTCCCCACACCATTCTGTAGACCAGTAGTTTTCAAACTTTAGCCTGCATTGGAATCCTACCGAAGGCTTAAAACATTGAACCTGGCAGTTTTCTGATTCAGCAGGTTTGGCTAAGGCTTAAGAGTTTACATTTCTAACAAGTTCTTGATGCTGCTTATGATGCTGCTTCAGGAAGCACACTTTGAGAACCATGGTGCTAAGCAAAGCAGGTGGGCCTGACTGTATACTTTTCACTCTTCAGGTTGCTACTATGGCTCTGGGGTAGAAAGACTAATGTTCCACCGAAGTGGTTTGCATCCTAATCCCAAGAACCCGTGCATATGTTACCTTACATGGAAAAAGGGCTGTGATAAAGTTAAGGATTTCAAGGTGCAGATATTAACTTGGACTACCTGGGTGGGTACAGTCTAATCAAAATGGTACTTATAAGTGGGAGGCAAGAGGTCAAAGTGATCAAAAAGAGATGTGACAACGGAAACAGAAATGGGAAGGGGCCATGAACCAAGGAAAGCAAGCAACCTCTAAAGGCTGGAAAAGGAATGGAAACAGATTCTTCCCTAGAGCCTCCAGGAAGAATGCAGCTCCTGATATCTTGATTTTAGCCCAGTGAGACCTGGGTCAGACTTCTGACATATAGAACAATGAGATGAATTTATACTCATTTTATATGATTTCAAGCCACTACCATTTTGATACTTTGTTATAGCAGCAAAAGTAAGCTAATTCAGGTTCCATCCCTCCATTTGTGCTCCTTCCCTCAACTCCTTTTAAAGCTATTATTGATGTGCCTTTCAATGAAACTTCATCTGAGTAACCAAAAACATACAGTTCCCAAATTTTCTCAGCTGTCCTTAACATGTCTTTCGGTTGTCTCCACATATGAACATCTTAGTATGCACACTTTTCCCATCAAATCTCTAGAGATTTCACTACTATCTTTTGGCATCAAGTATTGCAGAAGAGGGGTGTTGGGGTTTGAATCAGGTCCCTCATAAAAGGCATGGTCAGGTCCTAACCCCTGGTCCCATGGGTGTAAACCCATTTGTAAATAGGATCTTATTAGATAGCTGTGCCCAAACTGAGTGAGGTTGGACCTCTATCCAAGATGGCTGAGGTCTTTATAAGCAAAGGATATTGGACATGGAAAAAAGAAGCCATGGGGAGCAGCCGGACGCTGGAAGTCAATGGAAACTAGAAGAGAACAGAAAAGATGCCATCATGTGCACTGCCATGTGATGAAGAAACCAAGGAACACTAAAGATTGCTGGCGAGCAGGAAGATACAGATCCGGGAGGAAGAAAGCTATCTAGTCTCCAAAGCAATGAGTCAATAAATTCCTGTTGCTAAGTCAACCCATTGCATAGTATATTTATTTTAGCAGCTAGGAAACTAAGGTTATCGACATCCTGTGTAAGCTTCTTTACATTGGTTTTGTTTGGAATAGGGTAAAGCCTTTCCCTTTGCATATTCAAAAATTCCCCTGACCCACACCCTCTGTGCCTGTTCAGGAGCATTTATTTTTTTTCCGGTTGTATCTTTGTTTATTATGTTTGCTTTCTTTCTCGTGAGCATCTAGGGTGCGATGTTCTCCCTCTGTCCTCCATAATCATTGAAGTGATGGCCTCTCATCATTTTACCATTTTTATGCGTTTCTCCTGTATTCTGGGAAGTCTTCCTAAATGGGTCTATGTACAATGCTAATTCTACCCTTGCTCTTCCAGTGCAGCTCCTGCTCCCTTTGCCTCTGTCCTGTGAGCTTTTCATTTGTGTCGACTTTTTTTCCATAAGACTTTCATATACTAGAGAAACTATCTTCTTGCATCCTTTTGAAAGTGACAAGACTTACCTTCTGTTAGCTAGAATTGATCCTATTCATAAGTGTGCTTGCATTCAAAAGAATGTTCTCTCTAGTTTTTCTGTCCTATTTTCTCATTTTTCCTTTACTCATCCTGATCTGTGGGGAGATCTAGGTCTTGGTGTTGGTCTTGGTCCTGTCCACTGTCCATGCATGGTGGGTTCTCCTTTTTTAAATCTGCTAGAGAACAAGTGAAAGTACACAACTCCGAGGCCAAGTTCCTGATCCCAGCAGAAACCCAATCTTATGATTCTACCCCAACCAATTCTATTTCTGTCACTCTGAACTGATGGAATGCAAAGAATCTATAATCTCCTACTACAATGTATTTATTTTCTTTTAGTCTTATTACTTTTTGTTGGGAAGAACTCAATCACAATAAATTAACAAGAATTCCTTGAGTATTTGCTTTGTGCCAGGCACTGATCTGAAAGCGATTTAAATTCGATAACCCTGTGAATCAGGAATTATTATCCCTATTTTAGTGAGGAGGAAACTGAGGCACAGTTAAGGAATTTTTCTAAAGACCCAGGGATAATAAACTGGGGAAACAAGTTTCAAATCCAGGGAGACCTTTTAAGCACTGTGAAATACTGTCTCTTCTATCTGAGCGCACCTTGAAATACTACTGTCTCTTCTATCTGAGCAATCTCATTTTGATAGCTATGGGACATTCCACCCATTTTGTAGAAGTGGGAGGCAGCCCAGGGCTGGGATGAGATTAGACTTGCAATCCATTGTCCCTTTGGTCATGTCATGCTATGCAGAGAAAGACATGCTGATGTTCTGCTTGGTGTGTGAATTTGTGAGTCTGCCCCACCCCCCAACACAGTTCAGCAATGTCTGACTTAGAAAGTTTGCAGAATTGGAAGCAACAAATATGTTTCCTAAGTCATTCACTATTATCTCTCCATCAATGGAGTATTAAGAGGAAATGCAATTTGTGCCCATTAAACATGCCTGCTTTTAAGGACCAATGGGTAGAAAATTTAAAATAAATCTTTGATTCTTCATAGTTCATGAAACACACATAATTATGCTCTGCAAGAAGAGAAAGTCTGAGGATTTTTCCACCATCCCATTTCAGGGCAAGGGACTGGGGAAGTCTTTTTGCCATTTAAACTGGAGTCTCTTCCAGACAAGTCACAGTGACTCAATTTTCAGGCTTCAGTACTGAAAAGCAATAAAACTAAATATCCACTGTCAAACATATGCTCTCACCAAGTGGCAAATACATATCCCTAGATTTCATGCCCTGTATTTGCTTAATGTCTTAGAATTCTCATAGTCCAATATGGTAGCCACCAGCCACTCATGGCTATATAAATTTAAATTATTTAAAATTATATAAAATTAAATATTCTGCTCCTCAGTAGCACCAGCTGCATAGAATGTGCTCAATGTGGCAGGTGGCTGTTGTATTGATCTGCGCAGACATCAGCATGGAAAGTTCTTTTGGGCAGTGCTGACTTGGATGTCTCTCCACAGTCAGGTGCAAACTATGCAAAGACAATGGAAAGGACTCTTCCTTTAAGATTTGAATGCAAGAATTTTAGAACTTGAAGGAACATTGGAGTTTACCTAATTTCTTAATGTTTTTCAATGTCACAGTGTCTGGGATATGTAGTTGATCAATAAGTGTTGGTTGAATGAAAGAATGAATTAGAGTTTACGGTGTGCTCATTTATCTATTCTCTCATGAGGTTCTTACCAAAACACTGTGGGTGTACTGAACTGATCATTCCATTTTATTTATTTTTATTGTTATTTTTTAAGGAGGTACTGAGGACTGAACCTGGGACCTTGTGCATGGGAAGCAGGCGTTCAACCACTGAGCTACATCTGCTCTCCTGATAATTCCATTTTAAAGATGAAGAATCTGAAGGTTAGAGAATTTATATGATTTGGCCAATATAAAACTTAAACAAAAGTAAAAGCTGAACTTAAAACCATATCTTCTTTATCTAAATTTAGGGAAGAAGTTGAGGCATATAGAGGTTCTGTTAAATTTTCAAGAACTCACAGCAGTTGGTAGCAGAGCCAGGACTAGAACACAGAGCTCCTGCAGGTAAGCCCAGTACTCTTCTACTTTATCTTGACATCACTCATAATTTCAGAGGTATTTCTTATTTCTTTAAGCAAGAAATCCTTGTCAATCATTCTCATTTTTAACTCCTTGTCTATTACTGAATTTGTGCCTCTGGTAATCTTCTAAAAACTGCTTTTAAACTATTGGTACAATAGGCTAACAAGAGCAACATTTATTATTAAGTCTTACTTATGCCAAGCCTTATTCTAAACACTGTGCAGAGTTTATTTCATCAAATGTGTCTTAAAGCCTTTTGGGCTAGATTCTACTATATGCTTTATGGATGGGGAAACTGAGGCACGGGGGTTGGGTAATTTCCTCACAGTCATCCAGCTAGGAAATTGAGAAAACAGGATACTAACCCATCCATGTGGTCTAACACCAGAGCCTCAGGTGGGCAGTATCCTAAAAGCCTGGGCCAAGAGAGCCCCCCAGAGTGTAGTGGAGAGGGGAAGGGAGAGATCTTGAGAAACATACTGAAGCATCCCATGAGAAAAAAAGTGCCCCAAAGGAAAAGAGCCAGTTTTAAACATCCACCAAGTGCAGAGGGTCCTGATGCCTAATTACGGCACTACCAGGACATACAATTGTGCCCTTTTCACAAGCCTGACGCCCTCTGGTCCCAGGCCTGGAGGTTAAGGCCAGCTAACAAGTGCTGAGAAGGCTCAGGAGACTGAGAAGCAGCCCAAATGGTTCCCTACTCTCACCACAAGCTTCGGCAAGAGTACCAAAATAATAATCATAATCATAATCATAATAAAAAGCTAAAAGAAGTCCTGGAGAGTTTCTGCTATCAAGTAAGAAGAGTTTGGGGTTTTGATTCTTGTATTGTATTGAGATAGTTTTGAGAATGGAAAGTGAAGGGGGAGGGAGTATTTGTAATTATTTGAGAGTGACCCCTGAAAGTTCTGAGATCTAACCAAGATTTCATCTAACGGGTGAATTTGAACAAGTTGTGGGGGGAAACGGGACTGTTGTCTGCTTGGATTTTGTGGAGCCTGGCTGTGTAATAAAATGGTTAGAAAGGTTAAAAAGAGAGGTTCGCCACCATCCAGGTTTTTGGAACTTCTAATTTTATCCAGCTCTCTCCTCAGCTCAATTTGCCAGCTCTCAGACTAAAGGTTGGGCTATTTTAAAAGCCAGAGGAGAAAATCTTTAACAATTCATGCTGCCCAACTTCCTCCAGGAATAGTAGTGAAGAAATGGAGAGAGAGCCAGTGAGGGCTTAGTACACAGGTGCAAATCCCCAGAGAAGCTGGTTTGCAAGTAATGCTCAACTCTGCAAATTAACCAAATATGCCACAAACAGAATTGGGGCTCGCTTTCCTCCAGTATTCTGAGACTTGGTCTGGGAAACAGAAACTCATGAACCAGGTCACAACTGTGAGCGCATATCCATCATTAAGCTGCACACAAGTAAGGCATATCAGGCACTAAAAGAGATAAAAGTGGAGTGGGAGGCACCCAGGAACTTATCTGATTTCTTCCTATCTCAAGCTTCCTAGGTTAAGAATGAGAGAGACTTGCATTTCAGGATGTTTCTAATTAATTCATTTGCATTTTATCCATTTTGTCCCCTTCGAGATAACACTTTACTTTTCTACTTTGCTAAGATAACTATGAAACAAATGAGTAATGGAAAGTACATTCTCTTTGCATTATCTGAATTTGATTTTCCAAGGTCACAAGCTTTCTCTCGCTTTCTCTCTCCTTTTGTGTCATTTAGTCATCTTGGAAAATGGAAGCTAGGTGCTGGCAACGGCTCTGCTGGCGGGTTGAGTGTCTGATTCTGTCCCAAATCACCTTGGAGGTTTGTGAGGATACCCGGAGTCGTCCCCCCCGCCCCCGCCACATCCCCACAGAGCCAAGGGAAAGACTTGGACTAATTCCGGAAGGAGGCTGAAAACTGGCACTCTACAGGCTGGATTCTGCCTGCAGATATATTTTTTGGGGGGACCAGCAATTTATTTTATTTTTTAAATTTGAACTACTTAACAAAATTTAAAATTGCTAAGTTTCACATAAAAATTCACATTTATGATTCTCTTTTTTAAAAAAATCAGAACTGGCAACAATGGATCCAAATTTCCACCTAAGAGTAGTTGGCAACAACTGAGCTGAGACTGCTTCCTTGCGAGGGCACGTGGCCTCCAGGGATACCTGCTCATCACTGTCATTTAAACATCCTCTCCTGGCCCTAAGTTAATAATTAGGTTTGCGACCCCTGATGTAAAGCATGGCATCTATTTAAGCAATTACCTGGAGGTAGGGATACATTTTTAAAACTATAAAACACTTTTAGGATTTGAAAACACAAACCTGCATACAATAGATCTCTTTTTCCCTATAGGACAACGTCTGGAATCTGAAGAATGGAAATTCATAAACATGTCAATATCAATGAGCTTTGACTGAACAGGAAAGCAAGGAGTGTGAGCAGGGAGGAGAGAACTATACTGAGAATCAGGGGACATAAAATGTTATTTCTAGTTCTTCTTTGAGTCATCTGGGTGACCCCTCCCCAGAGGAGTCTCTCTAATTTCCTGGGCTGCAGTTTAATTGTGATGTCACGAGGGAATGGTATAGCCACTGTTCCCCAAAGAGCATTTCTTAGAACACGGATCTATTGAAAAAGTTTCTATGAAAACAGGGTTCCGTTTCCAAATAGTTTGGGAAGGCTGCATTTTCAGTCTGGCCATGGAAGACAACTCTTGAACATTAGCATAGTTAGGAGAAGATCTATAGGAATGGAACTTGGTTAACTTTGTTTAATATAATGTATTTGCAAATTTACTTGACCAAAGATCAGGTTTGGTTTTGTTTTAACAATAGCATCTATTAACATTTCTCAGAACTCATTTCTTGTGAAACACACAATTTTGGTAAGTGCACAGCTGCACTGACATCTATCTAACCTGAGTGCCCAATACGGTCCTGTGCAGGTATTTAAGTCTAGGTTTAGAATGAGAGGGATTTGCATTTCGAAGATTTCTAATGAATTCATTAGCATTTCGTCCTTTTTATCCCGCTCAGAGATAGCGCTTTATTTTTCTCCCTTGCTAAGATAGCTATGAAACAAATACGTAATGGAAAGTACATTCTCATTGCATTATCTGAATTTGATTTTCCAAGGTCTTCCTTCTCTAGATATAATAGGTGTTCATCTGCCCCAAGTGACCACTATGCTGCTAAAATATTGAAGTTTGGCAAAAGCAGAGCTGTTGTGGGAACATTAAGAAAACATAATTACTGTACAATGGTGCCACCTAATTTGCATATCGTTGAGATACATCTTGATGGGAAAAGGAAACAATTTTCAGAAAATATTTTCTATGCCAAGATTTCTATCCGTTTTGCTTCTCTTTTTTACATGGAGCCAATCAGAATGCTTTATTACACAAATCTGAAATAAACCAGGATTTTAAAAAAATCTACATTCCAAGAATGAGGCAAACAATTTTTATGGTACTCATAGGTGAGTTTGGGAGCCCCTGGGAAACATAGGCCCTTCTGGAGCACTAAATTCCTTGAGAGAGGTCATGGAAATGCCATTTCCTTCCTGATGATGTGACTTCCGCATCCAAGCATGAAGAATTTAGCCTGTGAGCTGATTGTACCAGGTAGTAAGCAAATCATTCATTGTTATAAGGAGGAATTTCGATTCATATCCCTAAGACACTGATTGGAACATTAGAGTTCTTCATATGAAGCTCCATCTTTTGTTTTTCACCCAAGGTAGAGATGACTGCAGGTATTCTTTCCAGTGCTGCACCTCAAATATTCTTGTTGCCTTTTTCTAAAGCACTTGATGGAGAAGGATTCGGGGCTGAAAGCAAGTGGCTTACAGTGCATTAGTCCACCTTCTGCAGATCAAAGGATTACTCTCTGCTTAAAAAGACTTGAGTCTAGGATCTTAAAAGGGTTTTGCTACGAATAAATCACAAATTAGGAAGTTCAAAGAGGTAAGGCCCAAAGAAGTAAATTGTACCAACACCCAATAAAAACCTGGACCAGGAATCTTTAGGTAACCATATGCTTATTCAAGCCAGTAGGTTTTGATATTTTATTTACAAAAGTAACACATGGCGAGTTTCTGCCCCATGACCTTCTACGCCAGTCAGTGCAAATATGTACTACAGGTTTTAAGTGCCGCATTTTCACAGAGACTGATCAGTCAGGGTTTATGTAGAAAAGACTGGTGGGCATGCACAGGAATTGGAGGGTATGGAAACCTTAACACCATTTGGGGATTATGAATTCTCTTAGATAGAGCTTGGGTCTTAATCCTTTGTGTATCCCCAGTAGCTGGCTGTTTGGAAGAATTGAGAATGTATGGACCCTAAAAGAATAGGCTTATAGAAGGCATGGCAGGTGTGATCTTGGAAGGAAAAGCTGACTTTTTCTCTCTAGGGGAAAGAAATAGGGTTGCTAGTTGCAGATCACTACTATGTGATGTTGTCAAATATGATTACATTTTTATGAATGATGCCCAGTGTTGGAAGAATAGACTAAAATTTTCCTCTCTTACCCCCTTTACCTACTTTCTGTCAAGGACCTATGATATTTCAAGGCAAAAGGACCTGACGTGAATTTTTATAGTCATCATGTAGATTTACATAATGTATGCTGTGATGTTTTCCCCCTTCCTAATGCTTTGGCTGAACATTTTAAAATATCTCTGTCATTTTCTACATTTCCTCTTCTGGCGGTTTCTTCTGGCTGGGAAGGCTTTCTCCTAATCTACATATTTAAACCTTACCGGCCTTCCGGTCCAGTTCAGTTTCTACCTTCTCCCTGAAATAGATCTCAAGTCTTCCTGGAAATAACCACTGCCCCTTGTCTTCAATGGCTGACACTTGATTGTTCCTCTCTTATGATAGTTTTCATAATCTAGCTTGAATTATATTTATCCATATAGAATAAAATCACAAGAAAAGTTATTTCAACTTACAAAAATATGAATTAGCAAAAGATAAAAATAAATTTCCTATTTTAAAATTTAATAGAGTAGACCTGCCATTCTATTCAATAGGTCTATGCCCTGGAAGGAGTCCAAGATGGGAAATATTAATAATCTGTGAATTCTAAGGTGATCTTAGTCCCCATGGACTTGCTTTTTAGGACCTTATTGTAATATAAACATGAATTTTTAAACCCTCAAATTACACATTTTCATAAAATGCACTTTGACCATAGAGGTGGGCAAATGGCTTAGGCTGGACCAAACAGTACCTATGCAGAAACTGTGTCACAGGATGACCAAATTTGATTTCATTTTCCAATTCCTGGGCAAGAAGAAAGACTGAAAAAAATCAATTACATCACATAGTGCTCAACCAAAGAACAGATTATTGATTCCAGCTATTGGAAAATTAGGTTGTTATGGACTCATTGAGAAAGTTATCCTGGTTTTTAATGTAGTCCATGCCTTCCTTTGGGATCACAAGAGGAATGCTAATTATGGGCAAATTTTTTACTTCTTATGCTGCTTTAGAATCTTATTTCTGGGTGCTAGGTGACTCCATGTTATATATCAATTTCCTCCCAGCTCAAATTTAAGACTCTTGAATTCAGGAACCATGCCTTTGTCATCTCAGAAAAATACCCAATGTATTTTGGGCATTTGTTAGATGTCACCTGCATATCTACTGAATTGTGAAGATGCCATGGCTAGGTAAGTCTTCTGAACTTTTTTTTTTTTTTTTAATTCTAGGAGTAACAATAACTTGGATCTGCCTCATTTATACTCTCACATACAAAATCTTCCTGAATATTTGCCAAGTGGTTAGTCTAGGCAAGAATCTCAGTTTATGACCACAGACTAGAGTGATACTAGCCTCCTAAGCCCATCTCTTCCCTGTGGAGGTGCAGCCATTTGTCTTTATTTCCTGAGACTATTGTTCAAGTGAAAGGAATTAAGACCTATTTTCTTGATGGGCAAGCCAGTCACACAATGTAAGTTTCAAAATACCTAAAGAAGTTGGTGGTCTAATCAAGATGATTCCAATCTCTGCCCTCCAGAGGTGCTCTTTTCTCTGCTCTAAGATATATGATGCATCATATACAACTGATCCATGTTAACTATTGATAACATGGCACAGCCGGTGGCTGTTTTCTTATTTACTAACCTGCAGATCAGCCATTTGTCATTCAGATGCACAAAGTGGGCTGTATTGCAAATGAGCTGAAATTGCCCAAGCCATATTTCAGTTAAGCATAAGAGACTGTCAACTCATAAGAAACGTATGAAAATAGATCCATCTGATATATGTATTTTTGATCCGTACCTGCGGGACATGATAAAAATGTCTCTGGGTAAATTTTATTGCTAATGAAATGCAGAAGATGACAGTGCAAGGGGGAGGTTTGGATTGCAGAGCTATACATAGCCCATAAGTTGTATCTCTTTCCTCTCCACTGCCAAATACTACTTTTTTCCCTCTTTCAGATCCATCCATTTGAATCATAGAGCGTCAGAGATGAAAAGGCTTGGATGGATAATTTTCCAGGATTGTGAACCTGGAATCCAAGAGTTTCAAATATCTTAACTCCCACTAAAATGTTCTTGTGTATATGCACTTTTTCTGGCCCATGGCTTCTATAAGACTTGCAGAGAGTCCATGACCAAAAAAATAATAATTTTTAAACTTAATTGTGTCATTTTACACCAAAGGGAATAGATCTCCAAGAGGGATCTATTATAAATTATTCTCTGTACAGTATAATCAAGCATAAGAGCTCAAACCTCCCAGCTCCTAGGCCTGGGCCTCTCTCAGTGCCCCACTGCATCCTTCCTCATGGAGTGGACAATGTTTTTCAGAATTACTTGTTCTTCCCATGCTCTCTTGGTCATAAACCTAAAACCTGAACACAGAGGTGGGCACATGCCTTAGGCTAAACCAAACATGGTTCCCAGGGCAGAGATAGTGCCATAGGATCATGAAATTTCATTTTATTTTCCTGGACATGCAGGAAAACTGCACTTTATGGCCTCCCTTGCTGTTAGGTGGGGCCATGGGTGGAGATGGGGTATGAAAAATTCTAGGTCTGGCTCCTAAAAATATCCTTTCTCCCATGGCTGGGACCTTGAAGGCCAGGTATTTAGAAGGCACGCCACGAGAAGGAAACCTAGATCTCTGGGTCATTTAATGTCAGGAAGTCTCTGCTGGTATGCACTGGTTGTCTTAGTTTCCTGAGAGCTCTGTACCAGAAGTGTGTTGGCTTTTATAATGGGAATTTATTAAGTTATATGCTTACAGTTCTAAGCCCATGAAAGTGTCCATATCAAGGCATCAGGTGAAGCTCTCTCCCGAAGTTCGGGTGCTGGTATTCCCGTACTCCTGCCCTGTGGCAAGGAACAATGGTGGCTTTGCTGGTCTCTGTCTTCTCCTCCAGCTCACTTTCTCCCTGAGCTCAGCTGTGGGCAGTTGGGCACATGGTGGTGTCTGCTCGCCATTCCCCTCCCTGGGCCTTGTTGCTTTAGCTTTGGGCTGCTCCATCTGTGGCTTTTCTCTCCCCCTGTGTTAGTCAACTTCTAGAGGCTTCTCTCTGTCTCTGCACCCTTTTTCTGGGTATCTATGGCTTTTTATACAAGACTCCAGTAATAAGATTAAGACCCACCCTGGGTCATACCCTACAGGAGCAATCAAATCAAAGGCCCCTAACTGATCTAATCTAATCAAAGGTTCATGGTAGGTTCGATTTAAGAACATAATTATCTGGGGTCCACAAAAGACTCAAAAGAACACACCAGTGTTTGTGTAATTATAAATGAGAAGTTTGATCTGCTAAACCATGGGCATTTCAGATTTGTTTTTTTTTTAAAGATTAGTTTTCTATTTATTTCTCTCTCCTTCCCCCAGTTGTCTGCTCTCTGTGTCCATTTGCTGTGTGTTCTGTGTCTGCTTGCATTATCTGGTGGCACTGGGAAACTGCATCTCTTTTTTGTTGTGCCATCTTGCTGTATCATCTGTTTGTGTGTGCAGTGCCACTCCTGGGTACGTTTTTTCACGTGGGGCATCTCTCCTTGTGGGGCACACACCTTACACGTGGGGCACCCCATGCGGGGGCACACCTGCATAGCACGGCACTCCTTACACACAGCAGCACTGCGCGTGGGTCAGCTTACCACATGGTCAGGAGGCCCTGGGGAATCGAACCCTGGACCCTCCATATGGTAGGCGGATGCTCTATCAGTTGAGCCACTTCTGCTTCCTGGCATTTCAGGGTTATTAACACAATATACCCTATTCTATCTTTAGTAATATAGTACCTCATTCCCCTGGGTACAGTGATTGGTCCAAGGGTGGGCATTTGGTATTACGATAGCCAGAGATCTTCCTTGGTGTAACAAGTAGTTCTGCTGCAGTCGCAAAGAACCTCAATATCTCAGTGGCTCAAAATAACAAACTTATTTTCTGTTCACGTTACATGTCAACAACTTTAGGTTGGCTGCTGTGGCTCCCAAAGGAACACCTTCCATAAGGGACACATCGGTTCTCTTCCAGAGGAGAAAAGCAAAAAGGCTGGTGGAAAACCATAGCATGTGTGTTTTCATTTACATTCCACTGGCCAAAGCGGTCACATGGCCAAGCCCCAAATCACTGAGACAGGGCACACGTTCTTCCCATAGGAGGCCTGGGAAATCATGTGCAATGGGTAGGGAGATATAAACTTTTACAGGGAGGGGGAGGGGTAGTCAGTGATCTTGAGCAGTAACATAAAATATTACACCTTGGATTTTTGTGTAAGTGTTGGGATAGAAAAAACTCATTTTTCCTGGGATTTACAATGAGGACTGCTAATATCCGTATTTTCTACCCTGTGGAAAAGGTCCATCAAAAATGGGAGATATTAACACTCAAGAGAAGAAGGCATGAGTATGGATGACAGGTGCCTGGAGAAGGCAAGCTCTACTGGCTTAGAGTCCACCGTTCAGTTTCTGAGACCCTGGCTCCATAGTTCACTCTTTGGTTCTATGAGCTACTCACCCCAGTATTCCAGGAACCTGAGCCAGCAGAATATGCTCTCCTTTTCTTTTTTATGTTTTTGCTTAAGTTTGTTTTGGATTTCTATCACTTGTATCCAAGACAATCCTAAGTAACATAAGTTATATAATAGGGATATATAATTATAATGGAAGGACTACTGTTATATAAAATAGTACTCCTTCCATTATATATATTATAATTATGTAATATGGATTATACAACATATGTTTTATAATTTCCATTTGCTATCCTGATTTTGCAAGGTTGATAGAATAGAATAGAGTTAGGGTAAAATCCCCTTCATTTTTTTCTGGTTACATGATCTTGGGCAATTTATATAAACCCTTTGCCTCATTTTTTCCATCTGTGAAACGGACCAATAATTCATACCTCATAGGTTTAACTGAACCTGCTCCTTTATCACCCTCATCCTTCCCAGAAAATGGCAGCTTTATTTTCCAGTTGCTCAGGCCAGAAACCCTGGAGTTATCCTTGTGTTCTGTCTTACACACTCTCCAAATTCAATCTATCAACAACTATTTTGAGAATTCAACCACTTCTTACCCCTTTTACCACCATGCCATCATCTCTTGCTAACTCTTGCCTCCTTCCCCCTTTGCCCCCTGTGGATTATTTTCATATGACAGTGGGAATGATCATTGTGAAACACCCTTACATCTTGTCACTCCAGGAAAGCCAAAATCCTGATGCTGAGGACACAGGGCGCAACCAGGCTATTCCCTTTCTCCCTGACCTCACCCCTACCACTTCCTCTTTCTGTTAATAACTCCACCTCAGCCACACCAGCCTTATGCTATTCCTGAGAACTATAAGACACACCCCTGCTTAGGGCCTATGATGTCTGGCTCCTGCCTGAGTGTTCACTCATTCCCTTCCTTCTAATCTTGACTCAGGAGTGACTTTTTCAGAGATAACTGCCGCAATCCTTTTATATAAAGCAATAGTCCTTCCATTCCCAGTCACTTTCTGTAATCTCTGACTATGGTCTTCTTTATTTCTGTCAGAGCACTGATAACCATCGGACATATCTACATGTTTATTAAGGTTTTAGGTAAGCAGGGACTTTGTTTTGTTCATTGCTTTATCCTCAACCTTTGGAACACAATAGATGCTTAAATACCTATTGTATAAATGAATAGATGAATAAAATTTGTATAGGGATTAATTTAAACAACATAATGTGTGTAAAATGTATGGTACAAGGTGTGCCACATAGTATGAAATCACCTGGACTTATTACCTCAAGGTGTTTGTATACTCAGCCTGACCTGCTGCCACAATCCTTCAGAAGAGAGGCCACTCTGGGAGTGTTTGGGAACAAGTCTCCTTCATAAAGTCCCTGAGGCCACATGCCACAGCAGCTGTGCAGGGAGTCGGTAAGATCAGCTCTGAGCTCTGAACAGCAGAGTTCTAGGGAGAAGAACCCGAGTGTGACCACCTCTTGTCCCCAGCCGTGCCCAGGATCAACCTTCCTTATCAGGATCTCTCCAGTGATGGGTTTTGATGTCAGGAAATGAAAACCTCAGGCAGAGACACCCCTGGAAGAGGATTACTGAGCTCTAACAGAATGGCTGAAAATAGGCTGAAATCCTCCAAATCTACCCTTTCACAGCAGCAGCAGCTCAGAGGTTTAGGTGAAGAAGATCCAGAACTGTGAGCAAACATCGCTGTGAGAATAATTTCCACAGACTGAAGCTGCAGCCAACTGCAGACTAGTGAGGGGGTTGTCAGTTTAGACTCTATGAGCCTCAGAAAGACTTACTCCTCCCCTCCGTCTCCTCCAACACTCTAATTCCAGTGGCCCTAGTTTTAATATATTCTGAAATTTCATTAGAGCAGCGTACAGAAATAGCAAGGGGGTGAAGCGGCGATATCGTCAAAGAGCCTATTATGTATTCCCTCACACAGGACGCCTAGTGCAGAGTCTTTGATGACCACACAGGGATGTTGTTTACACAGAGCTGCTTTATTCTAGCTGAGGTCCCACGGAGGAGCTGCAGGACCCACTTAACGGCTGGCAGCAGCAAACAAGGAGACGAAAAATATACCCCCCACCCTCCATTCTGCCTTTTGTTCTCTCCCGTTCAGTCGTTCCTTCCGTGGCATTCTTTGGTGTATCACTCAGGGTTCTCCTGAGAAACAAGAGCAGCAGGATATGTGTCTGCCTCTCTCAGCAGCTAATATTTATACAACACCTAATATTTGCTCGACACTTGGGGTGGCCTTGTGACTGTGACAAAGGTGAGAGAGACATGCTTCCTGTCTTCATGGAGCTTACAGACAGTTGCTGAGTGTGTGCTTTCAGGGAAAAGAAGAGGAGGAAGAGGCAAAATGCTGCATTTCAAGGAGTCAGTGGAAGCATTTTTTTTCTCCTTAAATTAGGAAAGTTGCAGGTTTATTTCCTGTGTTATATTTCCCCTATCCCCCAGGCATTATTAATATCTTGCATTAGTGTGGTACAATTTGTTAAGTTGATCAAAGAGTATTATTATAATTGTGTTATTAACTACAGTCCATAGTTTATATTAGGACTCACTGTTTGCTTTGTACAGTTCTCTTATTTTTAAAATTTTATTCTAAAAAAAAAAGATTAAAAAATTTTTATTCTAGTAACATCTATACAACCTAAAATTTCTCCTGATAACCATATTCAGATACATGAATCGGTGCTGTTCATTACATTTACCATGCTGTGCCACCATCACCACCATCCATTGCCAAAACTTTTTCCATCACCCCAGATAGAAACTCTGTTCAATTTTAGTCTTATCTCCCCATTGTCAGGGGAAGCTTTGAGGAGAGGTTTGTGAAGGATGGATTTGGACTTTAAGAGATGGGTGGGAAGAGATTTCGCACGAGGGGGACTAACGGATACAAAAACGTAGAGGGGGTTGCTGCCAGGGAATAGTGAAAAGTTAAATTAAGTTTGTAAAAGCTAACATTTCTGATATAGGGTAATAGCTACCCATTATCGGGCACTGAGCTAAGCATTTAGCACAGGCTATTCTATTTTATATTTAGGCCTACGATGAAAACTTCTTTGCAGATGGATATATTGAGGCTTTGAGAAATTGAGGACCCTTGTCCAAATTTCCACAGCTAGTTAGTGGTAGGTTTAGAAATTAAACCCAAACTCTTAAGCTCTAAGGCTTTACTACCTTCTGAGGGGACTAGTAGTAAATCAGTTTAAAACAGAAAAGCAAGTTTAAAACAGAAAAGTTGAAGGTTTTTGTGTGCCAGGAGGAGTTTCAAATTTCCTCAGTAAGTAATGGTTGGGAGTGGGAGTCTTAAAAAAGGAACGTGTGAGGCATTAACAAATTCTCTCATTTTATCTTTTTCTTACCCCAGTATAAACTTGCAAACTCATACTAGTAAAACTTCCTCATCACAGTTAGTCTTCTCTCACCTCTTTCATGATCCTAGAGCTCACTCAAAATATATTTTCATCATAGCTCTTTCATTTCTTTCTATTCCACTCATCTTTCCAAGTGTCTTTATTATGTTTACTATTGTGACAAGGGTGTTGTTTTAATGTGGCTAGTTAAGACAAGGTTCTGGAAATCCTTTTTTAGTCCACCTTTGTCCTTATAGATGTTTGTGGTGGTAATTTGTTTTCTTTCTGGTGCATCATTTACTAATGAAGAACATTTCTGGCTTCAAAGTTGTGGGCTAATGATCATTTTTATAGTTATTTGGTAAATGCACCCTCACATTGAGATTTTAAATGTTTGCCTAAGGGTCTCTAGGAATTTCAGTTTCTTTAAAAAATTTACTCTTACTTACTGGTAAAAATAGATGTATCCTGAAGCAGACAATATCATCTCTCTTGAATGTAAATCTCCTTACCTTTCTTTGCGGTTAATAGATGAAGGACCTTTCTTTGAGGTTAACAGATGAAGGTCAGATATATACATGCCAAAGAGCTTTTGACTCTCTTGACTCCATTGTCTGGGTGGTTTTATTGGCTGTATTTTAAAATACCCCACTAGAGCTTTACTTAGCAACTTGACCTTTTGAGGTCCTTGATGTGGCCTCCCAGGTAGAATGTTAAGTAAACGGTCATTCTGTCTGTTGGGAATTGGGACCTGCCATCTACAGTTTTACACATTCTAGAGATTTCTTGACTTGGGAAGAGAAAAAGGGCAGCAGTCTGCATTTATGGAGACCGAAACAGGTAAATGTTTCCATTTAAGCTTAAATCAGATTAAGATAGCAGGAGGCCTCCTCATGATGAGCATATAAATTGAGGAGGGAAAGGAAGTTGAAAATGAGTAAATATTTTCAGAATGGTTCCCAAGCACTAAGGATAAGAGAGATACTTAGGAGAGATTAGTGGTGTTTATTTCCAAACGTCAGTGGAATATCCCTGCTTGCACAGCAGCTTTGTTCTGCAAAGACAATACACACTTATCTTCTGCATTTATTCAGATATTGATTCATACTCTTCATCCCCACAACAAGAACATTAAAATGATGGTGCAGCAATAAGCTAGATCAAGAACTGCAAACTCAAGTATCTATAGGAGCTTTGGGCAAAACAAGGAGGTCTAAGAAGCCCCTCTTCCATTTTCTGTGAAGCATGCAACCCTCTATATCTTTTTCATTTTCCCACTTTTTCTAGGGACATAGATACAAGCAATATCTCACCTTAACTCCATGGTAAGAAAAAGACTAACACATATGTAAGACAGCAACTATTTGCCTTCACACATAATGATAGAGGCAAACTGCAAAGTGTCTGCTCTGTACAAAAGGGACAATTGTTACTAAGCATTCCTTGATTGTTGCAGATGGCAAAGCAGTACTGCAATAGCTTCTTTTTTTTTCAAGAGAAGATAGAAATTTGTATTTACATGTAAACAATCCAAATTTTAAAGTTGGCTAATGATTCACATTTTAAAAACTCACCGAGGCTTGGGGGAAATCATTTGTGGGTTATATTTCTAGCCCATGGATCACCAGTTTGAGAAGCCTGATGAAGAGGTAGGATGCTGAACAAGGTAGAAGTGGGGAGAAAAATACTGTGAGAGCATAGTAACCTTATCATCCCCTGAGCATGGGGAAGGCAGATGCCTTCATATGTTGCCCATATCAGCCAGTAAGCCCTATCAAATCAGGGCCAGATCCACTTCAGCTCAGTTAAAAGATTATCATAATGATAGGTTGGTAATTTGAATTAATTGCATAGTGATCTACCCCGGATTACAGTAAGGGAAGGAGGAGAAAATGAAAATAAACACTGGGCTCTAACAGACTTGCAGGAAGAGCAGAGAATGCCTAACCCAGAGGAAGTGGTAGATAGTGAATTCGAAATTGCTATTCACTCACACTTTTACTGAAAACATGAAGGGGATTGGTAAAAATGTTGGCAAAATTGTAGTTGTACTTACTGCTTTCATCTCAATAGGTAATTTCAAATTCAGAAGCACCAATCAGAGAGTCCTCAAGAGTTGCCCTTCTCATCTGAAAACTATTTTATTGGCTTATAATGATTTTATATGCACCATTAAAATGTTTTGTATAGTTCATTTGTAACCTTGGGACAGGTAACAGTCTTTTCCACCTTAATTTCCTTATTTGGAAAAGGTGGTGAACTTGACGGCTTCTGAAAGTTCTTTCCAAGCCACTGCTTTATGAGGTTCTATTACAAGAGAGGATTATTATCCATGGATAATTGGTACTGGAAAATGACCACTTAAATTGAATGTAATTAATATGGGAGCCAAAATTTCATAGCAACTGGTGAAAAAAAATTGATTGGAACATTATCTTGAAAAATGAAACCAAAATTACAAAATTTCGGTCCAAATTTAACAACATTCAAATTATAAGTGCTACTCTGCACAAGAGCACAGCATGAATCGAGTTGATTGTTTTGTGGCAGGCCTAAGATTTTTCAAAGTAATTTGAACTGTAGAGTGATACAATATCCTTCATTTCACATTTGACTTTCACAGTGTGATAATCAAGAGGGTCACTTTTGCAAAAGTGTTTGAAGGCTTCATCAATTTTCCTAAGAGCCTCTCTTCATCTTTGATATTTAAATCTTTCTCTTCAAAGCATTTATCATTCTTGTCGATTTTCTCTTAATGGCTAGCCATCTGACTTTATGAGAGCCTCATGAGTCAAAAGGATTTGTGTTCATTTAAAGTTGTTTTCTCTCTCGGTCATGGGCTTTATGGAATCCTGCATTTTGTGGGCAAGATTTGTAGGATCTGCAATGGCTTTAACTTGTTGAAGCATATTATTGACAAATGTTCATTTGATGAAGTGCCAGCCACTGATGGCCCCTGAGTCTGAGGATAGGTGCTAAGTTTTTAAGTAATCAATAATTAGTAAATAATTTTGTGTTTCCAAGACTTTTTCCAGTAATTCTAGAATAAAAAAAAAAAATCCTGCAATTCCTGTAAAAATGAATTTATAGCCTTACCTGATTCTTCTCCATTTTAGTGAGTGGTAACAGTAAGTATTTCTCACCACACATAGCTAAATAACATTATAGTAAAACTCTGATTTTCCATCTCTCTACTGATCAAACTCTTCAATGAAATAATATTTACTTTCCAAGAGACAAGAAAATAAACTTATCAACAAATCTCTGTGTTCTCCAACAATGAGAATTAGGGCTCAGAAATATGACAACTGTCAGAAAAAATCCATAATTGCATATGGTAAATGGCATGTAATTATAGAAAGACTTTTAAAAGTAAAATATAGTTTATAAGTTAGAAGACAAAATAAGCTAAAAGATAAGAAATGGAGGAAAATCTTCCATGAAATCATCCAAACAGGTAAGATAAAACCTATTCAACTTTACTGATCAGACCCATTCACACAAGGATCATTTTTAAAGCTGAAATGACTAAAAATGGTTAGCAGAAGGCTCACACATCAGGACCAGACGCTGAACTGCTGTACAGCCTCTAAATTAAAAGTAATCGATTAATTTGCCTAAAAACAAGCAGGAAATTGCAGCTAAAGGTCAAATCACTGAACAAGGCTTGCCAATAATAATATGATACATGAACTTTATCAGATAGGAAATTGGCCTGCATGCATGACAAGCATGAGCAGCTGATTTACCTCCAGCAGGCTTTCTCTACCTCAACACTATTGACATTTTGGCATGGCTAATTCTTTGTTGTGGGGGCTGTCCTGTGCTTGAGAAGATATTTAGCAGCATCCCTGGCCTCTACTCACTAGATGCCAATATTGCCCCTTCATCAATGAGACCACCCAAAGTGTCTCCAGACATTGCATATGTCACATGGGTGACAAAATAAAAGAACAATTGGTTCTTTTACAGGGCTTTTTACAAGGTCTCCTCACTGTAATTTTAATGGAGAATTTCCCCAAGTTTGGTCATTCTAGTACCATGTTTATCATTTTTGCTATATGCATTCATCATTGTGTACCACTTTTTGTTGTTGCTGCTACACTTGTGATTAGTTTTACTATAGTGGAAAAGATACAAATAAGAAGAGACACAGAGTATAAGGTCTGGAATGGTCCCACAGGAAGCTTCGTGTCCTCTACACTTACAACACGTCATCCTTCTAGCACACTGATATGCATTACCAGCCAGAGAAGCTCACTTGAGCTCCTGTGTCCAGAATTTTTGCTGGGGTTTCCTTACATAGGCATGTTGACTGAATCAATGCCCAACTGGCTGAACTTGATCTCTAACTCTGCTATCCCTTTCTCCCGGGAGGTCTGACTGATATCAAGTGGCCTTAAACCCCATCCCCTAATGGCATGGTTGGTCTTTCTGATGTGACCAGTCCCCACCTTAGACTACCAGTGAGCTGGTCCAGGGTGAGTCAGCTCATTAGCATGAGCTATCAGGGGTGGTGTGCAGGGCCTACAAGGAGGAACAAGAGACATCCTTTCCCCAGGAAATTCCAAAGATTTAGAGGGTGTCTCCCAGGAATTGGGGAGAAAGACCAGCCAAGTTCATTATTAAACAAGACAGCCAGAAGCAGTGGTGCTCAGTTCTGTGGTCCTCTCTTGCTTGGTCCCATGTACCATGTTTAAGAATTTTGATAACTCCATCTGCCATGACTATAGAACCTGTGGGTCTCTGTAGCCCTCAGAAGAACCAGTACCCGGGGTTGTATCTACTTTATCTGTCTCTGGGACTCTGCTGAGGTGTGCATAAGGGCAACCCCTCTGATAACCTCCCAGCTCTTTTTTGGAGACTCATAGCCATATAAACTCATTTGTCCTTTCCATTTCCCCCTTTGATTCAGGTCAAAAAGCATTTTTAACTCCTGGTATTATATGTAGATTGAGATATTCTGCTGGTCTGAGTTGACCCTTTTATTCAAGGTCATTTTCTAGTTACATCATCAGCTGGTACTTGGTAGTAATCCCTCAGCGCCAGAGAAACTCATCCCGAGTCATGTCCCACGCTGGGGGGAAGGCAACGCGTTTACATGCTGAGATTGGCTTCGAGACTGGCCACATTTGAGCAACACAGAGGCTCTCAGGAGGTAACTCTTAGGCACCCTGCAGCTCTAGTCCTTGTTCTTACTGTGTTCAGTGCCATGTCAGTTGGCCCTCCTTTGGAGTTTGAGTTTCTGTGTGATGGAGCTGGACTCAGATGTGATCTTTGTTCATAAGCCTCTCCTGTTACTTTTACCAGAACTGTAGTTGGTGCTGGGGTTTAATATATACCCAGGGGACCTGAATCTCTGGACTGACCACGTGATGGCCAGGCCCTGAGCCTCAACAGACTTCAGCTCCTACATTCTGGTTTATTGGACTTACCCCACTCAGCTAACATGGAGTTGAAGAAGGTCAACCACCACACCAGGGAACCAAGAGTGCCTACAGCTGAAAGCAAGAGGATTGCATCCAGCATCCGTGTGGAATCTGGGCCCCCTCTTGGTATAGATGTGGGAAGGACACAACCATTCCAAGGTCCACAGGATGGAGGAATAGAGTATGGATTGGAGTGGACTTACTGATATTCTATTCATGAACTATTGTGATTAGTAATAGAAGAAAATGTGGTATTGGTGTGGAGAAAGTGGCCATGGTGGTTGTTGGGGGTAGGGAATGGGAAGAAGAGATGAGATGTGGGGGCATTTTCGGGACTTGGAGTTGTCCTGGGTGGTGCTGCAGGGACAGTTACCGGACATTGTATGTCCTCCCATTGCCCACTGGGTGGAATGTGGGAAAGTGAGGGCTATGATGTGGACCATTGACCATGAGGTGCAGCAGTGCTCAGAGATGTATTCACCAAATGCAATGAATGTCTCATGATGATGGAGGAGACTGTTGTTATGGGGGGAGGAGTGGGGTGAGGGGGGGCGGTATATGGGGATCTCATTTTTTTGAAAGATACTAAAAAAATAAAGACAAAAAAAAGAATTTTGGTAATTCTCATACTAACTATACTATTATGTATTTAATAATAGTCTTTAAAACTATTTCCTTTTTAAATGAAAATAAATTTATTTTAAAAGGAAACCTGGGGAAGCAGACATGGCTCAAATGATAAGGTCTCTGCCTACTACATGGGAGGAACCAGGTTTGATCCCTGGAGAAAAAGAAGAAAAGCAAGCAAGCCTGTGCGGAGAGCCAAGTGCCCATGTGGTGAGCCGAGTGCCCGTGTGGAGAGCTGAGTGCCTGTGCAGCAAGCCGAGTGCCCACGTGGTGAACCAAGTGCCTGTGCAAGCAAGTCACGCAGCAAGATGGTGATGTAACAGAAGAGAGATGAAGGGGAGAGTCAAGGTGAAGCTCAGCCGAGACCAGGAACTGAGGTGGCACAAGTGACAGGGAAGCTTTCTCCACATCAGAAATTCCCAGAATCGAATCCCAGTGAATCCTAGAGGAGAAAGACAAGAAGAGAAGACAAAAAGAGAAAAAGATACAGAAGATCACACAGTGATTGGACACAGACAGCAAAAACAGCAGGGAAGGGGAGGGGGAGGGAAAAAAAAGAAACCTGTATACCAGTCCCATAAATGGACGCTTAGCAGTAATTGGAAGATTGTACACACACACACACACACACACATATGCAGAGAAAGAGAGAGCACAAGCACAGAATTAAATTCTAGCCAATTAATATTGCCTGTAGAAACCTCATCATAGCCTGAGGTCTGCTCTCTATTTATAAAACTGGGAGATTAAAAAGTGTTAAAGAGAAATGTTAAAGACATGTTAACCCCAGGCTGAAAGGCTCTCTTTGTGGTATACAAAAGACAGATGGTAAGAAAAGTAAAGGAATACATTTTCTCACTATGTTAATCAATGTTATTTTAATGTCATGTACCACTTAAAATCACCTTCAAACAAGTGGTACACCCTCCTGGGGCTTTCTGTCCTGGCACTGGGGAATACTGTTCTAGTTTATCTGTGATTTTTTCTGGTTCTGTGTGGGAAGTTAGACTATAATCAGAATTATCTTGAGGACAAAGCATAATCAGAATTATCTCATTGTGTTTCTGTTTTTAATTAGAGAAGCTGTAAGCTTGCAGACTCATGCAGAAAATACAGAGATCCCATATATTCTCTCCCCTCCCATTATTAACACCTTGTATTAGTGTGATACATTTGTTACAATTGACGAAGGAATACTATTATGATTGCACTATTAACTATCGTCCATGATTTACACTAGGGTTTGCTGTATTGTACAGTCCTATGGTTTTAAAAAAATTTTTAATTTTATTCTAGTTTCATAGTATTTTGACAAGAATGTTTGCCCATGTCTTTGTACAGCAGTCATGGCCAGCATGAACTTAGAGCTGGGTAACTGTTTTGTGACCTAGGAACTGTAAAAACTATACATGCTCACAAACTTGTCATGTAAAAATTAAATGTGGTAACTGATGTAAAGTATTAGCATGACTGGCACATTGTTGGCATAAAATCTTTTGAAAAGCATTTTTAAAAAGTGCCAATTCTGGGAAACAAGGTCTACTTATCTGCAAAGCTGGGTCTCTGAGTCAGTTAGCAATTTTCCACAAAAAATGTATTTTCTTTTCTCTCTTCTTCTTCTCCTTCTCCTTCTTCTTCCTCCTTCAAATAAAATGGTGTCTCATTCCAGATTATCATCATGTAGAAAATTCAGAGGGAATTTTTTTCCCTTGACATTTCTAATTTCATTTCTTAGACTCAAGAGGTTTGTGAAGTTCAGCTACCAGTGCTTGTCTGATAGGTAAGGAAGCATTCCATTTGCTAAAGTTCACCATCTCTAGTAACTTGACAATTCCTGCTAGGTGACATAACCTTTGGTTTATTTGGAGGGATAATGTAATTTTCTGCTTGGGCTAGCCAAAGGACCAGATCTTAGGGTGACTTCTATTTAACTGATGGTTCAGACTTTTGACAGTTGTGTCTAAATCCTTGTATCAAGGACATTCCCTTTCATCAGTGACATCCATCATTCTTTCTGAAGGAGCTGCCATGTACTGGGCACCCTGCGGGACCTTCTTTATTTCATAACAGCTCTATAAATTTGCTATTGTTCCCAGTAAAAGATGAAGAAACTAGGGCTCAGTGAAGGTGAAGGTACGCAACTGACCTAGGTTTTTGAGGCTAGTAAGCCGTAGATCTGAATCCACATCTGATTCCCATGTCTACACACTACATGATCTGTAGCAAACACATCTCTGTGGTATATGAACAAATTCGCTGAAAATATTAATAGCCTGAATTTGTGTAGTACTTTAGACTTTTCAAAATAATTTTCCTTTTGTACCCCACAATGCCCTATTTTGCAGAAAAGCAATTTCTTGATTTTTGAGGCTTACCTGGAGTTTCACAGATACTGATCTCATCTAGTCATAAATTGACTAAAATAAATTTTTAGCAAAAGGGAGTAGTTGTAATGCTTGTGTCCTTAGTTATTTCAAACTACAAGCAGCAGTTTCAAAGCCAGAAGAGGTGTTTATTTATATGAACAAATGTTCATTCTGTAGGGATATGGACTGAGAAAAACTCAGATTCCTCCAGTCCCAAAGTTCCATGAAAACTAAATAAAAAAGTTTTAGAACAAAGAAGCAAGGGGTATTAGACATTTCCTAGGCTCATGTATTTCATTAAACCTCCTCTGTGATTTCAGTCAGATAACTTAATTTCTCCTACCACTGGGCATACAGGCTAGTAATATATTTTCTGGTTATTTCAGTACCATGGAAAATGCTGGGCTCTAAAATTCTAATTGAAATTATTCCACATTGCAAAGGTTGTACAAGGCTTAAAATCAATAACCTAAGCATGATGTTTTTATTTAACTTTATTTTATATAGGAGTGCCTGGTTTCTTCCTTTCCTCAGCAACTGTTTTACTTTACCAAGATACTCAGTAAACCTGGAGGCGACTTGGCTTTCGAGCTTAGTTTTCCTATTCTCCAAAGCCAGAGAAAAGGCAACCTAGTATAGCAAAGCCCATCTAAAACAAATTACAAAAGAATAGAAAGAAAATTATTGCCTCTAAAAGTAAAAAGGAGATTTTGGAATGAGGAATCTCTGTTGTGTAAGTCTCCCTAATTGCTGACTGGAGTCAGCCTATACTTTGAGGTCATTTTCTATCCTCAAACTTCTTTCTACTTTCAATATGTACTAATGCTATAGAAAGCCAAAGTCCTTTTACTTTTGGAAAGGATACATTTGGTATCTCCTGGACATTATACTGTTCTCAGTTTGCTAAAGAAATGGCTCTATTTCTATTGAACACAATCTATTCATTGATCTCCCTATTCTGGGCTGGGACATTGCAATAATTCTTAGTTCTTCCAGGAAATGATCTGGCTCAGCATCCAAGGCTCTGCTAGTCAAGCCTGACTAAGGGATTGGTGCCAAGAGCTCAGGACTTCTAAAGGCCGTCACTCTCTTCCCCATGGGTCTTTGGCAAACTCTAAAGTAGAAGTTTTTCTTAGTTGTTCCTCTCTTCCTTCAGTGTCTTTTACTCACTGGAATATGCTCTGCTCTTATTTCTAACTTTCATTATTACAACTGTGCAAGAATATGACAGATGTTGGTATGGGCTTATGAAACGGTTTCCTTTTTCTTCTGGGTATCAGCAAATATTTCCCAGTCTCTCTCTTTTTTTTAAATTTTATTTTTCTACCCAGTCTCTTTTGAGTTTCAAGGTAGGGTAAAGTAAGGTATAAATGTGACCAAGTTTTGGCCAATGGAATGTGGGCAGAAGGAATGCCCCTAACTTCCAGGCCTCCCTTAGGCATTCAGTGATTGTCTGTTTCTAGATTGGCAGTGGGCTACTAAGAAACAGAGAACCAAGTTTATTGAAAGAGCACCAAAATTAAGAGAAAGAAGGCTCTGAGTTAGAGCTCTTCAACATGGAGTTCGTGAACCTTAACATATGGTTATTATTCCATATGTTTGGTACAAATTGTGGTAGTTTGAATAATGATCTCTCCCAAGATGTCCACATTCTAATCCCAAGGACCTGAGAATATGTAACCTTCCATGGCAAAAGGAACTTTGTAGATGTGATTAAGTTCAGAATTTTGAAATGGGGAGATTATCCTGGATTATCTGGCAGGCCCAATATAATTACAAGGCTCCTTATAAGAGGGAAGGAAGAGGATATTTGACTACAAAAGAGGAGTGTCAGGGTGATGTGGCATGAGAAAGCCTTGACCAGATTTTTCTAGCCTTGAAGATGGAAAAAGGTAATCACAAGCCAAGGAATTCAGGTAGCCACTAGAAGCTGGAGAAGGCAAAGAAACAGAGTCTCCCCTAGAGCTTCCAGAAAGAACATAGGTCTGCTGACTCCTTGATTTTAGCTCAGTGAAACTGATTTTAGAATTCTGGCCTCCAGAACTTTAAGAGAACACATTTGTGTTGTTTGAAGGTATTAGAGTTGTGGTAATTTGTTACAGCAGCAATAGGAAACTAATGCATCGGACTTGTGATTGATTTTTTTTTCCTGACTGTCCTTTACATTGTCTTTTACTTTGCTGTCTAAGCCACATTGGGCAAATGAGATCCTCCTGTGAATAACAATAGCAATACATGTTAAGTACTGAATGCTAACTCTGGGTAACCTATGATGCCATCATTTCCAATCAGTATGCCATTTAATCTTCAAAACAAGTCTATGAGACAAGTCAGATTAATTTCCTCCATCTAGAAAATGAAGATAAATCTCAGAGAGATTAAGCAACTTGTGTAAGATCAGGCAGCTTATGACTGATGTACGCAAATGGACCAGGATCAAAATTCATGCTTTTAAGTGCATACAACATACATGTGTGGCTATCTTCATGTGTGTGTGTGTACCTATGGATATATTCAAACACATACATATTGCCAACTATGCTCTAAAAGCTCTTGTAAAGCTTGATTAGAAAACTTCGAGCATAAATAAATAGTAAAATGCCACTTTAAAACACCTCATTTAGAATCTGTAGTCTCACCTTCTCAGGCAAAAAGGACACATTTTATATTCATGTGCAGCTATGACTCAAACATGCATTGATAAATCAGGTCAGGTTGGTGCGGTTTTATTCAAGTAGCTTAGTTTCTGTCACCAGACCTGCACTCGGTAAAATAGGTGTAGTAAAAGTGAATGTTTCCCTCATTGTACTGTAAGAGGTTAAAATAGACTGAAATTATGTAGAGTACTTAAATCTTTACCTACAACTTATTAGGTAATTTTCAGTAATATTCAGGTACTGTTAAGACTTACCCAGCTTGAAAATCTTTCAGATCGTGGGAATATTCTAAATTTAAGCTTTCTAAATTAGAGGTGCCTGCTACTACTGTTTGGAAGAAGGTGGAAAGCTGTTTTATATTTCCTAGTGTGATGTTTTACATTCGGTTCACATGTGGACACCTAAAAACTAAAGGTGAAATGCATGATTCACTATGTGTATATCTTTGGGGACTTACATTCTCAGAGTCTCAGTTTCTTCATCTATAAAATGAGGCAACTTTCCTGTTCTGTCGTCGTTTGCCAGAGCTGCTATGACAAATACAACAGTCTGGTTGGCTTAAACAACAGGACTTTATTGTCTCACAGTTTTGGAGGCCAGAAGTCCAAAATCTAGGCATTGTAGCGCAGTGGTGGTGGCTTGTTCACAGTTAGCCTCTGCCTCCACCATGTGGCCATCTGTCTCCTCCCATGGCTTCCCCCTTCAGATCAGTCATTGGCATCGCTGTCGATGTTTCCTCTCTTTATAAGGACTCTTGTTGTATTGGTGTAAGGCCCACCCCGATTCAAGGTGACATCATCTTAATAATATCTTTGATGATCCCATTTATAAATGAGTTCACACTCATGGGACTGGGGATTAGGACTTGAACGTGTCTTGGTGGGGGGGATTCAATTCCCAACACTGTCCAACAAGGTTTTTGTGAATTCTGAACCACATCACGTGTGAGAGTACTTTTGAACTAAAATTCTTCCAGATTAAGAGAGGATTATCATTAAACTGCCATCATAAAATAAAACCCTAAAATAGCTTTAGAAATATTTCAAAGTCGCATTGCAAAGTGCTCAGGAAAAGGGAAACAGACATTGAAAACTGCTTGGTTTTACAAATTTCAATTTAAGAAGATCAGATTCTCTTTTTTCTACTGAGTGCCTGCGAGGAAGAAGCAACTTAATCTCTTAATCTCTACCTGAGTTTTATTTACACCTGGCTCATCCTTGTGATGTGCTAGATTTCTTGGCCCTACCCAGGTTATGAGATAAGGAAAGGTCTGGGTGATTCTAGATGTTTAAACACCCTTGGCCCCTTCTCTGGAAGCCAACAGATACTCAAAGCACCTGAGGGATCTCTTCATGAAACTCCTGAGACTGAATCAGGACACGTTTCCTCTTAGCATTTTTGAGCTGATTTCCAGAATCTGCTCAGGATAAAATAATTTGCATAATATTCAGGGCCAGGAGGAAGCTACAAGTACTGAAGCAGGGCCTGGCAAAGAGCAGGCCCTGAGAAATGTTTATCAAATGTCAAATTAAAACAGAGGCTACTATCTGTAGTCAGTGTATTAAGTCAAAACAGGGTGCAAAGTAGTCTCTGAAGTAGAAGGAAGAAGAAGAGAAGGAGAAAATTACTACAGAATCTGCTCTCCCAACCAGGATTTATCATTCTCATATGATGAATAGCAATAAAAAAATATATAGGCAGAAACATCAAAAGTTGAATAATTTAAAGGTCCATAGGGACAAGGAAGATGAAAATTTACCAGAAAAATAACTCTTTAATCCAAATTTAATTGGATTAAGTCAGACTGCCTGGGTCCAAATCTTGGCTCCATCATTTACAAGCTATGTGATCATAGACAAATTCCTTATCTTCTCTGCGCTTCAGTTTCTTCATTTGTAAAATGGAGATAAGAGTAACTACCCCCGAAAGGGTTGTAAGTATTAAATGAATTAATGTATGTAAAAGCTGAGAACACTGCCTGGAATTTATTGCTTACTAGGTAGGTATTAATTATTATTATTAACTATTCCCTCACTTACTAAACATAAAACCTCAAATAGTTGTAACAGAGCCCAGAACCAGGAAAAAATCAAGTAAAATTTCTGAGTAGCCATGTTAATGTTTATCTACTAACATTTTCATATGTTACTCCACAGATTCTCTCTCAAAGCATCACTAAATATTGATCCTTATTATTGCAGATACTGATGAAGAGAATTTCTCCCCTGTGCCACAGAAGATGGTATCCCCAAAAGGCCTTGATCCCCCTTGGGGGTGGGTAATGAAAATTACCTCTGGCCCAATGAATAAAGCTCCCCCTTGGGGTTGTCTAGAGGTCATCAATGGCGCCATCCCAAAAGGATGGGCTAAGATGCCAGGAAATTGGGAGGGATTATCACCCACCCTTTGGAAGTCCAGTGGAGATGCTACTTGACTGATACAGAGGGAGGGAAGAGAGTTGGGGCCTGACTCCTCTAAGTTGGCAAACACACTTGAGCTTGTTCTTATCCTGCATTCTGGCACCAGTCATGGACTGGGACAAGACTAGGATTCTTTGGACAGGGGAGCATTTGGTTCAACCCAACTACATGTCAATCTCTAGGACAGTATATGGAATCAAGAACCCAGGATAAAACCATCCAGGTCAGCTGTTGTAGTTGTTTCACCTCTGCCCCAAGGTCACTACATCTACTAATTTGAGTTTCTTAACCTTTAGCCATTTGTGCAGCCCTTCATTATTTTTCATGTATCTGTTTTACCTCCTGTACTATTATTCTTTAAATATGAAACTCACTGCTTTTTACCTTAGTCTCATTCTAAACAATCCATAAATTCATGAGTTAGAAGTAATATGACAGTCCTGTTCCTCAAGTAGTCATAATGTATGTTATTTATACCACTGAAAACTATTCCTGGTACCTTTGGAGACTGAATGATCATTATATATTACATGTATACTGTAAGAAACAAACATGGCCACTGTGGATAATGACTTGAGCTTGGGACTCACTGGGTCATGTTAGGGCCCCTTGAAATAGGGCTGGGAGGTTTGGAAGATGGGATTGGAAACTTGGTGCTCACAGCATTAGCACATGGTCAAGAAAAAACACCATGCTCCACCCCTCTGCCACAAACTCTTCCCATTTCATCTCTCTGGGAAGAAGGGGCTCTTTACTATCCCCCAGAGCAGTGGAGGTTTGAGTTATTTCCTCGACTCAAAAGGACAAAATGGCCTTTGATGGTAATGACTAGAAGTCCCGCTAACCAGAAGGGACCTGGAGCTGCTCCAGGCAAGGCAGCCCCCGGTGCAAGGCCTTGGCAGTGCAGTCAAGGCAGCACAGGGCAGGCAAGAACTGCAGGACCAGGCTAGTTCCAGGGTACAAGAAATCAGAAAAATTGGGTTAAAGCAGCATTATGGAAGCTGTGCCCATTTTATATCTGCCACTGGGAATCGAGGAATTATGAATCTACCAGAAAGCCTACCCCATACAGTAGGGGTCTGGAATGCCTGGAACTTCCTGACAGCTCTGAGCTGGGGATGGGGGTCTTGGTAGAAGACTCTGGAAAGGAAACTCATCCGTGAAGTGTCAATCTCTGGCTTATTCCTGGCTAGGGAGCATCTCTTTCCCTTTCCCTACCTTCTTCAGAGACCTCCTAACTCATGACCTCATCCCATTTCAGGTTCTTTTTTTTTTTCCTCCCATGGAGTGGCAAAACCCCTGCCACTTCCGTTTGCAGGATTCTGCGTTGGATTGGTTTCATTTGTACTCCACCTGCCCTTCTCGCAGAAACATGTTACGCTGGGCCTTTTGTCAAAGCAGCAGAAATGGGAGCTGTCTGCTAGGCGGATGCTGCCTTGTCTCAGTCAGGACACAGAAGCATCTCTCAGAGCTAGGAGATTGAGTTCTATCCACCCCGTATTTGGGAACGACTCCTCTCAGGTAACGTCCACATCTGTTTTCTCTGTTTATTCATTAGGACCTCAATGAATCTTACCTTTGCTAGGAACCACCTCCAGAGAAATAAATACCTCAATGCTCTGGACAATTCCCTGAACACATTCTACTCATTTATTCATTCATTCATTCATTCATTTATTTCTCCCTCCTCCCCCCGCCCCAACTATTTGCTGCATCTTCTTCTTTGTCCGCTTCTGTTGTTGACAGCGGCATGGGAATCTGTGTTTCTTTTTGTTGCATCATCTTGTTGTGTCAGCTCTCCCTGTGTGCGGCACCATTCCTGGGCAAGCTCCACTTTCTTTCCCCCTGGGTGGCTCTCCTTATGGGGCACACTCCTTGCGTGTGGGGCTCCCCTACACGGGGAACACCCCTACTTGGCAGGGCACTCCTTGCACGCATCAGCACTGCTCATGAGCCATCTCCATGCGGGTCAAGGAGCCCTGGGGTTTAAACTGCAAACCTCCCATGTGGTAGATGGACACCCTAACCACTGGGCCAAGTCCGCCACCCACATTCTATTCTTTGTGGCATCATCAGTCATGGAAAGATTTTTCTAAATGTTAGTAACTTGGTCCATTTATATAAAAAGGTCTATATTAGAAAATGTCTTTCCCCTTGTCTCATCAACCCCATAACATAATGTTCTATACTTGCTGCATGTGCTTTGTGACACCAACACAGGGAATGAGGGTAGATCAAAACAATTATGAGAAAATGAAAAAATAATTCTGAAAGTGGTGCTGACTTTTTCTTCAAGTCTATTTTTTTAAAAAAATTAAGGACTAAATAAATGAATTAAAAAATAATGTTATAAGTTCCATCAAGTGCACCAACAGTGGCCATAAATCTAAATTTAATTTTATATTTAATAAAGCCCTCCATGTTCCTTGCATTAGAGTCCAGGAAAGTGATTTGCTTCATCTAGATTTCCTTTCCTGCACATTAAGCTGAATACTGTATCTATTTATCTGCTTTGGTGCCTTTCAAACATATCCGACTTCAAACCTGCCTCAAAATCAGTCCATTTGATAAATCTTGTTATCCTTTTCATATGATTTATGTTGATTTTTACTTCTTTTTACATTATTCTTAATTACCTTTGCTGCTTTGCAATTTACAACTTAGATCAACTAAAAAGTACAAGTTATTGTTCGATTTATTTTTCTCTCACATTTTTAACAGAGCAGGCTTTAGCTTCAGCAGCTCCACAGTGTGAGTTTTAGGCTGTGCCTCTGTGTTTAAGAGTTCTTTGAAGTAGAAACAAGATATGCCGAGAGCTTCTTCCAGTAAGTGTGAGGGAAGAATGCTGGGATAGAGATGCATGCTGTACAAGGGAGCAGTCGGTTGAACTGTTGCTGAAGCAGAGCTTTCAGTGGAATGTCTACCAGCAAGCTTGAGCTAATTAAGCAAATATATGCAGTTCAAATTGTAACCAGAGTTTTTTTTACCAGATTTGGGAGAACAAATACCTAGTCAGACTGAATATGTACTACTTCTTAGTCAGTAGTTAAGGGCTGTTGAAGACAAATTTATATAAATATCAACTTCTGTATTAGAGAGGATATATTAACATGATCCATTTAAATTTGCTGTATTGGTAGGTCAAAGTGGTTTCGTGGTGGCAAATTCAAATGGTTCAACCTAAAATTGGGGCCATTCTCTGAGCTCAGTAAATTCTGACAGCTTTCTAGAAATCCCAAGATGGAGCATATGTCACCAAATTTCACAAATCAAAAATGACATTATTGCCTTATTTTTCCTAGATATATTACTGATTATTACTTGAATCTTTGATTTTTGAACAAATTCAACTTAGTCCAGGGCATATGGATATATGTAGTAGTGGGCGGCTTGGCACAGAAGTTGGAATGTAGGAAAAGGTATGGAAGTTTAACCAGCTGCAGTTCTTTTTTTAAGAACTATATAAAATTTTTCTTAGTTCATCCCATATCTTGTCCAGTCTGTTGTTAATCTTCATTCAAGGAGACCTAACCAAATCCTAACAAGATTCATTTGTTCCACAATGTGATGATTCCTAAGACTGTACTTCCCCAATTCTTTTCCCATGTCTCCTCTCCTCACTGCCGAAAAAAAAAATCAATTTTGAATAATAGAAAATTTTCATGAAATACTTAAATTATTCAGCAGAGGTAAAGTTGTATTCCTTATCCTGGTTCCCCAAGAGATAACCAGAGCTTCCAGGCTTTTTAATGCAGACATAAACACATATATCTTAAATGCAAAACAGATTATTCTGCAATAAACATTTCTGTCTATTCACTTTTGTGAGCTTATACAATTATTTCCTTGAGATCAATTATTAGAAGAAATAGTGTAAGATTAAAAGGAATGTATGTCACATTTTGATATGGATGTTCAGATGGCTTTCCAGACTACATTCCCACTAAAGGTGTGAAAGCATTCATATACTGTACCCTACCCAGTCTTGAACATTTTCACTGCCTTTGCTATTCCTTAGTTTGATAGGGAGCTAATGATATCCCTGCTTTAGTTCCACTTCTTTAATTATTAGGGTGGTTGAAGAAATTTTCTTTGTAATACAGAGTGATGATTTGGATTTTTAGTGTGAATTTTCTTTTGTATCAGGTTCATGTCAGGATTCTTTAGCAATTATCAACTACCCATCTCAAACTGGTTTAAAACAAATGAACCATCAAAAACAAGATGTACTGACTCACCCAGCTGGGAGGGACATCGGAGTGGCTCATGAAACAGAAGGAAAAACTGTTGGATGCCGACCTGTGGCTCATGGGCTGGATGAGAAAACCAAAGCTGCTAGGACTCCATCTCTCATTTCTGCCAGCCTCTGCTTGATTCATTTTGCAGATAGGCCCTCTCTAAAGGCAAAGAAAATCGCTATTGGCAACCCAGATTCACTTCTTTCCATTTTGGTAACCTCAGCGGTAAGAAAATGTATCTTTTCCAGTAGCTGTTTATCAATCCAAGAGAAGTCCTCTGGTTCTGCTTGGAGAATAGCTGTGCCCAGGAAAATGGCATACTGTGACTGACCATGCTTGGGTCAAGGGGCCATTCCTGTGTCAAGGAGCTAAGTTTTGTTACCATAGGAATTATGATGGGCAATAAATGTGTTGGGGAGCCCAAAATAATAGTCACCACAGTCGGCTACATGTCCTTGCCAATTGTCTACTTATTCCCTTGAGTTCTTAGGGTAAGCGTAGGCTGCACTAAACAATCCACAGTACCACCCACCAAATGTTGCATTGTATATGTTTATCATTTTCACCTGGTCTTTGATGATGGCTAAACCCATTCCTACAGCATTGGCTTGGAGTTCTGGCTACCTAGATTTAATGCCACTATCCCTTTTCTTCCTCGATGGAACTGGGAAGAGGGAACAGTATAGTTCCTAGGTTCAAGCCCCCTTTTTCCCAGGTGATTTCATTCCAGTCCTTTGGAGTTGCTATCTTCAATTTCCTTTGTATCTTTTCCAGGACTCAACAAAGGCAGCACCTTCTCCTAGATCCCCCAAATCTGTATGGAGTGCCTGTTCATTGAGCTCTATTACCCCTGGCCTCTCCCCGTCCTCTTTCTAGCATTGCCTGGACACTAATGATCTGTATTCTTGTCATTTGCTACCACTACACTGTATTCTTTTTGAGGGTAGGAAGATTTGAGTATCCTCAACTTTGTGCAGCACGTAAGCTTTGTTAACTATTTGTAGAGTAAGGAATATATTTGTAAAGTAAGAGAGTTGGACCAGATGTTTTCTAAGCTTCTTTTGGATCCTAATATTCTTTGGTTATTAATGAGTTTTTAATGTGTTAGCCCAGACCGAAGTACACATATAAGGTCTTTATGGAGTGAAAATGTTCAGGTTTGGGGCATAAAGGATATATTCTTGGTGAGCTTAGTTTGATTGTGTTATGCAGACATCACTTCCTCCTCTGGAGATAGTGTAACCCACAGAAAGAAGCCTGTGATGTAGAACCAGATGGCCCTGTGTTTAAGTTCTGATTCTACGAAATAGATATGTTCCTTTGAATAACGTAATCTCTTCAGCATTTTATAAATAAGAATAGCAAATCAAAAGAAAAAGTCCAAAGTTAAAAAATAACAATAATTACCACTCAGGAATGTTATAAGATTCTATATGAGAATGAATGTAAACCATTCAGCACATAGCAAGTGCTCAATAAATTGCTTATTGAATGAATGAAGCAAATATATCCTTGTTATACAGTCAGTGCTTAATAAAAGACATGCCAACCTGCGGTCGCCCCTCGGGCTGAAGTGTGGTTTGCTGACCTGGCGGGGGCGGCGGCCGCGGTAGGCCTATTCCAAACCGCTGCCCCTGTAATAGGGTGGTTGGTCGGGCCCACCGCCACCCCTGAAGGAAGCTCGGCATGGGCGCGGAGTGCCCTCGGGTCTTCCCTTCTCGGCAGCCATGCTTCCGTGGCCGCCCCTCCTCCCAGATAGCGCCACACGATGCCTTCTTTCTCCCTGCGCAGGCGCAGGGCGGAAAATTCCAGTCTGCCCTTTTCCCTCCCCCCGACAGCAGCAACAGCCAGGCGTGGGCGGGAAACTCAAGTCTGCCCTCCACCCCAGCAACAGCAGCCACCAATCCCTAAACCCTGCCACTTCCCCCAGCAACAGCAGCCACCAATCCCTAAACCCTGCCACTTCCCCCAGCAACAGCAGCCACCAATCCCTAAACCCTGCCACTTCCCCCGGCAACAGCAACAGCCAATCCCTAACCACCGCCCCTCCCCCTTCCAGTACCTCCCACTGACCTTTCTCCGGCAACCAATCAGAACAGGGCGTGGCTTCGACCAATCAGCCTTCCCCAGCCCCTATAAAACTGTTGCCTCTCCCTCAATAAAGTGGACTTGCGTGTTTACCTTGTCTCCACGGTAGTTCTTCTGCCATGCGCCCTCCAGTCCTGAGAACCCCCGACAAGGGCCTGGCCTCCCTTGTCCCCAGTTCGTCGCCTGCTTCTCCGGGCGACCCCCTCGTCACCGGCTTTGCCGGGCGACCCCGTCAGCCGAACCGCGCAACCCCTGTGAGACCGACCCCTCGTCCTGAGCGGGACCGACCCCTCGTCCTGGGCTGGACCGACCCCTCGTCCGCAGCCAGACCCCACCTCTACCGACCGAGCGAGCCGCCGCACCAACCTTAACTAGTTCCCAGAATATCTATTGGAGGTCAGTGGAGCGAACAGAATCAAACCCATATTTATGAGCTGAGAACACATCATATCTACCTCCTATTGAAAGCTGCTTAAAGCCACCCATTCTTACCACTGTACCCTGTACTGGGATAATGTAGAAATTCATTTGCTCTTGTCAAATGTGAGACTATATAGTTAACTTATCAAACCTCATTTTTTAGCAACTTACAATATCGAGTTCTTAATTGGTCTGTGTTATTTTATCAATTACTATAGTACTTCCCTGGAATTTATTAATGCTTGGAGAAGGATTAGCCTGGTCTTTGTGCCTAGCTGGGTTGGCTGTGCAGTTCTTGGTGGAAATGGCATGATCTTGAAGCTCCAATACAGTGCAAACTTCAAGGGAGCAGAAAGAGAGTTTGCATTTGGGGATGGACTGGGGAATGTAAGTAAGTGTTGCTTATGAAATACAAATTCAACTCATAACTCCCTAATAAAACTTGATTTAGGTTATGGAGCTTGTAAAACATATAATAAACACTATTAAAAAGAAAGCATGAGATGAATGTGGGATGGCAAAATCCCAGGTTTTGGAAAGAATTGGTGTATTAATCAGCCAAAGGGGTGCTGATGCAAAGGACCAGAACTGCTTTGGCTTTTATAAAGGGTATTTATTTGGGGAAGAAGCTTACAGTCACAAAGCCCTAAAGAGTTCAGCCCAAAGTACTGTAAAAGGTACTTTCTCACCCAAAGTCACTGACCACGTGTTGAATCAAGATACTGGGCGATGTCTGCAAGGGTTCGGCCTTCCTTATTCCTCTTAAGGCTCCATAGTCCCAGCTTCTTCTGATCTCAGCTGTAGGCTGGTGTAAGACTCATCCCTCTCCCTGAGGCTCATTTTTCTCCCATGCTCAGCTCCTCTGGTCTCTTCACAAGGTCAGCTGAAAACCATCAGGCTCATCTCTTTCTCTGGGGCCTCTACCATGTCTAGTGAGCTGTCTCTATACTTCCGTATTCTTCTCCTGTGTGTCTACTTCCATGTGAGAGTCTGTTTTTTCCAGCCCACCAAGGGGACGGGGACTCAACACTGGGACTCACTCTAATGATGTGGTTGAATCAAAGCCCTAATCTTCATAATTTAATCAGATGTCTCAGCGGAATCTAATACAATCAAAGGGTTATCATGCCCAGAGGAACCGATCAGTTTACAAACATAATCAATATCTAAATAACATCAAAATGCCACAGTTGGCCACAGAAGTATTTTGGGAAACTTGGGTCTTTGTTTACCCTTCTACAATCCATCTCTTTGAGATCAACATTTCTTCTTTCAATATAATGATCTTTATTTTCAAAATGGAATGTTATGGCACAACAAGGGGAAAATCAACTTAATAAATTAATGTTTCTATTGGTCTTTTTCTTGGATGGTTTAAGGGGATATTTGTATTAAAAATGGGCTTTGGATTGCAAATTGGGATTGTGTTGGGGAAGGAACCCTTGATCAAGAATCAGGAGTCCTGCCTCAGTCACTAAGCTGTCGTGTGACTTTGAGCAAGTCACTTGACTTCCCTGGTACCAAATGCTTCCTTACTTAACATAAGCATATCATTGGGCCAAATCACTAGTGTTCATTTATGCTGGTGGGATTTTGTGAAACCACCAGAAGGGTCTAGGCCTCCACTCTCAGTACAAACACATACTCACACACACATGCACAAACACACTCATTCAGCAACAAGAACTGCTTCACTACTATTTATTTTATAGGGATTTCATGTAGTGATCTCACAGAAAAGAGTCTATGTAATATAATGGTTACAAAATAAGGCTCTACAATCAAATTGACAGATTTGAATGTCTATTCCATCACTGACCATCTGCATGATGCTATGTAAGCGTCAGTTTCCCCACCTGTAAAATTGTTATTAACAATGCACTATTATTAACACTACCCATCTAATAGGATACTGTGAAGGTTAAAAGAGGTAACGCAGTGTGTTTATAACAGTGTTTGGTACACAGCATCTACTCAATAATATTAGTTTATTTGGGAAAAGGATTCTGAAACCTAAAAAAGGTTTGAAAATTAACAGACTAAATGATCTTTGAAGTTCCTTCCGGCTCTAAAATTCTATATTTAAAAAAAATGACTTGTACAAGACGGCGGAAAGGAGCCATCAATAGATGGGGTAGATAGGGTTTCTCCAATTTCTTGCCTTAAGATAGGACTTGCCTTTGAAGTAGTACTTCAATGCAAATTTTATTTATGGATGCATATTATATGTATATATTTATAAAATTCTGGCATGATGAGGTATGATTTATGTATAGTAAAATTCACCCTTTTACGTGTTCACCTCTATGAAGTTTGACAGATGCATACAGTCATGTGACTATCACCACATTCAAGATACAGCACCCCAAGAAGTACCCTCATGCCCTTTTGCAGTCAATCTCCTCTTTTCACTCCAGCCCCTGGCAACTGCTGTTTTCTGTCTCTCTATTTTTGCCTTTTTTTAGTAAATGATACAATACATAGATATTTGAGTCTGGCTTCTCTCGCTTTGCATAATTCATTTGAGAGTCACCCATGTTGTTGCATGTCTCCCTAGTTCAATTTTTTTTTGCAGAGTAGTATCCCATTGTGTGACTATATCACATAAGTTTGCTTATCCATACATCAGTTGATCAAATTTGGAAAAAGTCATGATACAATAAACATTGTATGGATATATATTTTTATTTCTCTAGGGTAAATATCCAAGATCATATGATAGATGTACTCTTCACTTTATAAGACCTTGCCTAATTTAATTCTCCAAAGTAGCTGCATCATTTTGCATTCTTATCAGAAATTTAGGAGAATTTCTGTTAGACTGTGTATTAGTTTCTTATTGCTGCTGTGATAATTTACTATAAATTTGGTGACTTGAAACAACACAGATTGATTATCTTATAGTTCTGGAAATCAGAAGCCTGAAATGTGTCTCAGTGGGATCAAATCCAGGTGTCAGCAGAGCTGCATTCTTTTCTAGAGTGTATAAGGGAATATCTACTTCCTTGACTTGTCTGGCTTTTAAAGGCTGCCTGTATTCCTTGGTCTGTGGCCCCCTTCCATCTTTCAAGCCAGCAATGCCAGCTGAGTGCCTCTCATATGGCATCACTCTAACACTGACTTTTCTGCCTCCCTGCTCCATATCTAAAGGACCTTTGAATACCTGGGTAATCAAGTATAATTTCCTTGTTTTAAGGTCAGCTGATTAGCAACTTTAACTCTAATTGCAACCTTAATTCCCATTACCACGTAGCATAAAATATTCATAGGTTCCATGGACATCTTTGGGGGCCCATTATTCTGTCTACCACAGTTGCTATCTGATGAGCACATGTTCTCATTTTTTAAAAAAGTTAAATCATTCTAATGGTTGTATAGTGGTAGCTCATTAGGGTTTTAATTTGCATCTCCTTATGTCTAATAATGTCAAGCATCTTTTCATGTGTTTCTTTACCATCATAACTTTCCTTAGGTGAAGTGTTCGTTTAAACACATTTTAAAAATTAGATAGTTTATTTCTTATTACAGTGTTTGAGAATTCCTTGTATATTCTGGACTCCAGTTCTTTATCAGAGATGTTTTTTTTTTTAAAGATTTATTTATTTATTTAATCCCCCCCCCTCCCCCGGTTATCTGTTCTCTGTGTCTATTTGCTGCGTGTTGTTTCTTTGTCCACTTCTGTTGTCGTCAGTGGCACGGGAAGTGTGGGCGGCGCCATTCCTGGGCAGGCTGCACTTTCTTTCGCGCTGGGCGGCTCTCCTTATGGGTGCACTCCTTGCGCATGGGGCTCCCCTACGCGGGGGACACCCCTGCAAGGTGAGGCACTCCTTGCGCGCATCAGCACTGAGCATGGGCCAGCTCCACACGGGTCAAGGAGGCCCGGGGTTTGAACCGCGGACCTCCCATGTGGTAGACGGACGTCCTAACCACTGGGCCAAGTCCGCTTCCCAAGAGATGTATTTTACAAATATTTTCTCCTAGTCTATGCCTTGTCTTTTCATTTTCCTAACGGTATCGTTTTTTCCCAAATTTTATTTACTTTTGATAATTTATCTTAGAAAGATAGATTAGTATGCAATACACTTTATATAAAAACTCATCTAGTCCTGATTTTTAAAATGAATGGACAGCCTAAATATCTATCAGATTAGGGTTAATTTAAAAATATGGTAAAGATATATAATAGAATACTGTGCAGTCATTAAAATGGTGATGTCTAATATACTTTTACATGGTATATAAATTTATCTATTGCTCTGAGTGAACAAATCACTTCAAAACTTACTGGCTTAAAACAGCAGTCATTTTATTGCTCATGGTTCTACATGCCTAACAGTTCCTTTTGAAGAGAAAATTTTAATTCTGTTGAAGTTCAATTTATCACTTTTTTATGAGTCACACTTTTTATTTCCATTTAAGAAATCTTTGCCATGAACACTCATTCATTGCTGGTGGCAATGGAAAATGGTGCAGCCCCTGTGGAAGACAGTTTGCCAGTGCTTCCAAAAGATCAGTATAGAAGTACTATATGACCCGGAAATCCCACTACTCACTATACGGTCAAAAGACTTAAAGGCAGGGACTTGAACAGATATTTGGACATTGATGTTCTTAGTGGCATTATTCACAATTGCCAAAGGATGGAAGGATCAACCAAAGAATGGATAAACAAAATGTGGTATATATGTACAATGGAGTATTATTCAGCTGTAAAAATGAATGAAGTCCTGATATATGCAACAACAAGGATGAACCTTAAGGAGATCATGTTGAGTGAACAAAGTCAGACAGAAAAGGACAAATAGTGTATGATCTCACTGATTTGAAACAATTAGAATAAGCAAACACACGGACTCAAAATCTAGAGAATAGGTTACCAGGGTAAAGGGTAGGTATTTGGAATGGAAAATTCAGGCTTAAGTATATGATTCCTATTTGGAACAATGGAAATGTTTTGGTAATGGATGGTGGTGATGGTAGCACAACATTGTGAAATTGATTAACAGCACTGAAATATATATTTGAATGTGATTAAAAGGGGAAATGTTAGCTTGTATATATGGTAATAGAATAAAAATGTTTAAAAAAATCCATGGAACTATGCTACACAGTGAATCCTAATTAAACCAAGGATTCCAATCAATTTAGTACAATTATAAAAATATACTATTATCAATTTTAACAAATGTACCACACCAATGCAAATTGTTAATAATAGGGTGGTATATGGGAATTCTAAATTTTATGCAGGATTCTTCTGTAAACCCAAACTTCTCCAATAAAGGAAAAAGGAAAAGAAATCTTTGCCTAACCCAAGGTCACAGAGTTTCTTCTATTTTCTCTTCTATAGATTTAAGTTTTGTGTTTGATCCATTTTGTGTTACATTTTTATAGGTGCGAAGTATGGGTTCAGGTTTATTTTTTTGAACATGTGTGTTCAATTGTTCCAGCACTATTTCTTAAAAACCTGCGATTTAATTTTTCTCTCACTATATTTCTTTTATTCAAGAATTCTCGAAGGAAATCTTTTCAGCTGTTTTTGATTCTTCATTATCTCAGAAAGTTTTAAGTTCTAATGATAACACTCTTGATGAAATTGAAACATCCATTCATTATAGCCCAGGTTAGACACATACCAAGATGGCCAATACACATCTCCAGATTTATGATGAATAATTGATTTCTTACTGCCATGAATAGGGCCTAAATAATTTGATTATGTATTTAGCTAGTAATGGAAACTCATTAACAGAATTCTATTTCATGCTTGTTTGCACCTGCAAACTATTTCTTCTTGTTTAAAGGATTGTTCTATTTGGTCTGCCTGATATAATTTCTCTCAGTAACACTGTATTGATGACCATCACCCAACCTTGCCTAGACAGTGTAATGAGCTCTGAATTACCCTTCCCGCCTGGCCTGATTAGCACTTCATCCCATCCTGGTGCCTTCACTGGCACAAAGACTTGGAGTTCCATGATCTTTTTTGTTGTTGCATGTCTCCATAGTTCAATTTTTAAATTTTAATTTAATTTAATTTTTTTTATTGCTGAGTAGTATCCCATTGTGTGAATATACCACATAAGTTTATTCCGACCTCCTTGACTTTGGGCAAGTTATTTATACCAAGAATAAAAGCATGGAAGGTGCAATAGTAGATACTTTTGAAGTTGCATCTGTGTCCATCTAGTAAACTTTTGTTGCTTACTTTTCATGAAAAGTCAGTTTAAGCATTATGTTCTATGAGGGATATCTGGAATAAAGAAGATTTCAGATACCTATTGATTTAGAAATTGCTGGAAATGGTCTTATAAAGAACCAATGGCGATTGCCTTAGGCTCAAATATCATTCATCTACCCAGAATATAGATGCTTTTCCTTTTTTTTTGAATCTGGAAGATTTCATTGAGATCATAAAAACCTTGAATCTGATTGACATTGCATTTTAATGGAGTTGTGACTGGCTATTCTTTTTTTGTTGACTTATTTACAGGTTTCACTTATCCACAGTTCCTTGGAGCAAAGAGAAACAAGGATGCAATGGCTCAAGGTTAGTGCTTTCTGATACTTTATCAACCACCTGTAAGTAGAATCAAGTATAGAGCTATGGGTCCTGGATTCCTGATGTCAAAAGAACCAAGAAAGTAGTCTTCAAAAACTTCGAAAGTGCTGGCAAATGAATTTGTCTCCTAGATCTGCCATACCAAAGTACCATAGGCTTAGTGGCCTAAAACAACAGGTTTATTCTCTCCCAGGTCTGGAGGCTAGTGTGGGAAATCAAAGTGTCAGCAGGGGCATGCTCTATCTGATGGGTCACAGGAAGAATCTCCCAGCCTTCCCAGGTTCTGGCAGTGGCCAGCAATCCTTGGCATTTCGAGGCTGGTAGCTGCCTACCTCCAGTTTCTGCCTCTGCCTTCACATGGCTGTACCCCCTGTCAGTCTCCCAGCACAGGGGGATATTCTATGAAGCTAGGGGTGTGGAACTCAAGCCAGGTGTCTGTGCAGAGGGGAACCCCTTCAGACAACTTGGAGAGGTGGTAATATCAGATGGGGCTGGGCTTTCTGACTCTATCTTCTCACCACAGGCCATGACAGAGGACCAAAGCCTCATGTGGAAGACTGGGGAAAGTCAGACCCCAACATGACAGTCTTCTGTTTATGGGCCTCCAAGATAAGATGTGATGAAGTCTTCCTTGACCTTGCTCTAAAAGTGAAAGCCCAGAAACCTCCAGGCAGAATATGTCTACAAAGAAATTAAGCTGGCAGAAAACAGAATTGGAAATTGGACCTATGATAAACACTTCCTTCATTCATTTTTTGAACTGAAATCATAGAGGAATGTGTACCCTGTATCAGGTTGAAGACTTGAGTAAGAGGACAATGGAAAACCCTAGAAAACAAAAGAATCACTGGAATGGGTATTGTTATTTGGAGGCTAATTTGTTGTCTTCATAACTTGTAAGTTGCATGAAACCAACTCAGCTAAAGGTGGACTACATGATTTGCTCCTATAAAGCAATGGTGTAAGATAGAAAAAAAAATAAAAGAACATCAGGCATGCTGGATAAAGGGGTCCCCCTTCTCCAGCATGATCGCATCTTTGCTTAACGAGTCACATCTGCAATGACCCTATTCCAAATGAGGTCACATTCTGTGGTACTGGGGGTTGGGACTTCAGTGAATTTCTTTGGGCGACACAATTCAAACCATAACTGTAAACTATGCTACTATATCCTCTTTTAGGAAATTCATTATATATGTTAATAACCCCAAAATGTAATGCTGCATAGTACCTAGTTTTAGTTTAATAGTTTCCCAAACATGTTTGAGAATGGAACACTTGTTTTATCAACACATCTATTAATAATACTCTGTGGAGCAGAGTTCTTACACCCGTTTGAGAAATATTAACCTAGAATGCTGGGATTTAGGAAGGTGCTTTTAGAGGTCATCTGTTTTACAGCATTTTTTCTCTTTCTCTGAGTGTCTTAGCATTTCTCCCACTCCCCTAGCCTCAATTCATTTTTCTTCCATCTTGTTATAAATATAATGTTTTCAAGTAATATTGGGCTGGTCATATACAACATCGTATGTGCATGGTTCCAGGACTCATCTTTAAAAAGAGGATTATAATACCGACTAGTCTGGTTATTATGATTATTGGCAATCCTCAGTAAAATGTACAGTGAGACTGTCATGATTAGCTCTGTGGAGTCATTTTTTTTCTGCCTCTAAATTGAACTATCTAGTCTAGCCTGGGGCAAAAGAGTGAAGAGATGATGTTTATCAAACTCCTCCTCTGTACCCTTCACAGGTTCTATCTTTCTATTCTGCTCTGCTGATGCCCACTCTCCTCTTTGCCTGGACTGCTCTCAGGGAAAGGGTAAGCTAGAAGGTGTTTACATTTCAAAATGAAGGCAGCTGTTTGCATGTTCACCCTTGTTAGGGGGATAAGGTGAAGAAGTTGGGGTCTTTTTTTGAATGGGGGCCCCTTCCCTTTCCACCAGCCCTGGAGTCAGGAGATACTCAGGGCTACAATGATTCTAGACTTGTTTCCATCAGAAGGATTTTATGGAGTGTGTCCTCTTGGGAGCCTTTAATTTCCTTGAGTGTCTGCACTCTCTCATGTGATGGGCCAAGGATATAAAAACAAAATTTAAAGACACACTGCAACTCTCTATGGAGAGAGTAAAGTTATCTAATCCCTAATCTAATTGTTCAAGAAAACATTACTAAAACTGACTATTTGCATAGATTTGAGTGTCTTTTGCATCCACTTATATAGCTTTAGACTTTATAGGAGAGTGAGAGAATGGTAGAAAACTCTGTAATAGTCATTAAAATTCTCCCTATTAATCCTATCTTGTTTTTTAAAGGAGATAGCAGGGGTTGAGGTCAGGGCCACCTTGTACATGGGAAGTAGGCGCTCAACCACTTGAGCTGCATCTGCTCCCCGATCCCATCATTTTAAAGGTTTCAGAGAGGTGGCAGAGATGTGAATTATCCAAGAACACAAAGCTCATATTTGGAACAATGCGTGAGAGAGTAGGCAATTCTTTGAGTTGGTCAGTGCCAAAAATATATATGTAGATCTGGACACAACATGATAAGAGAAATATAGGTGAATTCTCATTGCACAGCAAAGGCACTGAGATCACATCAGAGAATGAAGGAAATGGTGATATTTGACTCAAGAAAAAGGACTCTTTAATGTATGGAAGCTAGGCAGACCTCAAGGACAGATGCTTTAAAACAGGGGCTAGCGACTCTGGCTACCAATGTGAACCAGTGGGGAAGGACATCAAGCAGGACGCATGAGATGGTGGTATGGCCTGCTCACCCCAAACTCTCTTTCATACACTCAGAGTCTATGAGATCAGGAGAAATAGACTGGTCCCACTGTGATAAAACTGCCAAGGACTCCCTGAGTCTTTAAGTCTCTAAGCCAGCCAGTACTGGCTTCCTGGGTGAGACCTGGGCAATCACACAGAGCCCCATACTCACAACAGTGCACATTTAATGCTCTGCTGTAACCATCTTTTTTTTTTTTTTTTTTTTTTGCTTTGGACCCTGGTTATACCCCCCCTTATTTTTTTTAAATACAGTTTTTAATTAAAAAAAAAGATATTTAGATTACATAAATGTTATGTGAAAAATATAGGAGATTACCATATACCCCACTCCCAACCCCTCCCACATTTTCCCACATTAACAACATCCTTCATTAGTGTGGTACATTTGTTACAATTGGTGAACACATTTTGAAGCATTGCCACTAAGCTTTTACACTGTAGTTTACACTTTTCCACCCAATTTTGTAAATTATTACCAGATATATAATGGCTTATATCTGTCATTGCAGTGTCATTCAGGACAATTCCCAGGTCCCAAAAATGTCCCCATATTACACCTATTTTTCCCTCTCCCTCCTCTCAAAACCTTCAGTGGCCACTGCCTCCACATCAATGATAAAAGTTCTTCCATTGCTAGAATCATAATAAGTCTATACTAGAATACCAGTAAGTCTACTCTAGTCCATCGTTCATTCCCCAGTCCTGAGGATTCTGGGATGGTGATGTCTACTCCACCTTTAACTGAGAGAGGGCTTAGATTCTAAGGGCCAGATGGATGGGAGTATCTTGCTTGCAGTTGCAGACTCTCTCTGTTCCTTGGCATGGTCATTGTCCATCATCATCTCCCTGTTGGTTGTCCTGTGTGAGTCCAATGAACTGGAGAATAGGTGTTACAACTCTGTTGAGATTCAGGGCTCAGCAAGCTGGCACATGGACAGCCCAAAGATTTAAGTCTCTTGGACATACATCTATCAACTCTAGCATATAGGTTCAAATAGAAGGGGCAGAAGAGCCATGTGTAGGGAAACCACACCTGAATCCATCTCTGTCATACTGGGAAGCATATGTTCCCACCTAGGGCCAACTGGCAGGGCACCAAACTCCTGAGCTGTCTGCCCTGCCTATAGTGTCTGGATTTCTCTACTATTTTATTTACTTTGGCAGTCAGTGGGATCCTGCTGAGATGAGCATACGTGTAACCTCTGGAATGACCTCCTGACTCACTTTGAAGTCTCTTAGTGATATAAACTCATTTGTCTTTACCCTTTCCGCCTTTTGGTCAATGTCTTTTTCCAGTTGCATTGCTAGTTGGTACAGGGTAGTAATCCCTTGGTGCCAGGGAGGCTCATCCTGGGGAGTCATCAATAATGACTTACCAGTAATTTTGAAATAAGGGGCCTGCGTTTTCCTTTCTGCAGCTCTGGGTCCTGACATTTATGTATGTAGATTTCTGTAATGATTTGGCACCATTTCAGGGCTTGGTGGCAGTGACTCTGGAATGCTACCAAGCTTGAAGGTGGTACCAGTACAACTGCTAAAGGCACTGGGGCTGAATTCAGAAATGGGGAAAGGGAATCATCTCAAAGTGACAATGTTCAGTGCTACGTAGATACCACCCTCTGTTTATCAGGCTGCCAATGGTTCTGACAATTTTCTGGATTAAGCTGTCCAATTCTTTTTACAGTGCCACCATGAATGAGTTAGCAGAATTAAATGCTGACATGAAAGTTATGAATTTCCAATGTAATGTTTTAAGCACAGACTGACATCTGAGCTTCGCTTCTCTGACTGAGATGGAAACAGAAGAAAAGTAATGCCAATAAAATAAGGAAAGGCATGGAGACTTGTAACTTTCATTACTTAATATGAGTATCAAATTTGCAAAGGAGAAATAATCTCTCAGGAGTTTCCTTTTGAATTGGATGAGAATTGGGCTCAGGAGCAATTAAAAATATGAGTCATGGTCTAGAATGAAACTGCCACTTGGTGAGGGTGTGACATTTCTCTTTTCCAGAGCACTTGGCAGCTCAAACAAAACTGCCTGCTGCCTCTAAAGCTGCCTCCTCCCTGGGAGATGATATATTAATATGATTGATGTGGTGTTAGTGTGATAAATCAAGGGTATAAAAACAAAATTTAAAAACACACTGCAACTCACTATGGAGAGAGTAAAATTATTTAAACCCTAATCTGCTTGTTGTTCAAGAAAACATTACTAAAATAGACTATTTGCTTTACTTTTGATAGCCTCTTTCTTTGGAGGACAGTCTAACCATATTTTAGAGTTCCATTACACTGTTCAAAAGGAGTTGGAGAAAACCTGTAGGCCAGGTATTGTGGTTTTGTTTTGAACAATTATTCCCCTTCATATAAAAAATAAAATTATCTTTAGGACTCTCTGGAAAGTGACTGAACTGGAAGTAAGTTTTTTTTAAGCCTAAAAAATGTTCTCATAAATATTTTGACAGAACAAGTCATTCAATTTTCAGCCAAATGAAACAGCAGCTTGGTTTTTATGCTGACACATTTGAGATGATCCTTTAAAGGATGCTGCAGTAAGTTCCTGCGTAAGCTAAAGCTCAAATTCTCCCATCATTCACCTAAGTGTATAACTGGTTGGATGCCTGTGTGAGATTGTGCTCATAGGGTTGTGGCATTGGAGAATTGCAGCACCTCTAAAGCAAAGCTGCCCTAAGTGGATCCCTTTCGGAATCATTACCTTTTAGTCTGAAGTGACTGCCAAATTTGTTGTGCTTGGTAACTAATTCATATGGAGAACCATTCTCTGCATGATGCTGGAGGACTCAGGTACGCTAGATTACCCTGCCAAAATGTCCTTTCCTGCCACTGCTTCTCTTGTTTGCTCATGGTGTACAATGTAATGAGAACAAGGGCTATACAGGGGCCATGAATCTATTGCTTTGGTCTCTCCCTTGCTATGTGCAAACAATCTTTCTACATCTTTCTAAATTCTGTGAGAACATTTAATGCCATTCCATTAAATTCTCACTGATTTTCTTGCTTAGAAAAAAATGGAACACTCCTTTATACTGCTATGAGGTAATGAGAGCACTGCAATACATTGCATTTCTCTTTTTGCATTGACTGCCAGGGAACTCAGAAATTGGCTATGTGCTCTGCATTAACAACTTTCATTAACCTCAGTTTTCTGTATAGTTTTTTCTCTTCCAAGCCCACTTTATTACATGGCTTTGTGCCTTAATCTTTTTTCTTAATCATTCCATTATATATGTGCCTTTTAGCATGAGAGCTAGAAATAAATACATAGAACCCATTAGCTCTGCAGTTAAAATATTTAGCCTGATGAATATTTGTTCCTGAACTCTTTAGTGCAATGGCTCTTTTATGAGGGGAGAAGAAGGAAAGTGTATTTTTAATGTTATGCTTGCCACTTACCTTTGCTTAGGTATATCATGATGAAGGGAGGTGAGAGGGAAATGCTAGGTATGTATAATTCTAAAAAGATTTCAGTGTTTTTGACATTCTCCTTCAACTTCCTGCAACAATGTTGAGAGCTACTGGAAAAGAGCCATGTTCTTAAAGTTTGGTGTATGTAACGCATTCTGATACAGTAGATCTGGTATAGGGTTTAGGAAGGTGCAATTACAATTTTTTCTTATAGGAATTTTCATACAGAGCATTTGAAACACTGCTGTAAAGACTCCGAGAAGCAGTGTCTAAGTTTAAAACCAAGAATGAGAACCAACAAAAACCTGTATATGAGATGGAGATTAACCTCATCCTACAGATCAAAGTCAAATACCCATATCAGAATCAGTTGGGCTCCAATGTCAGAATATTCCCTGTCTCAGTGAAACTGAAGGGGGGAGACCTGGATTCTTGTCCCCGCCCTGCCTGGCATCTTGGTGACCTTGAGGAGTCCTTTTAACGACTGTCCCTCTCCATCTCCTCATCTGTAAAATGAATTGGTGAGCTTATGATTGAAAAGTCTCTTTCAACTCAGAAAAATGCAATGGTTCTTCACCACCCTCCAGGGAGATAGAACATTTAGAAACAGGAGGAATTTCAGAGCTGCCAGATAAGCGATGAGCTGTGAGAATGACAGTAAAAGCCTTTTTTGTAAAAAGTCAATATGGCTTGGTTTTCTGCCAGGGAAGCACACATACACTTTTGTTCCCCAGCATTATAGATGTGAAAAGAGCATTCGCAAATTCTGTAAATGGCTATTTCATCAACAAGAGTTGGAAGCCAAATGTAATTGTTAAATATTCACAATCGATAAAACAAATCTGTAAACTTAATTTAGCTTGGAATAAGGAAGGCTGACTGAAACAGATCCCTCTCAGGCACTAAGCAGCCCAGGCAGGGCAGATGCTAAGATGATAAAACTCTGTCTCTTTTCTCCTAGGTCCATTTTGCCTAGGAATCACAATTCCCCCAACTCCAAAGATTAAAATTCCTTTGCAGCAATGACCCCTTGAAATTAATGAGTTCATAATCCTGTGCCTCTCTTGGAAACAGTTATGACTAAGACTAATTATCTCCTTCATAAAAAATACATTTTTAGTAACATAAACCCCCTTTCCACTATCATACTTTACAGCACAGCACTACATTTTAAACAGAGAAGATGTAATTAAATTAGAACTCATAGTAGGAAGCAGTAGAGGTTGACAATAATTGCTTTTCAGACACTGCTGTAATTGGTGCTCCAAGGATTTTATTTCAAAGCATCAAAGTCAATTTAAGGGGCTCACTTTATCTGGACTTGAGTTGCTTTGATGAAGACACTATGTCTCCATGTGTCTAGATTTTCTTAAACTTAACTAAACTGTATTTAATGATTATGTTAATAATTACAGTCCATGATACTGCTTTATGGAAACTGGAAGATAAAATTCAAATTCCCCTTCTGCCTATTAGTTAAAGTTGTAACCACAAAATGTACACAATCCTTACTCATTAACCATTTGATAAGCCCTGGCAATTCCATGACCATTAAAAATACCTTTATCGTTTGGTACCTCCCACATTGTGTTTTATACATTAAATCAAGTCATGAAAGGGAATTTTTTACCCCCAGTTTTTACCTATTCTGTTTCTTCTACCTAGAATGTCTCCCCCTTTCTGTTCTGGTGCAATGGGTAAAATTCTACTTATCTTTCAAGGCCCAGCTCAAACACCACCTCTTCCATGAAGTCTTCCTTGGCTATCACAAAGAGGGGTTAGTCATTCAAAACCCTAGATCTCAGAGTGGAAGCTTTCTCATCTAGAGTGTGGTGATCACAGGACTATGTTGATGATGAAATGAGATGCCGTTTGGGGAAGCTGAAAGGAAACAATTACCACTTTTGGGAGCTTTTCTCTGCCTCCTCTCAGGATGCTACCAGCCAGAAGACACTGGATACAACACAAAAGTCATCAGGACAAAATTATCACCTCTAAGTAGTAAGTGCTAATTAATTACCTGCAGAATGATGTTTTGTGACTGAAAGAAAGCATTGGCATCCTGAGGAAGGCACACTACCCTGCTGTGTGACCTTGGGAAAGTCACTTTACTTTTTTGTGCTTCAATTACCTTTTGTGCAAAACAAGTTTGTCAAACTAAATTATTATTAAGATTCCTCTTGCCTCCAGTATTCTATGAGTATAATTACAGGTGGCACAAACCTTAAAATTGTGCCCAAGGTATTTACAGCATTAAAACTAATTAATAATCTACCTAATCCTGCCAATGGAGATCAAATTTCTCCCATGCAATTAATGTTCCTGGCTCCATAAAGGCAAAGCAAAGCAAAATTTCATTATCTTATCATTCCATGCAAAGTTGATTAGTTATGTGAAATGTGCTGGATAATTAATAACTGGAAGTGGAACTCTCCATCTCATTCTTACTTGTCATCTTGACAAAATAGCAGAGTCCCTCCCTTTTTGCAGGGAGTGCACTGAATTCGGTAAGTGCAGTGCTGGTTCTGTTGAGGGTAGAAAAAAATCTCGATGATACATCAAATAACAGCTAATGTCTACTATTATTTCTGCATCATTATTATTTGTAGTCAAAGCAGTGGCAGGAATAACACTTTTTGCTGAGCACTTACGATGTGCAGGCAGGATGCCGAATGCTTTACATGGATTCTGTTGTGTATACACTGCTGTGAGGTAGGTGCTCTCATCATCCCACTCTACTGAGGAAGCAGGCTCAGAAAGGTCAAGTGACTTGACCAGGCTCACATAGCTGGTGGATGGCAGAAATGGAATTCGAATGCAGTTTGAGCTGCCTCTGGACTCCTGTCAGCTACAAGGTTAAATGGACACATACACAGTATCACTAATAATAAGGATTAGCATTCAGTTTGCAGAAGACTGATGCGATAAGGTATGAACAGTGAGGCTAATATTCAGTTGCTATGTATGTATGCAGCTGCATCAATTCTTAAAAATATAAAATCATTCCAACTGGTTCAAAACTGCTGCTGATCTGAGTCCCCTGAGTCAGCTGCTGCTGAGGCCCCTCCTGGGACCCTCCATCCCCCCAAACTTCCACTTCCCAGTATTGTATGATTTAGCAGCTAAGGGTTGCTAATGCCTGGTGCTACAGGGGAGTCCAGGGCCCTGCCCCAGTGTTAAGGCAGGTATCCATTTAGACTGCTTGCTGCCCATGCCAAACTCATTGTAAATTAGTTCTTCATAATATTCTTATTAAGCAGGACTATGTGTCATTGTGTTGTTGATGTTTTAGGCTGAGGGTCTGTGTTTTAGTTATAAGGGTGAAGTGGTAGCGGTTGGGATGGGAGATTTCCGGAAGCATTGACTTGGCAAGGATGATGTTAAAAAACAATGAATTAGGGACATCCTAGTAACACCATTCTAAACACTATTCTCCAATTAAACCGTCCAGGGCTCTTTGGCAAACTGATAAATTCAAGGGCCGGGGCAGAGAAAATACAAGTTGAGCCTGGAGTATCTTGGAATGCCAGATAGCAAAGAAGTGCCCACAGAACAAACAAACAAACCAAGTAAAACAAAAGATGGGGAATATTGAAAGGGTGCAGGAGACAATCTGAAGGAGCTCTTTAAAGTTGAAACCGCTTGAGCAGCAAAAGAAATAACCATAGTATTGGATTATAATACAAAAAATAAGATAAATATCTATGAAACAACACATATAAATAGCTGAGCAAATAAATGAGGAAGAAGCAATAACTGCTCCTTATAAAGCAATTCCAGTAAACAAATACAAAAGCAATGAAGGAAATGGAAACCAATAGAGCACCACAGGCACAGGCACAGGTAGGACCCATTGGCAGACGCTACAATAGGTGGGTGCAAGTTTAAGCAGAAACAGAATACATTGGCAGTTTCAAAACAACTCTTCTAAATATTGAGTAATTACAAGGGAAAAGTATTAAATTTACAATGGGGAATCCTGGCAGGCACCACCTTAGGCAAATGATTGATGTTATCATCACCAGCAATACTTACAGATATCGTGTAAACTTGACATACAGAGAATGGTAGGCCACCTCTGTGGGATCCTTTCCAATAAAGCAAAACCTCCATCTAATAATGAGAAGACACCAGACAAAACCAAATCAAGGAAAGTGGAGGTAGCTCAAGCGATTCGGTTCCTGCCTACCACATGGAAGGTCCAGGGTTCAGTTCCCGGTGCCTCCTGGAGAAGATGAGCGAGACAGCGGACTGGTGCGATTGGCAGGTGCAGTGAGCTGATGCAGCAAGGACACACAGAGGAAGGACGATGAGAGTCACAACAAAGCGGGGAGCTGAGGGGGCTCAAGTGACTGAGCGCCTCTCTCCCACATGGCAGGTCCCTGGTTTGGTTCTCAATATCTCCTAAAAAGAAGACAAGCAGACACAGAGAACACACAGCGGATGGACACAGAGAGCAGACAGCAAGTGGAAACAACAAGGGAGGGGCGATAAATAAAAATAATTATAAAAATTTTTTTAAAAAGGCTGTACTAAAAAAACAAAACAAGTCACTTTCTACAAAACTGACAAGTACTCTTCAAAAGTATCAAGGTCATGGAGACAAAGGAGACATAGCAACTAAGTGCAATATAGGATCTTGGAATAGGAAAAAAGACATTAGTGAAAAAACTGTGAAGTCTGAATAAATTCTGCAGTTGAGTTAGTAGGGGAGAAGGTTAATTTCTCAGGTTTGATAATGGTTCTATGTTTATATAAGATGTTAAGTTAAGGGGCAGCTGAATGAGGGGAGTGTGGGAGCTCTGTACTGGTTTTTGTTTTTTTTTTTTTTTTTTTTTTACAGCCTTTCTCTAAGTAAAAAATTATCTCAAAATAAGAAGTAAAAAACCCTGAATTTAGGAATCAAAACCAAGGAGAATTTGTTCTACTCTGGCACTTGAAGAAAGCATTTCCCCCCTTTCATGAAATGTATGGAATTAGTCATAATGAGCACAGGGTTTGAAGAAAAATGAAACCATTGACCACCACTAAACATATTTGTTTTCTTAAAAAATACTCATTCAACAAATCTTTATGGATCTCCTACTATGAGCTAGGAACTGTGCAATCACGCCTATCTTTTCTTTTATATTGTATAGCCTTAAATATTCAAAATCTTCCCTTCTGCTATACGAAGAATTTTCCAGACAAAGGCCTATATTTTTCTCTAAAGAAATTGTTTCTGGTCAGGTTCTGCCACCAAGATTGCCTGGTTGGCTGCTGATGGTTTGTTTCCTTGTGCTGCCTGGTATCTAGCTCTCTTTAGCCAGCACCTTCAGCTCTACAGACTCTCTGAAGGTTCTGGAAGTTTTTACTGTATTCCACTCTGGAAAATGAATCACATGCCTATGACTTCCCTTGGTAAATAAATGAGACTATGATATCATGCAAGCCTGCTTGGGAAACATCAGCCTTAGCTAGCCTCTCACCTCACAGGAAAGGAAAGCCAGAGAACCAGGAGAGAAATCTTGACATGGTCCAACAAAATATTTCTGCCCCTGCACCCCCATGATGCAATTCAATTCATGCCTACAGGTCTATATGTGTCACATGAAATAGGAAACTCAATTTAACCTGGTAGTTTTGCTCATGGACAATATTTTCAATGCACAATTTAATCAGAGGATTATGTAGCATCTTGTAGGGAGTAATGGGAACATAATTATGGGACATTGCAGTAGCTGTAGCTCAGTGGTGGGCATGACCTAACACCAATCTTTCTATCAACTTCTTTTGTGTGCTCCAACTTAAATGCTTACTTGCCTTGAACTTTGGCCTACTGATTAGAAAAATAAAGACCAACTTAATAAATCTGATGATGATGAGCTGAGGAAACACAAAGTCAAAAGACTAGGCAGGGGAGGTTTGAATCTGAGGTCTTATAGAATATGGAAATAATAATTGTGGAAGTCAATTGTAAGGATGATTTACAAAAAAAATAGCAGCTGGAATTTATATGTACAAGCACACATACATATATATGTGCATGTATATATGCTGAAGATGAGTAGATTGGTTTATTTACATGTAGAGGGAAAAAAGAATAGAAAAATAAAAGATAATTGCTTTAGGGGAATGCACACAGATAAAATGATACTGTATAGCCTAAATACATTTATGTGGGTTTCATGTGGTTCCGTGTCTCTACACAGTTGCATTCTAAGAGGCACAGTCTTGTCACCTAGAGTATTTAAAAGAAATTCCGGTTCTTGTATCTTCTGAAAAACATTAAAGGAACCCAATTCAAAATGTTCGCCAACATTTCTCTAATGCTCCTTCCCATACTTCCCAATGCCCAAAATGTACCAAATCAATAAACTCTCTTAAGCCTGAACCCAGTGATTCTTTTTCTCTCTGTCCTTATTCCTTTTCTCTCAGTTCTGTTACACAGGCCCATTCTACATAAAAATCAAGAAACTGGGGTTATCCACACTTCGTGTTAATGGTTAAGGAGAGGTTGGGAGGGAGCCCTGGGAAGAAGCGCATGGTCAGGGGGTCTCACAAGGAAGTTGGGGCTTGCTCCAGTCCCAGCCTGGCAGTAAGCAGAAGCACTTTTGTCCACAAAGAGTTTCCTCCTCCTCCAACAGCGAGTGGCTTTGTTGCCATGGCCTCAGCTATAGCAGGAGCTCCTTTCAGAATTAGAATTTTGGGAAATCCAAGCATGCAGCCAAGTTATAATCGCTACCCACTGGCAATTCAGGCACAGTGGGTCCCCAGGTAGTCCCGCTGCTGTTCTCGCTAAGCAGCTGTCCCCTCGGCCTGTCCTCTCTCCCACGAAAGTTTCATAAAAGCCTTTTATTACATAATTACACTTCTGTGCTTTGTAGTTATGTGAGATAACTACTCACATTAGGCACGTTTAATTAGGAAATTAGGTGTTATAATCACAATATGGAGGGGAAAAAAATTGTCATCAAGTTTTAGTTCATAAATAAGTGGCTTTTTTCCTTTAAGGAGACAAGCACAAAATCAATGTTAACTTCTCATTTTGGCAGATAGTGAAATTTATGTTTAGCACCGAAAGGGGAGTATTCCATCTGTTTTCCAGATGGAGCCCGCCTTCCCCTGTTAGCTGGGAATTCGTCACTCTGGTTTGTAAGTGCCCCAGCCACCACTCCTGGCCTATGCTGGGCTATCTCGCTAAGGTAGATGTCAAACTGATTTACCTTGAGACGTGTCTCAGTGTCAATGTCCAGCTGATCCCGTTCATTCCTTTCAAGACCTATCTAGTGTGCCTACTGTGTGTTGGGCACTGTGAGGTACTAGAGATGAGTTAAACAGCTTAGAGGGGGAGTCTACCTCCTAAATATATTAGACACTAAAAGAAGACTGTCAGGAAAGCTGCAGGGACACAGGGCAGGGAGGACCTAATCATGAGGGCAAGAGAGCTACTTTCATGTGGCATTCCCTGGGAATAAAATACATGTTCCTACCAATCCACCAAACCAGGAAGCAGGTTCTTTGTTCAAAAATATCATGGATCTGTACATACAGAGATTCTGTGAAACTCTTGCTTGATTATCTTCTGGGACTTGCGTCACTGTGTCTGAGGGAAGCTGATGAGATTTCCTATCTTGTGACATGTGAAATATAAAATTAGAGGCAAAATTTCCTGGGTTTGTGTCTTTCTGGAGCAAAAGCACATAACTTTATCATATTTCCAGGGGTGATTGTGATCTGCAGTGGCACATATTTATACTATTTAGTTATTTTATAAATCTAGTCTAAGTGCTACGAGAGTAGACAAAGAACATAGGCATGATGGCAGAGATAGCCAATTAAGTAAAGATTTACACTCCCTTTTCAATGGAGGAGCATTGTTGCTAGGAAGCAGCTGTCTAGCCAGGGACAATATTTCTCAGTCCTTCTTTTATCCAAGTGTAACAACATGCCTGGTTCTTCCCAATGGAATGTGAATGATGTAATTTGTATTGATTTCCAGGTTAAGGAGTGAATCTACCTTCTACACTCTCTTTTTCTCTTCTTCAACCATCTAGGGAGACATAGGTTGAAGATGGCAGAACCACAAGATAGAAGGAGCCTGCGTCCCTGAGTCCGCAAGTAGAAGGATGTTCACTGAACACCTGTACTAGACTGTTGCTTAAGTCAAAAATAAATTTATACTCTAATACCAATTAAATATTTGGTATTTATATGCTATGGTACTAAGGTTAACTTACTTGATACAGAAGGCAAATTCAACAGAATGTGATGTTTATTACAATAATGTTAAATGGTATGGGGAAGTAGATGTGGCACAAGCGATTGGGCTTCTGCCTACCACATGGGAGGTCCCAGGTTCAGTTCCTGGTGCCTCCTGGAGAAGGTGAGCTGGTGTGGCAGGCAAGTATGGCAAGCTGACACAACAAAAGAGACACAAAGAGGAAAGAATGAGAGACACAACAAACTGGGGAGCTGAGGTGGCTTAGGTGATAGAGCACCCCTCTTCAACATGGGAGGCCCCAGGTTCAGTTCCTGGTGCCTCCTAAAGAGAAGATCAGCAGACACAGAGAGCACACAGTGAATGGACACTGACAGTGGACAGCAACCACAAACAATGGGAGGGGGCGGATAAATAAATAAATCTTAGAAAGAAAATGCTATGAAACCATAGAAGAGGAAAGTTGGGGAAGGCACACAAAATGGAATGAAATTTACCTCAATAATGAATGGATAGAAAGGTGAAGGGCCCAGAACAGGGCAGGACACAGGGGGTTGTCAGATAGTGGGAAATAGAAGGTGGGCAGTTTAAGCAGAAGGAATAACACATGCAAATCCCTGGAGTAAAGAGTGAATGAGGACTGGGTGAAAGTGGTTCAAAATGGTTGGAGTAGGGAATGCAATGGGGGTGGTGGTAAGAGAAATCTGCAAGGTCGAGATCTGGAAAGATAGACATTTAGACTTGACCTTTAAGAAGGAGATGACATCATCAGATTTGGGTTCCTGAAAGATCACTCTGGCTGCATCTGAAAGACAAAGGGAGCAAGACTGGAGGCCGGGTGACCAATGTAAAGGTAATAGTCTAACCTGGTGAGCAGTGGCAGTGCCCAAGCTAAAAGAGAGGCAGTGGAAATAGAGAGAAGTGGTTGGACATGAGAGGTTTTAAAGTGGCAGAACTTGACAATGAGATAAAGGAAAAAAAGTATAGCCAGAGCAAGAGCCAGAGATAAATGGTGGTATAGGAGTAGAATGTGCAGATGACTTGGAATATATAATGATGATGTCATCTTGGTTTTGTAATTATGCTGATACATGGCTTTTTTTTTTTTTTTAATCTTTCTAGCTTTACCAGTAAAATGGGGATATAACAACTAGTTTGCCGGGTGTTGTTTTTTTTTAAAGCTTTCTTATTGTATTCAATTAGATTTACAATTGTAGTGTAGTTGTAGATTAATAGAAAAATCATGCAGAAAATAAAGAGTTCCCATATGGATCCCCTCTCACACAGAGTTTACCCATTATTAGCATTTTGCATTATTGTGGTAAATTTGTTACTATTGACTGAAAAATATCATAATTATTATGCCATAACTATAGTCCATAGCTTACATTAGGGTTCATTCTTTGTTTTGTATGGTTCTGTTTTTTTCTGGAAACTTATGAACAACTTAAAATTATTTCCCATTTTATCTACTTTCAATTATACAATTCAATGGTGTTAATTACATTTCCAAAGTTGTACGTCCATCATCATCATCCATTGCCAAAACTTTTCCATCCCCCAAACAGAAATCCTGTACCAATCTAACATTAACTCCCCATTCCCCACTCCCACCCAGCACCTGTCAGCCTGCATTATAGTTTCTAATTTTATGAAATTGTATATTCTGTTATTGCATATAAGTGAAATCATGCAATATTTGTCCTTTTTTGTCTGCCTTAGTTCACTCAACATGATGTTTTCAAGGTTCGTCCATTTTTGTCACATGCATCTGAACTTCATTCAGCTGTAAAAACAGCTGAAAAATATGCCACTGTATTTATATACCTCATTTTGTTTATCCATTCATCTGCTGATGGACACTTGGGTTGCTTCTACCTTTTGGCAATTGTGAATAATGCCACTATGAACATTGGTGATATCTATTTGAGTCTCTGCTTTCAAATTCTTTTATTTATGTATCTAGAGGTGGGATTCCTGGGTCACATGGTATTTCTATAATTAACTCTCTGAGGAATCAAGAAAACGTTTCCCAAGGTAGCTGCATGGTCCTGACAACATGAGAGTTTTCCTATTTCTCCACCTCTTTTTCAATTCTTGTTATTTCCCTTTTTTTAAACAGTAGCCTTTCTAGTGGGTGTTAAATGGTATCTCATGGTAGGTTGCTTTTTTTTTTTGGGAATTCTTAAAAAATATGTGCCACTTTTATGTTTTAAGGAGCTTTTACAGACAGGCAGTCAATGTTTTAGTTTAAGTCAGGGGTTCTTAACCAGGGGTCCGTGAGCTTGAATTGAAATTCCAAAAATCATTTTCTATTGTTTTAGTTGGTGCGGGTGTGACATATTTATTAAATAATACACAGTATGGTGTGGACTTAGTAAGGGGTCTGTGGTCTCCACCTGACTGGCAAAGGGGTCTGTGGAACAAAAAAGGTTAAGAACCCCTGCTTTAAGTACGTGAGCTGTTTAATCATGGCTTTTTCATACATTTCACATTTTGTGCATCGGGATGGGAGGGCTTTGAAGAACAGGAACGTTTGGAGAAAATTAAAGGGAAGGCCAGCCCTTACCCAGGCTGCTTATTTCTTCCTGGGAACTCTGTTAGCCATGCTGAGAGTTCACCCTCAGTTCTTGTTGGACCCTGCTACAGTGATTTTTAAACTTTAGTGTCTAAAACTACCCGGGAAGTTTGTTAAGAATGCAGAATCCCTGAGGCCTCTTTTGACTCAGCAGGTCTTTGGTGAGACCCGGCAAGCCCTCGAACCTTTGACAAGGGCCCCCAAGTGAGGCAGTTTCATTGTTTTATTATGAACAAAAAAAGATAATATAATGAACACTTGTGTACCTATTAACCAGCTTTAGGAAGATGATATTACCCTACCTGTGTATTCCCTTCCCTATCACCTCCCACACTGGGAGGTGATAAAAAGAAGAGTAATTGCCAACATTGGTTCAGAGGTATGCGTTCATCTTTAACATATATTGTCAAATTGCCCTCTAAATTGGTTGTACTAATTTTTATTTGATTTGCATGTTCTTCATGGATAGAATGTTGAGCATCTATTCATGTGTTTGTTGGTCATTTGAATATCTTCCTTGGAGAAGTGTCTATTCAAGACTTCTGCCGATTTTTTAATGGGGTTGTTTGTCCTTTTGTTATTGAAGTTGTAGGATTTCTTTATATATTCTGGATATTAAACTTTCATCTGATATATGGTTTCCAAACATTTTCTCCCATTCTCTAGGTTGTCTTTTTTTTTTTTTTTACTTTCTTGATAAAATCTTTTGATGCACAGATTATTAAAATTTTTATGAAGTCTCACTTATCTATTTTTTTCTTTAGCTGCTTGTGTTTCTGGTGTAAATTCTAAGAAACTAGTAAACAACACTAGGTTCTGAAGATGGTTCTGTGTTTTTTTCTGGCCATTTTATAGTTTTGGTTCTCATGTTTAGGTCTTTGATCTACTTTGAATTAATTTATATGTACATTTAATATATTTTTATTACAGAAGTTGTGAACTTACAAAACGATCACACACATGTAGAATTCCCATATAACAACCCTTCATCAATACCATGCCACACTGTTGTGGAACATTTGTTACAGATTATGAGATAATATCATGAGACTATTACCACTAACTATGCTCCAAGTGTACCTTTGGCATATTTTTTCCACACCCCCTATTATTAACACATACATCTTTTGCATTGATGCAAGAATATTACAGTAGTGCTTTTAACTATAGTCCATAGGTTACATTAATTGTATTTTTTCCCATGCTTCACCATCTTCCCACCACCCTGCAATAGTGACGTGCATCAGTTCTAGTTCACAGAAGGACAGTCTTGCATCTGTACCATTAACCACAATTCTAATCCACCTCTGGGTCACTGTATGATTCAGGCTCTAGATTATCCTCTTTCTTTCAATTGACATTTACAACCCTAGACTACTCTTTTCAGCCAAAGTCCCATTTGTAAACCTGCTGCTACTCACTATAGTATCTTACCATCAATTCTATCCATTTCCAGACATTTACAGTCAGTTAATTAAACCTCTATGTACATAGAGCCTTAGTACCTCTTCACAGTCCTCCTCTTATCACCTATGAATTAATTTTTGTACAGTGTGAGGTAGGGTACCATCTGCATTATTCTGCATATGGCTGTCCAGTTCTCCCAGCACCATTTGTGGTGAAGAGATTCCCCAACTGGGTGGGCTTGGCACCTTTGTGATAAACAGTTGATCATAGATGTGAGGGTTTACTTGTGAACTCTTAATTCAGTTCCATTGGTCTATATGTCTCTTCTTGTGTCAGTACCATGCTGTTTTGATTACTGTAGCTTTGTAATATGTTTTAAAATTGGGACGTGTGAGTTCTTTGTTCTTCCTTTACAAGATGGTTTTGGCTATTTGGGGCCCTTTATCCTTGTATATGAATTTGATGATTAGCATTTCCATTCCTGTGAAGAAGGCTGATGGAATTTTGACTGGAATTGAATCTATAAATTGCTTTGGGTAGAATTGGCATCATAACAGTATTTAATCTTCCAGTCCATAAACAAGGAATGTCCTTCCACTTATTTAGGTTTTCTTTAAATTTTTTCAGCCATGCTTTTTAGTTGCCTGTGAACAATTCTTTAACATCTTTCATTAAATTTATTCTTAGATGTTCGATTCTTTTACTTGCTATTGTATATGGAACTTTTTCATTAGTGTTCCTCATCAGTTGTTCATTACTAGTGTATAGACACACCACTGGTTTTCTGTATTGCTCTTGTACCCTGTCATTTTGCTGAATTTATTAGCTTTCTTATGAATTTTTCAGGATTTTTCTCTATACAGATCAGATCACCTACAAATACTGAAAGTTTCACTTATTCCTTTTCAATTTGGATGCCTTTTTCGTTCTTTTTCTTGCCTAATTGTTCTGGAAAGAACTTCCACTACAATGTTGAGTAACAGTGGTGACAGTGGGGATCCTTGCCTTATTCCTGATTTTAGACGGAAAGCTTTCAGTGTTTTACCATTGAGTTAGCTGTGGATTTTTCCTATATACCCTTTATTATATTAAGGATATTTCCTTCTATTCCTAGTTTTCTGAATGTTTTTATCAAGAAGGTGTGCTATATTTTGTCAAATACCTTTTTCTAATTAATTAATTATTTAATCTCCCATTCTCCCCCCTGCCCCAGTTGTCTGTTCTCTGTGTCTATTTGCTGCATGTTCTCTGTCCACTTCTGTTGTTGTCAGCAGCATGGGAATCTGCATTTCTTTTTGTTGTGTCATCTTGCGTCAGCTCTCCGTGTGTGCAGCGCCCTTTCTGGGCAGGCCGAACCTTCTTTTGCGCTGGGCAGCTCTCCTTACTGGGCGCACCCCTTGAGCGTGAGGCTCCCCTGCACGGGGACACCCCTGCGTGGCAGGGCACTCCTTGCGCACATCAGCACTGTGCGGGGGCCAGCTCCACGCGAGTCAAGGAGGCCTCCCATGTGGTAGGCGGACATCCTAACCACTGGGCCAAGTCTGCTTCCCTCAAATGCCTTTTTCTACATCAACTGAAATGATCATGCGGTTTCCTCCATCATTCTATTAATATGGTGTAGTATATTAATTTTCTTAGGGTTCAAGTGTCTCAGCTATTTGGAAATAATAATAGGAAGATGTTCTCAATGATGGTGGTCAGTGTTCCTAAATTTCAGCATTTCTTCCCAAAGTACTTAGATTCAGAATGACTCTTAATTAAATGTCCAGAAGGTCTCTTTGTGAGCATGAAGTGGAAACAGTAAACATTTGCCACATGATGGTCACTATCACATAACACACCTATATTGTGGTTGTTTTTCTTGATACCAGCTGGGCTTACTGTATTATATTTTACAGTTAGTGATCAAGATACTTATTTATTTACTTTTAGGAGGAACTGGAGATTGAACCTGGGACTTTGTACATGGGAGGCAGGCACTCAACCACCAAGCTACATCTGCTCCTCAGTGAGGGTTGGTTTTTTTCATTTGTTTGAGCTTGTTTTTAGGAGGAACCAGGGATCAAACCAGGTGCTTTGTACATGGGAAACAGGAGTCAACCATTTGAGCTACATTTGCTCTCCAAGACATGTTTTAAAAACCAGAAACACCCCTTCATTTAATTAATGAGTTAGATATTTAGATCTGACCTATATAAATATTTGCCGTTTCTACACATCTGGACTTTGGACATAACACAGAGAACTTCTCTCTTCAACCAGATAACAAAGCATTTTTTGAACCGAAGAAATCTGATTCAAGCAATTACTTATTTTTACATGTACATTCTGAGGCTTGACCAGCCAACTTGGCAGGAGGCAAGCAATTGGAGTTTATAGTAGAATGAATCTTTGATTTAAGTACCTGGGTCAAAGATAAAAAAGAGCAGTTCATACAACACGGCAGCTGGCATTACGAACTCTTTGCATAAAACAACAATTTGCAACAAGTATAGATGGATCATTAGTGCTTTTGGAACAATAAACCTCTCATTTGCTTGCACCATTTTAAATGTTTGATGGAGTGTATTGCAATACCCAATTTAGTTATTCTCAAATGGCAGCATGGATGATGCTCTCCTCTTGTGTCTGCAGTTCATCAAAGTTCTGCCATTTTTCTGTGAGGAGAAATGATTCCAGAAGGGAAAGGGAGAACTCAGGGTAAAATGTAGTGGAGATTACAAAGATTCAGCATGGCACACCTCAGGGAGGTGCCTTCGAGTCCAGGCTGGTCAATGCTCTCAGAGAAAGGCTCTGCTGGTTTAGCCCCAGAAGCCAGAAGTAAAGCCTTCTCCACATGATGGGCAGCGTGATGGGCTGCGGGTTTTTCTGCTCAGCACGAATTTCTGCTTTCATTTGTCTAGTAACAGCACCTTCTTTCCTGTGTCTTTGTACTGATAGGCTGTCAAACTTGTATGGTCTTTGACATGGGAGCTGTCAATCTTAGTGGCCCACTCTCACCCCAAAACACCTAGAGTAGGCATGTAAACCAGGCTGGGCCTGCCTAAGTGCACTTTTCCCTTTGAAAACAGTGATTGGCTCAGGAGCAGTTATGTGAATAAAGTCAGACCAATCAGATTCCTCCCCCAGACTTTACCAAATTAGCTGGAGAGAAAGTTTGCTCTTGTTTTTGGATTATAAGTTGTAAATATATGTCAGGCCTATCAGAATCTATCTTTCCTACCATGGAGAAAGACCTTCCTATAGCAGGTGAGGACAAGACAAATGTCCAAAGAAAAGCCACAGGGAGCAGATGTAACTCAAGCAGTTCAGCACCTGCTTCCCATGTGGAAGGTCCCAGGTTCAGTTCCCAGTGCCTCCTAAAAACAAAAAACAAAACAAACAACAAGCAAACAGGTGAAAGAACCAACTCAGGGGAGCCGATGTGACTCAACTAGTGGTTGAACACCAGCTTCCTACATGCGAGATCCCAGGTTCCATCCCTGGCCCCGGTACCTTAAAAAAAAAAAGCCACCATCAGACATGGAGAATGTGAGAAACAGCCCTTGGGTTCTGAGTCCCTATAGCCAGCAGTGAAAGCCACGCTTGGACTCCTCAGATACATAAGCTAATACATCCTACTTCTTCCATTTATTTATTTTTTAGGAGGTGCCAGGGATTGAACCCAGGAACTTATAGATAGGAAGCAGGCACTCAACCACTTAAGTTTCATCTGCTCCCCAATGAGAGGTTTTTTTTTTTTTTAGGAGGTACCAGGGATCAAACTTGTACATGGGAAGCAGGAGCTCAACCACTTGAGCTACACTTGCTCCCTTTCCATTTCTTAACCTACCTAGTTCTAGCTGGATTTCTGTCACTTGAAATAAAACTGTTCTCAATACCATTGTTAAAAATGTAATTTCAATTTAAAAAATCAACTAAACTTCTCCATAACTCATTCTTTCATGGTCAATGTCTAGGCACTAATGCTAGATTTCTGATTATGGCATATATGAAATGATTACTTGCAATGCATTTTTATGAGAGTGATAAAAATCACTTTAGGGTGAAGTCAGCCAAGAGGTCATTTTTTCCCATGTCTGGAATGAGATTATGTTTAAATGTTAGAGCTGGAAGCCACCATTTATCTGTGCTGTAACAGACATGGAAAATTTGTATAGAGCAACATCCCTCTTGGATAAAGGCAGCAAAAGTTGTCTTTAAAGGTGAAGGGTCATCATGGATAAAAATAATTCCTTTTTCAACACTTGTAGCCTGTCCTCCAGTTATGTCTCCATTTCCTATCACTCCTTTGAATTTTCATGTGGTAACAAATTAATGAGATAAAATTCATATACCATACAGTTCACTTATTTAAAATGTACAGTCCAATGGGTTTTAACATTTTCACAGAGTTGTGCAACCATCACAATTAATTTTAGTGCATTTTTGTCACCCTATAACTCCTCCCCATCCAACTCTAGCCAACTATTAATCTATATTCTGTCTCTATAGATTGGCCTGCACTGGATATTTAATATCAGTGGAATCATACAGTTCATGGTCCTTTGTAACTGCCTCCTTTCACTTAGCATAATGCTTTCAAGGTTCATCCATGTTATTTCATGTATCAGTACTTCACTCCTTTATGTGTTTGAATAATATTCCGTTTTATGTATATGGCACATTTTATTTATCTATTCATCAGTTGCTGGATACTTTGTTTCAATTTCTGGGCATTACAAATAATGCTGCTATAGCAGTTTGATAGAGTTTATGAATTCCAAAAACAGATATTGGATTCTGTTTGTGAAGTGGTCTGTTCCTCTGGGCATATTAGATTGGATTGGATTCAGAGGTTTCACTTTTACTTGATTAAATAATGATCAAAGCTTTGATTGGGCTCATATCAGTAGGATTTTGAAAAAGAGAAAAAGATATGACAGAAGAGGAAGTTGGAGTTTTGAGCTGGAGCCCAGGAAGTGAACACACAGGAGAAGAACACAGAGGAATAGAGATGGCTCCTTAGACTTGGCAGAAGCCCCAGGGAGAGAGACAGAGCTGTTCATTTGAGAGTCTACAGCTGGCCTTGTGACCAGCATAGCAGTTGAGCCTGAAGAGAAAAAGAGCTCTGGGAAGAGAGGAACCCAAGAAGCCTGAACTCTTGGCAGCCATCTTGCCCTAATACGCGGCAATAGACTTTGGTGAGGGAACTTATGCTTTATAGCCTGGTAACTGTAAACTTCTATACCAAATAAATACTCTTTATAAAAGCCAACAGATTTCTGGTATTTGCATCAGCACCCCTTTGGCTGACTAATACAGCTGCCAAGAACATTCATGTATAACTTTCTATGTGGACATATGATTTCATTTTTTTTGGAATTTCTGTTTAGCCTTCCATTTTTAACCCTTTGAGGACCTTTCAGATAATTTTGCAAAATGCATGTTTTTATGTTCCTACTAGCAATGTATGCAGCTGTTAATTTCTCTATATCCTCACCAACACTTGTTTTTATCTATCATTTTTATTATGGTCATCCAAGGAAGCAGGAAGTGGTATCTCATCATAGTTTTCATTTGCATTTCTCTTGTGGCTAATGATATTGATCGGGCACTTACTGGCCATTTGTGTACCTTCTTTGGAGAAATGTCTATTTGAATCATTTGCCCATTTAAAAAATTGAGTCTTATCACTTCTGTAGCAGTAGCAAGGACACTTTGGTGAACAAAACCTGGCCCCATGCTTTGGAGTGACTTTATCTATTGCTGGAAAATGTACCTTGTATGGTAAAGAAGTCAGGAAGATAACCATGGAAGAGAATAGACCAGAGAGAAGACAAGGGTTTCATCACCATCCCGGGGCAGGGAGTAAGGTAGATGGCTGTGTGTGTTGGAGGTGAGTGTTAATACCTCGGGCATCTTTTTAACCTCAGGACTCTTGTGGGTCACCTCCATGGAGAAGACTTCCTTGATTGATTTCAGAGAGGTCCCATGAATTTTTTATATTGAAGTTATTTTATAATTTTGCTTTCTGCATAACACATGGCATAATTATTTGACATATTTGTCTGCTTCCTATTTTTTCACTTTTAATTATTGGATGACAAGACCCATGTCTGTTTCACTACTGCAATGGTTTCAGCGCCTACTGCAGCACTTGGCATAGTGTATCTATCCAAGAAATATTTCTCGAATAGAAACTAGCTCATGTTATAAGAGAGCTAGACATATTAGTTTATTTTCCTCAAAAATATTGGAGAAAACTTTATGAAATAGTCCTTAGGAAAAGACCAATTTTCAAAAGAACTCACTTCTGCCCCGGATCTCCATTATTTTCATGGGAGTATCAATATCCAGAACGTGTTATCAATATTAAATCTTGAAAGCAATGAAGTATACCAGGCATTTGTCACATACTGTTCATTCAGAACAAAGTTTAGCTCAAGATAGCCTCTTTCGGAACCCCATTATTTATGGACCAAAAGGACTTTATTAATAAGGCAATGCTACTTATATTTTAGTCCCACTATATTGAGCCAACTTTAACGGAATTTAAAGAATCCAAAGGCTCCACTCTTTTTTATATACTATAGTAAGAAAAAAAATGCTTTGTGGAAAAAGAATAATGCATTTCATCTTCTGTGAAATGCACAAGTTCTAAATTCTACTCTATTAGTGAAGCACTAGCCTCATGTCATTTCATATATTATGTCATATATTAGTTTTGCCTGTGTGAAATAAACAGGTGAAAAATACTGGGGAATAGGAGATGATATCTCAGACAGAGATAGGGAAATTCTTAAAATTGTAAGTGGTTTTAAATGCTTATTCATATATCTACCATGTTTCAGAACTCTAGCCAAATGGAAGGGCCTGATTTTTCCCATCTGCACAACCCTGCCAGCTGAGAATAAAAAGTGAAGGTCCCTGATTGAAGGCTGAGGAAAAATAATGTATCCTAGGATATTTGTAAAGAGACTGGGTGAAGGGTGGTACCATATTTTGAGATAAGGAAAAATAGTGTTCAAGGTGGGCTTGAGAGCCAGTATGTCAGTGTTCAAATCGTGGTGCTGCCACTTACTAGCCATGTGACTTTGAGCAAGTTACTCAATTTTTCTTTGACTCCATTTCTTTAGCCAAAAAGGAAGGAGAGTAACAGTACCAATCTCATAGAAATAATGTGAAGACTAAATGAGCTAACATACAAAAACACATAGAATTGTGCTAGAGGATAATGTTTATTAGTATTTCTTTTGTTCTTACTACTCTCCTCATCTTTCATCCTCATTATCATGATTATTGTCATCATCAAGAATGCAGGAGGAGGAGGAATATAGAAGAAAGTAAGTTGTTGAAAGGGTCCATTTTGGACACATTCACTTTGGGGTACCTTGGGGCATCGGTTGAGATATCTAGTAGATAGACAGAAAAGTTGGCTTGGAGCTCAAAGGAGCTTTCTAGGCTGCTGATGTGGTTTTCAGAACAACTAGTGTACAGTTTACAGATGAATGCCTGGGACTGGATAAGAACTCCTAGGAAAAGAAGGAAGAGGGGGTAAAGCCTTAAAGGAAATACATAGGAAGAGGAGCCAGTAAAAGATAATAGTGGTTATAAAAGCAGGAAGCAACTAGAGATAGTGCTGCACTGGAAATTAAGAGAAGACAAGGTTTAAAAAGGGAAGTGGTCCATAATACTCATTGATCCAGAAAGTTCAAATAATATTAGGACTAAGGAGTTTATTGAACTCAGTAATTACGAGATCCCTGGCAACTTTCACTGGAGCATTTTCAGAGGAGGGTGACCACCTCATTTGGCTAATTTGAATCTGAATTGAAGTTGGAGGCTATGATTTGGAGCACAATTACTTGATTTTCTCCAGTAGGGAAGAAAGTACACTCTTGGTGTTAAGAATTTAGACAGTTGTGTCTTGCCTTGGCACTCCCACCCTCCAGGGTTGTCATCTTAAAAAGCTTACATCCATGAAAGATTAGCAGAATGGGAATAAGGTAAGAATTTAGTATGCACTTGGCAAACATTCAATTCCAATGTAGAGATTCTTTGATTAAACCAACTGGAGCATGAATCTGAAGGTGTGGCCCATGGACTCAGGCTTCTTATTTTTTTTAAATATAGTAGCAAGAAGTTAATTAAGCAGTGGAAAGAGGGTCTTCACAGAGGGGCCACAGGAAGTGATGAGGAGGAAGAGTTATGGTTGCATAGCCAACAAAGTAGCTATTCTACTCAATAGACTAGAACTCACTGAATAACAGCATGAACAGCCTTTCCTATGATGGGAGGGTCTAGCATTCCCTCACATTCTCCTCCATATGATTTGTGCTGGAAACGTTAAATGTGAGTTTGAGCTAGGATTGGAACACCAGGGTATTCATGCCAGAAGGATGATCTTTCTAAGAGTATAGAATGCTAGAACACTTGGAAGTTATTATACTCTTCATAGAATACCATGAAATATTGATACATTTAATTTTAGGAACAGTTCTAGGCAGAAAATATGGCTCTATTGTGTGTAACAATATAAAATCATAACCACAAGCACACACATCCATAAAAAACTTTCTGTTGAATTAAGAGTGATTGGCTGTTTGCATTAACTTTTGCTTGCTACTTACTCATTTGATTAGTTATCAGCTAGCACTCACCAGTAGATAAGCAGTAGCAGGTGCAAAATGGCTGCAAAATTTTGGCAAAGAAAAGCTGAAAATTGAGAAAAATTTTTTCCATTAAGTTTTATTTTCTGGAAGTTGTGAAAACCCAGCAATTACTTCAATTTAGTGATGGAACACATCCGTTCTGCAGAGACTGAGACTCTAAACACGTTCTAAAATTTTCATACTACAAATTGCCCTGTACCAAGAAGGGCAGGACGTGTCGACTAAGTGGTAGGGTGAGAACAGCTAGAGGACCCCCATTTCCTGTTACTAAGTGGAAATTGACTTTTCAACGCCTTTGCCCTTTCTCATATGTAACTTCTCAAAATTGTGTCCCACAATCAAAATAATGTTGCCTGGAAAAGAGGGAAGAGTGAGAGATGTGAGTAAGGATTTCTCCTTCTTCACTTAGCTCTGAGAGTTTCTTGGTACTAAATTGTTTGTGGGCTAAACATTTTTATCTTTACTAGAATGTAAGTAAGCATTAGGGCAAGGTCTCTGTGTTATTAACTGCGCTAACTCCATCATCTACTTTGGGACCTGGCACATAGCAGGTGCTTAACAAACAGTTGTTAATTGAATCTGAAAGCATTGTACTTGAGATGGCATGGATTTTGGAATAAACATATCTGGATTTGATCCTGGCTTAATACTTTAGACAAGGAACTTAATATCTCAAAATTTATTGATATATCTGCTAAACTGAGGTAATAATTACTTATAGCATTGTCATGAGAAGTAAGAGCTATTCTAGGTGAAGCTTTAATATAGTGCCTTGCACATAGAATTTAATTAAAAAATGTCAACTGCAAATTATTCTTTAAAAGAATTCTTGCAATTTTTTTATACTTTGCCAAATTGCATGATAATCAAAGCATGCACTTATATTGGAATTTTGACACTATAACATTTCATGTATTTAAAAACTATATAAATGTACTTATTAACACGGTTTAGCCATTAGCAGTCTACTTAGTGAGAAATTATTTCCTGCATCTAATTTAATCCTTTCCTGCTAATAGCTAAAAACAAAGAACTTTATCAAAGAAACTCTAAAATTGTTTGGTTACAGAATTAGCAAAAACTCAGGAAGTGTACTATTTTAAATGGAAAAAATTTTTTTACCTCCTATGTCGATACAGTCTTCTGTAATTAACACTGTTAGGTACTCTATGATTACCATTTGAGGAGAACAGATGGGCCCTGGGTTGGATAGCCAATTTTCTATGAAATTGATTTACCTATAAAGACAACTACTGTGAACCCCTTCTGTAGTGGAACAATTGATTTACATTTACTTATCAATGTAAATACACACTAACAAAAGCACATGCGATCCATAACAAGATCATATCATTAGGCAGGAGAGGGGAACAGAAATCACTGGTACTTTCTCATTAGGATTGGCCTCTAATGATAACATTGACCATCTCCTCAAAGTGGCAGTGCCCTCCTCTCCTACTACAAACAGCTTTTTTTTTTTCTGTTATAAAGTACTGGGTGGATAAAGGCCAACCTTGAACCTCTTGCTTGTGTATATATATACCTCTGGACTTGAACAGAGTTAGATGTCAAGTATATTATCCATTTGCTCAGCATGGATATTAAATGTCTGGCCCAGAATTAGGGAGAACCAGCGAATATTAGTCATGAAGATGAGACTGGAAATCTAATTTTGGATGAGTGCTTGTCTCAGGTGATAGTCCAATAAATGTCATGTGAATTGAAAGGCATTCAATTTCCTCAATCTAGACCCTGCAGCTTCAAAATTCTAGCGTTAAAAATGATCTAATCACTCAAAAATGTAAATAATTCATTTATACTTTTCAACCAATATTTATTGAGCACCTACAGTGTACGGTGCACTGTGAAAACAGCAGTACACACTAATCCTAGAAAGATGAGCATTTTATCTCATTAATATCTTAGTGTGAGTACATTTCCTCTATAGAAAGTAGAGAGGAGCTGAGTGGGAAAGAGGAAAACTGCTGAAAATTTAGATGCTTGAGATAATTGTAAGGATTAATAGGACATTTGGAGTAACAGAAACACAATCTGAACAATCTCAAGAAATGATTTTTTTCAAGTAAGCAGCTTTTGGTTTTGTTGATTTTTTTCTACACTATTCTTGTTTTCAATTGCATTTTCTGATATAATTTTTATTATTTTTTCCTTCTGCTGGCTTTAGGCTTAAATTACTGTTTTCCTCTAGTTCCCTAAGGTGGAATCTTGGGTTATTTATATTATATCACTCTTCTTTTCCATTGTATGCATTTAATGCTATAAATTTCCCTCTCAGCACTATTTTTGCTGTATCCTACGAAGTTTGAGGTTGTATTTTCATTTTCAATTAGTTAATATTTTTTTATATCTCTTGACACTTCTTTGATCCATGTGTTACTGAGAAGTATCTGGTTTAACCCTCAGGTATTTTGGGATCTTCCAACCATATTTCTGTTATTGGTTTCTAATTTAATTCCATTGTGGCCTGAGAGCATGCTTTTTATGATTCCTACTCTTTCAAATTTTTAAAAATGTGTTTTAAAGCCCAGTACATGGAGCACCTTTGTGAATGTTCCATATGAGCTTGAGAAGTATGTATATTCTGATATTGTTGGATGTAGTATTCTATAAATATCAACTAAATCCAACTGATTGATGGTGCTATTCAGATCCACTATATCCTTGCCCATTTTCTGGATTTTTAGTGGTTGCCTTTGAGATTACAATATACATTGTTAACTAGTCTAAGTCTACCTTCAATTAACAATAAGCCACTTTACATGTAATAAAGATACCTTATGAAAGAGTATTCCCAATTGCTCCCTCCTGTCCCTGTTGACATTACTGCCATTCATTCGTTGTCCATGTGTTATAATCACCTAATGTACTGTTACTATTATTGCTTTAAACAGTTATGTTTAGATAGGTATGGGTTCTTTGGACATTTTTTTAGTCTGCTCTTGAGTTTCCTGGACCTGTGGTTTGCTGTCAGTCATTAATTTTCAAAAGTTTTCGGCCATCATTCAAATGTCTTCTGCTCTATTCTTCCTTTCTTCTCCTTCTGATATTCCAGTTACATGCATATTATACCTTTGAAAATAGTCCCACAATTTTTGGGATGATGTGCTCTCATAGCTTTTTTTTAATCTTTGTTTTCCAGGTTTGGAAGTTTCTACTGACATGTCTTTAAGCTCATGGAGTCTTATTAGCTACTGATCGTCTCAGCGAAGACATTTTCCATTTCTGTTACAGTGTTTTCTATTCTAGCATTTCCTTTGATTCTTTCTTGGAGTTTACATTTCTCTGCTTACATTACCATCTCTTCTTGCATGTCTGGTTTTTCCACTAGAACACTCAATGTATTAATTATAGTTATTTTACATACCTTATCTCATAATTCAAACATCTGTGGCATTTCTGAGCCTGATTCTCGTGATTGCTTTAGTCTCTTCAGACTGTGTTTTTTCTTGCCTCTTGTTATTTTTTGTTGTATTGTGCAATGACAACTGAGATATTAGACCTTTAATGTGAGGATTTATGGTAATCTGGTTAGGAATTGTACTTAATGTTTGCTGTTGCTAGAGGTGCAGAGGCTTCAAATTACTCTAGTGTCTTTGTTTTTGTCTCTGCTCTTGACTTTGGTCTTCCTAAGTACTCCTCCTCAGACAGAGTCTGTATCTTGCAGCTCTTTCAATTGCAATGCACTGGTATTATATGGTCCCTGTTGGTATGCTAAGGGTGGGGGAAGGGAGAACTCTATAGTCTTTTGATCAAATCTGCTGTGACCTTCATCAGTGTTTGTCTAACACCACGGACTTTTTCCCTCCTGCCCCCTACCCCTTTCCCTGGCTGCAGTGTTCCTAAATCTATTTCCTTGAAGTTTTGACCTCTGTTGAGTATGTTTCTCCCTCCCCACACCCTTTAGGTGAGACAAAAGGCTAGAGGGGCTGGAGTTGGAGGAATGCCCTTTCCCCTGTGTAGATGAGGTTCTGCCATGGTCTTTTTTGCTGCAGAGTAGGCCTTTGTTATGGAGAAGGCCCTATTTTACAATGATTATTCTTCCCCTAGCTGAAAATGGAAGTCCCTACCGGAAGAAAAATGAGGCATATTTATTTACCTACATGGCCAATTCATGAAAAGGGTAGAGGCAGGCGCCATCAGCACTGAGGTTTAAAACACTGCCAAGGAGGTTTCTCTACATTTAGGCTTCTCTCTGTGACTGTGTCACTCTTTACAATTCCCGACCTGTTTTCTTGCGGCCATAGGCAGCTCCAGACTCACACTCTGAGAAATGTGTTACCACAGAAAGCAAAAACACTTTCCCCTTCTGCTATAAAATTGGGAAAATCATCCTGCAGAATCAGTGTGTTTAGCTCCTCATGGGTCACATATCCACTGCTTGATGAACCACTATGGCTGTGGAGAGAAGGTGCTATGGTTGATTCAGCTTGAACTATAGTCAGTCTTCATTATTTGCAGATTCTGTATTGGAAAATTTGCCTACAAACTAAAATTTATTTGTTATCCCAAAGTTAACACCAGCGCTTTTGTGATCATTCGTGGACATGCGCAGAGTAGTAAAAATTTTGAGTGGCTTGATGCACTTGTTCCCAGCTGAGGCTGAACAAAGTGATGCTCTGCCTTCTTGTTTCAGCTTTCATACTGTAAACATGTGTTCTTTCTGCAGTATATTTAGTGCCATATGCTTTGCTTTTTGTGCTTTTTGTTGGTGATTTTGCTGTTTAAAATGGCCCCCTAGTGTGGTGCTGAAGTGCTGGCTTATGTTTGTAAATGCAAGAAGGTTGTGCAGTTTCACTTCCAGAGAAAATACATGTATAAGATAAGCTTCATTTAGGCGTGAGGTGTATTGGTGCTATTGGTGATGAGTTCAGTGTTGGTGAATCAACAATATATATTAAATAAAGTGTCTTTAAACAAAATTCACATAAAACAAGAATATGTATTGATGAGACTATTGTGACCAAAGGCTCCTAAACCTTTAATTCCCCTGGGAACGAGGGCTCAGTATTTGCTGACTCAGTGTTCAGAGAGACTTTATCGAACATTATCTCAAATAAGAGAATCAACTGTATATGCAAACCTTGGGGCCAAGTAGACGGGATTATTACCAGTAGAGAGAATGGAGAGTTTTTCTAGGCACAAATATAGCCACTTTCAAAAGCGGATTATAGGAAAAGGAAGGAAGACAAATAGGCAATGAACAGGAAGGAGAAGTGGAGACTAACTGACAGAAAGCAAAATTTGCCCACTTTACAATTTCATCTGCTTAGAAACTGTCTTGAATTCTTTTGGATATTTATGAAAAGGAATGATTTTCAAATCTTGCCTCTTATGTTCCTTGAAAAAGTGGATAACTGAGTCTATTAAGGCGACAATACATTTAAACTGAGTTATTGTGACAAGGGACTCCCATTATCTATTTCATCTAGTTGCAAACTGTCAGGATAAATCTCATGAGGGGGGATGATGAAAGTTGCTTTCTTTTGTTAGCCATTTTTATATTCCACAAATGCTTAGATTTGATGTAGTTAAATGCACAACTTGGGAGGCAATTGCAAGGTGGGGATTTCCACTTAAGCTCCTTTGCCTTCACCACACACAAAATAAAAGAAATATGCCCTAAGATAACAAGTGCTGTCAGCTTAGGCTGAATTACTTGGTTCATTTTTTTTTATTATTAATATTTGCTCATTCAAGTTTGACCTGAAATGTCCTGTCTCTACCTGAAAATTTTCCAAAAAGGCACCAAAGTTTAAAGGAAAACTTACTGTAAAAAGAATTAGAAGATGAATCTTTCTGTTAAAACCAATTTACAATGGTTTAAGCAAAAATGGAAATTTATGACCTCAAATTGAAAAAGAAAAATCCAATGGTGTCAGGGAGGGTTTGATCCCTGAATCTGCACGATGACATCAGGCCTTGCTTCTCTCTTGAATTGACACTCTTTAATGGGTTTCATTCTCAGCCTAATTCCTTCGGAGTTGATGTCCAATGGAAAAGAAAGCAGGCCTTCTCTCATAGTCACATCAAACTAAAGAGTGCACCTCATTGGTTTGTTAGGTTAAATGCTCAAACCTCAATCCATCACAGTAGTCAGATGATAATGACTCTAATTGGCCAGGATGGGGTCAGAGGGTAGCATCATGATTTGTAGAATATGATCTAAGAGCAAAGCAGGGGATAATTCCACAGAGGAAACTCAGAGTATTTACCAAAATAGTGGTTAACAGCAGTAACTACAGTGATGATAACAGCAGATATTTATAGAGTGTTATATATGTGCTCAGCACTCTTTTGAGCACTTTAAATGTTTTAACTAATTTAATTCTCTTAACAACCTTATGAGAAGATAGAGAGGTTGAGTAACATGTCCAATATTGCACAGCCATTAAGTAGTGGATTCAGGATTTGAACCTAGGCAATCTAGCCCTAGAGTTAGTGCTGTTAACCATTGCTCAATTCTGTCATTTTACAACACAGGACAATAACACAAAAAGCCATCCTAGAAGGCAGGGTATGAGTAGAGACAATGCTATGTATTTCCTCTCTGAAGGTACTTCAAATGCACAAAACTACCTTTCATGTTCAGCTGATTGTAAATTGTACCTTGAATCTGGATACAAGAATACACACCCATTTGGAAAATGTACACATCTGGGCTCACAGGCTAAAATTCTCGACTTTCAATTTATATACATTTTCTCCAGTCTCAGCCTCAATAGATGGATTTCTATAAAGAAGGATTAGGTTTATGTGTGTGAGTCTATATCTTCTTTCTTTCATTAAGGAAAATCTCTCCAGTTTATAAATATTTAGGAGTCAGCCTGCTCCTCTGTTTCCATGAAATCCATTCCTTTTCTCCTCAATCCCCACAGGAATCCCACTGATTTGGACATCCGAAAATCGATTTCACCCTCCATGGCTATGTAAGCTACCTGCAGTGCCCTTTGACAGCAAATGAGTTTTAAGGAAATCCCAAAGAGAATTTGCACTGGCAAGGCAAAACATCTTGTTTCAGCTTTTAGAGATATGTGAGTCTACAGAAAAAAAAAATTGACTTGAGAAAATTTGAAACTGGGATCGTCAATGGGGGGAGAGAAACATTAGAATTATGGAGTAAGGAACTCTGAGTAATCTAGTTTGAAAGAAAAAAACTTTGAAGAATACAGTGAAAAATATTTATAAAAGTACCTGAGTATTTTTTTATTGAATAAGTATATATCTTACTAAGTAATTTTCTTTGTAAAATGGTTTATGCTGTATAACAAATAACGAAAAAATCCATTGATACAAAACAATAATCATATCTTCTTTCTCATGAGTCTAGAGGTTGAATGGAGGTTGGCTCACAGAGACTGGGCTTGCCCAGGGTTGGTTCTGTTCCACATGTTTTTCATCCTCCTCTTACAACCAGGAAGTCAATTTGGGCATCACATTTTCATGACTATGTCAGAGGATTGAGAGGGTGAGCTCAGCTGTGCAAGCGCTTTTCAAGCCACTGTTTACATTATGTCTGCTAACTTTCCACTGGCCATAGCAAGTCACATTCCAAGCTTAGCATCAAGGCCTGGGAAGTATGATCCGCCCAAATAGGAAGGCTCTGCAAAGTTATAAAGCAGAGTAAGTGGATATAGGAATAGGCAAAGAATTGGGACATTTAACACATTCTTCCTACCCTATGACCCAGCTTCTACCGATTAATCTTATGATTGGGTTCCTCACAACAGACCAGTCCATTTTTAGGTTATCCAGGGGCTTACCCATGGCTGTGTAGTTTGAGAACATGCTTTGTATGAGCCCATAAGATACTAATAAGAGCAGGCAGCTCTGTTGTGCTTACAGTATGCCAGGCATTGTTCTGACTGCATTGCATGTATTATTAATTCTCACAACTACCTTCTGAAGTGGGTACAATTATTATCCCCATTTTATTCATGAGGAAATTGAAGCACAGAGAAGTTAAGCAACTTGCCCAACTGGTAAGCAGCAGAATCAGGTTTCAAACCTCAACAGTCGGGCACCAAAGTACATGCCCTTAAACACTAGATTTTTCTCTCTTGGAGATAAACAGACTTTGTGAGAAAGTTTGGAGCAGAAGTCACTTGTAAGTTTCACTTAAGAAGAACGTTAAGAACACATGTGGTGGTTAAGACGTGAGTTTGCAGAGAGGAGGAAAATAGAGCAGAGCTAGGAAGAAGTGAAGATCTGAGGAAAGCTGAGCTGAGAAGTGAGGGGAGAAGGTGGATTGCTAGTGCTGCTCTGGACCCTGGCAAGATTCCACTCTTTCCTTTCTTCCATAGAGACCTCTGTTATTATGGTGAAAGAAAGCTAGCAGGTTTTTTTTTCTTTTTTTCCTTTTTTAAGTATATTGCCTATTGCTAGGCATTTGTTAATAATATGGAAAAGTGCTAAGATGAAAGATTTAAAGATCTTAAAAAAAAAGAGACAAAGCTTCTGTTTTGACTGACCATTAATTGTTCATTGCTTCACTAGACAAGCTCAATTGCACTGAGTGTCAAGTAAACCAAAAATGTCAAGACACTTTTCTGTAGATGTCACTATGGAATAAACAATAGGGAAAGGATGGAAGTGATCAACTCTCCTCCAAATTTCTACCTCTCTCTTATCTTCTACATAAGCATCTTGTAATTCAACCCCTCCCCCAAATGATTGACTTAACTTGAATGCTTTGCTTTTCTTCTTTCCTCTGCCAGGGCCAACTGCTGAATAAAATAGCCTCTTTAATAATATCTGTTAAAAATACATAAGACAACTTGGGAAAATATGATAAAAAGGTAATTTGTGAATGCTTTCTTGGCTTTTTTTTTCCCCCCAGGCACATTGGTTTATGTGATGTGTGTGATCAGGGGATCTGGTTTAATGAGAACATTAATCGACTGATGATACAGGAAAGTAGTAAGAGAAAATAAAAAGTGCATATCTTAGTATCCTTCTCTGTTGGGGAATCAGCAGTTACACCAACTAATTGTATTTCTGCAAGCTCTAACTATTCTATAAAGTGCTAAAAATTTTTAATTCATGATTTTCCCTGTAGATGTCATTTGGTCACAGTGGGTGGTCAGGAAACTAAGTACAAAACATCAGAGTGGTAGTGTCTCAGGGAATCTTCCCTTTGATCAAGCTTGGAACCCAGACAGGAAACAATATGCTCATTTCTTTATTGCCATTGCGGATTGTTCATTAGTTTTAATTATTTTCTAAGATCTAGAGGGAGCCATCAAAAAAAATTAATCATGAATGGAAGGCAAGGCAGCCTTCTGTGATCATAAAAACACATAAAGCATTTTGGATTATGGACTTCTTATGATTTACACTCAAACTTGAATTGAAGGGGGCATATGGTATATTACCATTTATTTAAAATGCATGGGGGTTTATGATGAATTGTAAGTTTTGTTGTAAAATAAAATGACTTTCTATTGTGTTTTAAAAATCAATTTTGAGAGTATGCATAGGAGAGTCCTTTCTAAATTTTGACCTTGCTAGAAAAAAGAAACAAAAAAATTGGCATTTCAATGTTAGGAGGGATTTTAAAGATTAGGCCAATTACACAATGTTCATATTTTTTCTAAGCATTCCTACCAACCTCAGGGAATTTTTCTTTTCTGGAGTAGCCTATTCCATTCTGGGCAGTTCAGAAATTCAGAATTCTGTCTCTCCACAACTTCACATACTTGCTATCCACCATAGTTTCATAAAAGGAGCCCCCCGCCCCACCCCATTTTTTTGTTCCCATGACAGCCTTTCAAATACTGAAGCAGCTGTGTAGTCTTTTTATATCGTCTAAAGAGTTCGGTATTGCAGGCTCTGGAATCCAACCGCTCAGGCTCATTTCTGGGTTCTGTCACTTACAAGTGGCTGACTATGGGCAATTATTTCACCATTGTAAGCCTTGGATTCCTCCTCATGAAAAATGGGGAAATTAATTATGCCTGCTCATAGGCGGTTGTGAGACTAAATGGGGACGTTCATCTAAAGTGCTTGGTCTGCCAAATGGTAAGTGCTCAGTAAATGTGGTTATTACTATTAAAATTGTTTTTAATATAATAATATTGTTAATGACTATGTGTCTGAGGAAATAAATTCCAATATGAACTCACATGACATGGTTTTGAGTCCCCTTAGAGTGACCAAGTTGTTTCAGTTTTAAAACAGAGTCCCACATCCTTGGATTCTCCCTTAGTCCCGGGCAAACGGCAAGCCAGGATGATTGTGCAGCTATATTAGTTACTCACTATATTGGTTACTCACTATATTGGTTACTCACATGAGGCTTTTCCCGCCTCTTTTAAAGTGCCTTTACAATCTCCTTAGAAAAAGCGTCCACATGCAAAAGTCCAATTTAATATATACCTGGAGTGACAATAAATGTGTTTGGGGACATCTGTCCCACCCTTTGACCAAATCTTGCTTCATCTCTGATAACTATATGGTCTTCAGATTTAGGTTCATTATGTATTAGCTTTGTATGCCTCATTATAAATCCTCATATCTGACCCCTCACATATCCACCTACCCATGCAAGATGCTGCCTCCCAAATCATAGGTGAACTAAACCGATGCTCATTTGTGCTTACCCAGTGCTAACTTTGCATGGTTCTGGAGTCTGCTCCATCAGTCCTATTACACTAGATAAATCACCTGGCAACAAGCCTTAAGACACAGGTGTGGGAATCAGTGAAAATCAATTAATCTGCACCCTTAGGGACTGGCTCTCCAACCACTTATGAACCCTCTAAATTTGTCACGTCTTCTAATACATACCTATGTATCTGTCTACAATCATCACCTGAGAGAACTGGTCAGATCCCCTGTTGGAACTTCAGTTTAGTATCTCCGCTACAATTATTTATCCTCTGTTCTGGAAACCCTTTCAAAAAAGGGAAATAATAGTCTGGCATGAAAGCTGGTTCCTGTGATCATTCCTTCCTTTTCTATCATCTCTGAAACCACCTATGTGCTTATTTCAATATATATGATTCATGAAACCATACTGACAGACAAGAAAAAAGGTGTAAATTCTCTTTGACTGCAAAGGATAAAGGAAAATATCTGCTTAGAGGTAACTACTCAATGCAGAGGACAATTAGCATGCTCTTGACTTCCCAGGTCTCCTAAAATTCCCCCATAAGAAGTTGGCATCACCTTCATGTAGTGTTGAAGGCTCCATGCCCCACTCCCCACCTCTAGCAAAATGTCTGCACTATCCTATAATCAGGGGACTTTATATCCTCTTTGTCTTCCAGCTGCCCTTAAGAATTTGGCTAGGTTCCCCCTATCAACCAGGTGCAATTAATTAGTAGAAAACAGCCCCAGCACATTCCTGAGTATTTACTGCTAGATATAGGTGAATCTAAGAAAAATTTCTGAGGCAAAGACTCCTTCTGTAGTGCCAAGTCTCAGACCTGCCATACGTCTCTTTTGATATTATATTCTAGAAGATTGTCTGAGATTACTCTTAGCACACTGGTTAGTGATGTACAGAAACCATTTTTCTCCTCTTCAAAATTCAGAACCAGATTTCCTAACCTTTGGGCTTTGAAAGAGGTTTCCACGCTATTTTCTTTTGAGACTTGGGGTGTTTGAGAGATATAAGGAACATACTTGGGAGTTAAGGAGAGTTGGTAATACATTACATGTTACAGGCAAGTTTTAAGGAAGACAGGGTAATCTTTGGAAATTCCTGATAGTTCTAACTTCTATAGAATGTAATTATGCCCATTCTAAAATTCCATATACATTTTTATCTCATGGCTATAAACTCTTCTGAGAGCAGCAAACAGATTCTATTTACATTTGTATTCTAAACAATGCTTAGCACAGGGTCTTACAAATTGATCATTTTTTGTGTGCCTGGGGAAGAGCATTTTCAAAGTCTTGACATTAATCAGACATATCCTTTAAGGTAAAAAAGTGATTTACTTGAATAACAGCTATCTATAAACTACTGTTAGACTAATGGATGCCATTGAAAGAAGGTTGTTTAATGGAGTTCCACAAAATGGTATGTAGGTCCATGTCCTGGCATAAACCATGATAACAACAATTCTACTGTTAACAATCGCTATTTATGTGGTGGTTAAATGTTCAGAGTCAAGGCTCAGTCCTAATGCCCATCTTTTTGAGGTAGGCTATCAGTAATTCCATTTTACAGTTGAGAACACTGTAGGCTCAGAGGGAAGGGATGACTATACCAAGGAAACAGAACTATGTGCAACCAGAACTACAAACTCAGAAGTCTGGCTCCTCCCACTCTTCTCACACTGGGCTTCCACATTCTAGCTGCTTTGCCCACGTATTCAGGGCGTGTGGGAAAGTGAAGGATATGTACATATGGGCAACAACACAAGCCCCTGTCCCAGGAGTCCACTTTTCTTCCCTCACCTCCACAATCAATCCATTGCCAGGTCTTCTCAATTTTTCCTACTAAATACATATTGGATTTGTCTATTTCTATTTCTACAGCTAATAAATAGATAAATAATGGAGCCTAAGCTACCATTCTTCTTGTGTGAATGACTGCAATTGCATTCTAAGGAGGTTTCCTCCTGTCACTCTTACCCCAACACAAGGGGTTCTCAATTCCAGTGAGATTTGGAATTGCCTGGCTTGCAAAAACACAGCTTGCTGCAACCCCACCCAAGAGTTTCTGATTCATATGTGCATTTCTAATAAACTCCCAGGAGATGCTGCTGCTGGGGCTCTAAGGAACCTACTTTGGAAACCACTGCTCTGCACATTTTATTTTCTACAGATCAGCCACAATGATATTTCCTAAACTCAGATAAGGTTAAGTTGCAATCTTTCAAACAAGCTTCCAAAACCTTCTTATTTACACCCATTGTGGAAACCTACCCACCACCCCCCAGGGTCCTTTTTGGTAACTCCTGACATTCTCTCTGCCATCATTTCCTCCTACCTCACTGCACACCAGGCACACTAGCCCTCTTTTCATCATCACCCAAGAGTCTTCTCAATTCAGAGCCTTCAATCATCTCTTTGTCAGGAAAGCTTCTCTTCCAAATCTCTGTAATTGATGGTTCCTCTTGGACATTTAGATGTGAACTCAAGGCTGATCTTCCCAGGGAACCTTTTCCTGAATGCTCTATCAAGAGTTGCCTCCCAGTCACCCTTTTAGATCACCTCATTTTCATTTTCATATTTGTTTTTACTTATTTCCTTTCTCCCTCTGCCATGGGAACGCATGCTTCATGAGAACAGGTGGCAGTCTGCCATATTTCTCTATGAGCTCTCTGCCTACAACCACACCTAGCACATGTCTGGATTCAATAAATATTTGTTAAATGAATGAAGGTGCTTCTGAGAGTCTTTTAAAACACACAATACCCTTCAGGGTAACAATGACCTGCAATCCTGGTCTCAAGCCTTGTGAATCTCTGAGGGTCAGTGGTCATTTTTATAGACCCTTCAACATTTCTCGCCATTATAGCAACAACTCTATGAGGCCAAGTGCACCTTGCACCTGAGTGAGTCAGGAACAGATTGTGGGTCATAAACACAGCAATAAGTGGAGCCATAGCATTGATTTTCTTCACTATTTGGTCAAAGTAGAAAAAGAAATCCTTATCCTTAAGGAACCTTGAGAGAAATGGAGAATTGGCTCTAAACACTATCCATAAGGACCTTTAGACCCTGCTGCTGAATCCAAAGAATGGGATAGGCTATGTCAGAAATAGGTGCAGTAGATAAAGATGTGGCTGTAAACACAGATGCGTGTGTTTTGAGTAAATAGATAAAACATCTCTCATCTTTTGGGGAAATTCCTAATCATTTCTTCTCAGTAAGTGTGGCTCTGGTGGAGTTTCTTCTCTGCGCCAGCACCAAGGTTGGGCACATGAGTCACTCCTGGCTGGTCAGATTACTCCATTCCTCTGGCTAGTGGCAGTGGAGGGATATGCAACTGCATCACATTGGGCCACTGGGAGTCCCGTCTATGACTTCCTCTGGTACTATTAGAAATACACACTCTCTCTCTGGGATCATGACAACAATGTAAGCTTGGGGATTCTGGTGGTCACCTTGTCATGCACAGGGAAAGCTTATCTGACAACAAAGTCAAACAGAGGTTTGCAGAATCCAGGTGTTCTGCAAAAGATATGTTCAAGTCCTAACCCTCATTCTTTTTGGAAATTGTTTCTTTGCAGATGTTACTAGTTGAGACCAAAAGTGGATAGGGTAGGTCCTAGTCCAATATGACTGGTGTCCTTAAAAGGAGAGGAAGTCATGTGACAACTGAAGCAGAACATACCAAGAATTGCTGGCAAAGGTAACAGCTCTGTGGACACCTTAATTCCAGCTGCTTGCCTCCGTCACGGTGGGACAATCCACTCCTTTGGTTTTAAGCCACCCATATTGTGGTGCTTTGTTACATACAGCAGACCTGGGAAACTAAGACAGCAGATATGGAGAGGCAGAGTGTGGATGACATGGTTTTGATCCCTGGATAGAGCTATGCCTGCATCTAACCCTTGGATCTCCTATTTAGGGGAGCACATTATTTTCCATTTGTACTTAAATGAATTTGAGTTAGATTCTCTTACAACGGGAAGGTGCTGAGGAATACAGCATGTCCTTACGAAACTCATGCGGTGTTATTTTTCTGTCAACACCTAGCTCTAGGCAGTTGGAACCACCCACAACACTTTTCTGAAGCTACTGTGAAGCTTGAGCCCACTCACTAGTGCCGAGGCAGTGCAGAAGATGTTATTAGTTACGGTGTCTTGCATTTCTACAGAGCTTTCTTCCAAAGAGGTTAAAAAGCCTGATGTAGATTTCATTTCTCTTCACCCCATTCCTGTAATAGAGGACAGAAAATACATATTCCCCAGGTGTGTCCCTGGAAAGTTACCTCACCTCTTGAGGGTTAGTGTTCTAAATTGTTAAAATGGGAGGAAGGAGGTGAGGCAGGAGTTTCAGGTCCAACATCCAATGAGACTGTGAGACATGATGTGAAATAGTTAGCATCTTGACCACAGGGTTTCAAAAACAGAAGGTTGTTATTGGCTGCTATCTATTTGCAAGTAAGGTCTGAGAAAATATATTCTAGGTCACATGAGAATCTTTCATTATCACTCAGAAGAAGTATGGAAAAATCGCTCTCATGCTATCCAAAAGATCCTTTATCTGAAAGGAGCACAAGATGAACTGAAACACTTTTAAGAGATCTACTTACTTAATTTTACTACCAATCACTCTGGGGAAAAAATATTGTCATTTTACCATAAACTTTGGCACACATGCCAGGATAATGTGCCCAAGAGTTAAACTCTGAATTACAGATGTCTTCATGCTTTCCAAAAGTAAATCTGACTTCAAGAAAGATGAGTATATCTGGCCCACACTTGCAAAAATATAGCTAAATTATTCCTTCCTAAAAGATAATTCGATTGATAATCTGCATCTGCTGCTACCTGATTCAAAGCCCTTCAGGCTGACGTAATTCAAATACGAGCAAATAAACAGCCACTGTACTGACAGCAAATTTGCATCATCTTATGTGGGTACAATATTAATTAGCACTTCTGAACACTCACTGTGTATAGAATTGAGAAATAGACCCTATGGGAACATATAAAACAAACATAGTTCTAGCTTCAAGTTATAAAGCAACTGTTTTAGTTTCCTGGCTGCTGCAACACAATACCATGTAATGGTTTGCCTTAAAAATAGGAATTTATTGGCTCATGATCCCAGAGCCTAGAAGGCTTGGCTCCTTCAGGGGTTAGTGTCTTCTGGCTAGTCAGCAGTCTTTGGAGTTCCTTGGCTTCTCCATCATATGGCAATGCACATGGCAGAGTTTCCTTCTCTCTCTTTCATTGACTTCCAGCTTCTGGCTGTTTCCCGTGGCTTCTCTCTCTGTGTCCATTTTCATTGCATATAAGAACTTCAGTCATATTGGATTCAGGCCAGCCTCATTCAGTTTAGGCACACCTTAACTAATAACATCATCACAGGTCTTCTATACAAAATGGGTTCCCACTCATAGGACAAGAGATTGGGACCTGAATATGCATTATGTGGAGCACATGATTCAATCCCCAATAGTAAGTCATTGGAGTCCACGGGAGACACTAAGAAAACATTTTAAGGAAATGTATAACTATCTACTAATTAATATAATAAAATTTGCAAAGAGAAAGTTCTATGGAGTCAATCAAAGAATGCTTACTGGAAGACATGAGCTTTATGATGAGGTTTTCTAGAAAGTAAGGAGTATGTATGAATTTGGGAATACTTGAAGAGTTGCATGGTTTTCACTGGTGGAGGAGAGAGGCAATTTATAAATGAGGGCAAGAAAACAGTATCCTGTGACATGACTGAAAAGTATCTCATTATATACTGTCTAAAATGTCAGTGAGGTGGAGGGTGACACATCTGTCTCTCTTAAGGAGTGGTATCCAGCCACAGCAGCAGCTGTCGCTGACACCATAATAACACTTGTTATGTACCAGGCTTTGTTCTGGACTCTATACATTTTGACTCATTTAATCCTTAGAAAAACTTATATGAGATAGGCATTATTACATTATCCTCTCCACCCCCCCCCCCCCCAGAGGAAGAAATTGAGGCAGAGAGAGATTAAGTAACTTGCCTAAGACCACAAACTAGTGAGTGGCAGAGCCAGGATGTGAACCCAGGCAGATAGGTCTGTAACCACCTAATGACTGAGGAAGCACCTCCTCATGGCTCTTTCAACACAGTGAATTTTGGTGCTTAACTCTTGGCTCAGCCCTTATAACCAAAAACACAGGCCCTGGACAAAAGCACCCTCTAATCTTGAAGACCTCCTCTCTCCCCCCCAAGGCCCTCCCTAGAATTTAGATCCCATCAGACTGGCTCCTCATTTTTTCATGCCCTCAATCCCCATGCCTTCACTGTTTCTCTGTGACTGGCTCACAAGTCATTTTATGGCTTTTATATGATGAGAAGACAGCATTACAGTACAAGGGGGCAACTTTGCCCAGACACTCGTCTTGGTTGGGTGCTCTCCTGACAATGTACTTAGTGCTAAGCTCTGTGGAAACTGAACAAGAGAAGGTGCTATCCACATGCCTAACATATTGCCAGTACTCAGACACATAATAGGCTGAAAGCCCATTCCCTGACACTACCTTATATCTGTCAAGGTTTGTCCATAAGACGGTCTGGGAACTCCAGATATATTTTCAGTGAGGAGCAAATACCATACAGATCCAATAGACACAGTCCAAGAATCGCAGTGAGAAGAATTACATCACTTAAGTGTGTTTTATCACTGAAGTGGTACTCTAATTTGTAACTCGTAAATGAAAGCAAATCACAAATGTGTGTCTTTAACATATTTTAAAAAGACTAGGCCCCTGTATTGGCTTCCTTTGGATTTTTTTTTTTCATACTATCAATTTATAGAGTGGTTAAGTTAAGCATTTTATTTCTAGTAAGGCATTTATTTCAATCAAGTGATATAAAACCCTTCGTCCATTTCTACTTACAGCTGAGAAATAAGCCTATTTGTAATGACTCTTACATGAGAAGTGTATTGAATACTTCTCTATTGTAATCAGACATTACATGAAATTAGAAACAATAGGGGAGCAAAATCAATCAGGCTTGGTGGAGGGATTGAGATAATAATGACTCATTTGACTGAGTTGCTTTGGAAAATTAATAACAACAAAGATAATTGCTCACCTGGGAGAGCCAGGTTATTGATTATTCTTTTCCACGTTTAAACACAAAATTTGCAGACACCTTTTGCTGCAAGGCACGTACCTGTCTGCTCCAACTAGCTGTCAAGTGGCTCAGGTGGTTCAAGAATCACATCCTCTAGGTCACTGATTCTCAACTGGAAGCATTTTGCCCCCAGGGGTATTTGGCAAAGTCAGGAGACATCTTTGTCCCAACTTGGGGTGGTGTGTGTAGTTGTCTAGTGGATGGATATCAGGGATGTGGTAAATATCCTACAGTGCACACGGTAGCCCCCCCGCCCCCAACACAGAATTATCCAGCCCCAAATGTCAATAGTGCCAAAGCTGAGAAACCCTGCTTCAGAGTCAGACCCTTCAGAGCTCGACAGGCACGTCGTGAGAGCATCCCGTGGGAGGGGCCCCGGAACGACAGACCAAGATGAAAACCGCATTTTCCGGTTCCGCTGGCTAAGGTCTCTATTCTGCACAGAGCGCTTGGCAAATCCCTTCATTTTTCTTTTAGCTTTATCTGCTCTCCTGTTCAGGGGCATATATCATAGTCTGCTAGATGTAAAACACCTCTGCAGAAAGAGACAGCTTAACGCATCAGAGAAAGGGCTGCTCTGGACATGGCTGGCCAGCAGGAGGCTTGACTGGGAAATTTAATCTGGCTCTTTCCTCTGAGATCTCAGAGCTTGGGAGTTTGGGAATGACTTGGCCTTTGTGATTGAAAGTATTTACTGAGCCAGCTTCCAAGAGGCACAAAGTATAGATGTATAAGAAAGAGTGAGATCATTGAACAGATGTGTTAAAAAACATCTGCTTCGCATGCCCAAATATTGCTTCTTTATGCCTCAAGTAGTCCTGTATACAATTTGCCTTATGTTGTACAAGGCAGACAGTGACTATTTTGCCATAGAACCAAAACAGTACAGCAAAACTCCCTATAAAAATCCTTCATGTCCATAAGACCTTGAAGTAATAAATGGCTTTTTCCTGCCACATAGTTCTATCTTTTGTTAAATAGATCCCACTTCACACTGCTAAAAACTTACTTTTTATCATAATAGGCTACCTAGGGAAAAGTCAAATTGGGGTCAAGAATTGTCCAAATCAGTGCTTGAAGGATAATCATAAACTAAAAAAAGTTTAATCCAGAGCACAGAAAACACCTCTTCTTTGCTCCCTATCAAAGCTGTTCCTATAGCTACTCCAATCTCTGATAATACCTGGATGCCCAGAGTAAATCCCACTGTGACTCTGGGGGAGACCTCTAAATGTCTGAGCCCTTTCCTATTCCTTTGTCATCTTGAATAAGATTTACTAACTCTTGCTAAGGAAACAATAGCATTGGTTTGTCCCATATCTGTCATTATGGGGGCTTAGCAGAAAGGTGTGCCTTTATTTGTGAGGGTCTCTGGCTCTGGGGAGAATGTTAGCATGCCTCATTTATGTCATTTGAATGTCTTACTTAGCCACTGTGTGAAACCCTCTTTCAAAAGCAAGCAACTATTGCTACTCCTTTATCTCATGTAAGACAGGCAGGCAGTGCCTGGGTCAAGAAGAGATACCCACTTCATATGTTTTCTCCAAAGTCAATATTTAATCTTAGCCTGAATTCCACAATATTCACCTTCCCCAGCTTCCCAAAAGGTATACACATTTCCTTCTTAGAACCACAGGATGTTCAGAGATGCTGGTCTTACCTGCCCAATTTACAGATGAGGAAACTAAAGTTTAATGCTTTGCCCAAGGTTACTTGGGTAGATTGTTACTCTTTAAACTACTGCTACCCCTCCTTGTAGAATGATTTTATTTTTTTGCTCCTCTAACATCAAGTTTGGCCATGCTCTTTGCTTTGGTCAGTGAAATATAAGCAGAAATGATGTGTACCACCTATAAGCAGGAACTTTAAGAGCCATCATTTATTCTGCCATGTTATATACCTCTGTACCTTCTATGTGACCAGCCTTCTGTACCTCCTATGTGACTAGCAGTGTCCCAGATAGGGAATTTTCCTTTAGTCTGTTTCTGGAGCAAAGATGAATCAAGGCACAGTTGCAATAAACCCCAAAGCAATGTAGAGAAACTGAGAAATAAACCTGTGCTGCTGTATGCTGCCGATGAGAACCTGAGGTCATTTGTTACTGCAGCATGATATAGCCTATCCTGACAGATATCACCCAGCAAGTTAAAAACAGATCTGGAGGACATTGTGTTGAGTGAAGCAGGACAGACACAGAGGGATAAATACTGTGTGATTGCACTATTATGAACTAAATATATTGTATAAACTCAAGGAGTTACTAATTAAAGTATAGGTCAACAGAAAATAGGAGGAGGGTAGAGAATGGAAAGCTAACGGTTTATCTGTGCAGAATTAGTAAAAAGGTTGTTTGTAAATCTTTGAAAATGAATAGAAATGGTTAACGCATATCTTGGTGTTTGTAACTAGCAGTGCTATTGTATGGATATGACAATGGTTGAAAGGGAAAGTCTAAGGTCATGTATATTGCTAGAGGGAAAGCTAAAAATTGTAAGAAGGGACTATATAAGATAATAAAATCTCATGTAAAACATGTATATGGGTGATATAGCATATATGACTGCTTTTACAAAATACAAATATAAATATACTAGAAAGAAGGAAAAAGAATAGAAGCTATGTATGGCAGGGGAGGCAAAGAGAGATTGAGAGGTGATGAGTTTTGTTTGTTTGCTTGTTTATTATTATTATTGGAATAATAAAAGTATTCTAAGAATGACTGTGATTACACTGAATACCACTGATGTACACTTTGGATGGATTTATGCTTTATTAATATGTAACAATAAAATTGATTTGTTAAGGAAAAAAACCCCAACAGAACTGGTTAGAAGCCCATTCCTGATTCCTAGACTCAGCTCTTTGGAATGCATAGCACATTGTATTAGTCAGCCAAAAGCAGTGCTGATGCAAAATACCAGAAATTGGTGGGTTTTTATAAAGGGTATTTATTTGGGGTAGGAGCTTACAGATACCAGGTCATAAGCACAAGTTACTTCCCTCACCAAAGTCTATTTTCACGAGTTGCAGCAAGATGTCTGCCGATGTCTGCGAGGGTTCAGGCTTCCTGGGTTCCTCTGGGCTCAGCTCCTCTTTTTTCCACAAGGTCAGCTGTAGACTGAGGTTCTCTAGGGTTTGCCTTTCTCCAGAAGGTCAGCTGTAGACTATCAGGTGAACGGCTCTGTCTCTTTCCCCAGGGCTCCAGCTTAAGACTTCGGCATCTAACTCCAACATCAAAAATCCAACTGTGAGAACTGCAACTCTGTCCCTTGCCATGCCTTTTATCCCCCATCAAGGGTGGGGACTCAACACCCTAATGATGGGCCCAATCAAAGCCCTAATCATAACTCAATCATACCCAGGTACAGGCCAGATTACAGACATAATCCAATATCTGTTTTTGGAATTCATAACCATATCAAACTGCTGCACACATGGAACAAATATATTTCAGTTACAAATGAGCTACAAAAGAATAACATCTAACACTTAAGCAGAGAAGCCTTGGTTTTTAATATTTATAGTTAACTTCTATTTTGAAACCAATTAGAAAGGACTTGAGGATTATCCATGCCATGCATCAACTGCATTTGTGGGAACATGATTTCTAGTTAAATCCTAAAGCAAAGGTTCAGATTTTCCATAAACTTCTATTTCAGATTCTACAGAAAGCAAACCACATATGACATAGTAACAAACCTAATGTGCTATTTAAATCAAAGATAAGAACAAAACAAATCTGAGAATGATCTCTCATTAACTATAACAAGTATGTAATATTAATACAGGGAGTTGATAATGGGGGGTTGGAGGAAAATACACCAATTGTAAGATATTGGCTGTAGTTGTTAGTAATATTTTGATGATGCTTTTCATAGTTTGTAACAATAGTTTCACAACAATACAAGGTATTGGTGGTGTAGTGATGAATGGGAGCCCTGTATGATGACATACATGTTTGTTTTATAAGTTCACAACTTTTACTATATGTTTATTGTTTATGTGTGCTCATGTATGAATGATAAACTTCAACACAAAAAGTAGAAGAAAACAAAAAATTCTGAAGTTTGGGGAGCATCAAACAAAAAGGTTGAGTGATGATAGAAAAACAGAAAGACACAAAGAAGAAAGGAAAAAAACCCCGGGTATTCCACATAATTGTTAACAACATTTAGGTATATAAATTTACTTCATTATTTTCTAGTTAACGAGTTTTCAAATGAGCTAAGGACATTCTGGCGATGTCTTTACTTAACATTGTAATTTCACAAACTGTCAAGAATGAAGAACTCCACTGGGGTAAATGAAGATATGCTTGAATTTTCTTAACTGCCACCTTGCTACGGTTGTGAGCTCATTGTTTAGCTGTGTGACAAATGGTTCTAAGTGCTGTCAGGCAATCGCAGGAGAGACTGGGTTGCTACACAATGTGCCCATCTCATTACTGTGTTGCTGAGAGCCCAGGCTGAGAAAGGGAACAAAAGTTGATTCAGGCTTGGAATTGCAGGGGCTGACATGGCAGTGACTGACAAACTAGAGGAGCTCACATTACTGTTAGAGTGTTAGCTCTCTCCTCTTCTGGTTGTTCTCTCAGGGAGAAGTGTTAGTATGAGAGTAATGTTCACACATTGCAAGTTCTCAATAAATGCTTGATGAGTGAATGAATGAACATTTTTCTCTTACCCAACCTTTTCAGCTCCTTCCTTTCTACTCTGCACTCATCAGAGGAAAGATTGTATAAACTTAATTACATGACGATAATGTAGTGTTATAGTATGACACTTTGGGGCTGGCTCCCTCTATCTCCAACTCACCTCCTCCCCCCACATCTTCATCCACTCTCCTGTAACCCTTTTCCCACCCCACCAGTTCTAGACTCCTCTGAGGGATGAGCCTACATCTGAGTCAACTTTCCATCCTTCCTAGAGCTTAGTAAAGCATACTGTTTTTAGTAGATGTTTTCGTTTCCTAGGCTGTGCAAAGTGAATACTATGAAATGGGTCAATGGAAATTTATTCCCTCATGGAGGCTGGGGAAATGTCCAAATTGAGGTATTATCAAGGTAGTGCTTTCTCCCTAAAGACTGGCATTCTAGGGCTGACTGCTGGAGATCCTTGGCTCCTTGCCACATGGCAAGGCACATGGCAATACCTGCTTGTCTCTCCTTTCTCTTCCAGGTTCCACTGACTTCAGTTTCTTGCTTCCTTGGCTTTTGTTTCTCTTTCTGAATTTCATTTGGCTTATAAAGGACTCCAGAAATAGGATTAAGGCCCATCCTAATTAAGGTATGTGGCAGTTTGGTATTGTTTATGAATTCCAAAAATAGATACGGGATTGTGTTTGTAAACTGGTATATTCCTCTAGGTCTATTAGATTGTATTAGACTCAGAGGTTTCACTTTTACTTCATTAAATCAAGATTAGGGCTTTTATTTGACCACATCATTAGGGCAACTCAGTTTGAGTCCCTGCCTATAGCTAGCCTTCAGCTGTGGCTATATAAACGGATGCTCAATCAAAGACAGGGAAGTAAATACATGGGGAAGGAGAATACAGAGAGTTTAGTTTTGATGCTGAAGCCCCAGGGAGAGAGCCTAGCTGTTCGCTTGATAGTTTACAGCTGGTCTTGTGGAGAAAGCAGAGCATCTGATCCTGGAAAGAGACAAGTCCTGGGGAAGAGAGACAAGCCTTATCCCAGCCTATAACTGAGACTGGAAGAAGCTGGAACCATGGAGCCTTAAGAGGAAGAGGAAGCTGAACTCTCACAGAGACTGGCAGTCATATTGCTCCAACACATGGCAACAGACTGTGGTGAGGGAAGTAATTTATTTATTTTTAACATATTATTTACTTATTTTAATTATTTTTTATTTTATTTTTTAAAGATACATAGATCACACAAAAAGTTACATTAAAAATATAAGAAGTTCCCATAGAGCCCATTCCCCATACCCCCCAATACTCCTTCATCAACAACTGCTTTCACTAGTATGGCACATTCATTGCATTTGATGAATACCTTTCGGAACACTGCTACAAAGCATGGGTTGTACTTTACATTGTAGTTACACTCTCTCCCAGTCCATTCAGTGGGTTTTGGCAGGATATATAATGTCCTGCATCTGTTCCTGCAATATCATTCAGGATAATTCCAAGTCCTGAAAATGATCCCATATCGTATCTCTTTTTCCCTCTCCCTGCCTTCAGCAATTTCCATGGCCTCTGTCTCCACACCAATGATATAATTTCTTCCATTGCTAGAGTCACAATAATTCTATAGTAGATACTAGTAAGTCCACTTAAATCCATATTTTATTCCTCCATCCTGAGGATGCTGAGATGGTGATGTCCATTCCACCTCTAAATTGAGAGAGGGCTTACATCCCTGATGGATGGGATTCTTCTGCTTGCCATTGTAGACCCTCTCGGTTCCTTGGTGTGGTGGTTGACCACTCTCACCTCCTTGTTAGGTGACCTGGGTAAGTCCAATGAATCATAGATGGCCTGGTAACTGTAAGCTTCTACCCCAAATAAATACCCTTTATAGAAACCAACAGATTTGTGGTACTTTGCATCAGCACCCCTTGGCTGACTAATAAAAGGTGGGACACACCTTAACTCAAGTAACTTCACCAAGAGGTTCTACTTACAATAGGTTCCCATTCACAGGAATGGATTAATTTTCTTTTCATGAATTTTTTTTTAACACATCAATTTTATTGTATACTTTGGATGGATTCAATTTAAGAACATGTTTTCTCTGGGGTACATATAACTTCAAACCACCACAGTTGGTGTTCTATATATTTTAATTTTTAAAAATAATGCTTTATATTCTTAATATGCTATGTCGGAAATATTTGCTAATTTGAAGACAGACTAGATGTGAATGAGATGACGACAACATGAGAACAAACTGCTGAAAGAAGAATTTCAGACACAAAGTTAGGGGAAATATATCTTGGAATGTCACTGCATAACAAATAGCTTCAACTTCTGGTTCACAGATGGTTTTGGTGAATGTCATATGCATTCTCAATGGGGGTGACAGTTTCCCTAATAGCTATACAGTGTATCTATGGTATTAAAATTTCATGGGGGAAAGCAATTAGGAAACAAGTCTCAAATACTTTTTGAGGAAAGGGGGATGATAATGAAAAGGTTGAGATATACTTATGTATGAGGACATTTTCCCCAGCTCAAAGAAAAATGTCTTATGCATATTATTAAGTACATAGATATAAGATAGGTAATTCATGTGATGCTGCTAACAAGGCTTTTGGGGAGAAACCTCTATTTTATTTTAAGATTTCCCTTTCTTAGCCACATAAACATTTGATAACTCTGTTGGTAATTCACACTAAAAAATGTTTCTGGTCATTGAAATCCAGAATGAGAGCCCTACTATCTCTAACAACGGTAACTCAATGCATGTATAAAATCAATCCTGTCAAATACTAAACAAAGCAACTAGTCTTAAAGCATAAGAGAGAAATTATTTCAGTTTTAGGAAGAGCTTCAGGAAGAGATCCTTTTTTTGTTTGTTTGTTTCTTTTGCTTTGTATTATTCCACATGTCTGTGCTGGGAGGCCATTGGAGAGGTTTTGTATTTTGGCTTTTTAAAAAATTATAGAAGTTAAATGTTTACAGAAAAATCATGCAGGAAGTAACAGAGTTTCCATATGTCACCCTCACACAGTTTTTTCTATTATTAACATTTTGTATTAGTTTGATACTTTTGTTACAATTGATGAAACATTATTATTATAAATATATTATTAACTGTAGTCCATTGTCTATTTGGTTTCACTATTTTGTGTTGTGCAGATCTATGTGTTTTTTAAAATTTTAATTCTGATAACATATATATAAACTAAAATTTCCCATTTTAACCACTTTCAAATATACAATTCCATGGTAAGTACATTCACAAAATTGTGCTAACACTACCAACCAAAGGCAAATTTGTTTTTAAGACCCTAGTGTAGTGGTCGAATTAATCATCATCTTCAGTTCATGGTACATTTTCATCGACTGGACTGTTTGCTTGATTTATTGATACAGTAATTCTACCTATAGCCACTCTCACACTTTCCTCCCCCAACATTTTAATGTGTTAAATGTGTATTCTTTTCATTTGACATATTATTGCAAAAAGTGTGGTGTTGTTCTGTATGCATGCTTTTTTAATTTATGTAAATGGCAATTGTTATGTACCTTTTTGGTTTCTTACTTTTTCTTCTTTTGCTATTGTGGTGTGTAGCAGTTTGATATTATTGACAAATTCAAAAAAGAAATATTGTATTATGTTTGTAAACTGATCTTTTCCTCTGGGCATATTAGATTATATTGGATTCATAGGCTTACTTGATTAAGTAATCAGGTAAATCTCTTGTGCCTGTAGGGCATTGATTCCCCATCCTTTGGTAGGTGGGGACTCACAGATAAAAGGCATGGTAAAGGACAGAGTTAAGGGTTCTTGCTGTTGGAGTTTTGCTGTTGGAGATTGATGCTGAAGCCTTAAGCTGGAGCCCTGGGGAGTAAGCTCACAGAGGAAACAGAACCAAAACCCTGGAAGAGAGGAACCCAGGAAGCCTGAACCCTCACAGATGTCGGCAGCCATCTTGCTCCAACACGTGAAAATAGAGTTTGGTGAGGGAAGTAACTTGTCCTTATGGCCTGGTATCTGTAAGCTCCTACCCCAAATAAATGTCCTTTATAAAAACCAGCCAGTTTCTGGTATTTTGCATGAGTATCTCTTTGGCTGACTAATAAATGGTAGTCTGCAGCTATGTTTCTTGCCCTCCAAACATGTTCTTAAACTTAATCCATTACTGTGGGTGTGAACCCATTTTAAACCAGACCTCTTGATGAGGTTACCTCAGTTAAGATGTTGCCCACTTCAATCAGGATGGGTCTTAGTCCTACTACTGAAGTTCTTTACAAACAGAATGAAATTCAGACCCAGAGAGAGAAAGCCAGGGGAACCAAGAAACTGAAAGCCAATAGAAGTCAGAAGAGAAGGCCGAGGTCAGGAGACACTTCCATGTGCACTGACACGTTACAGAGAAGTTCAGGACCAAGGTCCATTGCCAGTGAGCTCTAGAACGCCGTCTTCAGGAAGAAAAATTTGCCTTGATGATGCCTTGATGTGGATTTTTCCTAGCCTCAAAACTGTATGACAATAAATTCCCACTGTTTAAGCCAACCATTGCATGGTACTTGCTTTAGGAGCCAGAAATCTAAAACAACTTGGTTTGGCCAAAGAGGACTGTTAATCTTGTGAGGACTGATCAGACTCTTCATATTTTATATTTCTTTTTTCGTGGTGGTTCTTTTTGTTTTTGTTTAAGCACACAATGATTCACAATGGCATAAATTTAAATTCAGGGCTCCAGACAAGTTTGGGGCCTTGGATGTCTAGACCTGAAAACTTAGGAGGCTTCTGTTGTCTGAGTGTCTCAGGGCCTGCCTTCACAGAAGCTGAACCCTGATGTCACTGCTGAAAAATGAACATGGGCGCCCAAGGTAGGTGGCTGAGCACACTCTGCCCAAGCCTGAATTACTGTCAGAGGGATGAAATGGGCGTGCCAGCCTAGTCCTGCTCCTGTTATTAAAGGAGGGACAGAGAGGAACTCTTTCAAAAACAGTGGAAGAAAGAAAAAAGTAGGGAAGATTAACAGAATTAAAAAACTGATTCCTTGAAAAGAGTAATGCAGATAAACAAATAAATAGTACACAGAATGCAGTCCAGAAAAGACAAATCTATAGCCTTGCCCATCCCCAATTCTGACCTAGTAGAACAATGTGCAGATACTTTACAACTTCCCTGAGGTGCTTGAGATAAATGGCTAGATACAGAGCAGCTATTAATTAAAAGTCATGTACTGTGGGCATCCTTTGATGCTTCTAAAACTGCTAATCACCTGCTCTCTCTACCGTGGTCCTCATGTGAACTTACGGGATTGAACCGCTCAGGTATTTAATGAGAAAATGCCAAGACTGACTTTAATTTACTCCAAGGCCGCCTCTGCCCCAACTCGCACACAAGAGCAGCACGATTCCAGTGCAAACTGGAAAACTTTAAGTGCATCTGAAATCCTCTGAAATCCTCTTCAATTGAATCATGTGCTTGAAGGCAGGGCTCCCAGATGTTTAAGTGGAAACAATCTGCTTCTTCCGAGGAAAAGTGTTTGCTCAGAGAGTTCTGATGGTTTGTGAGACCCTCCCTGCTTGTTCAGATTTTTCAAAGTCTGAACAGATTCTGTCCTCCTCCTCTTTCATGGAGCCTTCCAGATCTCACCAGCTTCCAGGGTTGCACTCTTAACTTACAGCCCTTGGTCCTTGTCCCATTTATTTGGTTTGAACTGAGCCTGGCAATATAACCTCAACAACATTGTGTGCATGTGTGGTGGGAGGAAGATGTGGGCATATGGGGAGGTGCTAGGACACTGCCATGTCCTGAAAATCTTTCTTTATTCCCCTGGGTTGGCAAAATAGTTTCTCTTCAAGAGCCACTATATTGATATTACAAATACAAATAAGGGAACGGGTTCACTCTCTTATCCCTGGAATGCTCTTTCCCCCTCTTTTCTATGTGGCTCACTTCTCATCACTGAGGAGCCCGCACTAACTGCTTTCAGGAAAACTTTTCTGATTCTTGAACCTGAGTCACATGCCCCTGGTGATATTCTCATAGCCAATCCAACTGTCTGCACCAGGGGTCAGCAAACTTTTTTTCTGGGAAGGGCCAAATAGAATTAATAAATACACTCATCTTTGTGGGCCACATAAGGTCTTTGTCCCAACCTCTCATCTGCCACATAGCACCGAATCAACCTTGGGTATGGTTGTGTTCCAATAAAACTTCTTTGGTGGACACTGCAATTTTAATTTCATATCATTTTCATGTGTCATGAAGTATTATTGTTCTTCAATTTTTTTCAACCATCTTAAATTGTAAAATCTCTTCTGGACTATGAGGTATACAAAAACAGGTGGCAAGCTGCCTCTGGCCCTTGGACCTGGCTGTAGTCTGTCAACCACTGACTTACACTGTTATTTCCTTGACTTTTTAATCGCACTATACTGAAAGCTTTTCTGGAGGGCCTTCCGTCTTGGCACATCTAGTGTTGTGGAATTTAAGAGAAGTTCAATTATTTTAGTATAGAGAGGCCAGGACTCAGTAATGATTTTGAGAAGGAAAAATGGTTTATTGACGGCCGGCCGGACTCGGGAGCTTTCTGTTTGAATCCCGAGCCCTGAACAGGATTTTCAAACGTCTTTTATACAGAGAGGAAAGGCCAAATCGTCCCTTTGTTTCAGTTCTCAATAGGCTTCAATTAGCATATATCTCTTCCACATCTTAGGTAAGCTTTTAGCAAGGACTCCAGACATTTTAGATAAGCCTTGGTTTTTGCATTTCCCCTAAATACTTAAAGTTTATAGCCCTTGCTTTGTTAAACATTTCCTGGGACTGGAGCCTGCTGTCACCGTCCCTAAGGGCAGGACTGCAGCCTCTTACCGTTCCACACCCACAAGTCAAACAACTTAGTTATTTCTGAAGAGACACAAGTCAAACAGCTTAGTTATTTCTGAAGAGACAAAGAGCCTTCCACCCATAGCCCACATCATTCCCCCCTTTGTCAAAGTTTACTTGCTAAGCTTTGGCATAATTATTGTTGTAGCTATGAGGTGGATGACTGTTTGTTGTCTTGACTGATTATTTATCAGTCTTTAGTACAGCATTAAGGACCGTTTTTAGAAGTTTAGAACTTTTCATTCTGGACAGCAGAATCTTGGGCAGGGGCCTCCCGCAGTTATTCTGCTGCCACTGGCACTCACGTGGATTTCCAGTCAGGTTCCAGATCCATCTATTACTTTTATTTTACTCTTAAAGAGTTTACACCTTTAATTTAAAAGGGGTGCTGAAGGGAGACGATCTCTTTTCTGTAACTGCTTCCTGCTGGCCATGGGCTGTAGTCATTGCCTAATAAGGTGTAAAAACTCTTTAATTTATTCTAACTGGAGGAAGATGGATCTGGCATTCTGTACGAAGTTGGATGAAGTTTTCATATGGTTAATAAGATGTTCACTCTGAAAGAAACAAACTTAATTAAAAATTTGGAATACCCGTTTTTAAAAGAGGACACATTGGATTACAGAGATAGACAAGATTAGATGCCTATAAAGATGGCATTCCTTAAAAGCTGGTGGGAACAGCATATATATTCTTTTTTAAGTTATCCATCTTTAGAGAGAAATTGCAACAGACACTTAGCTTTGTCTGAAGACACATTCCAAGCTGTTCAATGATTGACACTCATTCGCTCTGTCAGATGCTCCTGGTGAACTGGCACTCCTTGGGCAACTGGCTTCACTCAGGATTAGAACACTAATTTGGAAATACTCTTAGTTTTCACCTGTGGGAGTGATCAGAACTACAGAATAAAGATTTTTACACCTTGGTTTTCATTGTACAATTTCTAGCAATTTTGACTTGTTCAATAGGTGACTCACCATCAGCAAGCAAGCCTCACTTTTGCTAACTGAGACTGGCTGAGACTGCCACCTTATTCTATAGACATGTTATTAACTGTTTAGAAAATGATTTTACCAGGAATTTAACATGTCTAATATACTTCTGCACTTGATCCAAAATAGAAAAGATAACATTACAATTATTAGGCATATATTTAGTACAGGATAAAAGTACAGCACTTAATATTAACTAATGTATTACTTAATGCATAAGGATTCAGAGTTGCCATTATTAGTTTTGAGTTTCAGGTTTGTAATACTTTACATGTTATCTCTCCATGAGAGCAGGCCATAATGCCAATTGTGTTTAAGTTTTACTTACAGTCTCCTGGTATCATGGCTCCACTTAGCATGTTCTTCAACGCAGTGAGCAAGTTGCAGCATCCTTCATCTTAGAGAGATTTTCCAGTATTCTACTAGCCTGGTGCATAGCGCTCTCTGGCACCATGGAACAGTGCCAGTCTGGAAGCGATATCCATTGTACACTTGGCTGTACCGAGTCATTATTGGCTGCAGGAGCTTGAAACTGCAATATAGTTTCCATCAACTTCAGGAGCAGAACCAGAGACTGATATAGCACATATTTTTAATTGAGGGGTCAGTGACCAGCCTAGCCAATAACTCACATGGAGAGGCCACCTGCAATGTATACAAGGCCTGGTTCGAATGCACAAGAGTTTGACAATGTTAAAGTTTATTCCTTGTTTTATATATATTTTAAACAACTTAACGCAATACATATATCAAATGACTATTTACTTACACAATTTTACTATGAAGATAACAGTAGGTACTTTACTTTAGTAATAGAGGAAAAATATTATTTTTCATTGTTAGAATGAAAACAGAATATTTCCAATAGAATCAAGACAACTTTTTATTACCATTTACTTAAATGTGTATTTTGCAGTGGCCTTCAGACAGGTTTATTATCATGAAGTTATTTCTGCTACCAATACCAATCTAAGTTTCTTTAGTTAACAATGACTTCTACAACTAGAACTATTTAAACATTTTCAGTTTGGAAGATGTTTTACAAACTCTTTATAATTGACTATAACCGCATTGACTAGACACCTCATGTTTAAATAAACTTACTAAATTACAATTACCAATGAAAGAAATTTACTCTCTATTTAAGAGAGCATATCTACAATCTTTTCCCTTTAGCCTAATTTCACCAATGTGAACTTACAATTTTCACTTACAATTTTCATTACTGTAAAGATTTTGTACATATGTTAATTTAGTTTATAAATTAACTATGGGAGATTACACTCAAGTTAAATAAAATTGAAACCATAATAGTTTATGCAAGGAATGTTCTCTTTTTCCCTTATAGGAAGCTAAAAACTTCTTTTCTTTAAGTTATGAAAATTATTAATTTAAAAGCATAACTGACTACCAGGTTTTAAAACACATGCATACTGACTTCCAGGTTTCAAAACACATTACACAATTACTTAATTTTTTTAAAATCATAACCCAGGAAAGATCTCTCCATAGTTTTTATGGACTTTCCTTTACTTACTGAAATTTGTTAATAGAGCCACTAATTACCTTATTTTGTTGGAAAGAAATCTTCTGGAAGAAAATAAGGCTCACCAGATTGTGGAGAAGAAAATACTTTATTCTCAATCTTGCAAGAAGGGGCGCAGAGCCAGATATGGCTGGTGCCCCGAACAAAGAAAAATGACACAATTTATACCCCTAAGCCTAGCATGCAAGCTCTTCCTGTTTTTCCATAGATTGGATACTTCAGAAGTTACAGCTTATCTGAGATTTAACTTTCCCACGCAAAAGTTTGATTTAACTGCTTCTTCTATCACATTCCAACCATTTTAGTTTTTACCTGCTCCCCCCTTTGTCAAATAAGGAATAGAATTTAGTGCTGAAATGGCACCGACTTAGTTAGCTCCTTCTTGGGCATCCTTCCACTGCCCATAGGACTGGCCTAAACTGGTCTCCTCCACTGCTGTCCAACCCGGGAGTGGGAGACTGAGGCAGCAGGCCGCCGGGTTACATCAACATTTTTCTTCTGTGAAAATTAACCTAATCTTTGTTTTGTTTTGTTTTGTTTTGTTTTTCCAATTTATGGCTGACAAAGGTTTAAACTGGGAAATTACCAGGCAAACTGATTCTTAATTCCCTAGCCTAGTAGATAGGTTTAATCTGCCACACCTAGTCTTGCCTTAAAAGCTCTTGCAAAGAGGAGGCCCTTTCCCAATTGTTTCCATAATCAGATTTCTATGACTTTCTCATCCTGCTTAGTTCAATTTGGGCTTTAAGAATATTTATAAATATAACTGCATATTTAACCTCAACAATTTGAGCAAATAGGCAGACATGAATAGTTTGGCACAACAACATGACTTTAGTTACTTTAAACTTTTCAAAGACTTTTGAAACTCTTCTTAATTTGCACTATGACCATGCAGTTTACCACAAGAATTTTCTTTCTTACTTAATGGATTGTAATAACCAAAATGTTCTCAATGCCTTAGCACCATTTTGTTTTAGAACTTTATATTTTACTTTGAAATTAGCAGAATTTTGGATAAGTAACAAGATTAATTTTATATATATTTACTGAGGCTATTTGAAGCCTCAGGGAGACAGACTGCTTTCTCTCATGAATTGCCACTCTTAGGAACACTGACCGTCAAGGCAGGAGACTTCTCCCCCTCCACCCCCCTTTTGATTTTGGAGATAATAAAACTCCAGTGGCCATTTAACCTTATTCTATCAGGCAGCCATTTATTTAGTTTACACTTGAATTCATGAGAGAAAGGGTTACTAATACCAGAAGAGGAGACAGTGATGTCCCAGCTCTTCTCAATTATGAAATAACCATAGGCAAAGGCAAAGGGTGAGGTTAGGCTTGAAGTAACCATAAACAAAGGAAAGGTTAGTGTAGAATTTACACTTAAATAATAGTTTCAGGCTAAATTCACCCAGCTATAATCTCAGTTATTGTCTTTCCACTGTTTTACAATATAAATGTATTTATAAATGATTTTAACTCTTAGTTACAGTTTTTATTAATTTTTTTAAAACCTATTAATTTTATAACACCTTTAAATACCTTTCATTCAACTTATAACATATTAAATGAACTTAACCATTACTTTAATTTTTCCTTTAAAGTGAAAGAATAAATCTCTTGCAGTTAGTTTGAAATAAAAGGCTACTTTTCAGGATTTGATTTCTAGAACATAAAATGTTCTTTTAAAAGAACTCTTCTTCAAACATTGAGGATATGATGAGGTTAAAGCACAAGAAGCTATTGATAAAAGATTTTCTTTGTATATTGATCTTATTAAAAATTTCCCTTCCACAAACCTTCTACACTTTCAGTATTCATTCAGGTTCTGTCCCACACTCTACTCTTTCCAATAATCAATCATTTTATCTTAGGACAAAATCATCTTCTGTTTCCTTAACAATAAAAACACATTCCATATATCCCACATACTGAGTTACCAGGCAAACTTCTTACAACATATAATTGCCATTAATACTAAACAAGTTTGTTAAAATAATGAACTTTTCTTCACTTTAAATACTTAGTAGCATGTAATACCAGAAATAGTTTTTTTGGAAGTAAGTTGGCAGGGGAGATTGGCTGCCGAATAAGTTTGTTATAAAATTGCCTTTTATTATTATTATTATCAATTCAGTTTTGTTAAATAATGACTTTCTGCAATTAGCCACTTAAATACCTTAAACAATGCTTTGTAAAACTTTTATAATTATTTATACCCTTAATACAAAGTTTACCTTCACAGAACACATTCTCTTACTTAAGGTTACTACAATACCTTCTAAGAACCTGAGCAGAATGCAAACGTATTTTGGCTTTGACACCCTAAGGAGGGAACTTTACTGCATTTATTCTGATTCTGCTTTTCACCTCCTTCACTTCCCCCCCTTCCAGGCAGTCGGGTGCACAACAAACAGGAATGCGGCTTATGAATAGAAGGGTGGACTCACTGGAAAGGGGCAAGCCGCTCCCCCCTTTCCAGCTTTCAGCCAAAATGGGCAGACAGAACCTACTCAAATTTGGCAACTCTCCCAGGAACCCAGCCGCCCTGACTGGGACATTCCCAACAGACTTGGGTGCTTGGCGTGGACACAGATGGCCTCCAAGCCCCGGCAAAGGGCCAGACCAGAGACAAGACACCAGAACATGCACAAACATCTAGACTCCTCAGCTTTTGCCCCAGAATCATTTCACTCCCTTGCCAATGGCAAGGGAGGGCTCCAGCTCAGCTGTAATTCTACTTTACATAAGGACACAACTCCGACACTAACATTGAGCTGACACAGACAGGAGCACAAAGGTCACTAATCTGACCCACAAGTTATATATTTATTTCACCATGGCTGCCCCCACAGCCATCACAAACCTCAGAACACTTAACATTTGGTATAAAGCGAATTCATTCACAAATTAGCACCATAACAAAAGATTTCAGCTAGACTTTTCCACTGTTTAAACTTTACACCCAGACCAAGCTCCACCAGAAAAGCCGATCCATTTTCCTGTAACCAAGTTTTGTTTTCCTTAATCTAGACCAATTTCCAGGATATTAGGACTCGAACCTATAAATACCCTTCCTATTAAAATCGAGACTCCACTCCTTTAGTGGATATAAGACCAGTACCAGATTCTAACATGCAGTTAGACAAACCCAAAACACCAGGGCTTTTCCCCGGTTTTCCTCCTTTTCCCAAGCCTAGAGAGAACGGCTTCCCCCCAGCCTTCTGGGGCTACTAGGGTTCTCTCGGGAGGTGATCAGCCTCCCCTTCCTAGCAATTAAAGCTAGGGCCTTCCAGACTCTGCTCACCCGGGGAGTCTTACCTTTTCCCTGTTCGGAGCTCTTTTTCGTTCCCAGAATCTTTCTCTTCAGACCTTCCATTGCCCCTTGATTTTGTCGGGAAGATTCTGGTGGAGCCCACATCTTTTCTGGATTAAATTTAATCCAGGGGCGCCCAGATTTGGGGTTCACCCGAGTCCTCCCGGCTTCCTCGAGGATTTGGAAGGGGCAGCAAAATGCTACCGTCTCTGGCCTTCATTTTTGTCCCTTCGCGGTCGCCATTAATGTTGTGGAATTTAAGAGAAGTTCAATTATTTTAGTATAGAGAGGCCAGGACTCAGTAATGATTTTGAGAAGGAAAAATGGTTTATTGACGGCCAGCCGGACTCGGGAGCTTTCTGTTTGAATCCCGAGCCCTGAACAGGATTTTCAAACGTCTTTTATACAGAGAGGAAAGGCCAAATCGTCCCTTTGTTTCAGTTCTCAATAGGCTTCAATTAGCATATATCTCTTCCACATCTTAGGTAAGCTTTTAGCAAGGACTCCAGACATTTTAGATAAGCCTTGGTTTTTGCATTTCCCCTAAATACTTAAAGTTTATAGCCCTTGCTTTGTTAAACATTTCCTGGGACTGGAGCCTGCTGTCACCGTCCCTAAGGGCAGGACTGCAGCCTCTTACCGTTCCACACCCACAAGTCAAACAACTTAGTTATTTCTGAAGAGACACAAGTCAAACAGCTTAGTTATTTCTGAAGAGACAAAGAGCCTTCCACCCATAGCCCACATCACTAGAACCCAGCTACATGCGACTTGTTCCATGGAGGTCAAGCCTTTATCCATCACGGGTTGCATTGCTAATTACTGGGCCACCCACTGTGCTCTTTGGGTGGCCTGTTCCCACAGATGTTTAATGAGCAAGTGCCTAAGTTGGATGTAAATTACATGAAGTTCACTTTACCCCTCACCATGAACAAATAGGAAAAAGCGCAATATCAATGCAAAGCTGAGAACGTTAAAAGGGGCTTTAAATCCTTTAAAATCCTCTGCAATTGAATTGCGTGCTTGAGAGCAGTGCTGTTAAATGGAAATATTCTGCTTATTTACTTCCACGACACCCCCTCTTAGTTGAGTACGTCTGTTCACTTGGAAAACCCTCTCTGTGTGTTAAAAATCTTCCAGGCCTGAATGATTCCTTTCTCCTTCTCATCCCAGAAGCTGCCTCAGGCCCCAGGAGCTTCTATACAAGCTGTGTCCTCTGCAGGAGTGCTCATCTTTGAGGCTGCTTCCTCCTCTTTGTTTAGGTCTCAGCTTTAATGTCACCTCCTCAGAGAGGCTTTCTCTGACTCCCCCACTGGCCTTCTCCAACCCCCACTCCCTTTCTTTCTCTCAGTACCTGGTCGTTTCCCTTCCCAACACCACCAGAATTCGTGGACTCCTTACCGATTTATGGATTTGTTCCATAGGCTAGCACAGTACACATACATAGTAGGTGCCCAATACATATTTGTTGGATGAACGAACAAGATCTTGGCTTCAGGAGTCACACTGCCTACTTTTAAATCCCAGCCTCCCACGTCCTAACTTCCTTGAGGTTACTTGTTAAGCTTTGTTTTTTCCAACTATAAAATGCAACTAACCTACTTCATCATATTGTTTTAAGAATAAAATCAAGATTGCAAATACAAAGTGTTTAGCATAGACCTGATATATAGTAAGAATACTAGCGATATCTAATCTAATCAATTATCTATCAATCATTATCTATCTCATCTGTGTACCTGTGTCTCTACCATATATCCCGTCTGCCTCTCTATCTGTCAACACCATTATCATTATATACCCCTTAAGTGAATGAATTCATATCAGAGATAATCCTACCCATGGTTTTAAACCTGTTTCTCGGTCTCTGACTAGCAGCATGGCCCAGACCTCTAACATTGTTTTATTCTGGAAACGAAAAACAAAACAAAACAAACAAAAGACCCAAAATAAACAATTCAAGTCATCAGAGAAAAAGATTTCTCATGTTTTCAGCTTCTCACCATGTAATTGTTCTTAGATTATATGCATGGACAGTGCCTGCAAACTCCTGAATGACTCATTGGGTGGTAAGACTGACCGCTAAGCCCCTGCATCACCGACAAATACTTTACACAAGAGGAATATAATCAGTCAGTCATATCTTAAGGACATTGACTAGTTGAAAACACTTTTTATTTTCATTTTCATACCTGCTTCAACCTTCAGTGCTGGGACAGTGCCATCAAACCTAAGCATTATCCTAATGAAAGCAAGACTCTTCTCCAAAACTGTAGAAAGGCACAAGGAGTTAATGCTTGTAATTATCCACTGACTGGACTTGGATTGTGAATCCCTGGAAGGATGGACTGCTAATTGCTGCTAAATGGTGATTAGATTACACTTTCCACATTTTCAAGATGAACTGGAATTTAGCAGACCTTAAAGAACCATCTGTATCAAACTAAAGTGCAGGGAGGATGTCAGATTTTGATGAAAACATCACACACAAACATAAAATCAGAACTTGTTTAAAAAAATTTTTGGTGCTTACTTTCCAAGATACGTAAGATAGTATATATCTTATTATAGAATAACTCTTCCCTGGTCCAAAGAACAGGTCAAGAAGAGAAAATCAATGCCTTTTGAAAATTACAGGCACAAACTCAAGAAACTATAGGCAGGATTATAAAAGTAATGCTACTTAGTTAAGTGGTTACTTGGTTGTTTTGCATTGAGAAGGCCCTTTTTTTTTGAGGAGTTCATTATATTTTCCCAAAATTTCCATAGTTGGCAACAACTGTAGTGTCAGATTAAATCAACATTTTAAAACAAACATTTAAAAAATAATATCATTATACAGTTAAATTTGTTCTTTTGTTTTGTTTTGTTTTGTTTTGGCTTAAATATATACTGCATGTGCATCCTGAGGGCAGGGACTGTGTTTTCACAATTTCTCTAGCACCAGGACAGTACCTAGTACAAAGCTGACTGAACTGATACACAGGTGAATACCATACCACAATGTGAATTCAACAGTGTGCTAGTCAATATAAGAATTATTATCTTATAGCATTCATCTCTTAGAATTTCTGTCTCTGGAGTTAAAGCAGAGCTGAAAAGTGGGCCTTCTCCCCCCTAAAATTTCTGTTCAATCATGAGGCTGGCCATGGCAAACTTCAAATAAGCTTGGAATGTGCACCGTTCCCTTCTACCCACCTGCTTCATGTCTGGATTAATTTTATTGGTATTGCTTGCCTCTTTATCCCTTGATGTGGAATAAAATATAAGACCGATTGGGACATGTTTGTCTCTAAATGTTTAAAAAAAAAAAAAAAGGAATATCAGTAAACAAGTGGCCTTAAAGCACTGTGTGTACATAAGAATCACAGTAAAGCAAACCTCTTCCACAACCTGCAATGAAACAGGGGTCTAGGTCTGACTTGAATCTACCTGAACCTGAGGTTCTACTACATTAGCAAGGGCACACTCAGGAGACTTGCATTTTGCAAGATGAATATTATGAAGAATGAATAATGGCCCCCGAAGAGGTCAGGTCCTAATCCCAGCAACCTGTAAATGTTTCTTCGTACGGACAAAGGGTCTTTACAGATGTCACTAAGATTTAGAGATGGGGAGATTACCCTGTACTATCCAGGCAGGCCCTAAAGTAATCACAAGTGTCCTAAGAAGAGGGAGGCAGAGGGAGATTTCCAACAGGCAGAAGAAGAAGCAAATTAACCGTAGAGACAGGGATTGGTGAGATGTAGCAAGAAGCCAAGGAAGGCCTGGTGCCACCAGAGCGAGAAGAGGTGAGGGACGGACTCTCCCCTAGAGCCTCTGGAGAGAGTGTGGCCCTGCAGATACCTGGATTTTGATCCAGTAAAGCTGATTTTGAACTTCTGGTCTCCAGAGCTTTAGGAGAATAAATGTATATTGTTTAAAGCCAGCAAGTTTGTGGTAATCTGTTAGAGCAGCTATAGGAAACAATACAAATAAAGAATTTGGTATAGTCAGATTGACAACCAAAATCCTAATATACCAGTAGCAGTTAGATATTATTGATGAATTCCAAAAAGAAATATTGGATTACGTTTGCAAACTGGTCTGTTCCTCTGGGCGTGTTTAAATTATGATTAGGGCTTTGATTGGGCCACATCAGTAGGACGTTGTGTGGAAAAGTACACGGCAGAGAAGAGAGTTGGAGATTTGATGCTGGAGTCTTGAGCTGGAGCCCAGGAAGTAAGAGAGAAGGCCCTGGGAAAAGAGGCAAAGCCTAGAGAGCCTTATAGGCTACAGCTGACCTTATGGAGAAAACAGAGGAGCTGAGCCTGGAGAGAGGCAAGCCCCGGGAAGAGAGAAACCCAGGAAGCCTGAGCCCTTACAGACGTCGGCAGCCATCTTGTTCCAACACGTGGTAATAGACTTTGGTGAGGGAGGTAACTTGCACGTTATGGCCTTGTAACTGTAAGCTTCTCCCCTTAATAAATATCCTTTATAAAAACTAACCCATTTCTGGTATTTTGCATCAGCACCCCTTTGGCTAATTACAACGTCTTATAAATTCTTATTACTACTTATTACTACTGTGGAACAGCTGGTTAGAAATGCAGAATTGCAGGTACCATCTTCAGAATCAGAATATGCACTCTGACAAGATCCCCAGGTGATCCATATGCATTCTGTTGTTTGAGAATCACTCTTCTAAAAGACCTTGAGGGCTGTGGGTGAGAAGCTAATTCTCACTTGCTACTATTTGGTGGTGGGGAGGTGTTGTGCGAACAGGCTGGTGAGAGTCCTGTGAGTGCACGAGATAGGGGCTACCACCACAGGGGGTGGGTAAATCCTTCTCTCGAACTGGAGTCCCAACCAGAGTGAGAAGGACTGTGTGAGTGGCAACCATCTGGGAGATGTACTAGGTAATACTTCATGATTCTTTAAGATGGTCCTTGGTGGCCAAAAATGATTGTTTTTTATTTTAAGATTTATTTTATTTATTTATTCCACCCTCTCATTGTTTGCACTCCCTTTCTTTTCTCTGTGTCCATTCGCTGTGTCTGCTCATCTTCTCCGTAGGAGGTGCCTAGGAGGGAACCGAACCCGGGACCTCCCATGTGGGTGAGAGGCACTCAATTGCTTGAACCACCTCCACTCGCTGCTTTGTTCTCTCTCTCATTGTGTTTCCTCTTTGCGTCATCTTGCTGCATCAGCTCACTGTGTCAGCCTATCATGCCAGCTCACTGTCCTGCTCATTCTCTCCAGGAGGCACCAGGAACCGAACCTGTGATCTCCCATGTGGTAGGCAGGAGCCCAATCACTTGAGCCACATCCACTTCCCTGATTCTCATATTTACAAGAGCAAATCACACATTTTTCATTTTTTCTGACAATTAACAGAAAGACATTAGCACCATTCCTAAAGTAATGAGTTTTCCATCAGAACAAGGCTAAATCATTGATAGGAATGTTGTAGGAACATAAGTTTTAAAGGCAGTTGGAGTGACCTGGTGACCTTTCACATCTCTTCCAGTAGAAAACCTGTATTTCTATGGTTCTATAAACAACATATAAAGCCATATTTACACTTTTAACAACAGTTTTTAATGAAGAAAAAGGGTTTAATTTCAGCATCCATAGCCAAAGGAGAACTCATTAAACAATTTGGACAGATTCCGAAAGCTGTGCAAGACTGTTTTCTGACCTATAGAAGAATCCAGCAGAGGAAATTTACCTGTCAACTCCTGCTTTAATAGGCAACAGCAAAATGCTGGAGTCAACAACACAATCTATAAATGTGTATGGCAGCTAATTTTTAATTGGCACTTTCTCTTGCACCTGCCTTAGGAGTTTCACGCATTTATCAACATATTGAAAATGCTTACTTAGTATTTGCAATTTTGTTCCTTTCACACACTATCAACACTACTCTAATTAGTGTCGTTTTGACACTTGCAGACATTTGGAGTGGAGAAGAGATCATTTTACAGTTGGCTAGTTGGAAGAACTCTCAGGGTTACAGTTCCAGCTCTTTCCTAGGCTGATGCTAGTGTTTCCTGTTTCAGCTCTTGGGAGTCCTGGGAATTTCTAAGATGCTAGTATATAAGTTTAAACTGAGCAGAGATATGGTAATGGGGAGGCGATGAAGGTGTGGCAAGAATATGATCACCCACTCCAATTTATAATGAAAAACGATGACAAGATGCACATAGGTTGCAACTATCAGATGCTTATTATTGCCAGGCACTGTGCTAAGCTCTTCACAGAGACATTTAAGCCTCATAATAACCCTGTAAGGAAGGTTTTATTATTATCCTCATTCCACACTCACTTGCCTGAGGAACCATCGTAAATAAGTGGCTGAGCCAGGGTGGGAAACCCTGGAATTCTGAATGGGGCTTGGGCTCTTCTCAACCACATTTGGTAGTTTTGTCTCCCAGATGGTGGCCACATTCACTGCTCTCAGAGCCAAGTGTGGTCTCTCTCTGACCCATTATTTTATCCTACTCCAGAACTTTCAGACAAATCACCAAAGGTTCAACTGCTCTAGCAACAGAAAATAAGTACAAAAGTTTCTACCAGGGAATTTCTGACATCAACCACTAGGCCACATTCACAAACAACTTCTATCAATGACATATTATCATCAAAGACTTAATAGCTCTGATTATTTGGTCTTACTATTGAGGGAAGAGGCAGAGATGGATGTGGGAAAAATTATTCTTTTCCAGGTGGGAGCGTATTTAAAAGCCACCTTAAGGGAGCTGAGCCATATATTCAGTTTTGCTTTGAATCTAATGGAACCAAAGTCACTTTACAAATGAAAAAAGAGAGAACTAGAAATGAGAAGAGATTTATCCAATTATTAGATGCAGATACCCAATTACCCAATTAACTACAGAATTGGGTTTAGAATTCAGTTCCCTGACCTCTCGTCCAATGTTGTTTTTATTCATTCTTTCATTCACTCATCTACTCTTTTGTTGGTCTGTTTGCCCATCTATCATCCATTCATCCATCCATCTACCCAGTTACCCATTCAGTAATTATTAAGCATATACTATGGACAGTTATTTATCATACGGCTGAATGGGACACTCTCTGTGCCCTCAGGAGTCCACATGATACTCACATGCTTGGGTCATCATTTAAGAGCTTCCAGAAATAAGGTGCTGTTGGAAAGACAGTGGCGATGATGATATTCTGAGCATGTGGACAGCTGTCAAAAACAGTTCCAGTGCAACAGCTTTTTGTCTGGTCTCCAGCACCCACATTTCTCTTTTCCTTAGGTTTCTGTAATCAGGGGAACACTTTTAAGATGTATTCATTGCAAAGTCACTGAAAAATAAATATCATGGGCTCTCCCTGCAAGATGTCATCATGGAACTTTTTTTTTTTAGCCACTAAGTTGTCTTTCTCACAAGGGTTTGGCATTATGCATTTTAAAAAGAGGCCTGTTTTACCTAACCAGTGAAAAACACTGTTAGCTAAGTGTTGCAGAGAGGAATTTCATATGGTCACATTTATCAAGCTGTTGTCTTTCATCGTCCCCTTTCCACTTCCTCCCAATTGCACAGGGATATATTAGCTTTGCGCGTTAGTGGAGTGCAGTGACTTAGAACTTGCTTCTTGGAGTCAGACTGACCTGGATTCAAATCATGCTTCACCTGATGACTACAGGTAAAATGCTTAGTTTCTATACCTCAGTTTCCTTAAATGCAAAGCAGAGTTGATGAGAGAGCATCAGGTTCATGGTGGTTGTAAAGTTTAAGCGGGCTTATACATGTGATCATTTAAATTTTGGGAAAATTATTAGGAGTTGCTCCCTCTTAATATTGCCAATCTTATAATATGCAGAAAAGGAAGCATATTTAATATATAAACCAGTTGCGGCATCCACTGTTTGAATTTCTTTTGTGCCATCATTCGGTTTATATTTACACACTTAGGTTGCTATTTGGTCATTCAGTGCCCGGGCCTGCCTGAGATCTTCCTCATGGCAGACACTGTGGGGTAAGGTAGAAAAAGCCCCTGAGAAGAACTCAGAAGGGGGGCTTTGAAGGGTGGCTCTTCTCTTTACTGCTTATGTGGCCCAAGGCAAGTTTTTGATTCAGCACCTTTTACGTCAGATGGGGCTTCTGTACAGGTTTCCTTCCTCTATGACCAACATCCTCTCTGCAGATGAAAATGCTAAGCTCCAAAGGGGCTCAAGCGTGTTCAAGGCTACTCAGCTAATTAATGGCGCCACTCACTCACTTTAAAAGAAATCTTATTCTCTCCAAACACACACTAGATATGTTTCAACCTTGGGAGCTAGTTTTCTTTGCTCTGGGTTGCATTGCCTGGATTCCAGATGCAAACACCCACTCTGCCTCTTACCAGGCATGTAACCCAGGGATAATTATTTATCCTTCCAGTGCCTCAATCCTCAACTGAAAAATGGGGGAAATAACAATACTGTCTCACTGTGACTTTGTAAAGGCTGAATAATAACTACCCAGTGAGAGTAGTTCACATAATACCTGATACTGTATTATTATAGGTTGGAATCACGTCATCTCTCTTCATTTATGAGACTTTGATGAAAGCAATAACCAAAAATACTTAATACATTCAAAATGGATCATTGACTAAGGAAAAAAAAACTTATTTTCAATTATGTATTAATTCATTCAGCAAATGTTTATTTTGAATACCTATTATCTGTTAGGCACTGGTATAGGTGATGGAATATAGTAGTGACAGAATAGTTGGAACACCCTTAAAATCTAGCAGGGTTAGAAGGACAGTAATAACATAATGATTAAGTAAACTTTACATGTATTACAAGGTGCTAAGTGCTACAGGGAAAAATAAAGCAGAGAAGGAAGATATGGAGTGTGGTTGGAGTGGAGGGGGTTGGGCAGAGGAGTTGGCAGTTTAAACAGGGTTGCCAAAGTCAGTGACATTTGAAGAAAGTTTGAGGAAGGGGAAGTAGTTAGCCGGTCGGTGTCTGGGTGAAGGGAAGAGCAAGTGCAAAGGCCCTGAGGCGATGCCATGCCTGGCATGTAAGAGCAATAGCAAGGAGTTCAGTGTGGTTGCAACAGGTGAGTATTGGGGAGTGAAGGAGGCAATGACAACAGAGGAAACAGAAGCCAGACCATGGAATACCTTTATAAACCACTGTAGGGACCTTGGCTTTTTATTTTATGAGTTGCAGCATCTTTGGGTGGTTTGGGGTAGAGAATTGCATAGTCTGACTTAGATTTTGACTAATTGTGAAACAGGTTGCTTAATGTTGCTATGTTGAGAACAGACTGTAGAGGGCAAGGGTGGGAGCAGACATACAGTATAGACAATGCTATGTGCTGACAAAAACAGCTTTGTTTTCCTCTTAGAAGCACAGGAAGAATATATTTTCCAGCCCTTATGTATCTGAGTGGAGCCATACACCTATTCTGGGAAAAGGAAGATTAGTAGAAGGGATATGTATTATTTCCAGGGCTAGCTTCTGAAAGGTCCTGTGATTTTATCTGCGTTCCCTCTCCTATCTATATGGCTGGAAGCTAAGAATTCTTCAATGGCAGAGACATGATGCAAACGCTTTGATCCTTAAGTTATCACTGAGAACAGAGCCACTGAAGAGCACCACCAAGCCTGCATCAAATGGTGAGATGAGTAAGAAGTGAACTTTCACTGTGCTAGGCCACTGAGAGCTGGGAATGGTTTGTTACAGCATCTTTAGAGCTTTGCCCTCACAGGTAGAGGAGCCTAGTGAAACATTCCAGGCAAAAGCTTATAATGGCTTGGATCAGAGAGTTAACAGTGGAGGCTTTGAAATTGGTTGGACCCTGGGAATATTTGAAGGTGGGGCCTACCAGATTTTCTGACAGGTATGAGAAAATGAGGCTCTTGCCTGAACAATGAGAAGGATGGAGTTTTCATTAATTGAAAGGGGGAAGACTACAGGAAGAACAGGTGTATATATGAGGGAGCTCTGAGGTAGGGGGAGAACAGGAATTCAGCTTTGGGCATACGAGGTATGACACAATGATCATGTATCTGAGTGGAGAAGCTGAGTAGTCAATTTGGTAGACCAGCCTTCCTGTACCAGTTCGTGGGAAAACACTGTAAAATTTTCAGAAATTTTGTAAGCCACCCATTAAACTATTGGTAGCTCGAAGTCAGCCATGGTGAGAGTATTTATACCACAGAAACAGGCCAGTGTTCAAATCTGGACTTCTTTTTTTGTTTTTTTCCAGAAAGGAGGTAGTTAAACAATTCCCAGTACCCCACTAGGTATATGGGGGGGGGGTCATGCTTACAAATGATATTATATTTTAAAGTTTTTTCCTTTTGTTTTCCAACACTAATTAGAAGCTATCTCAAGTGTCAGAAATATCTTTCATTTAATAATATTTTCTTGTCATGCTCTATTAACCAATGTTATTTTTAGATGGTTAGTATTTATACACCCCCATTTCTATGGTTCACTATGTGTTGACAGCTATTACACACTGAAAATGTTAACTATTTTATTTCTATTGCCTAGTGTATTTAAGGAAGCAAAAATAAAATTGAATAATCTCATATTGTCTTAAATCTCAGAATGCACATAGATACCTTTTGTGAAATTTCTTATATTCACAATATCCCAGATATTCCCATCTAGTAAGGAGCAAACCCCTGCTGAACACAACAGTCTCTTCTGATCTCAGATTATCCATTTGTAAAATGAGAATTATATTTTCCTTGCCTACATCACCAGGTAATTGTGAAGATCAAATGAGATAATGTTCCTTAAAGTATCTGTCAACTGTAAGCAATTGGAGCAGAACAAATGTTGATGGATCAGAAATAAAATTATGGAGTTTGCATTGACTATGATCTTCAAAAGATTTATTAAGGCATTTTGTGTGTGTGGATGGTGAAGTACCATTTAGAACTAATCAGATTGATACGGTCCTGGTCTTCTAGAATTTCATAATATGATGTCTCACTATGGAAATTACTGAGGGGGACTCCATGCAAACTTATATTTAACATATGTGAGAGGAATGTAAGAAAATACCTCCTGATTTCTTGATTTTGTTACCTTCCTTCCCCTGGACACTCTGGAATATCCAGACTTTCCATCAGCTGTAAAGATGGAATCTCATTTTATATCACAGATTTGCCTTTAGATTTTAAAAAATGTCTAATGTGGAAGGTGTTTCTCTAAACATTTTGAATTGAGCCAAGTTAAACTGGGAGGAGAGAAAATAGTGACATAAAATAGTCATACATTGTTTAGGAGATGTAGCGAATAAAATTATTTCTATTATTATTGGCTCTCTTATAGGGTTGCCTGATGATATAGTTCCAGTGAGTGAGATCTCTAATAATATTTCAGGTCTTATAATTTTAAAATTAAAACTGGTAAATTAAAAGATTAATAATAGAAACACTTAAACGAATACCTTGGCATAACTTAAATGGAAATGTCTACAAATAAAAAATATCCTACAGAATTTTTATGTGCTTAAATGTCTTTCAATGCACTTATTAGCAATGTATGTACCTTAGTATTTTTGTTTCTGTTACTGAAGCTTCAAGAGACAAAGTAGATAAAATGTAGAAGATCTGTGTCATATAAAGTAGGAATTATTGTCTACTTGGTTTACTGCTACATACGCATGGAACTTCTGACAACTTAACCTTTGGTTGGACCATGTACTGGAAAGCAAAGGGTAGACACAAGTGAGACAATAGATAAATCAATTTTGAGAGATCATCTTAATACTCTGGTACCTTAATGGCTAACATACCATTGACATTCATAGTTCAACTGATCAGTGTTCCATCTGTGACTGCAGGATATTTGAAAACAAAACTGAATGAGAAAGATCCCTGTCAGGCATTTTGCCTCACAGCTTTGCATGAGGTTTCAGCATGTCAATAGAAAACTCTCCTTTCCTTGAAATGGCCCTAACCAGCATTGCCCCAAATCACCTTTTTTCCATTTTATAGCCTCACACATATGCATACACAGAGCACCAGTTATAGGAAACTTAACAGCCATAAGGGAGAGGGTATGAGATTGCCTAAATTCCCATAGTTAATAAGCAGTAGAGATTATATTGTTTTACCTGTATCATATGCTCTGAACCTCTGCATGTTAGGAGATTCAAATCCATTTCACCAAAGGATTAGCTAAAACAGCAGGAAAAACAACAGCAACAATAAAAATGATAATACTAAACAGGTAGGAAACTTCATCCCAGGAAAAAATCCTCTGGTGTGGTATGACAGTTGTCATCAAACAAATGAGGGGCTGTTATTTGGAAGATTGGGATTTATTACATATAATTCCAATGGGAAAGATTAAGATGGAGCAGAATAACAACAGTGACATAACTGTAGCAATACTGAAATTTAAGAACTATATGTACCAATCACTATACTGGGAAGTGCTTTATAAACATCCCAAAGAGATGTTTACTGTTACTATTTCCAGTTTACAGACTGTAAAACTGTGGTTGGAGATACTGGACAATTGCCAAGGAGCCACTATCAAGGAGTAGTGGAACTGGGATTGGAAGCTGGTCAGTATGATATATGGATACTTGTATTAATCATTACGCTAGTGGAGGTTCCGCTGTCAGCTCAGTGTTAAGAAGAATATCTAACAATAAGGGGTTTGAAGACATAACCCACTGCCCAAAAGGTGGTGAATTTCCCTGTGTGTGATTTGACAGCTTCCCTGTTAGGTGAGATGTGGCTGATTTTCCTAAGATGGAAACAGACAAAGTGTCATCAACTCTATTAATTTGTCCACTCTGGAGGGGCTGGACGGCAGGAGGCAAGAATGGAGAGGATCATGGGTCATTCCACAGAGGTGTCAAAAGTGTGTTCTGGGGATGGGGCTGAAGTGAACTCACTTTGGCAAGATGGAGCATGGCATGAAGTCAGGATCAAAAGGGTCTGTGCATTTAATGGAAAGATTAATAATTTTAAGACAACCCTAGTGGCTCTTCCCATTCAGTTTTCATATCCCCACCTCCAATTCCACTGACACAGCATTCCCTATTATCTTGCATTATTGTGGTGCATTTCTTACAATTGATGAACTAACACTGATACATTTTTAGTAATTAAAGTCCATAGTTTGCAGTAGGGTTCACTCGTGTGTGTGTGTGTACAGTTCTATGGGTTTTGACAAATGTAAACTGTAGACACTAATACGGTATCACAATCATCTCACTGCCATGTCCACTCTGTTTTACTCAACAAGAATCTTCACAGACCAGAAGCATTTAGCCCTTAATAAAGGCCTCAAATAGAGTTGGCTGTAACTAGTTTCCAGGATAAGCTGGATGTTCACTGAGGGAGCTATTTAGAGGGGATTCATGCCTTAGCCAAAGGCTATGCTGCATGACCTTCAAAACTCCTTCCAATTCAGAAAGTCCAATTAATTTGGGAAGCCTAGTAAGTGCTGGGCCACTGGGAGAGGCTCTTCTAAGGCAGGACACTTTTTGATGGGTGACCCAAGAGGTTCACAAGACACACCTAAAATAGTGGCTGATTATCACTGAAATAGTTCACTGTGCATTGCTAGTAAGCTTTGGTAATAAGGAAAACATTTGGCTCCTATTTGAACCACATAAGACTTTTCACTCTTCAAATCTACTTAATGGCTGCATTTAGGATAATCCCTTTAATTCTTCCCTCAACGCTTCTCCAATCAGTGAACACATGGAACTCCCATTAACTATTCCGAACAGTTGTTCATGCATAGATCCAGGGAAATCAACCTGGCAGCATTTGGCAAGCATGAGTCTTAAGACTGTAAGACTCATGAATAGGAGGCACATTTGGAAGGCAGAGAATCACAATGCACAGGGTCATATAGTCTCAGAGAATTCCTTATCGTTTCTTAAGGCACGCTTCCCTTGTCTTTTCTCAATTATTCTTCATTTGCACGTACCTCAAAATTTAATTGAATCAGTTGCTTCACAGATGGGCTTAAAGGATGTTTTATTTTTTGAGCACTGGAAACAAAAGAATGACTGGTATTGGTTCTCAAATTGGAAGCCATTAGAAAAGAGGAGGTTTTTGTGGGTTTGAAAGAATTTAACCACCTTTGACAGGACGTGGCGTATTTCCTGAGTATCAGGAGCACTTAGTTCTTAGTGAGGGGAAGAGGGAGGGAGGCTGTGGATCGAGCCTGTCTGGGGCTGAAGAAAGGAGAGGTACTGGCAACCAAGGCTGCATCTCTCCAGGACTGCCCCTCTCTGTCCTCCTGGTCAGGCCACCTGGGTAATGATGGGAAAAGGAGTTCATGGAGGATGAAAAGTGGTAAGAAGCCCAGGAAGGAAAACCAGAAGGAGATAAAGACAGCTTTTTAACTTTTTTACACCACAACCCCCTGAATATGCAATTAGTTCTGTTTAAACCATTCTACTAATTCCAACACTAACCCCAATCCCAATACTAAGCCTGTTATTTAAGCGTCTAAACACTGAAAGCCCTTAAATAATAGAATTGTTCTAAAATGATCTTTAAATCATTCTCAATCTATGAAATCATGCTATTATAATTACTGAGCAACAATGCTACGCATTGGGCTAAATGGTTGACATGGCTTGTCGCCTTCAAACCTGTGCTAAAATCCCCATTTTACAGGTGAAGAGCCTGAGGTTCAGAGGGGTTAAATAACATGCCAAAGGTCAAACAGCTAGCATGGGTGGGGGTGGGCTGGGGAGGGGACTGGGGTTGAACTCAGACAGTCTAACTCCAAAGCCGCTGCTGAGGAAATGACAGGTGGACTGGAAATGTGCGCTCAGTCCTGGGGAATGTGTCCATTGTTACCGGTGGCTGGGCAGGGTGCTGAACACTTCCTCTGCATTATCTCACTTAATCTTCACAACAATGCACTTCCTTCCTCTCACAGACGAGAAAACCAAGGCAGAGATGCTAAGTTACTTGTTCAAGGTCACGGGCGGGGCTGACACTCAAAAGGATCTGATCTCAGAGCCCCAAGTTCTCATTTACACACACAAAAAGCATTTTCAATCTTTTGAAGAAAGAGATGAGAACCACGGGGACCAGGTGGGAGTTAATGGGTCCACTTAGTGGCTACATGGCAGGTACTCAACAAATATTTTAAAGCCAAGTCACAGAAAGAAAGACTGATTAGACATAAAGATGAGCAGAAAACTGAACACTGGAACAGGAAACCTGGGAAAGCAACTCTTCGAAAACATTCAAAATCAGGAATAATTGCATCAGCAGGGATAAAGGGTTTAACGATCACAACCCTGACTGTTTGTTAGAATCATAGGGGACATTTTCAACAATACTGAAGTCTGGGTCTCACCCAAGACCAATAAAATCAGAATATCTGGGGATGAGGCCTGGACTGAAATATTTTTAAAAGCTCTTGTGGTAATTCTAATGTACAGCCAGAATTAAGAGCCCATGGAGGCCCCTTTGAGCCCAGTGGTACTGTTGTGGAATTTAAGAGAAGTTCAATTATTTGAGTATAGAGAGGCCAGGACTCAGGAATGATTTTGAGAAGGAAAAATGGTTTATTGACGGCCGGCCGGACTCGGGAGCTTTCAGTTTGAATCCTGAGCCCTGAACAAGATTTTCAAACGTCTTTTATACAGAGAGGAAAGGCCAAATGGTCCCTTTGTTTCAGTTCTCAATAGGCTTCAATTAGCATATATCTTCCACATCTTAGGTAAGCTTTTAGCATGGACTCCAGACATTCTAGATAAGCCTTTAGCGTATTTGGTTTTTGCATTTCCCCTAAATACTTAAAGTTTATAGCCCTTGCATTGTTAAACATTTCCTGGGACTGGAGCAGCTGCCAGTCCCTAAGGGCAGGACTGCAGCCTCTTACCGTTCCACACCCACAAGTCAAACAACTTAGTTATCTCTGAAGAGACAAAGAGCCTTCCACCCATAGCCCACATCAGTACCTTGAGTATTCTTTGAAAAGTTGTAAATATTTCCTTTACTAGAGATTTCTCCCCCAAATCCCAAAGTGAAGAACATATAGACCATATGTACTTTCCCTTCCAGCAAATAAACTGAAGAATGCAGCTGACATAATGCTGATTTTAAAACTCCAGCATGCATTGGACTCATCTGGAGGATGCATTAAAAAACAAATTGGAGGGGAGTGGATGTAGCTTAAGTGGTTGAACACCTCCTTCCCATGTGCAAGGTCCCAGGTTCCATCCCTGGTACCTCCTAAAAACAAACAAACGAAAAAAAAAAACAACAACTCTCACTGGGGAGTGGATGTGGCTCAGTGGTTGAGCACCTGCTTCCTATGTATGAGATCCTGGGTTCAATCCCCAGGTACCTTGTTAAAAAACAAAAAACAAATTGGAGCCCTATCCCTGGAATTTCTGATTCAGAATTTGCATTTGTAATAAGTTCCCAGATGATGATGTTGCTGGTCCAGGGATCACACTTTGAGAACTGCTTTCATTGACAGTTTAAGTGGACATTGGAGAAAGAGAAGAAAGTTGTTTTCTGTCATACCTCATCAGTCTAACATATTCAGAGCAAAGTTCCCACTTAGTGCTGGCATTTCTGGATCAAATGTCCATCACTGGTTGCAAGCTTCTCATTTGATCCTCATTTCCATAGGTACTGTCATTTCTGATTTCAGAAGTTTAGGCAATCTCTTGCCAAAATGACAGACCCTGTCTGATTTGCCACTAGGCTGAGTATTTTTAGCACCGTAGAAAAGTTGAAATGTAGCCAAAATAAGTCAGATACCTTTAGTTTCCCAAATTCAGTTGGTGAATTCCCTCACTTCCAGGGCTACTTAGCAGGGAATGGTGGCCAAGAGTTGTTGTATTTCAAATCCACTGTATAATGGGCAAGGCCAGTTGTACCTATAACCAAGAAAACCTAATAGTAGGGTGAGGTGGAAAATACAGCCAACTCTGATCTTAGGCTGCATCTAGGAAATCTTCAGGAGACCTTCAGGGTTGGGGTTCAAGGGCTAGCACAGCCAAGTACTCTGTCCTCTCTCTGGTCATTCAGGGCCAGGAGAAACCCAGGCAGTAATTATTCTGAGGCTGGTGAGAGTATCAGTTGCTTGCGTTAAGTGATTCTACTTGGTCTACAAATCCACATTACTTCACCGCCTGAACTTGAAGTATCCCACATGGTTTCTGACCAGCCTCTCTTGGGTAGACTCCTCTGGTAGGATTGGGGGTCAAAAGGAAGGGCTTTTCCACTAGTGGAGCAAATTAGTATAAGATTTTAATTCCCATACAGCCTGCATCCAGATTAAAAAAAGCAACTAGAATATTATCAGCATCCCAGGAATTAATTCTATGCACAAAGGTAAGCACATCTTTTTTTTTATTTAAGGTTTTTAATTTTTTATTTCTTTCTTTCTCTCCCTCCCCCCCCCCTCCCCGCCCCCCCGAGTTTTCTGCTCTCTGTGTGCATTCACTGTGTGTTCTTCTGCCGGGAATCTGTTTCTTTTTGTTGCATCGTCTTGTTGTGTCAGCTCTCCATATGTGCGGTGCCATTCCTGGTCAGGCTGCGCTTTCTTTCCCGCTGGGTGGCTCTCCTTAGGGGTGCACTCCTTGCGCATGGGAATCCCCTACATGGGGGACACCCCTGTGTGGCACAGAACTCCTTGAGTGCATCAGCACTACGCATGGGCCAGCTCCACACGGGTCAAGGAGGCTCAGGGTTTGAACTACGGACCTCCCATGTGGTAGACGGACGCCCTATCCATCAGGCCAAGTCCACTTCCTGGTAAGCACATCTTGACTTCTAACACCATAGACTAATTTTGCCTGGGTTTGAACTTTATATAACTGGTATCATGCAGTATATATTCCATTGTACTGGCCTCTTTTATTCAACACTATGTTAGTGAGATTTGTGCATGGGAATATCAAGATTATTTTCATTGTGTAGTATTCCATTGTATGAGTATACCTCGATTTATTTATTCATTCAATTGTTAATAGATAGTTGGTCAATTCCTAGTTTGGGGCTATTATGCATAACACTATTATAATCATTCTTGGTCAAGTACTTTGGTGAACATAGCAGGAGATTCTGCACCTGGGAGTGCAATTGCTGGGTTAACATGCTTACGTTCAGCTTTAATAGAGACTGCCAGACAGTTTTCCAACAAGGTATCAAGTGATACCTCCTATAGCAGTGTACAGGAGTTCCAATTGTTGTTTCATATCCTAGTGAAACACTTGGTAGTGCCTTTTCCATTTAAACCATGCTGGGGCATGCATAGTGGTATCTCATTGTGATTTTAATTTGCATTTTATTGATGACTAATGAAGTTGAGCACCTTGTTATATTTTTATTGCTATTTGGCAGTCTTCTCTTTGATGCATCTGTTTCAAGTCCTTTTCCCATTTTGAAATTAGATTTTCTGACTTTTTCTCATTAATTTGTTCGAATTTTCAAGAAATTTATTCTGGATTTGAATTCTTTGTCAGCTATGTATAGCAAATATCTTCTCCACTGTGTCTTGTCTTCTCTTTCTCTTAATGGTGTCTTTTCATGAATAATCTCTCTTTATATGTATATACATGTGTGTGTGTGCATATTTTTTTTTAGGAGGTACTGGGGATTGAACCTAGGACCTCGGACATGGGAAGCAGGAGCTCAACCACTGAGCTACATCTGCTCTCCAATAGTCTATATATTTTGAAAGAGTGTTTTCCCTCTGTATTAGTTTTCTAGGGCTGCTGTAACAGATAGCCACAAACTTCGTGGCCTAAATCAACAGGAATTTATTCTCTCACAGTTCTGGAGGCCTGTGCTGTCTCTGAAGGCTCCCAGGGAGAATCCTTCCTGGCCTCCTCCAGCTGCAGGGCCCCCACATGTTCCCTGACTCTCTGCCTCCGTCTTCGCATGGCCTTCTTCCCTGTGTCTCGGTGTCCTCTCTCCCCTTAAAATGATACCAGTCATTGGATTTATGGTTCACCCTAAGTCCGGGATGATTTTATCTCGAGGCCCTTAAATAACGTCATCTACAAAGAACCTATTTCCAAATAAGGCCACATTCTGAGGTTCCAGATGGACATGGCTTTTAGGGGCACTGTTCAAACCTGCTATATCCACTACATCCTCCCTACCCCTCTTTTCTACCATTCTGGCAAACATATGGAAACACATTATTTAATAGAAATGAACAGACTGAGCAGTCTAAGTAGTGAAATTAATACCCCTTAATTCACTGATAAGAAATCATTACTACATTCTTCTTCACTAATCCTATGCTTGGGCCCCTGGGTACCCATTTTATAATGTACTGGCCCAGTACAACCTCTCAACAATGGTCAACTGTCAGTCCACTTACTTTTGTTAACATTCTGTCAAAGAAAAAAAGACTTTTGGTTATTATTCAATCACACCCATCACACCAGTTCACACAAGGACTAAGGGGGAAGGAACAGGAAAAGGAGAATGTTCAAATATAAACAAAGTGACTTAAAAAGATAACCGGAGGAACAGAGAAAGCAGGTGAGGTTGTATTAGGCTGCAAATTAAGCTTTGAAGGAAGTCTGCTCAGGACTTTGGTTAAGTGTCCTCTGAGGCCAGTTTCTTTTGCACAATTATACAGAAGACATTTTACCTAAGAAGAAGTCTAGTATCAGAAGTGATCAGAGTAATCTTGACTTTCCAGTGTATTCAGGGGGTTCATTTTGTTCCCCACACACTAGATACGTGAAGCTTTGCATGTTGACGTAGCAGTTAATAAATGGCTCAGAGAGATGGAGGAAATGTTGGAGGAATTGCAGTTAGGATTGGGAGAAAGGTTTGGAAGGATATTGCCAAAATGAAGAATATAAATCCTTAGGGGAAACGGACTTTGGCCCAGTGGTTAGGGCGTCCGTCTACCACATGGGAGGCCCGCGGTTCAAGCCCCAGGCCTCCTTGACCCATGTGGAGCTGGCCCATGCGCAGTGCTGATGCGCGCAAGGAGTGCCATGCCACACAGGGGTGTCCCCCGCGTAGGGGAGCCCCACGCGCAAGGAGTGTGCCCCGTAAGGAGAGCCGCCCAGCGCAAAGGAAGGAGCAGCCTGCCGAGGAATGGCGCCGCCCACACTTCCCGTGCTGCTGACGACAACAGAAGCGGACAAAGAAACAAGATGCAGCAAAAAAGACACAGAAAACAGACAACCGGGGGAGGGGAGGAGAATTAAATAAAATAAAAAATAAATCTTTAAAAAAAAAAAAAAAATCCTGAGGAGGTTCACTGGAAATTGCACCTGATTAGAAAAGTAGAGACCTAGTCTATGATTTTTATTGTCTACAGTTATGAGAAACAAAAAAACCTCAGACAGAGAAGAAAAAAGTTAGAAAGGAAGGGAGCTCCTCTACAGCTTTGCTATAATTGACCTCATAAAAACCCAATAAATTATGCTCTGGCACTAGTGCTTATGGATCCTCCGTTGGGACAAGGAGGTGACATATTAATCAAGGAGATCTGTGAATTTGAGGCTGATTACCTATGTGTTTTGGCTGGGAGCAAAGTGATTCATGGAGCAGCCCAATATGACTTCCCATCCTGTAACCCTCCTGCTAGACAGTTTCCAGATTTATCTGGGCTCTAGTAGCTACACACATAAACCTGAAGTAAGTATTGATGGCCCTTTCAGTGGATAAAAAGATTCATTTTCTCATTCGAATTATTAACATTTGTGTTAACAATATTATTTATTATTTAAGGTATCTCTTTCCCTGCTCCAGGTGATACCTCTGAAATGAATTTGGTGAGAATGCCTGGAAAGGTCAGGATCCGACCCACTGAATCCCTGAGGGGAAGGAAAGCCAAGGATCAATCCAATACAGCTGACCTGAATGGCCAATGCTTTGCTTTGAAGTGCACTGAAATCCCAAGGAGAGAAGAGCAGAACAGTATCATATTTCAATTAGACAATCAATCAGCACACATTCAGCATGGGTGCCAAGCAATGCATTTATGACCTTGTGGAAAAAACACTTAGATGATGTCATCAAGAAATGAAGCCACGGAGCTTATTTTCACTGCATGGATTCTGTTCCTGGGGTTTATGGACCCTTGATTCCTAGCTGGGTGGGGGATTCTGAGGAACAAACTTTGGACAGAGAGAACAGACAGTTTTATACAAATAATCCTATAAAATTGTCCCTCATTCTAGTAAGGAATGGGTGTGGTGCAAAAGAATATCTCAAAAAAGACATCTTGCATATCAATTTTCAAGAAGGAAAGGAAAGAGGAAAAAATTGATAAATAACATTCTTGTCATCACAATCATTTAATATCTTTTTATGCCTGCTCATGTCAAGCAGGTTTATATACTCCTTTTCATATGTGAAAACTGTCCCTATGCACTAAATTGCTTAAAACATTGCCCCTTCTATTCCAGAAACATTTCCTGCAGTTGGAAACAGACCCCAAATTTTGCATTCAAGAATGAAAATATGGCACGCAGCAACCTTGTGACATTGCTTATTAGAAATGTCAATTGTTTTTGTGGTTATTGTATAAGGAACTAGCTAACATTTCTCCCTAATAGATGGCAACAGTAAAGTTTCAAGTGTTACCATTTCCCTCACAATTCCTCATATATAATTTTGTTGAAAATTTCATTTGTGGGTAATGGAACTATTCCCCTTACAACAAATTTGCTGATTATGCACATCCTTCCCACTTTCTCCTATAAAAAGGGGAGGATAAATGTAAATGAAGCAACCTTAAATGTGACATGCACTAGATACATGTATCTATTTTAGCAAATTATGTTTGCATTACTCTAGCCATTTCATGAAAACACACCAAAGGAAGCAGAATTTGGCTTTCACCCAGGAATTTACTAAGTAGTGTTATCTAACATGATTCCACAAACACTGAATACAAATAAAATGCAAAGAAAAACTGGTTTTTGGTATCACACCATACCAAACACAGGTGGTTTGACTTGCTACAGGATAGTATATCAGAATATTACAAATTATTAGTTCTAATATCAGCAGTTGATGGTTTGTTCATATCACAGTGCTGTGCACATAGTATGTGCTTAATACATTTTGATAGACTGGTAGGTGTATGGGATTCAGTTGGTTAAAAATGAGGTCGGCTGAGAATCTTGATTTACTCAGTTCCACTGCAAAAAATAGAACCATTTGCCTCATCAGAGCTGTCTATACCCTTTCTGCCCCGTAGCTTTAAATATTATTTATGTGCTGACAACTTGCAAATTTTATCTCCAGGTAATTCTGTTATGAATTCCTGGCCTTTTATATCCCATTATCTTCTGGATGACTCCACAAGGATGTCTTACTGGCACCTCAGAGTTAACATATCCCAAATCACACTTTTTAATGTCCTTTCCACTATTTTTTCTTCCCCCAATCATTCCCATCTCAGTAAATGACACAATATCTCACCCAGTTGTTTTCGAGATAATAAGAAACCTGGGTATCATCTGGAACTCCTCCTCCATTTTCGTGTCCCACATCCAGGGCATCACTAAGTCCTATTGATTCATCCTTGTGATGGTTAGGCTAATGTGTTAACACGGCCAGGTAACGGTACCCAGTTGTTTGGTCAAGCAAGCACTGGGCTAATTATAATACTAGGACATCATTAGGGAGGTAATTGCATAGATGGCTGATCACATCTACAATCAACCAAGGAGACTGCCGTCAGCAATGAGTGAAGTTTTATCCTTGTTGAATGTCTTAAAAGGGGAAGTGATTTCGGCATTCAGAGAGAATTTTCCAGCTTGACTTTGGACAGCCCATATCCCCTGGGAACTCATCAAGGACCTTCATCGGAGCCCCTGATTTGCAGCCTGCCCACGGAATTTGGACTTGTGCATCCCCATGGTCATGTGAAACAATTTTATAAAATCTCATACTATTTACAGATCGCTTCTGTCAATTGTTTTCCCTAGAGAACCCTGACTAATACAAACCGCTCACCCGTGGTACCTCAGATCAGCTCCCTCCTCTCCATGTCTTCAGCCCACCCCTTAGCCTCCCTCACCTGGACTAGCAGGAAAGCCTCCAACCTGCTCTCTTGTTTCCTCCCTCACCCTCAACAGGCCTTACTCCAGGCAGATGCCAGAGGAGTCTGATAAATGGGTAAATGAAAGCATAAAGTGCTTTCTTGCTTTCCCATTGTACTTGGAAAGAAAAATCTAAACTTGTCTTTGGCCTCTGAGAGCTGCAAGGCTGGCCGCTGCAGGCCCCTCTCCCCTCATCTCCTGCCACGCTGCTCCTTGCTCTCATGCTACAGCCATGCCAGCCTTCCTTCAGTGGCTTCAACACTGACACTCTTCATTAACGCTTCCTTAAGCCTGGAACATTGTTTGCCTGCCCTTTCAAAGGGGCCCTCTTTTTCACCATGCAGGTCTCGGCTTATACGTTACCTTCTTAGGAGAGCCGTGACAAACTCATCTAACATTTTCAACCTGTTGTTTTCACACGTTAAACTTTCTTCTTTTCATAGCATTTTCACAATTTATAATTATACATGTAGATATTACTTATGGACATATACCAATATTTAAACTATATTTTATGTATTATATTTAATGTCTGTTTTCCCTATTAGAGTGTATACATCATAAAAAGAGGGCCCATATTATGCTCACTTTTGTGTGTGTGTGTGTTCTCAAATTTATTGGCCATGGGACACATCTTTGGAGAATATTGATTAACAACTCAGTTTGGGAAACATTACAGTAGAGAAAGCATATACTTCACACACTACATTTTAATATTATTAAGTATTGACTCTGGGATTTAGTCCCTGAGCTGTCCCTTATGTTTGTATCCACCTAGTGATATGATAGGGATTTTCTTGAGCTCCAGAAACTAACAAAAACAAACCCAAGCAAATTGGTTCTTCATTCCCTTGTGCAGTCCTTCAGAATTTAGCCCTTCTATCAAGAAGATCATCCAAAAGAGAACATGAAGTGCAGGATCCTATCCGTCTTCCATGTCTGCTCACTTTTGTTTCCTAAACTCTTAGCACGTTGGAAAGTACATAACAGAAGCCAAATGACTGTTTTTTGTAGAATAAACAAATTAACAAATGGGCTGCATGATGACTGTAGTTGTGTCTATATGTTATATTCAAGAAAGAAAAGATCTGGCTCTTTTGATCAAGTCAAATATAAGAGCTGACTGCTTTTGGTAATGGGTGTGAAAACCCTTTACAAGGCATTACATAAATGTTAGGCATGGTGATTTTTATTTCCTACTGAATAGTATGGCTGATTTAGAATCATAACATTCTATAATTTTGTAGCTGAAAGAACCCTTTAAAGATAATCTTGTTCAACCTCCTCATTTTAGAGCTGAAGAAACTGCCCAAGTCATTCATCCAGACGCCCCATCTCCTATTATTCATCAGACTGACACCAGTGCCCTCATTCCTACCTTGCCTGCTAATTTGTATTTCTGGGTCCTGGTGTTGGTGGAATATTCTAAAATTTTACAAAACTCATTTATGAGAACAATTAGCTGATGGTCACATTGAGTTTTTAAATACAAAAGTTCATGCCATTGTGTGCTGCTCTTTCAACCTCAGGAGACTAGACACAGATTATCAGATTGCCTCCCCATTTCTCTTTCTCCTAAATAATTGAGCAGCAATAAACACAAAAGCCTCAGAAATCCCTTCTTCTCTGTCTCAGCAGTACTTTGGATTGTTAGACTGGATAGGGAGAATAAAAAGCAAAGGGAGCATTTTCATCTTTTCTTTTATCCCAGCACTATTGATCTGCTATTCTGGAATATGATTATGTTTTCAACTTAATGGAAAATGAGAGTTTCATAACAACTACACACTATGTCTTCTCAAACATCAAAATGCACAGGTTACAAATATCTGGCTCTTGTTAGATGCTTTCATTTGTGTCTGAAATTAAATGGGAACATCAAGGTAGGTGGAATATTCTGATGTCAAAATAACTTCTGCAAAAAGTGTAAAGGTGTATGCAAAATAGGCAAAGCTACTTTGGTAAAAGTCTGGCATTTACTGCAAACTGACAGATCTTTGTTTAAGAGGATTTCTTTTTAAAAACACAAAAAACTTCAAACATATGCAGTGCTTTGCTGAAATAGTTTCTGCTTTATTCTTCCATTCTCTTGAGTGCCTACTTTGTGCATTGTACGAAGTACAAACCACCACCTCTGATGCCTGTGGTCACTGGTCTGGAGGGATTTGGGCCCTAGGTGGATGCAGCTAAGTTACTCGATGACTTCAAAAAGTGTGGTGAAGTCAGGCTACTACAGAAGCCCAGAAATGGAGAATGTAAATCTGACTCAGGAGTCAGGGAAGGCTTCTTGAAAGTTTCTGGATGGAAGATGAGAAGGTCATTTCAAGTAAAGCAAAGCAAAACCCCTGTAAAAACATTGAGGCAAAAGATGGTGACAACAGAAAACAATTCAGCTCATGCAAAGGCATTCCAAAAAGAAATAAACCTTCTCTTTGACAGTCTATACTAGCAAATTTGGCTCTCTAGAAGTATTGATAACATTAGCCTATTAATATCAGGCATAAGGAACAACTAACTTTGACTGCATTTAGCTGTCTGGGGAAAAAATTATAGAGTTGTACTGATAGTTAGGGCAGGAAGAAAACCTGCACAAAACACAGGTGGCTCTCTGAGGACAAAGTGCTAACTTCCTAGGATTTTCTCCCTTCCAAATGGCATTTTCCATTCCCTAAGTCTTCCACACCCTGAAAGAAAGTCCTGTGTATTCTTTCATTTTGAGCAGTTTATTAAGCAAGGAGCAGCCTTGGAATCTGACCTTTTTTATTAGTCATCATTCTTAACGTTCGCAGCTCTCTAGCCTCTAGGAAGGGCAATGACTTCTGTGAACCAGACAGGGTCCAGTAACAAATCTTGGTATCTTCCTGTTTTCATCTACCTCCTGGGTTTAAAATGGCTCTCTGCAACATTTGACAGATATGTATTACACTGTGCCCTGGTACACAAGCATAAATAAAATGCTGTAGATGGAGGAATAATTGCAAGCCTTATATATGCATTTATCTTTGTATGAAGCCTAGTGTCTCTGTACTATGTCACGAGGATAATAAAAAAGCAGATAGCCTGAATTATGAGCATCTAAGTTTGTCATTGAAAATAACTCAGTTATTGAAAATAACACTGCTCATGAGACTCACAGGGTGCGAGTTGGCTCTGTGGGTCAAACAGCAGGCTTACAACCAGAGAGTAGAATTTGCCTTAGCAGGTTGACATTTCCTGATATTACACCTCGCCAGGGTTTATCTGGTAATTTGATTTAAAGCTGTGACATATGAGTTTGTGTCCATGCACCCCAAAACTTTTTTTTTTCCCTATCAGAGAAAATTCTGATAGGAAAAAAAAAAGTTTAACTCTGAACTTCACAATAAAATCTTTCAAAAGCCTCTATGTACCCTCCCCCCAAACATTCTTCCTTTTTCTGTATTGGCCCCCAATGATTGCAGAGCTATGTGACAATATTTGAGTCATAGGCATATCTTAGATTCAAGGTAAAGAGAAGTAGGAGAAACCTCAAACATTTTGGCACTGCAGCAAAATATTCTACCGAATTGTGACATGGGGCTGGTAGGGGATGGAGAGGACACTAAAGTGCTACTTTTCCTATGATTGGTAATCACTGCATGGTGACTCAGATTGGTCTTTCTGTATAATCTGTTACCTTTGAAAACACAAGTCTTTATGAAAACATCTGAACTTTAACAATGCTTTAACCAGTAAAGAAAACAATTTTTATTTTGGAAGAGACCAACAAGAAAAAAAAAACTTGGTAGAAAATTTTGCATTTTTCTCACCAATCTATTAACTATGTTAGTTATTTGCAGTTAGAATTTTAAATTAACAATTCCTTTCTAATTCTAACTTCAAGTATCATTGAAATAAGTTGACTCTGCAAGGAAATCTTCTTCAGTATTCTTAAATATTAGGTCTACAATTCCTTTAGGTACCTCTAGGACAGGGGTTCTTAACAAGGGGTCCATGAACTTGAACTGAAATTTTTAAAAAAACATTATTCTTGTGGGGACATGTTGTTGCAGGTGTGATATACTTATTAAATAAGAAACAATATAGTGAGGACTTAGTAAGGGGTCCATGGTTTTCACCTAACTGGCAAAGGGGTCTGTGGAACAAAAAAGATTAAGAACCCCCGCTCCAGGAGGTAGCTTTTCTAACTAGGTCTTATTTCTTTTAGACAGAATTACTCTAGGAATTGATAAGACATGGCCCAGAAGAGTTTTTCCCTTCTCCCATAGTAATTCTTAAAATATCAGAATTAACATGGATTAAGCCTCATCAAGATGAGAATATCTTTCAAAATGCATTTTGTATAAGTGGGACTACCTAAGTACGATTGGGTAGTTTCTAAACAAGGTCAGTTTTTAAAAAAATGCACATTCAAGATTCATTTTAGTTTGTATATGTTAAATCTACTTCCAGTTATTCAACATTGTACCTTAGCTGGGCTGCTCTAAGATTTAAAGCCACAGCTGAAAACACAAATGGCTGTGGAAGCTAGACAAGCAAAGGAAAGAAGCAGGCCCAGGGCTACTCAACCTGGCCAGGTCTTCCCATGTTGGAATGCTGTCCAGTTTGACCATATCTTCAGGCGCTTTTTTTTTTTTTTTACCAAAAGCCAAAAATGTGGATTTTATATGAAATGATGTTGGTAAATCATTATAAACATTTACCACACATGGTATGCATCAACAGTGCTAACTCCAAAAAATATCCATAGATAGCTATCTGGAAAAGTTTTTTTAAAAAAGGATTTGCTAGTTTTCATTTCTTTTAGCTAAAATGCTACCATTTTTTGTCTCCCTAGCCTAAGCTCCCTCTACTTTAAGCCTTCCTTCTGAATGTCGTGTATAAGCCAGCTCTATTGAAGTATAATTTAGCCAGCAAACCTCATCCTTTTTAAGTGTACAGTTTGATGAGTGTGGTGGTATGGAGCTACAACCTCAGAAGAACAGGTTCTTTAACTTAACCCATCCCAGTGGCTGTGATGCAGTCTAAGTAGGACCTTTGGATGAGGTTACTTCAGTTAAGGTGTGACCCAACTCAATCCAGATGGATCTTAATCATATTTCAGGAGACCTTTATAGGCAGAATGAAATTCAGGCAGAGGGAAAGCCACAGAGGGAGCAGCCAGAAGCTGGACATCAATGGGACCTGGAAGAGAAGGGAGAGGCCGAGAGAGCCACCATGTGCATTGCCATGTGGCAGCCAGCCCCACAGCACCGGTTTTGGGAAGAAAGCATTGCCTTCATGATGCCTTGATTTGGACTTTTTTCCTAGCCTCAAAACTGTGAGCTGATAAATTTCCTTAGTTTAATCTAAACCATTGCATGGTATTTTCTTGAGCAGCCAAGGAAACTAAAACAAAGAATTTTAGCAAAAGTGCATAGTCATATAATTACCACAATTAAAATATAGAACATTTCCCTTACTCCTAAAAGTTTCCTGGTGCCTCTTTATAGTCAATCTTTACTCCCTGTGATCTCTAGCAACCCTGGTCCACTTGTTGTTTTCACTTTTCCATAATGTTTATATGTATTCATTCGTTCCTTTTTTACTGCTGAGTAGTCTTCCATTATATGGATGCACACAATTTATTAATCCATTTAACAGTTGACAGACATTAGTTTTTTCCCCTAATTTTTGGCTATTATGAATAAAGCTGCTATAAACATTTATGTACAAGTTATCTTGTGGGCATGTTTTTATTTCTCTTGAATAAATATCTAGGAGTGGTATTGTTGGGTCATATGCTTAAGTTTAACTTTATAAGAAATTACTTACACAATTATAATGTGTACTGTGCATTTTGCATTCCTGTCAGTAGTATGTAAATTCCAGTTGCTCCACATTATACAGTGGTAAGTCGTTGTGGTTTTTTTTTTTTTTTTAAAGATTTATTTATTTATTTAATTCCTCCCCCTCCTCTGGTTGTCTGTTCTCTGTGTCTATTTGCTGCGTCTTGTTTCTTTGTCCGCTTCTGTTGTCGTCAGCGGCACGGGAAGTGTGGGCGGCGCCATTCCTGGGCAGGCTACACTTTCTTTCGCGCTGGGCGGCTCTCCTTACGGGGCGCACTCCTTGCGCGTGGGGCTCCCCTACACGGGGGACACCCCTGTGTGGCACGGCACTCCTTGTGCGCATCAGCACTGCGCATGGACCAGCTCCACACGGGTCAAGGAGGCCCGGGGTTTGAACTACGGACCTCCCATGTGGTAGACGGACGCCCTAACCACTGGGCCAAGTCCGTTTCCCTCATTGTGGTTTTAATTTGCATTTCCCTAAAGACTAATTATATTGAGGTTCTTTTCATGGGTTTATTTACAATCTGTATATCTACTTTAGTCAAGTGTTTATTCAAATCTTTTGTGTATTTGTGTGGGATCCTCTGTCTTTTCATTGAGTTTTAAAAGTTCTTTATATATCTGGATATAAGTCCCATTATCAAATATGTGTTTTGTAAATATTTTCTCCCAGTCTGTGACTGGTCTTTTCATTTTACTTACAGTGTCTTTTAAGAGCAGAGATTCTGTTTTCTTTGTGATTTATGCTTTTTAGTTTTACCTAAAAAATTTTTGCCTAACTCAAGGTTACAAAGAGTTTTCTTCTATCTTATTGTTCTAGAAATTATATGACATCATCTTACTTTTCGTTCATGACCCAATTTGAGTTATATTTAACTCAATAAGGTATGAGGTAAAAGGTCAAGGTCTTCAGATTTTAAAGTTATTGAAAGACCCAGAATGCAAGTATGGCAGCCATCTAATGTTCTGTGTGATGATTTTCTCCAACCAGAGAAAAGTGTTTTTCAATCCTATAGCAATCTATGACCGCAATAGTCTTCCAGTTAAATTTCTCTTGATCATTTTTTCTGATAGCATCTTTAGCATCATTATCACCTTGTTTACTGATATAGATAAGTGGAAGGTTACCATTTCTCATCTCAGTTTAAGTTTCATGCATCACAGGAACATCACGGGCCTATTCAAGCTGGTCACTTGCTAACTGTGGAATCTTGGACAAAAATGCTCATTTTCTTCTCATCTCTAAATGGGGGTTAAAGATAAGAGATTTTTTTTTATTATTTAGTTTTGTCAAATTTCTTGGTAGACTGTAAAGCCTTTAATGTAAATATTATTTGAGGTGCAATGATACTAAAAGTACTTTACATGATTTTTCCTTCTGAGCATTTAAAATGTAACAGATCTCAGCCAATCAGACCACAGTTCACAAGGGCTCACACACAGTTCCAGGACTTAGGTTCTTGGCATCAAAGTTCTTCCCAGCTTGCTTACATCTCAGCAGTCAATAATTTAAGTTACTCCAGTAAGAGTGCCCTTACTCTTTCCAGGTTAATCATAGAGAAGCTATTGTGCCTTTCTAACTTCCCTGTCCTCAGAATATCTACTCTCCTCCTTCAGCACAGCTTTAAAAGCAAGGAAATGGGAATAAAATCTACAAAGCTGGGAGATGTCATTAGAAGTACAAAGGCCTCACGATTAAGTTTTTGTTGTTGTCTCTTTCTCTCTCAGGGTAACGCTTTCTACCTTGTTCTCTTAAACAACAACAAAGCACCCCCTTTCTTTTGGGCTTTTCTATCTTAGATACAGCCTGGTTTTTATTTGCAGCAGTGTGTTTCTTAATGACACCATATGACAACCCTTAGGAATCCTCCACTCTTATAAAAACTGTTTCTGTGAAGAGGTGGAGACAAAAGCTTTACTGAAGTGGGGTCAAGAATAAAAAGATGTTTATCTGGACTAGGAAAAGAAAAATAGGATGGTGGAAACGAGGGCTTTTCAAAAATGAAAGATCATGGTCATAAGGGCAGGGCAACTTGAGCTGCATTTGGGTGCTTGGGAAAATAATTACATGAATAACATTGGTGAGCAGAACAGGAAACAGCCCTATAAAAACCCACCTCTCCAGTCAAACAACTTTTGTCAAGGTCACCAATGAATGGCACACTGCCAATCCCAATAGTCCTTTCTTAGCTCTCACTCAGTATTAGCAGCATTGCTACACTTGATCCCTACCTCTACCAAATGCTTTCTTCATTTGGGACACAATTTCCCCTTACTTTTCCTCCTCTCTTTCCACCTGCTCCTTCTCAGTGTTCTTAGTCGGTTCCCTCTCAACTACCCAACTTCAGGCCCTAGACCACATTTCTTCTTTATCTATATTAATGCTGTAGGGGATCTTATTCAGCTTCATTGATTTATATACCAACATGGTAGGCAGAATGGCCTTCCCAAATATGTCCTTGCCATAACCCCTGGAACCTCTGAATATGTTACATTAGGCGGAAGGGGGGATTAAGAATTACGATTGCAGGTAGAATTAAGATTGCCCATTACTTGACCTGGAGATGAGGATATTACCCTGAACTATGCTGGGGAGCCCAATGCAATCACGAGGTCCTTAAAAGTGGAAGAGGGAGGCAGATGAGGAGGTGAGAATAATGCAAAGTGAGAAAGACTTGGCTCACCGTTGTTAGATTTGAGGATGGAAGATGGGGGCCATGAGCCAAGGAATGCCGGCAGCCTCTAGAAGCTGGAAAGAGCAAGGAAAGGAATTCTCCACTAGAGCCTCCAAAATGGAACATAGTTCTGCTGACGCCTCAGTTTTAACCCAGTGAGATCTGTGCCAGAATTGCAAGATTTATTAATTTGTGTTTTTGTCTTAAGCCACCAATTTTGTTGTAATTTGTTACAACAGCAATAAAAAACTAATATAACCCATTGTATTAGTCAGCCAAAGGGGTGCTGATGCAAAATACCAAAAATTGGTTGGTTTTTATAAAGGGTATTTATTTGGGGATAGCAAGAAGCTTACAGTTACCAGGCTGTAAAGCATAAGTTATTTCCCTCACCAAAGTCTTTCATCACGTGTTGGAGCAAGATGGCTGCCAACATCTGCCAGGTTTAGGCTTCCTGGGTTCCTCTTTTCCCAGGACTTGTTTCTCTCTGGATTGGGTATTCCTCTCTTCCCAGGGCTGCCTTTATCTTCAGGCTCAGCTGCTGTGCTCATTCTACATTGGCTGTAGACAATCAGGCAGGCTCTGCCTCTCTCCCTGGGGCTTCCACCATGTGTAAGGAGCCATCTCTATTCCTCTGTGTTCATCTCCTGCATGTTCACTTCCTGGGCTCCAGCATCAAAACTCCAATGGCAAAACTCCAGCATCATATCTCCAGCATCAAAAAAGCTCCAACTCTGTCCTTTGCCATGCCTTTTATCTTTGGATCCCTACCCACCAAGAGGTGGAGACTCAACATCCTACTGACATGGCCCAAACAAAGCCCTAATCATAATTTAATCATGCCTGAGTACAGACCAGTTTACAAACATAATCCAATATCTATTTTTGGAATTCATAACTATATCAAACTGCTACATCCATAATAGCTAATATCTTCAACATTTCTTTACCCATTCTTTGATCTTGCCTCTGCACTTCAGACAGTTCACTTGAGATCTCTACCTAGATATTCAATGCCCAAAACTGAGTTTGTGATTTGGCTGTAACTGTTGATCCTTCTACTACCTTTCCCCATTCAGTAAATGGCAATTCTATGAGAGTATTATTCAGATGAATAAAGAGAAGGAATTTAGAATATAGTTAAATATGGACTACTATTTTTTATAATATTCTTGGTTCACTATCTTTTGGTTACCATGACTTCACTATGGAATTCTTCCAAAATGTATTTTATGAAATGGTAAGTCTGGGGTATGTTGGCAGGTTTTAATGGGATAAAAGTGTACAGTAAAACTCCGGATTTCCTGATTTGCTTACTTCAGGACATTTCAGAATTTTAATTTTTCTAAATAACAATTTTTCTAAATAAATACTATGAATCTCCAAGTACAGATAAAATATACAGTATGTTTCAAATACATTTGACCATAAAACCTCCCCATTTTTCAGCATTTTTGTTGAAGTAATATGTGATTGTATGGAAAATACTTTGAAAAATTCTGCTATGTACAAATGATTCAAATGATTCAAAAATGACTATTTTGGTTCTCAAAATTTAACATACATCATGGCTTGTTAAAGGACAAATTGCTGGGCTCTACCCCCAAAATTTCTCATTCATTATGTTTGAATTAGGGGCGTAGAATTTGCATTTCTTACAAGTTCTCAGGTGATGCTAATGCTACTTTGTCTTGGGAACACACTTGGAGAACCATTATTCTACAGCAACAAACCAGAAACACGTAGAACCAATTCATTTCGCTTGCTCATCTGAGAATCATTTGGACTGTTTGCAAGCCTCTATTTCAGCAAAAAAAATAAGGGATCAGGTAAAATCTCCATAACTGCCCTATGGTTATGCCAGAAAAGTGGCTTGATCCTACTCTGCACTGCTCGGCTATTTGGTTCCTAGAAGTAGAGTTAAAGTGTTTGGTTTTCTACACGAATGTGTGTACAATGCCTATCTGGAGAAGTCTCCTTTAGCATGTGCAATAACAGACCAGGCCATATCAAAATCTGGCACATCTGTTAAGGGCATGGTACTTTTCAGATTATCAAGATTCTTTTGTGCAATAATATTCTTTTGTGCAAGGATGTGCAACCCAGAATTGGTGAAGAAATCTGTAACTTTGCTGTTCCATGTTACACTGAAATGTTCTGGATCAGCAACTTTGTTTATAGGTGACTGTCTCTTAGGCCACCACTAAAACACATGATCCTTTTAAAACCCATGATTCTCTACCATGGCTGTACATCAGAATCACTTCTGGCCTGTCCCAAGTTGGGCCTTTTCTAGACTTACTGAGTTAGCAGTCTCACGAGGGATTGAATGAGGCAGTTATATGGCAAATAAACTGAGCAATCTGTCTCCAGGTCATTGTGATGCACAGTCGTGTTGGGGACCAATGGCTTAGACTTCTGAGCAATGCTAAAATATGAATATCCCTGAAATAAACAAAGTCAGACCCATCTAAAGACTATGCAAAGAATATTTGCCTTCTCAGTGTGAAGGAAGGACTGAGAAAGCAGGTTTTGAACCAGGGATGGGTGGAAATAATTTGAGGGTAGTCAGAATGTTAGTGGCCAGAAAAAGGGAAGTTGCTGGGAATGAGACTGGAAAGAGCCTAGAGTTTGTTTTGAAGAGGAATCATGTTTGAATTCTGTCCCTGCTGTGCTACATAACCTGGGTCAAGTGCCAATCTCTGGAGTCTCACTTTCCTTATTTGTGGGATAGAGAGATATGAAATAGTACCTACTCCTAAGATTTCTGTGGGGATTAAATAAAATGAAATGAAACTATGAATGGCAAGTATACAATTTGCCTTATCTCTGTTTCTGAAAATTTGGAAGAAAAGTGTCTTTTATGACATGCATAAAAAACAATTCAAACATACATACAACTAACTAGTTATCTCACCAAGAAACTGTCACTTGTGCTTGCCATTTCATAATGACATAACCATGAAATATTAAGATTGCTTGTGATCAGAAATTGCTATAAGGGACAAAGAGAAAGCATCCTATTCTAATGCTGGAAGTGAATAAAAATGGAATTTGAGGCAGATATGTTAGCTCTCTTTGTATTTAGCAGCAAGTGGTTCCTGTTTTTTCATTACAAAAACTTAGACTGTGGCCAACTGTGTCCTTGTAGCCAATGAAAAACAGTGACCAAGCAAGGGCTTTCAACATGACCATCCCAACAGCTTGTTGATGTTTTGAAGGAAGAAACCTCCTTTCTGAGTTTTTACAGATTGTTGGTGTTTTTGGTTATTCACAGTCACTATTCCAGCAATTAGATTCTTGTCAGCTAATCTTCCATCATTTTTTCCTGCCTATGAGGGCTTTGGCAGATAAGCCGATCTCTCTCTGGATATACTGGAATTGGTTTTGCTGACTGAAGGGGAGAGCAGAGACGCCTCAATGCAGTTTGTGAAAAAGTACAGCAAGACCCTTTCTCTCCCCATTCCTTTCTGGCAGGGGGTGAATGAAGCAAAACTAGCTTGTAAAATCAGAAGAATGGACCACCAGAGATGGCCATCTGGAGACTCTTAAACTAAGAGAGCTCATTTCACTGGTTTGATGTGGCCATATCATCTGTAAATTATAGCACTCAGCTGTTTTTCCATTTAGTCATTATTCTGCCATTTATTTAGCTACCAGTCATTTCCCTCAGCCATACACAGTATAAACTCCAGCAGCAGCTGTTTCAGGAGTAAGCCAGCTCAGGAAGAATAAATATATATAAAAAACAAAGGTATAAAAGTAATTTTTCTTTTCATCACCAGGGACTAATCCTGCCCTGGACTTTCCAGGACTGGCCAAATACTCGTAATTTTTTTTTTAAAATTTATTGAAGTATATCACTCATACATAAACATATATAAATAGTAAGTGTATAATAATAGTTGTGAATTTACAAAACAAACATATATAACATCATATAGGATTCTTATAACTCACCCTACTACCTATAACTTGCAGTTGTTAAGCTTTTTTAACTAATGATTAAAGAGCATTGTCAAAATATTACTATTAAACAAAGTATTTTTACCCCAACCAATCCTGTTATTATCTTTATATCATCTATATATGAACATGCATAAACAATTACGTGTATAGTAAAAGTTGTGAACTTACAAAGCAGATATGCATAACATTACACAGGGGTGCCATACATCAACCCTCCACCAACACCTTGCATTGTTATGAGATGTTACAAATTACTCTTTGTAATTTTAATCTTTAGTTTGTTCACTGATAGGAACTGCCATAAGCTCCATCTTCATCCTTTCATAGTCATAATTCTAGAAGCTTTAGTAAGTTGTGGGAAAGAGTCTGTTTGCATAATTAAAAAGCTTTCCAGTTGTACATTTTGCCATTTGGAAGATTTTTTCTAATTTTCTAAAGGAGTAAACTAGACGACATAGTATGATGAAAGCTCAAGACTGAAGGTAACTGAGTCACCTGACTTCATGCATGGGGCTGTGACCTGGTAGCTCAAGTATCAGAGGTGGCAGTTTTTGTGTAGACATCTGTGATCTTTGTTCATCAGCATTCATGTCCCCTTCTCATAAAATTTGACCAGAGCATTTGTCCAGTGAATGGTTGTGGGATGGGCATGTGAACTATGGCAGGCCAATAATATTCAGTTATGGGACTGAATTAGGGGGAAAATCCTGTTTCCATTGGTTTCCCTATCTGATAAGTATAGGCACCTATACACCTAGCTGGTGGCTAGCATTCCAATTGGAGGATAAAAAGATAGAGAAGAAAGCAGAGTCAATAGGTGGAGAGATGAGAAGAAAGGAGAGAGAGAGAGAGAGAGAGAGAGAGAGAGAGAGAGAGAGAGAGAGAGAGAGAGAGAGAGAGAGAGAATGATATAGCACTGGAGCTCCTGATACCGGACCTGAAAATATACATACCTATAGATTTTTCAGTTACATGAATCAATAAAATACTTCTTTTTTCATAAACCAGTTTGAAATGGATTTTCAGTTCTTTTCATCTAAGAGAGTCCTGACTCCAAAGTCCAAGATTAGGTTCCAGAAGATGTTGGATATAGTCTTTGTTTTCCCTCTCCTGCTCTTATATGTGACTTTAAGTACGTCATCTCATCTCTTAATTTTAGATTTGTGTTGGGCATGAAATAACAGATGCAAATACTTAGCACAATTTTTAGTGTACTTTAAGTGTTCAGAAAATGATAACTCCTATTATTTTGTTGTTGTGTATGTTGTTATATATACACTATGTTGTTATGTTGTTTGTTGTTATGTATACACTAGTAGCAGCTATCTCTCCGTCCTCCCCATTATATTGGCAAACAGACAAGAGTGTCTCAATTTTTGACAAGGTGAGTTTATACTATAATTTGTCTCCAACAAAGCCTAAGGATGTGATTACTTTAATCCAATTGAATGAAGAGATAAAACACACTAATTTACTTGAAACCTCTCAGAGCAGTTCACTTACCATAAAAAAATGCAAATACATACACACACTCACATATATACTGCTGGCTTCTTCTGTACTAATAGAAGCACAGGGAGTAATCATTGATCTAGTTGCATATTTCCAAAAGCATTATGAAAATATAAGTTATAATAATCGTTTAAAATGCCACTTCTTAGAGATCATTATTTTGGGGATGATGTTCACATGCTTGAAAATTGCAGCAATAAAGCACTTGTAACACTTTTCCCCCCACATCCTGATAAAATGGTTATTTGGGATGTGTCTCAGAGTGTCACCTATGAGCTACATCCCAGGATTCTTCTCTTTTTTTTTTTATTCCTTTTTTTTCTTTTTTTAACATTAAAGTTAATAGATCACAAGGAATGTTACATTAAAACACATTAAAAAACCCAAAAAATATGAGGTTCCCAATTCCCTCCCCCACCACATATTTTTGTAAATTGTATTTTTTGAAGATATATACATCGCACAAAAAAGTTACACTGAGAAATATAAGAGGTTCCTGTATACCCTCCACCCCCCCACCCCACTCCTCCCACACCAACAACCTTCCTCATCATTGTGGCACCCTCATCGCACTCAGTGAACACACTTTGGGGCACTGCTGCAATACACAGATAATAGTTTACCCTGCAGTTTGCACTCTCTCCCAGTACATGCAGTGGTTTATGGCAGGATATATAAAGTCCAGCACCTGACCCTGCAATATCATTAAGGGCAACTGAAAATCCCAAAAATGCCCCACATCACATCTCTTCTACCCTCTCCCTGCCCTCAGCAACTACTGTGGCCACTTTCTCCACCTCAATGCTAAAATTTCTTCTATTACTCATCACAATAGTTTTATAGTAGAATATCAGTAAGTCCACTCTAGTTCATATTTTATTTCTCCATTCTGTGGACCCTGGGATGGTGATGCCCCCTCCACCTCTAGATCAAGAGGGGGCTTATATTCCACATGGATGATGGATACAATTCCTCTGCTTACAGTTGTAAGTACTCTTGATTCCCTGGTGTGGTGGTTGACCATCTTCACCTCCCTGTTAGCTGACCTGGATAAGACCAACGAACCAGAGAGTAGGAGTCGCCACTCTGCTGAGGCTCAGGGCCCAGCTGGCATATGGGCAGTCCAGAGATTCGAGTCTCCTGAGTATGCACCATCCCTGGAGCCAACCACAGGTTCAGTAAAAGTGACAGAAGAGGCCTGTGTAGAAAAGTCATATCTGAGTCCAGCTCCATTACACTCAGGAGCACAAATTCCAAAGTAGGGCCCTCTGACATGGCACAAAACTCCAAAACCATCTGGCATGATTATGTACCCTGTGGATCTCCATAGCCTTCAGGAGAACCAGTAACTAGGGTTGTATCTACTTTGGCTGTTTCTGGGGTCCTGCTGAGGCGTGCATAAGTGCAACCCCTCTGATGACCTCCTGACTCTTTTTTGAAGACTCTTAGCCATATAAACTCATTTGTCTTTGCCATTTCCTCCTTTTATTCAAGGTCAAAAAGCAGTTTTTATAACATGATCATACATGTAGGCTAAGATATTCTGCTGGCTTGAGTTGACCCTTTTATTTAAGGTCTCTTTCTAGTTGCATTACCAGTTAGTGATTGGTAATAATCCCTTGGCACCAGGGAGGCTCATCCCCAGGAGTCATGTCCCATGCTGGGGAGAAGGTAATGCATTTACATGCTGAGTTTGGCTTAGAGAGTGGCCACATTTGAGCAACATGGAGGCTCTCAGGAGGTAACTCTTAGGCACCTTGCAGCTCTAGGTCCAGTTCATATTTCAGGCACACAGGCTCATAAGCACAGTCATCAGCATCAAGGGCTCATCTTTGGACCATCCTTCCTTGTTGATGTACAAATTTTGAAACATAGCTATCAAACATGGCTCTGTTTTGGTTTACATTATTGTTTATATCTTAGACTGTACAAATTTCTAAATTTTTAGTTTGCTTATGTTTTACATTATATTTTACATTTTAGTTTATAGACTTTTATACACTTTAGATGTAAGTTGAAATGTCCATCATTGCATGATCTTGTGGAGCACTTCCATTGCCTCCCAGTTCCCTGCTTCTATCCATACTATACCTCTCTCCCCCTCCTCTCAGGGCACACCATGACACTCAATCTTCACATATTTGGGAACCAGATTTACAGATACTGCAACAATGCTGAGGGCTTGACATGCTAGACTGCCCTAACTAATTGGGAGCTAGCGATCCTCTTGAGAGACACAATTCCTCTCTTTTGGAACATCAGGTCTCCCCAGGATGTGGGTACACCTTCACACTCATTGTATGGGTCTCCACCCAATGATATAACACACTATGACAAAATGAGCACGTACATACTTCCTAGAAGCTTGCCCCTGTACCAGATGCTCCCCCCCAAGCACCTTAAACATGTGATCCTTCCTTATTATATTTTCTAAAGAGTTGTTCTCAACAGTATAGCTTCAAACATATACCTGATATTCTCCTATATTCAACGGTCCCCCCAGCCCTACCCCCAATTCCTTGGGTCATCTGACCCATCCTCCCAACCCTAGCCCTCCTCAAGCCCACAAAGCCCCACCCAAATGTATCCCTGTGCCCCCATCTTATCCCTTCCCTATATAAATACTTACCTCCAGCTTGTCATAAACTTCACCCATGTAGGCATCAGCTCACAACCTTCTTCTACTCCGCAACTTCCTTTAAGCCTATCACCCAGTCTCTAGCTTTCTGAGACAGCTCGGTTTGCTTTTTTCATATCAGAGAGGTCATGTAGTATTTGTCCTTCAATGCCTGGCTTGCTTTACTCAACATAAGTTCCTCAAGATTCATCCATGTTATCACATGTGTTTGTACTGTATTCCTTCTTACAGCAAGTAACATTCCATTGTATATATATATATACCACATTTATTTATCCATTCATCCATTGATGGGTTGATTCCAACTTTTGGCAATAGTGTATAATCCTGCTATGAAAATTGGTGTTCCTATATCAGTTTGTGTCCTTATTTTCAGATCTTCTGGGTATATATCCAGCAGTGGAATTGCTGGGTCATATGGAAAATCTATAGCTAACTTTATGAGAAACTGCCAAACAGTCGTCCAGAATAGCTGGATCCTTCTGCATTCCCACCAGCAGTGGATGAGCATTCCCATTCCTCCACATCCTCTCCAGCACTTGCAGTCTTCTGATTTTTTGATAGCTGCTAGTCTTATGGGAGTAAGATGGTATCTCATTGTAGTTTTGATTTGCATTTCCCTAATAGCTAGTGATTTTTAGCATTTTTTTCATGTGCTTTTTAGCCATTTGTATTTCTTCTGTGGAGAAGCATCTGTTCAAATCTTTTCCCCATTTCTTAATGGGTTGTCTTTTTATTTTCAAGATATAGGAGTTCTTTATATATACAGGATATAGGTCTCCTATCAGATATATGGTTACCAAATATTTTCTCCCATTGTGTAGGCTCTCTTTTCACTTTCATGACAAACTCCTTTGAGGTGCAAAAGGCTTTAATTTTGAGGAAGTCCCATTTATCTATTTGTTCTTTTGCTGCTCATGCTTTGGGTGTGAAGTTCATGAAGTTCAAGTTCCTGTAGATGCTTCTCCACATTGTTTTCCAAGGTCTTTATGGTCTTGGCTCTTACATTTAGGTCTTTGATCCATCTTGAGTTGATTTTTATATAAGGTGTGAGATGGTAATCCTCTTTCATTCTTTTGCATATTGATATCCAATTCTCTAGACACCATTTGTTGAAGAGGCTATTCTCTTCCAGTTGAGTGGGCTTGGTGGCCTTGTTGAATATCAGATGACTGTATATATGAGGATCTATTTCAGAACTCTCAATTCAGAACTAGTCAGTGTGTCTATCCTTGTGCCAATACCATGCCATTTTCACTACTGGAGCTTTGTAGTATGTTTTGAAGTCTGGTAGTGTGATTCCTTCAGTTTCATTTTTCTTTTTCAATGTCTTTGGCTATTTGGGGCCTCTTTCCTTTCCAAATAAATTTCATAGTTAGTTTTTCTCGTTCATTTAAAAATGCTGTGTTGATTTTTATTGGGATTGCATTGAATCTGTAAATCAGTTTTGATAGGATAGACATTTTAATAATATTTAGTCTTCCTATCCATGAACAGAGAATATTCTTCCCTTTGTTTAGGTCTTCTTTGATTTCCTTGAATAGGGTTGTGTAGTTTTCTGTGTATACGTTTCTACATTTTTAGTTAAATTTATTCCTAGGTATTTGATTTTTTAATTTACTATTGTAAATAATATTTGTTTCTTGACTTCCTCCTGAGATTGCTCATTATTGGTGTACAGAAATACTACTAATTTTTGTACATTGATCTTATAACCTGTGATTTTACTGAACTCATTTATAAGTTCTAGAAGCTTTGTTGTAGATTTCTCAGGGTTTTCAATGTATAGGATCATGTCATCTGCAAATAGTGAAATTTTGACTTCTTCCTTTCCTATTTGGATTCCTTTTATATCTGGGCCTTGCTTCAGTCCTAGAGCTAGTACTTCTATCACAATGTTAAATAGAAGGGGTGATAGTGGGTATCCTTGTCTTGTTCCTGATCTTAGAGGGAAAGATTTTAGGATTTCACCATTGTAAATGATGTTAGCTGTGGGTTTTTTCATATATACTTCTTATTATGTTCAGAAAGTTTCCTTCTATTTCTACCTTTTTCAGAGTTTTTATCAAGAAAGTGTGGTGTATTTCCTCAAATGCTTTTTCTGCATCTATAGATATGATCATCTGATTTTTTTCCCTTCAGTTTGTTTATGTGGTGTATTACATTAATTGATTTTCTTATATTGAAACATCCTTGCATACCAGGAATGAAGCCCACTTGGTCATGGTGTATAATTTGTATAATGTGTTGTTGAATACAATTAGCAAGTATTTTGTTGAGGATTTTAGCATCTAGGTTCATTAGAGAGATTGGTCTGTAATTTTCCTCTCTTGTGGTGTCTTTGTTTGGCTTTGGTATTAGGGTAATGTTGGCATCATAAAATGAATTAGGCAATGTTCCTTCTATTTCAATTTTTTGGAAGAGTTTAAGCAAAATTGGTGTTATTTCTTTCTGGAATGTTTGGTAGAATTCACCTGTGAAACCATCTGGCTCAGGGCTCTTCTTAGTTGGGAGGTTTTTAATGACTGACTCTATCTCTTTACTTGTGATTAGCTTGTTGAGATCAATAATTTCTTCTTTCATCAACGTAGGCTGCTTATGTGTTTCTAGGAATTTGTCCATTTCCTCTAAATTGTTTTTCTTATTGGAATACAGGTTTTCAAAGTATCGTCTTATGATAGTCTTTATTTCAGAGGGGTCAGTGGTGATATTGCCCTTCTCATTTCTTATTTTGTGTATTTGCATATTCTCCCTTTTTTCTTTGTTAGTCTAGCTAAGGGTTTATCAATTTTATTGATCTTCTCAAAGAACCAGCTCTTTGTTTTGTTTATTATTTTGAGTGCTTTTCTATTTTCTATTTTATTTAGTTCTGCTCTGATCTTTATTTTTCTTTCTTTCTTTTTTCTTTGGGGTTAGTTTTTTTTTCTATTTCCTCCAATTGTTCAGTTAGTTCTTCAATTTTAGCTCTTTCTTCTTTTTTGATGTATGAATTTGTGGCTATGAATTTCCCTCTCAGTACAGCTTTTGCTGCATCCCATAAATTTTTGATATGTAGTGTTATCATTTTCATTTGTTTCAAGGTAGTTATTGGTTTCTGTTGAGATTTCCTCCTTGACCCATTGTTTTTCTAACAGTGTGTTGTTTAACTTCCACATCTTGGTGCCAAATCTGGGCCTCTGGCCCTTGCAGATTTCCAGCTTCACTCCACTATGGTTAGAGAAATTATTTTGTATGATTTCAATCTTTCTGAATTCCTTGAGACTTTCTTTGTGGCCCAGCATGTGGTCTATCCTGGAGAATGATCCATGTGCACTTGAGAAAAATGTATATCCTTCCGTATTTGGGTATAATGTTCTGTATATATCTATTAGGTCCAGATCCCCTAATATATTGTTCAAAGTCTTTGTTTCTTTATTGATTCTCTTTTGAGATGTTCTGTCCAATGATGATAGTGGTATGTTAAAGTCCCCCACTATAATTATAGAGGCATCTATTCCTTCACTTAGTTTCTCCAGTGTTTGCCTCACAGGTTTGGAGGCACCCTTGTTAGGGGAATAAATGTTTATGATTATTTTTTCTTCTTGCAAGATTATCCCTTTCACTAATACATAGTGTCCATCTTTGTCTCTCACAACAGTTTTGCCTATAAAGTCTATTTTGTCTGATATTAATATAGCTACACCTGCCCTTTTTTGGTTATTGTTTGCCTGTAAGGTTTTGTCCAAGCCATTCACTTTCAATCTCCATGAATCCCTGGGTCTAAGATGAGTTTCTTATAGACAACATAGAGATAGGTCATATTTCCTTATCCAATCTTCCAGTCTGTGTCTCTTAACAGGTGAGTTTAATCCATTGACATTTAGTGTTATTACTTTCAAGGAATTACTTATATTAGCCATATTTTCTTTCGATTTGTGTTTGTCTTATGTTGTTTGATTTTTTCCCCTTTTTGTAGTTTTAGCTGTTTTTACACTCTCCTCCAACTCTGTCTCTTCTGTTTTTTTCTTTCCTTCTGCAGAACTACCTTTAGTATTTCTTGAAGGGCAGGATTCTTATTGGCATACTCTCTTAGTTTCTGTTTATCTGTGAATATTTTGAACTTTTCATCATTTTTGAATGCTAGCTTTGCTGGATAGAGTATTCTTGGTTGGAAATTCTTTTCTTTTAGTACCTTGACTATGTCATACCACTGCCTTCTTGCTTCCATGGTTTCAGATGAGAGATCAGCACTTAATGTTATGAGGGCTCCTTTGTATGTGATAGTTCTCTTTTCTCTTGCTGCTTTTAGTATTTTCTCTTTATCTTGTGCATTGGATAATTTGACAAGTGTATGTCTTGGGGTAGGCCTGTTGGTATTTATAATGTTTGGGGTGCATTGTGCTTCCTGGACATGTACATCTATCTCCCTCAATAAGTTTGGGAAGGTTTCAGCTATTATTTCTTCCAACACCCCTTCTGTCCCCTTTCCCTTCTCTTCTCCTTCTGGGATGTCTATAGTGCATATGTTTATGCATTTTGTATTGTCATTCAGGTTCCTAAGTCCCTGCTGGATTTTTTTTCTAACATTTTTTGATTAATTCTACTATCTGTTTGATTTCAGATGTGCTGTCTTCCACATCACTAATTCTTTCCTCTGCCTCTTCAAATCTGCTGTTATTTGCTGAGAATGTATTTCTTGGATTGTGCTATTGATCCCCATCATCTCGGTGATCTTTTTGTATATGATCACAATTTCTTCTGTATGCTCTCCAAGTGTTTTCTTAGCATACCTAATCTCTTCCTTCACTTCATTGAATTAGTCCATGATACATGTTTTGAGAGCTTTCATTACTTGTTTGATGTTCCACTTCTCTTCCTGGTTTTTAGTTTGTTCATTATATTGGGCCATGTTTTCCTGATTATTGGTATGGTCTGTAGTTTTTTGTTGCTGTCTGGTCATCATTTTATCTTGTGTTTATTCTGTTGATTATCTTCTTATTCTAGTCTTGGGGTTTAATTAGTTGTTTTGTGTGTGTGTGTGTTGTTTTCTCTCTGTCACTTTTTTCTTCTTATTCTATTTCCTTGCTGTTGGCTAAGTTCCCTCAAAGGAAAATATTAGGTCCAGAGAAAGCAAAATGGGTAAGAAAAGAAAAATATAATAGTAGCATTGATAGTGAGTGTTAGCAGAAGAACCATGTGAGAATTAGGAGAATGGACATAGAACTCATGGAAGCTGTGTATAGTTATAACCATAAAAAAGTGGAGTACCTATAATGAGATATTAAACTGAATATGGGGAGGAATATACTATGAATTAAAAGGTCAGTATGTGTCCCCTGCTCCCACCCTGCCTTTCGCTTCCTTACACTTTGCCCGCCTGTTCCTCGTAACCTCCCTGTATTATGGCCCTTCTCAGCAGCAGTTTGTGCTGCTGCCTCCCTCCGCCCCTCCTCCCAGCCACTGTTATCTTCCCCCTCCCAGCCGATCGCTGTTCTCCCCGCCTCATTTCAACCGCCCTCATCCCGTATCCGCCCCGGCACAACCTTGGAAACAACCCCCTCTGCCATCAATGGCTTATGTCATAAACCGCAGGTCCGCCCTTGCCTCTGCAGCCAATCCTCAGCTGCCCCGCGGACATGCCCCTCCCACAACCTCCCCGCCTCCATGACACTATAAAACCCCATGTACTTCCCGAATAAAATCAGACCTGCGCATAGACCTCGTCTCCGTGGTTTTTCCTCCATCGAACCGCGCGTCCCCCAAGCCTTGAGCCGCCCGCTGCCGCCCCGGTCAGGCCGTGGCGTAGGCCCGATCCCCGGCAGCGACTCACCTGCAGTGACCCGCCTGCAGTGCCGCAGCGGAGGCCAACAAGTGTGGTCAGGAGAGAGGGAAAAAGAAAAGAGAGGACACTAACATAAAGAGTGAATAAATGATAGAAGGCAGATTAGAGGTGTTAGAGATAAAAAGTCAGAAATATTGGGGGCTAAACAAAGAGAGGTGGAATGTAAGAGAAACAATAAATGATGGAAGAGAGAATGATGTAAAGGAAAGGGGATAGTGTTGGTAGCCAAAATCAGTACACACAGTAAAGAGAAAACCAAGGATGAGGAAGCACAACAAATAAGAGACGTTGCCTGCAGCACTAATATAAAAAAAGAAAAAAGAAAAAAAAGGAGAAAGAGAGAAGAAAAAAAGCAGAGTAAGAAAAAGAGAGGGGGGAGAAAGAAAAAGAAAAAAAAAGGGCAGTGGTGGGGGTGGGGGTGGGATAAAGAGGAAGAAAAAACAAGAAAACAAACCAACAAAAAAGACTAGACAAGGTGTCAGGCAAAGAATCCTCTTTGCAATTGAATAAACTGCTTAGGAGTCTGACCGTCCCCCTTTCTCCCTTCCTCACTTCCTTCTCTCCCAATGCAGCAGGAAGGCTGCATGAGGACTCCTGTAGGAAATTCAAATGGGTCCCTGGTGAACCAACTCACCTGAGAAAATAATGATTCTTAGTTTCTTGAGAGAGCACCCACCCCTTGCCAGGAACCCTAAATATGCTATTGAAAGCCCGTAAAGCATGGACTACTGTCCTCTCTCTTAGGTGTGCTACAAGGGGGCTGGTTAATTTTCTGACTCCATCTTCTCCCAGACCAATTTCCTATCCCAGGGTGTTTAGCTAAATTGGGCTATCTCATCAGATTCACCTCTCCTCTCTTCCTAGGCTCTCCCCAAGTCAGCTGATATGCTCCTCCAAACTCAATAAAAGGAGAGGACCAGAAAATTGAACCTGCACTCCTTGGCCCCTCTGCACCCCCCACCTAAAGTCTCCCACTCTCAGAGTTAGTCTGTGACTGGAGGGGTAGGGTAATGCTGGATTTCTGGGAGTGCTGGGGTTGGGAAACAGCAGCCCAGGAGAATGTAGACTCGGGGTATGTAGGTCTGTGAAACGTGGGCCATGGGGGTTCAGGGCACACAGGTTTGGGGTCCACATGTTTGGGAAACACAGGGCTTGGAAACTCCGCCCCACAACTGGCAGTTCTCAGTGAACACTGTGGCTCTTAGCCCTAATGGGGAAGGGATTTACCTTCCCACAGCTTCCGTAGTCAGTGTTAGAAACCCACAGTTCTACCTTGAGCAAACTCAAATTCTGATACAGTCTTGCCAGATTGATGTCCAGACACCTCCTGCCCTGCAAGTTCCCGAAACAGCCTGCTCCGGTAGAATTCCATCACCACACCCACCCCAGGGTTCTAGCTATCAATAAATACACCAATTCGATGAGAAACTTATGTGAAAATCTAACAAGAGTATTTGGGATGTAAAATGTGCTCAGCAAAGTCATTTCCTCCCTTCTCATCCATCCATCCATCCATCCATCCATCCATCCATCCATCCATCCATCCATCCATTCATCCATTCATCCATCCATCCTATATTCAAAGTATAAATGTGTTAATACAAATAGAAATCATTGAAACATAATTGCTCACCTTTAATGAAAAAAATAAGTTGGCTAAATATTTCTACTTCTCCCAGTTCAGTAGAAGAGAAATAGGTTTATGATGTTCTTTTTTTATTCTTTTTTTAAAAAAGATACATAACTCACACAAAATGTTACATTAAAAAATTTAAGAGGTTCCCATATACCCCACTCCCCACACCCCCAACTTCTCCCACATCAACAACTTCTTTCATTAGTGTAGTGCATTCATGCTTTTGATGAGTACATTGGAGCATTGCTACACAGCATGGATTATAGTTTATGTTGTAGTTTACCCTCTCTCCCAGTGCATTCAGAGGGTTACAGCAGAATATATAATGTCCTGCACCTGTCCCTGCAATAGGTTTATGATGTTCTTAATAGCACATTGAATAGGATTTCATAATTAATGATAAGTTCTACCGCTACATAGCAACCTGTACAAAATTTGATAAATGAGTAAACAACCAAACAACAGTCACTGGTACCTAGGAAGGCCCTGTTTTCCTGCAAGATGCCCTCTTTCTCTAGTCTTCCTAGACAAATGGATGAGAAGCCAGATCTGTTCCTGTTGTAGTTTAGGCGCATTGGAGAACTCTTCTATTTGGAACACTTTCAAAATTCCAGAATCATCTTGTGTATGACTCAAGAAATGGAAACTAAAGCCCTGAAAAAGATCTACGATCAAAATCTGTTTCTACTAATGTATAAAAAAGAACACTCTCTATTTGAAGTAGAATTGAAGTACAAAAGTAATTGATGTACAAAGTAGCTTGAAATGTATTAGTTGAAAAAAATACTTGATTTTCCTTTGAAAGAATAAGAAATAGTATTTCTGTTGCAACTCTTCTGTTGCTGCAAAGTTTCACAACTTTTCTACTTTTTTTTCTTTTTAAAAGTTTCTGGTAAGTACACTTATGAAATAAGAGAGAGAAAAATCTAACTTTCTCCATGTGCTTTGAAGAAAAGGCAAAGGTTTTCTATCCAGAATCAGTTTATGGTGAAATTGAGACCTGGTGATCAATGCATCCTTCCTCTCATTCCATAGGGGTGTTTGTATATGTAGTGCAAAGAGCATGAGATTGAGACTCAGTGAGACCAGGGTTCAAATGCTGCCTTTGCCACCCACACATGTCTATAAACTTGAGCAAGGACTCATTAAATTCTGTGAACCACATTTTCTTTACTTACAAAATGAGGATGATATCTATCTCAAGGAGCTGAAAGAGAATAAAGGGAAGAAGGGTAAGAAAATCACTTTGCCTCTGCCTGACATCCTGAAATATGTTACATATGTCACAGCAGACAGTTGTCCTCCTGACCCTCTGCCTTCCTGTCCCAGAAATATGTATTCTCAGGTGATTGCTTTTCAACATGTCCTTTAGCTGTGTCCAGGAATAGCCTGTGAACCTACAAGTCCCTTTATCTTTTCTGAATCAAAATTGACCTTTAAAAAGGAACTTCCTCAATGTGATAAGGGACATTTATGAAAATGTACCTCATGAATTCTACTAAACATTTAAGGAAGAATGAACATCAACCGTTCTCAAACTCTTTGAAAAAAATAAAGAGGACAGAGCATTTCCTAAGTCACTCTACAAGGCCAACATTACTCTGACACCAAAGAGAAAGACATCAAAAAAAGAATAATAAAAACAAATTTCCCTTCTGTATATAGATGAAAATTCTCCAGCAAAATACTAGCAAATCAATTCCAACAGTATGCTAAAATGTTTATACACCATGACAAAGTGGGATTTACACCAGGAACGAAAGGATGGCTCAACACACAAAAATCAATCAATATAATACACCAAATTAACAAAATTAAGGAAAAACATGTGATCATTTCAATTGATGCAGAAAAGGCATTTGACAAAACCCAACACTCATTCATTATTTAAAAAAAAAAAACTTTCAGAAAAATAGGAATAGAAGGTAACTTCCTTGATATGATAAAGGGCATTTATGAAAAACCTATAGCTAACATTAAATTTGATGGTGAAAGACTGAAAGGTTCCTCCCTAGAGTCAGGAACAAGAAGATGATGCCCACTTTCTCTATTGCTACTCAGTATTGTACTGGGAGTTCTAGCCAGAGCAATTAGGCAAGAAAAATAAAAGGCATCCAAATTTGAAAAGTAAAGAAGTTATCTCTATTCACAGATGATATGATTCTTTACAAAGAAAATCCTAAAGAATCTACAAGAAAAATTATAAGGGCTAATAAATTTAGCAAAGATGCAGAGTACTAGAGTAACATGCAAAAATCAGTTGTTTTTATATATACCAACAATGAACAACCCACAATGGAAATTTTAAAAATCCCATCATAATAGCATCAAAATGAATAAAATATCTAGGAATAAATTTCAGCAAAGAGGTGAAAGGATTGTACACTGAAAACTACAAAACACTGATGAAAAAAATTAAAGGAGAAATCTGTCAAGATGAGACAGCAGGGAGCTATAACAATCAGCTTGTCCCATAGAGCAGCTAATAATCAGTCAAGACTTGTTGCTTGGGGGATTCCAAAAACTAGAAGGATATAGTACCCTATCCAGGGAAGAATGGGAAGAGGAGACTGATGATTTGCAATGAAGATTTGTGAGTAGATTCCTCCAGGTTGCAGAGGTGGTTATCCATCCCCCACTGATGAGGCAGGCCACATTGGGACCTGCTTCCTGGCTAGAAGAAAAAGTTCCCTTTCCCAAAAGTAGGGGAGGGAAAATGGATTGGTACCGCCTACAGGTGTTGATTAGAAAATTAGCAAATTCAGATAGGTGGATTTCAGTTCTGAGTACAGGTGGGGTTTTAATCTGCCCAAACCACAAAGAAGCCAGCACGCTTTGTGCTAACTCTACCCACAGCAGGAGAAGAAGCAGGGGTGATTGAAAAACAAAGGAGAATGCCAGGACAGTAAGGATCAGGTCCAGCATGCCCAAGTTGGAGAGCCGCTACTTGGACCCCCACCCAGCAGGAGTGAAAATTGGGTGCAGTTTGAATTTTTCCATTGACAGAGCAGGCAGATTCACCCTGCCCACCATAAAGGGTTGAGACACTCTTGACCCCAATTTGCCCCTGGAAAGAGAGGAATTACACTCTCTCTCAGATAGTATTAGCAGATTCACCCCATCCACCTTAGAGGAATGAGGAACCTGCAGCCCCAACATTCTTCCAGAAGGAGAGGAAATACAGGTAGTCTGATCACTCTCTTTCTGGCAATGTGGGCAGAGTCACTGCCCATGTTGAAGAAACCAGCACAAGTTGTGGCTGTTGATTAGAGAACTCAGTTCTTAGTGGCCAGGAGCTGTACAGCAGTTTCATCCCAAGTAGGCTGGGGGTCTCAGTCTCAACAATGCCCCTACCAGGAGCTAAGTCAGCTAAGAAATAAAGGCATGGGAAAACCCAAGGGCAGTGGGGAACAATTGGATAAAGAGTGGTACCTGCTGGGTACATTAGGAAAGCATAGATTTGGGGAGATGTCAAAGAGAAGATTGGTGGTTGTTAGGGCTTCCTCACCAGAGCACATTGGAAGCAGTATACACTCCCTTCATATGTCCCCTGGGCCTGTTTCGACTGGGAAATCTGAGCTGGGAAGGTTATCTTCAGGGGGATAATCTTACCAACATTAGCCCTCCAGGTAATAGCAACTAGAGGAAACAAAAGGAGTATTAAAAATATACAGAGGCAAATAAAAAACTAACAGAACAGATTAACATTGTTGGAGGAAGAAGAAGGGAAGCTTTAGCAAAAAGCCAACCAATAAGAAAGACATAGGCTACAATGAGAGACTGAGCACAGAATAAAAACATAAAAAAAATCAGATGCCAAGACACCAGGAGAACATTACAAGCCATATTAAGAAACAGGAAGATATAGCTCAGTCAAAAGAACAAATTAAACCTCCAGTTGAAACACAGGATTTGAGACAAATAATCACAGATATTCAAACAAATCTTAATAAATTCAATTAGATGGCTAAAGAGATTAAGGATATTAAGAAGACACTAGGGGAAGTAGATGTGGCTCAAGTGGTTGGGCTTCTGCCTGCCATATAGGAGGACCCAGATTCGATCCCTGGGGCCTCCTAGTAAAGGCATACCTGCATGGTGAGCCAGTGCCAGCACAGTGAGCCAGGCCTGTGTGGTGAACCATGCAGCAAGATGATAATGCAATAAAAAGAGAGACTAAAGTGAAAGTCAAAGGCAGGATGCAGCAGAAACTAGGAGCTGAGGAGGCACATGTGACAGGGTACCTCTCTCCACATTGCAGGTCCCTACGATTGAGTCCTGGTGAATTCTAGAGGGGAAAATGAGAAGAGAAGACAAAAAGAGAAATAGACACAGAAGAGCACACAGAAAATGGACACAGACAGCAAAAACAGCAGGGTGGGAGGAGGGGGAAAAAAAGAAGACACCAGATAAACACAAAAGAATTTGAAAGCTTACAAAGAAAAATAATGGATCTTATAGGAATGAAAGATGCAAGAAGGCAGTGGTATGATCTATTAAAGGCAATGGAAGAGAAAAACTGCCACACGAAAATTCTTTATCTGGTAAAACTGCCCTTCAAAACTTTAAGTCTTTAAGACTTTAAAGTCTTCAAAGATAAACAAAAGTAAGAGAGTATGTCACCAAAAGACTGGAATTATCAGAGATATGAAAGGAAGTGCTGCAGCCTGAAAGGAAAAGACAGGAGATACAGGCCTGGAGAAGAGTGTAGAAATGAAGATTATTAGTAAGGGTAATTAAAAGTGTAAAAAGACAGATAATAATAAGACAACAGAAAGCCAAAAGATATAATGGATGAAGTGAGCAATGCATTTACAGTAATATTGTTGAATGTTAATTGATAGAACTCCCCAATTAAAAGACACTGACTGACAGAATGGATAGAAAATAGCAGCTATCTATATGCTATCTACAAAAGACTCACTTTGCATGGCAAGGGCACAAATAGGGTGAAAGTGAAGGGTTGGAAAAAGAAATTCCACACAAGCAGCAATAAGAAAAGAGCTGGACTAACTATTCTAATATCTGACAAAATAGATTTTAAATACAAAACTGCTATAAGAAAAAAATGGATATTGTATGGTAATAAAAGGAAAAATACACTAAGAAGAAATAACAATAATAAATATTTATGCACCTAACCAGGCTGTCCCAAAATACAAGAGGCAAACACTGGCAAAACTGAAGGGAGAAATAGATGTTGCTACAATAATAGTGGGAGACTTCAATAACCACTCTTATCTTTGGACAGACTATCTGGAGAGAGGATCATTAAGAAAACAGAGAACTTGAATATTATGATAAATCAACTAGACCTAACAGACAAATATAGAACATTGCACCCCCAAAACAGTTGGATATACATTTTTTTCAAGTGCTCATGGAACTTTCTTCAAGATAGACCATATGTTGATTCACAAAAAACTCAATAAATTTTAAAAAGATTGAAATCATACAAGGCATTATGTCTGGTCTTAAGGGAATGAAGCTGGAAATTAATAACAGGTGGAGTAAGGAAAAATTCACAAATATATGGAGGTCAAACAACACACTTTTAAACAATCATTGAGTCAAAGAAGAAATTGCAAGAGAAACCAGTAACTATCTCAAGACAAATGAAAACAAGAACACAAAATATCAAAATGTATGGGATGCACAAAGGCAGTGCTGAGGGAAATTTATAGCTTATAATAAAAAAGAAAGAGCCAAAATCTTAGACCTAACTGAATACCTAGAGGAACTAGCAAAAGAGTAGCCCAAAGCAAGCAGAAAGAAAGAAATAACAAATATCAGAGCAGAAATAAATGAAATTGAGAACAATAAAACAATAGAGAGAATCAACAAAACCAAAAATTGATTCTTTGAGAAGATCAACAAAATTGACAATCCCTTAGCTGGACTGACAAAGAAAAAAAGAGGAGCTATAAATAAATAAATAAAATCAGAAATGAGAGGGAAGACATTACTGCTGACCCAATAGAAATATACATGTCAACCTAGAAGAAATTGAAGACCTCATCAAAACTATCACAAGTAAAAAGATTGAAACAGTCATCAAAAACCTCCCAAAATGAAAAGCCCAGGATCAGATGGCTTCACAGGTGAATTCTACTGATCATTCAAAGAATTTATACCAATCTTGTTCAGACTCTTCCAAAAAATTGACCTGGAAGGAATGCTACCAAACTCATTCTATGAAACCAACATCAATCTAATAACAAAGCTAGATCAAGATACCAGAAAGACATTTATAAACCAATTTATCTAATGCATATAGATTAAAAAATCTTCAACAAAAGACCAAGTGGGTTTTATCCCAGGTATGCAAGGATGGTTCAACACAAGAAATTCAATGTTTTACTCATACTTTCAGAGAAATGGCTTGAGTGTCCTGTCTCAGGATTTCTAACAAGAATGCTGTCTAGGTATCAACTGGGGCTGCAGTCATCTCAAGGCTTGACTGGGGCTGAAGGATCCACTTCCATGATGCCAAAACAATGTTAATTGTGAAAGTAGCCTCCCTCTGAAGTATGGGCTCAGAAGGGCTGGTTCCATTTTCCAAGAAAAGGATGTACTTAGGGCCCCTTTGTGTTTTGAATACTTGAAAGAATGACTAATCAATCCCCTGAATGTGGGGTGGGGGTTTAAGAAGAGAATGAGGACAGTAGCTGTGGCTTCTTGAAGGAGCAGATCCCTGAAAACATCTTGACCCAGAGCTTTGGGGCTGACTTACTGTCTTGGAAGAGGCCATGATTGTTAATTGCTGGGGACATGTGAAAGCCTACCTCACCACCATTTGTGGCAGCAGCCCAAATAGAGGACCTAACCCGCAAAGGCCTGACCCTCAAAGGAAAGTTTTACTCAAATACCAGTGCCCATCCTTGTAGTCACTATGGTTGATGACATGTCCTAATTTCCCTAGTTATGAACTAGTAACCTTCCCTTACTTTTGTCCTTTGGGATATTTCTTAGTTTCCTAGGGCTGTGTAACAAAGTGCCGAAAATTAGGTGGGTGACTTGAAACAACAGAAATTTCTTGTCTCACAATTCTGGAGGCTAGAAGTCTGGAATCGAGGGGTCAGCAGGGCTGCACTCAGCCAGAAAACTATAGGGGAGAATCCTTCCTTGCCTTTTCCAGCTCTTGCTGTTTGCCAGCAATTCTTGGCACTCCTTGGATTGTAGATGAACCACTCCAATCTCTGCCTCCATCTTCAAAAGACTTTCTTCTGTCTGTGTCTGTCCTCTTCTTACAACACCAGTCATAATTGATTAGGGTCACGTGAATTCAATATGACCTCATCTTAAGTATATCTGAAAAGACTTTTTTTTTCCCAAAAAACATCATATTCACAGGTACAGTGAGCTGGAACTTCAACATTATGTTTTTAGGGACACAGTTCAAACTCAAGTTAGTCTACAAGGCATTGGTACTTTTCCTCTCAATATATGAGGAAAAGCAGTTGCCCAGAATCTGGTCTTGTAAACTTTAAACGAGTAAAGTACCAATGAAATCTTTGAAGAGTCCCCTGTATGAAATATAATTCTCACTGGCTAGGAAGATTAGTCCCTCTAAAACATTTTAATTATGTGCCTATTCTTCTCCTGGCATATGTTTGTAGGAATAACTTTTTCCTAATTCTCTCTTTCTCTCTTCTAGACCCCAAGTATCATTGTGGCTTCTTCTTCCTGCATTGGAACTAGCAGTACTGGAGGCAAGATAATGGGCTGAGGAAAATTTGCCCTAACTATCTAAAATGAGCAGGAGGGTAGTATTCATTGCCAGAGACAAAACTGTGCTGGTCTTACAACCCTCTGACCTAAGAATTTTTGTTTTTATTTTTACATAAGCATCTGGTTGCCCATGACTTTATCCTAAGTGCAAAAAGAAGAGCCATCTTCCACTCACCTTACTCCCAATAGATTACCCCCTCTCCCCCCTCCCTTTTCACTCAGAAATCCAAAGGGTGCTGGTGGGCTGCTTTGGAAATTGCTAAATTGTGGTGCAATGTATGATCTTGTTTTATATCTGCGAACACAATCCCAAAACCCAGATATCAACCGTGTGGAATTTCTCACCCTTTCCTCTAAATGAGGCTGAATCATCCCTGAGCCTGCTAACATTTTCTGAAAACTAAAGTACATCTCTGTCCTTGCCAGGTAATCTCTTCCCTTTCAAGTGCTGAAGTGTGAAGAGGGCCCTTTATTTCATTGCAAAATGAATAGCAAGTAAGCAGAGAAATGTGATTAAAATTCAATTGAGTACAGGCAAGAATTAAGCTCTCCCACTCCTATCAGGTTATAACCTGCCCTAAAGATGGAGAAAGAAAAATAAGTCACTGCAACTCAGCTGGAAAATTATTGGGGCATTTTACTAAGTGAATCTCTTGTTATCGTCTGCATCCTACATGGCCTTGATAACACAAAGTGGTGTTCAATGTACCATGATGTTCTGGGAAGGGACTGGGGGCAGTGGTGGTTATTTGCTTATTATAGTGGTTCATTGTAGGGCTCCTTATATATTCCTGAGCTCAAAAGCCTAAAATGACTTACAAAACAAACATGCATATCATCATACAGGGCTTCCATATATCATCCTACCATCAACACCTTGCGTTTTTGTGAAACAATTGTTACAAACCATGAAAGAGCATTTGCCAAAAAATTACTATGAACTATAGCCAATACCTTACATTTGGAATATTTTCTCCCAACCCACCCAGTTATTAACATCCTGTATTAGTATTATATACTTACATTATGAATGATAAACTTCAATTTTAAAAAGTTTAAAAAATGTTGGTGGATCTGAGTGGGGGATATGTTGAGTTCATTGTATGGATTTTGTATTACTTTTTCAATGGTTCTGTCAGTTTGAAATAATTTAAAAATTAAAAGTTTAGGAAAAAAAGCCTAAAATGACACTTCCCATCCTTCTGAGAATCTTACCGAGCCAAATATCAAAGTTGATCCAATTAGCATTAAACCTAAACCTGATAAAACCAAAAAACCTATGGTCTTCTCTCAGTAGTTTCCATAGCAGTTCCAAATCCAGAGCAAAATTATAAAAAATAATGTGCCTTGGTAGCAATGGCCCCTATTGATTCAATAGGCATGATTAAAGGCATTTCTTATAAAATGGACCAGTACATTATATTTCATAAACTCACAGGGAGGCAGCTGGTAACTGGTCCAGAGCGCGGAGTACAGAGTCAACAGATCTGGGTTTGTATTTAGATTTAGACCACTTATCAGCTATGGAACTAACCTTGAGCAATTTATTGAAACTCTCTAAGTTTGTTTCTTCTATGTAATGGGGTAAAAAAGAAGCACGTTAACAGAATTGCTGTGATGACTGCATGAGAAATGTACATACAGTCTTATAATCATGCCTGATGTGTAGTAAATGCTTAATAATGGTAATAAGAATCCATGGAGAAATATATGCCTGCAAAGGTAAAGTGACCCACCCATGATTATACAACTGATCCATTGGGAGAATTAGTACTAGAAATCAGATCTCTTAATTCCTAGTCTAGGGCCATTTTTGGTTACTTTGTACAGCTTGAAGTTGGGCATGAAAGGGTGTTTTAGACTATTGGTTCCCAAACCACAATATGGAACTTTAAAAAATAAAAAGATAATTTGGATCTGAATAAGATTTACTGGATCAGAATCCATATTTTCAAAAAGTTTCCCAAATGATTCTCATGAAACCCCTCTAGGAATGACTGTTCAGAGAAGGTGATAGGGGCTTCTTAGGTGAGGAACAATTGTATGGCAAGCGGATAGACATAATGTGCGAGGGAAGTTTGAGGAAATGAAGGAGAGCATGTGGCTTTTTTTTTAATCCCCCCCCTTGTGACTTTTTGTGTGCTGTCTGCTCTCTGTGTTCATTTGCTGTGTGTTCTTCTGTGTCTGTATTTATTTTTATTTATTTCCTCTCCCTCCACCTTGTAGCTTGCTTGCTGTCTGCTCTCTGTGTCCATCGCTGCTGCGTTCCTCTGCGTGTTTTTTTTTTTTTTCTTGTCTCCCTTTTTGTTGTATCACTTTGCTGAGGTGGCTCTCCATGGTGCTTGCGGGGTGAGCCTGCCTTCACAAGGAGGCCCCGGGACATGAACTCAGGGCCTCCCATATGGTAGACGGGAGCCCAACTATTTGAGCCACAGCCACTTTCCAGCATGTGGCTTTTGAGTTAGGTGGAAATACTAACCAAAGGAATACTAGAGAAATGCTCAAACTTGAGGTAATCAGTATGTGTGGAACAGAAATATTAAGTAGGGTTAACTGGAATCCAGGCACACAGGCTATATGCAACACTTGCTCTTCACTTACACGGTCCTTGATAGAGCAATTACTCAAAGCATTTAGTGCTTCCAGTCATGGGTGCCCAAAGAATCCAGTCAGTAGGCTAAGCATAATTTCCCAAATTCATGGACTAGTACAATTTCCTTAGAGAGTAAACTTAATTCAACCATTGAATGTTTTAGAATTAAGAATAAAAATATTTATGTGACTCCAACTAACATTTTTTAGTTAAAGAGTCTGTGCATTTAGCATTTTATGTAACTTGGTACTTTATGTAATTGCAATGTTTAGGAGAATTTGTCCTATTAAGTCATCCTTATAATCCCATTATGAAATAGGTACTTGTCTAATTGATACTGATGTGATTTTAAGTTAAAATCTTACTCCAGTTTTATATAGCTTTGGAACATTTAAGAAAATGCAAAGTTTCCCATATTTATGTTTAATTTGTTAGATGCATAAGAGTAGTTTAAATGCACAGGAAACACATGATTGAGAAACCTCAGAGCTCCTGAATCAACCTGGGAGAGGCCAGAGCCAAGTACGCCCAGCTGGGTACCTTGATTGGGAATAGGAAGCATGACATTCCGCTTTCCCAGACTACATCTGATTTATGCCAAGGGTCCCAGAAGTAGATTAGCATCTGTCTGAGACATTTGTTGAGTCACTGTAATGGGGGTGGGAAACTCTGCAGAGGTCTTTTCAGAGTGGCTGCCTAGGCCTGGACCAAGGTAGAGTTGTTTTAGTTTGCTAAAAACTGCTGGTAGCAATATACCAGAAATGGGCTGGCTTTTATACTGGGATTTATTAGATTAAATGCTTACAGTTCTCCAAATCAAGACATCATCAAGAGATGCTGTCTCACCAAGTTGCAGCTGTAGGTGATCAGACACGTGGTGGTGTCCACTAGTCTCTCGCATTTCCTCTGGGCCTCATCTCTTTCAGCTTCTGGATAATCTGGCTGCCTCTTAGCCTCCATGTTCCTTTGATTCCAGATTCTGGTCCCCAGGGTCTTCTTTCTGTTTCTTTGGCTTTTTCTCTGTGTCTGCAGCTTTTATCTCTCTGTTTATAAAGGACTCCAGTAAGAGGATTAAGATCCACCCTGTGTCATGCCTACTGAGGTGATCTAATAAAAAAGAAGGTGCCTAACTGAATCTAATCAAAAGATCCCATCTATAATGGGTTACACACACAGGAATGGATTTACTCTATGGACATGATCTTCTGGGATCCACCCAACTTCAAACTGTCACAGGAGTCATGCCTAGATCATGGTGATTGGGGGAAAAAAGAGAATGTGTTTCATAGTGCCAGAGAGAGTCAGCCACAGCAGTGATGAGTCAGCTGGAGATGGCAGCGGGCCCTGACCAAGCTACAAGTATGCACCACTACGACCAGTATGCCAGCTGCTAGTCTCAGCCACAAACACCAACAGGGTGGGCACTGCTCAGGGATCCGAGGAATACCACCAAAGAGACCAGGCAGAGCTGAAAATCCCTTTCTCACAAATCCTCCAGGCCAACTAAACCCTGATAGACATCATTTTAGAGAGAAGCGAGGTAGAAGGAGAGGACTGAGAGGTCACATGTCATCTAAATGACTGTTTATAATATAACATTACATAGGACTAGGTCAAGGATTTTGGCCAAAGGTTTAAGCAGGAGGTATTGAGGAAGGCACTGGTTACAAACAAAAATGATGAAGAAATAGGGTCTCTGTGTAGCTCACTGGTTGTGTGAGCAAGTTTGTTTCTCTATTTCAAACCTGTTAGCTCTCCTCTCACAGGTTCACAGAAGAGAGAGTTGGAATCAAGCACAGAGATTAATTAGACCAATACCCTTATCCTCCATATGAGAAATCAATACAGGAAAAAAAGCTAAGGTACTTGGGGAGTCAGAGTAGAATAGTGATCAAGAGCCTAGACCCCAGAATCAGACCAATCTTCATTTAAATTCTGTTGCAGATATTGCCTGGCTATATGACCCAGCAAAAAGTTACTTAAATTCTCTGAGCCTTAATATCCTTATATCAAATTTTGGGATGCCATAATAGCTACTTCTTAGGGTTCCTGAAAGGATTAAAGAGAGAACATATTTGAAACACTTAACATAGTTTAATGCTCATGAAACAGTACCTGTTGTCATTGTCTGTGTTCACACAGATGGGAAGAGGCAGAAGAGGAACTGAAGGGAGCGCACGTGGTTCCCCAGAAGTATCGGTGGTCTTGGTTCTGTGAACAACCCTTGATGTGCTTCAGGATTCAGAAGAGGTTGGTTCTGGTTATAGTGACCATCTGGCTAGACTACAAGAAACCCCGAAGTTGGTTCCCCAGGAGTTTTAGCTAATTAAAGCTTTTCTAACATGTCATGCATCTGTTAGAATCTTCTGTGCTGTTTATATTGGATTGCTATTATGTTCTTTACATTGAAAAGCGTTGTTCTTTTTAAAGCCAAAATGTGTTTTGAGCTCTGCCCTGTGCTTAAAATGGCTGTATAACAATGCAAAGAGATAAAGGATGTGGGAAGGGAAAGAGTGTTGGGCCAAGAGTCTAGTCCTGCCATGTGTGACTTACTGAGACTCTCTCTGGGGTTTAAGTTTCCTTATTAATTTTTTTTTAAGGATAGAGTTTGTAGGAGATAATTGCTAAAGTGCCTTTCTACCTCTGAGGTTTTATTATCTGTTTGGCACAATGTCAAGTATGTGGAAAGTGAATGAATGAATGATGATGGCAAATTTTACCTTTCTCATCCATGTCAAGCTGCACTGACAACTGTTATGACAAGGGTAGCAGCTTTCATTTACAAATGATGGAAATCAATGTGGCGATAACAGACATTGACTCCAAATTCCCCAAATAAAAAAAGTGAATAGCTATCCTTTATGAGGACTTACTGTAAACCAGGAGGAATGGATACTTTACTTGGTGTTATCTCAATTAATTTTCAAAACAACCCTGTTGGGTGAGTACTAGTGTTATCTTCATTTTGCAAATTAAAAAAAAAAAAGCAGATATGTTGGTATAGGGTTTCACAATTTGCAATTATCTTCACAAACATTCATTTCATTTGACTTTCACAAAATCTCTCAAAGTAAATGGGTGTTCTTCCCAGTCTATAGATGAAGAAACTAAGACTCAGCAAGTTAAGAGACTTACCCCAGACCACCATGCCAACCTGGGGTAAAGTCAGGACTCTAAACTCCATGCTTTTTCCATATCTGCTGTCTCTTCACTGGAGAATATGCTTTTCCACTTCCCCCACATTCTTTCTTTCACTATAAACATCTTATTTTTCCATTTATTCTCTACTGATACATCATGCCATGCTTCACTGATGAAAACTTTTCTCATTTCATACAGTACACTCTCACCCTTGTCCCTATCTGACCCTTCCTGATAAAATGCAGGTGGCTTATACCATCAAAATGTAACCCCCCATTCAGGCTCTGGAATCCACAGCTCTGGCTTTTCTAGCATGTCATTCCTTTGCTTATCCCCTCTGTACTACCAATCTATGTCTCCTTTTCTACTGGATCATTCCTATGAGCACTTGAATAGGCTCTGGTATTGCACATTTAAAAACACTCTCCCTTAAGTTCATATCTCCCTCCAGCTCTTCCCTATACTTCTTCATAACCAAATCTCTGAAAGAGAGTTTTCTATACACACTGGCTCCATTTTCCTCATCTCCATTCTTTCCTCAACCCATTGCAATCTGGCTTTTACTCTAATCTCTCCAAAGAAATGACCCTTGCCAAGGGTATCAGACTTGTTGCCAACTCTAACAGATACTTCTCCATCTTCATCTTGCTCAGTCCCTTGCTCGGCAGCATTTGAGCCAGGTGAGCACTGTTTTTACTTTCAAATATTTCTGCTCTTGGCTGCTGTCATGCTGTGTTCATCTAGTTTTCCTTTAGTCTCACTGGATGCTCCTTCTCCCTAAGATCTCTAAATATTGGCATTGCTCAGGGTTCAGTTTCGATTCCTTTATTCCCTCTACATTTTTTCTAGGTGATTCAGTTCTTTTCTATGGTTTCAATATAGCTACATTCTGTCTATTCCTATATTTATATCCCTATCCCAAACATCTTTTCTGAGCTTCAATTAGATTAGATGCTTAGATTAGGTGATATCTCCTTTAGAATATCTCTGACAACTCAGAAATAAATCCCAAATTGAATTCTTGATTTGTTCCCTAGGTCTATTTTCCTCACTCCCTTGCTCCATTTGAATTTGGTAACCTTTTGAATTTGGTGAATTGAAAAAAAAAGATTATGTTTTTTAACTAATCCATTCCTGTGGATGTCAGACTGAGGTGTGACTCAGATTGGAGCTCTACCCTCTTACTGAGGTTTGTATAAAGGGAGACACAGACAGAGACATGGACACAGAAAAAGGAAGCTGCCATTTTGATCCTGCCTTGTGAAAGAGAAGAGAAAGTAGAAAGAGAGGACTCCAGGTTCACCTACAGCTGAGCTCAAGGTGAGAAGTTGAGGGAGATTCAGAAGTCTTGAACCAGCAGAGCAAAGAGACATGGAAAAGGGCCCCCAAAGGGCTGGGCCCATGGAGCAGCTCAAGGCTGAGGAGGTGAACCCCACCATATGTCTGATTGCCACGTAGCAGGATACCAGGGTTACGAGTAACTGACCATATTAGTCAGCCAAAGGGGTATTTTGCTGATTTTGCTGATGCAAAATACCAGAAATCTGTTGGCCTTTATAAAGGGTATTTATTTGGGGTAGGAGCTTACAGATATCAGGCCATAAGCATAAGTTACTTCCCTCACCAAAGTCTATTTTCACATTTTGGAGCAAGATGGCTACTGATGTCTGCTAAGGTTCAGCTTCCTGGGTTCCTCTGGGCTCAGCTCTGTTTTCTCCACAAGGTCACCTGTAGACCATCAGGTGAATGGCTCTGTCTCTCTCCCTGGGGTTTCTGCTGTGTCTAAGGAGCCGTCTCTATTACTCTGTGTTCTTCTCCTGGCTCAGGTCCTCTATTCCTGGGGCTTGCTTCTCTTTCCTCTGAGTGCTTACTTCCTGGGGCTCCAGCTTAAGACTTCTGCATCAAATTCCAACATCAAAACTCCAACATCGGAAAACTCTCAACTCTGTTCTTTGCCATGCCTTTTATCTGTGAGTCCACTCCCACCAAGGTGGGGGCGGGGACTCAATACTCTAATGACATGGCCCAATCAAAGCCTTAATCATAACTTAATCATGCCCAGGTACAGACCAGATTACAAACATAATCCAATATCTATTTCTGGAATTCATAACCATATCAAACTGCTACACTGACTTTGGTGAGAAAACATCTCTGATAGTGCCTTGATTTGGACATTTTACAGCCTTGGAATTCTAAACTTTATCCTAAATAAAATTCCTATGATAAAAGTCAACCCATTTCTGGTACTTTGTATAGGCAGCCCTATGGCAAACTAAGACAACTTGTTTTAAGCAGTTCAATAAATATCATCTACCCAATTGCTCATCCCAGAAATCTTTGATAAGATGTATTAGCAGTGCCTCCAAAATGTATCTCATCTTCACTACCTCTTCTCTAACCAGGGGTATTTCAAGCACTGCTGGTGAATTGTTAAAAACGATTTTTTGGAGGAGGAAGGGACACTTGTCTGGAATATTCAGATTACATGTAGGCTCTATGCCAGTGCCCCTCCACATGTGGCCTGCAGACCAGTAGCATCAGTATAGCCTGGACACTTTTTATAAATGCAGATCTATAGACCTCATCCCAGATCTACTGAATTACAACTTCTGGAACCTAGAAGTAGGGCTCAGGAAACCATTTAATTGAGATCCCCAGCTGTTTCTAAATCATGTGAAAACTTGAGAACTAGCAGTCTATACGGTGACCTAGTACATCACCAAAGAAAGTATAAGCCTCCTGCCCCAGTATCCCTGAACAAATGTCAGCATGGAGAGAAGGCTGTGTTTGCCTGTGTCAAGGGATCTTAGCTTATAACTGTGCAGTGCTTGAATACCCCTTCAGAGGCAGATTGGCATAGTGGAAGGAATAAGGGACTGAAATCAGAAGAACATTTAAAAAATCATTAGATTTTCATGAAAACACAAGCTATGCAATGGTAAAAAACAAATTCAAACTGTATAAAATACCTACAAGTAATTTTCCAATTATTCCATGTCTACCAGTTTTATATTTATTGGTTATCTCCTCCAGAAATGTTCTCTGAAATATTCCTCCTGTTTTAATGGAAAATAAATTATAGACATATACTCTTCTCTGACAATATTTTTCTCTGAACACTATTGTGACTGACAATATACAGAGATTTCTTGTTCTTTCTAATAGTCATTCCATTGACTAGATTTATCTTATTTTAATTTACCTACTGCTGGCCATGCAGGTTGTTTCAATTTTTTCCCTATTGTAAGCAATACTGCAATGTCCTTGAGCATGTATATGAATATATATTGGCAGGAAATTTTTTTGCAAAGAGCATTGGCCATGGCTTTTGTCTCTGCTCACTCATATGACATCTGGCCTTTTCCAGAGAACCTTCTAACTCTGCCAATCTTAGCTTTTTTCATGGATCATTCTGTTTTCAGCAACATTAGAACTAGTAACTTTTTTGTTGATAAAGTAAATATCTCACTCCATGCATGTTAGCTTTTTGTCTGCAGGATGTTAAAGCACCAAACAGTAGGAGATCAGGAAAAAGGGAGGTGTTTAAGAAGTTAGGGAAAGGTGAATTAATTAATATAAAATATCCCCAGCAATTGTTGATAAGTGCTTATGTCTTCTTCTTTTTCTACTCTGTAATTGTTCCTTTCTTTTTCAAGACTTCATGAACAAAAACCATCAAATTTCTTTTACTTCCCTGTGTTGCTAAACTCAAGGTGTTTCTAAGACTTCTACATTTTCTCAGGTTTGCTTATGGCACACATAAAATATATCTTGGGGGTTTATGTTTCCAGGGTCTATTTTTAATAAAATTTTTGCCTCAAAGTGATCTCAAAGTACTCAACAGGTTACACATTTACACATACACAAACACATACACAGTCTCATACTCATCACCACTAAGATTGTATGAGAAAATTCTACAGTAAGAAGGTTATGGACACGTTTTTCTTGGCTTGTTGGAAGATGGAAGACTCTCTGACAAGGATTTTATTTTCATTGTAGTGGGCTGTCAGCATGGCCATTTATCATAGCCTGAATTAATAAGGAAAGAATAGAAGAAAGATGGCTTGCTGCCAAACAGCATGGGCATACTTGGGACTGCATAGATCAATCAGCTGAGCACATTGTCTATTGCCTGCTCATCAATTCATTTTCATTGAGTTTCAGGAATGATAACACCAAGCCTTTTTCTGAGGGATGATCCTAAACTGGCTGCCCATATTTGCTTTCCATTCCAACCTTTTAATATCATAGAACACTCATCAAGTTGGAATATTGTGTTTAGATTAAGGTTCATTTCTGGAAATCAACTTGTGGCAGATCAGTGCTTCCTTCCACTGCCAAATGCACAGCAATCTTAAGGATTTTCCAAAACCAATAGGCAAAAGAGATCAGATGCAAGCACAACTGACATGCAAAGAGAGTCCTTTGTCCGCTTTTGACAACATAATAAACTAAACAATAAAATGTTTTCAAAGGTACTGGGAGACATACAGTTCACAGAGAAAAACTAAAACAATGATTTCTAGTTGGCTAGTATAATGGACATTTTTTGTTTTCTTTTATCCATTATTTATTACTCTTTTACCAACAACAGTTTTCAGATTTTCCTTAGTAAAGTTTTCCTTCTGCCACTTTCACATCTTGTGCTTCTGGTTTAGCTCCATATCTACATTTTGTGTTGAAGGATTTGACTTAGGGATGGGCCGTCTCAGCATCTCAGTCACAGTCATGTTTCATGAATGGACCCATGACCCAACAAAGCCAGTGATATATAATTAGGCTTTCTGGGATCTTTGGCTAGTCTTTGGTGGACTTGAAATGGTGAGGCTGTAAATGTACAGCCTCCAAGGGCCACCAGAGATAACTTGAAAGTGAAGCTTATCTTGTTGAAGACTGAAATGGTAGATGGCTGCTTTGAGACCTTGAAATGCCATCTGAAGCTGATATCCCTGTAGATCTTTTAAGTTAAGTGAGCCATCAAAATCCTATTGTTTTTAAAAGGCCAATTTATACTTAGTTTCTGTTATTATAAAAAGAATACTAATTTTACTAATGGTAAAATTCCATTAACTGGGTTTATTGAAGTTAAAGTCCGGATTCCACTGTTTAAAAATTGAACATTTTCAAATGTCTCTCTGTTTGGAAAGAACCAAATGGATTTTAAATCTGGAAATCAAAGGACATGGAAATACCATATGGATGAATTCCTTCCATAATATTGGTCATAACCTATGCTAGGAGACATTGGGAATAGGGCTTTTTACTTCTGCTAACTGTTGAAAAGGTAATATGCCTTTTGATGAGGGCAACAATTAAAACTGGAAAAAATAGAAAAAGAAAATGAAGATATTGGAATGTTAACAAAACAGGGAAGAATTACTGGACCAAGAACTCAAGGAAAGTACTCAGGAGCTACAGTATCTAGAATTTGCCATTCTGGAAGAGGCAGCTAAGAAGCTGAGCAATGCTTCTGAAAGCATTCATAGGGATAAATGTCCAGGCATTGCTAAAGAGAGTGGTCATGGTAAACTCCTTACAATTTGTGTTGGGGACCTTGAACCCTACGAGGAAGAGTGAATTGGAAGTAAAACATCTCTCACATGAATTGATCTCAGCTGGGAGATATCTCAAAAGCTCCGGGGGAAAAAACATCTCTACAGTTGAATTAAAGTATTCCCAGACCCTAGTGCTACCGTGAAAGAAGCAAACAAATCTTCTCTGGAGGAAAATAACATGCTAGGCCAGAAATTATTTCTGTAATATTTAAAAGCAATGACTGCCATACAATCAAAGATCAGAAGACACAAAAGGAAATAAGAAAACATGAATGAGAACCATTGGGCAGTTGGGGGTGGGGTGGGATAAAGAAAACAAAAAACAACCGATAGAGTCTCCAGATTTTGAAGTCTATAGACTTGAAAAGAATTATGCTTACTATTTCAAGGAGCTAAAAGATGGACTATATTAACAGACAATAGACTATTATGTAAATAACAGAGATGATCTGAAAAATCAAATGAACATTCCAGAATGGAAAAATTCAGCTATTGAAATGAAGAGCTCAGTAGAAAGATTTATAGCAGATTAGATCCAGCTAAAGTGAAATAAAAGATAGGTTATAAGAAATATAATGAAGTATGGAGAGAAAAAAACAATGTAAAATACAGACAAAAAGGATGAGAAACAGAAGGCATAGTGAAAAATTCTAACATACATTTAATTGGAATTCCAAAGAGATAGGAGATGGAAAAGGGAGCAGAAACAACATTTGTTAAAACTGAGGATATTCCCAAGCTTACAAACAGCATTAATTCACAGGTGCAAGAAACCTAAGAAGGATAAATTATAAGAAATATACTGAGAAACATTTTTAAAAAGTGACAAGTAGCCAGGAATACAGTATAGATTATGTTCGAAAAAGCAATGATTATATTAATAGCTAACATCTCGAAAGAAATAAAGGAAGCAAATGACAACTGAATGATAAATTCTCTTAATGGTGTCTTTTGAGGAAGATAATTTTTTAATTCTTTGAATCCTTCAGAAACTCATGAGGAGTCAGGTTTATTTCCCCACAGACAAAAGCAAAGAAAATGAAAGGTTTGTACAATTTAAATGATATACCTAAGATCATGGTAGCTTATAAGTGGCAGAATCAGGATTTGAAAAACACAGATCTCCTGCCTTTTAATTCTGGACTTTATTCATTATGATATATTCCTTGAAGCTGTGGTATGATTGGTGGCACTAGTAGGAACGGATAAGCTAAGTGGTCAATTTCTTTTGGTTGCTGATGCATTTCTCAACTATTTACGGTTCTTCACAGTTCAGTTTGGAATGTTCATAGTTTTTATCCTGGTCTAAATCAAGAAGTTGAGGTGATGCCTTTTGTTCTCACCCAATGGAGAAGAAAATATTGGTTCAGGACTTAGGATCCAAATCATTTTATTTCATTTCCTTTACTCTATGGTAAAAACAAACCAATTTCCTTCTGCTCACTGATCCCCATTCTTTCTGTATGTTTTCTGTTTTTTGTGTTATTTTTAGGTTTCATTCAACTTTATTTTTTTTAATATTTGCTTTTTATTTTTCAAGAAGCTTTAGATTACATAAATGTTATATCAAAAATATAGGATATTCCCATATGCTCCACCCTATTCCCTTCCCACACTTTCCCACATCAACAACATCTTTCATTAGTGTGGTATGTTTGTTACAATTGATGAACACATATTGAAACATTGCTACTAACCATGGAATGTAGTTTACATTATAACTTACACTCTGCCCAGCACGATTTTATAGATTTTGACAAAATGTATACTGGCTTGTATCCATCATTGCAATGTCATGCAGGATAATTTCAATGTCCTGAAAATGTCATGTTACACCTAATCTTCCCTCTCCTTCCCCTCAGAAACTCTGGTGGCCAATGCCTTTATATCAGTGATACAAGTTCTTCCATTGCTAGAATAATAATAAGTCTATAGTAGAATAATAATATCTACCTTAGTCTATTGTTCATTCCCCAATCTTGAGGATTCTAATTGTTTCTAATTGAAAGGGTCTCTAACTGCTTTTTTCCCCTCTTTCTCATAGCCCCACTCCAACATTTGACAGTATACTACCATCGTACCAGTGAATGGTAATGACTAATCTGCAATATGGAAGCACAGTCTAAGCTGATTTTCCATCAAAGTCTCTAAGAATTTGTTGCTAATTTTCATTTGTAAGCAGCAATCCAGACACTGAACTGCTTATTCTCAAATCAAACCCTGATATTGGTGTATTTGTGTTCACTGTATCCAATACTCTCCTTGAACCCCAAGTGTTCAGAACATCCCAAATCCCATGAGGCCATTCTTTTTCATGCCCACCTTAGCACCTGTACTTTTAGTCTTAGCTCATCTTTGATATGGGAAACCACTAAAAAAGACTTCTGACAATTTCAGCTAAAACAGCTCAGTTCTGAAAGAGAAAATGAATGTTAAAGTTCTGCTTCCCTTTCTTATAAAGGATTTCCAGGTCAGTCCTTAGAAAATTGGAAAAAAGAAATGATTTTTCTTTGGTTTCTCTCTTGTCTGACTTTTTGCAATTTTCCTCCGGCAAGAATTACTCAGTGCCCTTTATAGGGAAAGAGAGCTAACCTAGAAATCTAGAGATTAATTAATGCATTGGATATTTACTGTGTGTTTTCCAGACATTTTGCTAGGGCCTGGGTATAAAGTGGTAAAAACAAAACAAAACAAACCTGACAAAGTTTGTCTTTGTGGAGCTTATGGGCCAATGAGTTCTCTACTGTAAATGCAAGCAAGTTACTTCAGTTTCCTTTTTTCTCATATCAGGCTAATAATTCCTGTTCCATTTAACAGGGTTACCATGAGGACTCAGAGCTATAACTATGAGGACTACACTACACGACTGAGTTGTGAAATTTTAAGCCCATTAAAAATGTCAGGTGGTATTATGAGATACTCATATTTATATCCCTTATGATTAAAATGTGCATCTGCACATACAATGTAGGATCTGAATTTCCCATGCTAACTTTTAAAAGCAAAATGTTTCATAACTCTCATGAACCATATTATTTCAATTTAAAAGCAACTTTGAAACTTATTCTTAACCCAAGAGAATTGTATTTATCTTCTCAAATGGGTGTTTAAGTGGAATTCTTAGGGTATATGGTAATGAGTCTGGGGAGCACAGAACTACAGCTTTATTTGATGGCAAATGATTTGTCATATTTTTTAAAAATTTAAATATTAGAGATGCATTATGGTTCAAATGTGAAGTTTGTATGACCTTTTAAAATAAAACAAACTATCAAAGACATTCCAAACTAAGCTAAGGCCCCGGAGTCTGGGTAAAGTTTGAGGTAACCAGCTAAATGATCAAAATGATCAAAAGGAGCAATCCTAGAGGGTAAGGATTAAATCAGAAATACAGAAACTCATTATTATTCTTCTCCTGTTCTGCTGACTATTTGCTTCCTGATGTTTTAATACAGGGAATAGTGTTGTCTTGAAGGGAAATTACGCCCAGTCAGCTGCTAGGGTCATTTGAAACAATACTCTTGGTACAAAGAAGCAGCTCCTCAGTAATGAGAAGGCAAGATGGCTAATGTTCCCCTGGGTTCAGTTTAACTTCTGTATAATTGTTTATCTGTTATCATTTATGTTCTCTTTTACAGAGCAAAATCATGATGAGTGAAGAGTCTAAAGAGTGCAAGTTATGTCTTTCAAGCTTGATTAGGAACTCTTTGAGAGCTCAAATGTCTCTTGTATTCCTCCTTTCACCTAGTACAGTGTTGGGTATAGGGAAATTTTACCACACTTACCAGCAACCTAGATCTGTCGTATTCTCCAAAAGTATTGGGCATGGTTCAGGCAGTGTAGGTGGTCTATAAAAAAGCCCAATTTAAACTGGTCTCTGTTCATGGGTAACAGGACTAGGTCTTTTCCTATTACCTAAAAATTTTGGCAAAGATCTCAAAATGGAGATTAAGTGAAAATAAATAACCCCATATTCTAAAGAGAGATGCTTGATACTTCCCTATGAGATATTAACAAAATTTGCAAAACTAGTTTTGTGACCACCATCACTTCCCAACTCGATAAAAGAAGGCTAGAGACTGATGGAAAGGATTCTTTGAAAAAAGTCCATGGGAGCATGAGAAAGGGGGAGAGGGAGGCATTTGCTATCCTTCCCCTCCCCTAGAATTTGGAAGGTCTGTGAGAAGGGCACCTAATTCATTGACTGGTGAAGCTCATAATTTCAGGAGGGGCAAGAGGGGTCAGAAGAGTACTTTGTCTTGTACGGCAAAAAAGACTGAATTCTTATACACCAAGGGAACCCCACCAACCTGAGAGAACACTAACCAAGAGCTGTCTGCCCAGGTGAGGGACCCCAGAGGGTAGATGTGTGGGTATAGCCCTGGAAGGGGGTGTTCCAAAAGGTCAGCTGGAGAGTCTATCACTTGAATCAGAAGTCCCCACTGGGTTCTCTAAAGAACTCACACACCCCACAAAGAGCCAGAATTTGGGTGACTGCCACAATATAGGGAATTTAACAAGGGAGGGAGAACTATATGCACAACCAACCAGGTAATGAGTTCTCTACTTCTTTTTCCATTCTTTCTTCCCGTTTCCCAGATTCTCCAATGAACCAACCTTGGGTGGTCCAGAGCTGAAAGAAGAAGTGAGAAGCAAAGGTCATCAAAGAATAGACCATCCCTCCTTCTCTTAACTTGGTCTCTGAGCAAAATGGCTAACCCTTTGAGGGGAGGGAAGAAGCTTTGATTGTCTAAGAAATTAAAGTTTTGATTTAGATTGGACCAGGCTTTTTCAACTCTAGGCATGAGAAGACTATGAAACCAAAGCATGGAGAAGTTCCAAATATTGATAATAGCAACTGAGAACAGTTAAAGATGTTTCCTGATTATATCCTAATAAATTTCAACCTCAGCAAATGAGTTAGTTCATTGCTCTAAGATCCTATGATGATTCATCAACTCAACGCCCAGAGACTTTGAGGTCGGAGACCAGGCCTTCTTATAACTGTGGAGAAAAGCCCTCCATATCCTTTATGAACAAAAGTGGCAGCTTCCATTATGACCAGATCATTTGAAGGAGAAGGAAGAGATCTTTTAGCCTACGTTATCAGAAAATGCCCAGTAACAAAGAGCACAGAAGAAGTGAAACGTATGCTGAGAAAGGCTATCAAAATGGATTTATTCATTATTTCATAGCAGTCCAAATGCCCACCAAGAGCACAATGCATATATAAAGTATGCCACACCATGGGCTGATAATGAACCAGCTATAAAACAGCTACATGCAAGAGTGTGGATGGAACTTACAAGTGAAAGAGGTCAGACACAAGAGTGCATACCATGTGATTCAATTTACGTCGAGTGTAAAAACAGGCAAAACTAAGCTAAAGCACAGAAGTCAGGAGAGTGTTCACCCTTGGTGAGGGGCAGTGGTTGAAAGGGGCAGGAAGGGGGCTTCTGGGATGTGGGTAACATTCTGTCTCTTAATCTGAGTGTGTTCAGTTTGTGAAAACGTGAGTTATGTATTTATCACTTACCTATTTTTATATACATATATTATCATTCAATAAAATCTTCACAATTTTTTCCTACCCAAAAAAAATCAACTGTTAGAATTCAGGAAGGGTGTTTCCCTTATGGCAGGGTAGTGACCAGAAAAGGGATTTGGGGAAGGGAGGTCCAGCATTCTGTGGATATGAAAATTGAATGATCTGTACACTTACGATATGTGTACTTTTCTTTATATACAATTCAATGACTTTTATATTAAAATAATGCAGTATGTGACTTTGAAATCTCAAATTTTATGTCCTGAATAAGACCTCAAAAGAAAAAAAAGTTACCTATTTAATCTTTTTTTATTTTAACCTAAATATCTACTAAAATATTCCCATTTAACCTTCTGATCAGCTAAAACATAGCAGTAATATTAAATATCTAATGACCAGAGATTTAACTTTCTAGATCCATGGAAAATGTCTTTGGTTCTCTAATTGTGCTTTCCCATTAGCGTGTTGCATTAAAGTCTGGGATACTAAAGTTATCATTTTGCTCAGGTGGTGACAACCATACACTACCTGGCACACATTTAAAATGCATGTAGTCCTTGGTTGGTCATGGAATGTTGCCCCATGGTTTACCATCTCACTGCAAGTCTCACAAATATATCAAATTACAGACCGAAGCACAGACCGCCACACATGCTGGCAAGTTGTGAGATAGCTCATTTGACAGTTCTTACAAACTAGAGAAGCACCTGGAACAACAGATGGTACATCAATATGACATCAGGGGCAGGTGTAATTTTCTTGGATTAAAGTTCCCAGACCTTAATCTGCTAACTACATACAGACAAGGAGAACAGGGAGAGTCATTTTACTGGCTAACAAGAAAGAATTACTAAATAAAGCCATTCTAGATAACCACAGATAATACCTTAAACTAACAACAAATTTATCTGTTGTTATTGGGTAGTTACCATTTAAATTATGTTGTGCTCTCAGTGAGGAAGATAGGAAAATTATGCCATTCAGAATATATCTAGGCTCTAGTGAACAAGGATAGAGAAGATAAATACTGCATGTATCTTATTAACTTTTTCATCTGCAAAACTAAATCTGTTTAATGTGTTGCATTTAAAATCAGAAACTACAGCATATGCATGAAAAATGTTGAGTCACAGGACCTAGTTCATTCAGTTACATTGAAACAATCACAGAAGAACAAAATTGTACAATGTAAAATAGAAATATGCTCTTAATTACTGAATGGGTAAATGGGGAGGAGAAATCAGTATACAGAAAAAAGTAGGAAAGTTCTTTTTATGTCTGCTTTAAGTAAAATGAGCTTGGCAGCTGGGGAAATATTTGATTTCAACCACATATAGCATGCCTAATGAAATAATATCAATAAGGAGGTAAAGAAACAGATACGAGTATTACCCCCACTATCATGATCTCATATTTTTCTTTTTAAGTAAAAGTGTTGCACTAGGTTGAATTCTATTGTAAAGAATAGTTCTCAAAAAGTGTTGCTTTTATGGTAAGAAAACTAAGCAGTCCCCAAAATGCATTATTAGAGGAAGGATTTCATTGCTATGGGAAAGAAATGACAGGAGAAATTCCCTTTTCTCATGTTTTCAGAGCCCTAAAATTCAGAGAAAGCAATAGTTCAAATAGTTACTATCTCTATTATCAGGGAAGTCAGTGAGACATGAAACAAGGATGAACTCCATTTGTCTGGGCAAAGAGCCCAGGGAGGAAGTAATTGCTAGTTGAGGCGCAGCTGCAGATAGAGTTTGATCAAATTCAAAGATCAAATGCTTATTTCGTTTTGATAAAAATCATTATACCAAGAATCAGCTTACCCCAGACTCCTGACCGCTCAGGAAATGACTATGTATACCATCCGCACATAACTGTCCCTTAATACATTAAAATGATGACAGCAGCTTTTATTATGAAATCTCTAGATATAAACAGTTTATCACAATGCAAGTAGTCATTATTTATGTTTTATTTAGCCATCAAAATGAGGTTCCTCGTTTGAACTCCATACCAGAAATTTCCAAACGAAACCTAAATTTGGGAGAGCTGAAACTAAAATGAAAAGTCAAGTTTGCTACCAACTTTTTGAATATCATATTCCTCATTTGTTTGTTCTTTACCCACATTGTGCTGACTACAAAGAATATTTCTGAAAGGTTATTGTACATTCCATGATAATAATAGAATACTAAACTGAGGAAGAACTAATTTGGAACCTTGAGAATATTTTCTGCACCATGAAAAATATTCATAAGATGTCTACAAAACGAAGAGGGGTCTGATGCATTGAGCTCCAGAAAATAGGAGCTGAAAACCAATTCTATTAAATTTTCATACCTAAGGAATTGGAAATAATTGGAAAGATTGGAGGTCTTTCTACCCAAAGATAAGAGGCAGTGGGTTTAAAAACATAGAGTTACATATACATCAAAACAGTGCATTGACTTCAGCTACCTCCTACATGCAGACAACTTGCAAATTTTTGTCTACGGCTTCTGCCCTCTTCTAGCACCCAGACTCTGCTATGCATCTCCTCTTGACTGTCTCAAAGATGCCCCTAACTCAATTGTTCAAAAAGGATCTCAAGGTCTCCCATACCTCTCATATTTGTCTTTCCTCTTCCTACCAAAAGACCTTTGTCATGCTGGTCCTCCTCTACTTAGTTAATGCCTCTGTATCCTTCTTCTTTAGTTCAATGTCACATCCTCAGGGAAGCCTTCCCTGACTCCAAGACTAAGTTAGATTTCCCTGTTATAGTCTATTACCTTGATACACTTCTTCATGACACTTATCACAGCTGTAATTTTACATTTACTTGTTGCACTATTTGATTTGTGTTTGACTCTTCCATGAAATTGGCCTAGTATCTTGCATACACAGTGCAGAAAGGAATAGATTGTGCTTCCTTTTGGTCTGCGATAAACACCAAACTGTTGCTGATCTGTGCATTTGGTTTCTGTGGTGGCCATGAAAATGTCCCCTCAGATCTCTGACTGTGGGTAGCTGGGAACATAAAGGACCGATGGTTTCAGTTTCTGGGCTCTGAAATCCATGACTGGATTTGCATTTAGGCAGTGTCTCTCACAAACCACTCCCAGCCAATGAATGAGCATGGCAGGGATACTGAGGCCCCATTCCTGGGCGATGCAGAACTCATCTGAAAGGTGACAGTGCTAGAGGACTCCCTGCTGGCCCTCCTGAACTTCCTTAGGATTGAAATTCACTCACAGGCTCTCCTACCCACCCTCCATCCTTTCCTCTCTCCTTCACAAGGATCATATCCTTTTGGTTCTCCCAGCCTCCCTTCTCATTTTCCCTCACAGATGTTTTCTCTAATAAAATCTCCTGCATGTCTAATTCCATCATGGTGTGTGCTTCTCATAGGACCTAGACTAACACAGTCTGAAAAAGACTGTAAGTTTGGTAAGAAAGCAAATGTGCTAACACCATAGAGAAGATGTGATGTTGAAAGTTTTTCACCTTCATTCTAATTTAAATATTGGAGACTGTGGATCCATTATATTTATTGAGTACTCCATGCTATTCTACTGTTCAATATTGAGTTAGATGGCATCTCCTTTGTACCCCAGAGAGAAAATGCATACATCTTGCAATTAAATGAGTTGTTCAGGATGAAGAAGCTAGCATGATGCCTAGCATATAGTAAGAACTCAATAAATGTGAGGTGTCACCTCACTGTCAACAGCATCATTGTCACCATCATCTTGAACCAGTTCCGCCCTCTTTCAAAGGGTGGAGTCAGATGTGCAAAAGACCTTTACCTATTCAACTGGCCTTCAAAAAATATGCTCTTATTGTTTCAGGGGGAGGCATGACTTTACTAAATACCAACCAATGAAAAAAATCTACTCCTTTCTTGCAAGCAGCTTTATTGTTTTATTCTCTAGTTTACCTACCTAGTACAAGTTCAGCTAAGCATAATGATATTGTCCACCTTTTGCTAATATGAGTTGATCAAATTTCATGGTTATATAAACAGATACTAGTATGGATGCAGGCGATGATTTCTTATTAGGTTTCACCTTGATATAGCACATTTTTTCTGTGGTTCAACCCCAACTTGTGGGAAATCACACATTGCTTTTGGAACTTTGGTTCACTGTGGAATATTTCCAAAAATATTTCTCTGGATGAGCAGGAACACTGATTAACAACCTTAGTTTCTAAAATTTGTTTCTAAATTTGTAATCAATTTAAAAAATGTCAGAGGAGATACTGGAGCTTGTATAACAATGGTAAAAATGACCATTATTTCAAATGAAAGAATCTCAGTGAAAATATTTGAGTCCTTTACTGTTTTCTTGATCTTCTGCCTTCAGGTCTTTCCTCTCAACAGCAGGACTACTTAGCCTGTCTGTGAACTCAGCAGAAAGGAAAGATTTTGTTTTGCTATTTGCCTAAAGAATATGAAGGCATTGATTGCATTTTGTTTTCTTAAAGTCCTAGGGGAATGAAAACATTCATAGTAATTTTTTTTCTTCAGTATGATGGCAACTGTGAGCATCCAGAAGGAAAAAGAAATATGATTTGAAAAATATAAAGGGAAAAAGATTTGTTTAAAAGAGTATTCCTCATTAGGGCTATTATACAAGTGATAGTTATTAAATCTTTAAAATGTTAAAATTGTCACCGCTGGGTGGTAGCACAAGGGATTTTTTTCCTTCACTTTTTCTGTTTTAACATATTAGTTTGGAGGTAGTAGTTTATGGGTTAAGTAGGAAGGATTCATAGTGGACCTAGACATTAGAGATTGATAGGATTCAGAATGTCAGATTAAATTATTTTTACTCTTTTGTTACTCTAAAAAGATAAAGCTTAAAAACAAGTATGGCCTCTCTGAAACAGTGGTCCAAAGTCCTGTAGCCAATGATGCGGGCTTTTCTTTTTCTTCTTCAAAGAACTAAGAACTGTGAATTGTAAAAATTTTATCTAAAATGTGAAATTGAAATTTACATCCATGTGTTTTAATAAAAAGACATGCTTCTCAGAAGGGGAAAATATTTTACTGCAGAGTTTTTTCTTTAAATGACAGTCATATTGCTATCATGTTTACTAAAGAAATCTGTGATGTTAATTCCTCACATTTTTATGTATGTTTTCAAAATATTTATTTTAAAATTAGGACCAATTAGCATGAATCAGCAAATTTTTAATTATAGATATTTTATTTGGAATAGAGTAGTAATAACCAAAGTTTTGGAAAATGTAAACATTTTCACTTAACTCTTTCATAAGAAAACTGAAAAAAAATTCAAAGACTATCTAGATAATAATGATAATATTAAGACAAAACCTATGGAAACAAATAAGACTTCTCAGAGGAAAAAAAAATAGATAAATGCATTATTAAAGAAAAAGACTGAAAAGAAATGAATCAAGTTTATAGCATAAAAATTTAAAAAATCCACCAATTATACCTAATGAAAGCAAAAGTAAAGGAGATATAGATTAATAAATAAAAAGATATTATAAATACAAAACCAAAGAGGAAGAAAACTGAATAAAAAAACAGTGAAAAAAAATCCAATAACTACTCTTTTTAAGCCAAATCAAGCAACAATGACAAACTAAAGAATAATTAACAGTGGTATACTAATGATTTTTAAAGGGAGAAGGCATCAATAGAAACATGAAAATAAGGGAAGTGAGCTAAGATATAGTATAAATAAAGAGAATTACATATTGTTATTTTAATTGTAAGGGAAGTCTTTACATATGTGGTTAAAATGAATGGTGTTCTAGTAAAATTTAATATGCAATATTAACCTCAAAAGAAGGAGATAAGTTTAACGGACCTGTAACAATGTATGTAATTTAGAAAATTTTATCAAGGATACAAAAATTCTCAATGAATTATTAGCCAAAAGGATTAACATTAAGTTTAAAGAAGGATAATTCCTAGTCAAGCAGGTTTTATCTCAAGAATGCAAGATTATTCCAATCTAAAAAAATTATTAATACAGTTCATTAAAATAATAGGTCAGTGAGGAAAATATGGTCTATCAGTAAGTATAAAAAACCAACTGACATAACAAACTGTTATTAAAGATTTGTGTGTGTATATAATAAATTACAAATTCAATGCTCTTCTAATTAAAATATTACCATTTATATAGTTTTTACCTTGACAAAAGATAGTAAAAATCATATGGAAAAAATATGTGTCAGACTATCCAAGAAAGTTCTATAAAATAAGCAATATAAACAGGGATAAAGAATAGCTTAGGTGATTATGGAATGGGGATAATTAAAATAGTTGTATGCTATGGGAGGAATAGGTTGAACAATGAAACTGAGAGACAAGAAAGAGAAAAGCATACCTGAGAATTTAGTATATGATTAATTTCAAATAAAAGGGAAAAGACAGTGTTGTGGTCACTGATTGGCCAAGTAGAAAAATAAACTGTATCCTTCCCTGACTTCAAAATAAATTCCATTTGAATCTCAACGATGTCAACATACAACTGTGGAACCAAAAATGTATTAGAGAAAAACCCATAAGCCATAATTAATAATGACAATGTGAATTTTGAGATGACCTTGGGGGAAAATATAGTGTGACATTCTGAATTTGGTAAATCCCAAAATAAAAAAAGATTATGCTTTTGAACTAACCCATTCCTGCAGGTGTGGGGCCCTTTTAATTGGACTACATCAGTGCAGCCTGACTCAGGATGGGTTTCTACCCTCTCACTGGAGCTTTATATAAATGGAGACACACTGCGAGAGACACAGAGAAAAAGGCAGCTGCCATGTAAGAGAAAGGAGAAAGTAGAGAGAAAAAATCCAGGTTCGCCTACATCTGAGCTCAAGGAGAGAAACCCCAAGAGGTTGAGAGAAGTCCCAGAGTCCATAGACAGGAGACAAAACAGGCCTTTGAGGGCTGGGCCCATGGAGCAGCTCAAAGTTGAGGAGATGAACCTTGCATATATTTGATTGCACCTGGCAAGATGCCAGAGTCACCAGTAGCTGAATTTGGTGAGAAAGCATCTCTGATGGTACCTTGATTTGGACATTTCATCGCCTCAGAACTATAAGCTTTTACCCCAAATAAAATTGCCATTATAAAAGCCAATCCATTTCTGGTACTTTGCACGGGCAGACTTGTGGCAAACTAAGACATATGGTGTCCAGAATAATTTATTCATGAGTTACTTTGATTTTTAAAATCATATTTGATTTGTTTTAGTTAAAAATTCAAAAACCTAGTTCTTCCTGAAGCTTTTAAGTTCAATTTAAAATAGTCTAATTAGTCTACATTTAAATAGTACATTTTAAGAAAACATTTTAAGGACATTTTTGCTTACAAACCTATACTTAACTTTTTAAGCCACATTCATAACTTCAGTATATCTCACTTAATTTTTAGAACATCAAGACTTATATGATATTTTCATAAGTACTTTATAAGTACATGTGACACCTTCATAAGTACTTAAATATATTTTGTAAATATAACAAATTAAACCTTTAAATGTGATATTTTATATGCTATTGTCAATGTTCCAAATGATCTTACTAAAATGTCTACTTAAAGTCACAATTTCATATTAAGGGATGACTTGGCTAAAAACATTTTGTTGAACTACAAGTCTAGTTTATGACTACTAAGGCATAGTCGAAAAAGTAAGTCCTTAAAACAAAATATTATTATTATGTTTTATTTATGTCAACATCTCTGCAATTAATTTTACACTTCCCCAGAGTTAAAGCATACTTTTCAATTAGGGAAACAATACATCAAACCCAAACTCTTTTGAATGGCCTAAACAAGATTTGGGGAAAATATTTTCAGCTGACTGAGGATGAATATAGACCAAAGATTTGGGAAATCTAGTGATTTAACAGCCCAAAGCATTTTTTTCTTAAAAAAGAAGAAATGAAGCCTCGTTTGAAAGTCTTTAGGCCAATAGGAAACCCACGTTCTTGTCATATCTGCCAAATGAGCCAGTGTGTAGGCAACATCTGTAAGCTTCACGTTATCTGAAACTTTGGATAAGTCTGTATTCCTTTGAAAAGGCTGTGTCTGATATTCTTCATCCCTTTGATTGGATTTTTATCTTCTTTACTTCTCATAAAATATTTAAATGACATCCTGCTGGATTCCACACGTCTGCTTTAGTTTTGTTTCTGTTAAGGTAACATTTTTTAAGGCTCCTATTCCTTAGTCCATGCACTTACTCCTCCTTCTGGAGCACCATTTTATACCTTCTCTTCTGTCTTTAAGCTCTCGGCACTTGCTCCACCAATGTCACTCAGGGCTAAAGGTCTTTCTTGTATATCATTGAGAAAAGTGAAGCAAACAGAGGAGAAATTCCAGACTCCCAATACTCTATTACCATCTTCAGGCATCTGCCTCAGAGGAACTGCCCATGCTCTTACTCAACACCAAACCCTTTGCTCTTGCCTATTCAAGGATACCACTGCCAATTTCCCTTTTTCTCTCATACATCATCATGTTCTTTTGGCTCTCTCCAATCAGGCTTTTATTCTTACCATTCCATTTAAATTACTCTTGTCAAGGTCAGCAGTGACCTTCATGTTGCTAAATCCAACGAGCAATTCTCAGCCGTCATCATACTTGAACTATTAGCAGCACATGACGCAGCTGATCACTCTTTCCTCTCACACACTTTTTTCACTTGGTTTACAGGGCACCCCCTCTTCTTGGTTTTACTCCACTTCATCGGTTGTTTCTTAGTCTCCCTTGCTATTTCCTTAACTTCTCAACTTCTTAATGTTGGAATACCCAAGACTCAGTCTTCTACGTCTGTTTATCTACACCCACTTTGTTAGTGATATCACCTAGTATATTGGCTTTAACTGCCATCTTTTATTGATTGACGATTCCAAAATTTATTTCCCCAGCCCAAATGGCTCTCCTAGTCTTTAGACTCATAAATATTTAGATGTGGTATTTCCACTACCATAAAGTTTAACAGATAGCAAAAACTCACCATGTCCAAAACTGAATGTATAGAGCTTCGCCCCCGAAACTAGTCCTCCCACATCCTTCTCCATCTCAGATGAGTGTAACTCCATCCTGCCAGTTTCTCATGCTCCAGATTGCAAAGTCATCCTGGCTTACACCTCACATTTATTTATCAAGAAATCATGTTGGCTCTGCCTTCAAAATTTAACCCGGTTCTGAACATTTCTTTTCACTGCCCTGCTCCACCTGTTCAAAGCCACTGAATGGATGAATGCAATAGCTTCTGACTTCTCTCCCAGCATTTACCTCTGTCCCCCTGCATTTTGTCTCTCTTCTTTTCTATTCCTGATAGCATCAAGATTGATCCCTTAAAAACATGTCTTATCAATGGATCTCTGTTTCACTCAGAATAAAGTCATTAAACAGATCTACCAGACTCTCTCCGTGATATTTGCCACACATATGTCTATGACTCCTTTGCCTATTAGTCTCCTCCTTGCTAACCTGGCTCCAGTGACACAGTCTACTTGGTATTTCTGGAATTTTCCATGCAGCCTTGTGTCCTTTGCTCTGTGTTCCCTTTTAGTAGTTTATATCATGCTTGGCTAGCCTCCTAGTAAACTCCCTCAAATACTTCAGGTCTCTGCTCAAGTCTCATTTTCTCAGTAACTACTCTGACCTCTTTATTTAATACTGTGACCTTCCTTTACCATGACCCCCCCACTCCACACCTGTAAGACCCCTTACCATGTTCCAGCGTTCCCACTTTACATAATACAACTGCATGAGATCAGGAGTATTTGCTCTTTATGGTCACTGAGGTATCCCAAACACCTATGACAGTACCTGACACATAGTTGACACTTTTTAAAGAACAGAATACTTCATACATTTAACTTCTAAAACAATTTAAGTTTCTTGGGTCAAAAAAGTAAAAGAAAGTAAAAGTAAAATACCCTACCATTTACAATTTGGTAGGGCAGATAAAGAACCGATAATCTTTTAATATAAAAAGAGCTCTTTTAAATCAGTAAGAAAAAGGCAAACAAGTCAATGAACAAATTAGAAATCAACATAATATAGATGTCATAGAAAAAGAAATACAGATGGTCAAGGAATTCGTAAAAGTATGCCCAATCTCACTGTATCAGAGTTCTCCAGGGAAATAGAACTGAGGAAGTATGTATATATGAATATAAGTATGTATATAATCTTGAGGAAAGATCTCAGATAGGAAAACAAAGTACAAATAGGTTCATTCCATTTTTTAAAAGGATATGCATAGATGTATTTCAACATATAAGCATATGGAAACGTCGCACGGTCACACATATCTGTGTGTGTATATGCACCTTATACTGATGTCTGCTTACAATTTTTCTAGAAGTTCACATAAAAATGCTGTCTTATTTTCCATAATGTGTGGATTATGGTGTGTGGGGGGTGATAACTTTTATTGTTTCATGTTTATACCTGTACGTAATTTGAGGGGTTTTTTTGCCATTTCTATTATTATTTCAATAAGTTAAGAACTGAAATGCTAAAATAAAGAATAAATTCTGAATTAATTCTTCTCAATAGGCATAATACATTTGTTTATCTTCAGCATTTTGATAGGTGTTGACTATGCATCAATGAACAAAACAATTATGGTTGTCTCTCCCATTCTATTTGAACAAATTGAATACAATTAAGATTAAGAATGATTTATCACAATGGTCAAATAAACAATTTCTTTTTTTAAACACATTTTTAAAAATTAAAGTTAATAGATTACACAGAACATTACATTAAAAAAACATAAGAGGTTCCCATATAACCCACTCCCCACTCCCCTACCCCCATCATTTTTTGCATTTTTTTGAAGATATATGTCACAAAAAATGTTACATTAAAAAAATGTAAAAGTAAAAAAATTAAAAGAGGTTCCCGTATACCCCCCACCCTCCCACCCCACTCCTCCCACACCAACAACCTCCCCCATCATTGTGGCACACTCATTGCACTTGGTGAACACATTTTGGAGCACTGTTGCACAACATGGATAATAGTTTACCCTGTAGTTCCCACTCTCCCCCAGTACATTCAGTGGATTATGGCAGGAAATATAATGTCCAGCATCTGTCCCTGCAATATCATTTAGGACAACTCCAAGTCCCCAAAATTTCCCCACATCACATCTCTTCTTCCCTCTCCCTGCCCTCAGCAACTACTGTGGCCACTTTCTCCACCTCGATGCTAAAATTTCTTCTATTACTCATCACAATAGTTTTATAGTAGAATATCAGTAAGTCCACTCTAGTCCATATTTTATTCCTCCATTCTGTGGACCCTGGGATGGTGATGCCCCCTTCACCTCTAGATCAAGAGGGGGCTTATATTCCACATGGATGATGGATGCAATTCCTCTGCTTACAGTTGTAGGCACTCTTGATTCCCTGGTGTGGTGGTTGACCATCTTCACCTCCCTGTTAGCTGACCTGGATAAGACCAATGAACCAGAGAGTAGGAGTTGCCACTCTGCTGAGGCTCAGGGCCCCACTGGCACATGGGCAGTCCAGAGATTCAAGTCTCCTGAGTATGCAACATCCCTAGTGCCAACCACAAGTTCAGTAAAAGTAACAGAAGAGGTGTGTGTAGAAAGGTCACATCTGAGTCCAGCTCCATCACTCTCAGGAGCACAAATTCCAAAGTAGGGCCCACTGACATGGCACAGAACTCAAAATCCATCTGCCATGACCATGTATCCTGTGGGCCTCCATAGCCTTCAGAGAACCAGTATTTAGGGTTGTATCTACTTTGGCTGTTTCTGGGGTCCTGCTGAGGTGTGCATAAATGCAACCCCTCTGATGACCTCTTGACTCTATTTCAAAGACTCTTAGCCATATAAACTCATTTGTCTTAGCCATTTCCCCTTTTTATTCAAGGTCAAAAAGCAGTTTTTAACACATGATCGTACATGTAGGCTGAGATATTTTGCTGACTTGAGTTGACCCTTTTATTTAAGGTCTCTTTCTAGTTGCATTACCAGTTAATGATTGGTAGTAATCCCTCAGCACCAGGGAGGCTCATCCCCAAGAGTCATGTCCCATGCTGGGGAGAAGGTAATGCATTTACATGCTGAGTTTGGCTTAGAGAGTGGCCACATTTGAGCAACATGGAGGCTCTCAGGAGGTAACTCTTAGGTACCCTGCAGCTCTAGGCCCAGTTCATATTTCAGGCACACAGGCTCATAAGCATTGTCATCAGTATCAAGGGCTCATCATTGGACCATCCTTTCTTGTTGGTCTTTGCTACTGCACTTGGTGGATTATTGCTGTTTCAGTTGCGGTTGTGACAGAGCTCCCCTGAGTAAGAACTCAGCACTCCTTCAGTTGTTGTTTGTAACTGTAACTACAATGAAAATACCCAAAATATATCAGAACATTTTATGCCCCCTATATACATGCCCTGGAGAACTCCCTCCCAACCATGTGCCCCCCATCAATAACACCCCACACCAGTGTTCCTCCCCTGCCATAGTTGAACCACTCTGTGGTCCAAAACTTCTTCAACAATTAATCCTAATATATTGCCAAATTCAATTAATAGGAAATGAAATACAGCAATGGGTTTAAAGTTTAGAAATATACCTACTAATTTAGAAATACTAAAATAAAGTAAAAATAAATTGTTGTATTAAGCAAATAATTTCTTTTAGAGTGCATGAAAAGATAGTTCCCTTAACATAAATTTCTCTTTTCTAAATGCATTTTCTTATACTATTTTTCATGTGGTAGAATTATTTTCATTAGAAGACAAATATCAATCACATCCTGTATATCTGTTATCCAAAGCTCTAAACCATGGGACATTCTAAATATATATGGTTTTACCATATACATGGTTGAGATAAATAACTAAAGCAGACCCTACAACAACCTGCTTGCCACATGTCCCTAACCTAATCTTAGCAGAGAGGTTGGCTTCTGTATCCATCCTAGACTAATCAAGAGATGAATAGAAAATGACTGCCCAATAAAATCTGTTATTTAGTCACAACCCTGGGGACTAATTTTCAGCTGGCCTCACCCTGGATATCTCAATCAGATCAGTTACTTTGCTTTCTGTAATTATTTACAAAATGTCATGTAAACTAAATAATTATACATCTAAACTTTTTTTTAAGGATCAAAACTACAGATAGATCATGTTGTTCAGTTGGTTGTTCTATAATAAAGACTCCAGGATTCAGAGCACTGACATGGTTTGTCTAAGGTCACTCAGTTAGACTTAGGTTAAGTCAGGTGTTCTGACTCCCAGTTTAGTGCTCTTTACCTACTACTGGTCTAAAATCAGGTTATGTTACCATTTATCATGGATGCAATTCCAATTTTTTACACTCTTCTCAGGGGGTATTCCTTACATATCACAACCTTTCTTTGGATAAGAAATACTCTTCTAATTTTTTAATTAGTCTATGCAAAACATAATTATGTTTGCATTTTCTTTTTCTGTTTTTGTCAGGATCCAAACAGATTTTTCTATGGGGAGAAGAGCAAACATTTTTTCTCTAAATACCCACATGTATGTGGGCAGATTTGTGATGCTGCTGGGAGTCCACTAAATAAGCAGTTCCATGATCAAGAAAATCCTGGACAAATAACTTTATTAATAGGAAAATGTCAACTAAAGGGTGAAAAATCTCCAATCTTAAATACTCCTCTCATTACTATTTAATAAATTGATAATGAAGTGATCTATTCCTTGGCTTCCAAGTTTAACCTGTAGGACACTATTTAAAAATAGTAACAAAAATAATTCTCAAAGGAATCCTAAATTGGTATTATTGCCTGAGTACTTAGATTTGAACATAAACAGAAAGAAGCAGTTTTAATATCATTATTTTACTCACAGAATCTTCAGGGACATTAAAATGTACAGGGGTTATTCATAGAAATGTGGACTGATTAAATGATATCACCACAACAATGTAGACTTTATATTCAGAGCCCAAATACACGTCTTCTTTCTGTATAATTATGACAAACCTAAATAACTAGTTGGGAGAGGTGAGAGGAAAAGGGGAAGAAAAAGAAAAATGAAAGAAAACAAATGTAACCATAACTGAGCTGTTAAACTAAATGATCAATGCTACAAAAGAAAACAAAAACAAAAACAAAAAAACTAACTTGTTTGCTGAGAACTTAAATATGTGCATACTCAAGTCTGTAGAGATGGAAAGTTAAATATAGCAAATCACTCCACCTTAAGGAAATAACATTGGAAATGGTAGATACTGTTAGCATCCATAATTCCCCATATTGTTTCCTCTGGCCATTCAGCAAAATCAATACTAGGACGGAGAATTAGAGAAGAGACTTAAACAAGGAACACTACTTCTGACATTTTTTTCCCCTTAAAGTCAGGAGGGAAGGAGCTGAACGAGGCCAGATGTGTTACTCAAATCTTATCACCACCTGCATTTGATCTCTCATTTTACCTTACATACACCCTCTCTTTTGCCTGTGTTTCCCTATAATCTCTAATGACTGACAGAAAGCAAATAAAAGCAATGAGGATTGGGGCTGGAAGGTACCAGGTGTGCTAGTTCATTAAAAAGTACTAATGAACGATTGTAATACACAATGCACATGATTGTAAATAACCAGCATGTGATTATAAAGCATTAAAAATATTGAGTTTTCTGCATGCAAATGCTAATGTAACTCAGCTTCTCAGAACGGTAATGCTCTTGTATCTGGAAGGCCATTTTAATGCTAAGTCACTTTCACAAATGACTTTTCCTCAGAGACAGGCACAGAGGAGCTTTTGGATAATGAATGACTCAAACCCTGTTTTCTGCCTTCTCATTGGCCCAAGGAAGCAGCAGGAATGAAAAAGGAATGAAGTAAAATTTTTTATGCTATTGATGTTTTGAGATAACAGCAAGGACCCAGTCTATGTGAGAAAATCACCTCTTTCTAGAATGTTATAGCAAAGATCTGGGCTAAGTCTGGAGTTTACTTATCCACTAGTCATAAAATTATTTCTTATCCATTTATTGTCTGTGTTTCACATCCAGAGGCTGAAGTTTGGATGATTTCTTTGCTCTTTTCCCACCTCTCTTTGTCATCTATTCAGGTCCAGTGTGGATGAGGGTCCTTAGGTGTGATTCCTTAAGTATAAGTCCTCTTGATGTGAGTATCTATTGCTTAAGAAATCAGTTGTTTGCCTCTGTCCCACATCCAACAAGCAGTTGTAGACAGGCACAGGATAAACTCTATAGGTACTCCTATTTGTAAAGGAGGGTAACAGGAGGCACAAACACAAACAGTTTGTGATTTAGAGCAGTGCTGAAATGCAACCACACACCTGTTTCCAGTTCCTTGATTAGGGCTGATTTATTTCCCAGAGTTCTTGGCTCTCCTCTCTCTTGGTTCACTTTCAGAGCCATCCTTCGGTTTCCATTAGAAATGGCCTCTGCACATACCTGAGTACCATTCTCACCGTACTTTCAGACTACCCATTTTGTGCTTTCTCCGTCCTTCAGAACAAATTCACACAAATTCTTTAGAAATATTGTGGCCTTACTGTGACCATTCAATTAAATAGATGCTCTCCCCACAAATCTCTTTGAAATAAGTCTTCTTCTCTACTTTGGACACCCTATGAGACCACCATAGGAAAACAAAATTAATTTTCTTTTTTAAAAATAATATTTTATTATTTATTTCTTTTTCCCCTCCCTCTCACCCTGCCCTGCTGTTTTTGCTGTCTGTGTCCATTCATTGTGTGATCTTCTGTATCTATTTCTCTTTTTGTCTTCTCATTTTTCCTTCTCTAGGATTCACTGGGATTTGATCTTGGGGACCTCTGATGTGGAGAGAGTTTCCCTGTCACCTGTGCCACCTCAGTTTCTGGTTTCTGTTGCACTTCACCTTGACTCTCCCCTTTGTCTCTCTTGTTGCATCATCATCTTGCTGCATAACCCACCACATGGCCCTCGGCTCACTGTGTGGATACTCAGCTCACCACACAGGCACTCATGTGAGCACTTGGCTTGCTGCGCGGGCACTCAGCTCACCATATGGGCACTGGCTTACTGAGCAAGCAAGCTTTTTCTTTTTCTTTTTTACCAGGAGGCCCCAGGGATTCACCCGGTTCCTCCCATATGGTAGGTGGAAGCCATATCACTTGAGCCACATCCGCTTCCCACAATTAATATTCTTAGGAGCCATATTGGTTAACAGAAATGGATTGGCAGTAGTTCTGGGTTTCACTTTGGAAAATGGATTGGCAGTATTTACTAAAGCTGAAATTATGTTTGAAAGAGTCTAGGAGAGAACACCTGAAATCTTTGTGTCTTAAGAAATGTTTTATACAATCACTCTTGTCATCGTTTTTCTGAGACATTTTCCTGACAGTTGCCTGGCTTTGATATTTTCCCTGTTGCCCTTTCTTACTTTTCTGGTAGAATATAATATCATCCAAAACCCCAAATTTCCTTTATCATTTTTCATACACAATAGTCAATATTTGTTAAAAATAAGTAGGCATGCCAGGGGAAAAAGACCTATTCAAGAACCTAAAAAAGCCAAATGGAAAATTTCTGTGAAAAACTTAAAACTGTTCAAAACAATCAAATAAAAATTCTAACTGAGAAATATAGAAATTAAAAACTCAAAATATGGGTTTAACAGTGGATGAGACACAGCAGAATAGGGGTAGGGAACCAAAAGATGGGTAGAAGAAGATGCATAGACTGAAGCACAGAGACAATAAAGGATAGAAAATGCAGAAGATAACCTAAAAGGCACATGGGACACAGTGAGAAAATCTAATACATGACTTAGAATTCCAGTAGATGGGAGGGCAAAAATAATATTTGAAAAGATAATGACTGAAAGGTTTCCAAAATACATACAGAAATGCTTGGAACTCCACAGATTCAATAGTTGCTAGAACTCCACAGACTCAACAATCGCTAGGAATCCCAAGCAGGATAATACTTGGGCATAACATAGAAAACTGCTTAAAAAAAAAAAAAAAGGAAGAGAAAGAAAAATCTGAAAAGCAGCTAAAAAAATAAAAGCTGCTTTTTAAATTTCTGAATGACTTCAAAAAGCAAAACAAAAAACCCAAAACTGCCTGATTATATCATATGTGAGGGAGGAGGTGGAGCAATTGTAACTCTCATATATTGTGGGATATAGTGAAAATTGGTTACATTCACTTTGGAAAATGGATTGGCCCTATTTACTAATGCTGAACATATGCATAATTATGACCTATGTATTTCACTCCAAAGTATGGGTACACACTTCGCATCAAAAGACACATACTAGAACATCCTTCGCAGCATTACTTATAAGAGCCCCAAATGGTGGTGTGGGCTATGGGTGGGAGGCTCTTTGTCTCTTTGGAGATAACCTTAACCTAAGCTGTCTGTCCTGACTTGTGGGTGTGGGATGATGAGAGGCTGCAGTCCTGCCCTTGGTGACCATGGCAACGACTCCAGTCCTAGGAAACAGTTTATCAATGCAAACTCTATAAACTTTAAGTATTCAGGGAAAATGCAAACAAAATATGCTAAAAGCTTATCTAGAATGTATGAAGTTCATGCTAAAAGCTTACCTAGGATATAGAAGATATATGCTAATTCAAGCCTATTGAGAACTGAAACAAAAGAACCATTTGGCCTTTCCTCTCTGTATAAAAGGAACTCAAAAATCTTGTTCGGGGCTCGGGTTTGAAACAGAAAGCTCCTGAGTCCAGCCGGCCATCAATAAACCATTTTTCCTTCTCAAAATCATTCCTGAGTCCTGGCCTTTCTATACGCAAATAATTGAACCTAGTATCAAATTCTACAACAATGGAACAACACAAATGTTTATCAACAGTAGAATGGATTTTAGAAGGTGAGGTAGATATATATAGTGGGATTTTAAACAGCAGTCAAAATGAATGAACTACCGCCAACTAAAACATGGGTGATTTTCACAAATGCAATATTGAGTAAAAGAAGACAGACACAAAAGAGCATCTACTGTGTGATTCCATTTCTATAAATTCAAAACTAGACTAAATTAATGTATGGTGCTAGAAATTAGGATAAGGCTTATGATTGGGGAAAGCCACTGGGAGACTTCTGGGATGCAAACAATGTTCTGCTCATGATCTGGGTGGGATTTCACCAAAGCTTTTTGTTGTGATCATTCATCAAGCTGTATATTCATGATCTGGAATTTTATGAAAGTTGTACATCAATTTAAAAGTTTATTATAAAAAAACACGTATGGTTACTCCTTGCTTTTCATGGCAGTGCAGAACTGTAAAAAATGACAGGGCAAGCTGAAATCATGCAAAGTGATCTTAATAATCAATGAGAAACATTACAATTATTCTATGACCTTAAAAAGTTTTTGTTAGAACATTAAAAAAAAACTTTACTGTTGGTTATAAATGTATAGGGGAATTTTTAAAGAGGAAAGCTAATTATTTGAAATACTGTAATTTAAAACATTAGAAAAGTTAAAAATTAAAGTATATTATTTTTTTTTACAAAATTTTCCAATATCAATTTGAATACTGCTTGCTGCCTTCTTGTATAACTTACAGAGGAAGCATCTTCTCTTTGCCTTGTTAAATTGTCATACTCCTTTCCAGGTTCAGATCGGCTTACAATTTTTTATCCTTTGTGTTTCTGATGTCATAAGACATCTCTGAGAGTCTCTTTAGTATAAGGTTTTACACTAAAGTCACTTCCTCTGGGACATCTTCACCCCTTTCATCCCCTTTCCTCATTTAGGTTGATACATTTGCCTTCACTATGTTCCTCAGGCTGCATATCTAGAGTCTCTGAAGAGCAGGAGTGTCAGCCTTTCCATGATCAGCTATTTGCTCTTAGAACTCCATTTACATTGACTTTCTCTTTCAGCATTATCACTTTTAGTTTCCTTGTTGCACTTTCATATTTGTTGACCAATTCTCTTTCAATTGTCCATTTATCAGTAAAATGTCACAAGGGTTTATTGCTTGGAGACAAGGAGGCGATATAATCACATGCTTTACTTTCTGTCTGTAAACTGAATAACAGATGCACAACAACCAATCACCAGGAAAACCTGGAACAGGTGACATTATTGGTCACTAATCATCATGCTTATCTGTTATTTACACACTGGGCTGAAAATCTAGCAATGAAGCATGTACTTTATAAGGCAGCTAAAATAGTGTCATAATTGAAATTTGAACCATGCTGTTGGGGGATCTGTGTTTCTTAACTAAACTTTGATAAATGAACTTCATGTCTACTGGAACCACTTAAAGGAAGACTACCTATAATTAGAAAATGCTCTCCTCTGTGTTCTTTGTGAGATGTCTCACTAGTAAGTACTTGTCTACATTCTTGTCTCAGCTCTTACATTGTATCCACATGCCTTTTTAGTACCTGGCACATTTTAAATTCTCAATAAGTATTTGTTGAATGAAGGATATCTGCTATAATAACCTCAAAAAGAGAACAGACTTTAGAAGTGACTTCTAAAGGTCCTATATATTTTCAATTAATTAATTTCATATTAGTAAAGGAGTAGCAACTTCATAATATCAATGTTTCCTAAAAGATTTTTATTAAATACCAACTGTGGGACAGCCATTTTGCTAGGTGATTGTGATTCACATATCAATGAGACAAACATGGTCTCCTTCTCTGTAGAGTTAACAGGCTGGTGGGAAATTAGCAGTGCCACTTAAGGTTATGACATGAAAGCTGCTGATACCTGCATCCATTTGAGACTAACATGAATACTACCTACATTAGCCATCTTCAGAAAATAAGCCATAATTTCAGTCCTTGCTGAGATCCAGTGGAATGAGGCAGGGCGTTGTTTTCACCAGGCATGGAGACATTTAGCAGAATGTGAAGCTACTGTTCATTCATAATCTTGATCCTGCACTGTCACTCACAGCTTTCTATGGTCTCACTCTACCCTCACCGAGGCTCCTTTCTAACTGGAAGATCATTGGGGAAAAAGGGAAGTTCTAATCATGCAGCCTTTGCTTATGCTGATCCCCCCTCTTCAAATGCTTTTCCATAACATGCCTTCCATCCTTTTGCCTAAGTAACGCTAACTTATTCTTTAGAGTTCAGATTCCTGATCCTCCAGGTTAGGTCAGAAATTCCCTTAGATGCGCTTATAACACCACATACCTTTCCTTCATTGCACTCACCACTATTCACGGTACTATATTGTGTGGAGATTTGCTTTGTGCCCCTCTCTGTCCCAAGAAATGCTCAGCTCCATAAATTCACAGTACCAGCACATATGGTAGGTGCTCAATAGATAACATAGATAAACCAAAGAGCTTGGCTTATGGTTAAGCCAGGTTTTAGACACAGTAATGTGGCCAAAGAGTCATTGTTCTTTACCTCCCAACTTTACTTTCTGATCATTGCCACTTAGGCAGAGTAGAACTGGTGTCTGAAGAGATTTTGTCATTACATCATTGCTGGCCTTTATCCCATGACCTTATTTCTTCCCCTCTGCTCAGGAGAACATATTGTATAAGGTCAGCAAGATGGATCTGGATTCCCAGCTTAATGTCTTCCTTTGCCAAAAAAATTGCTTCTGCTCTGGGGCACACACCTGCTTCTTTTTCCCTGCCAGCTCTGTGAGGTGAAGCAAATTAGAAGTGCTCTTCTTTCCAGGCTGGTCGGATGAAAGTCTTTAGCTCTTTATGCCTTCCTCTATTCTCCATTGAACAAGTATTCAGTGGGCACCTAGCATGTGTGCAGCTCAGGAGTAAAAGTAAAGCAACAAACAATGGAGTTTCCCCTAGTTATGAGCCCAGGAGTCTAGCTTGTCACTCCCATATCCAAGCAATCAACAAATTCTGTTGATTTAAATTCACAATCACCATTTCAATGTAACCCCTTCTTTCTGTCTTCATGACCATTACCAAAGATACATTGTCTTCCTTTGCCTTTGTCTTCTCACTGGTGCCCCAGCATCCACTCTGGCCCTCTCCAACGCTTCTGCTCACTGAAGATGAAGTGATATGTTCAAATAGTAAATCTGATCTTTTTGTCATCCCTCCCACACACATACTAGCTCAAAGCCCCACAGTGTTTTGCCATTGCTCTTGGGATAAAAAAACAAAATCCATACCATGGCTGTGAGGACCTGCATGGTCTTGCTCTGCCTCCTCTTTTGGACTTTGCGTACAGCACTTTCCCCCTCTTTTTCTGTGCTCTGGCCTCTGTGACCTTCTTTGGCTTCCGACCCACCTCAGAGCCTTCACTCAAGCTGGTCCCTCTCTCCTGAATGTTCCCCTTTGCAATTTTAATTCCTCTTTCTTTTTCAGTTATCATCCCAACTATCACCAAAAGTAGCAGAGTTGGAATTTGAATGCAGATCTGTCTCTCAAACTGGTGCTATATCTTGCACACTTTGCTTCCTCCCAGTAAAGAAATGGGGCATAGTGGGCAGGATCCATGCTCTGCATTGTAGCTTAATGCTTGGGGAGTGCTGCCAGCCTCGGCTCTTCCCCAGGGGCCTCTTTCACTTTCCCCTAGCCTAACCATTTCTTTTCCCTCCTTCAGCATCTTCTTTTTGACCTGGAATTACAGCATAATTTAGGTGTAATGGACAGAACACTGGATTAGGTGTCAAGAAAACTGCTTACAGGTTCTAGCTGTCTGACTCTGCACAATTGACATAACCTGGCTCAGGTGTCAGATTGCATCCTCTGAGGAGCAAGATAGGATTAGATGTGCAAGAGATTATTGAGGAGAATGCCTGTGAAGGATAAAAGGTAAGAAACAGGTAGAGATGCCCTCAGACTGCAATGCAGTTCTGACACCTAAGTAGTAACAAATATGAGATACATCATAATCATGACCATAAGCACAGCAGAAATTATAGCCAGACACTGGGCTAAGTGATTTACATAGCTGGAGGCCAGATCATGTAAATGAGTCAAGGGAGTTGCATGGGAATGGAGGGCACTGGGGAGCTGGGGCCTCATCTGAATGGGGGTAGCCACCAGTCTGCTCCAGCTGATTTCTGCTATAGGGGAATGTCGGTCCAATGTTGCAGGGCTTCCTTTTTGGGGGGAAGTGGGGAGAAGTGGGAGGTCAGAATTTAAACATGAAATCTCTCCAATTTTCATAATGGGTACAATTTCAAACTTTTAAATCATCGTATGGACAAAATAAATACATTGCTTAGCAAATCTGGCCCATGGACACTGTGAGACTTGTGGACTAAAAGACATCATTAGTAATCACTAAGTGGCAGGTTTCTAGTACTGGAAAAGGACTCAGTGATTTGTCAGGGTAAGTCTGATAGAAGCAGTTAGTCCTTAAGCTGATCTTTGAGAAATGAGTAACATTTAGGAGAGGTAGAAGGAAAATGGGGCATAGCAGGCAAGAAGGAAAATGTGTCAGGCAAAGTTCCTAGTAGGAATGAACATGGCATCTTATGAAAGAAAGAAATTAGCCTGGATGGGTTAAGTTGGAAAAGACTAAGGAGGAGGAGGAGACTGTCACTGTAGCCTATAGAGCATCATCTTTGGAACTGACAGTCTGAATCCTCTATCACCTAAGTTCTAAGTTCTTCTATCTAAGGGATAAAAGGAGTGAGGCATATCTGAATCATATGGAGGAGCTGAAGTGGAGAAAGGAGGTTGTTCTGCCAGAGAACCAGGGGATCTCTGTGGAAAAGGAGATGCCTTTTCCTCTCCAGATACTCAACCAACATTTGCCACATAGAATTAAACCCAAAGGTAGCAGAGCATAGAAGACAAAATTTCCCCCGGGATAATTTTATAACTTCCGTCAAGCTTGTCCATGAAGTTTCTTAGTAGCAAAGAAATATGGGAAAGGAGAGAAAGACCTCTGAGAGAGTAAAGATGAAAAAGAAAGATTGATGTGGGTGGGTCACAGGGAGGAGGGAGAAACTGTGGAAATGAAAGATCCACGAGAAAGCACTGGAACAAATGAAGGCCAAGCTTTCAGCAATGTAGTGCTAAGGAAAAGAGATGAGCGAGGATAGGATGGTTTGATTTTTTAGCACATGCACATGAAATACTTAAATTCAATGATCCCTTTATGTGTGTGGGAGAAACGGGAGAAGAGGAGGAGAAGAATGAGAAGGAGAAAATGGATAAGAGGAGAGAGAGAGAGAAGGGAGGGGAGGAGAAGGGAGGAGAGATGGATTAGTGTGGGTAATCTCAGTGGCGGTCCCACTGAATGAACATATGTCCTTGGGTGAACTTGAGAGTTGAGGCTATGGATATAGGCTAGTATTGCAGTTGGTTTTTATTCCTGCTTGCTGCTCATAGTGTGAGCTGCTTGCCATGCTAGGTGTGATTTTATGCAATGTCTACTAAAATGAAAACCAAATTAATTCATCTTGTGTCCAAATGAGGAAACTGCAATCTGTTCCAACCCTGGAGGAAGATCTGTTTGTGTTGGACCTATTGAGAATGGTATATTTGTCGCCAATGTGAGATTTTCAAAGGTAATTTTTCTCTATGTGATTTTTTCCCCTTTACTTAAGGACTTAGAACACAGTCCCTTTATAGAATACAGCTCCCCTGAGGCACAGAATGCTCATTTTAGTAAAGCCAGCTAGGGAAACCTAGTGCTCAATGAGCAGTCACATAGAAACAGCAACGGGCCCAATGGGGGGCACTCAGTGCTTTCTTAAGAAATTGAATCTGCAAGAAAGTAGGGGAAGCTACAGGGAAATAAATGCAAAGGAGAGAGAAGGACTGAAGCCAGGTGAGCGGACTCAAGAGGAAAACCCCTGCTCAGCTGAGAGGAGCCAGCGCCAGGCCTCTGAGAGCCCTACAGACCTCAATTGCTTTGCCACACTATCTAGTGCTGTTGACAAGAGGCCAAGAAGCACTGCTGGAGAGTGAGATCACCCATCATTTAGGGCAATCACCGTCCATGCTGAAAGTCTAGGCGAGGATGAAGAGCCATTTCCAGGGAATGGAAAGTGCACTCTTTGGGAAAGGGAAAAATATAAAGAGGAGATTTTGCTTTCCAGGGGAAATAATGTGTTGGTTAAAGGTAATGCAGTTTGATGGCTTGGGCTGTTTGTTATGCAGCCCACTCTCAGTTTACACAGAATTCATCTCTCTCCTTGCTCCGTCAAGCAGGAAGGCTGCCAGAGCCTTTCTCAAAGTTGATAGGATGGAACTTCTTTCATCTGTCAATTACCATGACCTTGGAAATTCAGTGGACTCTATAGTGCACATGCAAACAACTTAATCATGAGGAACGTGAAAAGAAAAAAAAAATTGCATGGGGCAGAAGACGTGCCATGTGTAAACTTACCAAGTCATTTTGAACAACCAGGAGAGAAAAGGCCCGTGTAACCAGACCTTTGAAGAATAGATATGATAAGCCCATGAGTGCCGGGGACTGAGAAATTCAAATTTTGTGAAATCCTTGACTGCCATGTCTAATTTTGAAAAGAAAAGAAAAATATTAGTTGACAGTCCATGTAGCGTCATTATTTACAATAAAATGTGCCACACTGAATATACTGTTGGGATGGAAAGGTTCTCTGATTAACATCTCTCTCCATCATGGGGATATGTGTCTGAAGCCATACATGACACATTGGAAGTTTGTCTACCTTTGTATTTCTCTTCAGCATGAGTCTCAATATTCCTTTTCTGATAAAACAGGTAAAGAACCTACAATGTGATTTTTTTTTTTTTAAGGTACCTGGTCTGGGGATTGAATCTGGGACCTCACATGTGGGAAGCTGGTGCTCAACCATTGAGCTACACTGCCTCCTCTACAATATGATTTTTATGACACCATTTACTAGCAATTGGATTATGGGACATATCGCCCATCTCAGCTTGCCTTCCATCTCAGAGGGAGAGGGAGAACAGGGGTAACACGATGCACAGGCTTCAGCAACAGATGAAAAACTTGAATGTTGGGCCTTGGATTTTGAGTCTAGACAGATTCAGATATCGCCCTGTGGCCTGCAAGTCACAAACTGCCACTGCAATATAATAAATTAGTTCCCTGATTTACCCAAAGATAAAAGGCTCCTCGAGTCATTTCTTTTGTTAATGCCTGCACCACTGTGGCAGCTGTGGTGAAAACAGCTTTGTACAATGAGAATCTCAAACTCTGCAAAGGCTGCCAGCTGCTACTCACGAACCCTGATCTGCAAAGTTGGGCAGCAGAGAGCACTTCTAATAGATAAAACTGGGTTGTGAAGATTCAGGAAAAAACCCCCTAATCACTGCACCTAATGAGTTAAGGAAAACTGGGAATGAATGAGTAGAACATTGAAGAAGAGAAAATAATCCCTTCTCTGCCATTACAAATCTATTCATCTTTCAAATCCCAGTTTAAACGCCACCAGCTTAGGCAAGCTTTACCCAATCGTCCTATTTCAAGACAATTTTCTTTTTTTTCTAAGATCTTGTGCTTCTACAACATGCTGCACATACCTCTCTTCAAGTAAATTTAGAAATTCTATTTTGGACTTGTTAACCAGTTTTGTTTGCTATTAAGTATATTCCTTGAGACAAAGACTGAGTAAAATTTTTTAAAAAATGCCTTGTCCATCCCTATGCCTGGACACATAGTAGTGCTCAGGAACTGGTTTGTTGTATTTTAAAAATAATTTAATGAATACATTTTTTAGAAAGGAGACAGATCCCTAACCAAAGTTTTTTTTTTTTAGATACTGGGGGCCAGAGATTGAACCTGGGACCTTGTATGTGGGAGGCTGGTGCTCAACCACCAAGCAACATTGGCTTTTTAATTCATTTTTTTTGCTTGTTGTTTATTTTTTTTCCTCCGGAGGCACCAGAACTGAACCTGGTACCTCCCTGTGGGATGCAGGAGCTCAACTGCTTGAGCCACATCTGCTCCCCAAAGCATTCTTACTTTACTTAATAAAGAACTGAATTCTAAGACCAGCCATCCATGTGTTACAAAAACTGTTGAGGTCTTATTTGTTTGTTTATTTTAATTTTTGTCGAGAGTTGATCATTGGGCTAACCGAATGCCAGGCCTTTAATTAAACATCAAATGAAGAACAGAGTTAGATAGGAGAAGTGGGCTAATGGAAGTAAATTATCAGAATAGGCATTATTTTATTTAGTCCCTCTTTGTTCTCTGAAACTTGTAATCCATGCTCCCACTGATTGTTTCTTATTTAAATTTTCCTAGAAAAAATAAGCAACCTAAAATAGACAGGCATGATGGAAAGCTGTCTAGACTCCTCCCAGGAGAGATGCTTAGATGGATGTAACTATGGAAAAGCAGTCGTAAACTCTTCCCTTGAGAAATGAATGCTTCTGTGTCAAGAACCCAGAAAGATGAAAATGAGTTCTTTTAGGGGGGACTCACATTTTTTAAAATGTATAGACAAAACGGGGATACTTAGCCATGGGATAGATTTACACATATGCGATAGACTTACACATCAGTCATAAGCTCCCAGAGATTTTATACATGGGCCCTTGGTGCAAGGAAATATCTTTTCCTTTTAGATCATCAGCCATAGGTTATAGGCTTGAGGCTATGAGGAGCCGCGTCATCCCCTAGATAGAAATAACTTGCCAGGGAATGAAGTCAACACAGAGTGAGCAGCGCTGAGAGATGGAGGAAGAGTCAAAGCTCCGAGGATGTCAGAGATTTCTGGATCCAGCAGGAACTGAAACTTCATTAACCCTGTATTTTCTAGTCATGCAAGCCAATAAATGACCTTTTGTTCTTAAGCAAATTTGACTTTGTATCCAGTGATGTGCAACATAAAAAATGTCTATTTAATAATCCCCATTTTACCTATTTTATAAAAACTATGCAATAGGAAGACTCTGACTCCTCCAGGTAGACCTACAAGCTTCACCTTTTGGTCATTATGCCCTCCCTGTTTGAAGCCTCTCTCTGCCCACCTAATTCTCCTGGTCCACCTCAAGTCCCTCCATTTGCTTTTGGGGAGACTCTTACATAGAGCATCCTATACACATAAGAATATCTCCAACTGGGATTCAAGTATCCTCAGGATCCTCAAGTTATGCAGAGAAGGTTTTTATTTTTATTTTATATTCTGTGTCAACTATTTATTGAGCACTTAACTTTGTGACAGGCACCACGATAAGTACTTGGGAATAGAGCAATGAGCTAAGCAGACAAGGCTTTTGACTTGATGTAGCCCATATTCTAAAAAAGGAGATGGGCACTCAATAAGCAGACGTGTCAGCAAATTTTAGATAGTGATAATGCTGTGAAGGAGATAAAGTAAGATCATGAGTTACAGAGTAATTGTGGGAGAGGAGGACTGTTCAGACAGGGTAGGCCTCACATTTGGACATATTTATGTAAAGATTATAAGATTATGTAAAAATAAGAAAAGTCAACACTAGGAGAAAGTGAGACTTATTTTTTTCTTTTAAAAGGGGCCTCTCTAACACCCAAGGAGCACTAGTGTATAGTGTAAAGTGTAACTTTACATTTCCAGGGATGTCTTTTGGCTCCAATAGAGCATAAAGCTCCCGGGCAGTAGGGATTGTGCTTTTCATTCTTTTAATATTCTTTTGGCACTATCCAAGGCATGTGTATGAAATAGGGACTCAATAAATATATGCTGGGAAGTGAGCTTGGCCCAGTGGTTAGGGCGTCCTTCTACCACGTGGAAGGGCCATGGTTCAACCCCCGGGCCTCCTTGACTTCTGTGGAGCTGGCCCATGCGCAGTGCTGATGCGCGTAAGGAGTGCCCTGCCACACGGGGGTGTCCCCCACGTAGGGGAGCCCCATGCGCAAGGAGTGCGCCCTGTAAGGAGAGCCGCCCAGCGCGAAAGAAAGTGCAGCTTGCCCAGGAATGGTGCCGCACACACGGAGAGCTGACACAATAAGATGATGCAAGAAAAAGAAACACAGATTCCAGTGTCACTGACAACAACAGAAGTGGACAAAGAAGAACACGCAGCAAAATAGACACAGAGAACAGACAACTGGGGCAGGGGGCAGGGGGAGAAAGAAATATATGCTTATGGATGGGTTATCTGATGAAAGGCATCAAGGAGCATGACGAAAAGCTTGGAGTCAAATTTCTATTTCTATTAAAATTCTCAGCTACCAAGCTCATGATTTTGAAGATTCACCAATAGCTCCCAGGCCAGAGCATTTCACCATGTCTTGGGTAGTAACTATCTTAAAACTACTATTAAATCTCTAAAGTTGAACAGAAAGTGTCTCACTTCAGTGACTGAGCTGTAACTCAGCCTCTATGCTAAGACATTTGTGTTCTGCAGTTGACTATATCGCCCCATCATCAGATGACTTCACATTGTGTTTGTCTTGATGTAAAAAAAAAGGGGGGGAGGACAAGTCAAGTTAGGCGCTCAGTTTTTCTAAAAGTTACAAAGCATAGCTGATTCCCAAATCATTAGGAGATAGGCCAGTCTAAAAGAGTACAATTTCTGGAAGAATAAATGTACAAAAGTTTGAACTAGATTGAATCTCTGTGTGCATATCTATCCACTCAGGATACATGTATTTATGGCTGGCTTAAAAAAAAAAGATTTTCAGAAATGGACTTTGATAGAGTAACTTAGTTTTTAATTGGTTTTCCATTTATTTTACTTAAATAATGTTAAAAAAAGTTGAAAACAGAGGAGAGTTTTCTTTGTTGCTTTCTCACAGCTAGGTCAGTGTTTTGTTTACCTTTAAATCGTCTTGGCACTCTTGATTTGCTTAGCAATGTTTGCATAGTTGAGGGCTTCAACTGTAGTAGGAACTTTAGCCTGGAAATCAGAACATCTGGGGCTTAGTTCTGGATTTGTCCCAAATTAGGTAGAGAACATGAACATGCCCCTTAAATACCCAAAGCCTTATTTTGTTCATCTTAAAAAAGACCACAACTTAACTGGGTAGTTCACAGGATCATTAAGGAGAACCAGTTACCTATCCCCTGAAGAAATTCCAATTTTTCTAGGGTTTTAGAAAGAGGTTTAACTCCTCATATATTATTTGTATTCCCAGTGTCTAGAAAAGTGCCTGGCACAGAATAGGCACTTTATAAATATTTGTCAGATGGATGCTAAAACATTTTTAGAAAATGACGGGCTTAAATTATCTCAAGAAAAACATGGTAATATATGGTCTAGGACAAGTGTGACTAGCTAAACAGGATAAGAGCAAAGGGTGTGAAGGAGAGGGAAAGAGATCAAAACAAAAAACAGCATGTATACACACTGAAACAATTAATAGGAAAATAAACCACCCAAGATGATTTTGGCTTTAAATCCCAAAAGTTGCTAGATAAAATAAGTTGACACAAAGATTATTTTTTAATATTTTAAATTTAACTAGTTTTTTTGGATGATCAATAAGTAGGACTATGATAGGATCCAAACTAAAAGATAAAAGTCTGTATCTGCTGCTAATATTGTATTCAGAACATTTAGGGAGCAGCTGTGATTGCTCAGTAATATTAGGCGAACTTTCTCATGAAATAAAATTTACAGAAAAAATTCATTTTATTTTTACAAGGATTAACTTTCTCTGATAATTTTAAGTCCCAAGAGAATTGTAAATGCCAAAGTTACAATGTGTTATTATAAATGCCTTTGTTAAGAATACATTGCAATAGCATTTAATTCTCTATTATTTCCAAGTAAATTCAATAGTCTGGGAACCATTATGGAGGTGGTTAAGTTTTAAAACATTTTAAACATCAGAGAAAAATGGAGAAAGCTCTTTGAGCAGCTCTGGATTAGCCTCTGGATGGGCTAACATGTGACAATACTGGTATTAATTTTATGGTGAACTGCTAATGTCTTTGGGAAAAGACAAATGAATTGATGTGAATAAGAGGTTGTAAAATGGAACAACTAGTACCCATGCTTCCATTTTTGGACTTTATGAATTATTTGAATAAATATTTATTGGTTTTGATTATATATATATCAAGTAATATAAATCACACCTGTGTAATAGGTACGTAAAGGAAAGGTATGTGATATCACAAGAGCATATAATTGGAAGGCAGAATGTAATACATTGGATCAAGGAATGTTTCCCTGTGGGAAGGAGGTTTAAGTGCAGATCTGAAGGCTATTAAGAGTTTGGCCCAATGGATAGGACGTCCGTCTACCACATGGGAGGCCCGCGGTTCAAGCCCCGGGCCTCCTTGACACGTGTGGAGCTGGCCCATGTGCAGTGCTGATGCGCGCAATGAGTGCCGTGCCACACAGGGGTGTCCCCCGCGTCTACGCGCAAGGAGTGCACCCGTAAGGAGAGCCGCCCAGCGCGAAGGAGAGAGCAGCCTGCCCAGGAATGGCGCCGCCCACACTTCCCCTGCCGCTGACGACAACAGAAGCGGACAAAGAAACAAGAGACGCAGCAAAAAGACACAGAAAACAGACAACTCGGGGAGGGGAGGGGAATTAAATAAATAAAAATAAATCTTTAAAAAAAAAAAAAAGCGTTAACTTGAAGAGAGGGCGCCGAGGGATTACTATCAATCACCAGCTGGTGATGCAACTAGAAAAATACCTTGAATTAAAGGGGGAAATGATAAAGACAAATGAGTTTATATGGCTAAAAGACTTCAAAATGAGTCAGGAGTCATCAGAGGGTTCGTGCTTATACACATCTCAGCAAGATCCCAGAGACAGCCAAAGTAGATACAACCCCTGTTATTGGTACTCCTGAGGACTACAGAGACACACAGGTCCTGAAGTCATGACAGATGGCTCTGGAGTCCAGTGCCCTGCCAGTGGGCCCTACTTTCGAATTTGTGCTCCTAAGTGTGATGAAGTTGGACTCAGATGTAACCTTTCTACACATCCCTCTCCTGTCACTTTTACTGAACCTGTAGTTGGTGCTAGGGTTGGTGTATACTCAGGAGACTTGAATCTCTGAACTGTCTATGTGCCAGCTGGGCTGTAAGCCTCAGCAGAGTTGCAACACCTACACTGTAGTTCGTTGGGCTTACCCAGGTCAGCTAACAGGGAGGTAAAAATGGTTAACCACCACACCAGGGAAACGAGAGTGTCTCCAACTACAAGCAGGAGAATTGCATCCATCAGCCACGTGGGATCTAAGATCCCTCTCAATTTAGAGGTGGAGTGGACATCACCATCCCAGGGTCCACAGGATGGAGGAATAAAATATGGATTAGAGTGGACTTACTGGTACTCTTCTATAGAACAATTGTGATTCTAGCAATGGAAGAAATTGTGCCCACAGGAGTTGCTGAGGGCAGGGAGAGGGAAGAAGAGGTGTGACATGGGGCATTTTCAGGACTTGGAGTTGTCCTGAATGATATTGCAGGGACAGATGTAGGACATTATATATCCTGCCATAATCCACTGAATGTACCGGGAAGAATATAAACTACAATGTAAACTATAATCCATGTTGCGTAGCAGTGCTCCAAAATGTATTCCCCAAATGCAATGAATGTGCCACAATGATGAAAAAGGTTGTTGATGTGGCAGGAGTGGGGTGGGGTGGGGTGTGGGGTATAAGGGAACCTCTTATATTTTTAAAATGTAACATTTTTTTGTGATCTTTGTATCTTAAAAAAAAAAAGACAAATAAAAATTTAAAAATTTTAAAAAAAGAGTTAACTTGATAACTCTTAATAAGAGATATGAATACAGGTGTCCACACAAAAATTTGTATACAAATGTTCACAGCAGCATTATTCATAATAGCCAAAAATTTGAAACAACCTAAATGCCAATCAAATGAGGAATGAATAAACAAAGCGTGGCATCTCTATATAATGGAATATTATTCAGCCATAAAAGGTAATGAAGTACTGATTCACGTTACAACATGGATGAATCATGGAAACATTAGGCTGTATGACAAAAGGCCATACAGGGTAAGATTGCATTGATAAGAAATGTCCATAACAGGCAAATCCACAAAGACTGAAAGTAGATTCCTGGTTGATAGGGCCTGGGTGAGGTAGAGGGAATGGAGAGCGACTACACTGAATCATACACTTTAAAGGGGCAAATTATTTTATGAATATATTTCTCAATCAAAAAGGAGCTAACTAGACACACACACACAAATGTAAAGAGAACAGCCTGACAAGTAAGCAGAACTGAACCAAGTCCAGAGAGTAATGGAGATTGAGGAAGATAAAGCTAGAAAGGAAAGGTCAGACCAGGCAGTGCCTCATAGGATGCTAAGTATGTTTGTTCTTTATCCAGTCACCTCTGGTGTCCATTGCTAGGTTGATCATGAAATCTTTCGATGTATGTTCTAACCAAACTCTGTCTGACAAGTTTCGTTTTGTTTTGTTTTGCCATGTTTTTCCCCCACAAGGCACTCTCCTCCTCAATCACCTCTACCTCCTTGTCCCTGAAATGCATGCGCATGTTTTGCCTTCTAGTATTTTTTCATTTTGTTCCTCATTTGAGATACTCTCTGCTGGATCTGTTCTGCATTCTGGAGAAAAGGTAGTCTGCACCCAGAGGTGGGTTGCCCTTCTGTTTAGCATAACAGCTTGATGACCCCTTTGGCTGAGAGAGATGAGGTTCCTAAACATTGATTAGAAAACACAGCTAATTTCTCTGAAAAATAAAGTCACAGGTGTTTGACTTTGCAAAAGTTTTAGTCTGAAGGTTCTGGGAAAAAGGGAGAATGGAAAGGAATATCAAGAGAGCATAGATCCTGAGACAGAGAAGGAAAAAATAGGGATTTGATTATGGAGAGACCCCTTTAAAAGATTAAACCTTGTGTTCGCCTTCAGATTTTGGGAATTGTTACATTATACATCTAGTTTCAAGTTCTTTTCCTACTTTATAGTTATCAAAGTTTGTCTCTAGATTTTAGTGAAAATCACAGCCATGACTTAATTATTGGTTGCTGACTGATTCCTGTGATTTTTATGTATCTGGGTGTCCTTAAGTTAACACCAATTTCACTCAGAACCATCCCAAAGCCAAAATGAAAGCTGTCTGGATGACAGCGTTTAAAGACCGGAATACAATTCTTCATTCAAAAAGTATTGAGTTCCTTGTATGTTTCAGACACATTTCTAGGTATTGGGGCTTCTGAAGTACACAAAACAAAGTTTCTGACCTCATGGAATTTACCATCCATGTCAATGTCAAATATCTGATCGCCAGATACAGAGTCACATACTGGAATAGAACAGAAGAACCTCAAATTGGCCTTTGGCAAATCGTGCATAATGTGGTGGCCCATGGCTTTGTAGAAAAATTAGAGCAAACTAGAGTGCGTATTGACAAGGGGCTAAGTACCTATAGCTCCTAAAGCAGCAGCTAGAGTTGTCAATCCTGGGTCTCCTAGAAAAAAATATTCTTCACCTCTATTAAAAGAGAGCAACCACCTCCATACTCTAGTATCCCACCCCCATTCTTTGGTGGTGGATCCTTCATAATCAGTCTGTCTTACAGATATTAGAGGTCAATCTCCTGAGACACAAAAATGAGCAGATGGACTAATTTGACTTGGTCAAGGACTTAGGTTCTATCTAAGTGATCTGAACAGCTCACATCTGCATTTGGGCTCCGATATTCCTCATAGGAATTATAGGGTAACAACTGAGCTTCATATTTTATCATGGGAAAACAATGAGAAATAATGGAAAATTTTATTTTGAAATAGTTTAAAGATTCACAAGTAGTTGAAAAAATAATACAAATAGTTCCCGTGTAACCTCTGCCCAGTTTCTCCTGGTGATATTTTATAGAACCATAATAAATTACGAAAACCAAGAAATTGACATTAGAAAATACTCCTAACTCAAGCACAGATCTTATTTCGCTTTCACCAGTTGTTTTTTTTTTTTCCTATGGTCACTGAGGCCTTTTATTTTGTACACAGAATCACTGGGGTCCTTCCTGTGGCTACCTCAGGGATGACACTGTATGTGTTTGTGGCCCAGACACTCGGTGGGAAGCAAGCTGAGAAAAATAATGATTTGGGCCAATCACATGATCACAAAGCTACGTTTCCACCAGGGTTCCAGATGGTCAGGCTTGGTTTCTGCAGCAGTTCTATGAAGCAGCGAGAACATCACAGGGTGGGAAGGGAGTTAACTACCAGAGGCCCCTGCCAGGCCTGGCATGGAGCCTTGAGCTGCCCGTGTTCACACAGGCGAGGATTTGTTTGTGAAGGGCTCAGGGGCCCATATCTTACTTGGCTAGGGGGTTTCGGAACTGCCTGCCAGCAAACTTAGCCTTGCTGCCCAGCTCCTCTTCAATTCTGAGGAGCTGGTTGTACTTGGCCAAGCGCTCAGACCAGCAAGGTGCACCTGTCTTGATCTGCCCAGTGCAGAGCCCCACCACCAGGTCAGCAATGAAGGTGTCTTCAGTCTCCCCGGATTTTAGTATAGTCTTACAAAATTTTATCACATGTAACTTCTAGTAATCATAAGCACAATTTAGATACAGAACTGTTCTATCATCTCAAAGAAACTCTCATATTACCCTCTTAATTGTATCTCCCAGTCCTAACCCCTGGCAACCACTAGTCTGTTTTCCATGACTGTAATTCACTATGATTTTGTCACTTTGAAAATAATAATGAACTTTTTTCTTCTTCTTTTTTTTTTTTTTTTTTTTTTTTACAATTTTAATGCCTTCCTTAAAGGAAAATCAGCTTAATTAAAAATTGTTTTTATTGGGGGTCCCCACAAGAATATCATATCTTTTCTGCTGCTCTCCCCTTCACACTCCCCATTTTAAAATCTCTGAAGAGAATGTTACCTCTGCACTAAGCCATCTCACAAATCTCCAATTTATTTATTATTTTACTGTCCCTCAGCCTATTAGTGGTCCCAGCACAGTAGGGAGGAAAAGATGAATGTATGTTTCCACCAAGCCCCAGAGCTCAGAATGCTCACTTTAGTATGGGATGGGGGTTGGGGGGAGAGAAAAGCCATCTACAGAATTCTGCTTCAGGTCCTCTTTTGGCCTCAGCAGAACAAATCGAGATTTATTTCAGGCTTTCGGGATTTGGGAAAGATCATGAAAGTTAAGAAGGTGACGATATTTTAGAGACACTTGCACACATAGCCTGGTTCACATACAATCCTTAGATCGATGTGGTAGATGACTTCTTAAAAAGCAATTTAAAAAAACATGGACAGAAAATATAACAAAATCTTAGACTATGAGTATAGCCTACTGTGATTTCAAGTTTGTTCAGTGGAAGTTACTGTTATGCCATGGAAACACTTGTGGGAACACTGACAATGTTCAGTAGCTACCTAATGTAATCTAAAGGAAAATGGTAAAGTATTAATTTCACAAAATGCTATGTCACGCCGTAACTCTTCTCAGCATGAAGAAGCTGCCTGGAAAGAAATTAATGCCAAGTAATGCAGCCAAAAGTGTGCCGTGCTATTTCATTTCCCTCTCTTATTATTAAAGTCTTCTGGAAGAGTCCATGAAATGAAATGGTTAACCATGCAGTTCTTTAATTCTGTCTTTTTACATATAAGTATAGATAGACTTTTTGGTTTTTTTTAGTTTTATTTTTATTTATTTTTCTCCCCTTCCTGCCCCTGTCCCAGTTGTCTGTTCTCTGTGTCCATTTGCTGTGTGTTCCTCTGTGATCGCTTCTATCCTTGTCAGTGGCACCAGGAATCTGTGTCTCTTTTTGTTACGTCATCTTGCTGCGTCAGCTCTCTGTGTGTGTGGTGCCACTCCTGGGCAGGCTGAACTTTCTTTTACACTGGGCAGCTCTCCTTATGGGGTGCACTCCTTGCGCGTGGGGCTCCCCTACGTGGGGGACATCCCTGAGTGGCACAGCACTCTGTGCACATCAGCACTGCGCATGGGCCAGCTCCACATGGGTCAAGGAGCTCCACTCTGGGTTTGAACCGTGGACCTCCCATGTGGTAGGCAGACACCCTATTCACTGGGCCAAGTCCACTTCCCTAGAAAGAATTTTGAAAGGAAATAATTAAATATGCTAGTACTGAGGAATAGGGCATATCAGTTATTTAAATGAATTTGCTATTTTTTTTAGTCAACAAATATGTTGAACTTTGATTTCATTTTCGCTTAAGAAATGTGAGGAAACCCTACATCCATGGGCCAGACATCATGCTATGTTGATGTTTCTCTATAGAGGCTATGGAAGTAGGAAGGAAAGGAGACTTCTTTATGAGCTTTTTGATCCTTGGCCAATAAAAGGAAGGACTTGAGAACAGAGGAGGGAAATCTTGTCCCAAAGCCAGTATTCCAGACCTTCTGTGGAAGAATAACTTTCACCTCATTTCCTATCACTTTCCAAAGAACTGAAAGTTCACTCTGGGCAGTCTGGCCTCACCAGGGTTCTTTGACTATTGTCTTCTTTCCTACCTCTGCCTTCTTTCCCACCGTCTTCCTCACCCTTGATGAGAATATCTTCCATTCTCCTCTTGACTCTTGTAGTATTTACCCACACTTTAAAGCGCCAGCTCAAGTTCCAGTTCCTCCAGGAAACCTTTCTGAACTTTCAACCAACTCCCAGGTCCCTCGGAAATCCCATGGGAATGGAATTGGCATTTATTAAATATCCACTATGAGCCACTTGTTTCAGTACACATTACCTAATTTAACCCCACCATGAGGTAAGCAAGGCATTATCCTCATTTAAAATGAAGATAAAGGGGAATTCATAAAAGCCATAATATCTTTAGTATAGCTGTGAGTGGGTTGGCCACATCATTCTGACTCAAAAGCCTGTGATCTTTCCACCAGAATCCTGTTCTTATTGTTGGCATCTCTCTTGTAAAGCTTTTTATCCACTGTCTAATAGTTTCATTTAATATTTCAGAAATCTCCAGCCTGTCTTGCTGTTTAGATGACCAGCCTCCTTGAGCAGGGACCACATCTTTCCAAGCCTTTATTCCATGCAACCTAGAATACCTTTTAAATAGTATCTACCCAACAATCATTGCTTGTTTTGCTTTGTTTTTCCTTCTCTCCCTTTTCACCCAACTCCAGGTTTTCCTGACTGATTAATTCTTTAGACAGCTAAAGAGGCTGCCTTCTCAGATGACTCTCAACACAAGGAAGCTGTCATATAAAACACACGCAGTGAGGAGGAAACACCCAGCCATTCACCCAGGGTCTGAGCAGCAATGAGGCCAGTGACAGAGGCAGGAAGCTCTCCCTGCTGTGGCCACGACCCTGCTCTCTTTGGGCATTCGCAATAGAAAAGCATTGTAGACTCGAAAGGATTTCAGGGAATTGGACTTGGCCCAATGGATAGGACGTCCGCCTACCATATGAAAGGTCCGCGGTCAAACCCTGGGCCTCCTTGACCCGTGTGGAGCTGGCCCATGTGCAGTGCTGATGTGTGCAAGGAGTGCTGAGCCACGCAGGGGTGTCCCCCGCATAGGGGAGCCCCATGCGCAAAGAGTGCACCCCGTAAGGAGAGCAGCCCAGCGCGAAAGAAAGTGCAGCCTGCCCAAGAATGGCGCTGCACACACGGAGAGCTGACACAACAAGATGACGCAACAAAAAGAAACACAGATTCCCGGTGCCGCTGATAAAGATAGAAGCAGTCACAGAAGAACACAGCGAATGGACACAGAGAGCAGACAATCTGAGGGGGGGTGGGGTGAGGAAGGGGAGAGAAATAAATAAAAAATAAACCTTAAAAAAAAAAGAAATCAGTGTCCTGTCCCCACATGTCACAAATGAAGAGCCCAAAGTCCTGCAAGGTAGAGTGACCCAAGGCAGTCACCCATCTCACTATTCTTTCCTCTACGTCTCAGGGCCCGATCTTCCAAGTCACTTACTGCCCACCTAATAATAGGAGCATATACACACAATGCCATGGGTGTGAAATATACTGAAAAGCATGAAAAAGAGGAGAAAAATACTCCAATAGTACCACTGCCTAATGGTAATACAACTGCCTACATGAGGCTTTGCACAGCTGGGCTCCTGCCCGAGTTTCTTGTTGCATCTTACACTGCTTTGCTCCCCAGCTCTCCAGGCTCCAGGGACCTTGTTCCAGTTCATTTCAGGTGCCTTGCTCTTACTCACTGTATCATATATGGTTTTGCATTTTTCCCACAACCCTTCTAGATCTTTCCCATTTTAGTCAGCATTTCGTTTTCTAAGAGTTACATAGCAAGCCTTGAGAAATAACTGTAAGCTGTGACAATGAAGTATGCCTAGACTTCTCTTCCAGGAAACTCTGAGAATAATCTGACCTGTGAACTGTGTGACCACTTTTGTAACAATAGATCCATTACATAATATGAAAGTGTAACTTACATAATGTCAAAGGGTAACTTCTGCCCTGCTGGGAAACACTGAACGTCTGGTCCTTGATGATGTGTCCTGAGCACTGCACTTCTTAATCCTGCTCCCCGCTCACGTGCTCTCCCCATCCCCATGTGGACATGTAGTAGAAAAGAATCCTCTTGCTTTGTGGCAAGTGTGGACTGGAACCTCAGCAGCGTCCCGCTCTCCGCCTGCCACCAAGGAGAGGATTTAGGCCATGACCACTTTTATCCACCACCATGTGGAGAGCTTCCCCATGTAAGCCCCCTATTAAACACTCTTTTGCTTACCAAGCTGGACTTGTCTGAGCCTTTCTTTGGTCTGACATATCCCTCTCAGTTTGGTGGAAAGCTGTCATTTTACACGGCTGCCTGCTATACTCGAAACACCCACCTCAAGTTTTTATCTTAGGAACCTTAATCTTTGCCCTACTAGCTCACACCCTGCATCTTTTTCCCCTTTTTCCTTCCAGTTAAACTGTACTCTTTTTTCTGGGTGGTGGGATGTGCGTACTGGGGCTGTGGATTGAATCCAAGACTTTGTATGTGGGAAACTGGTGCTCAACCACTGGGCCACATCAGATCCCCTGAGTTGGTTTTTTTTGTTTGGTTACTTGTTGTTTTGTTTTTAGGAGGCAAGAGGGACCGAACCCAGGACTTCCTATTTGGGAAGCAGGTGCTCAGCCAATGAGCCACATCTGCTCCCTCTGCTCTGACTTTAATTCTCAGCTTAATCATCTCTTCCTCAGAGAAGGCTTGACTGCTCTCCCAGACTAGGTTAATTTCCCCCATTACACTGTTTCTTTGCACCCTGTATTTCTCCTTGACCATACTCATCAGTTTTCTAATTGCTTCTTTCCTTTTTGTCTCCCCTTAAGATGCTGTTCATTTTCTTTTGATCTCTAGAGCCTTGCATTGAGCCCACTGTGCCTGCCTGATAGATGCTTGAGGCTAGACTAATAAATAACTGTGATTGCTATCAGTTATTTCCCCTCTCTCCACACTCACACACACTTAAACACAAACACATAGTTATGATCATAATTCATTTAGTAAAACTTCACTAAGTTCCATCAAATTTTGTATACTGCTCTTTTAAGGTACTGTAGCAGGAACAATTTACCATTCCAGAATTTCTTTCTGTGAAAGACTTTTTCAGATAATTTCATACTCTAGAATGTGAATTTAATATAATGGACATGTTTTCTTTTGTTGGACACAATGTTTTCTGATTTTTTAAAAATATAAATAATATTTCAATAAATGTGCAGTTATCTGCATTTTGGATTCTTTCTCAGAAGGATACCTAAAAGTAGAATAGCTGGGTGCGGAAAAGCAAAACAAACTGAGAAAATCCTCTTGAAACCTACAGCTAATCACGTCCAGAATGGAAGTTTATTCACACCAAGCATGCATGTCTTTGTGTATTAAAGTGTTTGCCCCTGAAATGTTCTGAACAGAAAAACAAACCTTGAAATCTGCACTCACGGGCAAATGTTACCCAAGAGAAGGTCAGGGGTCAAAACTCTGTTGACCAAATCTATTAAAATATTTTGCCTCCTTCCAACCTTTGCTCTAGACATTCTTCAGTCTTCTCTGTCTATTCGAGCACTATTTAACTTCAAGGTCTGGTTCTCTACTCAGTGAAACTCTCAACTCATTTCACACTTACTGTCTGCATCACTCTTAGGCATATTTTTAACCTTGATGTTGAGGTACAAAAGCTTGAATCTTGACTAGCACAATTTTATATTTTCTTATGGTGCTTAGCAGAATGCCTAGTATACAGTAAATTCTGTAAGACATAAAGGTTGCTTGATAAATGTGGTGGACTCCTGTTACTTTTAGAATACCTAGCAAGTTTTCATTTGGGGAACTTCTCTGCCTGTTGGGAACCAGCATTCATATGGCCCCAGCTTCTCTAACTCAGGGTTGGACATGATACCCAGGCTGGCAAAGAAGAGTCCTTCCTGGAATTTTTGGTTCCAGCTATTAAGTAAAAATATTTTCTGTTCTCTGCAAAGTAGCAGAGCTACGTTGACAAAGTAGCTTGGAGCTGTTGGTGATCAGGTTTGCTCCCCATGCCCAAAGCCCATGTAAAAATGAAACCAACACAGAGAATGGAACCTCACAGAAAATAGAGACATGGGAGGCAAAGAATGAATCCTGAAGGTATCATTTATGTGCCTAAACCCACCACAAGTCATAAGCTCTGCCTCTTGATCATCTCTCTTATATGAGACAGTATATTATCCTCTCTTCCTTTTTTGTTTTCTTAAGCTAGTTTGAATTGGGTGTTACTTGTAACTAAACTAGACCTCACTACCACAATGAGGCTTTTAGTGGATAAAAACATACATAGAAATAAGCACACTATATTGTCTATTTAGTTGCCATTTTATATTCAACACTGTTCATTGCTGGGATAGTCATTACATCCTAATTCCCAAGAACAGTTAAATTTTATGGGTTTGTAAGCCCTTGAAATAATTTTTTATCCAATATTTTACCTCTTTGTCCTTATATTTCCTTCAAGCCATCCTGCCACTGTTTGACTTTAGGAAAATGAAAGTTAATGATTTCAAATTACATTTTAATTATTTCTTTCATAATAAACCAAATTAAATTTTAAAAGCTGAGACTGCTTTTGAACAGAGCTGTAGCTTTTAATGAAATATACTACAGTTCTTTTATTTTAATAAATGTTGTATATATAGCTCACCATGCAGCCAATCTTTTCCTTTTTTTTTTTTTGAAAAAGATTAATAATGCCTAATTTTACTTTTTTATGATGTCCTTTTCATGAGATTCATTGAGAAACTTATCATCTGCTTACATGTATATCCTAGTTAACACATGTTCTCATTTCACCTCTGACAAACTTTGGATTAAGCTTTACAATTCCAGTCAACAGAATTAAATTTTCTGATACATTCTAAATACAGTAAAAAAAAATCTGATTCAAGTCTTCCTCTAGAAGAATAATTTTAATTTGTGAGGCATTTATTTTGCAAAATAGTCCATTCAATTCTACTTTGTCAACTGAAGCATGCTTAAGTAATTCCTCATAAATTTGACTTGACTTTGACTGCATGAAAAAAGTTTACTCAAACTCTTTAATTACTCGGTATGTTTCTTTTCAACTGTTGATAGTCTGAGGAACCTTTCTTTTTTTTAATAGAACCTAAAACAATTTTGTTGCCTATTCACACGTATATTCTAAAAAATCATATAATATTCAACCGTGTAAAGTAGATATAAAACTCTCAAGATAACCATTATTATACTTTATATATGACTTTCCAGACTTTTATGCATATTTAAACATACATACATACTTTGAATCAAACCGGACATACTGAGCCATATTAACACCCCACCTCCAATTTAAGGCATCATGGTTATTTCTGCAATATTTCTTCTATGCAGATTTACCTCATCTGAAATATGGGAGTTTAGTATTCTGCTGTAGGAACATTCCTTAATAAACACAATCCCTTTTAATAGACATTTAGGTTATTTCCACGTTTGTGCTATGGTAAGTAATGCTTTGATAAACACCACTTTACATGTATCTTGACATAGTTACCAAATAGTTTCCTTAAATATTTAACAGACACTGTTTTAAAATTCTAAGAAGTAACATTCTTGGATAAAGGGTAGCACGTTTAAAATTTTTAGCACAGATTGCCAGACAGCCATCCAGGAAGTTTATAAGAAATTACGCTCCATCAATTGTGTACAAGATTACCTGTTTCCCTCACTAACAAAATCTCTTGGGCCAATTTTCTCAAAATGTGGTTTAAGAGCCACCTTCTTTAAGTAGTTACACAAGCACATCACTGGTCCTCATCGCCAACCTACTAATAAAAAAAATGACAGGAGAGTGGGTGTAGCTGAGTGGTTGAGCACCTGCTTCCTACATAAGAGGTCTGGGTTCAACCTCCAGTACCTCTTTTTAAAAAAATCACAGTTGTTTGATTCTAGGAATCTATTTTTACAAGTTTGGGAACTGCTATCCTGGCCATTTTAAAAGGTATTTGCTGGATAGGTCATAAAACATACCTCCTCATTATTTTAAAAAAGAATTGTTATATATCTTTTCATTATTAGTTATTTCTCTCTCTCTCTCTAAACTATTAGTACATATACTTTGGCCATTTTTATTAGGGAAGAGGCTTCATCTTTTTATTGATCTATGTATTATTATTAGAGATTAAGGTTTTAACTTTTTCCAAGCCATTTATCTCATAAATACATGTTCCTATTTTTGTGGCTTGTCTAATAGGGTTTTATTTTTTGCTATAAAAAAGCTTATAATTTTTTATAGTCAAATCTTTCAATATTCTTCACAATTACAAGCCCCTCAAATACAAAAACAGTCTTTTAGATTATCTTCAACTACCTCATTAAATTTTTTTAACCAACCTAGTACTCATTTAAAAATTTTTCTAAATAAAAATCCAATTTTCTAAACATCATTTACTGAGCACTTTCTCTTAATATTGCCTTATCTGAAACACTAAATGCTAGAAGTCAGATGCCACTCAGATTTTCACCCTGCCTGTAAAATCATTTTTGTAAAAGCTTGGAATTTAAAAATTCCACTAGAATAAGGATGAATCCATTTATTTAGCACATAGAAAGCTTTGTCAATATCAAAAACATTTTTCTTTTTTTTTTTTTTATTTTTTTTATTTTTTTTTTATTTTTTTATTTTTTTTTTTAAAGATTTATTTATTTATTTAATTCCCCCCCTCCCCTGGTTGTCTGTTCTTGGTGTCTATTTGCTGCGTCTTGTTTCTTTGTCCGCTTCTGTTGTCGTCAGCGGCACGGGAAGTGTGGGCGGCGCCATTTCTGGGCAGGCTGCTCTTTCTTTTCACGCTGGGCGGCTTTCCTCACGGGCGCACTCCTTGCGCGTGGGGCTCCCCCACGCGGGGGACACCCTTGCGTGGCACGGCACTCCTTGCGCGCATCAGCACTGCGCATGGCCAGCTCCACACGGGTCAAGGAGGCCCGGGGTTTGAACCGCGGACCTCCCATATGGTAGACGGACGCCCTAACCACTGGGCCAAAGTCCGTTTCCCAACATTTTTCTTTTTTAACCTGTGATATTTTCTAAAGATTTTTTTTATTGGTTTTCATTTGTTCTGTTATCTTTGTAATTTCTTTTATGTAGAAGAAATGTGATCTCATGATCTTTCTTCCATGTCAATTCTTTTCCCTTTCAGTGTTTCTATTTCTGGTTTTTACTTCCTTCTGGGAAAATCTCTTGAGCTGATTTTTCGGTCGGTTCTCAACTGTGTCTGGTTTGCCACTGATGACTTTTATTGTGCTGTTCCTTTTTATAATGGCCCCTTGTCATTCAAATCACTCATTCTCCATAGCTAATTTTGTTTTTGTTTTTTAAAAAAGATTTATTCATTTCTCCCCACCCTCTCATTGTTTGCATTTGCTGTGTCTGTTCATTTTGTGATTGTCTTCCTTTTATTTTAAGGAGGCACCAGGAACTGAACCCAAGATCTCCTGTGTGGGAGGGAGGCACCTAATTGCTTGAGTCACCTTTGCTCCCTGCTTTGTTGTGTCTCATTATGTTTTTTTTCTTTATGTCTCCTGTTGTATTATCTTTTTGCATCAGCTCATTGCGCCAGCCCATCACACCAGCTCACTGTCTTGTCTGTCTTCTTTAGGATGAACCAGGAACCTAACCCAGGACCTCCCATGTGGTAGGCAGGAGCTCAATCTCTTGAGCCACATCTGCCTCCTGCTAATTTTGTTTTGTTTTGTTTTTAATATATTAAATATTCTCTAGAACCTCAATGCCCTGAGGTCCAGGGCCATAGGCTTGGGAAACAGAGTTCAAATGGGATTTCAACTCCCACTCCAGTCCTCAGCAAAGACCAGACTGTAAAATCATATACATTGGCATCAATAAACCATCACACAGGTATTTAATGTACACAGCATTAAACTTAGTGTTCTTTTCTTGGAAACACCCTTTGGGCAGCAATAGGACAGCTGAATTTAAACAAAAAGAAGATTAGGAAGTTAACAGGAAAATGGGGAAGAAATTGGAAAAGAAAAGAAGTGGGAAACATATTAATTATTGCATTAAAACACCTGTGAGTCCTAGGGTACTTTCCATTCAGGTGACTGATTTATACCTGGTCAAACTGTGCCTTATTAATCACCTGTACCTAGTGTGTTGCCTTGAACATGTAGAATTCAGTGGAATAATGAACAACAATGACCAATAATAATGTTTATATAGTGCTTTAGAGATTTAAAAAACAAAAACAAAAAACATGTTTTTTAAACATCTGCCCATTTCATAAAACAGCTATGCTGTAGTTTATTAACTGGCTGTAGAATATGGTCCTGCAGGTAACCTTCTAGGGGTTGTAGGACCAGACATTTTATTTTCTCCATTCTCAAGCAGAGTATAAAGTAAGAGAGCTACCCAAGGTCATACAGCTGGTAAATGAACTCAAAAGGGTCTTCCAACCACAAATCCCTTGCTCTTTTGACCAAATGCCACTGCCCATCTTTCCAATTGCTCCATGTCACACAGTAAATTCATTCTCTTTTTCCTTTCTAATTAGAAGGAATAATTCGAGGGACTCTGGGTACAGTTGAATGTCTCCAAGTATCAAACTCAAGAAATAGTATCCATGTTTCATTCCTACAGGTATTCTAAGATGGAATTGCTTTCAGAGACCATCAGATAAATGCAAATTCCCACTGACACAACAAGATGACGCAACAAAAAGAAACACAGATTCCCGTGCCACTGACAACAACAGAAGCAGACAAAGAAGACGCAGCAAATAGACACAGAGAACAGACAATGGCGGGGGGGGGGGGGGGAGGAGGGGAGAGAAATAAATAAATAAATCTTTTTAAAAAATGCAAATTCCCCCCAAAGTTATTAGCTTTTACCAACTACACCATTGGCAGAGTGGGGGTGGAGGGAAGAGGAATAATAGCACTAACTGGATGATCAACGGGATGTAAATTCCTAATGAGGTTACAAAGAGAAAAGGTTACATGATTTGGAAAGGAAAATCCAAATATATTTCCTCATTTTTGCATTTTCCAAAATCTTGCCTTTTCTTTAAATTTAGATGATTGCCTCATTAATTAAGAATCGTTACTATGGAACTATTGTGATTAGTAATGGAAGAAATTGTAGCATTGATGAGGAGAAAGTGGCCATGGTAGCTGCTGAGGGCAGGGAGAGGGAGGAAGAGATATGATGTGGGGGTATTTTCAGGACTTGGAGTTGTCCTGGGTGGTACTGCAAGGACAGATGCTGGACTGTATGTCCTGCCATGGTCCACTGGGTGGACTGGAGGAGAGTGTAAACTACAATGTAAACTATTATCCATGTGGAGCAGCAGTGCTCCAAAATGTATTCACCAAATGCAATGAATGTGCCACAATGATGAAAGAGGTTGTTGATGTGGGAGGAGTGGGGTGAGGGGGTGGGGGGTATATGGGGACCTCATATTTTTTTAGTGTAACATTTTTTTAAAAAGTAAAGAAGGGGGAAAAAAAAGAAATCTCACATACACACACACACAAAAGAATTGTGACCAACTAAAATACAGTTAATAAACCTTATCCAAACCTTTGCCCAACTAAGACCATTTTCTAAAAAGTCCATTTAAGTGTCATCTGATTTCTAAGGAAATATAATTGTTTATACAGTTGGTTGAGGCATTGGTAGTTTCTAATTCTCAAAAGTTAGGTTAGAATGCTTTTTGTCCAATAGAAATGATAGCCTTAATAGTTATTTTTTTATTGCCCTGATCAATATTTGTTTTCCATCAAACCTAAGAACTTTCTAATGAAGTTCTTAGCTTTGAACTTTTTTTTTTTTTGCATTAATGATAAAATTCCCAGCTTCTTAAATTCTCTTTTGAACTGACTTTGTTAACCTGCTGGTTTTCTCACAGATGAATTAAATAAAGCTTCTAAAGTGCTCACTATCTGTATGAAAAATTTTTGAACACGGAAAATTATGCTTTCACAATGCACATAAAATAATGATGACAACAGTAATATTCCAGTGCCAACCTCAGAGGAGATGAAATTGATTATGGAAATATAGAAATAGAAATGGTAATACTATGAGTTGGGGGAAAGTACTGCATGAACATGTAGGCATATAAAACACCAAGTGCAAAGTGAAATGAATAAGTGACTATTGTTTGGCCTCCAAAGAGAAACTTTCAGACATTATAATTCTATATCATCTTTATCCTTGATTAAACAATTTTTAAGACAAAGTAGTAATATTCAAGTTTGTCCTTATTAAAATATAGTAGATTAACTCATTCAAAACATTTATTGAGTTAATGTTCTATATATTATACAGTATGAGCACCACAGAAAATCCAAAATAAGACTGCTTACTATTTAAGCTTACTATTTAACTGCAATATGAAACCTATTCATGGTGTTGTAATAATTCAAACCAACATAAAATTTTAAGAGGTACTATTAACAAGAAAAGTTCAAGCATATTGATGGCTATATAGGTATGCTATCATATTTTATTCTGATAAAAATGGGGAGGGGGATTTCTAAATACTTAGTAATATTATTTAGCCAGTAAATAAAATATGGGCATGAATAGTGAAGATTAATGTAAGAAAATACTTTGGTTTCAGTGTTCAGAGAAAAAGTAAGATACATGTTTGTATGTAGTAAGATTACCACCACAGAAAAGAGGACCAAAAACTATGCAAGAAAATACTCTCAACTTGTAAAAGTTGTGAGACTGTGGATGTCTTAGAGTCCCAGCTGCTATCATAAATACCACATAATGGGAACTTACTGTCTCCCTTTGAGAGGCCAGAGGGCTTGCTCTTCCCGGGGCCACTCGCCTGGCTAGCTGGCATTGCTTGGGGTCCTTGGCTTCTCTGGCACATGGTGATGTTCTTTCCTTTCTCTCTCAGGCTCCCTTGACTTCTGACATCCAGGTCCTCCCTGTGGCTTTCTCTTTTATAAGGTCTCTAGTAATAGGTTTAAGACCCATTGTTATTTAGCTGGCCACATTTTAACTGAAAATAACATCTGCAAAAGGTCTTATTTACGAGAGACTCACATCCATAGAAACGGGGTTAGATTAAGAACGTATTTTTTTCTGAGGTACATAATTCAACCTACCACAGTGGGTAACTGTTTTATTTCTGTTGCACTTCCGTGTATATTAGGCATGCTTTTTATAATGGGAAAACTCAATAAATATTGTTACTTAGGAGCTAATCATAAGCACCAAAATCAGCATCAATGATTCACAGGCATTGAAGAGAAAGAGCCATCACTTGCAGGGGGAGTACATGGGTGTGGCAGGGGCAATGGGCCCCTGCAGGAAAAGTGGGAGGGAATTTGGAAACGCAGTCCTGAAAATCATGGAGGCATTCTCACAGAGGTGGATTTACTTTCAACTGCCCAGTGGGTTTGTTTCTTTGCCGTCTGGCTCTGGCATTGTATAACTATTCATATTAATTTTGTTTTTACCTCAAACAAAGAGAATTTCTCTTAGCAATTTTTATTTTCTAATATTTTATTACATTTTAGGTCCTTTACCCCAAAGAAAATAAAATGGCATGAACCATATCATATAATAAAAAGGCATTTGATATCAGTATTTTCATTATACATTTTATTAGTAGGGAAAATAATATATTTGTTTTTATTATTCATAAATTACCTTTCATTTATTTGTCTTTTGCAATAAAATTCTAAAAAAATCCTCAGCCATCTCCCTTGTTTAGAATACCAAATCTCTTAGGTTTGAGTAATAAACAGCTTCTCTTCTATTTAAAATTTGTTTTAAAATTGGAGATGCCTTTAAACAAAATGAATAAATTCAATTTTTATTTCATTGTTTGCTCATGTTAGTCAGAACTCTAATGTTTAGTCAAGTGACAATTGTAAAACATGGTAGTTTGTTGGTTCCCATTTCCAGACTTCTAGAAAGATCAAGGATGAAAGCAAGGTCTCAAATATAACTGGCACTCACTCCCTATTCCTTTCTCTTCTTCCTAACATTCCAGCTTTATTCTTTCATTCCATAGACAGTCTCCCTGATCTAAAAGTGTATCCTTATAAATCTCCGACCAGAGATGAAAAGAATCTTCCCCGGCAGATTCTTTCAGAAGAGAACTGAGGAAGGACTATGATTGGCCTTGGTTGGATCACATGACCACCTCTACTCTAGGCCAAACAACGTCCTCAGGAACATGGATGCAGTGGTTGATCAGCCTTATTCTTGACTAGGGGTGAAAAACACTTTTTTTTCCCCTAATTTTTTTTCTTTTTTTTTTTCTTTTCTAGCAACTTGTTTATTTTAGGAAAAGAGGGGTATGCAAGAGTGCTTGGCAGACCAAAACAGCCATAACAGGATTTTGTGTTTTCAACAGCAAAATGGATGATTAGATTCTCTCTATGAGATTCTTCATGATGTGTTTGGAAACATGTTCTTGAATAGGTTTGGATTCCGATATGGAAATCCTTGAATGAGTTCCCTATTCTGTAGATCATAGGAATAGTTCTAGAATTACTGTTTGGAAAACTTGTACCTGACAAATATCTTGCACTAAAAATCTGGTTCCTTGGATATACAAACTCTTCCTCCAGAAAACAGTGACCCAAATTCCTTATGGAGTTAAAGGTCTGTAATAGGCATGTCTCACAGATTATTAATCCGAGCACCAAGTTAACAAAACCACTTCTTGAGTAAACCAAGTTTGTCCCACAGCAATTTTGATAAGGCAGAAATGAAACCACTAGGATCTGAAGATCATGTTCAAATGACCATAGTTAAAATTTTATGTCAGAAAAAAAATTTTTTTTTGAATGCACTTTGCTAAAAGGGTGTTTTGTAGGATTAGCTCAAAATCATCAAGAACTGGGTTTCTGCCTGTCATGAAAGCTGGGACTTTTTTCTCTGTCAGTATAATCTCAGCTGCTTCACGAAGGCAATAAATGTTGTGACAAGGTCTTCAGTCAAGATGGCCTTTCTGCCAGGCTGCCTACATGAAGAATGCATTTCTCTGGGTGACAAGACCAAACAATTGGTGATTTGGGCAAAAGCCAATAGAGCTCACATTTCTCCAGCTCAGAAAAGTTTCAAGACTATCTGACCTCAGCTCATTGTCCAGACTACAGGCAGAAGTAACTAACTACATTAGGCCAGTGTGCTTGTGCTTGGGGAGTCCTTCAGTGAGAGCAACTTCTGTATCATCTTTTCTTTTCCATCATGTATTTATATTTATTGGATTATTGTGATAAATGTGTTATATCTGGAGGATATTTTGAGAAATGATAGTCATTGACTTTTTTTTTCTCCTCCCTGCCCCTTCCTCTCCCCCTGCCCTGCTGTTTTGCTGTGTCCATTCACTGTGTGATCCTCTGTATCTATTTCTCCTTTTGTCTTCCCTTCTTGTTTTCCTCCTCTAGGATTCACCGGAATTCGATCCTGGGGACCTCTGATGTGGAGAAAGTTTCCCTGTCACTTGTGCCACCTCAGTTCCTGGTTTTCTGCTGTACTTCACCTTGACTCTTCCCTTTGTCTCTCTTTTTGCTGCATGACTCACTTGCACAGGCACTGGCTCACCACATGGGCACTCACATGGGCACTGGCTCGCCATGCAGGCAGCTTTCTCTTTTCCTTTTTTACCAGTAGGCTCCAGGGATCAAACCTGGGTCCTCCCATGTGGTAGGTAGAAGCCCTATCACTTGAGCCACATCCACTTCCCCATCATTGCCTTTTAAAAAGAAAAACAGACAAAAGAGATTGCAAATGTTCTGATGGGGTTTTGAACTGATGATTTCATATGTAATGAAAAGTCAATGGAAATAATGACCCAACCAGGTAGAAGACAGTCCATGTAAGTTTATAACAAGCTTATCTGTTATACAGACTAGAAAAACACATTCTGAACATAAAGGTAACTTGATCACCATAATTAAATGGTACCATGGGGACTTCTTCTTCCAACTAAGATGGAATAACAGGGACTAGATTTACTCTGCTACTTGAGTCAACCATAAAACTGGACAAAAACATGAAAGCGGTTTGGAGACCCTGGATATCAGGCAACAAAGAATGGTGATCTCTGAGAGGAAACAAATGAGGTGAGCCCTAGGATTGTACCTGAGACAGTTTTCAGGCCACAGTTCAGGAACTGGAAACCAAGACACCCTGAGTTAAGGAAATGGAACTGAGATTCAGGGGAGCTCAAAATGACAAGAGTTTGCAGGACAGAGTACCGAGGAGGAGAGGGCTTTACAGATAGAGAACTCTAGGATCTTCAAAGGGTCACTTTTTTTTTTAAGATTCATTTTTTAAATTTATCTCCCTTTCCCTACTCACCCCTCCCCCCAGTTTTCTGCTCTCTGTGTCCATTCACTGTGTGTTCTTCTGCATCCATTTGTATTCTTGTTAGCAGCACTGGGAATCTGTGTTTTTTTGTTGTGTCATCTTGCCGCGTCAGCGCTCTGTGTGTGCGGTGCCACTCCTAGGCAGGCTGCATTTTTCATGCTGGGCGGCTTCTTTCTTTTTTTTTTAAGATTTATTTATTTATTTCTCTCCCTTCCCCCACCCCAAGCCCGATTGTCTGTTCTCTGTGTCTATTTGTTGTGTCTTGTTTCTTTGTCCGCTTCTGTTGTTGTCAGCGGCATGGGAATCTGTGTCTCTTTTTGTTGTGTCATCTTGTTGAGTCAGCTCTCTGTGTGTGTGGTGCCATTCCTGGGCAGGCTGCACTTTCTTTTGCGCTAGGCGGCTCTCCTTACAGGGCACACTCCTTGCGCGTGAGGCTCCCCTATGTGCGGGACACCCCTGCGTGGCACGGCACTCCTACCGCGCATCAGCGCTGCACATGGGCCGGCTCCACACGGGTCAAGGAGGCCCAGGGTTTGAACCGCTGACCTCCCATGGGGTAGATGGACGCCCTAACCACTGGGCCAAGTCTGTTTCCCTGGGTGGCTTCTTATAGGGCGCACTCCTTGTGTGTGGGGCTCCCTATGCAGAGGACACCCCTGAGTGGCACAGCACTCCTTGCATGCATCAGCACTGTGCACCAGCTCACCACACTGGTCAGGAGGCCCTGGGTTTGAACCCTGGACCTCCCATGTAGTAGGTGGATGCTCTATGTGTTGAGCCAAATCTGCTTCCCAAAGGATCACTTGATTATTTAGCAAAGTACTGATCAGCACCTATCTGAGACTGTTGGAAAGAACCATAGGGAAGAATTAGAGGGAAGAGTGCTCAACACTCACCTGGAGCCAGGAATAGTGCCAGTTTCCATTCAACACACTGCTTACTCCCAAGAAGTGGAGAAAGTTAGATCCTAACCCAAAATGTCACAGACCCCTTTTTTAAGAGTCTGCAGATACTGTGAACAGGAGCATATCTGCAATGAGGAGAAAAGAGGTTACTGATACAAGTCAGGGAATTTATAATCTTCTGACTCCAGTCTAATAACTTTACATCAAAGGTAGGGATTGGCCAAAAGAGTTAGTAGAATCAAGAGTTTTTACTCTAAATTTACCCCTCCTTCCTTTACTCCATATTATTTCTTCCTACCACTCTTCTTTTTTTTAAAGATTTATTTTTTAATTTATTTATCTCCCCTTCCCCGCCCCCCCAGTTGTCTGCTCTCTGTGTCCATTTGCTGTGTGTTCTTCTGTGTCTGCTTGTATTCTTGTCAGCAGCACCTGGAATCTGTGTCTCATTTTTTTGCGTCATCTTGCTGTGTCAGCTCTCTCTGTGTGCGGTGCCACTCCTGGGCAGGCTGCACTTTTTTCACGCTGGGCAGCTCTCCTTACAGAGTGCACTCCTTGTGTGTGGGGCTCCCCTACACTGGCGACACCCCTGCATGGCACAGCACTCCTTGTGGCCATCAGCACTGCAAGTGGGCCAGCTCATCACATGGGTCAGGAGGCCCTGGGTTTGAGCCTTGGACCTCTCATGTGGTTGGCAGACGCCTTATCCATTGGGCCAAATCTCCTTCCAGATTTCTTTCTACCATTCTGACCTATGTTAAGGCAACATACTAATGAATGTAGTATTTCCTCTTATCCAGACATTAGGCTATTTAAAGTCTTGACAAACCTGGAGAAAACTGTTTGGTGGACTTCTTTGGTAATGCCACAGAGGAGATCACGAGTAAGCATGAATGCTTATTTCTCCCTCTTTGTCCCAGCAACATTCCATCCTCTATGGTTAGGTGGGGCCATATGTCTACTGGCCTGTGGACTGTTTATCCCTTCTGGATGTGGTCCATAAACTATCTCCCTGCATGCTCCTCCTTGTACTTCATCTTTCTTGGTGGCTTTGGATACCACATGTTTAAGACGACCGTATCACAAGAAGGAAGAGCTGTGGTCCCTGAATAATTCTATGGAACTGAACTCTTCCCCTTCACCCTTCTAACCACGTTGGACTGTGATATGAGTGAATGATAAATAAACTTTTACTATGTTAAATCACTAAGATTTTGGAGTCATTTATAAAGCAGTAAGCCTAGGATAATAGATAAAGTAGGTGAACCATGTCAGTTAATGGGAAAATTTTTTATATGATACCTAATAAAATCAGTAGAAATTAATGACTAAACTTCCATAGAATTTAATGATTTTCTAAGATAGTTTCATGACCATTCTGTTCTTAAAACTTGGTTTAAGATTTGGGCTAGCAATCCCTATTTAATTCTTTAAATGGGGAGATGAGCCTACCACCAAGGACACATATATTCTGCCCTTTTTCAATATATACCTAAAGCTCTCATATTGAAAAATTTACAACTCATAGGTCTCTTAGCTTTCATTTTTCAAAAGACAATTTCTCATTGGAATGAATAAAATTTGACAATTACACTGTGAGAAGTTCATTGACACCACTTTTTACTGAATGCTGAGCACCTAGTTGGTATAAGAACACAGACACTTTCTCAAAGTTAGGTAGGAACAACCTTGTTTTATTATTTCACTCCACTGTTAGTATTATAGTGGCAGGGTATTTTGTTTGATTTTTTTTTCAATTCTCCTTTATTCTCTCAAGATTAAGTATAAAACAGGAAACACTATTTCATAGTGGCATTTCCAAAATTTCTGTAGAAAATGGCATAAAGGCTGGTTGGAAATGGAAGCTAGGAAACTTGTCACCAACTATATTTACTGTAAAGTGTGTTTTATTTTTAAATGAAAAGGAAAATAAAAAGTTTACTAACAATGTTTTTATTCATATATTATACATAATATTGAGAAAATATTAACTATTCATCAAGATTTATATTTTTTCTTGGTGTGGCTTGAGGATGTTGGATATTTTTTAAAAGGGAGGCAATAAGAGTTCACAGCCACTACTTCCTGGGCACTCAATTATGGAATGCTTATTGAGTACTTACAATATGGAAAGCATTGCTCTTAGCATTAGAAAGAGAACTGTGAACAAAATCATGAAATTGTATGCCCTCATGGAGCTTACATACTCATGGGCAGACAGGCCATTAAAAACAAACTAAAATATATAGTATGCAATACAGAAGATCATATAAACATGTTATATGCATCAATATATGACAATGTGAGTGAGGAGGAGACAATTTGCGATTTTAGCTAGTTTGGCCAGGGTAAGCCACAATGAGATATTTGAATTAAAACCTGAAAGAAGTATCCATGTGGATATCTGGAGTGAATAATTCTAGGAAACTAAAATCTCAACTTCACAGGGTGTCTGCTGTTAAAGTGAAGGCACTGATTGGAAAGGAGTGAGACCCCAAAGATTGGGATGAAGACACATGGGATGATGATAATATCAGTGGGGACACTGGAACCCTGAATTCTGCTGAGACTACCAGATAAACCTGTGGAGACCACACTTCACCAACCTTGGATCACCCAGCCTCCAACCTGCCCCAGGGAGTCTGGACCTCCTCCCAACCCTGAGGCAGGTACCAGTCAAAGTCCTGCATGCACTACCCAACCTCTGGCCTGCCCCAGGGACTCTGGACATCTCCTAGCCCTGAAGCAGGTGCAAGCCAAACTCCAACATGCACTGCCCAACCTCTACCCTGCCTTTAGGAATCTGACTTCCAACCCTGCCTGAAGAGCTTAATCCTGTTTTACCAGATGAAAATGCAGAGGAATGCCCGGAGGACAGTAGATTGCAAAGCATTGATAATCTTTCTCCTTACCCACCCCCACCACCCCTCTTCTCTTCCAGAGACCTATTACTAGACTAAAATCACAAAAAGTCTCCAAAAGTGAAATACAAAATATGACCCATGAGGAAGTATGCTATATTCTGAAAGAATTGCATGAGTTTTCCAACTTATATAGACAGAAATGAGGGTGTTAGAGGTTTCCCCTCTCTAGGTTTTCAATAATCAACAAGCTGTGACTCAGTTCCCCCTGACATGCATTGAGGAAAGACAAGTCACCGCCCACCTCCCATAAGCTTATGTGTCTGAAAGCACGGCACTTCCCCTAAAGGTTGAAGAAAGAAACCACATGGAAATGGGAATAAAGGGAGATTGAGACCTTCACTTCCTCTAGATCAAAGTGCCACCTGCTCCTTCAGCATTACAAGAAAACATAACTCCCTAACCCACTACCCTCTAGCCATGCAAGGGAAAGTTTTCACCTCTAAGGCTTCCTATTGGCCTCTGCACCTCACTCAGGTCCTTGAATCCCTCCACCAACTATCATTTCCTCACCTAGGAAGGTACTGTAAAAATTCATATTCCCCCTTCCAGAGGTGGGCTGAAGTCTCTCTTCAAACCCCTACCATGCCATCAGGGTGTGGGGGGCTGAAGTCTATACTTTAGAATCCCTCTGTTGGGAGAGCTTCCCAATAAACTTTCTGCCTGTGATCATCAGTCTCCATATCCCAGTGAATGCCCCTTATCTCAACACAGGGGAATATGTATCGAATGGATACTAAGGGTATGGAATAATGGTGGAAGGAATATAAATTTGGATCAGGCTGAATTTATTGATATGGGCCCACTAAGCAGAAATTCTGGATTCAAGGCAGTAGCTTGAAGAGTTAGAAAGGGTTCTAACAGTTTGTTTGAGTGGCTGACTGAAACAGGAACCAAAAGATGGTCTAGCATGTCTGAGATTGAGATGTCCAATTTGCCCTGGTATATAGTAGATGGTCATAAACTTAACCAGGGTTAATCCAATCACAGCTGCTGTCCTAGATGTGGTATCATTGCTTGAGCAAATCAAGCATCCCCTGGTATATCCTCTGATAACTGGTATGCAGCTATTGATCTGGCAAATGTTTTTTTTTTTTCTCAATTGCCCTTAGTAAGAACCTCCAGAAACAGTTTGCCTTCCACTGGCAAGGTCAGAAATATACCCTCACTGTCCTATCTCAGGAAGATATCAACTCTCCAGCCCTAAGTCATTATATTGTCTGCAGGGAACTTGATCATCTCTCCCTCCCACAAAACACCACACTGGTCCAGTTTATTGATGATATCATGTTGATAGGACCTAGTAAGCAAGAAGTAGCAAAAACTCTAGACCTATTGGTAAGGCATTTGTGTGAGAGAGGATGGGAGATAAATCCAACTAAAATATGAGGTCCTTCCACCTCAGTGAAATTTCTAGGTGTCCAGTGGTATGATGCATGTTGAGATATCCATTCTACAGTGAAGGATAAACTGTTGCATCTGACTCCTCCTCTGACTGAAAAAGAGGCACAATGCTTAATTGGTTTCTTCAGATTTTGGAGACAACACATTCCTCATTTGGGTGTGTTACTCCACTCCATTTACGCAATGACCAGAAAAGCTGCTAGTTTTAATTGAGGACCAGAACAAGAGAAGGCTCTACTATAGGTCTAGACTGTTGTGTAAGCTGCACTCCACTTGGGCCATATGATGCAGAAGATCCAATGGTGCTGGAAGTTTCAGTGGCAAATAGAGATACTGTCTGGAGCCTTTGGCAGGCCCCTATATAAAATCATAATGCAGACCCTTAGGATTTTGGAGCAAAGCCCTGTCATCCTCTTTAGATAACTATTTTCCTTTTGAGAAACAGTTTTTGGCCTGCTACTGGGCTTTAGTAGAGACTGAATGCTTAACCATGGGCCATCAAGTTAACATGAGGCCAGAGTTGCCTATCACGAGCTGGGTATTGTCTGACCCACCAAACCAAAGGGTTGGGCATGTACTGCAGCACTCCATAATAAAGTGGAAGTGGTATATATGAGATAGGTTTCAAGCAGATCAGTCCTGAAGTCACAAATATGTTACAGGAGGAAGTAGTCCAAATGCCCATGGTCACCACCACTGCTGTTACTTTCTCTTTCCCAGCCCATAGCTTTGGCCGCTTGGGGAGTCCCTTGGCAACTGTGACCAGTATCTGTATGAATATCAGTGTGCAAATATGTCTTTGAATCCCTGCTTTCAATTCTTTTGTGTATACACCTAGTAACAGGATTGCTAGGTCATATGGAAATTCTATACTTAGCTTCCAAACTGTCTTTCACAGCAGCTATACCATGTTAAATCCCTACCAGCAATGAATGAATGTTCCTATTTCTCCATATTCTTTCCAACACTTGTAATTTTCTATTTTGGTAGCTCTTCTAGTGGGTGTGAAATGGTATTGCATTGTGGTTTTGATCAGTGCTATTACTCTAAAGGCATTATTTACATCAGCCATTCTGTCCTTTGGTTTTTATATGTCATATCTTCTTTTTGGTCTATCTTTCCTTTTATTGCAAGTTCTTTTTCTGTATAGTTGATCTTTTGTGATGTATCTGACTGATCTCTTTCTCATTTCGGAGTATTTTTAAAACACTTCTTTTTGGTTATTTTGGGATTTATGTTCCACAACATATATCTATAACCTACTAATTGAAAAGATATCAACTTAACTTCAGTAGCACACCTATTCTCTGAGTCTTCATTTCTTTACGCTATTCCAAGTTACTCTCTCTTGTATTTTTCTTTCAATCTGCAGAACTCCCTTTAGTAATTCTGATAAGGCAGGCTTTTTGTTGATGAGTTCTCTGTTTATCTTTATGTCTGAATATTTTATTTTATTTTTTATTTCTCTCCCGTTCCCCCCCACACACACACACCTGTTGTCTGCTTTCTGTGTCCATTCACTGTGTGTTCTTCTGTGACCGCTTCTGTCCTTATTAGCGGCACCGGGAATCTGTGTTTCTTTTTGTTGCATCATCATGCTGTGTCAGCTCTCCGTGTGTGCAGTGCCATTTTTGGGCAGGTTACACTTTCTTTTGCACTGGGCGGCTCTCCTTACGGGGTACACTCCTTGCATGTGGGGCTCTCCTACGCAGGGGACACCCCAGCGAGACAGGGCACTCCTTGCATGCATCAGCACTGCGCATGGGCCAGCTCCACATGGGTCAAGGAGGCCTGAGGTTTGATCTGTGGACCTCCCATGTGGTAGGTGGATGCCCCATCCATTGGGTCAAGTCCGCTTCCCATGTCTGAATATTTTACACTCGCCTTTGTTTCTGAAAGACAGTTTTACTGGATAAAGAATTCGGGCCTGGCATTTTCTCTATTTCAGTACCTTAAATATAGCATACCATAGCTTCTCGCCTCCATAGTTTGTCATGAGAAATTGGCACTTAATCTTATTGAGGAGCCCTTATATGAAGTGAATAGCTTTTTTCTCTTTATCTTTGGTATTTGACATTCCGATTAGTATGTGTCTTGGAATAGGACTATTAGGTTCCATTCTGTCTAGAATACATTGCCCTTCTTAGACATGCATAAGTATTCTTTCATAAGAGTTGAGAAATTTTTGATCATTATTTTCTGAAATATTCTTTCTGTCCCCTTTTACTTCTCTTCTCCTTCTGGGATACCCACAATTCATATGTGTGTGTGGCTTCCTGCTGTCACTCAAATCCCTGAGACACTGCTCAATGTTTTCTTTTCTCTGTGTGATATTTTTTTTTTTACTTTTTTTGTCTTTATTTATTTTTTAAATATTACATTCAAAAAATATGAGGTCCCCTTATACCTCCCATTCCCCTCACTCCACTCCTCCCCCCATAACAACAATCTCCTCCATCATCATGAGACATTCATTGCATTTGGTGAATACATCTCTGAGCACCACTGCACCTCATGGTCAATGGTCCACATTATAGCCCACACTCTCCCACATTCCACCCACTGGGCCATGGGAGGACATACAATGGCTGGTAGCTGTCCCTGCAGCACCACCCAGGACAACTCCAAGTCCTGAAAATGCCCCAACATCTCATCTCTTCCTCCCATTCCCTACTCCCAGCAGCCACCATGGCCACTTTGTCCACACCAATGCCACATTTTCTTCAATTACTAATCACAATAGTTCATGAATAGAATATCAGTAAGTCCACTCGAATCCATACTCTATTCCTATATCCTGTGGACCTTGGAATGGTTGTGTCCACTCCACTTCTATATCAAGAGGGGGCCCAGATTCCACATGTATGCTGGATGCAATCCTCCTGCTTTCAGTTGTAGGCACTCTTGGCTCCATGGTGTGGTGGTTGACCTTCTTTAACTCCATATTAGCTGAGTGGGGTAAGTCCAATAAACCAGAGTGTAGGAGCTGAAGCCTGTTGAGGTCCAGGGCCTGGCTACCACATGGTCAGTCCAGAGATTCAGGTCCCCTGGGTAAATATTAAACCCCAGTACCAACTACAGTTCCGGTAAAAGTAACAGGAAAGGCTTGTGGACAAAGATCACATACGAGTCCAGCTCCATCACACAGAAACACAAACTCCAAAGTAGGGCCAACTGACATGGCACTGAACTCCATCTTCCATGACCATAGAACCTGTGGGTCTCTGTAACCCTCAGAAGAACCAATACCTGGAGTTGTATCTACTTTATCTGTCTCTGGGACTCTGCTGAGGTGTGCATAAGGGCAACTCCTCTGATAACCTCCCAGCTCCTTTTGGAGACTCATAGCCATATAAACTCATTTGTCCTTTCCATTTCCCCCTTTTCTTAAACAGGTAACCTTCCTTATTATATTTTTGAAAAGATTTTCTCAGCATTATACTCTCAACCAAATATCTGACAATCTCCTAGGTTCGTATGTTGCCCCATCCTCCCCCCCAATTTCTTGGGCAATATTACCCATCCTCCCATCCCTAGCCTCCCTCAAGCCTGCAAAGCCCCACCCAAAGGTTAACCTACACTGCCATTTTGTCCCTTCCTTGTACAAATACTTATCTCCAGCTTATCATAGATTATACCCATGTAGGTGTCAGCTTACATCCTTCCTCTACCTCCCCCCCCCCCTCCATTTCCTTTAAGCCTATCATCCAGGCTCTAGCTCTGTGAGGGAGTATGGTTTACTTATTTCATATCATTGAGGTCATGTAGTATTTGTCCTTCAATGCCTGGGTTGCTTCACTCAACATAAGGTTCTCAAGATTCATCCATGTTATCATGTGTGTTTGTAGTATATTTCTTCTTAATGCCGAGTACTATTCCATTATATGTGTATACCACATTTTATTTATCCATCTGTTGATGGGCATTTGGGTTGATTCCAACTTTTGGCAATAGTGAACAATGCTGCTATGAACATAGTGTGCATATATTGGTTTGTGTCCTTGTTTTCAATTCTGCTGGGTATATACCCAGCAGTGGAATTGCTGGGTCATATGGCAAATCTATGGCTAGTTTTTTAAGAAACTGCCAAACTCTCCTCCAGAATGGCTGGATCCTTCTGCATTCCCACCAGCAGTGGATGAGCGTTCCCATTCCTCCACATCCTCTCCAGCATTTGTAGTCTTCTGTTTTTTTCATAGCTGCCAATCTTATGGGAGTAAGATGGTATCTCATTGTAGTTTTGATATGCATTTCCCTGATAGCTAGAGATTTGGAGCATTTTTTCATGTGCTTTTTAGCCATTTGTATTTCTTCTTTGGAGAAGTGTCTGTTTAAAGCTTTTTCCCATTTTTAAAAATGGGTTGTTTGTCTTTTTATTTTCAAGATATAGGAGTTCTTTATATATGCAGGTTATTAGTCCCCTATCAGATATATGGTTACCCAATATTTTCTCCCATTGTGTAGGCTCTCTTTTCACTTTCTAGACAAACTCCTTTGAGGTTCAGAAGGCTTTAATTTTGAGGAAGCCCCATTATCTATTTATTCTTTTGCTGCTCGTGCTTTTGGTGTGAAGTTCATGAAGTAATTTCCTATTACAAGGTCTTGTATATGCTTCCCTACACTGTTTTCCAAAGCCTTTATGGTCTTGGCTCTTATATTTAGGTCTTTGATCCATCTTGAGTTGATTTTTGTATAAGGTGTGAGATGGTAATCCTCTTTCATTCTTTTACAGATGGATATCCAGTTCTCCAGGCACTATTTGTTGAATAGGCCATTCTCTCCCAGTTGAGAGGGTTTGGTGGCTTTGTCAAATATTATATGACTATATATATGAGGATCTATATCAGAACTCTCAGTTTGGTTCCATTGGTCTGTGTGTCTCTCCTTGTGCCAATACCATGCTATTGTCACTACTGTAGCTTTGTAGTATGTTTTGAAGTCAGGTAGTGTGATTCCTCCAATTTCGTTTTTCTTTTTCAATATGTATTTGGCTATTCAGGGCTGCTTTCCTTTCCAAATAAATTTCATAGCTAGTTTTTCTAGTTCCTTAAAGAATGCTGTGTTGATTTTTATTGGGATTGCATTGAATGTGTAGATCAGATGTGGTAGGATAGACATCTTAATAATATTTAGTCTTTCTATACACAAACAGGGAATATTCTCCCATTTATTTAGGTCTTCTTTGATTTCCTTGAACAGTCTTGTGTAGTTCTCTGTGTATAAGTTTTTTACGTCTTTAGTTAAATTTATTCCTAGGTATTTGATTTTTTTATTTACTATTGTGAATGGTATTTGTTTCTTGATTTCCTCCTGATCTTGCTCATTATTGGTGTACAGAAATGTTACTGATTTTTGCATATTGATCTTATAACCTGCAACTTTACTAAACTCATTAATGAGTTCTAGAAGCTTTGCTGTAGACCTCTCAGGGTATTCTATGTATAGGATCATGTCATCTGCAAATAATGAAATTTTGACTTCTTCCTTTCCAATTTGAATGCCTTTTATCTCTGGTTCTTCCCTCAGTGCTTGAGCAAGTACTTCTAAGACAATGTTAAATAGAAGAGGTGATAGTGGGCATCCTTGTCTTGTTCCTGATCTTAGAGGGAAGGATTTTAGGATTTCATCATTGTAAACAATGTTGGCTGTGGGTTTTTCATATATACTCTTTATCATGTTCAGAAAATTTCCTTGTATTTCAATCTTTTGTAGTGTTTTTATCAAGAAAGGGTGGTGTATTTTGAAAAATGCTTTTCCTGCATCTATAGATATAATCATGTGATTTTTTCCCTTCAGTCTGTTTATATGGTGTATTACATTGATTGATTTTCTTATGTTGAACCATCCTTACATACCAGGAATGAATCCCACTTGGTCATAGTGTATTATTTGTTTAATGTGTTGCTGAATATGTTTAGCAAGTATTTTGTTGAGGATTTTTGCACCTAGGTTCATTAGAGAGATTGGTCTGTAATTTTCCTTTCTTGTGGTGTCTTTGTTTGGCTTTGGTACTAGGGTAATGTTGGCATCATAGAATGAGTTAGGTAATGTTCCTTCTGTTTTTATTTTTTGGAAAAGTTTCAGCAGGATTGGTGTTAGTTCTTTCCAGAATGTTTTATAGAATTCACCTGTGAAGTCGTCTGGCCCTGGGCTCTTTTTAGTTGGGAGGGTTTTAATGACTGATTCTATCTCTTTACTTGTGATTGGTTTGTTGAGATCATCAATTTCTTCTTTCATCAATATAGGCTCCTTATGTGTTTCTAGAAATTTGTCCATTTCCTCTGAATTGTCATTTTTTTTGGAATATAGTTTTTCAAACTATCCTCTTATGACAGTCTTTATTTCTGTGGGGTCAGTGGTGATATCTCCTTTCTCATTTTTTATTTTGTGTATTTGCATCTTCTCTCCTTTTTTCTTTGTTAGTCTAGCTAAGGATTTGTCAATTTTATTGATCTTCTCAAAGAACCAGCTCTTGGTTTTGTTTATCTTTTCAAGTGCTTTCTTACTTTCTATTTCATTTAGTTCTGCTCTTATCTTTGTTCTTTCTTTCTTTCTTCTTCCTGTGGGGTTACTTTGTGGGGTTTTTTTTACTAATTCCTCCAAATATGCAGTTCTTCAATTTTTGCTCTTTCTTATTTTTTGATGTTTGAATTTATGGCTATAAATTTCCCTCTCAGTAGTGCTTTTGCTGCATCTCATAAGTTTCAGTATGTTGTTTTATCATTTTCATTAGTTTCAAGGTAGTCATTGATTTCTTTTGAGATTTCCTCTTTGATCCACTGTTTTTCTTAGAGTGTGCTGTTTAATTTCCATATCTTGGTGTGAAATCTGGCCCTCTGGCCCTTGCAGATTTCCAGTTTCACTCCACTGTGGTCAGAGATATTATTTTGTATGATTTCAATCTTTCTGAATTCATTGAGCCTTTCTTTGTGGCCTAGCATATGGTCTATCTTGGAGAATGATCCATGTGCACTTGAGAAAAATTTATATCCTGCTGTATTTGGATGTAATGATCTGTATATGTCTATTAGATCCAGCTCCTCTAATATACTGTTTCAAGTTTTTGTTTCTTTATTGATTCTCTTTTGAGATGTTCTGTCCAAAGTTAATAGTGGTATATTAAAGTCTCTCATTATAATTGTAGAGGCATCTATTCTTTCACTTAGTTTTTCCAGTGTTTGCCTCATGTATTTGGAGGTGCCCTTGTTAGAAGCATAAATATTTATGATTGTTCATTCTTCTTGAAAGATTATCCCTTTCACTAATATGTAGTATCCTTCTTTGTCTCTCACAATGTTTCGCATTTAAAGTCTATTTTGTCTGATATTAATATAGCTACTCCTGCCTTTTTTTGGTTATTGTTTTCTTGTAAGATTGTTTTCCAGCCATTCACATTCAACCTCCATGAATCCCTGGATCTAAGATGTGTTTCTTGTAGACAGCATATAGATGGGTCATATTTCCTTATCCAGTCTTCCAGTCTGAATCTTTTGACAGGTGAGTTTAATCCATTGACATTCAGTGTTATTACTTTCAAGGAATTATTTATGTTAGCCATATTTTGTTTGGACTTGTGTTTGTCATATTTTGTTTCTTTCCTTCTCTTTTTGACTTTTTTGTTGCTCTTACACTCTCCTCCAACTCTGCCTCTCCTGTTTTTTTCTTTCTTCCTGCAGAACTCCCTTTAGTATTTCTTGAAGGTCAGGGTTCTTGTTGGCATACTCTTAATTTCTGCTTATCTGTGAATATTTTGAAATCTCCATCATTTTTGAATGCTAGTTTAGCTGGGTAGAGTATTCTTGGTTGGAAATTTTTTTCCTTTAATACCTTGATTATATCATACCACTGCCTTCTTACCTCCATGGTTTCAGATGAGAAATCAGCACTTAATCTTATGGAGCCTCCCTTGTATGTGATGATACTGTTTCACTTACATTCCATCTCCTTTTAGAAAAGGAGATGGAATGTAAGTGAAACAGTAGATGATGGAGGATAGAAAGATGTGGGGGAAAGGGGATAGTGTAGGTGGCCAAAATCAAAGAAAAAAGGAAATGGAGGATTAGGAAACACAGCAAGTGTGAAGCGCTCCCTGCAGCAACTATTATATAAAGAAAATAAAGTAAAATAAGAAAAAAAGAGAGAAAAGGGGAAAAAAAGAGAAGAGAAAAAGGGGATGGGCAAAGAAAAGGGGCAGGGGAACAAGCAAGAAAAAGGAAAAGAGAAAAAATAACTAAATAAATGAAAAAGGACCTTCGGGCTTAAAATTGGAGAAAAGACCAGGAGACAATGCAATATTAGCAACCAAGACCAAAAAAAAAAAAGTCACAAACGCCAAGGGCCAGGGCAATGAAGGACCTCAGCCGGACCCCAGGTCGCAGTGGATTCAGGGATGGGAAATCTGCAACTCTGCAACTCAAGGTGTGTGAACCTCTGGAGCATGGGCCACCAGGGTCTAGGGGACACAGACCTGGGAACCACACATCCAGCCAACAGGGGACCTGGGAGCACCGCAACACAACACAGTCTTCAGGGATCCCCTCGGCTGGGAGCCAGTCCTAGGGGGAGGGGTCCTGCCCGCATCCTCCAACTTCTGTGTCAGAAACCCAAAATTCCACCTCTCACAAGAATCTCCTCTGTCACCGTCTCACCAAATTGACATCCAGACACCTCCTGTCCCGCAAGCCCCTGAAACAGCCCACTCAGAGCTGAGGAGTGCTGCTGTGCAAGAAAGATTTCAGGGACCACTGTGGATGGGCTGCCAACCTTAGGGGGAGGGGTTCTGTCCACAACCTCTGATCTCTGCGTCAGAAACTGAAAGTTCCACCTCTTAAAATAATCTCTTCTGCCACTGTCTCACCAAATCAACATCCAGACACTTCCTGCCCTGCAATCCCCCAAAACAGCCCGCTCAGGGTTTGGGAACACCCCACACAACAAAGAACCCAGGGATCTCCCCGGCCCAGTGCCAGCCCTAGGGGGAGGAGCTCCACCCAGAACCTCTGACCTTCGTGTCAGAAACCCAAAATTCCACCTCTCACAAGAATTTCCTCTGTCACCGTCTCACCAAATCGACCTCCAGACACCTCCCGCCCCTCAAGCCCCTGAAACAGCCTGCTCAGGGCTTGGGAACTCCCCAGCACAGCAAAGCCTTCAGGAATCCCACCCCACCAGCCCCAGGGGGAAGTGTCCCACACACAACCCCAAACTCTGTGAAAGAGACCCAAAATTCAACCTCTCGAAAGAATCTCCTCCATCACCATCCCACAAAATCGACGTCCAGCCACCTCCTGCCCTGCAAGCACCCAAAACAGCCCAGTCCAGCAGGACTCCTACCCTATTCAGCCACTTCTTTGCAGGAGAGATTATAAGGTGCACTCACTCAGATGCCATCTTCTCTCTGTGTGTGATTTTGATTGCCCTGTTTTTGTTTGCTGATTCTTTCTTCTACCTGCTCAATCTGCTGTTGTATGCCTCTAGCATATATTTAATTTCTACTATTGTGGCTTCATCCCCATCATTTCTGTTATATTCCTTTTTATACTTCCAATTTTTCTTTATGCTCACACAGAATCTTCTAAATATCCTTTCTCTCTTTATGGATATTTTTCTTCATCTCCTTGAATTGATTTTGGAGATTTGTTTGAACTTCCTTGATAAGTTATTCCAAATTCTGTGTCTCTTCTGAATTTTTCATTTGTTCCCATGAATGAGTCATATCTTCCTATTTCTTAGTATGACTTGAAAGTTTTTGTTAATGTCTGGGCATCTGATTATCTTGATGAGATAACTCTGAAGTTCAGTTTCTCTCACTTGTCTAAGTCATTCTAGATCTTTAGAATAGCCTCCTTTCAAGTGTCAGATTTTCTCAGCTCTTCTCCATCTGATTCTTGCCCTGGATATGCAGTACAATTTTTTATGTGATATATCCATACAATGGAATATTATTCAGCAAAAAAAAAGAAGTACTGATACATGCTACAAAAAGAATAATCCTCAAAAAACATTATACTAAGTGAAAGGTGCCAGACACAAAAGACCACACATTGTATTTCCTACTATTTGACATGTCCAGAATAGGCAATCCATAGAAGAAAGTAGATTAGTGGTTGCCAGAGGCTGGAGAGAGGGAGGAATGGGAACTGAACACTACTGGTACAGGGCTTCTTCTGGGAGTAGTGAACTTGTTTTGGAATTAAATAGTGGTAATGATTGCATAATCCTGTGAACATATAAAAAACACTTAATTGTACTCTCTAAAAGGATGAACATTATGGTATATGAACTATTATCTCAATAAAGCTGTTATAAGATAGAAGTCAGCTTATCTCACACTCTGGAAACCTATTCCCCCAACCCATGCCATTACCTTAGTTTCTTGTGCTTCCTTTCAGAGTTATTCTAGGCCCATAGCAGTACATATATGTATATCAATCATATTTCATTAAATCATAGACTCTATCAATTACAATCAGTGCCATCATTTTATGCTATGCAGTACAATTTTTACGACTGTACTTTTTGTGTAATTGTTTCACCTCTAGGAGAAATCTTCCTTTACTCTGTTCCTTCTCCAGGAACCTTGATCTGTTTGTTTTTGTGCAGAATTTTCTTCTCAACTCATATGATTTGTTTAAAATCTCTCCCACACTTAGAGATGCATCTTCCTTACACTTTTCAGTACTGGGATCCTCCATCTTACTGCAGTTCCATTTAATTCCTCCCCTGTTTTTTTTTTTCTTTTTGAGGCTGTTCTTCCTCCAGTTTCTTCCTCTTTAGGCTATTCTGCCCTGGGGAGCCAGATGGAGTCAATCCAGAAAGGTAGGTCACTCCAGAAAACTCTGTTTTGCAGTTAGGGACTCCCACTGACAGTAATGAGATTGTGCATACTACTTGGCCACTGCCATTCTGTGTAGCTTTTCTCTCCCCGCCACCTAGGAGCCCTTTTGTATGTGCCACTCCTCAGTGGCTTGTGCCTCCCCTGGCTCTTTGCAGACTTAGGTCCTTGTGCTGGACATGTGTGGGGTTCTAGCCCACTGTCTTGAGACCCCCTATAGTCCTTATCCCCAGGGGAAGGGACCTGGGTTGCTGCCTCTGGAGAACTCCCAAGCTCTGTGTGGCACTGAGTAAGAGGGAGAGAAGAAGGTTGGCAGGTCCAGGATGAAAGTTTCCTACCTGATATTTTTCTTTCTTTGAGTTAGCACTTGTGGAGTCCCCCAGTCTCTACCATCCTCTAGAGTTCAAGTAAGTGGAATTGTCCTTATATTCACTGAATCAATGGGAAAGATTTTTCAGGGAATATCTTATATCATCATGTTGATAATGTCACTCCCAGTTTATTTATTTTATTAAAAAGAGAAACAGGCCTGGATGAGGAAATTGATTTTGAGCGATTAATTGATATTTCCAAGATGAAACAGCTAGATGGGAGCAAAATAAGATGATGCGACTGAAATTTCAATATTTTCTACTCTATACTCTACAAAAACTGAAATGACACCTCCCTTTTAAGCATGATTATCTTTTAGATTCTACCTGTAAGGATTTGGTACTTAAAAATAACAAAGGGCTATGGACAATGCAGTAGGAAGATTTGACTCAGTCTTAGGCTTAAATCTTGGTCCTAAAGGAATGACTTTACTATGTGACTGGCCTTGGAATATTATTACTAATCTCCTGGGCTGAGGGAATTTAATGTAAAATACTTGACACATAGTAGGATTTCAACAAAAGGAGCTACAATTGTAATAAGGGCCTTGACTGACACTGACTTATGGAGGAAATTTCTGATATTAAGACTGATTGCCAAAACCTAAATGTTCCTCACCCCAGTTTGTGAGAGTACATTAATATCCAAAGGATATTCTGCAAACTGTTCATTTGACCTCACACTACGTGTGTAAGCTCAGCCTGCCTTGGAAGAGTATCAGAGGACTTTCTCTTGAGGCAGTTAAGCTGTGCTTCTTTAAAAAATCCATTGTAAGTCAACTTCTAGTGAAAGTACATACCCATCTCACTCATGTCCTATTAAATGGAGTGCAAGCCTGGATCTGGGAGTAGATGCTGTTAAGCTCCACAAACACCACCGTGTTTCCAAGACAACGGTGTGTGAAATGATGGTAGGGCTGCAATCACCAGACTGGTGAAGCAAATGTTTTAATACAGGAACCTATTACAGACTTATGAGCTGTAAGCACTTTCCATCTAAATGCAGGACAAACACTATCACATTTTTGGGACAACGGTGTGTGAAATGATAGTCCTTGTTAAAATAGCTGGAGTGCAAGAGCAAACGCTTTAAGGTAAAAAGCTTATTACAGACTTATGAACTGTAAGCTTCATCTCCTCCAGGCAAGGGCTTGCAGATGTCTGGAAGTTGGAGTCCTATCAGGAGTTTGGGCTCTATAATACATTTGCATGGATTTGGTGAGGTGTGAGGGCATTTTGAGATTGTTCTATAGATGTTGAGCCATGCTTGCTTTGTGGACACCCCTGTCAGCTCTTATAAGGGATTGAATGATGCTCTGAAACATCATGGACTTCTCAAGAATGCCACAAAGTCTTCTTTTAAAAAAAGAAGAAAAAAAGTCTCCTCATGAAAGTGCAACAGTGCCTGAAATTTCAACATGTGACTCCTTTTGAAGTATCCTGGCATTTAAAATGTAAGTATACCCCTGGGAGGAGACAACCATCATGCTACTCTCAACTCATTATGAATTAATCTATCAATTTATGTTCCTTTACTACTCGAAGGACAAGATCATAGTGATTAACCTGCATTCCAGAGAGTTTTTCACAGCTCCAAAGACTGCTCTGAGATGAACCTTTAAAACTAGTAGACTATGGATAAACAGCAGAAAGTCAAAGAGCAAATGCCTTGGAAGTAATTCTTTTCCTAGAACCATGTCTCCAGTTTTATTTGGAAGGTGTTATATGTAAGGTATCTTTTAATTTCAAAGATAATTAAAATTGAGAATGACAGAGTTTCTAAAGCTTTTTCTAGAAAAGAACAAACAGAAGTCCTCAGCATATGACTTTTATTAGATCAAAACCCATTTTCCTCTCTTTTAAAATGCCAGCTAGCAAATCTGTTTGGCAGGTATAGAAGGTATGATCAAAGTTATGCCTCATTTTGGCTTAGTCTTTAACGCATTTCCCATCCTCAGAAGCAGAGGCTGTTCCATTTTTTCTGACTTAGAAGACTTGGATCCAATTTAGAAACCAGCTATGCTCACTATAGCATTCCATCTCAAACTAATGAGCTTGAATTTTGACCAAAATTTGATTCTACCATTATGGCTGAAATTTATGACAAGATGGTATAAAATGGGAGGAGATGAATATTTCCCAAATGATTCATGTATAAATTTGAAATTTATCGATAGACATGTGGATTATTGGGATTATGATTAACAATAATTTTGTCTATTTGGAACCCATGCTATCCTTAACAATATGGAAAGATACAGCAAAGTATAAGCAATGATCTTTGCCTTTAAAAAGTTTATAATCACGTTGAATAAATAGAAATTAAATACATGGAACAAATAAAAATAACGAAGTGCTAAATTTGTGAACTATTTCTAGCTACCAAAGGAATTCACTAGCCATCAGAGGAGGCTGTGGGGATAAAGAAGGGTATCAGGAAGGAATCACAGAAGGTATCTGGTGGACCTGGTGTTTCAGAAAATCTTTCAAGGCTGGGTGGGATTTAGATAGACAGAAGCACACAGGGCATTTCTCAGCCCAAGATGAACATGTCAACCCCATACAAGAGTGACAGGTCCTCTACACCATATGACATGATGGAAAGGACCAGAGGAGCAATATGATTTAATTTTATCAAATTGAAATGATGAGAACTTGGAAGAAATAGAGCAGAGACAGCATATGAATTCTTTTAAGGGTCAAGCAGACAACATAATTGAGTGAAGCAGGCTGTGTATGAGAAGATGAGTGTTGGGCGTTGCTAGAAACTGTGTGTACATGGCCTAGAGGCTTTTAAATAACAAATAAAGCACTCTTCTGGCAAAATAGTTGTATGATGGCTGATAATTTGCAGGAACATTTTAATTCCCCTAGGCTGCGTTTTGCCTTAACCTGGATTTTCACACACGCAATGTTAACATTAAACTTTCCTGAAGACTCTACCTGGAGCTCTCAGTGACCACTGCTGCCTCCCCGCACCCCCCACACACGCTCACCTTGCTTCTCCATAGGTCACACACACTCTTCTATTTCACCAATTTATACTAACACTAAACTGGAAAGTTTTGTATCCTCTAATGGCCCTGAATCTTACCGTCTCTTCTCTTTACTCCCTTCCCTTCCCAAAGTCTTTCTCATTCTTTAAGGCTGTGTTAGTTATGACTCAATTATAAGTGATGAAACACCAACCCAGAGGAGCTTAAGCAAAACACAGGGATTGCTTGGCTCAGCACATCTGAAGTCTAGGTGTCTGCTCTTTCTCTCTCCAATCTCTTGCATCTCTGTGCAATTGGTCTCTTTTTTCTTTTTTCATTTTTTTTGCTAGTATTCCTTGTGTATAGATGCAGTAGGGTGAAGGGAAGTATGGTGAGTAGAGCAGTGACAGGCCTACATCATTCCAACTTAGTGACCCTGAAGGAAGGAACATACTTTTGCTCTTAGAATCTAGAGAGAAAAGTTCTGGGGAAGAACTCAGATTGGCCTGACTTTGCCTCCCATGCTTGGCTCAGGTTACTGTCGTAGGCCAGGCATGGCCACATGGCCCTCTTTTGGCCAGAGGTACATTAAAAACATAAGAGGTTCCCATATAACCCACTCCCACCCCCCAGATTTACAGTCTTCATACATCAAGCTCATTTGCATTCATACCTAGAATTCTCTTTCTGTATCTCTCTCTCCCCCTTCTCCCCTCCCCTGTCTCTCTCTCTCTCTCTCACACACACACATACTCACTCACTACTCAAATCTCTATCTTCCCTCCTGGAAATAGGAAATAAGTGTATCTTTCTTGATGTTGCCAAACACGTATACCAGTTATGACGAGTCCTTGGAACAAATGCAGTAAAACCCAGGTATATTTGGAGATTCTTTCAATCATATAGTTTAACTATATTATTTATTATAATAAATTATAATATAATTTAGTAAATTATCCATTCAGTTCAATGTCCCGGTACAAATCAAAGAACTAAAAGTAATGGCTCTTTATCACCATCTTTCCTTGAGCTAAAATCCAGAGGCAGGGCATGGCATATCTAGAGATTGACCAATAAAGCTGTGGTCATCTGATAGGGCAATGAGCTTTGCTGCTTCTGTCCACACAGTACACTGCAGAGCAGTGCTGGTATATGCAGCCTGTTTCCAATGTGGGCTAGAATAAGTCAAAAAGTTCCCTATAACTACAGTCGATAACCAAACACCATTCTCTAAGACATATATAAATTGTAATACTCATGTGTCGATCCTCTCATGCCAGAGACAAAGGGAGCTATACCAAACATTAGTAAGCCTATGGAGACAAATGCCAGCACTTTCTACACGAGAGGGTCAACTGACTTTCTGGGTGTGAGGGACACCTTTCTGTCTTAAATTATCTCGCAGGAAGGAAATATTTTCAGATGGCTCCTGCTGACTTTCTAAACATGTCTTCTCAATTTCAAATTTCATTTCCCAAAGTATTGCACTTCCAGCACTCTCTCTCTTAAAACAAAACAAAACAAAAACAGAAAAAAGAAAACATGCAAGCAAACTTTAGTGTTACTGCTCATGTAGCATAGCACCTAAAGATGTAAGCAGCCAAGTGAAGAGATTCAATCTCTTACCTCTACTGGCTTTAGACAAAAACATTTAATTAAGAGCACTGCAGGGTTGCTTACCTGTTTAGCAAGGGCATCTAAGAAATATGGCTGGAACTCACAGGCATTTGGCAGGTAATATGGACATTTTCCTGCTGTGCCATGGCACCAGGACTGGTGGCATAAGTGTCTTTGTAAGATAACCAGTATCATTCTAGCAGGGAATGGGTAAGACTGATATTCTTTGGAATGGACTTTTCCATCAACACAGAATAAAAGACAAGAAAGAGTTGGACTTCTCAGAAATGCCAGCATCATCCTTCTTGCTGATGTGTGAACATACACATTTAGCCATCAAAAGAAATACTGATGCAGCTTGAATTAACACATAGGTGCATGTTCTTTAAAAAATGATATTTTAACTGTGCAGAATAATAATATAGAGTAAAACTCAGTCTTATTCAAATCTGACATTTTACAGGTGAAGAATTTAAAGTTCAGGTCAGAAAACTTAATCCACCTGCTCAAAGTTACACAGCTAAACAATGGCTCAGCTGGCAAGAATAACACTTATTTTCCCTAATCCCAATGGATAGAACCATCCAAACTCTATCTTAACTGCTTTTGATTTCTCCTATTTGTAAAGATATAGTTTGAAAAAGACACAGATGAAGAAACAGAAGTGGGTGGTATGAATGGCAAGGACAGGCCAGAGCCCACCTTGGCCTCTACTTCTCCCAGACCAGCCTCTCCAGTTGCCTCACCCTGGAGCAAAGCAATTACACATGGCAACATGTGTGCATTTATAATTTACACAAAACATTGGGAGAGAAAGTAGGCCAGTGACGCTCTGTTCTCTGCCTCCTTTATGCAGCAGACAAAGAGTCTGTGATCATTTTCTTCTATGCCTCATGTTGTTCTCCACTCATTTATTATATACATGGATTGCAGCATTCTGCTTGGTCCTGGGGATGCCAATCCTCTCAGGTATCTGTTTTAAAAGCATCTAACAAATGTCTTCATTTTCCTAGACTGCTGTAACAAAGTATCACAGACTAGGTGGCTTTTAAACAACAGAAACATATTGCCTTGAAGTTTTGAAGGCTAGAAGTCTAAATTCAAGGAGTCGGCAAGGCCAGAGAGAGAATCAGTGTCACTATTCTCCCCTGGTTTCTGGTAGGTAGTGGCCAGCAATCTATGGCATTCTGGAGGCATGACAATTTCTGCCTTCGTCATGTGCCATCTCTTTCTTTGCCTGTCTCTTACGGCTGTGCTCAAATTTCCTCTGCACATAAGGACACCGGCCATATTGGGCTAGAGCCTACCCTAATACAGTTTGGCTTTAATTTAACTAATAACATCTTCAAGATTCTATCTACAAATAAAGTGGGAATTAGGACTTGAGTACGTCTTTTTTGGGGGACACAATTCAGTCCATAACAACCAACTTGGTGACATCATCAATACCAGCCTGAAATTAAGCCAAGGGCCTTTTGCTGCTTGGGCATCTCTCAAGGAGTAAGCTGGTCAGTAGCTTCCACCCAACAAATATTAGATACACCTGGTACTAATGGGAAGCAGGGGGAAGAAGAGGGATGAAATGATGCCTTAAACCTAAAAGAAATGGAGACTCATGCAGCAACAGGGATAAAGTACTAATCAGCATAAACAAGATAGAATTAAATCTTGACAGCACCAGGAAATTATAAAATTCTGATTTGAGCACTGAAAACTGAAAATACAAGGGCTGATTATAAGCACTTCACTTATGGTTTTCAGGTGGGGTTGGAGTTGTTGCAGCTGCCCTCTCTGTCTTGAGCTATCCCCTTCTTGGGTCACCACGTGCCCTTACAAATTCACACCACTGAGATGACCACTGGCTCTGGAAGGTCTCTGGTCATAAGGTCACAAGGGCTGCATGGAGTCTGAAGACTTCCTGTGCACAGAGCTTGGCATTAAGTTATTTCTAAATAGGAAGTTACGACAAGGGGAGTTATTGAGCAATTAACTTTTGGCTTGTTTTCTCACAAAAGAAGCAAAAAATTCTTTTCCACCCAAATCTACCCCCAATATAAGATAGTGAAGTTGCATTGCTTCTTAGTTATTGCTGAGTGTGGCAGGAAAGGTATGCCCAGAAGAAAAGAGAAAATTTGCGCATCTCAGAGGAAAAGCCCAGACAGGCCATAATATGCAGAGGCTGAGGCTTACAGAAGGGGCCTTGAGCCTGGTAATTCCAGACTGGGCAGAGGACAGAAGCTCCAGAGCTTTGAGGGAAGTCTTCAACCAGGGAAATTAGGAGATGAGAAAAGTGGTAGGGATTTGTGCATCCTGCTCATAGGACATTGCTCCAAAGTTGGAACAACTTGAGATGGTGTAAGGTCTTAGGGATACTGATTAAGGCTGAATGCTAAATCTCTGGGTTTAGAAGCAGGGATTAAGGAGGACCTTTGATGCTGAGCCTGTGGTCAGTGAAGAGATCCACTGTAAGACGCAATTCTGTTTGGAGCACAGCCGAGCATTGTCGCTAGTGGGGTAGCAGCGCTCACCAGTAGCATAGTATGCAGAGGAAGTATGAGTGATGCCAGGGGGCTTAGAGGACAGCTAATACATAGAAATCTCTCCTCTAAGTATGGAGGCCTGCTTTGGTCCCAGAGTTCTGGAATCCTTCCTATTGCAATGGATTAATCACTCAAGCTCCTCCCTAAGGCAACCCTTATACTTGTGCACGGGATCCACTTGTGTCCCCCTCCACAAGGATGGTGCCCTAGTCTTTCTACCTCATCAGTCCTCACCCCCTCATCATTCCCACCAGCACATCAACCTTTCAGCAGCATATGTCTTTAATGCAAGTGATTGCTTCCTTCTTGAAACACTTTTCTTGGCTTGGCTTCTTAAACATCATTTGATTCCGTTTTCCTCTAATCACACTGGCTACTACTTTTCATTTACGTCTGCTGGGTCCTCCTTTTCTTCCCAATTTCTAAATGCTAGATGCCCCAGTGATTAGTCCTTATCTCAATTCACACTCACTTCCTTGGGGATCTCATTGAGTTACATGGCTTTAAATGCTATCTATATGCTAATATGTCCCAAATTTAATCTTCAACCTCTACCTTTCCCCTAAACTCCTCACTCAAACTCAACTTCTCTTTAGTGTCATCACTTCCTTGCTAAGAAGCACTTCAAAGTTAACATGCCTTATATTTAACACTTGCTTGCCATGCCCACACCCACCTGCTTATTCCTAAGCAGTTCCCATTTCACTGAATGGTTATAACACTTACTAGTTGCTTAGTCCGAAAACCTACAGGTCCTCCTTGAATCCTGTTTCTCACAGCCTATATGGGATTTATTAGCAAATCCCAGGAGATCTCCCTCAATGAATATCCAGGGTTCAACCACTCGTCACAATCTCACCAACGCAGCCCTAGAATAAACCACCATCATTTTTTTTCCCTTGGGCTAAGGCAATGGCTTTCTAACTAGTCCCCAGTGCCCATTCTTAATGATCCCAGCCTCCAGAGTGATCCTCTAAAAATGTAAATCAGATCACAACATTCTGTAACTCAAAATTCTTCAGTGAGGGTATGGCTAGAATAAAAATCTCCTTCCTACACTTAAAAAAAAAAAAGCCAAAGTAAATGACCAAGTACTGAATACAAGACCCCACATGACATGCTGCTGTCTTTCTCTCTCTCTCCGACCTCATTTCCTACCACTCTTACTTGGCCTCCTTGATATTCTTTCAGCAGCTGAGCTCTGCTGCTGCCTCTCAGTCTTTGCTCTAGCCGTTTCAAAGCCTGGAACATAATTTTCCCAGATATGCCCATGATTTTGGTCCTTCATCTCAATCCCTGACTACATAATCAATAGCCCACTTAATCTCTCCCCAGAGATTAAGACTCTAACAGCACTGCTGATAGTATGTTATCACTGCATATAATAGTATATATTATTTACATGTTCATTTATACAATTGTATGACCATCTGTCTATTTTTGTAATGTCCTTCTCTCTCACAAGAACATACACTCCATGGAAGAGGGACTTTGCCACAATCACCTAAAAGAATCTCTGGTACAGAGTAGGCACTCAATATATTTTTGGTGACTGTATAAATGGCAAAATTCAATCAACCCAGTAGATGTCAGTAACTTGTATTGAAGTACAGTTGTGAGTTAGCAACAAACTGTTAAGGAAACTGCACTTACAATGGCTCCCTTAGGATTAATCTGTGGTTATTTCAAAGATATTTACTGAGCAAGAAAATGCTAAAAGTAAGCCAAACTGTATTTACAATTTTTCTATGTCTTTTGTGCATAAAAGAAATATTTTGTGATAGCTGACATAACAAAATGGTTTTTAAAAATACTTTGCTTTTAGCTGTTTTTAGTGGCCTCAAGGTACTTCCTACTCCCTCAGCCAGGAACATTATTTCCCCAAAACATTTTGATAACATCATCTCCTCATTTGAGATAAAGAATTCCTACTCTGAAAAAAGTTTTATGGATGTAATTTAGCTTAAAAAAAACTTAGTTTCTCTATATTCCTACAGTCAAAACTAACAGAAGATATTTGCAATGTATATACAAGTAACAAAAGATTACTATCCAGAATATATAACAAGCTTCTATAAATCAATAAAAAAAAGATGAACAACACAAAAGAAAAATGAGAAAAATAGTAATTTCATAGAGTAGGAAGTCTAGGTGCCCCTTGATATATAAAAATTTGCTCAACTTTATAAGTTGTTGTGAAATGAAAATTGGAACCACATGAAGATACCAGTTCATACTAAGAGACTGACAAAATTAAGGTCGACAATATTAAAAATTGGTGATGGTATGTAGCAACAGAAATTAGCAAAATGCTGGTAGATCAGCAAATTGCTACATCCCGTTTGAAAGAACTAGACAGTGCATATTAAGGTAAAATTTACACACACCCTATTTTCCAGCAAGTCCAATATTAGATATATAAGGTAGAAAAATTCTTATGTATTTGAAGCTGTGTATGAAAGTGTAATTACAGCTCTACTTCTAATAACAAAAAATACTAGAGGCAATTTAAATGTCTTATTGAAAAGGTAAATATGTTATTTCATATTTATATATTGGAATATTATTCAGCAAATAATATTCATAAACTCCAGCTCTACAAATCAAAGTGCATTCATTTCACTATAACATTGAATAAAGAAGCAAAATAGATCAAACATACACAGCATGATTCCATTTTCAAATTTCAACAAAATACTACGTGAAGATACATGCCGTAGTATGAAAACCATAAAGAAAGCAAGAGAATGATGAAGGTAAATACAAGGTAATGACTAACTCTGGGGTGGTTAGGAGGGGAGATGCAAGTAGGGAGAAGAGAATAAGAAAGTTCTAGAATACAGTCATGTACTATTTCTTGGCCTGGTTGCTGGGTGTATGGATATTTCAATATTTTTCTTTAAACTGTACTTACGTTTTCATACACATATTCTATATTTCTTTCTTCTTCTTCTTTTTTTTTTTTTGGCAGTACCAAGGCGAGCAATTGAACCCAGGACCTTGTATATAGGAAGCCAGAGCTCAACCACTGAGCCATGTTGGCTCCCCTCTACATTTCTTATTTTAAAAAGAAATAAAAAGTACCACCATGGTGAAAATAACAAAGGAATGAAGTCAGGAAAAGTGACTTTAATATGCAACCTCTGCCATTCCATGGTACATTGCTAAGGGCAAGCCCTTCTCTCCTCTGGGCTTCTCTCTCCCCATCTGTAGTATGAGGAGGCTAGATAAGATGAAAGCTAAATTTTCTTTTTTTTTTTTTTAAGTTAAATTTTTTATTTTTATTTTTAAAGAAGGTTTAGATTAAATAAACATTAACAGGGAAACGGACTTTGGCCCAGTGGTTAGGGTGTCCGTCTACCACATGGGAGGTCCGCGGTTCAAACCCCGGGCCTCCTTGACCCGTGTGGAGCTGGCCAGGCGTAGCGCTGATGCGCGCAAGGAGTGCCGTGCCATGCAAGGGTGTCCCCCGCGTGGGGAAGCCCCATGCGCAAGGAGTGCGCCTGTGAGGAAAGCCGCCCAGCGTGAAAAGAAAGAGCAGCCTGCCCAGGAATGGCGCCGCCCACACTTCCCGTGCCGCTGACGACAACAGAAGCGGACAAAGAAACAAGACGCAGCAAAAAGACACCAAGAACAGACAACCAGGGGAGGGGGGGAAATTAAATAAATAAATAAATCTTTAAAAACTAAATAAATAAATAAACATTAACAACAGAAATATAGGACAGGGAGGGGGAAAAGGAGGTGTGATATGGGGGCATTTTAAGGACTTGGAGTTGTCCTGAATGATATTGCAGGGACAGGTGCAAGACACTATATATCCTGCCATGACCCAGCTACAATGTAACTTATAATCCATGCTGTGTAGCAGTGCTCCAAAATGTGTTCATCAATTGCAATGAATGAGCCACACAAATGAAAGAAGTTGCTGATGTGGGAAAAGTGGGAGGTTTGGGGAGTAGGGTATATGGGAACCTCCTATATTTTTTTAATGTAACATTTGGTAGACCAGTGAAGAAGGATGGTCCAATGATGGGTCCTTGATACTGACGCACTTGAAATTTCAACTAGGCCTAGAGCTGCCTAAGAGTTACCTCCTGAGAGCCTGCATGTTGCTCAAATGTGGCCACTTTCTAAGCCAAACTCAGCATATAAATGCATTACCTTCCCCCCAGCATGGGACAAGACTCCCAGGGATGAGCCTCCCTGGCACCAAGGGATTACTACCAAGCACTGGCTGGTGATGCAACTAGAAAAAGACCTTGAATAAAAGGGGTACATGATTAATAAAAATGAGTTTATATGGCTAAGAGACTTCAAAATGAATCAGAGTGGGGAAGTCAGAGGGGTCATGCTTACACACCAGGATCTCAGAGATAGCCAAAGTTGATACAACCCCATGTAGTGGTACTCCTGAGGGCTATGGAGACACCCAGGTCCTACAGTCATGGCAGATGGCTCTGGAGTTCAGTGCTTTGCCAGTGGACTCTACTTTGGAATTTGTGCTCCTGAGTGTGATGGAGTTGAACTCAGATGTGACTTCGCTATACATGCCTCTTCTGTCACTTTTACTGAACCTATGGTTGGTGCTGGGGTTGAAAGAATTTGTTGATGTGGGAGGAGTGGGGGTTGTGGGGATTGGGGTATATGGGAAACTCTTATATTTTTTAATGTAACATTTTGTGTGATTTATGTATCTTTAAAAAATAAGCAGCCCTATCCCTTAGTAGTGACCTCTCAATCTTTGTATCTTTCCCCTGCCATATATAACTGCTAACCCATTTCCTCTTCTGTAATTTATTTGTATTTGCATTTTGCATAGATAGAGTCAAACAATATGTAGTATATTTTGTCTAATTTCTTTCACTTAACATGCTTCCTTTTTTTTTTACTATTGATGGAAGATTATTAATATATTACTATACACTACTGTCAAAAAAACAAAACAAAACAAAACCTCTGGTGACCACTGCCTTTATATCAATGTTACAAGTTCGTCCATTACTAGACTATTGTAGTACATAGTCAACACTTGATAATAATCCCTTGGTACCAGGGAGGCTTATTTATCCCTGGGAGTCATGTCCCATGCCAGGGGGAAGGTAGTAAGTTTATATGCTGTGTTTGGCTTAGAGAGAGGCCACATTTGAGCAACAAGGAGACTTTCAGTAGGTAATTTTTAGGCAATGTATAGTACTAGGCTAAGTTTGAATTTTACAAGAACAAGGTTCACAAGTACAAGCATTAATATCAAGGGCTTGGCATATTGGTCTGTCTTCCTTTGCTAGGCACTGCGCATCTACTCTAGGGATTCTTGCCACTTTATCAGAGAACATAACAGGACTCCCCAGGATGTGAATTCAATATTACTTCAGTTATTGTATGGGTCCCCACCTACTGAGACAATACCCCATGACCACTTGAATACATTCATATTCCATAGAGGCATGCCCCAGGTGCATCCTTCCGTACACATCCCACTACCGACATCCTGCACCAGTGATACTCCCTGCCACAGTTGCTACCCTTCTGCAATTCAAACCCTACCCCAAAACGATGAAGGCTAAAATTTCTATATTATAACCAAGGTTCTGTGGTTCTCTGATTCTATAAGAGCCAGGCAAAGGAACAATCTGATTTCATGAACAGAATTCTTAGTTTTGCCAAATAATGCCATTATGTATTTGAAAATAGGAAACCAACAAAAATATTTAAAAGCAATGCAGATTTTAGAGAATTATACAGAACCATAGTTAGCTTATGATGTCTACTGGGAAGGCACTATACTTTTAGCTTTTAAGGCAAAATGCTTTCCCCAGATTTATGACCTTCTATTTTTTTTTTTTCTCTGTCTTTTGCCCTCATGCCCTATGAAAAATGAACTATAATTAAGGTTTGGGCAGATGCGTATTAGGTTTGTTCTAATAAATAATCTTATGATTATAAACATTTTGGAAATATTTAGTTTCTACTTTTCACACAATTAGGGATACAAAGGAATATTAAGGTGGGATCATAAAGGAGTTAGAAGTTTAACAGAACAGAGTTTCAGTTACCTCTGTGCTTAAATCCTATGGACAACCAAACTCTAATGCATTCAACAATTAAGCAATATTGTGAATAAATTGAAAATTTCCCCCAAATTATCACACAATACCCACCTTAAACTATATTCAGTTGAAAAGATTATAGAGCACTTAAGGGCAAACATTTGAAAAAGAAGTGATACAGATTTTAAGAAGATTCTCCTTCTCCTCCTCTCATTATTAAAGCAATTATAATTTAAAATAAATGTCATAATTTGGGGATATTTTGGCATTTTATTTAGTCAAAAAACAAATACTTTGGAAACACAGCTCAGGCATCACTGTATTTATTTATATCCTGCCTTATTCCAGAAATTTAAGATCTATGCATCTTCTATTATTGGTAATGGTGCATCCTGAATCATATTTTTTATATCACTCTGTACCCACAACTTAAAAAGTGATTTAAAATATGAGATTAGAAGTTCTGTACCCCCTTTTTATTTCCCCACTTCCTCTTAAGAAGTAGCCACTGATCTTAAGAACACACCCCAAATTGTTAGTTTTCCTAATTTCATGCAAATAGATTCTGAATAAAACATACAAACAGAAATATATATAGATATACATGAGTGTATATATATTTTATATATTTAAACAAAATCATGCTATTGATATTAATCTGCAACTTGCATTTTTCATTTAACAATATCATGACCATTAGGACATTATATTTATCATTCTTTTAAATGTTTGAATGTTTATTTCATATTATCAATGTGCCATAATTCAAGAATTTTCCTATTATTAGACACTTAGAATTTTTCAAAATTTTATTTTTCAAGTAGTATTGCATTGAAAAATTATTTTATTTTTTATAAAACATATTTCTAGGAGTGCAAATTACTAAAGCAAAGGATAGATGGATTTTAATTTTATAGCCTCTCAAACGGGTATGTCTTATGCACTCTTCAGCACTGTATGTTACTGGCTTTGATAATTTTTGCCAATTTTCTGGATGAAAACTTCTCTATATAACTACTAATGAAGTTAAATAGAATGGGTCATTAAGATTTTTTGCTTTTCCTACTGAGTTACCTCTTTCTTATTTATTCATAGGACTTTCCTCTAAGAAAGAATATTATATTTATTACAAGATAACAATTATATTCTCCTGATATGATGCTTATGTTTTGACTCCATTTATGTAGACATTTCCCACATCTATCTCTAATCAGATGTGTCACTTACTTAACTCATGGTAGCTTCCTGTTTTTCTTAGGAAGGCCTCCTCAACTCTGAAGTTCTAACCCATTTTACATTTTCTTCTAATACTTAAAAATCTTACTTCTTAGATTTAGATACATTGTTCTTATGGAACTTATTTTTTACATAGTGTAAAACTGGGAACATGACTTTATATTATTCCGAATTTGGTTGCCAAGTATCCCTAATGTATGTATTGAATAATCTTTGTATCTACTCTGAATTGATACAAAATAACTTCACTGAGAAAGGCAGCCGCTAAAACGGTCCCCAATATCCCCTGATCCGTAATATTCTCTCCCTTGTGTAAACCCCCCCCCCCCTTGAGGGGGAACTGGACCTAGTTACTTGCTTCTGACAGAAGATGGAAAAAGGGATGGAATGTCACTTCTGAGATTAGCTTACAAAAGCCTGTAACTTTCATCTTGCTGACCCTCTCTCAGTTTGCATCTTCTAAGGAAGTAAGATGCCTTATGTGAGAGTAGCTTCCAGCCGATAGTCCCTGAAGATGTGAGGCGCTCAGTGCAGCAGCTCAGGAGGAACTGAATCTTGCCAATAACCACTAGATTGAGCTTGGAAGTGGATCCATCCTCAGACAAACTTTGAGATGAGACCCTTTCTCAGGGTCTAAGCCACACCAGGACTGATGACTCACAGTCACCATGAGATGGTAAATGTTAATGTTTTAAGTCAGTATGTTTTGATAGCATGTGTTACACAGCAGTAGATAAATAATATGTTCATCGGTTTCTACTTGGCCCTTCTAAGGGGTTCTTAAAGCTTCAAGAGGGTTTTAAAATTATTTTATTTTATTATTTGATTTTTTTTGTTGTACCAGGATTCTGTCTGGAAGTCTGATGAAGCCTATGGAACTCTCCTCATAATAATCTTTAAAATGCCTAAAATGAGATATACCAGTTAACCAAGGCAAGGAAACAATTTATATGGAAATCCAGGTTAAGAACCCCAGCTAGTCTACTGATCTATGATTCACTCATCATGCCAGATCCATAATGTTTTGATTGTACTAGTTACATATTAAGTTGGTTTTTTTTAAGATTTATTTTTCATTTCTCTTCCCTCCCCGCCCCCCACCCCAGTTGTCTGCTCTCTGTGTCAATTTGCTGTGTGTTGTTCTGTGACTGCTGCTATCCTTATCAGCAGCACCGGAATCTGTGTTTCTTTTTGTTGCATCATCTTGCTGTGTCAGCTCTCTGTGTGTGCAGTACCATTCTTGGGCAGGCTGTACTTTCTTTCGTGCTGGGCGGCTCTCCTTACGGGGCGCACTCCTTGCACGTGGGGCTCCCCTATGCGGGGAACACCCCTGCATGGCAGGGCACGCCTTGTGCACGATAGCACTACACATGGGCCAGCTCCACACGGGTCAAGGAGACCCAGGGTTTGAACCGCGGACCTCCCATGTGGTAGACAGATGCCCTATCCATTGGGCCAAGTCTGCTTCCCCATATTAAGTTTTAATAGCTTGAAGGCAACTTCCTATTTACTATGATTTCTCAGAATTTTCTCATGTTTATTCTTTAATATAATTTCTAAATTATATTTAGCACTTGTGGTGGTTTTCTAGCAATTCACAGCATTGTCCCATCTGCCTATGTCCAAATTTCCTCTTCTTAAAAAGACAACAGTCATATTGGATTAAAGGCTCCTTGACCCCAGTGTGACCTCATTTTAACTTGCCTATCCATCTATAACATATTCTGAGGTACTTGGGATTAAGTCTTCAACATAGCTTTTGGTGTATACAATTCAACCTTTAACACAATCCTGTGAGGCAGGGGTATTATCCCATTTTCTAGACAAGAATGCTGAGTCTCAGAGCTGTTAAATAAGCTTCCCAAGGTTAAAAAGTTAGCTGGTAACTAACTGGTGTATCTGCCTGGAAATTATGAGTTTTCTCCACTAAGCCAAACTGTTCATTTGTGTTCATGACCCACGCTTCCCACAAAAATATAAACGGTAAGACTTTCAATGTCCTGCAGGAGATATCACAAGGTAGTTGTACAAGCAAAATGCCACCTTTTAACCTTTATAAAAATGCATTCTTAATAAAAATTCTGACCTCATTTTTGATGTTTGACTGCTGATGATTTCTAGCTCCACCCTTCTCTCTTCCTCTCCTAGGCAACTAATAAGAAATCCCATACGCTTTCTAATTCAGCACCAGTGGGAAGTTCAAAAAACAGGTCTAAGCCCTTGCAAGGAGCTTGAGCTCTCACTCCAGTTCCACTCATAAACCACCATAAAACTGCAAGTCATTTGCCACTGCCCACTCTTTCAAGTCATTTTCAGACCTGCTTGGGAGCTGGCCCTCTGCTCCATAGAAAGCCTTGCAGTGTGTGGAGTATACCTTTCATCCCATTTTTTGGGGTGTGTGGTGTCATCAGTCTCAACATGTGACCAAATTTTGAGTGGGGAATCATCTTGCCTCTGTGGGGTGATCACACCAGCACTAAAAGTTTCACTTTGTCTTATAGACTATTACCAGTTAAAAACTGTAACTGAACCACAATGCCAACTCTTTTACACTCGATTCATTTATTCCAAGGGCATTTTATTAGGTACCAACTGTGTAAGCACACAAAAGATGCCAAGAAATATTCTAGCTTTAAGAAGTGAATTTTCATCTGGAAATATAAGCTTAATACAAGGAATAAGCATAGAACAATTTAAGACATTATCAATATCATAGCCTTTAATGAAAAAATTAATCAGTCTTGTTAAAATATTAATTTTAATCAATTCAAGAAGTTAAAGATTTCATTTTTTCAGATAAAGTTAAAGCTTACAATGCATGTTTGTCTTAAAATCAAAAGTCATTGGTTTTTTGCTGTTAAAACTTTCCTACAGATTTAAATTCCTTTTCATTATTATGACACCTTCCAAAGTCTCCAAGATACCAACAGAAATGACTTTGTAGTTGAAGCATTGTAATTGGAAAGATATAAGGTATCATTTTTGTGAATCCATTTAGGTCAGGTATTGACACATTCACAAATGCATTGATTTAACAGATATTTATAGTAAATTTACATGTTAATTTGAAAAGGATTGACATATTTATAATCTTATTATTCCAGATTATATATCATCATTTAATTTATTATTTGATAATTTAAGTATGATTTAACACATTTCTGTCATTTTTTTCCTCTCTCTCTCTTTTTTTTTTTTGCTTTTCTTTTCACTAGGTCTTTCTCCTTTCTCATTAAATTTATTTTTAGGTCTTTTCTAAAATTTTCTATGGTGGGTAAATAACTAGTTATTGCTAACATAATTGGAAAATATTGCTTCTTTTGTGTTATTTGTCTTGAATCTCATTAGCTTTAAAAAGATTTCCTTTATTTGGGGGGAGTATATTATATCATTGGCAAATAAAATTGATTTCTGCCTCAAAAATATCTATATCACTATGTTATTTGTCTTAATGCATTAACTAGGACCTTCAAAATGTTGCTGACTAATAATGGTAAGAGTGCACACACCAGTCATGCCTCTGATTTTAATAGGAATGCCATTGAGGAAGATATTCACTCTTGGATTCTATTCAATATTCTTTCACATTTAGGAAGCTTCTTTCTATTCCTATTCTGTTTTTATTCTTTTAATTAAGCATGCATGCTGAATTTTTAATTATCATATTTAAAATGCTGTTTGAACCCTTATGTGGCAAACTGGATTCAAGACTGACTCTCAGGAAACTGAACCAGCAATAACATTCCAGAAAATTATTCATGTGTTAAACTACCAAGTCAAATATACTATTTCTGTGGCATCACTTCCTCTTCAAAACAACCATCACAGCTTCCCCTTTACTTTTTGTTTAAAGAGTTATTTTTTATTTATTTCTCTCCCCTCCCCCACCCCAGTTGTCTACTCTCTGTGTCCATTTGCTGCGTGTTCTTCTGTGTCCGCGTGTATTCTTGTCAGTGGCACTGGGAATCTGTGTCTCTTTTTGTTGTGTTATCTTGCTGGGTCAGCTCTCCGTGCATGCAGTGCCACTCCTGGGCAGGCTGTGTTTTTTTCACATAGGGCAGCTCTCCTTGCAGGGTGCACTCCTTGCGCATGAGACTCCCCTATATAGGGGTCACTCCAGCATGGCAGGGCACTCCTTGCGTTCATCAGCACTGTGAGTGGGCCAGCTCACCACATGGGTCAGGAGGTCCTGGGTTTGAACCCTGGACCTCCACATGTGGTAGGCGGATGCTCTATCAGTTGAGCCAAATCCACTTCCCCCCTTTACTTTTACCTGAGCCAAATATCAACCAAATACCATAATGAAATTTTTTTATCTTGCAGACGATTTTGTAATTATAGACTGAAGAGTGAAAGAATAACTCTTGTAGAACATTTGGAACATAGCTAACTTTAATAACTAATAGAGAGCTGTGCTTTCAGAGGGTTTTTATATTATAAATTGTTTGACCTGATTTATGATTCCAAGCTTTATTGGTTTTTTATATTCATTTAAACTAGGTTCAGACTTAATATGGTAACAATCTACTTTTTCATGATGGCACAGATGGTTCCATGACAAGATACATTTATCAAAATAAAGGAAATGGAAAATAAAACAAAACAATACTCAACAACATTTAAATAAGGTTTTCCAAAGTGCTGAGACTTCTGAGGGGATAACAAAATGAAAATACAGTTATTACATCTGTCTTCTGATTCATTTTCAAGTATATTTTGAAATGTGATTAATGGTTTTATAAATACTTTTCTCACTTCATCCATATCAACAAAGGATTTCAAATTAATTCACTATTTCTGACTCCTTCCTTAAAGGATTTTTAAAGCCCATGGCAACAAGTTGATCCACAACAGACTCAAATCTGTGAAATATGATATATTCTATTAGATCCAGAAAGGAATTAGTAATGTGACATTATGAATAATATAGTGAAATAAACTTGTACAATTTTCCCTAAACAACAAACACAATATGGCCATTTTGAGATTAATTTCTAAGACCAAAAAGTTATATATATATTTTTTACTTCTCCTAGGTAATTAATAGGCTCTGAAATACTTCAAGTGCTTACAATATACAGACTATAAATTTCTACTAAAAGTATTTGTCTTAAAATTTCTTTTACCAGATTTTTGATCCTTAAAAAGGACAAGGCAACCAACATAGGTAAATGGTTCCTAGCTTCATGGAACTTACCCTCATAAAGGAAGATGACACTGTCAATTTGAAAACAAAGGTCTTACAAACTACCAAGAGAAAAGAGATTTTGAATACCCAAAAGAAAAAATGCAAATACTTTTTAAAATTTGGTTAAAAAGTAGAAAGAATAAAGAAAAATAGATGAGTGGAACAAACCAGAGAGCTTTAAAAATAATGCCAAGTATGAATGGTAATATAGAATAATGCATAAAAAGGAGGAATATCAAACACCTGAGGGAAGGAAGGCTCATTCAATGTATGATACTAGGACAACTGTATTTTCAGGTAGAAAGTAGTAAAATGAGATCCCTACCTCACACCATTTTCTGATAAATACAGAATGTAAACCATAATGTAAACCATTGACCATGGTTGGTAGCAATGCTTCAATATTTGTACATCAATTATAGCAAATGTACCATCTGCATGTAAAATGTTATTAACAGGGGAGAGGGAAAAAAGGGGAGGGCATTGGGTATATGCTAATCCCCTATATTCTCTGTGACTTTTCTGTAACCTAAAGCTTCTTTGAAGATAAAATTTAAAAACTAAGACAGTGGGGGAACATGTGGAAGAAAATGTCCCTGTACATACAAGACAACATCTTACAGTAATGAAAGATGTCTAAAAAATTTTATTTCAAATTTTTAAAAAATTTATATTTTATTCTTTCTAAAACTATTATTATTTCATTTTCTTATTAATATAATTTATTTATTTTGTTGGCTTCATTTTTGAAGAGGTTTTAGATCACAGCTGTGGCAGGGGAGGATCACAGATATGCAGTGATCTGGTATGCACTGGTATGGGGTTTACCTGGGGCATGCCTCTAAGATATATGAGTAGTGTTCATGGGGCATTGACTTGGTGGGTGGAGATCTACACAATAACCAAAAGAATACTGAATTGCCATCCTGGGGAGTTCTGCTACATTCTGTAATAGGACAACAAAAATCCCCTGAGTACAAGGGCAGTTCCTAGTGAAGGAAGATAGACCATTATACCAGGCCCTTGATATTGATGATTGTACTCGTTCTTGTGAAATTGAATCTTAGCCTAGTATTATATATTGCCTAAGAGTTACCTCCTGAAAGCCCCCTTGTTGCTTCAATTTGGAATCTTTCTAAGCCAAACTCATCATATGAAATTATTGCTTTCCCCCCTGGAGTGGGACATGACTCCTGGGGATGAGCCTTCTTGGCACCAAGAGATTATTACCAAGTGCCAACTAGCAATGCATCTGGAAAAAGACCTTGACTAAAAGGGGAAAAGGGTAAAAACAAATGAGTTTATATGGCTAAGAGATTTCAAAGTGAGTTGGGGGGTCATTCAAGAGGTTATGCTTATGTACATCTCAACAGGATCTCATTGGCAGTCACAGTAAGCAGTGTCTCAAATAGTTGGGCTCCTGCTTGCTCTAGAGACACCCAGACACTGTAAGCAAGGCAGACACCTCAGGAATTCAGCACCTGTCAGTAGGCCTTACATTGGAATTTATGCTCCCCAGTGTAACAGAGTTAAACTCATTTATACTTTCCCTACACATGGCTCTTCTGCTCCTTCTATCTGAACCTATAGTTAGTACTAGAGTTCATAGGTTTATGTGCAAGGGACTTAAATCTTGGCATTTTTCATGTGCCACTTGAGCCCTGAATCTCAGCAGAGTTGCAACACCTACTCTCCAGTTCACTGGACTCACCCAGGACAACTAACAAGGAGATGATAACTGACAATGACCATTCGAAGGAATAGAGAGTGTCTGCAACTGCAAGCAAGATAGTACCATCCATCTGTCCCATGGGATTTAAGCCCCCTCTCAATTAGAAGCAGAGGGGCATCACCATCCCCAAATCCTCAAGATTGGGAAATGAACAATGGACTAAAGTAGACTTATTATTCTATTATTCTTATTATTCTATTATTAATAAAGGCAGTGGCCACCAGAGGTTCTGAGGGGAGGGAGAGGGAAGAATAGGTGTAATATGGGGGCATTTTCAGGACATAGTCCTGAATGACATTGCAATGACAGATACAGGCCGTTAAATGTTTTGTTGTAACCTACAAAATTGCACAGGAGAGTGTAAACTATAATGGAAACTATAGTCCACAGTTAGTAGTAATGCTTCAATATGTGTCCATCAGTTGTAATAGAGGTGTTAATGAGGAAAGTGTGGGAGGGGAGGGAATGGGGCATATGCGAATCTCCTATATTTTTTACGTAGCATTTGTGTATTCTAAAGCTTCTTTAAAAATAAATGAAATTAATTAAAAAACCAGAAATCCCAAATGCAAAGTATTTATAAGAAAATACAGCAGAACATATTTTTGATATTAAACTTGAGAACACTTTCTTAAACAAGGCATAAAAAGCACAAACCAGAAACAACATCATTAAAATTTTGTATATGATAGAAGATATGATAAAACAAATTTAAAATATAAGCTGTTAACTAGGAGATTAGCTTTTAACACTAGTAGTAGTAGTCATGATAATATTAATAATATTAATATTAAGGTAGCAAAAAGTTATATAATGTTGACTGTTCCAATGCCCTACATGCAAACTCATTTAATCCTTGCAACAAATTATTCTTCCCATTTTTACAAAAGCAGCAACTAAATCAGAGAGAAATGAACTAAGTCACCTAAGGTCACAATGGTAGTAAGGCGCAGAGTTAAGATGTATAAAGATCTCCTACAAATCAAATCAAAAGGTTTAACAGACCAATAGAAAATTAGGTAAAGGTCATGCATAAGTCATTCACAAAAGAAGAACTTCAAATGGCTGATATGCATAGGAAGATGTGCTTAATTCAAGTAATAATGAGAAAAGGCAAATTATAACACTGATACAATTTCACATCCATCAATTTGGCAAAATTTTAAAGTCTAGAAATGTCAAATGCTGATAAAAATTTTTATACAGAGCTGACATCTAGTTGAGTTTAAAAAATGATAAACCACCCAATTGAAGAACTATACATAGGAGACACTCTCACATGCAAGAATAAGAAGTAGTATATGAAGATATTCACTGATACACTGGTTAAAGTAGTTATAAAGGTGAAAAATCACTATCATGCAATTTTCATGGATATGTTTAACATGAAAAATATACATCTAAATTATAAAAGCACAAAACATCACGTTGTTTATGACACACACCTGTATGCATGTATATGTATATGAGCTGAGATTTTGTGAACATATGGGATTGATACACATGAACTTCCACTTAGTGGTTACCTCTAAGAAGGGAAAAATAAGGATGGGGATAGAACTTTAAATTTCTTTCTTAAGAAAAAACTATAGGGATCAAATTTGGGGAAATAATGGCATCTATTAAATGTATATAATAGTTACATTAATTAATGGTATTAATTTTACTGCTTTAAGTATATTTTGGTATGTACTAAATATCTCAAAATTAAATTTGTTTTTATGGGTAGAGGAAAAAGAAGGAGTGAGATTAACTTTCAATTCCGAGAAAGCTGGAGTCACAAACTCCCACAAGCTCATAAACAGAGTGGAGCCAGCAGATGTGCATATTTGGCCAGCACAGAATTATTCAAACTTAATATGTTTTTATGGGACATACACTTTCTAGTTCAACACAGTCCCCACAAATCTTCTATGTCTGCCAAATGGCCACTTTGTTTCTTTACCTGGTCTCTGAAGACTTTTGAGATTGTAATCCTTGCAAAAGAATGAAATTAAAAGGACAGGTAGATAAGGGGTTAATTACATTGGGAAAGCAAAAGAAATACTCCTTTGTCAGAGAAAGTAACTAAGGAGAAAAGGGAAGAAGAGATGGAAAATATTTGAAAAAAGAATTTAGGGAAGGCAAGGCTTTAAATAAGAAAAAAAACAAGCTTTAGAACAAAGTTAGTGAGGATGCAAACTGAGAAATGATCCAGCCATACCCCCAAACATCACATACATGGGCCTTTGTATGCCCATATTGCTAAAAAGATCTTCAATGAACTTTTGTCCTAATTTGTTCTATTTTTCATTTTTCTGGCTTCTGACATCATGATGTTTTCTGCTTAGAGTGTTACCTCATGCCACAGGCACAACACTTAGCACTATTTCTCTGAATTTTAGATTTTTCTCCTTCACTAGGAGTAGAACTAGTCTCTCTTGGGCTTCTCTGGTGGAAAACCTTTCTTTGTCTTCTCTGGACAAGGACCTGGTTATGTTCCCCTCCTTCATTAAAAAAAAAAACATCTTCTTATACAACTTTCCTGAATATGTGAGATGTTATCTTCACACCAACTTTGGAAAGGTCTCAGTCATTTTCCCTTCCATTCTATTTTGTCTCTTTTCCCTCTGGAATTTTTAAAATAAAACTTTCAGTTTTACCATGCTTGGGAGCATGACGTTGGTATTTAAATGCTGAATAAGACTGCATCTCTGGAACATCAGAATAATTGATTCAGTCAATTTTGTAAAATCCCCTTTCTCTTGATCAAGAAAAAAGTCCAGCCAATTTTATCCCCAGGAGGCTGAAGGAGTTGCAGTTTCAATTGAACTTGCTTGTCAATTCAGTCAAATTAGTTTTATTTTTTCCTCTGGTGATTTAATTAGTTGTGTAAGCCAAACAAACAAATATAGGCTTCTGAGGTGTTATATGGGCAAAACCACAATAGAAATCAATAGCTCAGGAAACAGATGTGGCTCGAGTGGTTGAGCGCCTGCTTCCCACACAGGAGGTCCCAGATTCAGTTCCTGGTGCCTCCTAAAAACAAAAACAAACAAAGAAAAAGCCAAACAAACAACAAGCAAACAAACTAAAAAACCAACTCAGGGGAGCTGATGTGGCTCAGTGGTTGAGCATCAGTTTCCTACATACAAGGTCCTGGGTTCAATCTCCAGCCCTGGTAACTCAAAAAAAAAAAAAAAAAGAAAAAATCAATAGCTGAAGGTGTCACTTTCCAGATGAACTGACAAATTGATTGAAGTATTTTTTCATCTTTACTACTAAGTTTTGCTAAGTTTCTTGTCCTTAGGGGACTTTTATTTACCTAAACACAAAGCAATTATATCCCAAAGTGTGCTGGGCACTTGTGTTGGTTTGAGTCTTTTGTGGACCCCACAAAATTATGTTCTTAAAGCTACTGCGAAGCTTTTATTAGATTAGATCAGTTAGGGGCCAATTGATTAGATCACTGCAGTAGGACGTGACCTGGTGTGGGTCTTGATCCTCGGACTGGAGTCCTCCATAAATGCAGAAATAAAAAGCCATAGACACCGCAGAAAGAAGTAGAGACAGAGAGGAACCCAGAGACTTGGAAAGAAGGTCCTGGGTGCCAAGGAAGCCCTGTTAGCCAGAAATAATGAGGCTGGGGGAGAGGGGAGAGGAGAGAGGGGAGGACGACACCATGTGCCTGATGGTCAAAAAAGACCCAATTATTTCTATTGTTCATCTTGTTATCCTCAACATCAGATCCACCCGAGGCCAGGCTCCAATTTTTGGTCACAAGGCCACAGTTCATGGTAATTGAATTGGATGTTTTCCTGTTGACATATAGTTTTTGCCAGTAAATGTGTGAATGAGGAGGAGAGGATTCAAAGAAGATAGGAAGAGGGAAAAGGTGAGAGGGGGGAAAGACAAGAAAAAACAAAGAGAGGTAAACTTTCCCCCTATTGCAGAATGCAAGTCCTGGACCAGGAATAGATTCTAGGAGGAATGCCTTGTATGGCTTTGAATAATCAGTATCCCCACTCCCACCCAAAAGCATATAGAAATTTAAGGGAGGACTTGATAAAGAAATAAAAAATTGTGGTTCTGTTAAAAAGGGGGAATAATGTAGGTGGATGTTTGATAAGCAAGTGACAATATCCTCCATAACGGTTTTTTAATTTATTTTTTCATGGTGGTAAGAAAGAAGGTAAGTAAGACATACAAATAACTACACCAGAAGGCATAGAACAATAAATGGACATCCTTACAAGTCAATCAAAATTGGTATCCAAGTTGAAGCCTGCTTGTCAGATGTGGAATAAACCCTTACAATTCTGGATGGACATGTAACTACCTCAAAAATCCTCACTTTCTGAATGTTAGTTTGTACAGATTCCTGAATCTCTAGAATTATATTTCATTTTGGCTTTCTTTTTGCATATTAGCAACTCACAATGTCAGGTAACTTTTTAAACTTTAATGAATATTCTTCTCTGGTTTATGACCACTTTCCACAAAGAAGCAAAAGTTTCAATTACTACAGAGGAATTACCATATAGCCAGCTAGGAGAGAATAATCTGTGTGTTGAGATGTGGGTGTCAGGTTGTGAGCTAGAATTATCCATTAGCAGCTTGACTTGTTCCCACACATCAGCCTGGCTATGTGCTCAATTTGAACATGTGCCTCAGCAAAATTTCAAATCAAAGCTTGTCATGGACTATAAAGGTCACCTGCAAACAGTCACAACCACTTATATTAAACCCATAAATGCCAAAGGTCCTCAATACAACTGTACACTATTAATAAATTTTATGAAAGATGTGTGAATCATTTACTATGGGCAGGAGGAAAATCCTTTTTCAGTTAAGAGTCACCAGAAATGTTCAAGCAATTTGTCAAATATTCATGGCAGAGTTAGAACTCTTTTTGCACCTCTTCTAGGGAGACAATTCGATGCGGGTGACTAAAAAAGTCCAGAGCTCCAAAATATCTGCATTAAGTCAGGAAAAAGAAGCAAGTCTTTATCAAAAGAAGAGCTTTTTGAAAAGGGGAAATGGGAACACATTCAACTGCCTTTGTCTTGACAGACACATTTATCTGTTCTTCTAAAGGATTCTTTGAAAGTGCAAAGAACAAATGTGCTATCAAGAAAATAGAGAAACGACTTTCAAAAGAAGAAAATAAGCAGATCAAATAGGTCACTTTGCACAATGATCAAATAGCTTGCAATATACAGAGCGTGTGCCCTCATCACATGTAGAGCAACAATTCTGAAAGGATGGGAATGGAATATAGAATCATCCAAAAAAGGACTCTTGTCTCTCTCCATGGTGCTGAAGGTCAGTGGCTGAAACAATGCAAAAAGGTCTTTAGTACTCAAAGCTTGAACACATGGTTCTTTTCATGAACAGTGCAGCTAACTTCATGAAATGAGCAGATCCCAAATTAAGCAGCTATACCACTGGTTCTAGAGAAGGGACAGATTAAGTTAGATAGTGAGATAGTCACCAAAGGAAGATTTCTTTTTTTTTAAATCTCACTTCATGGAGTTGTATAATTTTGCAATAATATAACATATATTATAATTAATCAGGATATTTTACTATGCAAAAAGATGCACAGAGATCTCATATTTCATAATAATTTTTGGGATTAGGTTGTAATGAAAATATGTTCAGATGGTTGCCCAGAACACTTAGAAATGAAAGTTACTAATGCTCAGTGGGCTTTACATATTTGGGATATGACTTCAATCTTCCTCACAAAAAAAATTTCACTATACTATATGGAGCTCATTAGTGCACTTTGTATCACCAACTAAATCTCAAAGTATATGAGGCTTTTCAGACAAATTCACTTCTAATAAAAGCTGGAAGGAAGGAAGGATCATTAGACTCTTATCTTTGAGTAATTAATTTAATAAAATAATGTAATCCCCAACACCTAGTTGAGAGTTTATCTGCCTTGAGGCTATTGTAGTTTTGATGGGGATGAAGAAATGAGTGGGGCTCTTTAGGGGAGATAGATTGAGTGGGAAAATAATGTAGTCGGCACTTTGAGGAACTTGCGTGTTCTTAGAACTAGGGAGTAGGGAGGAAGCAATTAGGTGAGTTTCCCAGGGTCACCTCTGCACAGCTATAACTTTAAGAAGCAAGGGGCACAAAACAGCAATCCTTTTAGTGCTGATCTCAGGACAACTTATTGCTTCTTTCATTATTCTCTGTTAGCTATCTATGGTTTTAGGCATCCAAGCAGCAATGTTATCATCATCATCAAACATTCATTGCACCCCAACCATGTGTAGGATACCCTACAAAGTATCTTACATAAATTATTTTATTTGTTCATTAAAACAGTGGTACAAATGAGGAAACTGAGTAATTTAATACTACTTAGAATTGAGCTAGGATGTGAACTCCAGGTTTTCTGATTTCAAAGGCAATGTCTTTAACAAGCACCACCTTTTCTCTGGATTTCTAGCTCCTATTCGATCTCATCTTCTTTTTGTACTATAATTTGGGTTCCTCTTAATTCCTTCTCTATCCAGATGGCTCCTGTGGTGGTTGGGCTAATGTGTCATCTCAGCCAGGTGATAGTGCCCAGTTGTTTGGTCAAGCAAGGACTCAGGCATTTCATGGACTTTTAACTTCAGTGAGTTGATTGCATAGATGGCTCAATATATCTACAATCAACTGAGGAGATTGCTGTCAGCAATGAGTGATGCAATCGGTTGAAGGCCTTAAAAGGGGAAGAGATTTTAGCTTTCAGAGAGAAAATCCCCATCTCTACTTGAGACAACCAGTGTCTCCTGGGAACTCATCAAAGACTTTAATTGAAGACCTTAGTTTGCAGTCTGCCCTGCAGAATTTGGACTTGTGCATCCCCAAGGTTTCATGAGACAACTTTATAAAATCTCATACTATTTACAGATATCTCCTGTTGGCTCTGTTTCCGTAGAGAACTCTAATAGAGCTCCCAAATATGATAAAGCCCATTCTTGTTTTTTGATCACACTCTTTTGTGACCAACATCTTTTGGCTACAAATTTTATTTGTTCTGGCTAAATCCTGGTAATCTACTGTGGCTTTGGCTGACTGTAGACCATTGCAACAACTAAATCTTCAAGCCACAGATCTGAGAGAAAGAGAAGGCACAAAAAGATAGAAGAAGGAAAGGGGGTGGATGGGGCCAAAGACAATCTTCTCTTACTTTTAAATTTTAAACCTAAGACTAACAGGTACTGAGGCAGAAGGGATCTTTTAAAATCAGTGCTATAGCATGGCCTTTATGTAAATTACTTAACCTCTCTGACCCCATCAAACCAATATTTGATGCATACTTTGAACAAAATAGACATCTTCCTGCCCTTGTGAGGCCTGTGGTCTACAAAACTGTGGGTAATGACCATATTCTTGCACAGTTGCAGTGAAGATTAAGGATGAAAAATATCTAGCCTTATGCTTATAATAAGTAGGCACTTATGAAAATTTGATTGCTTCCTCTGGGTAGAAATCAAATATTATCTACTCAAATTTAGTTAAGCTAATCCAGTATTTAAGTTATGAAACTAAGGCAACTAATGATCACTCCCCTCGTGCTTATAAGCCCAAACCTAAGTGAAAAGGAAACTACAGATAGGTGAATTGACTGCACTACAAGACTGAATTGTTGCTTTTCCTTTGCAGAGATGGTAGGCCTTTATTGGTTGCCCATAGGGTATGAGCAATCCTTTTACAACATAACGAAAAGTGGTAACCTTGCCTTGATCAAAGTTTTATTTCTACTTCGAAAAAGTTACTTGTGGCTATGGCATCATACAATGTTCCCAACTACATGGAAAAAGACACTGCTACTGATAGGCTCAAGGGTTGCCTTTTGATTTCATGAGTAGTCGAGTGACCCTGATTGAAGGAAATCTCCTCTGGGAGTAAAGTATTTTCTCATTTTTCTGAGAGAGAGGATTTCAAGACAGTTCTGCCTTGATCCACATCCACAGATTCATTTGCATCTCTCCATTCTCGCAAAAGTCAGCTTCTGAATAAATCTAGCAAGTTCTGCTCTAACTAGGCCATTGAAGTAAATGGGTCTTAATCCTTGCCTCCTTGTGATAGAGACAAGGACAGCGATTCCTCTCCCCAAACCAAAAAGATATTTGCTTTTGACTGTGAATAACAAAGACACAATGAAAATGGACTTACCTAAGGGGGATTATTGATACATTCATCGAAATCATGGGAGAGTGATTTTAGCTTCAGGGATGGCTGGCTCCATGGATACTTTCAGAAATTTATTTCTCCTGTCTTTATATGTACATGTGTATATAAGTATGTGTGTATAGATAGATATATACACACGTAGAGTAAAATATCCAAATCTTAAATATACAATTCTGCAAGTTTTAATAAATATATACAGCTGTCTACACAATCTATCAATCAAGACAGCAAGCATTTCCACCATACCAGAAATTCTCCCATGCCTCCCTCATATAGACAAATCCTTTCTAAATTGTGCTAACCTAACACCACAAATTTCTGGAAAAGTTTAAACTAATTTATAATCCACTTAAAGGATGTCTTTTTTCCCAGTCCAAATATATAGAGACCTTTCCAGTGTTTAATTAACCAACATAAAGCAATTTATTAATTTATTTAACCTAAGTATATGGAAGTCTTATAATTGCATTAAACTGTTACCAGTACAGTTTTGGGTATTTACCAGCAAGATAAGATGGTAATAAATCGGGAATTTTGGTGGTTAAAGCACTTGATATTTTGGGACTACATTTTTTACTTCAGCTGTGTGCTTTAGTTTGCTAAGCTGCTGAAAGCAGATATCATAAAATGGATTGGCTTCAAACAATGAGAATTTTTTAGCTTACAGTTTTGAAGCTGAGAAAAATGTCCAAATCAAGGCATTATCAAGGCGATGTTTTATTCCCAAAGATTGGCTGTCAGTGATCCTTGACTTCTTGCCACATGGCAAGGCACATGGCAGCATCTGCTGTTCTCATTCTTCTCTTCCAGGTTTCATTGCCTTCAGCTTCTTGCTTCCGGGGCTCTCCCTCTCTCTTTGTATTCATGCCATTAGAAAAGGACTCCAGCAAGAGGATTAAGACCCTTCCTGAATGAGGTGGGTCAGTGGGTCCACACCCACAGTCATAGATTAAGTTTAAGAACATGCTTTTCTGGGGTACATATAGGTTCAAAGCACCACCCTGCAGATTGCATCTCCTACATCTTCTTTAAGTACTTTGCTGAAGATTAATTGTCTATCATGTTTATGTAAATAGGAGAGCTAAGATTCCTGTGCATATTCATTCATAAATTAAAAATAACGCTTTCTAGCAGTTGGTTCTATAAAGGGGAAATAGACCTTGACTAGACCTAATGAGGCATTTGTGTTCACTATAACTGTAATTGACTATTAGTGTTTGAAGAGCCATCACTTCTCGTTTACTCTGTTAAGTGACAATAAGTGAGGCTAAAGTAAATTCACATCAACACTCCTGGGTCACCTTAGTGAATTTATGGAGCATACCATAACATTATTTGAAACAACTGTAATTTTTGGTCCTGGTGCATAATAGCATAATCCAGTAGTTTGATTCCTCAGTAATTATATCTAGTAATACTTAAAGTACACATCCTGGGGAAGGGTGAACTTTGATTCAGTCATGGTCCCATGTTAGGTATGTGTACTCTGATTTAATACGGCATGTGCAAGGTAATTTAAGAGGTGAGATTGGCTGCCCATTCTAACAGGAATTGCTCGCTGTTTTAAGATGCCTCAGGAAAAGGCATCTCTATGGGACATATAAATAATAGATTGTAATTATACATAAATATATATGTCAAGACATCTTTTTATCTAAAGCCAGTAATAAAGGAAAAAAGTCATTAATATTGTCTTTTTAAAATCAGCATAACGCTGTTTATCTAGAAGATGAATTTTAGAAAACTACAATCTTAAAAAACATCACAGAAAAACAAACTAAGACTACCTCCGTAATAAAGGTTTTCAAATGGTGTCTCCATCTGCCTCAATAACTTTCGGATCATGTGGGTTGAGGGGAGGCTGGGGTTATGGGATTTTACCTCCCTGCACTCAGATTGAGTTCCTGTTCTTACCAACGTATTTTCTGAAGTTCTGTTGAGAGAAAGAGAGCAAAAGAGAGTGAAAAAATCACTAGTTTAGGATGTAGGTCACAAAGTCCATACACCAAGTCCAATGTGTTGCTTAAGGAGGTTCAAGAAGTCTAGCAATACCCAGGTATTATAAACTTGGATAACTGGTGTTTTTAACCCATCTACATCAGAAGTAGTAAATCTTACTAACAGCAATCATTGAAAGACTGACCATAAAAATAGATGAGGAATGATATTCACAGTAAATATTTACAACTGGTCTGGTGAGAGCAATGACCAATTGGTATGGATGATGCCACTGCAGAGGGACTGGCATGTTTCGATTAGATTCCAGCCTTCAATCAGGCACAAAATTAGGAAAGCTCAGCTTTCAAGAGCCAGAGAGGAGGGAAAATTCAGTAGGCCCATTACAGGATCAACATATGAAGCATGGATTGTTAGAAAAGGCACATGTTTAAGGTCCTCATTTTACAGATGAGAAAAGTGAGGTCTGAAAAGTGAGGCCAAAGCCCCCTTCATGATCTCCACCCCACAGACCTGCCGACCTGGTCTATTTCCTTTGATCCTTCCCCCATCCTTCATAGAAGGAAGGGGCTCAAGAAGTCATGTTTGAATGAAAATGAAACGAACACAGCAAAAAGGAAATACCAATTACTGTGATTGTAATGAGAACATGCAGAAATATTTCTGATTTTCTTAACTCATTCTCATCCAGGTTGGTTTGCAATGAGCTTGTGACAATGCCACCATCCCTGTTCCTTTGAATGGTGATGGTCCTCTCAGACTTCTTTAAACAGACTGAAGCCATGGAGCAGAGTTTTTAAAACACAGACCCACTGGGGTTTTAGCAGACAGACCAGCTCAACCATACCACCACTGTATGAATTGGACGAAGTTACGAAACCTTGTTAAACTTCAGTTTTTTTTCATATGTGAAGTGGGGATTATAAATTACCTATATCTCCCTCATGGGATTGCTGTGAGGATGGAATCAGAGAGCTTTTAAAGACTTACATATAATCAGCACTCAATGAATGGTCGTTACATTAATTATTCTCCCTGCCCTCCTCCAATGTTACCAATTCATCATGCCTGCAGGCTTGCCCTATGTCTACCTACAGGGAAGTATTTTTGTAACTCCATTCTACTCCACTTCAAGTTATTTCAAGTTGCTACTCTGAAAGTTGTGGACTTTCATCTTACTCTGCCTACCTTTACAATTAGGAAACCTTGTTTGCAAGTCAGTTGTTTAGATATTGGTCTAGACATTTCAAATTAGACCTGCCTGTAGCTAATAGTGCACTTAACTATTTTTTATACACAGAGGAGAGAAAAGGTGAGAATTAAGCTATGTAAGCCCAGAATTTTTTTAACAACTGTTCCAGTCTCCTAGGCTGCCAAAAGCAATATACCAGAAATGGGGATTTATTGGCTTACCAGCTTACAGTTCCAAGGCTGAGAAAAATGTCCAAATCAAGGCATTATCAGGTGATGCTTTCTCTGTGAAGGCTGGCTGCTGGTGATCCTGGACTCCTCTGTCACATGGCAAAGTACATGGCAACATCTGCTTGTCTTTCTCTTCTCTTCTGGGTTTTTCTGCTTCAGCTTCTGGCTTATGTTATTTTCTCTTCTTCTGAATTTCATTCTCTTATAAAGGACTCCAATAAGAGGATTAAGACCCATCCTGAGCCACAAGGAAGCAGGCAGCTGAAACAACCTGGACGGAAAGGAAGAGACCAGAGGTGCCGCCGTGTGCCTTGCCACATGACAGAGGAGCCACGGATCACAGGCAGCCGGCCCCAAAACACCATAGTCTTTGAGGAATCAACAGCGTATAAGTGGTGACTGAAGCTATGGGAATGGATGAATTCAACCAGAAAGATTACAGAATTCCTAATTCTCAATTATTGGTTATCTGCAAAGGAATCAAGTGTTACATATATCTGTCACATGGATGTCTCATTTGAAAAATATGGGAGAAAATTTTCCTCTAAAAACCCATTAAGGGAAGCGGATGTGGCTCAAGCAATTGGTTCCTGTCTACTAGACAGGAGGTTCAGGGTTCGATACCCAGGGCTTCCTGGTGAAGGCAAGCTGGACTGTGTGGCAAGCCGGCCCATGCAGAGTGCTTCTCCACACAAGGAATGCTGCCCTATGCAGGAGTGTTGGCCCATGTGGACAGCTGGCACAGCAAGATGACACAACAAAATGACACAGAGGAGAGACAATAAGAGACACAGCAGACCAGAGAACTGATGTGGCACAAGGGAATGATTGCCTCTCTCCCACTCCAGAAGGTTCCAGGATGGGTTCCTGGAGCCACCTAATGAGGAGACAAACAGACACAGAAGAACACACAGGGAATGGAGGGAGGGGGGAGAAATAAATAAGTGTTTAAAAAAAGCATTAAATTCATTCATTCAAACAAACAACAACAAAAAAGACCCATCCTAGGCCATTCCTTACTGAAGTAACCCAATCAAAAGTACCACCCACAAAAGGTCCACACACACAAGAATGAATTAGCTTTAAGAACATAATTTTCTGGGGTCCATCCAACTTCAAACTATCACAATAACTTCAATGGTAAACTCAATTCTCATACTTTTTGTGCTATTTGGAGGCAATCATTAGCCCAATACACCTTATACTTTATAAGGATTAATGAGAAAAGTGAACTTTCTATCCCACTCAGGTTTCTTGGGGAGGCATCAATGGACAACCTAGAAACATCTCAATCCAGGGAGGGAGGTACCTCATATAAGGCATCAGAGCTCATTCTTTATCTCAGTCTGGCCTTGACCTTTAAAACCCAAACATTTGGATTATTTCTGCCAAATACCAAGCAGTACATGAACTTGCATCACTACTTTATAAAATAAGACGCTGTCTGAAGACTACTCATGGAAAAAAAGTCTAAGAAAAAAACACATAAATAATGGAAGTTCTAGATCTGACATCAGGGCAATTCATATGGCCCTTCATTGAAAAAAAAAAGACTAAAATTAATAGCTGTTGGAAATGGGGTAGGCAGTTTATACCCAACAGGTCTACCACAATCTCTCCCTAGAGTTAACCAATAGCATAAGAGAACTCAACGGTGGGAGGATGCAACATCTGATGGCATCTCACGAGATAGCCTTTCTCACTCTCATCATCCAGTATGTCGTGGCAGCTCCCTGCCTACCATCATCTTTGTTATCCTTTTAATAGGACCATGAACTTCAAAATTCTAATTAGTTTATTCCTTACAGAATCAACGCCTTATTAGTCATGTGGTGATTTCATCCAGTTTCAGCAAGGGTGCTGGACCTGTGTTCCCTCAACCTCAATAGAATACAGATAGGTTTATGCCCAATCAGGCAGGGACTACTATCCTAATCAGTAGGAAGTAACTAAAGAAGAATGACCATCGCCTGTCAGCACCCCCTTAAGAATAAGGGCATTGAGGCAGATTAGAACAGAGAAATGAGGCAAAAATGAGCCACAACATGACCAACAGACAACATGGCCAACAAACAACATGGCCGACAGACAACATGGCAATGAGACCCTGCTGAGACCTTGACCTTGAGGTCCCATTTAACTCTTTCTCCCGTGGCCCCATATATTCCAAACAGTCCTCACCATTGGCTCCCATCATTGGTTGGGTAGCCAATAACAATGGGGGCCCTTCCCTTTAGCATTAGTAAGGGGAGGAATAATTAATAGTTTAAAAGGTAACCACTCAAGCCAGAGCTCACTATCTCTGCCTCGAGGAGTCCGCACCAAATCTCGGTGCTTATTTCCATGCTTCTCTTCTGCTTCTCAGTAAGTTCTGTTGTTTTCCCCCATTTCCCAATAAATTCTTTTTACTGGTCTAACATTAAAAAAAAAAAGGAATAGCTTTCAAAATGAATTCTAAAGATAAAAACTAACACAACTATATACTTATAAAAATATACTTGAGACTTTTTCTATATTTTTCAAAAATAAAAAAAATTACTTTAATATTTACAATCTTGTATTTGGCTACTTATTCAACAGAATTTCTTGTTATGAGTAACTTTTGATATTTATTGAAATGCCCATAAGTGTACAAAAGCTTTAAAGATCTAACCTAAAAGATGTATTTCTAAAGGCTCTAGTAATCTTATATCAGGGCTCTTTCAGTTCACTGATGAAAAAGGTCACCTTTATTAGGTGAAATACAGGTCACCTTTATTAGGTATAATACAAGAAATTTATGGGCTCATGTCACTGAAAATTCCAGTTCTAGTGTCAGGTACAGCTTGATCTAGGAGTTAGCATATATTTTCAAAACCTACCACCTTCTGGCTCTTCTAACTCTGTGTTGATTTCATTTAGAATGGCCCTTCCTACTCAATGGCAAGCTTGCTCCTGCAGTACCAGACTTGTTTCACATTGTTTTAGCAATCTCAGTGGAAAGAGAAGCTCCCACAGTTCTACACATGATTCCAATCATTGTCCTGGGATTGCTCTCATTATAGTAGTCAGGAAACTGGGCTATGCCAAGTAGTGCCACCCCACCAAAACATGGGTACAGAAAGTAGACATTCTGTAAAAATCTCAGGCTTCTGGTTCCAAAAGATGGAATAAAGAATGCTGAGCTGGGAGAAACAACCTATGCTGTTAGGCCAGGTCAATTGTTTTCCAATGTGGAAAACCATTCAGTACTCTCATTTCTGATTCTCACAGTGACTAAGAGCCCCAGTGTAATATAGCTCTCTACGCTGGTGCTTCTCCATCTGTGATAGCAGAATATTCTGTTACCTGGCTTACAGGCATGCTATTTACACTTAATGCTAGTAAAATGCTCAGGGCATGAAAGATGCTATATAAATGCAAAGTATCAATATAAATTGTGCTAAAAGAGGTATTCCCTAGTTAACTGAAGGAACGATATGACTGCAAAGATACATCAAATGCCATAAAAGAAATGATCATTTCTTTCCCATCCTCACCTCATAATTTAAAAATTGCTTTACCCTCAACCTATATTTTAGGAGTTACATTTTCTCTCAGAATGTCTGCACTTCAATCACTTGACTTTACAAAGGTTATCATAACACAACTTTTTTTAAACCAAACTACTTCTAGAAGGTGTCAGAAGAGTTTGTTAAAATTCCAATACAGTGACACATTTTTCTTTGCTCTCACTCTGAGCCCTGAGAAAGGTTGATTTTTTTCAAGGGCCTCTGATAAAGGATTACAGTCATTTGGATTTTTTTTTTTTTTTGGTCTTTCTGAGAAATAAAAAGAAGTGAGTTTGGCTAAAGGTATAAATTCCCCTATTTAGTCACAGAAACAAAGTCTAGGTTTTAACAGCCCACAGTGAAGATGAATGAAGAGCTGATAACACAGATGCTGCCAGGGTGAGAGGCAGAAACCTCACCTGAAGGGTGATCAATGAGACTGTAAAAGTGAAAAGAATTATTAATGAAGACATCGAAGAGCAAAGGGACAGTGGAAAAGGAACAAAATGAAAAGTCTTCCTGGTGATTTCTTTTATAAATCACAATCTAAAATGGTCTATATGTACTAGATTACCTCTTGAAACTGTCACTATAGGTTGAAAGCCAGGTCAAAGGATTTTTCAATGCCTGACCTCATTATATGTGTTTTGTTGTGGTTTTTTAATTTTAGCAATGAAAACTAATCTTTGCCCGAGGTATTAAGGAATGACATAGAAAGACAAGGTATTTTCAATAGCTAAGAATTAGTGAGCATAAAAAGAATAATCATGTACAAAACAGCATATTGAATAGCCCATTTATTTTTAAAAGATGGATATATTATAATAGCTAGCACTTAGATGGTGCTTCCTGTGTGCCAAGTATTTCTCTAAGTGATTTGTATTTATTAACTCATTTAATCTTTGCTATGTATGTGGATATAAATTACCATTTGATAAATGAGGAACTTGAGGTACAGAAGGGTGAAAGAAATTCCTCATGGTCTTAGTAAGATGGATAGATAGATGAATGGAAAGATGGATGGTTGGATTAATCTGGACTAGTGTTCATCAAAATATTAATAGTGTTCATCTCTGGATATTGGAAGAGGATTCTCTGTTTTGCTTTCTTTATTGTTTAAAAATGTAGAAAATTATAAATGGTTCTCAGTGAAAAAATACGTCTTTAAAATCAGGAAATAAACAGCAATGACTATAGCCATTTGAGGGAAAATGTTTTAGATATTAAACATAGCTTCATTCTTCTTTGATGATTCAGCTATTGCATTGAGCATCTTCATATGAATATTGCACAGTCAATTCAAAGTCAACCAGTTCCAAATGGATGAAAATTCATCTTCTCTCCAAACCTTCCCTTTATCTTCATTCATTTTTTTGGTGAATGGTGCCACCACATGCCCAGTCAATCGAGAGAAATCTAGGAGTCACTCATCCATTTTATTCCCATTCAGTTAGTAGATGAGCAAGCTCACTTACTTCCATTGTCTACTTGGTTCTCAGATCCACACCTTCTTTCTTTTCACCCTCTTTCTCCATCACCATCTTAACCAATTTCTTGCAAAGTGTGACCAACTTATCCCTGTTTACCCAGGACTTTCCTGGTTTTAGCACTGAAAGTCTTGCATGCCAGGAAACTGTTCAGTACCGGGTAATCAAGGACAATTGGTCATCCAATTCCTGTACCAGGTGAGCTTATATTTTAGCACAGGAAGCTGCTTAATAAATAATGGTTGAATGAAATTAATAAACAAATGCGGGAATAACTTTTTATAGCACTTGAAGTCAGTCATTATAAATATCTTTTATCTTTATATGATTCTACAGTTAAGTTATAAATAAACCTGAAATAATCTTTAAGATGGAGAGAAAAAGACCTAAGTAGCTTAATATAGTGAACACAAATCCTAACATAGATTGAATCCAATGATCTGACTCAAGAGTTACAGAAGTATCCTGGACAGCTTGCAGGGCTGCCTGAAGGGAAGCAGGTGAGAAGGGAAAGAATCTTCCTCTCCCACCAAGGGAAATGGTAACTCAGTTTGTGTTTACTCCTAAGACACATGGCCCATGGGAGGAAAATGGCCCACCAGGAGAGGGGTGGAAAGCTCTCCTACTGAAACTATTCAGAATCCTCATCTCTAAAACAGGGAGGATAAAGATACCTAACCTACAGGTTTTATGAGACCTGAACTACTTTAAGACATAGATAGTGTTTAGGGTAGGGTCTGGCACATGATAGCACTTTGTAAAGATTAGCTAATACCACTACTACCACTCTCCGCCTAACCCCTCCATTTTTCAGAAATGTCTAGAGAGGAACAGGAGTCAGCAGTTTGCTGGTTGAGCTCAATGTCTCTATTCTCAAGTAATCCAAGGAGAAACTTATGGAAGGAGGGTGGGAAAGATGGCTTTGACACTGTGTCCACCCAATTTCCCCAGAATGCAGTGGAGAGCAGAACAATTTAAGACAACCTTCAAACCTTCCCTATTTCAACTCAAAAACATCTGTATCCTCATGAATATGAGCTGACAGGAAAACATTTTTTAAAAGATGGGCCCTTAAATACACTAGGACAGAAATCCCTCTTGCAAAATATTCCAACATAATTTATTACATGTTAATAATAAAAATAATATTTGGTTAATAAAGATATTCTTTCATACTTTCACCAAACATTGAATCTGAAAGTCATGGTAAATTGAGATCATTCACACAGATTTCAATTAGCCCTAATAAATAAATTTAAGAGCAAAAATTCCATCTTTTGCCAAGAGGCTTGACACACAATCTGGTACTTATAGTCTAGAAATAGGAAGTCATGTCATTTTAAAGGATAGTTGAATTAAACAGATAAAATAATCAAACTAAGTACATGCATTGACATGTTTCTGGCTTCCTTTAAAAATTGATTATTTCGAGTTTATTGAAATACGTAGGAACCATACGTCAGGGGCTCAGGCACTAAGATTGCAACCAGATGGTCAGATGATGCCATCTGAGTTCAGTGGTTTGCATTCCAAGCTCTGAGTGAAGATTCTTGAGTATGTGTGGCCAAAACAGCACATACCCAATGTTTACAAATCTTGCTTAAACATATGGCCTTAAGGAGTTGATTACTGGGAGTTGTAACTGAGTCTTGGTCTCAGTTACTCTGATAGTAAATATCAGGCCAAAACTATGAAAATCAGCCAGTTTGAATAAGGATTCACCAAGCAGGGAAAGGTAGTGTAGAGGTGGAAGTCTCTGGATGAGAAGGAGCCAAGAAAGCAGCTGTCCCCTAAGAAGGTGCAGGCCCCTTATCTATGGTCTTGTGCTTGGGTGCCTCCCCACCAGGCCTTACTGCTTTCTCCGCTGTGGGCAAATTAAAAAGTGGCAAGATTTATCATCAACCAAACTGCATCACACATCCCAAATGAGGCTTTCTCAACTCTTTCAACCTATCTCCACCAGCAATAAAACAAATTCTAAAACTCTCTCTCCATAGATAAGTGTGTATATGTGTTTATATCAAGAAGCCCTTTTCAACACTTTTACAACTTTTAACTCTACTTCCTGGCCCCAATGCATGGGTTACTTTAACACCACCTAAATTAAACAGACATGAAAATAGCCAAGGGTCTCTTTAATTAGTTTCCAACAGAAGTCATGGCGAGCTAAGAGCAAATAGTTCTATTGCCAAAGGGAAATTCATTTTGGGCTACTGTGTTTCTACAGAATGTAGAGGAATTGCCACTAGAAGCCATGTGCTGTAGGAAGCAAAACTGTATTCCATTACCTAGGGGCAGACACAAATCTGATCATATCACTTCCTTGCTTAAAACCCTTCAGTGATTATCCATTGCTGTGACTAAGGCAGCCACAAATTCTTTAGAGCCTTAACAAGACAGAAGAAGTGTAGGAGCGGACTAAATCTTGAATTTCTGTGCCACCTCATCACAATTCTGATCATTTCCATAATTATTTCTTTAATATCTGGCTCCTTTGCTGGACTTTGAGTTTTAACTTGCTTGCAACTCAGCCCCAGAACTGGTTCAGTGCCTGGCATCTAGGACTTGGAAAGATGTCTTTGTCGAGTAAGCAAATGACTAATGACTGGCTGATGTGGTGAGTAGTGGGAAGGCAGTGGGGCCAAGCAGAAGGCAAAGATTGTATGGCCAGACCCTAGTGTGGCCAATGTTAATTAAAAGTTGATGGATTAGTTAGAGCTAAGGGAAAGTGGATTTGCACTAAATTTGTATCCAGAGTTACCTTCCTTTAAAAAATCCAGACAGTGGGGCATTCAGAAAGGAATTTCAATATTCTACCATAAATTTAAGTATATTTTCAAGTAAAATAACTGACAATTCTGATACCTTCATTTGCCAATTATCTATCAATAAATCTCCCAAAGGCATGCTTCTCAGTAACCAAAGTAGACAGTTTTTTAAAAATTTAACATTTAAGGGTTTACAGAACCATGACAGTACAGAGATGAGTTAGTGTTCATCTGAATGTAATATTTAAAAAGGAGACAGAGACTGTCAAGACAGGACATGGCCCCTCCCTAACTCTGTTAAAATGCAGGACGACACAGCTCTTTCACCTACTCTGGGGTGTATGTGGGGGGGATGACACAAAATCATGGCTTCCAAAAGACACTCATGGAGAATAAACAGGGGTAACCCAACTGGCTTCTGTATGAAAATGCCACACTTCTATTTGGATCCATCACTTTCCTTGAGGGCAAGTCTCTACACTTAATTTAGAAATTTTATCTTCACCTAACACAGAATCTTAAAGAGTTTAAAAAATCATATTGGTTGTATGTGTGAACCTTAATATATATTTGAAATACAAAGGCAAAATGAGAATGCTTCAAAGTTCAGTTCTTCTAATTCAATATTGCATTCATGGATGCTAATGGAATCTTTTGTAAAGTTGCTTTACCTATGTTGTTGATTACAGGGTGATATTTATGAAACTAATGAATGGCAAAGTCTGTTATGGCTTATTGGACATGAACCTTGTAATATATTCACTTATAAAAACCACTTGAGGGAAGTGGATGTGGCTCAAGTGATAAGACCTCTGCCTACCATATGGGAGGACCCAGGTTCAATCCCTGGGACCTCCCAGTGAGAAAGAAGAAGAGAAAGCAAGACTGTGTGGTGAGCCAGTGCCCATGTGGTGAGCCAAGTGCCTATGTGAGTGCCTGCATGGTGAGCCAGTGCCCATGCGGTGAGCCAGAGCCCATGCAAGTGAGTCATGCAGCAAAATGATGATGCAACGAAAAAAAGAGAGACTAAGGGGAGAGTCAAAGTAAAGTGCAGTACAGACCAGGAACTGAGGTGTTACAATTGACAGTGAACTTCTCTCCACATCAGAGGTCCCCAGAATCAAATCCCTCTGAATCCTAGAGGAGAAAGATGAGAAGACCAGAAAGAAAAATAGATACAGAAGATCACACAGCAAATGGACACAGACAGCAAAAACAGCAGGGTGGGGGTGGAGCGGGGGAATAAATCTTTATAAATAAATAAATAAATAACCACTTGAGTCATTCAGATATCATGAAACAATGGCAGAATTAAAATGCCTTTTCCCTTAGTGGGCTCAGGTGTGTGGGAGTATAGCTATTATTTTTGTGGGCTAGTCATTGGGCTTGGAGGCTAATGTATGACAGTGGCAAGCTGCTCCTGCTCTCTCCTAGGGTAGAGAGTCAAAGAAGTGCTTTGACTTCTCAGTGTTAAAATGGGGGAAATTATTCTTTATTCCTTATTCTGCAGCCAGAAAGTTAGTGTATTTACCAGATTGAAGCACAACTTAAAGCCTTCTCATATTATTCTCACTAACAATACACTTCCTAATGTGTTAGAGGTTGAATTGCATCTCCCCAAAAAGACATGTTTAAGTCCTCGAGATGAAGATGTAGTTAGTTAAGATGAGGTCAAATTAGATTATGGCGGGTCCTAATCCAGTATGACTGGTCTTTGTAAGAGGGGGAGAATTGGACACAGATAGACGGATGTGAAGAGAATGTCTTATGACAGCTGAGGCAAAGATTGATGTGCTGCAGCTGCAAGTTAAGGAATGCCAAAATTTGCTGGCAAACCCCAGAAGCTAGAAGGGGCAAAGGAGGAGTCTCCCTTACAGATTTCAGAGGGAGCATAGCTCTTCTAATACCTTGATTTTGGACTTCCAGCCTTTAGAATGTTGAGACAACATGCTTCTTTTGTTTTTAAGTGATGAAAATTGTGGCTATGTGTTATGGCAACCCAAGGAAACCATGACAACATGATTCTTAGTGAAATTAGTATGCTGACTGAACCATTAATTGACAGAACTCGCTGGAAGTTTTCTTGAGGGATCAACTTTATCCTCATCACTGCCTTAGTTCAGATCATTTCATATCTGGACAACTGCAGTGGTCAAGGAGTTGATCTCTTGATCCCCAGGACCTTCTCCTTCCAACCAGTCTTCTCCACTGTCATTTTCCTAGCCATACCACATATTTGATTAAAATCCTTCAGGGTTAGGTTTAAGCTCCTGTGTGTGGCAGAGAGAACTCTTCCTGTTGGACTCCTGTCATTCCCCCCAGGCATGTGGAAGTGATAGAGGGAAGGAAACAGAGATCCTTGAAGTTGTGTTTACACAACAGCCCAAAGATGTAACTTACATGGGTAAATTTATAAAATTTTTCTCAAAATATGTCCCCAAACTCTAATTTTCTAGCCTTCAAGTTGATAAATAATGTCCCAATTTAATGCTGTCAAAGTTTTTGAAAAACAGTCCAAAGTTGAAAATGTGATGAATGGCATTTCTTTTTCCCAAGAGCAACAAAGGATTTTGTGAAATTTATCTACTCAAACTGGTTCCTTAATTCTGGTTATCACCTGCATTTACCACTCAGTGTCTAATAATTTTATTTATTTAATCTTTATTGCACCCTAGTCAATAGAGCTAAATTAAAGGTTGAGTCAGCTGGGGAAATGTGTACATCAGTTCATAAAGCACATTAAACCATCCCTAGAAGAAAGTATAAATATGGTGCTAGTTCACTCAGGTTTCTACATGACACTACTAACATAATTGGCAAAAGTAGGTAACACACTCAAGTGGAAATTGTGAAAACACCTCTCCCTGTGCTGAACTTGCTGTCTTGAGTTATTTTGCAAAGTATAATTGCAAATTGCATGTTGCAATTACAGGCTGCTCAGTATCCTTGAGAAAGGCCAGCTAATAGTCAGTTAATGTTCTAACACTGAGGAAGGCTTAAGTAAATGTTTTCTTGTTTTATACGAAAAAGAGTGATTTATTTCATCTAAATTTCAACCTGTGAAATATGCCTGCAAAATATTATCCTGGTTTCAGAAACTTAAATATAAAACAGAATTGAGAGCAAGAATGCAGGAAAGTAGAAAATGATTTATTAAACTGAATGCTAGAATGTTAGAAAGGGGGGGTATATTTTGAACCATATGTTATAGACTTACCTATATAAGTGACCTATTTTCTTAGTGATCATGGATGTCTGATACTATGGAGTTAGGGGAGACTGAAAAAAAAAATCCAAGAAACAAAAGAATTCTAAACATTAAAATGTAAGACCAGAAGATATAATATACATTGTCAATAGTAAGGCCACATTCTTTGTGCCTACTAAATAAATGTTAAACAAGTATCTGAAGAACATAAATTTGAAGAGGTACCTCCAAATTGTTAATCTGCCTGATGTCCCCTACTGTCTCAGTCCAGCCTAAGCTATAAGGTAGATACTGTGGTACACAATTCATTCCTAATGAAACAGAGTTAAAGAGGTTGAAATCTTTAGGAAATTATTTTCAATGAATAATTTTACCAGAAGACTGACAGAGAGATAATACTTCCATCCTGGATCCTTGGAGTTTAGCAATACCCCACAGCACAGAATGGTGGAAAACTCTCATTTTCTTGTTTTTTGTTTCATAATAATTGACAGATGACATGAAGCAGACATGGATATTAGAAACATTAGATAACAGAGTCAGGATCCCAAGACTTTTTGATGAGCGGAAATAGAAAAGCTTAACTTACCTAGTAAAATGTTAGTAGAAATAGATGTAAGTGCTTTACTTGCATATTAAAAAAGAAAAAGAAATAAATAATGGTGGAGGCCCAGCTAATATATGAAAACAAGAATAAAGTGTTTTCATGTAACATGACTGTGCAAAGTAAAAGAGGGAATGCCAAATATGGATATTACTATTGTTTGAGGTTGTACACCCAGTTGAAAATCTGAAGAGGACTGTGATGGCTTTCCCTATTAAACATACATATAAACCAAATGTTTGGTTCAATTTTAAGGAGTTTATGTATCCTTGAAGGCCATTCATAGACCCTTAAGCTATCTACAGATCCAAGAATAAGAGTCAACATTGGCAGAACAATCTCAGAATTTAGACAAACATAGCTTTGAATCTTGACACTACTGTTTCTAACAGATGACATTGAGTACATTACTTAAAACCCATTGTATTAGTCAGGGTTCTCTAGGGAAACAGAATCAACAAGGGATATCCATCGATAGTAAGAGATTTATCAGAGTCTTTCACACAGCTGTGGGGATGCACAAGTCCAGGTTCCGCAGGCAGGCTGCAACCAGGAGTGCCAATGAAAGTCCAATGAATATTCTTGACAAGTTCTGGGAGATGTTGGCTATCCAAAGACGAGCTGGGAAATTCTCTCTCAATGCTGGAATTACTTCCCCTTTTAAGGGATTCCACTGATTGGGTTAAGTGTCACTCACTGCTGATAGTAATCTCCCTGGTTGATGTAATTATAACCAGCTATCTATGATTTACCACTGCAGTAAAGTCAATGGTGATTAAAGTCCATATATGTCCTTACATTACAGTTAGCCCAGTGCTTGCCTGGCCAAACAACTGGGCACAATTACCTGGCTGAGTTGACACAATAGCCTAACCATCACATCTATCATCTCAGAATCCTCATCTGCAACATAAAAATATCTACATCATATGGTTGTGGGATGGATTGAATGACATCACTTTTTAACAGAGATTTGCCTATTGCTCAGTAAGTTCTCCCTTAATGGTAGTCATAGAGAAAACAACATGGAAAAGGAACCCACTATATCATGTATGACTCCAAAGGGAGCTGCAGGAAGCTAGAATTTCGTTCAAAATAAGACAGAACTTTCCAATACTTTACTTTGGATGGATTGTGTGCTTTATTAATATGTATCAATAAAATTGATCTGTTTTTTAAAAATCTTTCCAAGACTAGCAGCTACCAAGTAGAATGGACTTTCTCTTGGGGTAGTGAGGCTGCCATCACTGGAGATGGTCAACAAAAGCTGAAGGACTGGTTAATAGCCACAGCATAGACATAGCAGATGAAGGTCAGGATAAAGTCAGTAGACTCCAGCCTGCGACTGTGCACCCCTTATGCAGCCTGGCAGGTAGCAGTTGTGGGAAGAGTGGAGCAGGAAGAAATCTAACAAGGAAACAGTTCTCTGTTCCCTAGGTGGGACTTGATGCCATGTGTTGATACCTCTGAATTGTCTGTTGTCAACCTTCTTATTAGTTAGGTAAGATCATTTCTTACCTATGTTATTCATAGGTTTAATGCAAATAATGCAAATTAATGCAAATAAGTGTGCCACGAAGAGTGTGATATATTTATGAATGAGAACATATTAAATTATTAGAAATAAATGAGTTTCCAATAGCCCTTTTCTTATAAAGTGTGACTCCTGTTAGCTGCAGGCTTATTTTCAAATATATTAAGCAGTTTGCTTATATGGTGGTATGAAGAAATTTCCACTGAAAATGGAGTTTTCCATAAAAAAGAATAGTTTGAGAACTAAAGGACTCAATATTCCCCCAAGGTCACTTCTTGTACCAAAGTTTTCAGACTCCATAATCATTTGAAGGCAAATGAGAATTTGAAAATTAGGGGGGAAAACTGGGAGAAGGAAAGGGTGTTCTGAATATATCACATCTCAGGCATTGTACTGGAAGGATGCTGGAAAATCTGTCACACATCATGAACACATTCTTCAGATGATAAAACTCTTCTCTCTGACAAGCTCTTGGGAAGCAACAGAGCATAGTATATTCTTTTGAGGCAGTCTCAGTGGTGGGGAGGGAAAGGCTTGGCTATGAAGACAAGGTAAGACAGATGCATCTGGGTTATCAACTGTCACTGTAAAAAATAAATAAAACAAGAAAATAAAGCTATTGGATTGAAGATTTCTAAGCTTGCTCTTTCAAAAGATGCATGAATATTGTTACTTGTCCTCAAGAAAATGACTGTGCTTGCTAATCAAATAATGTTACAGGGTCTGTCTAAAAGCAGTAATTAGCTGATTCTGTAAGATAGCGTGTCACCAGAAGTCATGCTTACTACTTGAATGGAATACCAACTTCAAATAAGAAGACTGCATTTCCCATTCTCTGCTTAGCTGCCTGAAAGCTCCTAAATTAGGCAGCCATCTGAGCCCTCCTGCAACCTACTCCAACACTCTAAATATTACATTTTTAACAATCGCTGAGGGCTCTCACTCCATGTTATATCAGAGGACAGAAGCCACTGATACTGCTTTGATGTCATAGCAATCCTGTAAGAAGTACCAGGATTTGACTTTTGTCCTACTTCACATCTGCAAACTCATGTTTAACATCTAACTTTATGCTTTTGTGATTAAAAAAATAAAGTAGAACTCCCTGATCCCCACTATTTACCTCCATCAACAACCAGCTTTTCATTCCACTTTTCCTCACTAGAACAAAGAGAATTTATTTTCCTATAAGGGGCCTCATGACTGTCATTTTTAATTTCAGAAACCACACAGGCAAATGTGTTTTCTGGTTCATTCAGGACCATCACCGAGTGTGTGCAAGAGCCATGTTCCCTTTGGATGAACCAATCTAAGAGCAGTCTCTATAGGTTGAGTAAATAAACCACTGGGCTGGAGAGAACATGGAAGAAATGAAAGCATCAGAAGAAAGTCAATGATGTTAATAATGTTAACAGTACTGAGAAGTATTCTTATTAGTATCCATGTTGTGGTAGGAGCTGCTATCGTTTTCTGAGTGCCAGCTGGATGGTAGGTATAGCTTTGTGTGTGTCACGTATGTTATTTCATTTAATCCTCACAGCAACCCCATCTGGCAGCCATTACATACCCATTTCACAGATGACGAATCTGAGGTTTAGACAGGTTAAATTAATAACTCTGCTTGCTTGGGTGAGTGAGAACTCAATTGCAGTCCTGTCTAGCTTCATATCCAACACTCTTAACTGCTGTATCCCACTGCCTCTTGTATAACAATCACCTTAACTCCACAGAATGATGAAAGTTAACTGGACAATAAGCTGGTAAAACATTATTTTTCTGTTCTAGAAATGGGAAAAGACATTTCTTTGTGTGCAAGTGATGTCATTCAGGGTATATGCCCTGAAGGGGTTTTCCAGAATTGGTACACGATTAGTGCTGTGATCTGGCATGGTTTTGTGAATCAGTGGTATCTCAGAAGCCCAAGTCCAACTAATTGTGATGCTTGAACCACCTCTAAGATATTCCAGCCAAATTTTTTCAGGAGTCCTCCCAACGGTGGAAATTCATTGCTTCCCAGGCAGTCCATTCCATCTTTGGATCATTCTTATTACAGTGGAATATTAGAAGCAGTCCCCCAATTTTCTGCCTGTGTGGCATACAAAGTCACTATGGACAGATCTTTTTGTAAAGGAAAGCTTAATGCTCACTGGTTTCCCTCAGCTATATATCTGAAATGAGTAGGAAGCTTATTGGAAAAGCATTGTCTTATGTATCTTGACAAATGCAGGACTTTCACAATAACCCATATTCTATGTTGATTATTGGTAGCTAAATATATCAATTTGCATAAGGAGACTGGGGTCTTTTGTGAATAGAATATCCTACATACTTTGATATATTGGTATAACTGCCCAAACCAAGAAGTCTTTGTTTAAAGCACACACACACACATGCATGCAAACATACATACAAACATACACATGCATGTTTTTAATTAAAAATTTTATCACTTAATTTTTTTATTTTAATTTTTTTATTAAATTGTTTTTAAGGCTCATAGATCACAGAAAATGTTACATTAAAACAATATAAGAAAATTAAAAAAAATAAAAAAAAAAAAAACAATATAAGAGGTTCCCACATACCCTACTCCCCCATCCCCTACTCCTCCCACATCAACAACCTTTTTCATCATTGTGGCACATTCACTGCATTTGGTGAATACATTTTGGAGCACTGCTGCCCCAGATGGATCAGTTTATATTGTACTTTACACTCTCCCCCAGTACATTCAGTGGGTTAGGGCAGGATACATAATGTCCAGCATGTTTTCTTAATTTAAACATTCTTCTTCCTTCAATCGTTCCTCCTAAGATAGTGTTTAACTTTGTTTTATCTTTTTGGCCTATGTTTCTGAAATATTCTTGTTGGTTTATATCTCATTTTTAAGGTCACCTGCACAAAATCTACCTCAGAAGTACAGCTCTGGCAGAACAGATGTGGCTCAAATGGCTAAGCGCCTGCTTCCCAAAAGGGAGGTCCCAGATTCAGTTCCCAGTGTCTCCTAAAAACAAAACAAAATAAAACAGACAGACAAAAAATCAACATGGAGGAGTCAATGTGGCTCAGTGGCTGAGCACCAGCTTCCTACGTACGAGGTTCCTGAGTTCAATTCCTGGACCTGGTGCCTTAAAAATTAAAAGGAAGAAGTAGAGTTCTGGTGTGAATGCTACTCTGTCTACAGAATAGCAAAGAATGACACTTCTCTCTCTTTTTCCATAAATGCTTATATTCAAGTAATCTAAGTGTGTCAGTTAAATTCATGTGTCAATTTGTCTAAGTTATGGTATCCATTTTTTGGTCAAGTAAGCAGTGGCCTGATAGTTACTCTGAGGGTATTTTGTGGATTCAAATTATTAGTCAGCTGATTGCAATCTATGGCTGATCATACCTACAATCCACAAATGAGATTGCCTTCAGCAATGAGAAGACTAATCCAATCAGTTGAATGCCTTAAAGGGAGAAGTGATGATTTCAGCATTCAGAAAGACAACTTTGTTGTCTCTACTTCATCCAAGCTCTCAAAGTATGGCCTGTGCTATGAAATTTAGACTTGTTAATCTCTGTGGTTGTATGAGCCAAATCCTATAATAAACTTCATAATATTTACATGAATACATGATATATACATACTCACATACACCTGCATATACATACATATATACTATATATATACTGTTGTTCTGATACTCTGGAGAACCCCAATTAATACAGATTTTGGTACCAGGAAAGGTTCCTGAGAAACAGAATCCTAAAGATGAACTTTTGGAGTTTATTCTGGGGTTTTTGGACTTGGTTTTCTAACCTTATTAGATTCAAAGGCACAAATTACTATTTCCTATGACCAAGATGGCACTGATAGTCTATGGTGTGAATAGGCAATCAAGATACACAAAATACCACCACTGGATACTGCTGTTTGAATGCTTATAAGAGACAAGGCTCTGGATAACAGTGTAGTTGATATCTTAACAGAGTTTTGTGGAGTTAACAAGCATAATGCTGGCTGGTTGTTTCTAAATAAGCTGAATACACTTGTTAAAGAAAAGGATGAGCTCAAGACTTCAAATTCCAAGCTCAAGTGTCACATGAAGGACAAGAAAGTTTCTATGTGTGCCCAGAAAGAAACAAATTTCTTGTAACCACAGACTTGAGATTTTTGAAAACCACATCCAGAATTTCATTGAATGAGTGCCTGAATTTCAATATAAATTGAATTCACAACCTTGCAGGGTATCTACTGTTAAAATTAGGGCATTAAATGGGAAGGAATGGGATACTGAAAACTGGAATGGGGACATATGGGTTGCTAATGATGTCAGTGGGGACAATGTAACATTTAATTCTGCTGAATCTTCTTTGCCAGATAAACCTGCAAAGGTCTGCCCTGAGGAATTAGACACCTGACCTCTAGCCTGCTTTGAGGAATTAGTTATTCACATCCATCTGTAAAGATTAACCCTGTTGTACCTGATAAACCTATAACTGCCTCTCTCCTCTAAGGAAAGAGCCCTCATGCATATATCTAAAAAGATTAACTCTGTTTTACCAGGTGAAACAGTAATGGAATGCCCTGAGGTAGTTGGCTTGCAAGACACTGCTAATTCCTCACATGACTCACATCCATTACCCCCCTTTTCATATAGATCTATAACTAGAACTGAAGTTCCGATAGACCCCTAAACGGTGAGGTACAAAGTATGACCTATGAGGAGGTGTGCTACCCTCCAAAGAAATGAATGACTTCTCAAATTTATACAGGCATAAATTAGGGGTGATATATGTGGAAATGGATATTAAAGGTGTTGAGTAATTGTGGAAGGAACATAAAGTTGAACGAGGCTGGATTTATTAATATGGGCCCCAAGCAGAGACTCTGGATTCAGTGTTGTAGCTTGAGAGGTTAGAAAGGGCTCTAACAGTTTGTTTGGGTGGTTGGATGAAGCATGAACCAAAAGGTGGCCAATTAAAGCAGAAAAGAAGGTCCAATTAGAGAGAGATAGAATGTTAGAGTGAGCTTATCATGTAAGACCTGCTCACCCACCCCAGAAATGTCCAGAGAATAAATCTTTCAGCAGGACTGTAAGGAATACATTTGTGAGAGCAGCTCCAATATCCCTGTATAGCTCGGTGGTTGCTCTTCTCTATAGGTCAGATATTACTATGGCAACTGCTGCCACTGAACTTGGATCCTTAAACACAAATCACATCCTGGGTTGATTTAAGGATCAACCCAGGATGATTGGGATCCTGGTTTTGCAGGAGCCAAGTAGTAGCATTTAATCATCAAATACAAGGTAGGCATGGCTATTGTCATGGACAATAGAGTCAAAGCAGTAATTAGAAGAGTCTCACTCACAGATATCTGTGGTACTGGTTGTTGATCATGGAGTATCTAGAAGTGAAACTGATGGGCAGTCTATTAAATTCTTACTTGATCTGTATATGCAGAAGAGTTCAAAGTCAAGTGAACAAAGCCTAATGTGAACCCAAAAAAAAAAGACAGTCATGGACCTTTCAATAGATTCTAAGTCTTGTTTACAGACCCAGAACACCTTGAATGAAGGTCAGATCAGGTCAGGTCCCTTAGGGGAAGGACCCTGCTACATTGCCAAAAATTTGTACCTTAACATCTTTCTAAGCCTTCCCCACAGGGAACTAAGACATTTTGCCAAAGTGACTATGCATTAGGGACAAAGAAATGATCAGTTATTTTGGGGATTTTTAGACATTGGCTCTAAACTGACATTAATTCCAAGAGATCCAAATTATCACTGGTTCACCAGTCAGAGTAGAGGCTTATGGAGTTGAGGTGATCAATGGAGTTTTAGCTCACATTCATCTCACAGTGGGTTCAGTGGGTCCCCAGACCCATTCTGTGGTTATTTTCCCTATTCTGGAGTGCCTAACAGACATACTCAGCAACTGGCAGAATTCCCACATTAGATGCCTAACCTGTGAAGAGGTGGCTAGTATGGTAGCAACGGCCATATGGAAGCCCCTGAAAGTCCTCAAACTAGCAAAATAAAAAATCAAAAGTATTACTGAATTCCTGGATGGACTGCAGAAATTAGTTCCACCATCAAGGGCTTGAAGGATGCAGGGATAGTGATCCCTACCACATCCCCATTCCATTCTATTTGTCCTGTGCAGAAGACAGATGGCTCTTAGAGGATGACAATGGATCACCATAAACTTAACCATGCTGTGACTCCAATTGCAGCTGCTATTCCAGGTGTGGCATCATTGCTTGAGAAATAACACATCCCTTGTAACTGGAATGCAGCTACTGATCTGGCAAAGACAATTTTCTTGACACCTGTTATTAAAGTCTACCAGAAACAATTTGCTTTCAAAACCAACAATACATTTTACTGTTATACCTCAGGAGTATATTAACTCTACAGCCCATGTCATAATCCAGTCTTCCATATGATATCATGCTGGTCCCTTATATTGATGACATTATGCTGATTGGACCCAGTGAGCAAAAAGTGCCAATTACTCCAGACTTATGGGTAAGACATTTATATGGCAGAGGGTAGGAGAGAAATCCACAAAAAAGGGGCCTTCCATCTCATTGAAATTTCTAGGTGCTTAGTGGTATGGGGCATGTTGAGATATCCCTTGTAAATTTAAGGATAAACCATTGCATCTGGCTGCCCCCCCACAACCAAAAAAGAGGCACAATACCTTGTTGGCATCTTTTGATTTTGGAGGCAAATTATTTCCTCATTTGGGGGTGTACTCCTGTCTATTTACTGAGTGACTTGAAAAGCTACTACTTTTGAAAAGCCACAAACACTATTTTGAGTGAGGAATGGAAGAAGAGGAGGCTCTGCAACAGGTCCAGGCTTCCATACAAGTTGCTTTGCTACTTGAGCCAAATAATCCAGGAGATCTAATATTACTAGAAGAGTTAATGGCAAGTAGAGATGCTGGTTGGAACCTCTGGCAGACCCCTATAGGAGAATCACAGCATAAACCCTTAGAACTTTGAAGAAAGCCCTGCCATCCATGGCAGATACTTACTCTCCTTTGGAGAAAAGACCTTTAGGCTATTATACTTTTGAGCAAGACCTTGATGGGCTTCAGTAGAGACTGACTGTTTAACCATGGACCACTGAGTTACTACGAGACCTGAATTGCCCATCAAGAATTGGGGGTTGTCTGACCCACCAAGCCATAACTGTAGGCATGCACAGCAGTGCCCTATCATCAAATGGAATTGGTATATAGAAGACTGTGCTGAAGTCGGCCTTTATGGCCCAAGTAAATTACACAAAGAAGTGGCCCAAATGCCCATGGCCTCCACTCCTGCCACAATACCTTTTCTTTCCCAGCCCATACCTATGGCATCTTGGAGAGTTTCCTATGTTCAATGGACTGAGGAAGAGAGAACTCAGGCATGGTTTATAGATGGTTCTGCACAATATGCAGGTACCACCCAAAAATGGACAACTGCAGCCTTACATCCCCTTTCTAGGACATCCATGAGGCACACTGGTAAAGGGAAATCATCTCAAGGGAACATTGACTAGTGTAGCTGGTTGTTCATTTTGCTTGGAAAGAGACATGACTGAAGGTACATTTGCTTACTGATCCATAGACTGTGATCAAGGTTTGGCTGGATGGAGAGACAATTGGAAAGATCATGATTGGAAAACTGGTGATAAGAAGGTCTGAGGGAGAGGTATGTGGGGAGATGTTTCTGAATGGGTGAAAAACATGAAGATATTTGCATCCCATGTGAATGCTTATCAGAGAATGACTTCAGCAGAGAAGGACTTTAACATGGACTAGGATGACCCATTTTGTGGATATCAGCTGGACTGTTTCCACAACCACTCCTGTCATTGTCTGACTAACTCAAGAACAAAGTGGCCATGGTGGTATGGATGGAGGTTATGCATGGACTCAGCAAAACGAACTTCTGCTCACCAAGGCTAACCTGGCTATATCCACTGCTGAATGCCCAATCAGCCTGCATCAGAGACCTACACTCAGTCCCTGTTATGACTCCATTCCCTGGGTAATCAGCCTGCTACCTGGTGGCAGGTTGATTACTTTGGAGCAGTTCCATTATGGAGGGGGCAGCATTTTGTTATTACTGGTATAGACATATATTATTATTATTATTTTTTGTGATACTATAAAAGTTATTTATTCACTATACACAGAACATGTCCCCTATAAAATGTACATGTAAATCACTGAATAGTATAATTTGGTGAACATTTTCTCAATTACAGAACATACTAAATCAGTTGGGTAACAGCTCTGTCTGCCTCAAAATAATCTAATAATTTTAGCACCCAAAGAGTCTCCTTTATATCTAATGCAAAGTTGAATACTTATTTTGGGATTACTTCCTAATGTGTTTGAGGCAGTTAACAATTTAATATAACTCTAGTATATTACAGTCACTGCACAAGAAATCAGTTTATTACATATTAATTGAAACATCATTTTTCATTATTTGTATTAATGGGATGCAAACAAATACTGGATACTTTAAAATGGCAGATAACCACAAAATTACTTATCTTTGATAGTATATACTGGGTTTTATAATTACATTAGAAGTGGTATAAAATAGTTATGAATACACCTCAAACAAAACAATGAGGCCATACTATAATGATTCAATTGATTGTGCTCTCAGTGGACTTTATTATTGAATAAATGAATTATATCTTTTTTTCTCCCCAATTATCCAGTAAAATGTTTTGCCCAACAGTAAGGGTGCAGTAAATGTTTGCTGAATATACTGACTAGGTAAGAGGTGAGAAGAGATGAACCTTCTTAGCTGGATATCAAGAATCATATTTGGAATTTACCTGGGAAAGAGGAAGATGTAAGCTGCATATGGTGTACAAGTAAATAAACTCAGATGCCATCAAAGCAAACAATTAAGCAGAGAACACTGGCACCAGAATAAACATAGGCAAGGTTTGTCAATAATAGCAAAACTGGAACTGACAACCAAAAGATAGTTTATATTGGACCATAACTTTTCCCACCCAATTCAGTTTGAGACAAACCAATAGAGGCACTGTAAGAGACTATGGCTGTCTTCCTTGATATTCAGACATCCTAGTTTTCAATAATTTGTTATGGACCTATTACCCAAGAATCAATATAAACCTATTCATACTTAGGGACTAGTTTCCACAAGTATAAAGTTGAATTTCCTTTTATTTGTTCTAAAATGCTTACTTTCAAACTTGAAGGGACTTCAATTATTCCATGTAGTTTTCGATAACATTCTTTTATCTTTTCAGACCAGAGTCAAAATATTCGTACAGTATTCATACTGCAGCACCTTCCACCCACCCTTTGGTCGCTTGAACTGCCCTTCTTTGGTTCTTTTTCCGCTTTCTCAGATCTTTCTTGAAGTGTAGTAAGCAGAACTGTACTGGGTGTTCCAGCTGCAGTTTGGTCTATCATTGTCGGAATGGCTTCTGCTACGCCGTGGTCTTCCAGTCGGTCTATTTCTAGGACTATAGGATCTTCTATAGTTGTAATCAAAAGACTGACTTCTCGATCTCCTCCTTTCGTAACTCCGGCTTCTAGAACGTCTGTATCTATCATAATCATCATAGCGTGAAGAACTGTATACATTCCTCCCTTCCTTGGCTTTCATCTGATTTGGTGTCTTCCGATCCCCCTGTGCAAACCGGATTTCAATTTGACGTCCACAAATCCATTTTCTGTCCAAATTATGTAATGCATCTTCACATACACATCAACTATAGGACCATAACGACCAAATTCACAACGTAAATCTTCAGACCTGGTGTCGTCGGCCACGTTCCTCACGAAGAGAGACGTGTTCGGGGGGCGCAGATAGCGGGACATGACTGTGGGGTAGGTTTTCGGCCACGGCAACTAACGGGCTCAGTAAGCCGTCCGCGGCTCCGACCTAGACATATATTATTAATACAGATTTGTCTTCATGCACACAGTGCTTCTGCCAAAACTACCATCCATGGACTTACAGAATGCCTTAACCACTGTCATCATATTCCACACAGCATTGCCTTTAATCTAGGAACCTACTTCAAAGCAAAGAACTATGGAATAGGTACATGCTCACAGAATTCACTGGTTTTACCATGTTTCCCATCATTCTGATGCAGCTGGATTGATAGAACAGTGGGTTGGCCATTTGAAGACTCAATTATTATGCCATTGGAGGGCAATATCTTGCAGGGTTGGGGAAATGTTCTCCAGGAGACTCTATATTCTCTAAATCAGCATAAACTCTATGGTATTTTTCCTCTCATAGCCAGGATTCATGGGTCCAGGAATCAAGGGGTGGAAATGGGACTGGCACCACTCACTATTACTCCTAGTGATTCACTAGGAAATTTTTGTTTCCTGTCTCCATAATCTTTCTTTTGGTGTCTACAGGTCTTAGTTCCAAAAGGAGTGTTTCCACTGGGAAATACAACAATGAATCCATTGAACTGGAAGCTAAGAGTGCAACATGGATACTCTGTGCCACATGAAAAGAGGCTTCTCATGTCTCTGAATCAACAGGCAAAGAGATGCATGGTACTGTTTGGGGTGGTTGATCCTGATTAACAAAGGTAAGAAGGACTGCTACTATAAAATGGAAGTAAAGAAGAGTTTGCCTAGAATACAGGAGACCCCTTAGGGCATCTCTTAGTTCTACTATTTATTTTATTTATTTATATTTATTACTGTACTGGCTGGGGTAATTGATCCTGACTATTAAGGGAAACAGGACTGTAACTACCCAATGGAAGTAAAGAAGGTTTGCAGAATACAGGAGATCCCCTAGGGTATCTCTTAGTACTACCATGCCCTGCTATTAAAGTTATCAGAAAACTATAACAGTCCAATCTAGGCAGGACTACCAATGGCCCAGAACATTCAGGAATAAAGGTTTGAGTCACCCCACCAGGTAAAAAGCTATGATCACTTGAGATATTTGCAGAGGGTAAGGGAATATAGAATGGATAATAGAATAAGGTAGTTATAAATAAAAGCTATGATCACATGACCAGTTTCAGAAATGAGTACTATAATGGTTAGGAGTATTTCTTCCTTGTTTTGTTATGAATATGTTTATATATGTACATAAAGCAAATATCTTTTTTTCCCCATGCTTTTATCATATGACATAATTTGTACTAACTTTATTTCATAGTTTTAAAGTATAGGATATCAAGTTTAAAAGTGAATATTACCCAAGAACTTGCATTCACTTCTGGGGAAAGAGTGTGATTTCAGTTATATGCAGGACAGGTGGTTTATGTTAGATGAAAGTATGACTGTTGTTATTTTTATTTAGAAATTAAGTACAGTTTAAGGAGATGCCTATGGGTAACAAGTTGACAATGGGTGGACTGTGATGGTTAAGTTCATTTGTCAACTTGACTAAGTTATGGTGCCCATTTTGTTTGGTCAAATAAGCAGTGGTCTGATTGTTAATGCTAGGGTATTTCATGGATTTAAATAATTAGTCAATGGATTGCATCTATGGCTGATTACATCTACAATCAACAAAGACGCTTGCTTTCAGCAATGAGAGAATGCTTATCAAATCAGCTGAAGGCCTTAATGGGAGAACTTATTATTTTAGCAGTCAGAAAGAAGAATTTCTGTCTCTACTTCAGCCAGCCAACTTCTCCCGGGGAAATCATTGAAAACTTTCATTGGAAGTCCCAGCTTGCTGCCTGCTCTATGGAATTTGGGTTTTCCAATCTTCATAGTTGTATGAACCAATCTGTATAATAAATCTCTTAATGATTACATACATATATGTCTTGTCACTTCTGTTTTTTTGGAGAACCCTGACTAATGACACCACATATGCATTACCATCTTGAGTAGCCACATCACACAGCAGATAACTTTTGAGTTACTATCAAGTAAAGACCACAATACCTCTTTGATACACTCTTGAACTTTATACTACTTCTTTCTCACTCTTAGTTTTGTAGTTGGTGCTAAGGACCCAAGGGCAGAAGACTATGATGGACTGTATCCTATTAGATACTCTCTGTACTTCTAAGTGGTGAGCAATTTGGTGTTTCCATTCTACCCTGCAGTATATTCCCAGTTTTTCTTGTCTTTGTAATCCACAGACAAGTCAAGAGTACTTTCTTAATTCAAGTATGAGCTGGTTGGCTAGAACCAGGGAATTGAAACATACCCAACCTTTCACACTTTTCCTAAATCCCAAAGTAATTTCATCTATTTATAGCCACTAGTACAAGTAAATATATTAAGTGGCCTATATAGATAGGTATCCACTGAGAGTTTGTCACTGTGATTAATTAAAGTAGAGCCAAGTGTAGGAAAGAAACTTCTTGCATTTCCTCCACCATGAAGTGATTTTCTGAGAGACTATCTTATCATAATTAAATTCCAATTTCACAGTTTACTAATTTTTTTCACTGTGAATATGACAGCATTCATAATGCCAAAGAAATGGAGAGGAGCTGACATCCTGTTTACTGTTCGACTGAGTATTAAATTCCCACATGAAAAGCAGCCAGTATATAGAAAACATGGCTTGGGGAACTAAAATTGGCTTGTGCAAAGTTAAGCACGTAATTTTAAATAGATTTTCCTTCAGAAAAGCTATTTCTCCAAGTGTAGAAATAATTCAAGTGGTCCCCACTATTTCTTGTTTGAATGCCATCTCTTATCTTTCTTTGAGGGCCATCTAATTTTATGTGGAAAAGTCTGCTTATGAGGGAATTATTTTATATAGATGACCAGTTGGCCAAACCAACAAGCACTTATTTAGTGCCAACTGCAAATGGAAAGAAGGAAAGAAGAGAGGGAGGGAGGAGAGAAAGAGGGGAGGGAAGGAAAAGGAAAGAAAAGGAAAAGTAAAGGAACAGGAAACAAAACTCTGGCCCATGGGAAGTTGCTGCCTAGTTGCACTGGCAAAATATATGCCCATATATCAACCGGAGACTACTAACACATCACAGTTTGTTGACTACTAGCATTTGCAAGCAATTTTGTAACACAGACTTAAGCCAATTCTGAAGTAGTAACAAGCTTTCAACATTGACTTGAATGCCAAAGCATCAGACTTCTTATTAGTATGCCCAGTTTTTGGAAAGTTACCATTGAATGTTTATTAAATGCCTGAAATGATTCTAAGCACTCTGCATGCGTGATATCCAAAGCTAGAAGATAAATACTGTTATTATCCTTGTCCTATGGATGAGGAAATTGAAGCTTAGAGAGACTGAATAACTTGTTCAACACCATACCACCATCAAACTGGGATATATAGCCAGTTCTGTCTGACTCCAAGCCAAGAGTTTTAATCACCATTCTAAAATCTTCATTACCTAGGACAGAGCTTGACAAAAAATAAGCACGCAATAAAATCTGATGAATGAATGAATGTTTCTATGGACAGTAGCCACAAGGATTTTTTCTCACCCTTCTCAAAAATGCCTTTGTGATTCAAATATTTGAATAAGTACAATATTTGAAAATAAGACATGATGTGTGATGTCTTGCATTATTAAGAATAACACTGTAGTTAAGGAATTAACTATATTTTTTTGTCATATTTTTAAAATTGTACTCGAAATATCTTGATAGTTGTATCATACGTTCTAAAAACAAGTATCCTAAGCTAAGGTACACATTCAGAAGATAAATGATCTAAAGTTTAGTAGAGGAATGTATAAAAAATGAAGATTTAGGAGGTTGCCTAATCTTAGTCAAGTCAACATCCTTTAATGCAAATCAGCTTCAACAACTAACCCTTGAGGCGCCAAATTGTAGGGCTGAAATTCTGCAGTTCTGTGATTTGGAAACACAAAGTAGTGTGAGATTAACAAGTTAATAAAGGACTTTTTAAGTTATTAGGTTTAAAGCAACATGGAACCAGTGGGGAGAGCAGGGAAACCAGGACTTGCTCGAGACCCACTTGGGAAAGAAGGAAAATGATCAGGAGAACAAATTAACCTTTTGAAGGGGTTGTTAGAGTCCAAGGCCATGGCTTGATATATTTTAATAATTTGGAATTAAAATCATAAAACAGCCTTTCAATAGCTGGCAATCTTCCAACCAGGACCCAATGGGAGTTTTTCCTGGTGGGCCCAATAAAGTTCTGTACATAGTACATGCTCAGGAAATATTTGTTGAAGAAATGAATAAGAAAGTGTATTACCACATGAAGGGGCCAGTAGATATCAGCTTCTTGGACAGAGACCTAAGAGTTCAGGGACAGATGTGCTTTTAATGTTTTATAAAGTGGAGGATCCTGGTCAATTAAAGACTTTAGTGGTATCCGTAGATCTATATCTCCAAGACATTTTGCTAATGCAATGTACATTTTAAATGAAGGGGAACAATTTACTAGACCATTATAAGACAGCTAAGTTTAGAAATACACTTCCAAAACAACAGGCAAATGAAACTTGTCTTATCTTCAATGATGGCATCTCTGGACTGTTTTGTCTTTGACATTTCAAAGACTACTTTGGGAAAAAGGAGCCAGGGCCCTAATAACAGTATAAAAGTTCTTTTCTGCCAGTATGGATAGGCCAGGAAGGCAGGGAATGCAGGGACTACTCTGTCAGGAGACTGGAGCCAAGGCTGAGGATCTAGCAATGAGGAAGAACATTAGCAGGTTCTAGTTGGGTTTTCTAGAACCCCAGGTAAGTGCTAGAGTTCATGGCAAGACTCTGTTCTTGGGACGTGTGTATGGGAGGATACAAGGAAGAGAGGCTAGGCAGAATTTCAGTCCTATCATCAGTGAAAGTTTATGTGAAGGGACTTAACATGTGGACATGTTGGAGTCTTACATAAGTAGTACTCTAAGGAGCTAACTCAGAGGCTTACAGGGTGTAACTGTGCCACTGGTCCTAAGAATGGTACAGGGTTACGCAACAAGAAGTCAGTCAACTCCATCAATCCCTCCTTCCCTACAATAAATATTTATTGAAATTCTCTGGGAATGAGTGATGGTACTAGGCACAATAGATGCAAAATTAAAATCAACTAAGATGAAAAGACTCAACACCTCAAAGTCTCCCACCAATTTTACAAGACAATTAGTAATAATCTATATTCTAAGAGGGCCTTAGAAGGAAATATAGAAGGAACCAGCTGTGAAAAATGAAAAGGAAAAGATAGGAGAAAAAAAAAATGACTTGTTGGACATGCGTTCTGGTTCATATTTGTGGAAGATAACAAATAATTTGGTTTTGGGTATATGTTAAGGTAGGGTGATGACAGGTATGAAGGAATGGAGGAGGGTGAGTTGAGGACGTTTTCTGTTCATGGAAAATTGATTGGCTACCTAGAACTGATATGTTTTATTAAGGAAAAATTAGGCATAAAGTAGGAGAGGAAGGAAAAGGAGAAGCTGATGATAATATCAGAATGCTGAGTTAAGATATATGATAATAACAGGGAGGTACTGTAGATTCTAGAACAGAGATGAGCTACAAAGAAAAGAATACTTATAGAAGATTGTTCTGGCAGGTGTGTGTGGGATGGATTGGCAGAGGGAGGGGAGATGATAGACAGGAGCATTGGGAAGCTATTTCAGGAACTGCTACAAATCTTTGGTCTAGGCAGTGATCCTTATTTTCAAACCATAAAATGCTAGAACATGGAGGTCCTAATTAGGAAGATTAGAAAAGCTAAAATATTATTATACTGGTTCTCACCAATACCCTGAATTCCTTCATCCATAAGAGGATATTTATAGCAACCTAGGTAAAACCTTAAATTTTTAAAAGAAAACTTATTTGGCATCTGAAAATAAGAAAAGATTATTTCTTTTGTTCATTCTCATTTATCATTAGACATGATGCTTGGGAACTGAAAAAATGTTTGAGAAGATGCGCATACCAGAAAATCTATAAATTATAATTCCCCAACAGAGACTCCAGTGGCCAAGATGAAGTTGATTCAATGTGTGAAATCTAAGCTAAAAGGTAGAAAATTTAAAAATTAGATGACTTTTTGTAATAGTGATGATTGTGATAATAGTCACCACAGTGCTTACCATTTAAAACCTATTATATGCTACAAACTATGCTCTGTTTTCATTTCACATACAATATCTCAAATCTTCACAATAGCCTTATAAATTAGGCACAGGATAGCTACTCCAATTTTTGTATACAAATAATTTGAATGTTAAGTAGTTTAAATGACTTGTTCAACATTTTGGCTTGTAAAAAATGGAGTTCAGATTTGAACATGGGTTTGTTTGAGTCTGTAGCACATTTTTCCCACTATGCCATGGTTTCAGAAGCTGATAAAATATAGTGTAGTGCAAGATTCCAGGCTACAGGGTATGATTAAGATTTCTGTAAACCTGCCCTCAATGTTTGAGAGTAATTGATAGACCTTAGATTGAAATATGGATGTCAATATGTAGTGAATTTGAATGTGTTATTTAATACTGATATACCAAAATCTGAGATAAAACTCTCAGTTTTAGTGATATATGGATAAAATTACCAATGTCTTTGGAGAAACAACAGAGATAAATAGTATGCTATTTTAAAAGATGCTATCTTATCACAAATACTTCTCTAGCAAGCAGTCTGTTACTCATGGGCAATGTTACAATAAACTTGTTCAAACTCTAGAGGAAATAAAAATTTATGAGGTACAGTTTTACCTTTTTATCTTTCAAATGGAAGCAATTCAGACTTGGTGAACTTTTTAAGAGATCATTTCTGCATAATTTATTCAATAAAATATAAACCTTAACTAAAATTTTTGTATAATATATAAATGTGCAAATATCTTTAATGATTTAAATAATAACTCTGGCAGATAAAGCCTCTCCCTTTAAGTAGAATACTCTCTGTGCTTCCCCTTGGCCAGTCATCCTGGTCATCTTCTAGTTGAAGCTTGCCTGGGTGTCTTCTGGGAAACCTGGCCTCCCTTCCAGACCCTTATTGTCCTCTGCCCAACATCTTGTTCAAGCCCTGGTTAGTGCAGATAAAACATTATTATTCTCTTCATATTAGAGAAGAGCAAAGTGAGCCTCAGGGCAGCTTACTGGTTGGTGTTTATATGGCTTGAGAATTAAAGAACTGAGGTTCTAACCAAGGTTGGTATGATTCTAGCACCCATACTCTTAACCATTAGGTGTGAGGCCTTCAAAGGACATACAGTCTACATATCTTTGCTTCCTTGGGTCTTAGCAATGTACTGGACATATTAGTGGTGTTGATGTTCACTCAGTGAAGTAACAAGTAAATACGTGCAATTGAAAGGGGGACTTCAGTTATAGCCCTTACCAGGAATGTCAAATAGTCAGTGGCAAATGTATCTCCCTAATTAAATTATTAAGTCTCTCTCCTACCCCACTGTCTGGAGGAAAATAAAAGTAAAGAAAGATGATCTGTAACCTTAAAAATCTTGTCGACTCATCAAAATATTTTTCTAGTCTACTTCTTCTTTTCTGTTCCCACTGCTCACCTCCTGCACCCCAACAACAGTAGCAGCTGTCTTACTGGCTTCCTTTGCTGAGCCTTCTGTTTGCCAAATCCCAGCCTCATGTCTCCCAAATACCATACAGGAGACTCTCAAAGGTTTCAATAATTCCTTATTTTCTACTGCCTTGAATTAAAAGCTCATTTGTCTCACTCTATAGATCTCTCTAATCCTGTCTTATTTCTCATTATTCCCCAATATGTATCCTTTAATTTCTTCACTGTCACAGAAATATACAGTGTTTTTAACCTTTCCAAATTTCATTATGGAGTCCCCTTATAATTTTCAGGATAATGCAGAAGTCAGCAAAAAATGGCCTGCCACCTATTTTTAAATTGCCTGCAAGATAAGAATGGTTTTGAAACTTTAAAGATTGAAAAAAATTTAAAGAATACTATATTGGGACATACAGAAATTACTTGAAATTCAAATTTCAATGTTTAAACATAGAGTTTTATTGGTATACAACCAAGCTCATCGGTTTACATATTGCCTGCTTTTGCACTACAACAGTAGAGTTGAGAGGTTGAGGCAGAGCCTGTATGGTCCACAAAGCCTAAAATATACATTCTGGCACTATACACAAAAATTCTGCCACCCTCTGACATACCAGCATAAAAAGTGATACCCAGTTGTTGAGTATCTACTCTGCATGAGGCAAGTGCATTGTACATTCATTCTTTCAACATGTAGGTATTTTCTTCAAATTGTCGTTGAAAAGACTGGGACTAAAAGACTAAGTTAAATAGTCTTAGAACTACAAGTGTTGTAGAATTTGAGAGAAGTTTAATTATTTGAGTATAGAGAGGCCAGGACTCAGGAATGATTTTGAGAAGGAAAAATGGTTTATTGACGGCCGGCCGGCCGGACTCGGGAGCTTTCTGTTTGAATCCCGAGCCCTGAACAAGATTTTCCAACGTCTTTTATACAGAGAGGAAAGGCCAAATGGTCCCTTTGTTTCAGTTCTCAATAGGCTTCAATTAGCATATATATCTTCCACATCTTAGGTAAGCTTTTAGCATGGACTCCAGATATTCTAGATAAGCTTTTAGCATATTTGGTTTTTGCATTTCCCCTAAATACTTAAAGTTTATAGCCCTTGCATTGTTAAACTGTTTCCTGGGACTGGAGCCGTTGCCATTGTCCCTAAGGGCAGGACTGTAGCCTCTTACCGTTCCACACCCACAAGTCAAACAGCTTAGGTTATCTCTGAAGAGACAAAGCCTTCCACCCATAACCCACATCACAAGTACATCAGAAAACATTCAGAATCCATGGCCCATTTGTGGGTTTTCCTCTATGACAAATTATCTCTCCATATACTTGAGAAAAAAGACTATGTCAATGGGTATGAAAATCACACAGTACACATTGAATGGTTAAGTGATATGGGATTCCAAGTAATAAAGTGATCCTACAGAAATCCAGCTAATCCATGAAGGGTCGATTGCATCAGTATTGCTTATTGGTCTCTCTTGTCTCACTTCTTAACTTTCCCTTATACTGCAGTTCCTTTTGAAAAACATTAAACAAATTGAAGATCTTTTCAGGTGGAACTTCAAAATTCCTTTTTCCCCTCCAAATTCCTTTTTATCACATTTGTCTTTTATCTGTTGATCAAATTGTTCTTTAAAAGATTTTTTTAAAAGAAGTCTTTTTTTTTCTCTTTGTACAATGTTTTTCCTGAATCCACACGGCAATTTTTAAATCAGTACTTCAAACCAGAGTCTGTGGGGGCTACCTAGGGTTATTGTCCTTTGTTTTCCAAGATATATTGAATAGATTAAAGAAAACGAGAAAAAGGCAAAAGTTCAGTTTTCCCCCAACATATCCATATCTTAATATCCTAGTAAAAATTAAGGAGACTCTGCAGAATTGAAGCAAGTAAACAAAAGAAGGCCCACATAACCTATGTGAGGATTTATTTTTGACCCAGATGAAATGGTGTATTCTGGCTACTGGTAGTTGGCTCAAGTTTAGAAATAATTGACAGCTACACCAAGCGGAATTTTTGTAAAGGCAATTGACTCAATTTCACAGATGAATAACAAATGTACAGGGAGGTTGGGAGGCTTGTCGATTGTAATTCAATTTGAACAAAGGTAACTCGGAACGTGTACCCCTAATCACACGATCAACCGCTTCCGATTCTTCAGGACTTTCTCCCTCTCTGGGTGGTGGTGCTATTTAATGACATACTTTCATTGTGCACTTTGGTGGGCCCTCTCTCAACAACATCCTGCGCATTTGGTTTTCTGTATCTTTTCTAAAGGGGCAGCCTTTGCCATGATGATTGCTCCCTAAAATTTCTTTTGATAAAACCATTGAGTTTGGTGGCTCAGCAAATAAGTAAGAACAACGACACACACAAAAAATTCCTTGTGAGATATCCCTAGTCTTATTAAGCACAGTCTTAAGATTTTAGCACTAACTTGAAGACAATGAATACATTTCCCTTTGTCTATAAACTTTCTGCAGAGTAACTCCACAAATTTAATGAAGAAAGATAATCAATATAACTATAGATTATCATGTTTTAACTATAGCAAAACACAGCCCCTCAAATCAATAAGAAGTCACTAATTGGGTCAGAATTGAGACCCAGAGGTCAAAAACTACACTGATTGCAATGAATTTATTTGTAATGACATTGTCATTTGTAATCTACTTGTGTAATTTTGAAATAACTATTCCTAAGGACACACCAAATTACACTGAGAAGAGGAAAAACAAGAAAGAGGTATCACTCTCTCTCTCTCAGAAGACATTTGTTTAAAACAAAAGGAGTAGCTCCAATTTCCTTATTGTCATAATCTCATTTATTTTGCAAGTGCAGTGGGACCACATATCACCATTCACTTTAGAGCAGAAATTTATGTGTTCTTCAATACATTCTATTCTATCAAGTTCCCAAGTAGATTTACGGAATCAAATATACTAAAGGGGAAAAGACATTTGTCTTGGGCTTTATTTTAGCTTCAAACTTTAAGCTATAAAGAAAACCAATGAAAGGTTCAGTGACCTCCAAAACCATTTAGGCCCTGAGTTTCATTCAGCCAAACTGGAGATTCAGGAGAGAAATTTAAATTTTAACTTAAGCTTTTCAGTTCTTCCACTCTTTTCAGATTTAAGCTATCATCATTGTGAGCAGTGCAGAGTAGAAGGCTGATTGAATTTTCCAGAAAATGGCAACATTTAAATTAAATACAGCTTGGGAACAACCCTGCTATATTTCAAAGATATAGGATCACTAGTTTAATCAGGTGAAAATGGAAATTATTTTCTTATTCTCCTCACTTGTTTAAGTAAATTTCTTTACTACACGCCTCAGTGAATCAATGAATATTGTAGAGCTTTACTTTTTAAATATGGCATTTTAGGCTCAACAGATCCTAAAATAAGATGCATTTTCTTTAGTAAAATCAGAATAATTGATACTAAATTGTTCTTGGCTGCTGAAGTTTGTGCTGGTACCATATAATATACCACTTTTAGTATAATACTAGATTTGATTGTAATTGCTTTATGAAAATATTTGGCCAATAACATGAAAGTAAATTACAAATTTGGAAAGTAGTAGAAGCAACGTGAAGCACAACCTCACTATATATGTATTGTTCTTTCATTTTGCTCTTGATCAAGTTAGATTAAAGGATACACAGATAATCTGTTCTACCCTGGGTAACCTCTAACAACATAACAAGGGAAATCTTGTTTCAATGCCACAGATTTGGGGCTTAATAAAAAACCAACACTTTAAAGCAGAACTATCCTCCTCTTTCAAGTATATTAAGAGAATATGACCTCCAGTTACAATGGAATAGTTTCTGTCAGACCAATCCATCCACAGAGAAAAACTATGAACTCTGAACAAAATTACCTGAATGCAGTGGAGTATACCAAAAGCAAGCAGACACCGGGGGAAGATGCACTTTTAAGAAGGTAATGGCACAGTGAGTGTCCTGTGTTTATAACTTTTCAGGCAGAGGTCAGGCCCCAGCCAGTGTCACGTGGCTTGACTACAACTCAGATGCAAACCTGCAGTTTTACTGGTTTAGGAGCCAGAGAATGGAGTTTGAATTCTTCCCAAAGAGTGGAAAGTTTGATGGTGAAAGGGATTGGAATCCCGGAAAGGAAATAGCCAGAGAAGGGATGCCTCATATTCTGGGCACAAACTTTGCTGAAATCTCTGGCTGACTCCTCAACTATGCATCAGTGGAACTACTCCAAGCCAGCTGATCTAAAGCTACAAGAACCAAACAGAAATTTTAGCTTTTACAACAAAAAAAGGAGACAAGACTTTGGAATTTGCATTTTTAACCCCTCTCCCAAAAAAGAATCAATATTCTTCAGAAGATTATAATATAATAGAATCTAGAATCACTAGGACATACCATACACAATATCAAGAATAAAACCTGAAAGTTTAAGCATATGCAGAAACATGAAAACATGAACCATAATCAAAAGTTTTCAGTCAATATAGGCTGGCCTCAAGAAAACCCATAAGTTAAACTAGCAGAAAAGGATTTAGTTCATATAACTATGCTAGTGCTCATAAAGGAAAACATGCTTCTAGTTAATGAACATATAGGAAATCTCAGCAAAAAGAAAGTATACAAGAAAATCAAATAGAAATTTGGTATAATAAATGAAATAGAATACCTGAAAATAGAAAGTTTATTGAATGGGCTTAATGACAGACTGGAGTGACAGAAAAATCAGTGAACTTGAAAACAAATCAATAGAAATTATCCAAACTCAAGAACAAAGGGGGGACTTGAAAAAAGACAAATATAGCTTCAGAGACATGTGTGACAACATCAAGTGGTCTAATATATAGGTAATTGGATTCCAGAAGTAGAAGAATGAGAGAGAGAGATTAAAGAATGAATGGAATAGGGAAAAATTCTTAAAAATACAATGGCAACACATTTTTCAAAATTTGGTCAAAGACATAAATTTACAGCTCCAAGACTCATAGCAAATGTTAAATGGGATAAAAACAGTATAAAGAAAATCATACCTATACATACCATAATCACACAGTCAAAAACCAAAGATTGGCTATATTGCAGCAAATCGGACACTTGAAGAAGACAGTGAATGATCTGCAATGCCCCAAAACACTGCTTGTGAACTCACCTGCAGTAACTGCCTGGGACAACTTGCTGAATCTAGTCTTTTAGACCACTGACTTTCAAAGTGATGTTCACAAAGGTGGGAGATAAGTGAAGTGTGTGTTATTCATCCTGGGTGAGATACAGACAAATCAAGACTAAGCATTCAGAAACATTTACAAAAAATTGATAATATAATTTTATATCTGTTCAACATAATGACATTGAATTTGTGTCTTTTATCACTAACTGTTTTGACAGTAACAGTGAATTATGGATATTTTATGTATCTACATTCATCACTTCTGAAAAATGCTGAAAACTAAGCCAAAAGTTATATTAGCTCTCAACACAACACTCATTGAAGAATTTGCAAAAACTCCAAAGTTTGGTTACTCAAACTGTAAAAATCAAGATATTGGATGAGATTCCTTTTATGTTGACATTTCCTACTTGCAGTTTGAAAAGTAAATATGACAAAAAAAATTATGTTTCCTAGAAGACTATTTCTTCATTATTTTATAATGTCTTTGAAATATAATGTTTGTTTTTAGTTTTAATATTTTATATTTTAAATCTTTAATAGCTTTATTAAAATATAATTCACATACAATAAAATAAACTCAAATTATCAAACTATACAGTTTGATAAAATTTGGCAATTGTCATGTAAAATTGCATCTCTCAACATGCTTGTTTCCTTATAATACAAACAAGATTGAAAGGATCCATCTTAGCATTTATTCCATAACCTACATAAAAGTTGAATTGTAATTTAATTCTTTTCCTTTCTAGTAATTAACGGGGAACCTCTAATCATCCAATCTAGTATGTTTTTATTCATTAAGTATTCTGTTCAAATTTTATTTTTTCCCCCACCAGTGTATTAAATCTTCTCAAGCGCAGGCACAGACATGCTGAGATCAACAGATCTTTCTAGCTGCTTGGCGTAGGCAGAGATGATTGGAAGATTTTTCATCAAACTTATTTAATAATTACCTGATCCACTGATAAATTAGCAGGGTGTTAATTGAGTTACACCTGAATGGCAGAGAAGATGTGACTCAGGAGAGAGTCGAGTGGTTTTCCTGAAAACCACGGAGTGAAAATGAAATAACAAATGTTAATAAAGGCTGAGAAGTACCAGAAAAGGGCCATGGCAGCAAGTGCTGGAGCAAGTCTTTATTTGACAGAAGACAAAAAAAAAATCTGATTTGCAACACATGTAAAAGTAACACAGCACCATCAGAAACGGCAATAAACCTTTTGAATCATAAGAATTAGTGCATGCTTTCATTAAGTGCCCCAAAATCTCCTTTCAACCAGCTGAGATTCTCGAATAAATTCCACATTCTCTAGTAAATGTGTTACATATCTCTGAAATGAGAGATTGGAATCAAAGTTTTGTTAAAATGTTGTTTCACCCTTGGATTTTTGTCATTCTATAAAATGATCAAATGATACCATACCAGTATTCTGCCACTTTTTCTTTTTTGATGTGCACGTATCAGATGCTCCTTTATTTTTCTACAGAAGGCTTTTGTCCTGAGTATATAAATATTACCTTTAAATTAAAAATTTTCTTGCATGCATAGAGATTTATAACTTATATTTTTATATTTAGGCCATGAAAGTGTACACATCTACCATCATTTGACATTAAGTAAAGGTGATTACTCTCAAAAATGGAGATGGGCCTTATCTATTCAGTTGAAGGTCTTAAGAGCAAAAACTGCCATTTCCTAGAGAGAAAGAAAAATGCTACCGTAAGACTGCAGGTTCAGCTCCTGAGTTTCCAGCATGCTGGTTTTAGCTTTGTGCCTTACAAAAACAGGTGGTGACTGGACTTGACCTCTGGGCCATAGTTTGCTGACCTATAATTTAGAGGTAGCATAGTTTAATTAATCTCCACTGATGGATACTAAGATTGATTCTAATCTTTTGCTATTACAAACAGTACTTCAACAGACAATGCTGTACATTTGACATTTCTCACCAGTGAAACTAAGTCTAAACCCTTCAAAGGAAAATTATTGGCTCAAAGGGTCTTTGCTTTTATATTTTTGATAGATAACTCCAAATTGCCTTCCATCATGGTTGTTTCCATTTGGACTCCCACAGACAGAATAAGAATAAACCTTCCAGGATCCTCAGAATGCAGGAATAAAATATGGATTAGAGTGGACTTACTGGTGTTCAACTATAGAATTATTGTTACTCTAGTAATGGAAGAAATTATATCATTGATGTGGCGACAGTGGCCATGGGAGATGCTGAATCAGGGAGAGGGAAAAAGAGGTGTGATATGGGGCATTTTGGGGACTCAGAGTTGTCCTAAATGATATTGCAGGGACAGATGCAGGACATTATATATCCTGCCATAACCCACTGAATGGACTGGGAGAGAGTGTAAACTACAATGTAAACTATAATCCATGCTGTGAAGCAGTGCTCCAAAATGTATTTATCAAATACAATGAATGTACCACATTAATGAAAGAAGTTGATGTGGGAGGAGTAGGGGGTGTGGGGAATGGGGTCTATGGGAAACTCATATTTTTTAATGTAACATTTTGTGTGATCTATGTATCTTTTAAAAAAAAATTAAAAAAAAAAAAAGAATAAACCTGTTCTCCACAGCCTCACCAGCTGATTGTGTCAAACTTCTAGATTGTGTCAGTCTGAAGGGTGGAAAATCATACACAAATAAATGTAGCTTTAATTATATTTCTCTAATGAGGAGAGTTGGTATCTTTTTAGAGCCAATTGTTTTTTCTTTTCTGTGAACCATCTGTTCATATCTTTTCTCACTCTTTTATTAGGTTGTTGGACTTATTCTTGTCAATTTCCAGGAGATACATGAGGAAGATGCAAAATTGTAAACTAACTGAACTGTAAGCTGCAAGGAAGCAGGGATTTTGTCAGTTTTAGTTATTGACCCCTGGCCTTAGACAAGGGTTTGGCAAACACAAACTAGCCCTTAGCTGCAAATGAGTGATGAATTTTTTTTCCTATTTACTTATTTGAATTTTCGTTTTGCTTATGTTTTGCTTATGTTTTTCTATGTCAACAGTCTTTTAAAAATGTATGTAGTTCGGGAAGCAGACTTGGCCCAGTGGTTAGGGTGTCCGTCTACCACATGGGAGGTCCGCGGTTCAAACCCCAGGCCTCCTTGACCTGTGTGGAGCTGGCCCATGCACAGTGCTGATGTGCGTAAGGAGTGCTGTGCCATGCAGGGGTGTCCCCCACGTAGGGGAGCCCCACAGGCAAGGAGTGAACCCCATAAGAAGAGCTGCCCAGTGCGAAAGAAAGTGCAGCCTGCCCAGGAATGGCGCTGCACACATGGAGAGGTGACAAAACAAGATGACACAACCAAAAGAAACACAGATTCCTGTGCCGCTGACAACAACAGAAGCAAACAAAAAAGAAAATGCAGCAAATAGACAGAGAACAGACAACCATGGGGGGGGGGGGGGGGAGAAGGGAGAGAAATCAGTAAATAAATCTTTAAAAAAAAATGTAGATAGTTGAGTTACTCTTTTACAGCTTCTAGATTGAGAGATATTTAGTAAGACCTTCTCCACTCCAAGATCGTGATTTAATTCTTCAATGCTTTATGTAGTAGGTTTATGATTTTTTTTCACTTTAAATTTTAATGCATTTGGGATTTTTCTTGATATTTGGGATAAGAGGTAGACCCAACAGTTTTTTTTTTTTCCAGAAGACTCTTTCATTGTACCAGTTGTATTGAATAGTCCGTCCTTCCAATTTCTATCTTCCATTCCCAGTATAAAATGCCTCCTTTGTTATACGGTAGAATTTCATGTTTCAGGATCCATTTTTGGATATTCTTTTCTATTTCATTTGTCACTGTGCACAAGGACCACACTTTAAAAAAAATATTTTAGGTCAAGCTCACATAACATGAAATTAACCAATTAACGTGAACATTTAGTGGCATTTAGTACATTCACCATATTGTATAACCACCACCTCTATCTAGTTGCAAAATATTTCCATCAATCTAAAGTAAAACTGCTTACCCAAGAAGCAGTTTCTCACATCTGCCCTGCACCTGGCCCCTGGCAACCGCCAACTTTTGTACTGTATCCATGGATTTCTGTATTCCAGGTATTTCATATACGGGCATACCATACAGATAGGGTGGGCTCAGTTTCAGATCACCATAATAAAGTGATTCACATGAATTTTTTGTTTCCCAGTGCATACAAAAGTTATGTTTATACTATACTGTAGTCTACTAAGCATGTAATAACATTGTCTAAAACAATGTACATACTTTAATCAAAGCATGACACAAAGCCACAAAGTAAGCACGCGCTGTTGGAAAAATGGCATCCAAAGACTAGCTTGATGCAGGGTTGCCACAAACCTTCAATCTGTAAAAAATGCAATATCTGTGAAATGTAATAAAGTGAAGTGCAATTAAACCTAGTATACTTGCTTGCAAATGGAATCATACAATGTGTGACCTTATGTGTCTGGCTTTTATTTAGCTTAATGTTTTGGAGGTTCAACCACATCGTAGCATATATCATCGTACTTCATTATTTTTTATGGTTGAATAACATTCCATTTTATTTCATAATTTGTTTATCCTTTCATCCTTTGATGAACATTTGGGTTTTTCCCACCCTTCAGCTATTGTTAATAATAATGCTATGAATATGTGTGCACATGTGCTTATTTGAATACTGTTTTCAATTCTTGTGAGTACATATGTATACCTAGAAGAATTGTGGGGTCATAAAGTAATTCCAGGTTTAACTGTTTGAAAAACTGCCAAATTGTTTTCCACAAATGCTCAATCATTATATACTCCCTCCAACAATATACAAGGGTTACAATTTCTCCAAATCCTTGCTAACAATTGTTATTTTCTGTTTTTATTATTATTACAGCCATATCAAGTGTGTAAAATGGCACCTCATTGTGGTTTTCATTTGCATTTTTCTTGTAAACTATAATGTTGACCCTCTTTTCAGAAGCTTCTTGGTTATTTGTATATCTCCTTTGGTTTTCATTTGTATTTCTCTTGTAAACTATAATGTTGAACATCTTTTCAGGAGCTTGTTTGTTATTTGTGTATCTCCTTTGACGAAATGTCTACTCAAATCCTTTGCCCATTTAAAAAAAATTGGTTTGTCTTTCAATTCTTGAGGAATTCTTTATATATTCTGGATTGTAGACTCTTATCAGATATGTGATTTGCAAATATTTTCTCCTTTCCAGTGGACTGTCTTTTCACTATCTCGGCAGTCTCCTTTGAAGCACAAAAGTTTTTAATTTTGATGAAATCCAGTTAATCCATTTTTTCTTTGTTACTGATGATTTTGGTGTTATAACAATCCTTTGCCAAATCCACAGTCATAAAAATTTACCCAATGTTTTCTTCTAATGGTTATATGATTTGAGCTCTTACATTTAAGTCTTGGATGTATTTCGAGTTAATTTTATATGGTTTGAGTTAGGTGTACCACTTCTTTCTTTAACATGCGAATATCCAGTTTTCTCAGCACCACTGGTTGAAGAGATTATCTTTCCCCATGAGTGGACTAGGCAGTCTTGTAAAAAATAAATTGTCTTATATATGTGAGAATTGATCTTGGCTTTCAATTTTATCCCTATGCCAGTACCACATTGTTTTGATTACTGCAGCTTTTGTAGTAAGTTTTGAAATCAGAAAGTGTGAGTCCTCCAATTTCTTTCTAATTTTTCAAGATTGTTTTAGCTATTTAGCCCCTTGCAATTGCATAGGAATTTGAGGATAGGCTTTTCCATTTCTGAAAAAAAAAATGCCATGGGAATATTGACAATAATAACATTGAATTTGTAGATCACTTTGGGTAGTATGGACATCTTGATAACATTAAGTTTTCAAACCCATGAATACAGAATGTCTTTCCATTTTTGGTCTTTCAGCAGTATTTGTAGTTTTCAGGATACAAATCTTTAATCACTTTGGTTAAATTGTTTCCTAGATAATATATTCTTTTGTGTGGAATACCACATTGTTTTAATATTGAGACTTTATTTTAATATCCAATCTTTCCAGCCTTCCCTCTCTAGTCTGTATTTTCAGGGTCTCTTATCTATTCTAGTTTATTCTCATTTCCTTGAAAATAAATTTTGGTTCTAAGCATCTTATTAAGCAGAAATACCAAAATGTTAATGAGATAAAGAATTTTAAGGTGGTGACAAAAATGGAACCAAAACATCTTTAGAAATCTATAAGCAATTTAAAGTAAGTCTGTTTACTGAAATGTCTTATCTGATTTATATTTTAAAAGTAAGCACAAATTAATTCACTTTTGCCTCTTCTAAAATATTAATCCATGTTTTATTCTGGATAGCTTCTTTGTGACACTATCTCCCAACTTAGGAATTTTCTTTTCAGTGTATAATCGCTGTTAAACCCATCCATTCAATTCTTAATTTTAGTTATTGCCCTTTTAAGATCTAAAATTCCTAGGTGGATCTTTTTCAAATCTGCAACATTCACTTGTTTTTCTCACTGCCTTAGTTTCCCCCTTTTCTTACAAACTTTGTTTTCTTTAGCGCAGTAAACACAGTTGTTTTAGTCTTTGGCTAGAAACTCTAAAAGCTGAAATAAATAAAAGTCTTCTTGCTCACATTCCCTTGGCTCCTTGAGGACCTGGTTTTCTTTCATTATGTATTAGATATTGTATTTTAAAAGTTATTTGGAGGAAAGTGGCTGTGGCTCAAGCAACTGAGCTCCCATCTACCATATAGAGGACCCAGGTCTATCCCCAGGAACTCCTGGTAAGAAAAAAAGGTGTCCCAGACCTGCATAGCATGGAGAGGCCCCCGTGCAGCAAAGTGACGCACCAAAAAGATGATGACGCAACCAGATTTTTAAAATAATTATTTGGAGAAATAATTTGAGGCCCACGGACGATGTTATTACAGTTTCCAAGTATCTGGGGACCCCCAGGGAGTGGTACTCTTGGAGAATGGATTCTGTCTTTCTGCCCCATGAACATCCAGTTTGGCCACGTGACTTATGTTGACTGACGAAATGTAAATAAAAGTAACATGTGCCACTTCTAAGCAGAAACATAAAGAAGTATTGCATGGTAGCATCATCTCTCTTTTTTGGCCACAAGACAGGTATTTTTCAGATAGAGGCTCCTGCATTCAGTCCCAGAATGAAGATCATGTAGTGGAGCCCTGAAAGCAATTTGTAACACGAGGGAGAAATAAACATTTGTCTCTGTAAGTCACTGAAATTTGGGAGTTGGCTGCTTCGCAGCAAACCTATCTATATATAACTGATACAAGGTCTATACTTACAAAAGCTTCTGTGCTGACCATGTGAGGGTTGACTTAAATCCCTTTTGCCCTTACATTAGGGTACAGTCTGTGGAATCTCAACACCAAACAGGGTGGTTTACCAGGGTCACACCTGGACTCCGTTGATTTCCCCTTAGGCCAGCAACATTGTCAAAATTTCTATTTGCCCTGGAGGCTGCCTCTTTCAGGGACAGGAAACACTGTGTGGGCAAAAACAGCCCCCAATGCAGGTTTCATTTCCCTTGCTTTCTCTTCTCTTGGATCTTGGTCTGGGTAAGCTCCTTATTAATTTCATGAAAATGATGTTCATGTTAAATTCAGAATTCTTTGGTTATCTTCAGTGGGAGGGTTAAGCTACACTATCTGCTGTGCCATTATCGGAAGTGGAAGTCCTATGTCCCAAGGTAATTCATTTTTCTATAGAAACTTTGAAATCATCTTGTCTAATTGAAAAACAAAAATAAACAATACATTATACATGGTATGCAATACCAATTAAAATACTAACTTAGAGATCTGGCAATGTTAATGGCATTGACTCTTTTAACTCAAGTATGTGGTCTATCTTCCTATTTGTTCAAGTATTTTTTTGAATCCTTTCGGTGGTTTACTGTTAATTTACTCCTATTTTTAATTTTTTGTTGATATTATAAGGTCTCTTCTTTAATTATGTCTAACTACTTTCTGTTTACATATATGAAAGCTATTGATATCTGCATATTGATTGTATACTCCAGAACCTAACTGAATTCCTGATAGCTTAATATTTTTAGTTACCCTAATAAATTTTCCAGGTATGTGATCATTTTTTTCATATCTACAAAGGAATACTTGTTTCACCACCTATTGTTTTAATAATAGCTTTATGAGATAATTCACATCCCATAAAATCCACCCTATCTCTTTTTAAAATTTAAGATGTAATGTCTTTTCTCTCTTCCATCTAATCCAGTAAATATTAATTAATAGTGGTGAAAGAGGGCATCCTTATCTTGTTCCTAACTCTTTAGGAATGATTCTAGTGTTCTCCCATTGAGTTTGATACTGGCTTTTGAGTTGAGATAGATGTAGTTTTATAATGTTACAATTGCATTTATAATTCCATTTTTTAAAATGTTTTAAAAATCCTAAGTATTTTAATTTGTTGAACATCTTAGCATCTGTGAAAATGATTTTGAACCCTAGTTATTAGAATCACTATATATATTCCTCTTCCCCTCTTTCCCATTTTATTTTTGTTGGTTCTGTCATTCCTACATTGTGATAGAATATATTTATATTGTGATTTGTCCCTCCAATCCCCACATTGGTTTAAGTCTGACTCATTAAATGTTTTCATGATTGTCCTTTTTTCCCATAGTTTCCCAAGTGTGCCTGGTTTTAAGTCAAGAAGACTGAGTTTTCAGATACCACCCTCCACCCTATATCAGTCAGTTATGACCAAGGGCCACCCCTTGGGACAATGCATTGTAGCCTCCATGCATTCCCTATCCTTATCTAATATTTCAGAGAAGAAACCAGATGTAGACCATTAGCAGACAACACTCTCAACAGTTGGGAGGTGGATAAACTTGTCAGAAAGAGAGCAAAGCACTGCTGAATGCACTTGCTAAATTTATCCTTGTTTAAATAATGGCTTTTCTTTTTCTTTCGACATCATTCCTGAATTCTACCAGCTCACATTTCATCTTTTATTTTCTTACCATGTCTGATTTTCTCACTGAGTTCCTGTATTTTTACTTTCCTCTTCATTCAACTCAGATTTTTTTTTCTTAATGCCAAAATATTTGGTCCAAATTTACAACTGTTTTATAATGTCTCCTGGCTAGTTATCTTTATCTAATAAGTTTTGTATCTTTTCCCACATTTTTTGTTGAGTAGCTTTATATCTATGTTATACCAGCTCCGTTTTTATGACACTTTTTATGCTTATGGCATAAGTTGGATTTTCCTGGCCTATATATTCTTTTAGCAAGTGTATTTTTGCTGCCATTTTTTTCCTGAAACTTGCCTCTTTTGTCTCATTTCGCTCTTCTCTGGTCATCTTTATGACATTTTTCCCTGCACAGCTTCTTGTGTTCTGCTTTCTCCTCCCTGAATTTTTTTAGTCCTTATTGTACTGGTGCCTTCAGAGTATGCCCTTTGCCTAGAGAAAGCACACTTTTGCTGGTATGCTTTCTGCTGGGGGGGTATGCTGGTATGTGTCCCTGGTCTATTTCACTTTTCATTCTCCACACCCTATCCCCCTCTGTTTCCTGATATACTTTATATTACATTTTACCCATGTGGCTTCTGTGTCTATCTCAGTAGATTTTGGCAGCCCTTAGGCACTTTTGACTCAGCATATTATATCTGTCACCTATTTTCACTGAAAAAGGAACTATCAGGATTTTCCCCATTCATCATTTTGCTTTAGTAGGACATCAAAAAGGAAAAGAAAGAAATTGCTGTCTCATGGCATGATACTCATACTGGAAAGGAATCCTCTATAAAATATAAGCAATGCTAGAGGAAAGTTATGCAATCAAACTATTTGTCCTCAGTGGGTACTGAACACTACCCAGTTGTTTTTCTCTAATGGGAAGGCTGTACTGCTAACTGCATCTGTCAAATCTTTTCCTAATTCTCCTTAAATAATAGCATTAGTAACAGCAAACCTTTAGCACTCTTTCTACATGCCAGGCACTGTTCTAAGTGCTTCATAAGCATTATCTCACTTCAACTTCATGGTGTGAGGTAGGTACCAGAAGCAGTGGAGGAGTGATTAAGAGGGTGGGCTCTAAAGCTAGATGGTCTGGTCCAAATCCCACTTCTATCAACTGGTTCAACTTTCTGTTCTTGTTTTTGTAGCCATAAATTAAGGATGCTAATAGAATCTCTTCCAGGCTTATAAGGAACATATGAGAGAATATACTAGTAGTTAGGACATAGGATGAGATGAGCTAATAGAATAGAACCCAAATAAGTGCTCAGTAAATGTCTGCTGTTGCTATTCCAACTTTATAGATGAGAAAGGAAAAGTTAAATAACTTACCCAAGTAATCAATTAATATAAGGGATACTTACTGAGTGATGAAGGCTGGATTCAAATCAAGCCAATCTTATAGGCAATACAATGCTCTCTTCACTGTAATTGCCAATGTGTGTAATATATATGTATATGCTTACATGTATATATGTGTAGATATGTATATATACATATATGCATATATACATATACACATATATATCTCTCTCTCCATTTAATCCCCATAAAACCCTACAAATAAGGTTTTATTATTATCTCTATTTTATGGATGAAGAAACCGAGTCACATATAGGTAAATAATTTACCCCCACTTCCTGCATGCTCTCCCTGTTTAGACTTTGTCTCACACTTGATGGAGACAGTAAAAGCCATCTGAGAGGATTCCAACCATTTCCTACCACCCAGCCTGCCTGCACTACTGCATCTCCCTTTTCTTCCTTCTCTGCCCTTGCCATGGGAAAAGCATCCTGACCCTATTTCTTAAGGGATTGTGTTTCAGGAATTACCCTCGTCACTCCTTCAGTACCACTAAATACTCACAGAAACAAATGTATAATAAATTAATGTAAGTGCTATAAAAATAAGAGGGGGCCATGTGAGAGCTAATAGGGGAGAAGGGAGTCCTAATTTAGTCTGTGATACAAGGGAGGACCTCCCTGAGAAAATGATGTTTAAATGAGATAGATGAATGAGAAGGCATTAGCTAGGAATAAAGAGGAAGACTTTCCAGGCTGAAAGATGCACCCATATAAAGGGAAAAACAGGGTATCTAAGGAAGGGGAAGGATTAGCTATTGTGGCCATAGTTCTGTGAAAAGATGGGTGTCTAAATTAAATTAGAGAGGAACACAAAGAGCAGTTAGTCTAGGGTCTTATATGACAGGGTTAAGAGGATCTATTTTATCTTAACTACAGTGGGAAAACATTATAGGGAGTGGCATGCACCAGTTTATATGGAAACAGCTAATTACAACAAAACAGGCAAGTGCTATCACTGAGGCATTTGAGCTGAGTGCTGTGAGAACACAGTGGAAAGGTTAGTGGAGTCTGGAATGTGCCATCAGGAATGTTTTCTCCGAAAAGGCATTAGGTTTGACAAATGAAGGATCACTCACGAGTTCTCCTCAACCATGACTAGTGCTTAATTAGGTTTTTGGTTTTTTGTTTTGGCCTTTTCACAGCAATTAGGTCCTTTTACTTTATTGTATAAATTCATATTTCAAGAAGCTTCCTTGGGTCTTAAATTTGGATTTTTATTTGGCCCATATGCTTAAAAAAAGAATGATTCAATAACAATAATAATAAGAAATTCCTATCACAAACAGAATCTGGGGTGTTAAACAAATGAGAAACAAAATTTAAACCAAACTGGGCTTAGAGCCCAGAAAACAGCCACATTAAAGCAAATAACTAAATGTGGGAAGAGAAAACATGACAAGAAAGATCTGATGGAACAGAATAAGGACAGGGGAGACAGAATCCAGGATCTAGCCCTGGCTCTGCCACTACTTAGGACCTTGAACTTACCCAGGCTCCATTTCCTCAGCTGGAGAATAAGCAGGTGTGCCCGTGGACTCCATCATTCAAGGTGTCTCTGAGGCAACGACTGTGGAAGCAGGAAGGCTGCCCCTCTGGATGGCCTCCAAATGTGTCAGTGGTAACTGCCACGGCAGTTTGGAAAAAGGAGAGAGTGGAGTGTCATTCTCACCGGCGTCCAGGACAAGGCATCCAGGCTTCTATCTGCTCTCCCCTCACCCTGCCCGCTGGGTCAGAGTCTTAGGTTCTGACAGTGGTTTGAACCACTAAGTGTTCCACCATCAGGATAGATGAAAAGGTCAGCACACACGCTCATTCACACAGGAAGATGAGCCAGCTCTTGGCCTGGCCATCCTCAGGTAGATTCTCTTTCCTACCCCACAATTCAACACTAAGCCTTGGAGGCCAACTTACTTTTTTCTGACAGACTGTCTCACTCCGGTTACATTCCTTTAAGTCCTAGTTGGAGGGTTACCCGACCTTCTCTCCCAACTGAGTGCTAGGAGCTGACACCTGGGCTTGGGTGTCAGGACTGTGACAGAGACGGAAGGCCCGCTTGTCTGTTTGGCCTGAGGCCCTTTGGTCCTAACCTGCTCAGGATGGGGAAGCTCTGTATGATGCTGATTAATCCCTGTACTGGTTTAGGGCCTACATCACAAACTTGCTTCTGGGCTGGTTGGAGACTCTTTAGGGTCCTTCCCTCTTTCAGGGACCTTGTGAGGAACAATGATTGTTGGTAGACAGAACATGGATATCCCTGCATTCTCTGGCTGACAATCTAATTGTACCACTGGTTTCTGACCCTGGTTCTACATTTGGCATTGTTGGCAAGATCAGCATCAATAAATCCAACATTTGTAATGATCTTTCCCGCTGTAGAAATCAAACTTTTCTACTCCTCAGGTTCCTTACTTTTGGCATAACTCCTTCAAATAGCCAATTATTTTTTTGCTACATTCAAATAAAGTTCTAAGAGCTAAACAGGAAAAAATGTAGAAAAAGCTATGGTCTATGATGAGTTACATAGAAACTCAATCCAGAGTGGAATCTATTTCCAGTCTCCCTTGGATTGGTAACTCATATATCTAATCTTCCCTGGAGCAGCAAAGAAAAAAAAACAAAAGTTCTGAATATATTCAACTTTCAATTATCTTCAAGTTAATTATATAATGGCAAAGAAACTGTAGATTAAGTTTTCACCTCTTTGTACTCAATGCTTCAATTAATTTAGGTGTGCTCAGACAATTTAAAAAAAAACTGTTTTACTCCAAATAATACAGTCATAAACTTTACATAGCACATTAGCAAGTCATGTTTTTAAACATCTGATTTGTTAAAATGTTGACACAATTATTACATTGTTTTATCAAGGGTTTGCACAAAATGCAAAAGCCTCAAAGTACATAGTTCTGACTCTATTTTGCGCCTATAGACCCTGTAATTCACTAAGATAAAAGATAATATACATCTCGTCTTCTGAAATGAAATCCTGTCCTATGCTGCTTTCAATCTAAAATGAAAAACCTTTCTCCATCACTCTCTCACTTACCAAAGGACTATATGAGGAGTTATTTATCCATATTTTAATTTATATGAAAAACAAAAACATAAGAATATGGCACATTGCTCAGCTCTACAAGTACTTTTAGGTTCTTCTGTGTCTTTACTATTACCACATCATGGAGAATTTCATGGTGGGAGAATCCAGGTACTTTAAGTCCCCTCTCTGTATAGGATCTTATGAACTAGATGTTTCATTGATATCATATGATGAACCAAGAAAACCCCTTTGGCTTCCTATAGTAGTCATTATTTGGGTCTAAACTAACCCAAAAAAGTTATGTCATGAGAGACTGATCAAATTTATCACAGTAATGAATTCGATTCCAATAAGACACTTGTACTTTGGAGCAAAATGACTGTAGTTTATCTTGAAGTTCTTTGTCAGTTTTACTGCATAAGGACTGAACTATTAATTCTCTCCATCTAGATGGACAAATATTTCAGAGATCCCTCTACAAGTCCTTTTGTGACACTAAATACATTAAGAACCACACCTCCAGAATGAAACTGCTAGAACTATCTTGCTGCATATATATTATCAGTCCTAATCAAGCAAGGTGATAACACTCTCGGTTCTAGAAACCAATAACAGAAGAAATACGGCCTACCCAGTCTTCAACTTGTTGCAGAAACCAGAATCTCCCAGCCTGAACCGTCCTCACAGGCATCCACAAGAAAAGTCAAGCACTGCTTCAGATCTCTTTAAAGTCACAGGAGATCAATGGGCCATTAAATATTTGAGTACTTTTGACTTCCCCTGGTAAAAGCCCTCATTTTACAGCTGACTTGGTTAAAGGACTTGCTGCAAATTATGAAGGTCATAAGAAAATCAACATGGGGAACCATTTCTCTTTTCCTAATATTCCTTTCTCCCAACAAACTAAATTCCCTGCCCTAGACTGTGCAGGGATTCAAAGAGTCTTCCAGCTGTGGATATGCTTGGCTTCCCTGATTGGTACCCTCTTCAAAGTAGTGAGATTCCACTGTGCCTACAAGACCATCTTGTGGGTCAGAGAAAATGATCAACTGAATTAAGTTGGGTGTCCCTGATACTGGCCCCAAAACCTCCAAAATATCTGTGCAGGTATAGGCCTTTCTTTAAATAGTTGCCAAGACAATTTATTTACAACTTTACTGCCCACTTAAGAAACTAAGGCTTCAATTCCATCCCCTTACCCAAAATTACTTCTCTGTTTTATTCAGACTTATCCCTTGACTGATATCAAGACCATCATTTTTTCTTACTCTATCAATATTCTGGACAGCCATAATTTAGAGATTCATGTTCTGGTCTCAGCACTGCTACTTACTCTCCATGTATCCTGGGAAGATTCCATATCCAGCCTAAACATTTATTATCTCAATTAAACATATTAATATTGGGTCTGATCAGGGTTTCTGTATGTGGGTTCTGTTCAGAGAAAAACTGTATGTCTGATTTTGTGTGGATATATTGTGTACAATACAGCATAGAGAACATTTCTAACTTTGAACACTTGAGAATTTCTGGTTTATATGATTTCTGGAGTCCATTCACACCCTAAGATTCTACAAATTATACGATAATATAAAGTGACATCTCAATATGTCAATAGAAGCACATATATTTAACCATTGTTCTCTCCAGTTGGTTTTCATAGCCTATCCCCGTAGTTGTTGTGTCCTTGAACTGATAACCACATTTTATCGCCTTCTTGGACTTCCTCTACCACCTGCTATTGTTGTGAAGCTAGAGAGAACAATATACATGGAAATGGGAGATGCCAAAGTGAGTGGCTTATTATAGCAAAGATGGGTAGCTAAAGATCACTACCAGAGAAATGATGCTGAGATACGAGCATAAATCAAGATCATAGGAATGAAGGCAAATACCAAGGTCATTGAATTATTCAGGAGTCTCTAGGGAAACAGAACAGGAGATATCTGTAAATATTATAAATATTATGGAATGTTTATAAGAATCGTCTCATGTGACTGTGAGGATGCACAAGGCACATGAGACAAGGTTTACAATAAATTCCTGAGGAGAAACTGACTGGCTGAAATAAAGATGGAAATTCTTTCTTCTGAATGCAGAAATCATCAATACCCCTTTCAAAGATTTGAACTGATTAGATGAGACTTCTCTCATTTGATGTAGTCAACCACAGGTGCAATTAACTTACTGATGATTTAAGTCCAGGAAATGTCCTCACAGTAACAATCAGGCCAGTGCTTACTTAAACAAACAACCGGACACCAAAACCTGACCAAGCTGACACTTGAAATTAACCATCACTGTCATATAGCAGGGATCTGGAAGCAAATGTGGATTCAGAGTTTGAGATGGGTTATGGCAAGGAATTCAGATTATGAACATGTTAGGTTGCTGAAGGCCTGTTTTCATTTTGTGTTGGCTATATTATTCAGGGAGAAAGTTTTAAAGTTTATAGGGGAGACATAAGACCTCAATGGATCAAAGACCTAAATATAAGAGCTAGAACTATAAATCTCTTAGAAGAGAACATAGGGAAGCATCATCAGGACCTTGTGTTAGTCAATGGTTTCATAGAATTTATATCCAAAGCATAAGTAACAAAAGAAAATTTAGATAAATGGGATCATCAAAATTTAAAAGTTTTGCACCTCAAAGGACTTTTTCATGAAAGTAAAATGACAACCTATACAATGGGAGAAAATATTTGGATACTATATATCTGATAAAGTTTTAGTATCCAGAATATAATTTAAAAATCCTTCAACTTAACAACAAAAAGACAATCAACCCAACTATAAAATGTCCAAAAGACTTTGAGACATTTCTCCAAAGAACACATACAAATGGCCAGAAAGTACCTGAAAAGATGATCAACATCATTAACCATGAGACAAAATGCAAATCAAAACCACAATGAGATACCATTTCATATTCATTTAAATGGTTATCAAAAAAAAAAAACCCAATAAAATAGAAAATGCCATTTGTTAGAGAGAATACACAGAAATAGTAACACTCATTCATTTTTGGTTGCCATGTAAAATGGTGCAGCTACTGTGGAAGACAGTTTGGCAGCTCCCCAGAAAACTAAGGAAAGAAATACCATATGACCAGCAATCCCATTACTAGGTATATACCCCCAAAAAATTGAAAACAGGGATTCAAACACATGTTTGTAGATGAATGTTCACAGCAGCATTATTCACAATTGCCAAAAGATGAGAGCAACCCAAGTGTGCATCAACTGATGATTGGATAATAAAATATGGTACAATAGAATATTATTCACCCAGGAAAAGTAATGAAGTCCTGATATATGTGACAGCATGGATGAACCCTAAAGATGTGTTGAGTGAAATAGGCCAGACACAAAAGGACAAATATTGCATGACCTCACTTATTTGAAATAACCAGAATAAGCAAACTCATAAAGTCAGAATCTAGAATATAGTTTACCAGGGGATGGAGCAGAGATAGGGAATGGGAAGTTAAGCCTTAAGGTATACAGGGTTTAATCTCAGGGCATGGTAGTATTAAGTGACACTCTAGGGGATCTCCTGTATTCCTGGCGAACTCTTCCTTTTACCTCCATTGTATAGCTGCAGTCTTACTTCCCTTAATAGTCAGGATCAGTCAACCCAGCCAGTAGAGTAATTCACTTCTTTGCCTGTTGATTCAGAGGTATGAGGAGCCCAAAACGGCCAGGTGGCTGTCTTAATTTTCAGTTAATGGAATCATTGTCACATCTCCTGATGGAAATACTCATCCTTTTGGAAGTAAGAACTATAGACGAGCAGAACTTAAGATTTCATGGATGGAAAGCAAAACATTTTTTCTAAGGAATTTAGGGGTAATAATGAGTGATGTTCCTCCCAGTTCCACTCCTTGATTTGTTGGCCCATGAATCCTGGCTGTGGGAGAAATAGCATCATAGAATGAGTGCTGATTTAGTCCATACATACCTCCTAGAAAACACTGCCCCAGTCCTGTAATATATTGCCAACTGGTTGGAGCAATGATTGAGTCTTCGAAAGGTCATTCCACCATTCAATCAATCTAGCTACTTCAGGATGATGGGGAACATAGTAAGACCAGGAATTTCATGCACATGTGCCCATTCCCACACTTCATTTACTATAAGATAGATTTCCTTGATAAGAAGCAATGCTGTGTAGAATACCAGTGGATAGGTCATTCTGTAAGTCCTGAAATGGTAGTTATGGCAGAAGCATTGCATGCAGGGAAGGCAAACCCATATCTGTAATATTTGTCTATTCCACTTAGAAAAAACTGCTGCCCCTTCCATGATGGAAGTGGTCCAGTATAATCAACCTGACACCAGGTTTCAGACTGATTGATCTGGGGAATTGTGTCCTATCGGGGGATAAGTGTGGGTCTCTGATTCTGGCAGATTGGGCGCTCAGCAGTGGATATAGCCAAGTCATCCATGGTGAGAGGAAATCCATGTTGCTGAGACCAGGTATAACCTCCATCCCTACTATATTAGTGTTCTCTAGGGAAGCAGAACTGACAGGAGATATCTGTAAATAGTTTGAGATTTATGAAATTGTCTCACACAACTGTGGGAATGCACAAGTCCGAATTCCTCAGGGCAGGCTGCAAACCAGGGGCTCTGATGAAGGTCCTTGATTAGTTCCCAAGAGATGCTGGCTATCTGAAGTAGAGATCGGAATTCTCTCTGAATCCTGAAATCACTTCCCCCATTTAACTGTTTGGATGAGACATCACCCATTGCTGATGGCAATCTCCTTAGTTGATTATAGATGTAACCAGCCATCTATGCAATCAACTCAGTGATGATTAAAGTCCATGAAATGCCCTTGTATCGCAATTAGCCCAGTGCTTGCTTGACCAAACAACTGGGCACCATTACCTGGCTGAGATGACACATTAACCTAACCCTCATACCTCCCAACATGGCCACTTTGTACATGAGCCAATTGGGCAATGACAGGAGTGGCTGGGGAAAGAGACTGGCTGGTATCCAGAGAACAGTTTGTCTTATCCACTTGATTATTAAAATCTTCCTTTGCTGAAGCCACCCTCTGGTGCAAATATGTTCATGTTTTTTGTCTATTCATAAATGTCTATCCACATGCCTCTTCTCCAAACCTCTTTGTCACCAATTTTCCAATCATGTGCCTTCCTAGTTCCTGACCATCCAGCCAAACCATGGGTGACAGCCCATGAATCAGTATTCAAATGTACCTCCAGCCATTTCTCCTTCTAAGCAAAATGAACAACCAGGGGCATGCTCAAAGTTCTACCCACTGGGAGGATTTCTCTTTACCACTGTCCTTCAGGGATATCCCAGAAAGGGACTATAGTGCTGCAGCTGTTCACTATTGGGTGGTACCTGTATATTGTGTAGAGCCATCTGTAAACCAGGACTGAGTTCCCTCTTCCTCAGCTGATTATAAGGAACAACCCCAACAGGCCATAGTTGTGGTTTAAGAAAGAGAAAGTAACGTGGCAGGAATGGGGGCCATGGGCATTTGGGTCACTTCCTCATGTAACTTATGCCTCAGGAAATGCTTGAGCCCTGTCTTCTATATACCACTTACATTTTATGATGCAATGTTACTTGGATGCCCACCTTTATGGCTTGGTGAGTCAGACAACACCTGGCTCATGATAGGCACCTCAGTCTCATGGTAACTTGACAGACCATGTTTAAGCCTTTGATCTTTACTACGAGCCCCAGTAGCAGGCCAAAAGCTGTTTCTTAAAAGGAGAGTAGTTATCTGCAGAGTATGACAAGCTTTTGTTCCAAAATCCTAAGGGTCTGCAGTTTTATTCTCATAAAAGGTCCTGCCAAAGATTCCAGATGGCCTATCCATTTGCTACTGACACATCCAGAACCATTGGATCTGTTGGATCATATGGCCCAAGTGGTGAGCAGATTGCACAGCAGCCTGAACTTGTCGTAGAGCCTCCTCTTGTTCTGGTCCCCACTCAAACCTAGCAGCTTTTCAGGTCACTTGATAAATGGGCTAAAGTAGCACATTGAAATGAGGAATATTTTATCTCCAAAATCCAAAGAGGCCAACTAGTGTTGCGCCTCTATTTTAGTTGCAGGAGGAACCAGATGCAATGCCTTATCCTTCACCTTAAAAGGAGGATATCCTGACATGCTCCATACCACTGGATGCCTAGAACTTTCACTGAGGTGGAAGGCCCCTGAGTTTTCGTGAAATTTATCTCCCACCCTCTGACATCCCTTACCAATAAGTATAGAGTAGTTGCTACTTATTGATCACTAGTGCCAGTCAACATATCATCAATATATTGGAAAAGCATGATGTATTGTAGGAGGGAGTGATGATTAAGTTGCCTGCAGACAAGATTTTTACATAGGGCTAGAGAGTTGATATACACTTGAGGTTGGACAGTGAACACTGACTCTGGCCTTGCCAGCTGAAAGCACACAGTTTCTGGTGGTCTATACTTGCATCAGTTGGGAAAACATACACATTTGCCAGAACAATATCTGCATACCAGGTACCACGGGATGTGTTGATTGGTTCAAGCAATGATACACATATGGAATAGCAGCTGCAATAAGAGTCATCATCCACCTGGTTAAGTATATGATAATCCATTGTCATCATTCAAGAACCATCTGTTTTCTGCACAGGTGAAATAAAGTTGAATGTGTTCGTGGTGGGAATCTACCCATGCATACTTCAGATCCTTGATGGTACAGAGACACTGATCTCTGCAATCCCTCCAGGAATCCAGTATTGTTTTGTTTTGTTTTGTTTTTTGAGGTACCAGGGGCAGGGGATTGAGCTCCATCTTGTTAAGTTCTGGAAGAAAAGAGGGGTGGTGTTAGTGGGTCAGAAGTATTAGCAGTGTCTTACAAGCCTTAGGGCATTCCATTGCAGTTTTACCTGGTGAAACAGGGTTAATTTCTTCAGACAGGGGGAGGTAGTTATGGTTTTATCAGGCAGAGTAGGGTTAATCTCTTCAGGTGGAGGTTGGATGGCAGATTCCTCCCTGTAGACTGGAGGTGAGTTGGCTGCTTCCTCGGGGTAGACCATTACAGATATATCTGGCAAAAACTCCACAAAATCTAGGATTTCAATGTCCTCACTGCCTCATTATTAACCCCACATGTTCCCATTCCAAAATTCAGCATCCCATTTCTTTCCTATCTATGCCTTCATTTTAACAGCAGATTCCCTGCAAGACTGGCAGTTTAGTTTCCATTGTAATTCAGCCACTCACACAATGAGCCTCTGGGTCTAGTTTTCAGAAATCTCAAGTCTGTGGCCACACAGAATAAAATCTTTTAGGGCACACATAGAAGCTTTACTTCCTTCATGCAGAGCTTAAATTGTAAATTTGAAGCCTTGAGGAAATCCCTTTCTTTTATAACCATATCCAGCATATTTAGGAATGACCAGCCAGCATCATTGTGCCTTTGAACTCCATAAAACTCTTACAATGTCAAAATGGTCTCACTCAGAGCTCTGTATAATATAAGCATTTGAGTAGCCATATCCAGTGTTGAAATTTTGTGTATCTCTACTGCCAACTCATACCATGGACTATCAGGACAATCTTGATTTTTGGTAATAGAGCCATTAGTGTCTTTGAATCTAATCACATTAGGGAATCAATTCTCCAAACCCCAGAACCAATTCAGAAATCTCATCCTTAAAATTCTGTTTCTCAAGAGCCACTCCTGGTCTAGGGAAACAGAACCATCAGGAGATATCTCTAAATATTGAGATTTTTATAAGAATTATCTTACATGACTGTGGGGATGCACAAGTCCAAATTCTGTAAAGCAGACTGCAAGCTGGGAATTCTGATGAAGGTTTTTGATGAATTTCCCAGGAGAAGCTGGCTGGCTGATATAGAGATGGAAATTCTCTCTTTTGAAGGCTGAAATCATCAATACTCTTTTTAAAGCCTTCACTTGATTGGATGAGATTTCTCTCATTAGATTATAGATGTAATCAACCATTGATGCAATCAACTTACTGATGATTTAAGCCCAGGAAATGTCCTCACAGTAGCAATGCAGGCCAGTGAAAACAGCTGAACACCAAAACCCAGCCAAGTTGATACATGAATTTAACCATGACAGTCATATAGCAGGGATCTGAAAGCAAGTGTGGATTCAGAGTTTGGGGTAAGTTATGGCAAGGAATTTAGATTATGAACATGTTAGGTTGAAGGATCTTTTTCATTTTGTGATGTCTGTATCACTGAGGGAGAAAGTTTTAATGTTTATAAGAAAAACATTAAAAAAAAAAAAGATTTAACTTCATCCTAGCAAAAACATGTACTTACAAGCCCTGGGCTTTTTGCACCTGCATTATTGTTGTTGTACTGAACAAAAACAGAAATTAATATTATTAGTAGTAGCACTACTATATTGAGTATTGATTTCATGACTATATTTAACTATCATGTATCATTTCACTTCTTTTTTTTTTTTTTTTCAGGATGTACCAAGGATTGAATCCAGGACCTCATACATGGGAAACAGGCATTCAACCACTTGAACTACATCCACTCCACTCACTTACTATTTTTTTTACAGCAATCTTGACATTCATACCATTATTATCTCCATTTTAGAGATGAAGCAGTGAGCTCTGAAAGGGAATACAACTTGCCCAAGGATTCTAACTCATAAGTAGGTAGCCAGATTCATGCTCAATGTCCACCTCTGTAGTTTGACAACTTTGTAAATTTCTAAGGCATTGCTGGATATATGCGAACCATTATGAATATTATTGAAAGGCATCCATAAATCTATGTATTCCATTCTGAACTTTATAATATTCATTTCAAAATAAAAACAGTAAGAAAATTCTGCATCCCTCACTCAGCTTGCTGTATTTTTATTATAAACATCATTTCCTTGTTAGTATGTATGAGCTACCTTCTCCAGGAACTAGCCTTCTGAGGTAGATCTGGCTTACAGACAATATATCCATTCATACTTCAACTTCAAAGCCCTGAGAAACTTTCAAATCCCAAGATTACAAGGCTAATACTGCATTTGATTTACCCTGAGGAGAGATTTCCATCTTTAATAAATAAATAAATGAAGGCTCCTATGTGTTCAAGAAAAAAAAAAGACAACAAATAAGTCTGGTTAGTTTTAGTTTATGGCTCAAATGAAAACCAGGTAATTCCAATAAATATAAGATGGTGCATTGCCACCATCAACAGTGGTGCTGCAGGAAAATAACCATGTGGGGTATGGTGCTTTTAAATGAGGTTTACTGTTGCACCAGGGTGTGTGTTTGGAGGCCATGGAAGAAGTGGCAACTTGCTTTTGAACAGAGATGAGGGAAGGAGCCAGAATCAGTACCCACAATATTAAATGGAAAATAACCACTGTTCTCACTAGCTCTCCCTGTTGCTCTTGTTTCTTTCCAAAGGCAACATTGGCCCCTCAAAAATCCTCCCTCTTTGCTGTGAGAGTTGGAAGTCTTGATGTTCTGTTAAAACAGGCAAGTCAAACCCTGAACATTAGTCCATGCCCTCTGCCCCTTCAGAGCCAGTGGTAGCCATACTGACTCATAGGACAGGACCATCTAGTTTGGCTAGAACTGCCTTTGTTTAAAGTGCTGAACAAAGACCTGGCATAGCAAGCCTTCTCTAGATCTAGCTGTCATCTGTATCCTCAGATGATAAAATTAAAGCTCAGGCAAGGTATTCATAAAAACAGCAAAACACTTCAAATAATGCTCTTAAGTCACTGGGATAGATAAAGGAAAAAGGAAAAAAAATTTGATTTTAGTAAATTAACTGACCAAAGAAGAATACTTTCTTCTTTTAATCTTAAAATTAAAGAGGCACATGACCACATAAGGTAAAATCTAGGGTCCTAAACTTGGTTAAATTTTAAGATGTGCAGTCTTATAGATACAGATGCACAAATGCCAGAAAAAGTCGAGTCTAAAAGCATTCGGAGGTAAATAAATGTTCTCTGAGTCATATCCCTGGAGTCAATGATCAGTTCCTAGTCAATTAGATTGTTATGGTTGGCATAAAATTCACGCTGCTCTGGGCCTGCCGGTGTTGGCTGAATAGCTAAAGCTACCAGCACTGTTATTTGAAGGAAGGTGCAGTGGAATTGATATTTTTTATTTCCCTCTGTGAAATGTCTCTTCCCTGGTTATATAGATTTGAAATACTATCCTCTAGAGGTTTGGTGGACACAGTTTAACAACAATTTAGTTAAAAATTGGGGGAAACCTGGAGTCCTGGGCTCCCAGGAGCCACCTGGGTGCAGGTATAAGAAACTGGGTCACCAACATCAAAGTTTAGGGGCCTCGGAATGGAAATAAGACATGGTATCCACAGAGATTTTCTTGTACTTGCTGGGTCACAGCTCTAAACACCCTACAGAAATGACCATTTCTCTGACTACAGGGGTGAGGGAGCTATAAAAGTGCCAAGCCTGCTCAGATCTGACAAAGCCTCATCCCTTTCCAAGGGGCTTATTCCCACTCCTGACTTCTTTGACAGTCACGACAGCCTTGATCATGACATCTTTGGTCACTCAGGTATGGCATGAAGAACTTTGCCTACTTTTAGATAAGAAATGTAAGTAACAGATGGCTTTAGTTTCCACTTAAGGTCAGCAAATAATTACTGATTCACCCACTGAGTGTTAGGCCAGTGTTGGATAGAATGTGACTAAAATAGCCAGAAGCCTGCCACGGGGAAGTTACCATTAAAGCCACATTGCTAGTTGACAGGGTATGTATGTCGAGATCATCCCATCTTCTGATTCATTGCTCTCTTGTCATTATATCCTGCTATCTCTTAATTGGATACACAGTTCCCCAAAATGCTGGATGGGAAAAAACATTAATTATGCACTAAGCAGGCAAGGTAGAGAAACTAGATTACTTTTTTGGTGTTAACTGTTTAACAAGAGAGCTAAATAATCTTTTATAGGTAATGAATACATTAAAAGAAATGTGATTAAACTGTTTCTTATAGAATGTGATATGACTGGTCTATTTCCACAGTAGGAAATGAAGTAAAAAAATAGCACTTTAATTTATTCACTTAAACTTTTATTGAGCAGCTACTTTATGCCTGGCTAGAATATAGTGATAAACAAATAACATGGTCCCTGCTTTCTTAAATATTAATATATTATAATGTAGTAGGAGATATAAACATTAAAAAGTAAAGTCCCTATACTTTGGAAGTTGATACTAATCATACTTATTAAAACTCATAACTATGGGCACATAATACTTTTATAATAAAAAAGAAGTAAATTAAGTATGGTGACTAGAACAAGAAACCACATGGGAAGACAGTTGTAGTGTGTAAGAGCAGAGAAGAGGTAATTATGGGATTATTTACAGAACACTCCATGACATTGCCTTCTGATTTCATGTCATAACACCGTGATTGAAGGCTTCAATGTCAGGGTCAAATTTAGATCTCCCACTTAGAGGTTATGATAATCAGGCTCTTCTGTCACTGAACCCCAGACTGTTTGCAGTATATTGCACTCCAACAATGACATGACAACATTAAGAAAAACAGCTTGAACTTTATTTTCTTCTTTTTAACTTTTCTAAGGAAATTTAGAGAATTTTTCCTGTATTGCTTTTGAAAAACAAATCAGCAGAGTGCCTGACATTTCACCCACAGTTGCTTCACATTTCTGTGACTCTGCTGTAAGGGAAATGTGAGTTGACACAGACATAGGGAAATGGAGAAGTGAAAAGGAGCATGTGCCTTCAAAACTCAGCTTTAACACAGTACAACACTGGGGCAAACTACCTAGCCTTTCTGGCTTCAATCTTATAAAACAGAAGGCTACTTCCCTTCCGTTGGTTGTGAGAATTAAATGAGTATATAGAAAACTTTTAGCACAGTGCTCAGCACAGTATAGGCGCTAAATTAATATGATTGCAAGACGAATTTGTTTTTCTATTTAGTACAAGGTAGTAATCAAATCTGTTTTTCAAAATGAAAGCCAATTTATCCCAACACCCAATAATGACTGATGACTTGTAATATGCTACTATCTGGAAATCTGGCTGATTTTCAATTTTGATTCTTTATTCTGTAACCTGGATAAACTCACTTATTAGTCCTAGTAGCTTTGCATAGATTCCATAGGATTTTCTGCATAGACCATCATGTCAACTATGAACAGAAACAATTTTACATCTTCCTTCCCAATCTGGATGACTTACTGCACATACAATGTTGAAAAGAAGTGATAAAAACAGGACTCATGCATTGTTCCTGGTCTTAGGAGGAAAGCATTAAATCTTTCACCATTAAATATGAAGTTAGGCAAAAGCTTTTTGTAAATGTCATTTATTAGACTGGGAAAGTTTCCTTCTACTTATATTTTTCTGAGAACTTTTATCAGATATACATGGTAGGTTTTTGTCAAATGACTTTTATGTAGCTATTGAGATCACTATTTTAAAGTTTTTATTTATATATTTTAAACTATTATTAAAAACTAAGTTTCCTTTCTTATAATTATATAATAATATCATAAACATTTCTTTAAAATACTTTGCAATCCAGATACTATGCAAAGTGCTTAAATTTTTTATCTTATTTAACCTTGGCAGTTACCATGCATAGTTCATTTATTATGATCCTTATTTTACATTTGAGAAAAATAAGGCCTGGAAAAACTCCATGTTTTCTTCATGGCTGTAGGGCTAGTCAGTTGTGGACCAAGCAAGATTCAGGTTTGAGGCCTCTGACACTTGTAACCAAGTAAAAACACGTTCTTATCATTTAACATGTTAGCTAGGAGCAGAATAGAAGTTAAGACTGGCAGATTTTCTTTGTACATAACTGCAATTCTTTTAAGTTTTGTAGTTTTTATCATTACCACAGAATTGAGAAAATTCCTAAAAACCATTCTGGTATTAAAAACAAGATTTGAAATGGGCATATTTTTCTAAAAAGTTAAGTTTTCTAATAAGACAGTACCCTAAGGCAGGACAGTCTATGTTTTATCTTCTAAGATATGGGTAATTATTCAGGGTATCTGGACAATGCTGAGAAAAATCTAGAAGCCCAAACCATACTTTGAGTCCCACATCTTTTAAATACTTCACACAAATCACTGTGCTTCTATAGTTTGGGTCACCACACATGTACTAGTTCTCACACTTCATTTTTAGAAATATCCATCTACCCTAAGCAGTTTCTTCTGTCTTCAAAATCTTAACCTCAGAAGCATGAGAATCAATTCTACATAACAACATGGTGACGATTGCTGGTTTAAGTAAGATCTCAAGAGATGGCTGCTTTCTAGAAACCAACTGAAAACTGCAAATTGATGAACATGCACACCAGAGGGCTTTAGTGAGAGATTTTATTCTATTTTATCATTCGATGCTGTTGGAAATTGAATCCTATCCCTCACAAAAGATACATTTAAGTCTTAATCCTTGTTCCTATCATGTAAAACCGATAGATTTTTTGAAAATATTATCATTAAAGTGTGAACTCATTTGTGAATAGGATCTTTTTTAAAATTTTTTTCTTTTTTTTTTAAAGATACATAGATTTAAAAAATTGTTACATTAAAAATATAAGAGGTTCCCATATACCCAATTCTCCCCAGCCCCCGCCACACCTCCCATATCATTGTGATACATTCATTGCATTTGATGAGTACATTTTGGAGCACTACTATACTGCACGGATTATAGTTTACATTGTAGTTTACTCTCTCCCCCAGTACAATCAGTGGGTTATGGCAAGATAATGTCCTGCATCTGTCCCTGCAATATCAGTCAGGACAACCCCAAGTCCCGAAAATGTCCTCACATTACATCTCTTCTTCCCTCTCCCTGCCCTCACCAACTCCTGTGGCCACTGTCTCCACATCAATGATATTATTTCTACCATTGCTAGAATCACAGTAGTTCTATAGTAGACTATCAGTAAGTCCACTTTAATCCATATTTTATTCCTCCATCCTGTGGACCCTGGGATGGTGATGTCCAATCCACCTCTAAATTGAGAGGGGGCTTAGATCCCACTTGGCTGATGGATGGGAGTCTCCTGCTTGTAGTTGTAGACTCTCTTGGTTCCCTGGTGTGGTGATTGACAATCCTCACGTCCCTGTTAGCTGACCTGGGTAAGTCCAATGAACCAGAGTAGGTGTTGCAACTCTGCTGAGGCTCAGGGCTTAGCTGGTAATGGATAGTCCAGAGAGTCAAGTCTCCGGAGTATATAAGAATCCCAGCACCAACCACAGTTTCAGTAAAAGTGACAGAAAAGGCATGTGTAGAAAGGTCACAGCTGAGTTCAACTCCATTACTCAGGAACACAAATTCCAAAGTAGGGCCCACTGGCAAGGCAATCTTAAAAGACAGTATTTACAAGAGGCCAACTTAAATGAGAGTAGGCATTCCTCACCATGACTGGAGGCTTTATAAGTCAGAGGAAATTCAGATGCAGAAGTCAGTAGAAGCCAGAAATCAGAGAAAACCACAGGAGGAGACCAAGGAGATAGATCACCATGTGATAGAGGCAGAAATGAAAGCCAAGGAAGCCCAAGGACTGCGACAAGTCAGTTCCAAAAGCTACGGACTCCAGGAGAAAGCATGGCCCATCAAGACCTTGATTTTGGACTTCTAGCCTCTAAAACTGTGATACAATAAAGCCCTGTTCTTTAAGTTAACCCATTGTGTGATATTTGTCCTCACAGCCTTGGCAAACTCAATGACTTGCCCAATTGCCTTCCAAGTAATCCACCAGAATTTGAACCCTTTTTCTCTTGGGCCAGTGCCTCCACCTGGCATTGCCATAACCTAGGAATATGGGGCAGTTCTTAAACTAAGCAATGGAGCTCTTACAGAATGGGCAAAGTTACTTGTTGTTACATGATGTGAATTTTTTTTCAATATGAAAATGTGTATCAAAGATCAGAATGCCAACCTTTAAAAGATCCTCCAGGGTTTTGACACCACTTTTGTGTAAGGATGATGAGATGCCACTATTTGAGAAGTTCTCCACTGTACCGCACTCACTATAGTCAATATTACTTAATAGATACATTTCCTTTGCTAAAAGCTGAGCCAAGATAGTTTGGGTTCCCTAGGGCATCCTGACTAAATGGTAAATTAGCCATGACTGTTTTTCAAAACACAGGTCAAGAAATATTAGAATTCTGTGAAATCAGTTTAGTGGGTCATGATCTGTGTGCATGTGAGTGTGTGTTAAAGGAAATAGAGGGAAACGGACTTGGCCCAGTGGTTAGGGCATCCGTCTACCATATGGGAGGTCCGCAGTTCAAACCCCGGGCCTCCTTGACCCGTGTGGAGCTGGCCCATGCGCAGTGCTGATGTGCGCAAGGAGTGCCGTGTCACGCAGGGGTGTCCCCCACGCAGGGGTGTCCCCCACGTAGGGGAGCCCCATGCGCAAGGAGTGCACCCATAAGAAGAGCCGCCCAGCGCAAAAGAAAGTGCAGCCTGCCCAGGAATGGTGCCGCCCACACTTCCCATGCCACCAACGACAACAGAAGCAGACAAAGAAACAAGACTCAGCAAAAAGACACAGAGAACAGACAACCGGGGGAGGGGAGGGGAATTAAATAAATAAATAAATAAATCTTTTAAAAAAAAAGGAAATAGAAAAAAATTTTTAGAGTACATTGCATATAATGAGGGTCATAATTGTTTTATACAATTTAAAAACTTTTAAATTGTGTATAAACGGATCAGCATGTATTTCTTATTGTGGATTTCAACCAAAAAGGTTTGAAAGCTACTTTTCTATGAGACATCTTTACTGTTATCTTATAGATTGACAAAATGCAAGAGGAGCTCACCCTTTTAAAAAAAACAGGTTGTCCTCACAACCAAATAGATGCCTATACAAGGACTGACAAATCTAGGTAGGAAGCCCTAAAAATATTCACTCTTCCACTGAGTATTACAGTGTATCAAATTCCTTGCAAAACCAAAACCATACTCCAGGCATGTAGACAAAAACTACAAGCTCAAGTGGGATAATGAAATCAAGAAATAGAAGGACAGGTGTAATAACAAAAACAGTTAACATGTCAAGAAGTAGAACTGCGGGGTGGATTTCTTTAAATTTTGACATAAATATAAATCAAAAGTGAAAATATGCATTCTGTAGTTTTAGCAAAGAAGCCAGAGGATGATAACATCTTATACTGCCTTCAGCTAACTCTTGAACAGGGCTTAAAATTCTCAGAAGAAATTATAGAGGTTATCTAAGAGGTCACTCTTGCCATCCTGCTAATGGAGTTGAACACCTCTTCTAAGATCGTATAGCTTATGGTACAGCAAGAAATAAAACCAGTTTCTGACTGACTTCAAATCTGTTGTTCTTTCCACTGGACTCTACTGCCCTAGCCGGTAGAGGGCTGATAGCAATGGCCTTTGCTGTAGAGTTGATAACAAGCAGGAAGCCAGAAAAGGAAGAAGATACACAGAGGAGAAAAATAAAATTACATCAAAGACACACTTAGCAACTTAGTAATTTTACTAAGGACTAGCTTGGATGAGAAACATGCTCTTTATTTTCTTAATCTTAAGGGAAAGGAATCATAGGATTATTGTTTTGGGGATAGAAGAGTCTTTAGAGAGCATACAGACTGATGCTTCTGAGATCGGGAACACCGAGGCCTAGAGGGAAGAGAGTTAATAAGAATCACTTTGTAGTGTGGATAAAAAGTGGGACTCCATTCCCCGTCTCTGAACTTTTCCGTGACACCATGATCTCTTTTCTCCATAAAGATAGATTAAACAAAACGAAATAAAACAAAACAAAACAAAACAAAACACCCCAAGCCTACAAGGGGCCTAAAGAGAGCTGCAAGTACTGATAGAAGTTCCTCTTGAAAACCAATCAGCATCTGTCAGGAAGGAAAATTTGCTTTATAGGTACCTGCTGAACAGCAGCTCAAACGTTCCCAGGAAGGTATATTGCCACCCAGTTCTTAAACTTAGTTTATTTTCCACCACTCTTAGCCTCCTAATGTGCTCTTGGGCAAATTGGACCATGTGGATATTTGGTGTAAAATTAGTTCGTGAATTTCGGGTAGCATTCTCTTTTAATGACATCTTACTTAGATGTTCATTTCTTGCTTTCAGGGAAATAGAGTCTCTAGAGGTTGGGCTTAGAAAAGTTCTTCAGAAAAGTACTATTCCTTGGCCACCATGATGAATATAGGTGTGTGATGTTATTACTAGTTGTTTGGTAGGCAAAGGGGATAAAAACACAAGTTATCAAATTAGACTTCTTGGCTCTTCTAACTTAGTGAATGACTTCATATACTGTGGTCACCTCTATGTCTCGATAAAACCACATCAAATTGGAGATCATGGCAAGCTGGCTGACTTGCTTATTTGGGGTTTGCACCACCCATCAAACAGGACCACCAGCAACAGAAACAGAAGAAGCTAGTGGAGACATTACTGATGAAAATGTATGTCTCCTGAACAGTAAGTCAAGCATGTACACCATTATTCATTTATAGAAAATTTTGAGAAGAAACTTCATAGTTGAATAAAACCCGAATTTTTAGAGTTATAGAGACCTGTATTTGAATCCCAGTTTGGCCATTTTTCTAGGTATATAGTTTTGAGGCTCAAAATAGGAACATTAACTTACTCAACTCCCCCAATTAAAAATTGTGGAAACTAGTGTCCTTTCATTTTACTGAAATATATTTTGAATAAGTAATATACACTTATGACACAAAATTTAAAAGGTGAAGAGTATTCAGTGAAACAAATTCTTCTTCCCTTCTATGTTCCATTACCATTCAGTTTTCCTCTCTAGTACGAACCTCACTATCTAATTCATGAGCTCCCTTCTAGAGTTATTCTAACATTTACACACATACACCCACATATGCACATACATTTAGAAATTACAACTGAGTAACGAGCATAAAGATTGTCATTAAGTTTGTGAAGCATATAACCCCTGGGCATATTATTAGAAGATTTTTCAAGTACTTTAAAAATCACTTACGAAGTACAAGGTCACTGGTGCTCAAATTCAAGGAGCAGTAACTGGGAGGATGCCCATTGCCCACTGAAGAGGAAGAACATCTGACACATCACTCAGCTGACACACTGTATGGTCCTGATGATATTGGCCATCTGTTCCCTTCCCTCCCACTGTCAGAGTATCATAGATTATCTTTTGCAGCAGTCAAATACTACCCCTTTCTTAAGAATCCTCTATGGCGGAAAGAACACATCAGGCCAAACAAAGCCAGGGTCAGAAAGCTGGCTGGAAGGTCTTCATATCAGAGGAAACAAGTGCAAAGGAAATTTAAGTGGATCTTGGAAAGCAAATTGGAAATTTTTCTTAGAAGTGACTTTAAATGAAGAGGCACTCTTAAATTCAACTTAATCAAAAAGCTCTTAAGCAATGTAAAGGGAAGAACATAGTCTTAAAACTATTACATTTGAGAGTTGGAAGGTTCCTCTGTAAACATGGCATTATTGTTCCTAATTCTAATCCCTCTCTATGTTCATGTCCTTTAACATGTGATTTTTCAACTTTTTCCCACTAGAGGTAGAACGTGTTTTACTACCTCCTTGATCCTTGTCCTAATCCCATGATATGCTTTGTCCAAAAGAATGTAGGTGAAAGGAACAGTGATACAGTTTTGAGCACAGACATTACTAGGGACTGAAAGTTTCTGCCTGACCCTCAGTGTTTTCTGCCATCACCATGAGACAATCATGATTTTGTTAACCTAGTGGATCAAGAGAATGAAGATCACACAGATATCAGAACTGGATCCCCACTTGGAGACAGGCTTGGAGATAAACCCAAGGCTAGATTAGCTGACCCCCGGCCACCCTGAAAATCTGTGAGTGAGAATATATTACAGTGTTTTGAGTCACTAAAATACAATGTGGTTTATTACACAGCATTATTCACGGCTATAGCTGACTTATATACCCTCATGGACCATTCCATTCCTAAAGAGGAAGGAACTTTTCCATCATTCAGCTTAGCACAGTGGCAGGCACATAATATGCACCAATACTTTGTCGCAATTTATACAACCTAATTCAATAGCTCTTTTTCAGACATGAATTCCCCTGGCTTTGAGAGGTGTGAAACTTCTTGTTACAGCTATTTGACAGGAAATGTAAAATTGAATTTTCTTCTCTCCCAGAATTGTGAACATACTATTATAAGGAACTTAAATTAGGGATTCTCAACCTTAGCACATTGACATTTTGGGCCAGCCCTGGCCTCCACACTAAATGACGGTAGCACTCCCACCCAAGAAGTAACATCCAAAAATGTCTCCAGACATTGCCAAATGTCCTCCCAGAAGCAAAATCACCCTCAGTTGAGAACAACAGGGCAACTACAACCCTTTTAACTGGCAACACTTAGCTGAAATCCTATGGTTTTTCCAGTGAACTAAAATAGTGTTTAGAAGAATGCAGACTAAATAAAATCTGAGGATGACTGACATCTCACTTATACACATTTTGTCACAAGTGTTCAGGAAACTGGAAACCATAGTTATTAATCAACCAAAGGCCAACCTGGAACTCAAACTAAATACCCTCATTAACCATAGTAGTTAAAATGCTTTCAAGAACAGAGTTCTAGGTACTCATTCTTAGGGATTCTTTCTGTCCTAGTTTTCTGATTCTTAGGAAAAAAATTCACAAGGCCAACCCAAGGAATAAGAAAGTCCATTTCTTCTGTTAAGATTTTCCAGATGCATGATCAAAATTCAAAATCTGCCTTGATTCATTTATTGTTAGGGGATATCTGATCACACTTGGTTCACGTATCTTTTTTAGGAGACATCTGATTTCTAAACAGTATCGGAACAACTTCCCTCAGCACATGGTATGACTCATTGGCCCATCAAATACATTTCTTATCCTATTAGCCATTGATAACTTCTTATGACAGTGCGTCTCCACTCTGGATACACATTAGAATTACCTGGAGGGCTTCTATAAGCTCCCCCAGGTAATTCCAGGGTGCAGTTTAGGTTGAGAACTACTGCTTAAAACATGTCATATGATGTCACTATCCTTCTTAGGATTGTCGACTACTTAAAGAGCCACACCCCAAAACCTTACCTTCACCTACAGGGCCTACATGATCTAGTCCCTGCCTACCTCTCAAGTCTCATCTCCAGGCACTCCCACGACCCTCCCCCAGCTACACTGGCTTTCTTGTCATGCCTCATACATGTCCAGTAATACCCTTGCTTCAGGTCCTTTGCTCTCTATGTTCTCTGCCTCTGAAATAGTCTTCTCTAGATGTTTACATGGTTCATACCTGCAATTTGCTCATGTGTCTCCTCAAATGTCACTTCTCCCAGAAATGTTTTCTATGACCTCCGTATAGAAAATAGCACATTTTGTTATGCTCCACCCCATGAACTTACTGTATTTTCTTTAGGGCACCTAATATTTGTCTTAAACATATCTGTATATTTGGTCATTGCCTCCCTTCTGAAGACAGGGGCCAGACAATTTTGTTCATGTCCACATTACAGCACCTTTATCAGTTCCCAGAATGTAAAGAGCACTCCAAATATTCTCTGAATGAATTTAACAGATAAGAACCAGGGAGCTTGCTCATATTTACTCTATTTCAGTCACTGAATTAGGCACTTCTAAACTCTATTATCTCATTTAATCCTCAATGTAATTCTCATTATTCTTAATTCACAATTAATAAAGCTGAATATCAGGAAAAAACACTCAACTTCACTAGCTACTAGGGAAATGCCTGTGGGAGGAGGAGCACCCGGCTTGCCTCAGTGGCAAACGGTGTGGCAAGAGGTAACACCGCCTCTGCCCACTGGGCCTAGACAAGGTGACCACGCCTGACTAGGCCTTTGCTGCTAATGGCTAGCTGGCACCGCCCTCCCCCTTCCTATCTCCCGCCTAGCCCAGCTCTCACTTCCCCTCCCCCCTCCCTTAAACCTAATCTCTTAGTACGCTGTTTGCCCAGCAACAGCTTACAACCACCTATCAGGCCACACCTCTCCCCAATCCTATAAATCTGCATCCCCTTCTGCAATAGACCAGACTTGTGCCATCAGCCTGTCTCCGCGACTCCTTCCTGGGTCGTGCGCACTCCACGCCTTCAGAGCCCCCGAGGGAAGCCTCAGTGGCCGTACGAGGCTTTCTTTCCCACGCCAGGGACCCCTCTTGTCCCACAACAGGACCCCACTCGTCCCTTAACAGGGACCCCACTCGTCCCACAATGGGACCCCACTCGTCCCTTAACAGGGACCCCGCTCGTCCCACAACGGGACCCCACTCGTCCTGCAACAGGGACCCCGCTCGTCCCATAACAGGGACCCCATCTCGTCCCTCAATTGGTGCCCAACGTGGGGCTGAGCAACGCCACCACAGCACAATGTGGGGCCAAAGCAACCCCACCACTGCACCGCTCCGAGGGTAAGGGCCCCGAGAACCTCCGCCACCTCACTCCATAACCTGGTGGCCCCCCCCCCCCTCTTCTCACCCCTATCTTTTCGCTCTGCATTGCTGCTCCTGAACCTTGGCGACCTCGTACGATCCACGGCGGTCCGGGAGAATCGCTGGATGGCTTTCTCCTTCCATGTCGGGGGCTTATACCGACCCGCTGTGATCAAGAGGCACCAATAAAACTCTCAGGAGCGCGTGCCTGAGCACCTCCACCCCTGCCTTCACCTCTGCCTCCTCCCCTGTTCTCGTCACCTTTGTGTTCGTAGTCCTACTCTCTGCCTTTTGCCTTGCCGCTACTGCTCTGCCGCGGGATGCTCATGAGCCCCAGCAACCTTTTCCCTTGCCTCCTCTTTTCGCCCCTTTGCACCGTTCTCCTCGCTTCCCTCCTCTGGCAGGTAAGGACTCTCGTCCACTGGACTCTCATCCATCCCTGGGACCTCTAATCGCCCGGGGCAGGACTCTTGCCATCCGACCCTTTCAGGCCGGACTCGCGTCCCCCTCTCACTGAGGTGCGGACTCTCGCCGTCAGATTCTAGGAACCAGACTCTTCGCGTCTGCCCTCTGGGCTGGACTACGGCACGTCTTCCCCTTTCCCCTAGTCCTTACCTATTTTCCAGAAAACACCTCACAACCATTCTGGATCCCAGGCCGAAACATCAAACCTGCCACCACAGCCGAAACTAGGGAGGAGGAAGCGCCACCGCCTGAAGGCCCTACAGCGTCGGGAACCCCACAAAATGCCTCCCAGCTGCTCTGGATCCCCGGGAGAAACATCAAATCTGCCACCGGCCAGCAGCAGGTCCCAACGACGGATGATGAGAGCACTCACCCATTGGATGGAGAGGCTGAACGTGGCCGCGGATCCAGTTCATGACACCCTCCTCCTTGGACAGCTAGTACAACTTGCTGTCCGCACCTTGGCTTCAAACAAGAAACCTAAAAATCTACGCTCTCTCCTGCTTTTCATGTTAGCCCTGTTCCCCTCCGCGTCCTCCCCTCCCAACGTCGAGAGCCCCGGCATATTAAAAACAAAGGGGGAGATGTGGGAGGAGGGGCACCCAGCTTGCCTCAGTGGCAAACAGTGTGGCAAGAGGTGACACCGCCTCTGCCCACTGGGCCTAGACAAGGTGACCACGCCTGACTAGGCCTTTGCTGCTAACGGCTAGCCGGCACCACCCTCCCCCTTCCTATCTCCCGCCTAGCCCAGCTCTCACTTCCCCTCCCCCCTCCCTTAAACCTAATCTCTTAGTACGCTGTTTGCCCAGCAACAGCTTACAACCACCTATCAGCTTAGTAACAGTGTCAGCCTATCAAGAGTTAGCACATACTCTACTGGCCAATCACTAGCCCAATGCCAGAACATTGCCTTATATGGAAACAGCATTTGCCCTAGCTAATCAGAACCCACCACACCACTCCCCAATCCTATAAATCTGCATCCCCTTCCGCAATAGACCAGACTTGTGCCATCAGCCTGTCTCCGCGACTCCTTCCTGGGTCGTGCGCCCTCCACGCCTTCGGATCCCCCGAGGGAAGCCTCAGCAGCCGTACGAGGCTTTCTTCCCCACGCCAGGGACCCCTCTCGTCCCACAACGGGACCCCACTCGTCCCTTAACAGGGACCCCGCTTGTCCCACAACGGGACCCCACTCGTCCCGCAACAGGGACCCCGCTCGTCCCATAACAGGGACCCCGTTTCGTCCCTCAAATGCCCATCAAAACTACAGTGAGATACTATTTCACACCTTATAGAATGGTCATTTAAAAAAAACAAAAACAGAAAGTGCTAGAAAGGATATGGAAAAACAAGAACATTCCTTCACTGTGGGTGGGAATGTAGAATGCTGCAGCCTCTGTGGATAACAGTTTGGCAGTACCTCAAGATGCTGAATACAGAACTGCCATAGATCCAGCAATCCCATTACTAGTGATATGTTCAGAAGAACTGAAAGCAAGGATGCAAACTGGCATTTGCACACCGATGTTCATAGCAGTATTATTCACAATTGGTAAAATATGAAACCAGCCCAAGTGTCCAAGAACTGACGAATGGATAAACAAAATGTGGTATAATTATGCAATGGAATACTATGCAGCTGTAAGAAGAAATGAAATTGGGATGCATATGACAACATGGATGAATCTAGAGGATATTTTGTTGAGTGAAATAAGCCAGACACAAAAGGACAAATACTGTATGGTCTCACTAATATGAACTAAATACGATGAGTAAACTCACAGAAGTAAACTCTAGAAGAATGTAAGGTAGGCTGAGAATAGGAAATGATGCTTAATGTATGTAGCATTATTATTAAGATTTACTATAAAAGTATGGAAATGAATAGAGTTGAGAATAACACATTATAAGGAGCTTAACAAATACTCCTGATTTGTAAATGTGATTGTGGCTGAAAGGGGTAATATGTGGAAGTAAATGTCGATTGAAAGGAAAATAGAGATAATCTAGGGTATGTACAGCACAGTGATTTCAGTGGTGCATGAAGATTGTGGTTAGTAGTATAAATATAAGAATGCTCTTCTTTTTACAAAGTGCTAAGAATGTGGTGATACATGGGAAAATTACAACAAATGTAATTTATGGATGATAGTTGTATTAGTCAGCCAAAGGGTGCTGATGCAAAATATCAGAAATCGGTTGGCTTTTATTAAGGGTATTTATTTAGGATAGGAACTTACAGATACCAGGTCATAAAGTATAGGTTATTTCCCTCACCAAAGTCTATTTTCATGTGTTGGAGCAAGATGACTGCTGACGTCTGTGAAGGTTCAGGTTTCCTGGGTTCCTCTGTGCTCAGCTCCTCTCTTTTCTCCACAAGGTCAGTTGTAGACTATGAGGCTCTCTAGGCTTTACCACTCTCCACAAGGTCAGCTGTAGGCTATCAGGTGAACGGCTCTGTCTCTCTCCCCGGGCTCCAGCTCAAGACTTCAGCATCAAACTCCAACATTAAGAATCCCCAACTCTGTTCTTTGTCATGCCTTTTATCTGTGAGTCCCTGCCCACAAAGGGGTGGAGACTCAATGTCCTAATGATGTGGCCCAATCAAAGCCCTAATCATAATTTATGACCACGTACAGACCAGATTACAAACATAATCCAGTATCTATTTTTGGAATCCATAACCATATCAAACTGCTACTATAGTTAACATTAATATTGTAATATTTTGAAACAATGCCAAGAAGACATTTTTTCAATATTAAGGGACAACATTAGGGATGTATAAGGGTAAATGGGATTTTTGCTTCTGTAGTAACGAAAACGTTCTAAAATTGAGCTGATGACAGCACAGCTTTGATGAAAATGAAAGCCACTGAGTGTACACATTGGATTGTACAAAGCATGGGACTGTATAATACAGGGAATCCCATGGTAGATGATTAACTGTGGTTAACAGGACAAACACGAGAATGTTTTATCCTGAACTATAAGTACATATTACTAATATAGGGTGTTAATAATTTGGTGCATTGAAGGAACATACACCAAATGTAAGATGTGGGCTAAATGTTACTATAAGTATAAATATTTTGGTGATACTTTTTCATAGGCTCTAACAAATGTTTCACCACAATGCAAGGTGTTGGTGGGGAGATGTATGGGAGCCTTGTATGATGATATGCATAGCTTGTTTTATAAATTCACCAATTTTACTACACATTTATTGTTTACGTATGTTCATGTATGAATGATATTATTCAATAAAATTTTAAAAAAAAGAAACTTGAAGACAAGAAAGTTTAAGAGAAATATCCAAGAACAAAGAGATAAATTCCAAGACTGGGATTAGAACCTAGACTTCTTTCACTCCCAAACTGAGTTGTTTCCTCTAACAATGATTGCAACTCATGGTACAGAAGCATGTTCTAACATGAACAGCTCTTTACTTAGGTCCATTTCTGGGACAGCACTTGTATTAGTTAGGGTTCTCTAGGGAAACATAATCAACAAGAGATATCTGTGAATAGTATGTGATTCTTTAAGAGTCTCTCACAGAGCCATAGGCATGCATGAGTCCAGGTTCTGCAGGCAGACTGCAACCAGGGGCTGCAATGAAAGCCCAGTGAAGGTTCTTGACGAGTTCTGGGAGACATTGGCTGTCTAAAGACGAGCTGGGAAATTCTCTCTCAATGCTAGAATCACTTCCACTTTTAAGGCATTCAACTGATCAGGTTAAGCATCACTCATTGCTGATGGCAATCTCCCTGACTGATGTAATTATAACCAGCTATCTATGATTTACCACTGCAGTAAAGTCAATGGTGACTAAAGTCCATAATGCCCTTGTATTACAGTAAGCCCAGTGCTTGCTTGATCAAACAAGTGGGCACAATTACCTGGCCGAGTTGACACAATAGCTTAACCATCACAGCATTTAATGGAGAAAACTCAGGGTGTTGAGTAACTTGGATTTTTGATGGCCACCAACTAGCCCTGGAACCATGAGTAAAATCCTGAAATTCTTTGACCCTCATTTCCTTTACCTATAAAATGACAGGTTTCAGCCAGTATGCTTTTTAAGAGCCCTCCGGTGTTTAGGAATTCTATGAAGACCACACTGGACTTGTTCTGTAAGGCCATACCCCTCAGAACCAAAAGGTGGAGGATAACAATGATCCAGATAGAAATCAACATGAGGAAACATTTTCTAGCAAATACAGCTTTGTAAAAAGTTACTGTCTACCATGCCAGTCTCTGTCACTATAAAGTTCACTCTTATCTATTGGAAATATTCGTAATTGCACTATGAAAACTCCTTAGTTTCTTATTGATTCTATGATGCTCTGATTTAATTAAATACTATGATTAATAAACAATTATAACTCCTAGACTTGCTCTCCTATCACAACACTGAGAAATGGGTCTATATCTTGTCAGGCCTCATCAAGTTGATAAGGAGTCTGGGAGCCCAGCTATGCTGTGTTCAGTCAGTTCTGAGAAGTAGCCAACATAGTGTTCTAACTCTCCATCACCATTCTGGTACATTTTGTTTTTATTTGCATTACCATAGGGGAAAGAGCATCCAGAATTTCCAAAGAGGAAATCGACAGCTTGGACCCCAGTGGTTGGTTTAATTATTCCCCTAGAGAGAATATGCAGTTTAAGTCCCTCATGGAAAGAAAATCAGTGGTAGGTAAAGACTCTAACTTGTTTATTTATAAGTGGAGACTCGTCTTCAAACAGCTTTTAAAGGAAGCCTCTCACTAAGGACTGAATTGAATTTTCCATTTCAAGACTTAATTCTCTAAAGGGCTTAACTGATTTTTCCTGCTGCTTCTATATCCAGAAATAACAGAAATGCCTGAAAAGTGATGTCAATAGTACTGGAGATCAGATAGCAGCCTTCGTTAGGGAGAAACAGACAATGCCTTCCCATGAAGTCTAAAACAAAATGCAAAAACCCTGCAATCTTTTCTTTTGAATCAGCATGATTAAGCAGACCTCCATTTCTTTGGTGCCCTTGCTATAATTTAACCTCAAATGGTTACCCTTTGGGTTAGGGCTAATAACATCTTCAACTCTAAGGAAAAGTGGTGAAATTTAAATGTTGATGTCCTCTGTTCTCCAGAAATGCTGTTAGAAGCAAACTATAGCTTCAATTATTTCCCACAGGCAAAATTGCTGCTGGCACTAAGAAATATTACTTATGTTCATCTGGGCAGGGTTAAATTGACATAAAGTAAGGCAATGTGCTTACCCAGTTCCCCAGGTATGGACTAGTGAGTAACTGGTGGTTACCTCACGGCAGCTTTGTTGGTGGGATTCAGAACAGAGCTTAGGGTTCAACATCTAAAATTTCATTCATATATCAACTCTTCAATCTACCTTCCTATTACTCCCCATAATCTTGATGAAAAGAGGAAATTAAGTTGATGTCATGATGTTTCAACATACTTATCTTGCTGTCATTTCCCTTCTGAATCGTTAAGGAAGTAATTTGATTTTCCTTCCCTGGGTGTATTAGTTTTTTATTGCTGCCATAACAAATTACCACAATATTACTAGCTTAAAATTACACAAATTTATTATTGTACTGTTCCATTGGTCCTAAGTCTGGTACGGATCTCACCAGGCTAAAATTGAGGTGTTGGCTGGACTATGTTCCTTTTTGGAGGCAATAAGGGAGAATCTGTTTTGTTGCTCTTTCAGATTCCTTGCAGCTGTAGAGTTGAGGTCTCTGTTTCCTTGCTGTCAAGTGAGTGCTGTTCCCAGCTTCAGGAGGCTGCTTGCATGCCTTGGCTTCTGGCTCCTTTCCTGCATCTTCAAAGCCAGGAAAGACAAGCTGATCTGGTATAACCTGGTTTATGAGACTATATGAAAGAAGTATTTGAACTGGATAGAGGATCCCATAAAGAAAGATGAAACTTTTATATACAGAGATTTAAATAAATTAATAGCAACAATAAAAAGCCCTTAGTTCACATGAGTTAGTAAAACAGTCTTTGTCAAAACTCCAGGTCTCTCAAAGCACAAATATATGTCTCTAGCCAAGTTCATATCTATCCTAGTTTAGTCTAGGCTGAAGTTAAATAAAAATGTGATGAATTGGAGAATTTGTAAAAATGCTACATTCTGCTATATCATAAAAACTATCCATTTTTATACCAAATGGTATTAGGAGTATAAGAAGAAATTCCATTTCATAGAGGCAAAAATCCTCAACAAAATACTTGCAAACCAAAGGCACATTAAAAGAATTGTAAACCACAATCAAGTGGGTTTTTCCCAGGTATATAAGGATGGTTCAACACAAGAAAATCAGTTAGTGTAATAAACCACATTGATAAACTAAGGAAAAATCACATGGTCCTCTTGATTGATGCAGAAAAGGCATTGGACAAAATACAGTACCCTTTCTTGATAAAAACATTCCAAAAGATAAGAATGGAAGGAAGCTTTCTCGATACGGTAAAGTATGTATATGAAAAACCTACAGCAAACATTGTACTCAACAGTGAAAGACAGAAGCTTTCCCAAAGAGATCAGAAAAAGACAAGAATGACCATTTTCACCATTGTTGTTTAATATTGCCCTAGATGTTCTAGCTAGAGCAATTAGGCTAGATAAAAAAAGGCATCCAAATAGGAAAGGAAGAAGTAAAACGTTCACTATTTGTTGATAATATGATCCTATATCTAGAATCTCCTGAAAAATCTACAACAAAGCTACTGGAACTAATATACAAGTTCAGCAAAGTGGAGAGATAAAAGATTAATATGCAAAAATCAATAGTGTTTCAAATATACTTCTAGTGTCCAATCTGAGGAGGAAATCAGAAAAATAATTCATTTATAATAGCAACTAAATCAATCAAATATTTAGGAATAAACTTAACCAAGGACATAAAGGACCTATGTTCAGAAAACTAAAAATACTGCTAAAAGAAACTGAAGAAGACTTAAATAAATAGAAGGACATTTCATGTTCATGAATTGGAAGATTAAATATCATTAAGATGTCAGTTCTACCCAAGCTAATTTACAGAATCAATGCAATCCTCCCAAAAGATCCAATGGCCTTTTTTTACAGACATGGAAAAACCAATTATTAAATTTATTTCTAAGGGCAAGGGGCCCTGAATAGCCAAAAAGATTTTTTAAAAAAACAAAGTTGGAGGACTCTCACTTCCAGATTTTAAAGAATATTACCTAGCTACAGTGGTAAAAACAGCATGGAACTGGCATAAAGACAGACATATTGACCAATGGAACCAAATCAAGAACTCAGAAATAGACCCTCACACCTACAGTCAAGTGATTTTTGACAAGGCAATCAAACCCTCTCAGCTGGGCCAGAACATATGGTGCTGGGAAAACTGGATGGCCATATCCAAAAGTAAGAAAGGTGACCCCTATCTCACACCTTATACAAAAACTAACTCAAAATGGATCAAGGACCCAAATATAAAAGCAGCAACCATAAAACTCCTAGAAGAAAACGTAAGAAAACATCTTTAAGATCTTGTGGTAGGTGGTAGTTTCTTAAACCTTATGCCCAAAGCACAAGCGACAAAAGAAAAAATAGATAAATGAGACCTCCTCAAAATTAAACACTTTTACACCTCAAAGAACTTTGTCAAAAGGGTGAAAAGGCAGACGACTCAATGGGAGAAAATATTTGGCAATCGCATATCCAATAAGTGTATAATATCTTTGATACACAAAGAGATCATACAACTCAACAATAAAAAGACAAATTACCTGATTTTAAAAATGGGCAAAAGACTTGAAAAGACAACTGTCAAAGAAGAAATACAAATGGCAAAGAAACACATTGAAAAATGTTTAATATCACTAGTGATTAGGGAAATGCAATTGAAACTACAATGAGATATCATTTCACACCTATTAAACTAGCCACTATTAAGAAGTTGGAAAACTGTAAATGTTGGAGAGGATGTAAAGAGATAAGAAAGTTTATTCACTGTAGGTGGGAATGTAGAATGCTACAGCTACTGTGGAGGACTGTTTGGCAGTTCCTCAGGAAGTTGAATATAGACTTGCCACTGGACCTAGCAATACCCTTACTAGGTATATACTCAGAAGAACTGAGAACAGAGACACAGACATCTGCACACCGATGTTCATGGCAGTGTTATTCATGATTGCCAAAGGTTAGAAACAACCCAGATGCCCATCAACTGATGAATGGATAAACAAATTGTGGTATATACACACGGTGGAGCAGTTAGAAGAAATGAAGTTGTGAAGCAGATAACAACATGGATAAACCTGGAGGATATTATGTTGAGTCACACAAGCCATACACAAAAGGACAAATACTATATGATTGTGTTACTATAAACTAAATATATTGTGCAAACCCATGGAGTTAATAATGAGAACATAGGTCACCAGAAAATAGGAGGGTAGAGAATGGAAAGCTGAGGGTTAATCTGTGCAGAATTGGTAAAAAGGTTGTTTGTAAATCTTTGGAAATGAATAGAAATGGTAAAAGCATTTTATGTTTTTTGTGACTAGTAGAGCTTTTACATGGTACAACAGTAGTTGAAAGGGAAAGTCTAAAATCATGTATATTAGAAGGAAAGCTAAAATCTATAACATGGGACTGTATAAGATATTAATAATAAACCTCATGTAAAATATGAATATGGGTGATACTGCATATATAACTGTTTTTACAAAATGTAAATACAAATATACTAGAAAGAAGGAAACAGAACAGCAGCTATATATGGCAGGGGAAGCATGGGAAGATTAATAGGTGATGAGTTTTTTTTTTTTTTTTGGTTTTATTGGAATAATGAAAATGTTCTAAGAATGATTGAAGTTATGAATGCACAGATATGTGATTACACTGAATATCATTGATTGTATACTATGGATAGATTTATGCTTTATTAATATGTATTAATAAAATTGATATGTTTGAAAAAAGGGTAAATATTTGTGAATAGTGGAAATTTTCCCTAAAATACTCCCAGTGACTTTAAAATTTGTTGGTAGAGGAAAATATCTGAACTATATTTAAACTGGAAGTTAACTTTATTTTTTTTTTAAGATTTATTTATTTTATTTATTTCTCTCCCCTTCCCCTCCACCCCAGTTGATCTTCTTTTTGTGTCTATTTTGCGGCGTGTTCTTCTTTGTCCACTTCTGTTGCTGTCAGCAGCACGGGAATCTGGGTTTCTTTTTGTTGCATCATCTTGTTGTGTCAGCTCTCCGTATGGGCAGCGCTATTCCTGGGCAGGCTGCACTTTCTTTCACACTGGGTGGCTCTCCTTACGGGGCACAGTCCTCACATGTGGGGCTCCCCTATGCAGGGGACACCCCTGCATGGTATGGCACTCCTTGCACACATCACTCCAACTCCACATGGGTCAAGGAGGTCCAGGGTTTGAACCATGGACTTTTTAATATATATTCCAGATGCTGAAACTAATTCAGATTGGACAGAATTTTGGATATTAGTAAGTCTTAGACATTTCATTTCCAATTTTGCTCCACCAAATTTAAATTACACTCTTCCAGAAAACATACTAAAAGAAAATAAAGGTGAGATCCTTGTGAAGCTCATGTTGACTGTTAAACAAAGAGAATAGAGTTCCTAATCTTTCATGAGTGGAGGACCTATAAATCTTAAACTAAGAGTGATCAATTTTCAATTAGAAGAGCTTTCAAAATGATAGAATTTAACCCATTTGTTGCCTATGGTTACAAACAGTTCCTCTTCATTCCTATCCTTCATTGTTTATTTTGATCTAAGGAGGACATGCCATTGATTGATCAAGTTCAAAGGCATTCATTAGGCTATTTTTTTTTTATGGTATAGAGCCTGTAGCAGTTTGCTATAGTTATGAATTCCAAAAATAGATACTGGATTAAGTTTGTAAACTGGTCTATACCTGAGCATGATTAAATTATGATTAGGGCTTTGATTGGGCCACATCAGTAGTGTGATGAGTCCATGCCCATTGTGGGTGGGGACTCACAGATAAAAGACATGGCAAAGGACAAAGTTGGAGATTTTGATGTTGGTGATTTGATTTGGACTTTGATGCTGGAGTCCTGAGCTGGAGCTCCAGGAAGTAAGCACACAGAGGAAAGAGAAGCAAGCCCCAGGAAGAGAGGGCATGAGCCAGGAGAAGAAAAGAGAGGAATAGAGATGGCTCCTTAGATATGGCAGAAACCCTGGGGGGAGAGACAGAACCATTTGCCTGATAGTCTACAGCTGAACTTATGGAAAGAGGCAAAGCTATAGAGCCCCATAATCTATAGCTGACCTTGTGGGAAAAACAGAGGACCTGAGCCCAGAGAAAAGTAAGATCTGGGAAGAGAGGAACTCAGGAAGCCTGAACTTTGGCAGATGTCAGCAGCCATCTTGCTCTAAGATGTGGAAATAGACTTTGGTGAGGGAAGTAACTCATGCTTTATGGCCTGGTATCTGTAAGCTCCTACCCCAAATAAATATCCTTTATAAAAGCCAACAGATTTCTGGTATTTTGCATCAGCATCCCTTTGTCTGACTAATACAGAGCCTTTGCAAAAATACATAAATAAGGCTATTTCAGGAAAATTTCCCTTTAGGCATTTTCTTTCATGAGGTTGGAATGACAAGCCAGTTGAGGATGTCCAGCCTTGCTCACCCTTGCTGTTTTTTTCTGTAGCAAGATCAAGAGCTATGCTCCTGTTTTGGAGCTGTTCAGTTCAGATAAGACTTTGGGGTTATAGGTTCTAGATATTGGGACATACTCCCCCCTGTTCCAGGTATCCTTCTCTTGGACTTGCTTTGTCTCCTTGGAAGGTGTGCTCTTCCTAGAAAAGCCATCCATTGACTCCAGAGTATTATGATCAGAGGATTGAGCATCAGTGCGAACTCAGGAGAAGGTCATCTGTTGGCCCCTTAGATTGCTTGGCCCTTAGGCAGGGCCAGCTTTTAGCCTGGTAAAAGGAGAATCTCTGAGGTCGATAGACCTTAACTAGCTGAGAAGCTACTACTACAATTCCACACTGAGTTGGGGACCAAAGCTGTCTTTAGCAACAAATTCTTATTTTGTCTGGTTGCATTCACTATCTCTGGAACTCAAAGGATGCTGGACAACCAGATAACAGCTTCTTCCATTCCATGACTCTTCATTTTACAGATAAGGAAAAGAGATTCAGAGATGGAGTTTCTCTTACCGATCCTAATCCTGCTTACTAAAGGCAGAACTGGTGAAAGGACTCAACAGACAGTGGCTATTCATTATACATTGTTGGATGAATGAAAGAATTGTATACACTTCATTTATTTGATGTGACTGTCGATAGGTAATTTTTGTTAACAAGGGATAGACAATTTTGAAAGCAGAATGACTCATTCCACTGATGTCACTGCTCAGCCTTTGAATCAAAATATCTTTTGGTGGGTACCTAATCAGGTTGAGTGATTTCTTACCCATGAGTTTTCAAAAACATAACACTTTACCAAATACCGATCTTCAGTCTAGTGAGAAGACTATCCATCACAGTGTTAGCACACTTGAAAATTGTCTCACAAAGATACAAAGCTAAATGGCTGCTCAAAACTTCAGCTAAACAGAATAAATTCCAGGAAAACTATCAAGTGTTTAGCCCAACCTTCATAAAACAGAATGGGAAAGTCTTTAGAAATGCAGCATAAATAACAGCTATTTCCAAAATAGGTTTATGATTTAAAACTAAAAGCTATGAAAGAATCAGAAAAATAAGATTTAGTACCTGTTTATAAAAATAATTGAGAGACTATCATCTAGATAACTCTAGACTTCTTAGTCTAAACTAATACTAGATGAGGCTGTTGTGGAAGTCCCAAAACCTCCAACTAAATGTTCAGAAAAAAACTTTCATTAGCCATAGCTGCCCCTCTTGTAGCCAAGGCTTTGCTTGGGATTTGCTAGAGGCTGCACAGTTAGTCATTTCCTCTTTATAAGTAGAAAAACAATTGTATTTAGGGCTCCAGTGGACCTGAATGCCATGGTCCCAACCTGTCTCAGGGCCTTTGCACAGGAACATTTTTCTTCTCAAATGTTTGCATGTTGGTTTCTCCTTCCCATTCAGGACTCAGCTTACATGTAACTTTAGAGATACTGGCTACAGTCTCCCTACTGAAAGGAGCTTCCCTCCATTTCCATCATCCCTATACCTCATGACCTGCTCAGTTATGCAGCATAGCATAGTTATCCAGGTGTCTCTGGGTTGAATCCTTTGCTTATCGTGAACAAGTACCTAAAACTTCTCTGGACCTTCCTTAATACCCTCATATAACTCTACTATAAAGGATTTTTGTGAGGATTGGCTAGTAACACACATAAAACATTTATATCAGGGCCCAGCACTCAATATATCTTAGCTGTTAATATTGCTATAAACTGAATCCTTTTTAAAAATATATATATTCTTTTTATTCCCCCTGCTTTCTTCCCTCCCCCCAAAAAAATACATTTCACAAGAAGAGGGACCTTATATATTGAAAGCAAATGTATTCCTTGCACCTTGAATATCTGTTAGGTGTTAGACACTGTTGAAAGGTTACTCTTGGTAAGCCCCACACTATTTGAGCCTCAGTTTTGTCATCTGTAAAATACGATTCCCAACCCATATGGGTTTAAAGAATCAAATAAGAATTTATTTCACTATTTCTCCAGCTAGAATACATGGACCCTGGGAAATATTTGGTAAGATTAAGAATATATAAACCTGGTAATGTCAATGTCATCCATATGGCGACATAAGACATTTCCTGAAAAAAAGGTTCCCCAGAGAATCTTGGGGGAAAAAAAAAAGACAAATGACTCTTTCTTAGAACTCTAGATGAGAAAATGAGAAATATCAGTTAGAAAATTTCCATCCCTGACCCATGGTCCATATCCTCCCTCTCTATCAGTCCTGTGCAGTTTGGGAGCAGTGCAGAAGCAGCAGCCAATGTCCCTCTCAAAGCAGAGGCAGACTATAGAACCAATACATCAGTGAGTTAGAACCCCATGCATATCCAGGCACAGGTAACCAAATCCACAGAGAGCCAGGGTAGAACAAAAGTTTCTAAGTCATGCTGAATTCAAAAGGACCCCCATAGGTGTGCTCATGCAATCCAATTTCTGTTGATGGACCACCTAGATACAAAGTGGACTTTTCAGTGTAACCCACCTTTTTGGAATAACTGTATCTGGCTCCCCAGGGTGGATACCCTGATGGAGAAGAAATCAGAGGCAGAAAAGCCTCTGAGGGAAAAAAAAAAGGGGGGGGGTGAGATTTAAACTGAACTGCTGTAACACAAAATAGGTCTCAGAGCTGAAAAGTACAAGGGAAAAGGGACACTGAAAAGGGAGAGAATTTAAACAAATCATACGAGCTGGGGAGAAAATTCTGCACAAAAAACAAACAGAACAAATCAAGATTCCTGGAGAAGGAACAGAGGAAAGGAAGTTTTGCCTGGAGTTGAAATAGTTGCACAAAACATAAATTCTTGAAAATTGTACCATATATTCAGGGCCAAAATAAGATGAAGAAGAGCTGAGAAAATCCAAAAACTTAAACATGGGCTATTCTAAAGGCCTAGAAAAAGTTGGACCAAGCATGAAAGAAGAGCCTTTACACAAAGGCTATGAGCAATAAAACCCTAGACAAGGAGGAGAAATTGATTTTCAGAATTTAACATATCAATGTAATCAGATACCAAGACATCAGCAAACAAGTGACAGGCCATACAAAGGAACAGAAAGATATGTCCCAGGCAAGGGAACAAATTAAAACTTTAAAGGAGACACAGAATTTGGAATAACTAATCAAAAATATTTTTAAAAAATCAATTCAAGGAGATGAAGGAAAATATGCATAAAGACCTAAAGGATATGAAGAAGACCATGTGTGAACATAAAGAAGAATTTGAAAATATAAAGAGAAACATAAAAGAAAATATGTGGATGAAAGTCACAATAGTAGCTATTAAAAAAAACAATAAAGGCATACAGTAGCATATTTTAACAGGCAGAAGAAAGAATCTGTGAACTAGAAGACAGGAAAAATGAAATCATAGAATCAGAAGAATAGAGAAAAGAATAGAAAAATTAACCAGTGTCAAACCAGGGGTTTGAGTGACAGCACTAAACATGGAGACTTATGTACCATAGGTGTTTCAGAAGGAGAAGGAAAAAGGGACAGAAAGAGTATTTGGGACATAATGGCCAAATATGTCCCAAGTCTTATGAATGACATAAATATAAATATCCAAGAAGCGCAACTCCAAACAGAATAAATCCTAATAGAACTTACTCTGAGACACATACTAATCACAATGATAAATGCCAAAGACAAAGAGAGAACAATGAAAGTATCAAGAGAGATGTATCACATACAAGGAATCCTCCATAAGACTAAATGCCAGTTTCTCATCAGAAATGATGGAGGGAAGAAGGCAATTGTATGATATATTTAAATTACTGAAAGAGAAAAACTGCCAGCCAAGAATTTGTTATCCAGGAAACTGTCCTCCAAAAATGAAGGAGAGTTTAAAATATTCACAGATAAATGAAACTGAAAAAATTTATCACGAAAAAACCTACTCTATAAGAATTAGTAAAGAGAGTTCTGCAGGTTGAAAGGTAAAGACAGGAGAGAGTGACTTGGAATAGCGTGAATAAAGATCATCAGTAAGCATAACTAAAAGAATAAATGCAAAATCTAATAGTACTACATCCCCAATATACATCTCTACTCTTTAATTCCTGTAAGAGTCAGAATACAATTGTACAAGAAAAAGGCATATGTGCTGGTAGTGGACATAAAAAAATAAAAGTGGTAAAGTGGGACAAAAACAACATGAAGACGGGAAACAGAGGGCTATGGGAGCAGAAAATGTGTATTGCTATTGAAGTTAGTTTTGGTATCTTTACAAATGAGGAGGTTATAGATGTAAGCTGCGTAAAAAAACCTCAGAGTAGCAACAAAAAAAGTATTTTAAAAATATATAGAAACAGCAATGAGAGAGGAATCAGATACATCATAAAAGATCAGCTATGTAGAAAAGGATGTAGCTATAAAGGGAAAGAGACAAGAAAAAGATGAGACATATAAAACCAAATGAAAAATGGCTGAAGTACTGCCTTTAGAGAAATAACACTGAATATTAATGAGTGAAACTCCCCAATCAAAAGGCACAGATTGGCAGAAGAGGGGGAAAAAAATCATGATACAACTATACGTTGTTTACAAGAGAGTTACCTTAGTCCCAGAGACACAAAAGGTGAAGATGGAAAAAGATAACCCATACAAATAATAACCAAAAAGAAAAAAAGAGCTCAGGTAGCTATACTAATATTGGACAAAATAGATATTAAGTCGAAAGCTGTTGTAAGAGACAAAGAAGGACATTATGTATTAAAAGGCACAAACCACAAAGGAGAAATAAAAATTATATATATTTATGCCCCTAACCACCATGCCTCAAAATACGTGAGGCAAACACTGGCAAGCAGAAGAGAGAAATAGACACCTTTAAAATAATTGTTGGAGACTTCAATACAACACTCTCATTAAAGGATGGAATATCTATAGGAGATAAATATGGGAACAGAGAACTTGAATATTATAAATTAACTACACCTAACAGACATATACAGAATGTTGTACCCCAAAATAGCAAGACATACATTCTTCTCAAATACACATGGATCATTCTCCAGGATACACTACATGTTGACTCATAAAACAGGTCTCAGTAAATTTAAAAAGACTGAAATTATACAAAATACCTTCTCTGACCATAATGGAAAGAAGCTGGAAATCAATAATGGCAAAGAACAGGAAAGTCCACAAATATATGGAAATTAAAAAACACACCTTTAAACAAGCAGTGGGTCAAAGAGGAAATTGTAAGAGAAATCAATAAATACCTTGCGACTAATGAAAATAAGAACACAAGATATCAAAACTTACGGGATGATGGATATAAGCCATTATACTTTTTGTCAAAACCTATAAAAGTGTGTGTTTTGAAGTGTAAAACAATATAAACTATAGACCACTCTTAGGAGCAATGCTTCAATACGTGTTCATCAACCTGTAACAAAGGTACCACAGTAATGAAAGATGTTAATAGGGGAAAGTGTGGAAGGGGGAAGGGTGGTATATATGGGAATCCCCAATATTTTCAATGTAACATTTATGTAATATAAAACTCCTTTAAAAATAAAGGAAAAAATTTATAGCCCCAAATGCTTACATTAAAAAAAAAAAAGATCTAAAATCAAAAACCTAACTGCACTCTTGGAGGAATTAGAAAAAGAACAGCAAAGTAATCCCAAAGCAAGTCAGAAAGAAAGAAATTAGAACAGAAATAAATAAATTTAGAGTAAAATAAAATAGAATTAACAAAACCAAAAGTTGGTTCTTTGAAAAGATCAATAAAATTGACCAACCCTTAGCCAGATTGACAAAGAAAAAAAGGGAAAAGATACAATAAAATCAAATGAGGGGCAGGGGTCATTACTACTGACCCCACAGAAATAAAAAGGATCATAATTGGCCAGTATGAATTATATATACATAAAAATTAGGCAACAAAAATCTCCCAAAGTAAAGGTCACGGACCTGATTGCTTCAGGAGTGAATTCCACCAAAAATTCCAAGAGAGGTAATACCAATCCTGCTCCAACTCTTCCAAAAATAGAAGAGGAATGCATATTACCTAACTCATTCTATGAAGTCAACATCACCCTAATACCAAAGGTAGATAAAAAATACTACAAGAAAAGAAAATTACAGACCAATTTCTCTACTGAACGTGTATGTAAAAATCTTTAAGGAAATACTTGAAAATCAAATCCAATACTGTGTTAAAAGAATAATACACCATAGTCAAGTGAGTTTTATCACAGTTATGCAAGAGTGGTTCAATGTAGGAAAATCATTTTATGTAAAATAACCACATTTATAAACAGAAGGGAAACAACCACATGATCAATTCAATTACTGCAAAAAAGACATTTGACAAAATCCAACATCTTTTCCTGATTAAAAATAACACTTAGAAAGATGGAATAGGGAAGCAGACTTGGCCTAATGGATAGGGCATCCGCCTACCACATGGGAAGTCCATGGATCAAACCCCAGGTCTCCTTGACCTGTATGGAGCTGACCCGTGCGCAGTGCTGATGCTTGCAAGGAGTGTCGTGCCATGCAGAAGTGTCCCTCATGTATGGGATCCCCACACATAAGAAGTGTGTCCCGTAAGGAGAGCCACCCAGTGCAAAAGAAAGTGCAGCCTGCCCAAGAATGGTGCCGCACACACGGAGAACTGACACAACAAGATGACGCAACAAAAAGAAACACAGCTTCCCAGTGTCGCTGATAGGGATAGAACTGGTCACAGAAGAACACACAGCGAATGGACACAGAGAACAGACAACTTGGGGTGCGGGGGGAAGGGGAGAGGAAAAAGAAAAAAGATGGAATAGAAGGAAAAGCCCACAATTAACATCATACCCAATGATGAAAGGCTAAAGTCTTTCCCATCAAGATTTGGAACAAGACAAGGATGCCTACTGTCACCACTCTTATCCAACTTTGTACTGGAATTTTTGGCCAGAGCCTTTAGGCAAGAAAAAAAAAAAAAAAAGACATCCCTATTGGAATGGAAAAACTAAAATTTTCACTGTTTGCAGATGACATGATCATATATACATAGAAATTCCTAAAAATCTATAACAAAGCTACTGGAGGAAATAAACAAATTCAGCAACATGTCAAGGTACAAGAGCAACACACAAAAGTTAGTTGCGTTTTTAAACATCATAATGTGTACTCTGAGTAGTAAAGCATGAAAAAAAAATCCATTTATAATAGCAACCAAAAGAATCAATTATCTTGGAATAAATTTAACCAAGGATGTAAAGGACTTTTACACAAAAACTACAAAACTTTGCTAAAAGAAATCAAAGAAGATCTAAATAAATGAAAGACTAATATTGTTAAGATCTAAATTCTACCCAAAATGATTTACAGATTTATTGAAATCCCAATAAAAAAACCCAAAACCTACTTTGCAGAAATGGAAAAGTCAATGATCAAATTTATTTGGAAGGGAAAGTGGACCCAAATAGCCAAAAACATCTTGAAAAGGAAGAACAAAGTTGGAGTACACATTTCCTGACTTTAAAGCTTATTATAAATCTACAGTGGTCAAAAGTGCATGGTACTGGGAAGCAGATTTGGCTCAACAGATAGAGCATCTACCTACCACATGGGAGGTCCAGGGTTCAAACCCAGGGCCTCCTGACCTGTGTGGTGAGTTGGCCGACATGCAGGGCTGATGTGCGCAAAGAGTGCCATGCCATGCAGGGGTGTCCCCCATGTAGGGGAGCCCCATGCGCAAGGAGTGTGACCTGCAAGGAGAGCCACTCCACTCAAAAGAATTGCAGCCTGCCCAGGAGTGGCGCCGCACACACAGAGAGCTGACACAGCAAGATGACGCAACAAAAAAGAGATCAGTTTCTCAGTGCCACTGACAAGAATACAAGTGGACACAGAAGAACACACAGCGAATGGACACAGAGAGCAGACAACGGGGGCGGGTGGAGTGGAAGGGAAGAGAAATTTTAAAAAATAAATACATTTTAAAAAATCACTATTAAAAAAAGTGCATGGTACTGGTACAAGGATAGATATATTGGCAAATGGAATCAAATTCTGAGTTCAGATATAGACCTTCAGATCTATGGCTCCCTGATTTTTACACTCAATTCCAGAAAGAATCGTTTCTTTTTTTTTTTTTTTTTTAAATACAATGTAGCTTTTATTAAGTAGAGGAAAAAAGGGATCGGACTGTATGATACAAAGATTCCAGTTTGGTCAAATTCCACACAAACCCTTCCCATCTATGTGATCAGAGTTGCTACCTCCATCAGGGAAGCCTACCTGCCTCCTTGACCCACAAGGACTTGTAGAAGACAAGGGCCTCAGAAGCGGAAGAAAGAATCGTTTCTTCAACAAATGATGCAGGGGGAACTGGATATCCATATGCAAAAGAATTAAAGAGGACCCCATCTCACACCATATACAAAAATTAATTTAAAAAGGATTAGGTCCTAAGTATAAGAATCAGGGCTATAAAACCAGAAGAAACCATAGGAAAGTATCTTCAGGATCTTGTGTTGGACAAGGTTTCTTAGATTTTACACCCAAAGCACAAGCAACGAAAGAAAAAAAAAAAAAAGATAAAAAGTGACGTCTTCAGAGCTAAAAGCTTTCCTACAAAGAACTTTGTCATGAAAGTAAAAAAGGTAGCCTACTCAAAGGGAGAAAATATTTGGAAGCCACATATCTGATAAGGGTTTAATATCCTGAATATATAAAGAAATCCTACAACTCAACAATAAAAAGACAAACAACACAATTTAAAAATGGGCAAGACTTTAATAGATATTTATCCAAGGAAGATTTACAAATGGCTAAAAGCACACAAAGGGATGCTCAACATTACTAGCTCTTAGGGGAATGCAAATAAAAATCACAATGAGATATTTCATACCCACTAGAATGGCTACTGTTAAAAGACAGAAAACAAGTTTTGGAAAGGATGTGGAGAAATAAGACTACTCATTCATTGCTGGTAGAAATGTAAAATGTGGTAGACAGTTTGGCAGTTCCTCAGGAAGCTAAGTATAGAATTCCCATATGACCTGGCAATTCTGCTACTTGTTATATACCTAGAAGAATGGAACACAGGGACTTGAACATATATTTGCACACCAGTGTTCATAATGGCATTATTCACAATTGACAAAAGAAGGAAGCAACCCAGGGATTCATCAACCAATGAATAAGCAAAATGTGGTATATATAAAATGTGGTAAACACATGCAATGGAATTATTAGTCATTGGCAAAAAGGAATAGAAGTCCTGATGCATGTGACTACATGGATGAACCTTGAGGACATTAAGTGAAATAAGCCAGACACAAAAAGACAAATACATGATCTCACTGATATGAACTAATTATAACAATGAAACTCAGAGTTAGAATTTAGAGTATAGATTTCCAGGAGATGGATTGGGGTAGAGCATGGGGATTTAATGATTAACTTGTACAGAATTCCTATTTACGTTGATTGTAAAGTTTTGAAATGGAGGGTTATGATAGCATATTATTGTAATTAACAGCACTGAATTATATATATGAATGTGGATAAAAGGGGAAATATTATGGAACTGTTAATAGAATATAAATTAAAATATAAAGCATAGGAAAGTATAACACAGTAAACCCTAATGTAGACGGTGGATTACTATTAATAGTACAAGTGTAAAAATGTTCTTTTATGAATCATAACAAATGTACAACACTAATACAAAGAAATAATAGGGTGATATATGGGGGAAAATATACCAAATATAAACTTTGGACAATAGTTAGTAGCACAATTTTAATATTCTTTCTTCAGTTGTGACAATGGTACCACACTAAGGCAAAGTCCACTAATGCTGTATTTCTAAAATGATTTTTCTGTAAACCTACAACTTCTCTATTTAAAATAAACAAACAACTAAAAAGAAATGCTGGGATTATGTAACAAGGACAAAAAGTGTCAGCTTGAAAGGACTCCTACTGGCAAAATCTGGGACAATCCAACAATATAATAAAGTATGCTAATAAATTAGAAACTTTTTAAAAAATAGCAAATTACAAGTTCAAAAAATAATAGATAGAAGACAGAAAAATGTTCAAGATAGACAGACAGACATATATAGGTAGTGAGGAAAAAGGGAGGACTTTTTGCCTATAGCAAAACATCAAAAATTGACAGGTAAATATATAGAGAGAGTGTTGGAGTTGGAAAAACTACCATTTTGTAATATACTAAAGATTGGATCAGGCTGGAATCATCAATGGATGCAAAATCATCTGAGGGGAAATTTTTATGGTGATCAGGATATTTGCATGGTCTTTAAGTGCCTTCCTGCAGAATGCTTATAAGTTACAAGAGAGGAAAAACAATTATATAGTAGAGAAATTAGATGTCTTAACCAAGTGATCAAAATTAATATCACCAATGAGGAACAGATGGGCATTATGGGCCTCCAGGCATGATGCCCTGAGAAGGATACAATATTACCAAGAAATTAAGGAAGAAAATGAATAACCTGAATCAAATCATGAAGTAACGCCAAATAAAGTAAGAAGTGTTCTATTTTAAAAGAGGAGTGAACTGCATTTTTCAAAAGTGTCAACATCTAAAAGATGGAAAGGCTGTAAAAATATACCATATTAAAAGAGGTTGGGAAGCAGATGTGATTTGAGCAATTAAGCTCCCAACTACCACATGGGAAGTCCCAGGTTCGGTTCCCAGTGCCTCCTAAAGAAGATCAGCAAGACAGCGAGCTGCTGCAATGGGTAGGCACAGTGAGCTGAAGCAACTAGATGACACAAAGAGGAAAACATAATGAGAGTACAACAAAGCAGGGATTGTAGGTTCCTGGTGCATCCAAAGAAGACAAGCAAGACAGTGAGCTGATGCCACAGGTAGGTGCAACAAAATGACACAACAAGAGAGAAAGAAGGAAAAAATGGGAGATACAAGAAAGCAGGGAGCAGAGGTGGCTCAAGTGATTAGGCACTGCGACCACCCACATGGGAGGTCCCAGTGCCTCCTAAAAAAAAGAAGACCAGCACACAACAAAAACAGACACAGTAAACTGCAAAACAACAAGGGTGTGGGGAGAAGAAAATATAATAAATCTTTTTTTAAAAAAAGTTTAAAGAAAAATGACAATTAGCTACAATACCTGACTCTAGGCTGGATTTTGTATTGAAGGGAAAAAAATTCGAGGAAGGGCATTATTAAATCAGCTGACTAAATCAGAGTATCAGCAGTAAACTAAATTAAACTATTGATGAGTCTATTTTTGGGATATGTACATTGAAGTATTTAGGGATATGGACTATAAGGCATATAACTTATCCTCAGTTGGATACCTGTGTACTCACATGTGAGTGTGTATATACAAACACAAATACTTACATATGTGTACAGACACATGTATTCATATATATACTTAAAGAAGCAAATAATAGAGTAAATGGGGTAAAATATTAACAATAGATGAATCTAGGTAAAAGGAGTGCATTTTTATTTTTACTATTTTTACCTTTGCAAACTTATTTTTGAATTTTTCCAAAGTTAAAAAATATGTAACACACTGAATTAAATATGTAAGGTCTTATCTACATGGGTTTGATTAAAGAAACTAATGTTCTCTAAATGAAAATTAAAGAGTGTATAAACCTAAACAAAACATATAGTAATTTTTTTTTGCCAGAAAATTCAGGAAAGAAACAGTTTTCAATTTTTATACTCATAGAATATTTTTACTCATTTATTACTTTCTGCATTTTCCCCCTTCCCCATTATAAGAGGACTTTCTGGTACTTTCATTTCTTTATCTCAAGGGTATTTGCGTTCGGAGTGAAAACCATAAGCTTGCTTTTGTTCTAAAAGCCTAAATGCAAAGGGTCATTATAGTAACTAGGCAAGAGGGGAAGAGGAAAGGAAAAAGCGGAATATCTTGGAGGAAGCTGGGATAGATGCAAGAGGAGATGAAGAAACAATCCCTAGGATGTAGAAGAATTATTTTTTGGTAAGATGAAGAAGTAAAGAGACAGAGGTACAGACCAAAATGTGACACTAGAAGTCCTAACCAAGGCAGAGAATATAAAATCATGCCAAAAATACATTGCCTCACAAGGTTTAGTTAAATCCTTGCTCAGTGAGCAGAAAACTGCTTTTCGATGCCAGTCTACTTTTGGTTTTTCTTTGAGTGTGTCTGAGACAGAGATGGAGACAGAGAAAGACAGAGAGACATGAGGAAGAAGAAACAAATCCAAATACTCAAAAAGGTGATGGGCAGAAGAGATAGATGCCCCTAAGATGGTAGAGTGAGATGCTCCAGGGTTCCATCCTGCCGCAGAAGCTTTAAACAATAAGCAAAAAGTGGCAGAACTGTCTTTTTTAGTACTCTAGAAAACAGATAAGGGTTGCAGTAACTAGGTGAATGCCAAATCAAGGAAAATGCAACTTAAAAATGGTCGGAAAACATTGTGGCATATTTGCTGGCCATCTGTTTACTCCCTTCTCAGCTTGGTGTAGAGCTGGTCTGTGGTTCCCTTGTGGGTCCCTGGTCCTGGTTCTAGAAAAGACAGAGTAACCCCTGGGTACACCAAAGTGCATGAATGCCTGTTCCTTTCTGTCACTCAGTTTACAGCATGAAGGACTGAACCAGGACACTGACTGCAGACTCCTTGTCCCAGAGCTTGGCCTGAACATAGAGGTGGCTTGCAGGGCAGACAGAATGCTGTGGAATAGTCAAATCACAAAGGCTTGGGGCAAAGGATTGTCAGCTGTGGAACATACAGTGTAGAACCAGGACCAGGAAGAAACACTATCTCCTCGGGCAAAAGAGATATTTGAATCTGTGTAAATGGCATAATTCCTAGGTCCACACATGCAAACTTAGGACAAGATACATACTCAAAAAAGACCAATGAAGACTATGTTTTGCCTTAGTTTGTTCTTAATAGTCACTATTAGGGGGCCTAAGCTATGAAGGTAAGCATTCACACAGGTCAATCTGTAAAGAATGAGGAAAGTGTTTCTTTCTCCTGCCTTCTCCTCTCTCCCTACGCCCAACAAACACCAAACAGGATAAACCCAAATAGAGCCACACAAGACACAGTATAATCAAACACTCAAATGACAAAGAGAAAATCTTGAAAGCCACAAGCAAAATGTAACACACAAGGGAGCCTCAATAAGGTTAATTGCTGATTGCTCATCAGAAACCATGGAGGCAAGAAAGGAGGGGGATGACATATCTAAGGTGCTGAGAGCAAAGATATTTCCAAACAAGAACTCTAGATCTGGCAAAAATGTTAAAAAAAAAAAGGGGGGGGGGTTAAGAATTAAGATATTCTCAGATAAACAAAAACTAATGGAATTTGTCACCACTAGACTAATCCTACAGAAAATACCAAAGGAAAAGGACACTAGAAGCCACATGAAGATATGAAGATTTTCAGTAAATGTAATGATCTGTGTAAATATTAATACCAGTACAAGTGTTTTGGGATCATGTCTCCACTTTTTACTTTTTACAGGATGTAAATTACAAATCAATAAAAAGTATTGACAAATCAATGTTTCTTTTTTTTTTTTAATTTATTTTTTATTTCTCTCTCCTTTTCCCCCTTCCCCCCTTCACCGCCCCCCACCTTGTAGTTTGTTCTCTGTGTCCATTTGCTTGTGTTCCTCTGTGTCTGCTTTCATTCTTGTCAGTGGCACCAGGAATCTGTGTCTCTTTTTGTTGTGTCATCTTGCTGCGTCAGCTCTCCATGTGTGCAGTGCCACTCCTGGGCAGGCTGCACTTTTTTTGCACGGGGCAGCTCTCCTTACCAGGTGCACTCCTTGCATGTGGGACTCCCCTATGTGGGGGACACCCCTGCATGGCAGGGCACTCCTTGCACACATCAGCACTGTGCATGGGCCAGCTCACCACATGGGTCAGGAGACACTGGGTTTGAATCCTAGATCTCCCAAATGGTAGGCAGACACTTTATCAGTTGAGCTAAATCCACTTCCCAAATCAATGTTTTTAGATTCAATGCATAACTATTTAATTTGTGACAAAGAACAATACAAAGGTTATTGGTAGAATGGTATAGGAACATGGTTTGTATATGCTATAGAATTAAGTTGGAATCAAAACATTGTTGCAATGAGCCCTAATATATTGCCAGATTCAATTAATAAGAAATTGAAATACAGTGATAGGTTTAAAGTTTAAAAATAGAATACATAGTAATTTAGAAATACTAAAGTAAAAATAAATTGGTGTATTAATAAAGTGAAAAATATTATAAAGGTTTGTTTCTAATGTTTTGCCTTTCATCACTGTAATAGATGTTGCCCTGTATGTACAGTGGCAAGGCACTTTCATTTCTTCCTCAGTGTCTACATCCTTTTTTTTTTTTCTAATTCTTAATTTTGTCTTCAATAAAGTTTTAGAGCACAGTAATTCACATACTCAGGAGACTTGAATCTCTGGACTGCCCATGTACCAGCTGGGTCCTGAGCCTCAGCAGAGTGGCGACTCCTACTCTCTGGTTCATTGGTGTTACCAGGCCAACTAACAGGGAGGTGAAGATGGTCAACCACCTCACCAGGGAATCAAGAGTGCCTACAACTGCAAGCAGAGGAATTACATCCATCATCCATGTGGAATCTAAGCCCCCTCTTGATCTAGAGGTGGAGGGGACATTGCCAGCCCAGGGTCCACAGGATGGAGGAATAAAATATGGACTAGAGTGGACTTACTGATATTCTACTATAAAACTATTGTGACGAGTAATAGAAGAAATTTTAACATCGAGGGGGAGACAGTGGCCACAGTAGTTGCTGAGGGCAGGGAGAAGGTAGAAGAGATGTGATGTGGGGGTATTTCTGGGATTTTGAGTTGCCTTAATTATATTGCAGGGTCAGATGCTGGACTTTATATATCCTGCCATAACCCACTGAATGTACTGGGGGAGAGTGCGAACTACAGGGTAAACTGTTATCTGTGTAGTGCAGCAGTGCCCCAAAATGTGTTCACTGAGTGCAATGAGGGTGCCACAATGATGAGGGAGGTTGTTGATAAGGGAGGAGTGGGGTGGGGGGGTGGGGGATATACAGGAACCTCATATTTTTTAGTGTAACAGTTTTTTTTGTGATGTATATATCTTCAAAAAAATACAATTTACAAAAATGATGTGGTGGGGAGTGGGGAGTGGGTTATATAGGAACCTCTTATGTTTTTTTTAATGTTTTTTAATGTAACATTCCTTGTGTTCTATTAATTTAAAAAATTAAAAAAAACAAAAAAATCATTCTTGCAGATTTAAGATGCTAAATTCAAGGGTCATGCAACTGCAAAGAACATAAAAATTATACACGAAAGGAAATGAAAAGGGATTCTAAAGAGTCCACTACAAAAAATAAAATAAAATTAACTACATGTAAGGACAGGGAGTAATGGAAGAACTGAAAGATGAAAAATATATAAGACTTACAAAAACCAGAGAGCAAAGTGGCAGAAGTTGTCCTGTAATATCAGTAGTTACTTTTTAAAAAACAAATCCATTTAATTGATACATACTAATAAAGCATAAATCCATCCAAAGTTTACAAAAAATGGCATTCACGTATTTGTGCATTCTTCACTTTAATCATTTTTAGAGCACTTACAGCATTCCAATAATAATAAACCAAAAAACAACCAAACAAAACAAAACTCATCACCTCAATTTCTCTATGCTTCCCCTGCCATACAAGCTGATAATCTTTTTCCTTCTCTCTAGCATATTTGTATTTATGTTTTGTAAAAGCAGTCTTATGTATTCAGTATCACATCATCCATATTTGTATTTTACCTGAGGTTTTACTATCTTATACAATCATGTTACAGTTTTTAGTTTTCTTTCTAGTAATAAACAGACCTTAGACTTTCCCTTTCAACCATTGTCACACCTATATAATAGTTCTACTAGTTAAAAACACCATGATGTGTTCTCATCATTTCTATTAATTCCCAAAGATTTACAAACAACCTTTTACCAATTCTGCACAGATTAACCCTCAGCTTTCCACCTTCTATCCTTATTCTATTTTTTGGTTAATTATATTTTAATTATTAATTCTGTGAGTTTATACAATATATTTAGTTCATAATAGCACAATCATACAGTATTTATATTTTTGTGTCTGGCTTGCTTCATTCAACATAATGTCCTCCAGGTTCATCCATGATGTCATCTGCTTCACAACTTTCTTTCTTTTTACAGCTGCATAATACTCCATCATGTGTATACATCACAATTTGTTTATCCATTCTTCAGTCAATGGATACCTGGGTTGTTTTCAACTTTTGGCAAATGAGTATAATGCCACTATGAACATCAGTGTGCAGATGTCTATTTGTGTCACTGTTCTCAGTTCTTTGGGTATAACTAGTAATGTTATTGTCTGGTCACAAGGCAAATCTATATTCAATGTTCTTGAGAACTGCCAAACAGGCCTGCACAGTGGCTGTGCTCTTCCATATTCCCACCAACAGTGAATAAGCGTTCATATCTTTTTAAATCCTCTCTAGCATTTACAGTTTTCCAACTTTTTAATAGTGGCTAGACTAATAGGTATGAAATGATATCTCTCTGTAGTTTTGATTTGCATTTCCCTAATTGCTAGTGATGTTGAACATTTTTCAATGTGTTTCTTTGCCATTTGTATTTCTTCTTTGGACAGCTGTCTTTTCAAGTCTTTTATCCATTTTTTAGTTAGGTAGTTTGTCTTTTTGTTGTTAAGTTTTATGATCCCTTTATATATCAAGATATTAAACCCTTACTGGATATGCAATTGCCAAATATTTTCTCCCATTGAGTCATCTGCCTTTTCACCCTTTTGACAAAGTCCTTTGAGGTGTAAAAGTGTTTAATTTTGAGGAAGTCCCATTTATCTATTTTTTTCTTTTGTTTCTTGTGCTTTGGGCATAAGGTTTAAGAAACTACCACCTACCACAAGATCTTGAAGATATTTTCCTACATTTTCTTCTAGGAGTTTTATGATTGCTGCTTTTATATTTGGGTCCTTGATCCATTTTGAGTTAAAATTTTTTTTAAAAATTTAATTATTTTATTTTTTACGAGGTACTAGAGAGTGAACCCAGGACCTTGTAAATGGGAAGCAGGTGCTCAACCACTGAGCTACATTTGCTCCCCAATTTTGAGTTAATTTTTGTACAAGGTATGAGATAGGGGTTCTCTTTCTTTCTTTTGGATATAGCTATCCAGTTCTCCCAGCACCATTTGTTGACTTGTTGGTCTGGCCCAGCTGGGAGGGTTTGATTGCCTTATCTATAGTCAAGTGATTTTTTATGTGAGGGCCTATTTCTGAGCTCTTGATTCAGTTCCATTGGTCAATTGGTCTGTCTTTATGCCAGTACCATGCTGTTTTTACCATTGTAGTTAAGTAATATCCTTTAAAGTCTGGAAGTGAAAGTCCTCCAACTTTGTTCTTTTTCAAATATCTTTTTTGGCTATTTGTAGCCCTTCTAAATAAATTTAATAATTGGTTTTTCCACTTTTGCAAAAATGGCTGTTAGGATTTTTATTGGGATTATGTTGAATCTGTAAATCAGTTTGTGTAGAATTGACATCTTAACAATATTTAGTCTTCCAATTCATGACTCGCAATGTTCTTCCATTTATATGTCTTCTTTAGTTTCTTTTAGCAGTGTTATGTAGTTTTCATAATACAGGCCCTTTGTGTCCTTGGTTAAGTTTATTCTCAAATATTTGATTGTTTTAGTTGCTATTATAAATAGAATTTTTAAGAAATGTCCTCCTCAGATAGTACATCAATAGTGTATAGAAACAGTATTGCTTTTTGCATATTAATCTTGTATCACATCACTTTGCTAAACTCATCTGCTAGTTCTAGTAGCTTTGTTGTGGATTTTTTTTTAGGAGATACTGGATATAGGATCATATCATCAGTGAATAGTTAAAGTTTTACTTCTTCCTTTCCTATTTGAGAGCCTTTTCTTTCTTTTCTAGCCTAATTGCTCTAGCTAGAACCTTTAGTGCAATATAACAATGGTGACAGTGGGCATCCTTGTCATGTTCCTGATCTCAGTGATTAATCTTCTGTCTTTCACTATTGAGTACAATGATAACTGAGTTTTTCATATATGCACTCTACCATATTAAGAAAGTTTCCTTCTAACCCTATCTTTTGGGGGAGGGTTTATCAAGAAAGGGTGCTGTATTTTGTCAAATGCCTTTTCTGAATCGAGAGCATTGTTTCATCTTTTTCTTCAATGTATCAGTGTGGTTTATTACACTAAATGATTTTCTTGTGTAGAAGTCCCATTGCATACCTGGAATAAAATCCACTTGGTCATGCTGTATAATTCTTTTAACTGCTTTTGGACTTGATTTGCAAGTATTTTCTTGAGGATTTTTGCACCTATATTCATTAGCAATATTGGTCTGTAATTTTCTTTTTTCACATTATTTTAATCTGGTTTTGGTATTAGGGTGATGTTGGCTTCATAAAATGAGTTTGGTAGCATTCTTTCCTGTTCAATTTTTTGGAAGAGCTTGAGCAAGATGGTATTAGTTCATCTTTAAATGATTGCATTCTCAGGTGAATTCTACCAATCAGCATTACTTTTCATCTTCAGGAGTTTTTTGATGACTGTTTCAATCTCTTCACTTGTTATTGGTTTGTCGAGGTCTTCTATTTCTTCCAGGATCAGTGTAATTGGATCGTGTGTTTCTAGGAATTTGTCCATCTTGTCTACATTATGTAGTTTTTTGGCGTACGATTGTTCATAGTATCCCCTTCTGCAACGGCTTGCTCGGTCGGTAGAGGTGGGGTCTGGCTGCGGACGAGGGGTCGGTCCAGCTCAGGACGAGGGGTCGGTCCCGCTTGGGACGAGGGGTCGGTCCAGCAGCAGACGAGGGGTCGGTCTCACAGGAGTTGCGCGGTTCGGCTGACGGGGTCGCCCGGCGAAGCCGGCGACGAAGGGGTCGCCCGGAGAAGCAGGCGACGAACTGGGGACAAGGGAGGCCAGGCCCTTGTCGGGGGCTCTCAGGACTGGAGGGCGCACGGCAGAAGAACTACCGCGGAGACAAGGTAAACACGCAAGTCCACTTTATTGAGGGAGAGGCAACAGTTTTATAGGGGCTGGGGAAGGCTGATTGGTCGAAGCCACGCCCTGTTCTGATTGGTTGCCGGCAAAAGGTCAGTGGGAGGTACTGGACGGGGGAGGGGTGGTGATTAGGGATTGGCTGTTGCTGGGGGAAGTGGCAGGGCTTAGTGATTGGTGGCTGCTGTTGCTGGGGTGGAGGGCAGACTTGAGTTTCCCGCCCACGCCTGGCTGTTGCTGCTGTCGGGGGGAGGGAAAAGGGCAGACTGGATTTTTCCGCCCACGCCTGGCTGTTGCTGCTGTCGAGGGAGGGGAAAAGGGCAGACCAGAATTTTCCACCCTGCGCCTGCGCAGGGAGAAAGAAGAAGAAGGGTGCCGCCCCACAGGCATCGTGTGGCACCATCTGGGAGGAGGGGCGGCCACGGAAGCATGGCTGCCGAGAAGGGGAGACCCAAGGGCACTCTGCGCCCATGCCGAGCTCCCTTCAGGGGTGGCGGTGAGTCCGACCAGCCACCCTATTATGGGGGCAGCGGCTTGGCCTGCCAAGGCCGCTCCCCCGCCAGGCCAGCAAACCACACTTCAGCCCGAGGGGTGACCGCACCCTTCTGTCTTGTTTCTGCAGAGTCAGTGGTAATATCCCCCCTGTCATTTCTGATTTAGTTGTGTCTTCTCTTCTTTTCTTTGTTAGTCTAGCCAAGGGTTTGTTGATTTTATTGATCTCAAAATCTCAAAGAACCAACCTTTAGTTTTGTTGATTCTCTTTTTTGTTATTGTTGTTATTGTTCTTGGTTTCATTTATTTCTGCTCTGATCTTTATTATTTTCTTCCTTTTGCTTTGTTTGGGATTACTTTGCTATTCCTTCTCTCATTCCTCCAGGTGTGCCATTAGACCTTCAATTTTAGCTTTTTATTCTTTTTAAATGTCATCACTGAGGCTATAAATTCCCTCTTAGCACTGCCTTCGCAGTGGCCCATAGGTTTTGATTGTTGTATTTTCATTTGTCTCAAGAATTTGCTGAATTATCTTATAATTTCTTCTTTGGCCTACTGATTATCTAAGAGTGTGTTGTTTAATCCCATATAGTAATGAATTTTCCCTTTTCCATTATTTATTTCCAGTTTCATTCTATTATGATCAGAGAAAGGGTTTTGCATAATTTCAATCTTTTTAAGTTTATTGAGACTGGTCTTGTGACCCAACATATGGTCTATCATGGAGGAGGAACTATAAGCACTTGAAAAGAATGTATATTCTGCTGCTTTGAGGTACAATGCTCTATACATGTCTGTTAGGTCTAGTTCATTGATTATATTATTCAAGTTCTCTGTTGCTTTATTTATCCTCTATCCAGATATTCGAGGCAATACTGAGAGTGGTGTATTGAAGTCTCCAACTATTATTGTACATACATCTATTTCTCCCTTCAGTTTTGCCTGTGTGTGCCTCATGTATCTTGGGCACTCAGATTAGGTGCATAAATATTTAGTACAGTTATTTCTTCTTGATGAATTGCCCCTTTTATTAGCATATAATGCCTTCATCCCTTATAATAGTTTTGTATTACTATTTGTGTGGAATATCTTTTTCTAAACTTTCATTTTCTTTTTTATTTGAGGTACTGTGCCAGGGATTGAACCCAGGACCTCGAATGTGGGAAGCTGGTGCTCACCCACTGAGCCACATCAGCTTCCCTAAGTTGGTTTTTTCATTTGTTTTTCTTTGTTTGTTTTCTTTTTTCAGAAGCCACCAGAAACCAAAGCCGGGACCGCCCATGTGGGAGGTGGGTACTCTACCACTTGAGCCACATCCGCAGCCCCAACCTTTCACCTTTAACCTGGTTGCATCCTTACATCTGAGGTGAGTCTCTTGTAGACAACATATAAATGGCTCATACTTTTTTTTTTATCAGTTCTATCTGTCTGTGTCTTTTGATTGGGGTGTTCCAGTCATTAACATTCAATGTTATTACTGAAAAGGCATTACTTACTTTACCATTTTGTCCGTTGACTCTCTGTTGTCACATCATTCTATTGTCTACCTTCTTACCCTTTATTTTACCTTTTTTTTTTATGATTAAAAAATTTTTTTTATTTTTATTTCTCTTCCTCCCCCCCCCCCCCACCCAGTTGTCTGCTCTCTGTGTCCATCTGCTGTGTGTTCTTCTGTGACTGTTTCTATCCTTATCAGCAGCACCGGGAATCTGTGTTTCTTTTTGTTGCATCATATTGTTGTGCCAGCTCTCCATGTGTGCAGTGCCATTCTTGGGCAGGCTGCACTTTCTTTCACACTGGGCAGCTCTCCTTACAGGGCACACTCCTTGCGTATGGGGCTTCCCTACATGGAGGACACCCCTGCATGGCACGGCACTCCTTGCATGCATCAGCACTGCACACGGGCCAGCTCCACACAGGTCAAGGAGGCCTGGGGTTTGAACCGTGGACCTCCCATGTGGTAGGTGGACACCCTATCCATTAGGCCAAGTCCGCTTCCCTATTTTACCTTTCTAATAATCTTCATTTCTACACTCTTCTCCAAATCTCTCACCCTTGTTTTTTCCTTTTAGGCTGCAGCACTCCCTTTAGTATCCCTTGTAATTATGGTCTTTTGGTAACATATTCTATCAGTTTTTGTTTGTCTGTGGAGACTTTGAACTCACCCTCCTTTTTTAAGGACAGTTTTTCTGGATACAGAATTCTTGGATGGCATGTTTTCTCTTTCAGTACCTTAAATACATCATACCACTTCCTTCTTAACTCCATGGTTTCTGATGAGAGGTAGGCACTTATCTTACAGAGCTTCCCTTGTATGTAATGCATTGCTTTTCTCTTGCTGCTTTCATAATCCTCTCTTTATCTCTGGTAATTGTCATTCTGAATAATAGGTGTCTTGGGGTAGGTCTATTTAGATTTATTCTATTTGGGGTGCATTTTCCTTCTTAGATATTGATATTTATGTCTTTCATAAGGATTGGGACATTTTGGTCATTATTATCTCATTCTTTCTGCCCTTTTTTCCATTCTTTTCTCCATCTGGGACACTGATAACACAAATGTTTATGTATTTCATGTTTTCATTTGATTCCCTGAGACTCTGCTTCATTTTTTCCATTCTCTTCTCCTTCTGTTCTCCTGTCTTCTCCAGTTCAGATTTTGGCTTTGAATAACTAATTCTGTCTTTGAGCAATTCAAATCTGCTCTTATGTGCCTCTAATGTGTTTTTAATCTCATCCATCATGACTATCATTCCCATAAGGTCTGTTACTTTTCTTTGTAGGCTTTCAAGTTGTTCTTTATGCTCACCCAGTGCCTTGATATCTTTTATCTCTTTAGTCATAATTTAAAAAAAATATTTAAATTGATTTAGGAGAATTGTATGATTATCATTGATTAATTGTCTTAAATCCTGTATCTCTTCAGGATATTTTGTTTGCTCCTTTGGCTGGGCCATCTCTTCCTACTTCCTAGTATGGCTTGTTATTTTTTGCTGATGCCTAGGCATCTGAATATGTTGGTGGCTTTTCTCTGATGGCCAATTTTTCTCTTGCTTTTTTTTTTTTTTCATAGCTCTTCTTTGATATTTAGTTCAACTTATTCTAAACCATTAAAACTGCCCAGCTTAAGTTATCAAAACAGGGCCAGGGACTTACTATTACTAATGAGTTGCATATTTTCTCCAGAGGTTAGGATACAGAGTGAACCCAAAACTAGTTTTGTCCATGCAATTTCCAGACTGGCCAGCAGATGGCACTCATTGGCACACTGTTCCATGGAGGTGTTTCTGTCTAGGCTTTCCTGTGTTCCTGTGTTGAATCTCCAGAGCAGAGATTCACAGCGGGCTTTGCTGCCAAATTCATTGAAGAAAATCCCCCTGACTCATTCTCCACTTGCCCTTGAAACAGCTGAAAGGAAGGTGGATGTCTGTTCCCCCCTCAGTTAGCCGCAGTGAGCCAGGGGTTTTACTCCAACTTAATATCTTGGGGGTGGGGAGGGAAGCTCTTCCCAGCCACCACAAGGGCTTGGTAACTCATGATTGTTGTTTCAGGTGCTTCATCTCTCTGTCCCTTACCCTCTTCAGAGTTGTGTAGCACTGTCCTGGTCTGCTGACCCCCAAAGAAGATCCTACAACAGGTTTTGGCTCTTTCTCCATTGTTTTTGTGAGAACATTGAGCCCTGCCTGTTAGTCTTCCTACAATCTTGCAGGAGTTACTCTTAATATAATGCATAAATTCTCCAGTTAGAAGACATAGATTTCCAGAATGGCTTTTTAAAAATCATGAACTAACTAGGCTATATACAAGAGACTTACCTTAAATTCAATCACAACTAGGTTGATAGTAAAAGGATGGAAAAATATTCAATGCAAATAGTGACCAAAAGAGAGTGGGGATGACAATACTAATATCACATAAAATAGGCTTTAAATACATTGTAAAAATGGACTAAGGAAACTATATATTCATAAATTGGTCAATTCATGAAGAAAATATAATAACATATATGCACCTAATGACAAAGCCCCAAAATATATGAAGCAAATTTTGTCAGATTTGAAGACAGAATTAGGCAGTTCTACATTAATTGTAGGAGATTTCAATATACTACCTTTAATAATGGATAGAATATTTAGAGAGTATATTAATAAGGATATAGAAGACTTGAATAATACTAGTAACCAACAACATGGACTTATTATTATTGTAGTAATCAAAGAACTTGCAGCACTGATATAAAATAGTGGCTACCAGAGGTACTAAAGGGAGAGGACAGGAAAAATAAGTGGAACATAAGGTATTTTTAGGGCATTGGACTTGTTTTGCATGATATTGCAATGGCAGATATAGGCCATTATATATTTTGTCAAAACCCATAAAACTGTACAGTACAAAGTGTAAACCATAATGTAAACAGTAGACTTTGGCTAGTAGCAATGCTACAGTATTGGTTCATCATTTGTAACAAATGTACCACACTAATGTAAGATGTTATTAATAGGGGAAAATGTGGAAGGCGGAGGGGGTAATTTGTGTGGCAATGCCCTATACTTTTGATGTAACTTTTCTGTTACTGAAAACTTCTTTAAAAATAAAGTATATATATTATATGAAAGGAAGAAGTAGAAGATCTCAACAGACCAATAACATGTAAACAGATTGAATCAGTAATAAAACCTCCCAACAAAGAAAAGTCCAGGGCCAGATAACTTCACTGGTGAATTTCATCATTCAAGAATTAACACCAATCCTTCTAAAAGTCTTCAAAAAAATTGAAGAGGATGGAAGACTTGATAACTAATTCTGTGGAGTCAGCATCACCCTAATACCAAAGTCAGATAAAGCTATCACAAGAAAATTAAATTAGAAACCAATATCACTTATGAAGATAAATGTAAAAACTATACTTCTTTGCCTTCCCAGGTGAAAGAGTCTAAGGGAGATTGAAGCTGATACAGAAAAAGCCAAGTCCAGGCATGAGGAGAGGCTCTGTGAGCCCATAGGTCCAAGGCAGGGAGCCCAGAAATGTGTCATTTACCTGAGTCGGGATGTCAGATGGAAGAGTTCTAAGTCAAAACTTTTAAATTATGTTTCTATCTGCAAGAGGTAAAAGTCTTTAAGTTTTTTCCCACAGACTGTTGAACTCAGAGCTGGTTTCTTTCTCTACTATTCATTATTGTTAAAGTCATAAAGGTAACAAGTTCACAGAAATCATCACTTAGGGTAGATTGTCTTGCAGATTTCCAAAGATAGCATGAGGACTCGATGCTTTGAAGTAGCATGTAAGGTGGCAGAGCTGCCAAGAGAAGGAAAAGGGAACCCCAGGATAGATTGTTAATAAACCCTGCTACTGAAGTACGTAATTTCTACCTGAACAATTACATAGCTATTGAATCAACTGCTGAGGATCTATGCTGCGAAACCCAAAGCGGTGCCCACGCTGGCAGAAGAGCCTCTGTACTACAACTTCTATCACAAGGATGGCGGGGCAAAACGGAAAGTGAGAATTAATTTTCAGGGAATGTAAGTAGAGGTTTCTAACTTACCATCCTTCTCTTCAAGGAGAAGGGTTGAGGCATGAGCACACTGCCCTGATTTGCATTTCCTTTTGTTTACGTCCCACTCCCACCCCCATCCCCCATCACGTAACACCAGGAAATGAATTATAGAATAGTTCTCAAAATGTAGTTCCCAGGCCAGCAGCATCGACCCTTGGGAGCTTGTTAGAAAGGTAAATTTTTGGGCCCAATCAGAACTACTGAATCGAAACTGAAACCAAGGGAATGGAGCCAGCCATCTACATTTTAACAAGCCACTTAGATGATTTAGAGGCAACTCTACACCCTGCTTCAGAGTTCTCCAACAGAGCTGCGGATGAGTAGTCACCCCGGGGCGCTTTAACAACTCTGCAGTCAGTACTCTGTGCCAATGAAATCTGAATTTCTGGGTGTGGGATCAGATCATTTATTTATTTACTTTGAGAATTTGTAACTTTACCAAAAAACGTGAAGGAAACAGAGCTTCCATGTTATCCTTCTCTCACATTATTAACACCTTGCATGAATGTGTGTTTGAGAATCACTGCGCTGGGGTGTCATTTGCTCTATGTTAACTGCCAACTTGGAGGACCTCAAGCCGAAGGCTCTTGTTTTAGCTGGTAATCCACTCAAAGTAGTCACCAGGATTGGGAGGGGGAGGCGGTGGCTGGACAGGGATCCCCGAGGACTGTTCTGCAGAACACTGAGATCTCCACGTCCTCCTACCACTGAGGAGGAAGAACTTCTCCCCTCCATCATTCCCTCTCATGCTCCTCTCCTTTATTTCTTTCATAGTATTTATCTTCATCTATAATTTACATACATTTTAATTTTTCTGTGCTTATTAGCATCCACCTCCCTAAGGAGAATTGTAACCACAAGGCCAGGGACCTTGTCTTTCTCACCATCACTTCAGCTGTGACTAGTTTAGTGCCTGGGACACTAAGCACTGAAATCTTCATTGGTTGAATGAATACACACTGACATAATCTATACCAGGAAAGGACACCTGGGGTACTTCCCTAGCTACCGTGTCTCAATTAATTGGCTGGCCAAAATTACGCAAGTCAAAGTGTCCAAGGCAATGAATGCTTGCCTGATCCATTGCCATAGAAGAGGGATGTAGCAAGAGTATCATAAACTGAGAGTCACAAATCTTAATTTTCACTCCATTGTTAACGGCTAATTCTTGCCATGTTGAATAAGCCCAAAGGCATTATCATGGCCCTTCCTACATTTTAAATGCTACTTTAGTCAAGATGGTCATTGTGAGAAATTTCAAGTGACCTTGGCCTACTTCTCTCACTACCATTCACAAAAATTCAGTTAAAGATTATTTCTGGAGTGGTTAAAGTGATCCATCTTTTGCATAAGTGAATTGAACTACCACCAAGTCATACATCGGAAGCAGGTAGGAAGTATCTCATATTTATTGCCTGCCATCTTTTTCCTTAAAAATTCATTTTTCATTAAATCACTTAAACCCACGGAAGTAACTTAATAAATTCACTCATGCATTGCTACCCAGGGGGTTATATCATACATTTCAATCAGTAACTGTATGACTCAATCTTAAAACCAGTAACAAAAACATCGACAGTAATGAATATATAAGAATGTTCATATATATATCTTGTATATGTTTTAACTATCATTTTGCCATGGGTTATAGGAACATGAGAATGACTTATATGAAATATTTCCAGCAAGATTTCAATGCATATTATACTCTAAAGGGAAAATATTAAACTAAATGTTTAAAACATCACAAGAAATAATTTATAGAAGGACCATACATGTATAAAATGCTTCTTTATAAGAGAATGAAGAATCAGTGGGAACATTTAAACAAGAGGCTTTTGTTGGCACCAAGACACTCCTATATGGAAAGATTCTGCTCTTTCTTACAGAGGAAGACTTCTTTTTCCCTTTTTCAATCCATATCATTTCTTTCCTTTAAAGACCAACCACTTTTCCCCCTACAGTTTTATTTAGTTATAAATGTCATACAATAACCTGCCCAAATTTAATGTATACTATATGATATTTTGAAATACGTAGTCACCCGTGAAGCCCTCACGTTACCCGAGATAGTGAACATATTCATCACTACCACTAGGGGAAACTGAAAAGACAGAGGAAAAGAAGCAGTGGGTGTTTAGTCCTGGGTCAGTGAAACTCTTGGCCGAAAAAAAACTGAGGCAAACATCTCTCTCCTCACTCACGGCAAGAAGAATTTTTAACAAGAAAACTTGCAGACATGAAATGTCCTCTTCCCTCTTTACAGCATTTAACTTACTCAAGTATGGGAAAAGGTTGTTTGTACTTAAAACAGCCTCTTAAGAATGGTCACATGGTCTCATTTGTTACCCCATGACAGGAAAAACAAATTACTAAGGTGATAGATATCAGGAGGTGTCAGAGTTTCACACAAGTCTTTTACATCATCTCTAATACTTGTTGACACAAAAAGAAAACTTTGCTATTCTCATTTATATATTTGCACATGAAAGTCACCAATAAAAAATGGCAAATAGAACTTAACACTACAAAATAAGTAATACTCTAACAGTTGATTTCCACAAAAAAACAGCACAAGAAAAATCTGTACTATATAATATTGATAGGTTATATTTATAGAATCTTGCATATTTAAAATATGTGTGGCTATGTAGCATCCATTCTTAATAAGATATTTTAAACCTAGGAATAAGGGAATACATATTAACCAGGTAGAATATTTCAAACCAATAGCCAGAGTCATATCTAGAAAATGGAATTATTTCCTTTAAAATACGATAGAAACATACCTGCCCTCTGCCATCTATACTATGGTATTTTTCAAGTACCGACTAATATAATGAGATAGAAAACAAAAATGGATATTGGGGGTGGAAACTTCACAGGTGAAAATATTCTAATCTTTGAAAAGCCAAAAGAATAACTGGCCAACAATTAAAGATTAGAATTTCAGAAAATGGTAAAAATATATACAACTCAATATTATTCACATATACTAGCACCAGTCAGTCAGAAGGATGTCCCATTGTCAATTACACCAAAATATATTTTAAAAATATTAAGGATTTAATAAGAAATATGGGCAGTGGACTTGGCCCAGTGGTTAGGGCATCCGTCTACCACATGGGAGGTCTGCGGTTCAAACCCTGGGCCTCCTTGACCCGTGTGGAGCTGGCCCATGTGCAGTGCTGATGAGCGCAAGGATTGCCCTGCCACTCGGGGGTATCCCCGCGCAGGGGAGCCCCACACGCAAGGAGTGTACCCCGTAAGGAGAGCTGCCCAGTGCGAAAGAAAGTGCAGCCTGCCCAGGAATGGTGCCACACACATGGAGAGCTGACACAACAAGATGACGCAACAAAAAGAAACAGATTCCCGAGCCGCTGATAACAACAGAAGCGGACAAAGAAGATGCAGCAAATAGACACACAGAGAACAGACAACCAGGGTGGGGGAGGAAGGGGAAATAAATAAATAAATAAATCTTAAAAAAATAATAATAAGGAATATGTTCAACATAAAACTACCTAGGTATTTTCTGTTTGTTTGTTTGGGTTTTTTTTGGAGGTACCAGGGTTTGAGCCCAGGCAGATGCTTAACCACTGCAACTACACCTGCTCTGCAAAATTACCAAGTTTTATTGGAAGATACAAAAGAAAATTTTAAATAAATAGAGGAAAATAAATGTGTTGTGCTATCAATAAAAATCCATTTTCAGAGGAGAGATCTGTGTATATGTGTATGTTCTTTTGCTTAACTTATCATGATGATTCTAAGATACATTTAGGGACAACAAGTGAGACGTCTAAATAAGACTTAAGAGATGACTGTCTGTATGGGTAGAATGGGGGCAGGGGGCAAAGGGTTAAAACTGGACTATTCACCTCTCTGCTGTGCCCCTAGCTTCTAGAACTGTTCCTCATATAGAGTTGGCATTGAATTTGTATTGAATGAGTAAATGCAGCTTTAAAATACACACTGCTGAGACTCTACCAGATAAAAGTGGAAAGGCTGTGAATATATATGAGAAAATGCAAATAGTAAAGAGTAACATAATGAAGCATTTAATATTATTTAAATCAAAGCAATAGCAAACAAGTACAATTTAGTCAATTAAGCAAATTGGGAATATTGATATATTTTTAGTGGCATTTTCAGTTAGAACAACCCTTTGGGAAAGTGCTGTTACACCCTTAAAAATGTCACCTCCTCCAAAGCAGTAACCCTGCTCAGGGGAATTTATCTGAAGGAAATGATTCAAAAGGAAAAAGAAGGCTATAATTTAAAAAATGTTCATTGTGGTATAATCGCCAAAACAAAGGGAAATTTAATTAATCAGTAAAGAGGCATTTATATAATCATGTAATGGAATGTGATGATGTAATTAGAAATTATAGAAACTGAAGTGTCAAAAATAATGTTAAATTTTAAGACACAGAGCAGAAATATGAGGCCAACTCTGAGAACTGGGAATAAATGTGGATACAGATTGGAACATCACCATGAAAAAAGAGAAAACACTGTGTCAGCATGGTGATGGAGAGTTTTTTTTTTTAATTATTATTTTTTAAAGGTTGACACAATATTACCTTAATAAAACAAGTTGTAAATGATTTGACATAAGCATTACCCAGTAACCTTCCTGGAAGTCACTCCACTCTCCTTTCTCCTTTGTATCACATTTCCTTTAGTATAATTGATTTTTCAAGTTATGAAAATCACTTCAATCAATGTCACCTCCAGGTGGTTTGTCCTACATCCTCCAACTAAATGACACCTTCCCCTGAGGCAAAAGCCATTTCTCAGGTCTAGTTTAAGATTCCTCAGGGCCAACAGTGCCCTGCGCCTAACAGATAAACTGGGGCTTGTAGTTGGAAACAGGCTTTTTCGGGGGATTATATTCTGGCTGCTCAAACTATAGGCCACACCCAGAAGGTGGGGCTCAAGATTCGTCCCCCTAAGGGTTTAGTTTCTGGAGTTAAAATGAGCATAGTCTTTCCTTTTCCAGAATCAAGACCTGGTGTTGTTAAATGGCCTGTCATGAATTCGAACTTATCTTACTCTATATCCAACTTTGCCTAGTTCCTGGAAAGCCAATTAAGTGATACAGGCTCTATAGGGAGAATGCAGACTGAATGTGTATTCAAATTTACATCCAGATGGAATGTGGGGGATACGTTAGCTCAAGCTTACCTGGAATGTGGGGGATATGGTAATTCAAAACCTATCTGATACTCAGACAAACACTTAAAATTCTAAGAAACTAACGAAGAAAGTCCTTTTGCATAAAAGCACCATTTGACTCCCTCCTCCTACATCCTCTGTATAAAAGGAATCCAAAAATCCTATTTGAGGCTCAGTTTTTTGGACAGTGGTCCACCGAGCCCAGCCAGCTGTTAAATAAATCTTCTTAGATTCTTGCAGCCTGGCCTTCAATACCATGATCACCCGACTTCTCTCTGCCACAACATTGTAAGACCTCAGGGATACAGCATGCTTCCGTATTTAATCACAGGTGATGATGCAGCGCATCATACGTATGTACTACATGCAAATGCCTCTTACAGGACAATAAAAATCGTTGGAGAACACAATGAAATCACATATGAAAAATGAAATGATTCAACAGGGATGAAGGTAGTGGTTTCGGTTAAAAATGAAAACTGGGGGGAGTACTGAGTTCCTAGCCAGGGGAGCTCTATCACATTCCCCAATGAACAGCAACAATCCCCCAAGTGCAGTGGCAAAGACCAATAAAGACGAATGGTCCAACAATGAGCCCTTGATACTGATGGCTACGATTTTGAGCCTGTGTGCCTGAAATATGAACTAAGCCTAGTACTGCAGGGTGCCTAAGAGTTACCTCCTGAGAACCTCCATGTTACTCAAATGTGGCCACTCTCTAAGCCAAACTCAGCATGTAAATGCATTACCTCCCTCCAGCAGGGGACATGACTCCTGGGGATAAGCTTCCCTGGTGCCAAGGGATTACTACCAAGCACCAGCTGATGATGTAACTAGAAAAAGATCTTGAATAAAAGAGTCAACTCAGACCAGCAGAATATCTCAGCCTACAGGTAATATCAGGTGTTAAAAACTGCTTTATGACTTTGGATAAAAGGGGGAAATGGAAAGGACATATGAGTTTATATGACTATGAGTCTCCAAAAGAGTTGGGAGGTCATCAGAGAAGTAATGCTAATGCATGCCTCAGCAGGGTCCCAGAGATAGCCAGAGTAGATAGAACCCCAGGTACTGGTTCTCCTGAGGGCTACAGAGACCCACAGGTTCTATGGTCATGGCAGATGGCTCAGGAGTTCAGAGCCATGTCAGTTGGCCCTACTTTGGAGTTTGTGTTCCTGAGTATGATGGAGATGGACTCGGATGTGACCTTTCTACACATGCCTCTTCTGTTACTTTTACCGAACCTGTGGTTGGCGTTGGGGTTGGTATATACTCAGGAGACCTGAATCTCTGGACTGTCCATGTGACAGCCAGACACTGAGCCTCAGTAGACTTGCAACTCCTACCCTCTGGTTTGTTGGACTTACCCTGGCCAGCTAACAGGGAGGCGAGAAAGGTCAACCACCACACCAGGGAGCCAAGAGTGCCTACAGCTGCAAGCAGGAGAATTGCATCCATCATCCATATGGAATCTAAACCCCCTCTTGATATAGAGGGGAAGTGGACATAACCATCCCAGGGTCCACAGGATGGAGGAATAGAGTATGGATTAGAGTGGAATTACTGGTGTTCTACTATGAAACTATTGTGATTAGTAATGGAAGAAATTGTAGCATTGATGTGGAGAAAATGGCCACAGTAGCTGTTAAGGGTAGGGAGAGGGAAGAAGAGATATGATGTGAAGGCATTTTGAGGACTTGGAGTTGTCCTGGGTGGTACTGCAGGGACAGATGTTGGACATTGTATGTCCTACCATGGCCCACTGGGTGGATTGGGGGAGAGCATAAACTACAATGTAAACCACTACCCATGTGGTGCAGCAGTGCTCCAAAATGTATTCACCAAATGCAATGAATGTGCTATGATGATGAAAGAGGTTGTGGATGTGGGAGGAGTGGGGTGAGGGTGGTGGTGGGGTATATGGGGACCTCATATTTTTTTAATATAACATTTTTTTAAAAAAGGAAAAAAAAAACAATTTAAAAAAAGCAAAAAAACAAAAAATTTGAAACACACCAAAAAACACACAATGGAATATTACTCAACCATAAAAAATAAAGGTATGATAAATACAGAAAACAAAAGAGATGAAGGGAAGCCCTAGTTAAGACCTTCTCTTCTTTTTAAGAACAATGGGGGGAAGTTCCTGCCAGTCTCACTTCTGACACCCCCGCAAATCTAGCAATGGAGCGGGCAATGTGGATTTCACCTTTCCACAGAACCTGCTTCCTGAGGCCTATCATCAGGAAGAGGCTTCCTGGGAACAGAAGCCACGAGGAAGGAACAGAGCCTCAGAGGCCTCTGAGAAGTTCTCCCCACTGGAGGGGCTGACCACACCTGGACACAGACACCCGCGCTCCTGTCGGGCTCTCTCTCACCACTGGGAGTGACCATTGGCAAAGAGGGAAGGCCCTCCCAGCACAGCCGAGGCCTGTTTCCGACACCTCAGCAAGCTTCCATTCAGACTGCTTCTTCATTCTCCTCTCTCCTTCCACCAGCCAGCAGCATCGGGGTGGAGGGAGCGGGGGCACGGGGACTGTCTTACCAACTCTGATTTCTTGCTATTCAAAGTGTGGTCTTTGGACCAGCAGCACCTGCATCACCTGGGAACCCCTTAGAAAAGCAACATCCAGGTCCCACCCCACCTGCCGAGTCAGAACCTGCATCGTAGCCGGATTGCTGGGTGATCATTCCTGCACTTTCAGGTCTGGGGAGGCTGCTTGCATTCCCATTCGGCTCTCCACTTGATCCAAACCCTTTTCTGAGAATGTCTTCACCATCTCCAGGCCTTGCCCGGAATCTGGCCTTCCCCTTGATGATGCCACTCCCTGTAGGACTTTCTCAAGTAAACCGTATCCCTGTCCTGGCATGGAGGCCACACCACTCACATCCACTCTGCCAGCGTGGCCAGGCGTGTACGTTCTCAACCTCATTGGGCCTCACAACACGCTAGTGTGGGAGATGCTGTTATTTCCAATTTGTGTGAGAGGAAATAAAGCTTCGGAAAGGTGTGGTCTCTTGAGTGAGGCCGCATGGCTAGTAAGTGTCAGCTGGGATTTGAAGTTTTGTATGTCCCAGTCCAGAGTCTTTAGCCATTAACCATTCCTGGCCATCTCCCCACAGCCCTCCCAGATGAATTTGTCAGTTTTCCTGCAACTCTGTGTCAGAGTTCTCCAGAGAAACAGAACCAACACTGTGTCTACACACATAAGCACACACGTTCCCCTTCTACCACATCTCTCTCGCTTCCAGCTGAAAAAAGTTCCCTGATTTTAAGAGCTCATGTGATTAGATTGGGCTCATCTGGATAATCAAGGATAACCTTCATATTTTAAGGCATGGAGAGATTAATTTTAAGGAATGGTTTTATGGCAGCTTGCAAGTCCAAAATCTGTAGGGCAGGTTGGAAACTCAGGCAGGATTTTATGCCACGGCCTGAGGCAGAATTTCTTACTCTCCGGGAAATCTGCTTTTCCTTTTAAGGCCTGCAATGTTTGCATGAGGTATTCCCATTACATCACAGTACTGGGGAGGTAAGCTCCTTTACTTAAAGTCAACTGAGTGTAGATGTTAACCACATCTACAAAATACCTTTAAAATAACACCAAAAGTAGTGTTTGATTGAATAACTGGATATTATATAGCCTGGCCACGTTGACACATAAAAATAACTATCACAACCTTCATTGCCTTCTGCACTGGTTTCTAATACTGCCATAACAGTTGACCACAAATTTAGCAGTTTACAACAAGGCACACTTTTTATCTCACAGTTCTGCAGGTCAGAAGTTCCAGTAGGCTGTACTGGTTCTCTGTTCTGGTGTCAGCAGGGAGATCTGGGGAAAAACCTGCTTTCAGGCTCATTTAGGTCTTTGGCAAAATTCATTTCCATGGAGTTGTTGGCCTGAGGTCCCTCTTTCCTTGCTGGATGTCAACCAAGGGTCCTTCTCAGCTTCTAGAGGCCACCTGACATTTCCTGGCTTGTGGCCCCTTCATTTTCAAAGTCAGCAGCTGAGGAGAGAGTCCTTCTCACCCTTCAAATCTCTCTGACTTTACCTTCCATCTCAATGCTACTGCTTCCAGCTGAAGAAAGTTCTCTGCTCTTCAGGGTAACATGAATAGATTGGGCCCACCTGGATAATCCAGGCTACTCTATTTTAAGGCTTATAACCATAATTTCACCTGCAAAGTCCATTTTGCCATGTTAGGTAACGTAGTCATAAGTTCTGTGGATTAGGGTGAAACATCTCAGTAGGCCATGATGGCTACCACACCTGGAAGCTGACACCACTCAGTGATAACACCCTCTTTCTCTGTGTGTCATATTTAAATATTCTGCTCTTGGCACAGTCACTGAACTCTGTGGCTTCTCTGGCATTTTCTCCAGCCTCATTCCTGAGCTCACTCTGATTGCGGTCACTCCTAGTCATCCTGGTTTCTTAACTTTTTCAATACTAAGGATTCCCATCTTGACTCCATTTCTCACGATCACCCGTTGCCATGCTGTGCACCAATAGGGAGATTGCAGTAAGGGCTGGAAAGTTGTCCTCATGTGCAGATGCATATGGGGCTGAATCTCTTTTGCAAAAATACTGGCTTATATTTCATAGCTTAGGTGTGCAAAACAGATTAAAATCCAATTTTAAAAGCATGAACAATACCTAGTAATGACCTATACGATCATACTGCATCCATCAAAAAAAAATGTCATTAATCCGATATTTTCTGAAAATTAGGGGTAAACAGTTTCATAGACTCAAATGTCAGACTTCACCAGAAAGAAATACGATTTTGGAATGAAACCTTTTAGCAGACCTCTGAAATGACAGGAATTGATTTTGGCATCTAAATTTGAATTCCCTTGCTGCTTTTAAAACCATATTAAACAGGAGATCAGTCCTAAATTTGGTTATATCAACATGATTTTAGAGAGAGGGAGTATGATTTACGTGCTACATAAAACCCATTTTCTCCATTAAGGATGGAAAAATGGACCATCTTCATGGTGAAATCACATATGATCTCATTATAGAGGAACTGTGGAAATGCTGCTGTACATGATAAAGGCTTTAAGATGATACTTGGTTTTCTCTGTGGGTTTTTGCTTTACTGCATCAATTTATCTGCTATCAACGGCAAAGACAGCCCAGAAAGCACTCAGCCCTTAGCTTTTGGAATGCCACAAAACTGCAAACTACAGCCCTTCATGCTTTAAAATAGGAGAAATAATATCTTTCAAGATGAGGTTTTTGTAAATTCCTAGTAAAAACAAAATATTAAGGTCTTGCGGTAAGTTTAAAAATGTACTTGGTTTGAGTTTGCTTCCCTGAACCTAACCAAACAACCCAAATTCTGATAGGTTGTAAACTTTAAGTGTATAAAATTCAGTAGGTTTGAAGTAATGGTCAGATATCTGGATGTTTAATTAATACCTTATCTAATTCTGATAATGATGATCAAAATTGGTCCAGACTTTCAGTAACAAGAAGTGCTCCTTCTCACGGCTATTATATCCAATTACTTGGAAGTGAGAAAAAAGAAAAAAAGAAAAAAATAGAGGAGAAATGGGAAGAAAGGGAAAGAACTGCAAATTTACCCTTCAAATAAATTTTGTTCTGCTTCCCTTTCCTCCATTCCTTCCCATCTCCAAGTATTAATAATACCTCAAGCTAAAAGTCAAATTTTTCTTTCATTAAGAATTCATAGCTACTGAAATGCTTTGAGGCTCAAAAGCCCATTAATGATTCAAAATGCTTCTAAATGGCTAAAGTAAGAAATAAAGTTTGAGCCATGTCCTCAAAATCTCCCTGAAACTTGCTCACACCCAAATGGATACAATCACAATTTATTCCTTCCTCGATGTTCTTAGAAAAAGCTCCTAAAACACCAAAGTAAACTTTATATTATATCTTATCTTTTCAATGAATGGTTATCCTAATCATCTCAAAATGTAAATGCTTATAGAAAATGGGAGCTGTGACAGTAATTACAAATCCCCACTGCCAGTGCAGTCACTGAAAAATCATTGGAGAAAGCTTCCCCTTTAAAAGTTTTCATTGACAGACAAGTCAGGAGCTATTTTCATGAAGCAAGAAGCTGTTTGAGGAACAGAAGTTCAACCCAAAGTGTGAAAGCAACATAGTAAGGATGTCATGAAGAATGATGCGTAGTCTAATGGGCAAAGTCATTCTATCAAGTTTTTTAAGTTACGAAGTTGGACCACCCCTGATGAATCTCCTTCAAGTAGACTTTTTCAAACTCAAAAAAAAAAAAAGCAAATTATATCCTTTTAATGACAGAATACTGAACAAAGGAATTAATTCTCCAATCCTATAAATACTTGGTTTTAAATATATATTTACCATTTATTGATAAACTGTTTCATGCTAAGAGGCTGAAGATGGGACACTGTATAATTAATAAGACTTGCTGTGATGCCTTCCAAGTCCAGCAGAGATCTACATGTGAGTAAATGATTCCCAGACAGCAACAGAAACAAGAGAAGAGTATGCAACCCACCAGGCTAAAGGATTCAAATGAGAAATGAGAAGGAAGAAAGAACAAGAACAAACATGACTTTGATGCTTCCTCTGTGCCTGACACCATACTAAGTTCTGTACATGCATTATCTCCTAGTTGGTCAAATATGTGGCTATCTTTCCATCATATTCTAGAAGCAGACTTTTCTTTTGGGTCAGAGGGTTAGTCATCAGTTGGTTGATTGAACATGTTTAAAACTCACTCTCTTTGTAGATGGCAAAAGGATTTATTTCTAGACTGATATATTTTTGTCACCCACTTTAAATCACTAAGCAACAGGGCTGCTGATGAAAAAGTCAGTAGCATGTCTTTTTCCTTACTCATGATAGTCAAAAACAGTTTTCTGTTTTTCCATAATTTCTCCTTTGTTATTGATTGTAAAGAATTGGGAATGCTGTTTCATTGTATATCAAATCTAATAACAGCAATAATAATAAAAGTAGAATTTACTGAGTGTCTTACAATCCTCATCTCATTTAACCATTACCTATGAAGTAGGTACTATTATTGTTTCCATTTTACAGAGGATGAAACTCAGTCTTCAGAAATTAAATAACTTTCCCATGATTCAACAATTTAGAAAGTGGGGAGCAGAGTGTTTAACCCAGGTGGCTAACTCCAGAGCCTACCTACCTAACCACTGTAATATCTTTCCATTGATATAGCAATAAAAAAATGGTACCCAGGTCTCAGATCGGTTCAACTGTAAAGTCTGCTGGAATGGAAAGCAAAGTCTCTTTGTTGTATGGCCATGCTTTCTCCCACTAAACAAACAACCTCGCAAAAAGTAACCTTCAGGTTCTTGATGCCTTCCTCATAATTAAGCAGACACCTCGTTATATTATAAAATAGTTGTCCTTACAAGAAAATGACTTAGTTAGTGTCCAAATGTCTAATAAGAATTCAGCATTCACAAGAAATTACACAATCTGTTCTCAGGTCTTCTACGTCACACTCGATGCCCAGGAGGCCCCCCGGAGGCAGTGGTCCCTGACAAAAGGGCCCACTCCCATGTGGGATCCAACACAGTCAGAGTGGAGTCAAAACTTGGTTTGACATAAAAGCACATCTACACCCCCTGCATTTATTTTATTTTATTTTTTATCTCCAGAGAGTTTTCCAACCACTCTCCCTTCCCTGGAGCCAAATACACACCCAGCCAGGGCCTAACAACACTCATGTTTATAGCCCATTGCTATGCTCTTTTGGATACAGACATTTTGGAAAGAGACCAGTTCTCCCTGTTCTTTCTCCAAAGTACAAAACTGGGCACGCTGAGCTCTGCAGTCTTCTCAGGGTGCTCCTCATAGATACCTCCTTGAGACACAGGGCTATTATTTCTGACGGTCCTGAGTGGTCCCTAGTCTTGAATTTAAATACTGCTCATCTGCTTCAGAGAGGAGCAAAGTGGAAAATTTGAAAACAGAGCCAAGAGATTGAACCTTTTGCTTCCATTTTCAAATTACTGAGAAAGTAAACTTAGCAATACTTATCTACCATTTCATTAATTGCTGAGACAATTAATGAAGGTTTTTGCCTTTTTCCGACGTTCCAGAAGCCAAAGGAAGTTAGTGCTTTATATTCCTTTCACATTGCATAAATGGGCTTCCCTGTTCAGAATAAGCAATGAGAACTTTGTTCTAATTGGGAAGAATCCAAAATGTTTAAACATTTTTTTTTTTTGGTCCTTCTTCAATTCATTTTAATTTTTGTTTATTGCATGGTCTTGAAGATTAAGTGTCTGAAAGGGTGGCTATATCAATTATTATGATTTTCTTAACTAATCTTTCTATGGTAGGCTATAATTTAAAAATTGGTTAGATTATAAGCAGGCAAATAATTTCTCTCACAGTAATTGTGTCATTTGATTAAATATCTTACTCTTTGTTATACTTGAATCTCTGATTACTTAACATGAACAAAACCCTTAAATACTCTTTGGAATAATATATTCTGCTGACTTCCTACAATGACAAAGATAGTAATACCAGTAACAACAATAATTGAACTAGTTTAATTAAATGGCATACTTATTAATCCAAGTGGTAAAACCACTTTTCTCCTATCTCATTTTTAAATTTATTTTTAAAGTTACCTTTTAAAGAAAGCCAGAATAATTGAATGATAAAGTATCCTGCATGGCAAGACTTTGCTGCCAAGGGCAAATTCTGTTATCTTTAGATAGCTGAAAACTTGAATTGTCAAGCTATATTTGCATGCGTTTACCTCTAAAAGCATATTTCGTATTGTATTCAGTTTGGGTCACAATTTATGTGTTCATGGAAGACTGAAATGGAAATCTGGTTTTACACACCTACTTTCTTTGCAAGGAAATTGACATCTGTGATGAATGTATATCCAGAGAAAGTATGGTGACACAAAACCCAAAACCTTATAAGTAGGATTACATGGTGCAGGGTTTCTTCCAGTGTAGTATATATACACTACAGGTAACAAAATGAAATAATGACAGGTGGTACATGGTCAAACTTTTTTGTTATTGTTATAATGATTGTGTATTTACATGATTCCCTATTAGAGAAAAAAATATATAACTAGAGCAACAAACCCCAAATTTTATAGTCCAAACTACTTAGCAGAAGTAAAATATATGAAAAGTGAGTTGACTTAGGAAAAACATTAGGACAGTAATATTTTGGTGCTCTTGAGATAAGGCCAACCTCTTGTAGGTTGCTAAACCTTGACATGATACACAGCACAGCCTTGGCATATTACTCTGTTGTTTCCACTTACTGCGGTCACGATTCTGTATCTATAAAAATCTACCCACAAGAAGCTGCTAGAAGAAGTTGTAAAATCCACCTGCAGCCCTTATCATGGTGAGGGTCACTTAATAAGCCCTCAATAAATGACAGCTATAATTATCCATAACAATAAGAAATCTAGTCCCAAGGATCCATCCAGCAACAAAACAAAGTAAATCTCTTTTTTCCTTTTTTTCATGTTTGTCTGTTTTTTATTGTTGTTGGTATTTTTTTTACATTTTTTTAAATTAATGATAATAGATCACAAAAAACGTTACATTAAAAAACATTAAAAAAACATAAAAAACATAAGAGGTTCCCATATACCCCGCTCCCCCCAACCCATCGTTTTTGTAAATTGTATTTTTTGAAGATACATACATCACACAAAAAAATGTTACATTAAAAAAATATAAGAGGTTCCCATATACTACCCTCCCCACCCCACTCCTCCCACACCAAAAACCTCCATCACTGTGGCACATTCATCACACTCAGTGAACACATTCTGGAGCACTGCTGCACCACATAGATAATAGTTTACCCTGTAGTTCACAGGGTAGTTCACACTCTCCCCCAGTACATTCAGTAGGTTAAAGCAGGATATATTAAGTCCATAATTTGACACTGCAATATCATTTAGGACAACTCAAAGTCCCAAAAATGCCCCCACATCACATCTCTTCTTCCCTCTCCCTGCCCTCAGCAACTACTGTCGTCAAATTTCTCCTCCTCAATGCTAATCTCTTAGACTGAGTGAATATGGGTACATGAGACCCTTTTTAGGAAAATTATGAACAGCTGTATATTTTTTTAAAAGGATAATTTAGGAAAATATGGGAATGAATTGGCCTTTAATTATTCTTACTTTTTAAAGCTAAAATCAAAATAACTGGTAGTTTAAACAGCATTAACCACACGTCCCTTTAGGATAGGGACTGTGTTTTATTAGTCTTGGCATCTTCCAAAGCACTGAGCATTGAGCTGTTCACCTAATTGACTCATTTAAAAGACATAAGATCACCGTCATATGGCTTCTCTAATTTTCAAGATTTTTTAAAATCTACCCTGTCTTTGGAAGGCAGGAACTATTCATACAACACACCATTTTGACTGGTGTGCTTTGTATTCTCAGTAAGGAAAATTCACATATTTTATAAAACATTACCTAGTAGTCCTCTGAATATTCTCAGTATTATTATAGTCTCAGTGCTGTGTGTATCTACCCTGTTTCTGAAATTGTACATATCTGAGTCCTAAAATATCAGTGACAACATCTGATTTTGGTATGTTCATTCATCTCTTACTGTTCTACAAGTTCAAGGGATGTGGTTTCTGCTTGAAATATAATGAAAATATTCTAGATTTTTGCATTTATCTGTACCAGGCACTTAGCAGATTATCAATACATACTTGCTTACTAGTTTGTTTTCTACACAGTCAGAGATGATTTACTCAGAGAGCAATCCCACAATCCCCCTGTGGGCCAGTTGTTAACCATGTTTACATTTTTATGTTTTAAAATCTTTTCTAGATGGATGAATCACAATGACACACATCCTTTCCTCTCCCCAAATCATACCAAAACAGAGGAATTCTGACTAATGGTGTAGCATTGTGAAACTTAATAAATGCCGCCCAAACTGATTTTTATATGATAGTTGAACTATGAATACCTATTGTACTTACATTCCCCTTAGGATTATAAGGCTGGACGATTACATTTTAAAACCCCTTAATAGTGCTTCTAAAAAATGACCTAAAAATGAGAAAATGAGGGAAACAGATTTGGCTCAATGGATAGAGCATCGCCTACCACATGGGAGGTCAGAGTTCAAACCCAGGGCCTCCTGACCCGTGTGGTGAGCTGGTCCACGAGCAGTGCTAATGCGCTCAAGGAGTGACAAGCCACGCAGGCGTGTCCCCCATGTAGGGGAGCCCCAAACGCAATGAGTGTGCCCTGTAAGGAGAGCTGCCCAGCACGAAAAAACTGTGGTCTGCCCAGGAATGGCACCACACACACCGAGAGCTGACACAGCAAGATGACGCAACAAAAAGAGACACAATTCCCGGTGCCGCTGACCATACAAGCAGACACAGAAGAACACACAGCAAATGGACAGAGAGAGCAGACAACTGGGGCTGGGGTGGGGGAAGGGGAGAGAAATAAAAAAACAAATCAAAAAAAAAAAGAGAAAATGAAGCATTTTAAATAGAATTGTTTCTATTCATTGAAGTCTGATACATAATAAATAAATGTGGAAAGAATCAAATACACATTAATAGAGAACTGAGGCACCCAATATCAATGAAACTAGTCCATCCATAGAAAACTTCTGAAAGGACACATATTGAGTTGTGTGTATTGGATATTGAGATGGACTGGAATGGAGAGAACAAGAGGTATTTACTTTATATTTACTTTATTTTATATATTTCTATAGTAATCTTTCATCATCATAACTTTTAATACAGATTTTTCATTTTTATAGCTATTTTCAAGACAACAAAATGTGTTTTAGGGAGAGGAGGTAGCTCAAGTGGTTGAGCACCTGCTTCCCATGTACAAGGTCCTGGGTTCATTCTCCAGTACCTCCTAAAAACAAGCAAACAAAGAAAATACAAACCAGCTCTCACTGGGGAGCAGGTGTAGCTCACTCGCTGAGCACCTGCTTCCCATGCACAAAATCCTGGGTTCAATCCCCGCTATCTCCTAAAAAAGAAAAAAAAAGTCTCAGTGAGAAATTAGGTATAAATTGTCAAGGGAAGGTTATTGTAAGAATATAGATGTCACCTGGAAAAGAACTGCAGCTGATGCTCCTGGGAACTACTGGTGGGGGCTGTAAAATGATCAGACACCCAACCAGCTACTTCAACTACTTTCACAGTTCATCATCATCATCTTTCTTTCTCAATGTCTACTTTATTCTCTTTTCTGCAAAATTGCTTCCTCTTCTTTTTCATGGTTTTGACCCCAATAATTCTCATCTGCATGTGACTTTTCTTGTTAAGAAGTCAACTCAGGCCTGGACTCCTTGGGACCTTTCAGTTGCTCACAATTCCCTGGTCTTCTGATACTGAGAAATTCTGATTGGTACCTGGCCAAACAAGGATCTATCTGACGTTGGGTCAAGTGTCCATCCATTGTCTCATTAAGCAAAACCAGGGAGTGGGCTGGCAAACAGAGGAATGCCCCTTCCTAGAGGCTGAGAGGTACAGGATCTGTGGATCAGGCAGGCAATTTAAAAAACCATAGTACATTTTGTGTTAAGTAATTTAAAATACATTTATTTCAAGCTACAAGCCTCAGTTTAACAAAAAAAAAAAAATTTTATTTGAAATATATAACCTATAAGGTTTTCATGAGAAATAAATGAGACAACATTTTGTTCAAAGACCTCTCACATTTGACAAAAGATATAAATGGTACTTAATATCTTTAAATTTCAATTTCCTCAGTTGCAAAATGGAAATACAAATAGTATCAGCATCATCAGATTTTTATAAAATTCTAGTATAAAGCCTAACATATAAGTGCATAACAAATGTTATGCTATCATCAAATCCATTGACAATATTTTTTTAAGATTTTTTTAAGAGAATGGATGATCTGCTCAACCCAAGTGGGCAGATTTCATGCAAGCACTGACTTCCACATAAGTTCTCCAGTAGGGACAGGTAAAGAAGGGCACACAAGATGATCTTAACAGGTCTGTAAAACACAGCACCAGACACCAACAGTTTCTCAAGACCAGGCAACAGTGGGAAAAGGCAGAAACGGTCTTATGCCTGTTTGAGGTAACGGAATGCAGAGTTAAGCGGATGCAGTGATAACATCGTTTAAACCAAAGGCTGTTTAGGTGCCTTCATCAATCACTATCCTCAGCATGTGAGGGGGAAAAAGCCTGTGCTGGTCCTGGACCACTTTGTGTCTTGATCCAGTGGAAAAGAATTTGATGAAGCACAAAACATGTAATTTCCTGCCATATCCTCAGACATATGGGGAATTTAATAAGTGACATTTTCCAAACCATCAAATGACCCTTTTCTTTTCTGCAAGTAGGGAGGACCTTAAGATGAACTTTGAAGATACAGCAACAGAAATGCAGGCACGTTTTAGTCTCATGTTTCTTATGAAATTAGCAAACAATGCGCTTAGTGATACTCTAAACATAACACACCACCATCTGATTAATGGAACATGTCAGCTCAGCTAGCAACACTTAACATTTATTATTCTCAATGACATTCTTGTCTTAGATCTCAAAATAACAGGTGTTTCAGTGATGAAAAGTTAAGACAAAAGTGTGAAGGCTTTTCACATACTTTCCTTCAAAATTTGCAGCAACACAGTTTTTGACGTAGGGCTTCTGACTGCTCAATTTGATGGCCACACAAGCTTATAAAAGCTGAAGTATAGGGTTTCCCAGGGGACAACATCATGTAATAAATGCACTCATGAATATGTATGGTTGGAGGAGGCCATCTGTTCCCCACCAACTTCTTTGCTTAGAACAACTCACAGACACCCACCCTCCACCCCCCACCTACCCCCACAGCAGATAACAACAAAAAATAAGCCTTCATTTGAAGATTTTAAAAGGCAGAAATGTTCCATCTCAGGCAAGAAACATAATTGCCACAGACATGCTTTTATTGTCAGACTAAAATTAATATATTAATAAATCAAAGAACACTTGGACAAACACTGTAAGCCTTGAAATTCCTTGCTGCCCTTCATCCTTGGGGAATGGAGTTCTTCACTCTCCACCTAGGCTGAAAGCCACAGGTACCTGCTTCTGGGGCTACAAATGTGAGAGCAAGTTAAACTTCAACACCAACAGTGTAGGTAACCCTCCATCATTCAAGAATTCTGAATTAGCTCCAGTTGCTGCATAGTCAAGATCAGGAAATGTTAAGTATTTCCCCTGATGCCTTTGGAACCCATTACTCACCACTAAATTTGAAGACAGGATGAAGCCCATCTTACTGTCCAAAGGTGACTGAAGGAGAAATTTTCAGAAAAATGTAAGCAACAAAGAACAAAGGATAGAATTCTTGGAAAAGTTGATTGCCGAATTACTGATTTTGGTTGACCTAATTATACTGAAATGCATAAACAACATTTGTATGTTATTTATGGAACTCTTTTGTAAGTTCTTTATAAAATGAATGCATATGAAAAGAATAATCATTCCTAACTCATTTGCTTTGCAATTTCACCTTTGTGAATATCTTGTCTTCTTAAAGTAAAGAACACTTCTGGTAAGGTCCCTCAGTGTTTCAGAAGATAATCTAATATTAAACTCTTTCAATAACAAAATGGGCCATGGAAAATAAATATATGGTCACAACTGCAATCTCTGTGCTTTATTAAATGTTTTCACACTAGCCTGCTTTGTAGATTTGGCCTGTGATAAACCATTTGTTCTATTAGTAAATTGAAAACCATAGGACAACAATATAATTAAATTCTAAAAGGTAGTAAGATGGATTGGGAAGAGCATATGTTTTGGAATTAGAAAACCTAGGCTTAAATTCCTCCCCTGTTTAATTAATAACAGTGTGAACTTGGGCAATCCACCACACTTTCTAACACTCAATATATTCATATGTTAAATAGGAGTATCCATATTGACCTCAGGATGCCATTAGAAGGATTTGATAAGGTAATAATAAGTGTGAAAGCATTCTAATAACTAAAAAGAACTTTATAAAAATAAGGCTGCAATACATATTAAAATGAATTAATTTATAAAATGCATTCAGAAGAAAATACAGTGCACTTCCTACCCAGTCACTTCTCACCATCAGACATCATGGTCTTCTTTCAATAGTCACACATAATAAAACAATTTCACTCCTCTTTGCTGTCTGTATTCTACTAAAGTAGCAGGATACTGAAAATAACTTGGCACTATTAGAATCATGCCATACATATGTGAATCTTAAGAATGCGCCAAACACCTGCACCGCATCCTAAAGGGATGCTACTGATGGGGAAGAGAGCTGTGAAACTTCCTTGCAGAGGACATTTCACATCCCTGTGCTTCAGCTGCCTATCAGTAAAGACAAGTTATTGCCTGACGTCTCCAAGTTTCCTTCCGGCTCTGAAATTCTGTGATGCTGAGAGAGCAGCGTGGCAGAACAAGCACTGGGCTGGGACCCAACAACTGGCCGTGTGGTTTTTCCACAGGTTACAGAAACTTTATGGGCACTAGTTCCTCCAGCTGCCTTTCAAGGGTTGGGCTATATCTCACATTTCCAGCTCTGACATCATGTGGTGCTTTAACATAGTTGAAGTGGAGATGGGGATGTGATGACAAACTGCTGAGTACCATGTAAACCACTTCCAAAGGCTTAAAGCAATGCAGGCAGGGCCTCTACAATTAAAAACAAAACAAAAACTCATTTTCTTCAGTATCATGAAGTGGGAATATGAGATGTGTGTAAGCAGTAGAATTCATTTTAGACAAACTAGCGGTCTAGAGAAGACAATTCACAGGCTAAACTAAAAAAAAAAAAGCCGTAGTGTCATATTTTTTATTTAAAACAAAATCTAGTTAAGGAAATCTTTGGAAACTGTCAGCTAGGTCCATAAAGGTTGGAACATCAACAATATATATTTCCCCAAACCTTAAGTTTGTAAATGATACAGCTTTTTTCTCAAGGAGATGGTGAAACTTCAGTTTGACAGAAATGACAAATTTTGATGCTCTGATGATTTGCTTCAATAGCAAAAATCTTTCTAAACAATGTTAAATCCATTTCCAGAGTGCACATTTTAGTATTGTGCCAGGTCCCGTGCAAAACAAATAAATTAAATAAACAAGGCCTTACAACAAAGGAACAAATGGCTACCCCAAAAGTAGATGCTTAGCTGTCAAGGGACATTGCCAACCAAAAGATAGATCCAAGGAGCTACTCCATGTTAATTCTGACTCCTCAGTACACATTGCAAAAGGATTTGTAGAAGATATAAACCATGGATAGTGTTGAGATTTTAGACCAGCTGGGTTGCTATGTATTTGGAATTCACTTTTTGTATGAACACTAAGTAAAAGCTTAGTCAATAAAGTACTCTTAGTGAATGGATGCAGAATGTAAAATTTAGTATTGAAATTCAGCCTAGATTCTGTTAGTAATTGCCCAATTAAAAGTTCCATTTTTAAAAATCCTTTGGTATAACCAAGGTAGAGATGTATATCTGGAATACAATCTCCTTCCTTTTTCTTGACCAATTTTTCTTTTTAAACAGCTTTATCCACATATCATATACATAGCATAGAGTTCACCCACTTTAAGAGTGCAATTTAATGATTTGGGGTAAATTTACAGAATTATGCAAGCATCACCATAATCCAGGTTCAGAACATTTCCATTACCCCTAAAAGATCATTGATACTTATTTGGTTTCAATCCCCATGCCAACCTAGGCAAGCACTAACTTGCTTTCTCCATAGATTTGTCTTTTCTCAACATTTCACCTAAACGGAATCATGTGGTACACAGTCTCTGCATCTGGATTCTTTCACTTGGCTTAATGATTTTGAGGAAGGTCCGATGTTTAATTATTTTTTACTACTGAACAGTATTTTATTGCATGGTATATATAGTGCATATTCTTTTTCACCTGTTGATGCACGTTTGGATTGTTTCCAATCCTTGGCTATTATGAATAATGCTGACATGAACATTTGTTTACAAGTCTTTGTCTGAGCATATGCTTTCATTTCTCTGGGATAGTTATCTAGGTGGGGAATTGCTATGTCATATGGTAGTTCCAGGCATCTGAAAGGTTCTACTTTTTCCACATCCTCACCAACATGTATTACAGTCCATCTTTTTAATTAAAACCATGCTAGTGGGTATGAAGTGGAATTTCTTTGTGGTGATAATTTGATTTTCCTTAATGACCAATGATGTTGAACATCTCTTCATATGCTTACTACTAATTTTTAAATTCTTTGGTGAACTGTCTATTCAAATTTTTTGTCCATTTCTTAATTAGGTTATTTGACTTATTATTGAACTACAAAAGTTCTTTATATTTTTTGGATACAAATCCTTTATCAGACATATGCTTTGCAAATATTTTCTTCCAGTCTGACAAGTCTTTTCATTTTCAGAAATACATATATTTTTGAAGCAAAAAAGTTTTTAATTTGATGAACTTAAATTTATCAGTGGTTTCTTTTACATTTTTATATCCTATCTAAGAAGTCATTGCCTAACCAAGGCCACAAAATTTTCTTCTATGTTTTCTTTTAACGTTCTGGGTGAACTTATATTTACAGGTCTCTGATCAATTTTGAACTCTTATGTTTACAGTTCTCTGATCAATTTTGACTTAATTTAAGAGTATAGTATGAGGTAAGAGTCTAAATTCATCTCCTTGCATGGGCATACCAAATTGTCCCAGCACTATTTGTTGAAAAGATGATCATTTCTCGGATTAAATTTCCTCCACGCCTTTGTTGAAAATCAATTGACCATAAATAGAAAATCACTTCCTTTTAATGAAGTCATATAGAGTAGAATTTAAGAGTTTGGGCTGTGGATCCAAACAACCTGGGAAGGAATCTTACCTCTGCCTCTTACTAGCTGTATGGCTAGGGCAACTTGTTTTGAAGATTAAATGAGGTAATGAATATAAAGTACTTAAATGAGAATCTGGCGCAGAGTAACAAATATTCAATAATCATGAGCTACTGATATCTCCTCCAAGGCCAAAAACAGAAGAACTAGTTTCTTTGTACCTTGGAGCTGAATGATCAAAACTTAGAGAATGGTTTGCATGGCAGTGAAATTCTTGGGGAAACTCTGCTTTTGTCTAGTCATCCTGTCCATTCTTCTCTTCCTGTTTATTCTCATTATTTTCTTTCTTTGCTCTCAGTTTTGTTCAGGTGTCAATGTGCCTATCTAAAATACTCACCTCTCTAGACTCTCTTCCTAGTTGTTGCTTTGTGGCCAGTTTTGGCCAAAGAGATATAAGCAGAAAAAAATTGTGTGGAGTTTCAGGGAAAGCTATTGCTTTCCTAAAAAAAAAAAGTTAGATTCAGCTAGAATGAATTATTTCCCCTTCTTCCTTCTTAGAGCACAGCAGCTGCAATGTTTAGAAGGGGAGCAGCTATTTTGTGACCACGAGGCAGAAAGCCTCATGTTAAATGTGATGGAAAAGAAAGTTAGAAGCCAAAATGAGCAACAAGTCCTGAAAAATAATTTTTACTATCCCTATTTTTACAAATGAGTACATTGAGAATCAAATTAATTTAAATGACCTGAGGCCAGGCAGTGGGCAAGAAATAAAGCCAGGATCAAATACAGACATATCTGGCTTAGTGTGCACTTTCTGCTGCAGAACTGTTTATGTGCTGCCTGCAAATCAGACAAATGCCTTTAGCATGGAAACCAAGTCCTGTTTCTTGGCCCAGCTCTTTTTCTTATTCAAAATTGAGCAAAGTGTTTTCTTTAACCTTGTGAAGCTGAGAGCCAAGTCTTTATATTTTGAAGTGATATTTTTCTTTAGGGAAATCGGCATTTAGCAGCAAACATATAGAACTTTGGGTAATTGTTTTTAATCAAAATGGTCAAGTAATTGGCTATTGGAGCTGTGTGGGCTCCATAGAATAATGGTTAGTAACAGAGTAATTTAGCATTTAGGAATTCACTTCACAGAAATCACCCTTACATGGACTGTAATCCAAACATTTGCCCTCTTCTTTCCAACTAAGTGGTTTGCCCTTTTCCTCCAAAGAATATAAATTACAGGTCCCTGCCCCAGTCTCACCTTCTAGAGTATGTATGTTTCTAAATAATGATCTATTTCCATAGAATGTGTAGAATGGCTTGAAGAAAAGTGAATTGGGAACCAAAATAGTTTTGCTACTGTTGTTTTGTGTTTAAAGAACAGTTTCATTTTGGAAAGCATTTCCCAAGCCAATTCTTAGGAGATGTTGAAAAGATGCTCAGGAAAAAGGTTCCATGGTCAATTTTAGAAATGGTCTTTCTTATAAATTACTTATTCACATTACCCTATGAAAAGTTACAGGAAAAACCTTTTTAACTTTGCTTAACCCAATATTTCCCAAAATATTTCATCCAAGAATTCTTTTATTTAGTAACAGCTACTGATATTGATGTAACATAATAGAGGAATTGCTTTTTTAGGGAAACTAAAAGAATATGCCAGCTGTTCGTTTAGTCACTCCTCCTAGGGCAAGGGTCATAAAACCACAAAAGCTGTCCTGCAAACTGTTTTTGTAAGACCCAGGAGTTAAGGATGGTTTTTACATTACTAAATAGTTACAAAACTGAAAACATACATGCATGCACATACATGCAAACACACACAAGAAAATGATACAGAGATCTATGTGGCTCCAAGACCTAAAATATTTACTTTCATATCTGGCCTTTATAGACAACATTTGTCAGCATCCTGCTCTAGGGCATTACAATTAAAAATAAATAAATAAATCCATATCCTGAGTGCATACAGCACAGAATGGTTTGGAAAAAACAGTTCCTCAAATGTAGTGAATGGGTGGTAAAATGTGAGGAGCAACCCTCAGATTTGTGGGGAATTTTCTATGATCTTCTATTTGGCATCCCAGCACATATTCCAGTGTTCGGCTTTCAGTTCTTGTGCCTTTCCTCATAGCTGTCCTAGCTTCCTCGCCACCATGGTCCCTTGTCCCTGAATATGTTCCAGTTGGTCTAGATCCCTCTTAAACTATGGTGCCCAAACTGGCTGTTACTCTCTGCATTCCATGGGGGCCAAGTTATACAGCCTTTTCCTTTATCTCTATTGATCAGAAGACCCAAACTGGCTGACCACGTTAAACACATGGTTGTGTTTTGTTAGGCCTGCTTGATGCTTTTTGTTTTTAAATTTTTCTCCCCTCCCTCCCTGCAGTTGTCTGCTCTCTGTGTCCATTTGCTGTGTGTTCTTCTGTGACTGCTTTTATCCTTATCAATGGCACCAGGACTCTGTGTTTCTTTTTGTTGCATCATCATTTTTTTTTTTTTTTTAATATTTATTTATTATTATTATTTTTTTTTTTAATTTTTTAATTTTTTATTGACTTTGTAATAATATTACATTAAAAATATATATGTGAGGTCCCATTCAACCCCATCCCCCCACCCCCCCCCTCCCCCCCCCCCAACAACACTCGTTCCCATCATCATGACACATCCATTGGATTTGGTAAGTACATCTTTGGGCACCTCTGCACCTCATATACATTGGTTCACATCATGGCCCATACTCTCCTCTATTCCATCATGTAGGCCCTGTGAGGATTTACAATGTCCGGTGATTACCTCTGAAGCACCATCCAGGGCAGCTCCATGTCCCGAAGACGCCTCCACCTCTCATCTCTTCCTGCCTTTCCCCATACCCTTTGTCCATTATGTCCACTTTTCCCAATCCAATGCCACCTCTTCTATGTGGACACTGGATTGGTTGTGTCCATTGCACCTTTATGTCAAGAGGAGGCTCAGATTCCACCTGGATGCTGGATGCAATCCTCCCATTTTCAGTTGTAATCACTCTAGGCTCCATGGTGTGGTGGTTGTCCTTCTTCACCTCCATCTTAGCTGAGTGTGGTAAGTCCAATAAATCAGATTGTAGGTGCTGGAGTCTGTTGAGGCTCAGGATCTGGCTATCACATTGTCAGTCCAGAGATTCAAATCCCCTAAATATATCTTAAACCCCAACATTAACTGCACCTCCAGCACATTAGCATGAAAGTCTTATGAAGGGAGATCCCATCTGAGTCCAGATTCATCACACATAAACACCATTTCCAAAGAGGGGCCATCTGCCCTGGTAGTTAACCCCATCGGCCATGACCATAACTCCCATGGGTCTCTTTAGCCCTCAAAGGAACCAATATCTGGGGGTTGTATCTGCTTTATCTGTCTCTCTGACTCTTTGTTGCATCAACTTGTTGTGTCAGCTCTCCGTGTGCGTGGCACCATTCCTGGGCAGGCTGCACTTTCTTTCGCGCTAAGTGGCTCTCCTTACGGGGCGCACTCCTTGCGCGTGGGGCTCCCCTATGCAGGGGACACCCCTGCGTGGCACGGCACTCCTTGCACACATCCGCACTGCACATGGGCCAGCTCCACACGGGTCAAGGAGGACCGGGGTTTGACCGCGGACCTCCCATGTGGTAGGTGGAAGCCCTATCTATTGGGCCAAGTCCGCTTCCCTTGATGTTTTTAAATGCAGGAAAATCTCACAAAGAAGTCCAGACTTCGAGCTTTTCCTGAAAGCAAAAATATACAGAAAGATCTGGCAACATTGGGCCTGCATTCCCCCATGCCCAAAGTCAGCCGGAGCTGAGCAGTGACTGCTTGCTTTAGACAAAGCGCTCACTCTCTCCTTTGCCACAGGCCCTGCCCCCTAGCACTGACAGGAAAGACTGTTCCTATCATCTGGGCTTCCTGCCTGGAAGAGTTGACTTTGTATCCTTCTCTACCCACTACCCCTAATGGCTTATTTCTAGAAACATTTGTTTCGATATCTACTATTTTGTCTATTTTGAAATTATTCACTGGCAGACAATAGGCTTTAAAGTACGTTACCAGATCTGTTTTGATAGGGGGGAAAGTTGGAAAGATATGAAGAGGTGGGTTGCCTGATGGTTTGGATTGGCCTCAGTAATGGAATGCCCTGGGCAGCTGGAGATGGATGGTTGGGGAGAATTCAGAACTGGAAAGAAGAAAAGACAGGAAAGCCTATAGATGGAGCCAAGTGGAAAGAGCAGATGAATGGAAAAGAGGATAGCTGGGTTCTGTTTCACGCTCTTCCATTTAACGTACTTTGTGTTATTGGGCAGCTTGCTTAGCTTCTCTAGGCTTCAGCCAGATCTATAAACTGCAGGGTAGTAGCAGTTGGCCTTGCCTTCCATAGTTTGGGAGTCTCTGATAAAATCAAGTAATAGATGTGGAAACACTCTAATATCTATAAAGTAGAACACAAAAGTAAAGTATCATTAATCCCATACTTCCCAATCTGGCCTAAGGCTGACCTGGTTTAAAAAAAAAAAAAGAAAAGAAAAAGAAAAAACAAAACAAAGCCAAAATCCCATAAACAGAAAGGGCTTACTTCCTCCAGGACTAAGACACATCCATCTTTTACACTGCAAACTGTGAACTGTTAAAAGGCGCAGATGGACCCAGCATGAACTGCTAAAGATGGATAATGATGGTCTCATGTTTACCAAGAGTTTCAGACCAACTAGGGTTTTTGGCATAATACACCAGCCTCTTGGACTCAGAATGACAGAGGTGAGGAATGAGGGTTCCTAACATGGAGGAGTTTGAGACTATCTGGACACCACTGAGACCAGTAGAGTTCTCAGGGAAAATTCAGGAAGAAATCCTCACTTTAGCCTCTGTTTTAAAACTCCCTGTTGAAAGTTCTCCAGCTTCCCACCTTTCCACATGAGTAAGTTCTACCGTGATCCTCTACCGGCCTCTCTTCCCCCCTCCAAGGCATTCCAGGTTGTTGAGAACAACTTCTACATCCACACCTTCTGGAGGTCTGGCACCAAGGACAGACACATCCATATGAACACCTTCCCACGAGGAAGCCGAGGATGTGTTGAATCATGCTGCTGCAAAAGAAGAAAAGACCTTTTTGAAAAATCAAAGCAGCAGGAAATATTTCTATTGGGGATCATTCAAGCTCGATGGCCATTCTGAAGTCATGCCTTTCAAGGTGAGATTTTTTCCTGACTGCAATTTCATTTGATAATTTGCTAATTTCTACAACAACAGTCACATCAGAATAACAGCTACTGATAAATGAAAAAAATATGCCATTTTTTTCTTGCATATTTGACCTCAGAGCTAAGGTTTTAATGGGAGACCTGCACTGTCTCTGGAAAGCTTTTCTGGCACTAACAGATTACAGAGTCTATATTGAAAGAGTGCTTTGCAGAAGAAGATGAGAAGTTAACAGGAAACCAGAGCTGACCAAAGATGGAATTTTTGCTTTAAGAGGCAGTACTCAAAGTAGGTAAACAAAGTTTTATCCTGGAGGATTTAAAGAGAATCAAACATCCAATAGGATGATAGACTAGAATCTAGATGAAATTCCAGGTTCCTTCAACTCCTTGATGCTATGATAATATTGACACAATGTTTTCTTTTTTGGACAGAAAAGAAGTCTGGCCCAAGAGCTGAATAGGGTCAAGGCCAAGGCAGGTACTACCAGCATGATGTGGCTGTGGCATGATTTGGCAATGACACAGGTGTCCTCTGCCCCCAAATGAATGTTCTTACCAGCTCTAGCATAGTGAAATTTAAACTATTTAAGGGAATGCCAGTTTTTGTTTCAATATTTTAACAGAAGTATGCAAAAAATCTATTGCTGCTGTTATAAATTTCAAGGATTTTTCAAGTCCATATTTAACCAGAATAAGGGAAACCTGGCAGGCTTTCTCTAGCCAATACAGAAAGATGCCTTTAATGAAGGGGATCAATAGCATGGATAATGATAGCAGTTTAATAGGGAACACAGTAGGCACCAAACACTCTATCAGGTGCTCTACATAAATAATCTTCTTTAATAATCACTATCCCCACGCCCATTTTAAAAATAAACTAAATCTTGCCCAGAAAATAAGTGGCAGATATGTAATTCCCAACCAGCACTCTGTAATTCTTGCCATGATACAACACTTTTAGAGACAAGAGAGAAGAGGCCAGCTATCAGCTGGGAGTGGAGAGTGGGGATGAGAACACTGGAAATGTGAGGTTAGGTAAAAGAAACCTCAAAAGTCAGCTTGGAGCAAACCATGGAGCCTCGGGACATCAGCGCCATGCTTTCCGAGGGGTGGAGGAGAAGTGGAATAGTGAGCTCCGTGCTTCAATTTGGGGATTTAGCTTTCAGTATCAATGCCTGGGTTATAAAGAGTGTAGAAATCTGAAAAGAAAATTAAGTTACTCCTGCAAAAGAGTTTGGGGAGCCTGCCTTAAGCCAAAAGCACTGATACACTTCTACATACACTGTGACAAGGACCTCTCTTAATTTGGGGACATTAGGCAGGTAACATGAAAAGGTGAAAACGGGTATCAAGAAGCTTAGGGAGGAAAGTGTCAAAGTCTGATGACTGGTGGCAGATTACACACAGGCACAGGGAAGAAACTGAAGTCCAAGTGGCCTTCAAGGAGCCTCATCACCTCTTGTGGGCTGAGGTTGTGCTCCAAGCTTGAGGAGGGCAGAGCCTTCACCAATTTTGTTTACTGTTCTACCACAGCACCTAGCAAAGGACATGGAGACCTATTTCTAGCTTCTGAGCATGAGTGACTGGGAGATGTTTGGTAACACTGAATGAAAATGTATAGCAATTGACTCGACAGAAGTGGGAGAAGAGGCAAAGATGACAATTCTTTAGACATTATTGAGTTTTAGGAGTACTGAAAATTTAAGTCCAAAAGAGGTACTAGCTCAGAAATTGTTTTTATTCAAAAAGAGAACAAGCATAAATGCTCTCAAGGGGCTCTCTCCTCTCTCATATTCAGTGAGCTGTTGCTAATCTATTTGGCCCTTAAACCTTCGCCGCAAATGACCTCAACTTTTCTGGTGACTGCCCTGGACCACGCCTGCTTCCTCCAGTGCATATTCCTACCCAGGATGTAGTCAACTGATGTTTATTGCACAAGGCCCAGAGGTAGTTATCAGGATGATCAGATGTAGGGGGTTCTCTCAGGGAGCTAAAATGGTCATATCCATAAATGACCAGAAATGATATTTGGAATACTTAACGAATGGCAGTACATGTGCACTGACCAGTCAGAATGGATTTCTGCTATAGACCAGGGTCAGGATTTTGGAGGCTCCCTATCATGACAGGTATTACTCTTTTAGTTGTTGGATCATAGGGAGATCCAGTGGTGCTAGGAGAGGGGCTGGAAAGACTGTGGTTGGGGGACCCTCAGAGGGTTTGAACAGAGACTAGTTACTGATTCAAAAGCATTTCAGTATTATAACAACTACTACGTCTGAATTAGTATACAGTGGTTGAATATCAGCTCAATAAGTGATATTGACACAGACAAGACATATACTGAAGGCTATTGCTGCCTAACAAACTATTCTAAAACACAGTGGCCTTAAATAATTATAGCTCTCAGGAGACAAACGGGTCAGCCGATCTTGACTGGGCTCATTCCCTGGCCTTCAGTCAACCAGAGCCTCTGATCTGGGCTGGGCTTGGCTGAGAGGACCTCCTCTGGGGCAGCTCTCCTCTGTGCATCTCTCATCCTCCTCTCAAATCATGGGATAGTCCAGTTTTCTCATAGTTATCGCTGATGTAGGCACAATCATATAAATGCTTTCTAAATCTCTGCTTGCATCATGTCTGCTAAATCTAACTGGCCAAGGAAAATTACACAGCCAAATTCAGACTCAAAGGATGGGAATTCCTTTCTGATGGGAGGAACTGCAAAGTCTCCGTGCAATGTGTAGGAATAGAGGAAGGGATCATTAATAGAATCTACCACAACAAACATCCCTTTTCCATTTTGTTCCAGCATCTATTCATTCTCCTAGAAAGAGCATCTTAAGTTTCCTGTAAGGGACAAGTCCTCCTTGACTTTGGGTCCATGTGTAGTGGACTCTGCCTCTCAGCTCCCAGATGTGGCATAGGTCTCAGATGTACATAGTTACAGCATTCTAGCCCCTTGTGCCATGGCAATCAGCTCAGAGAAAGGCATGTGACCTGATCCAGGCTGATGAGATTAAATTCTGGGAATTTGATTGGAATTACTGGGAAAAAGAAATATCTTCCTGATGGAAGTAACAAGAGGTTAAAAGATAAGGGGAGACCCTTGATTATGGTGTCAATTCAAAGGAAAGCAACAGTGAGAGAGAGCATGTAAGGTTGAATAAAAATGATTGCTCCTCTTGTTCCAGCTGTACCTGTACCAGCTACTCCTGAGATTTTCAGATATGTGCCAGGATCCTCTCCCTTTTTTTTCCTAAATAGCTTGAGTTAGGTTAGAGAGAAATAAAACCAAGTGCTATGGAAATTAAAAATTAAGAAAAATAATTTCAGCCAGGAAGATTATGGCAGGCTATTTAGAGGAATTGTTATTTGAGCTAATCACAATCTTGTTCAATGTTTTGTTTTTAATGTCTAAAGAACTTTTTCAATTCTTCTTTCCCTGGAAGAGAAATTTTACATAAAAAGGTCCAGCAATAGCAGACACATTTTGATTAATGAGTAGTTGGACAGCTCTTTCATTTCTCCTTGGCAAGTTTTAGCATGGAAATGAGATCTCTCCAGTCAACACCCTAGTTAATTTTCCAGTTGGTCTAACAATGTATTTAAGGAACTTGCCTCCTAAGAGATTAGTTGGGCCCCACTGCTTTAGGGAGGCAATGTAACCCAATTGCTAGGCAGTTAATCTATTCATTATGTATATTTTTATTCTTAATTTTTTCTCAGAGGACCAACTCAAGCATGAGGAATAACACAGCTTTCTTAAGCAACTGCTTTCAAGTTCTGGTGAAGAAAGTTCCAGATTCCAATGTAGTTTTTTCTCAAAAGTGTCAAATTAAAGCCAAGTAGAAGATTGTACCTGTAGCCACCTTCTCTCAAGGATGCTCCTCCCACACAGAGCTCATATTCCGGTCAAGGTGACCCACACTTGCTCTTACTCACATTTGGACATATTTCTATATATGCTGCACCTTTATGAACTATCCTCTAGGACTGCATATTTAATATATTAAAAACAAAACTCCTCAGACATTCATCTATCATCCCAACTGTTCTACTCAAATGGGTGATACTGACTGTTCTAACTGTGCTGATGCTAATCTTAGGGACGAAAGAAATATCAAGGGGGAATATCTGTAGAAACTTTCAAACACTTTTGGAACAACCATGGTAACAATTCCCACAGCAACATTAATATCCCAAGCTAACAGACTGAAAAAGAAATATACACAAATACACTTCTGTGGCATATCACAGCTCACTTTGAGATGCAGAGGCATCGACCTCTCTGTATACATGCGTTCTCCAAACTGGGTATGAAGTTAGACAATTACGTAGCACACTCACTGATGTCAGACCATGCTGGTCATCACCAGCCACAGTTCCACCTTCTGAGCCTATCTTGATAATTACCTGTACTTACACCCTGCCCAATCTCCGTGCTTTTTTGGTTTACCATATTCTTCATAGCACAGGCAGGCACAGGTGCTTATGTTCTGGACAGGCCCTTTTCCTAATTGCCACAGTTTTGCCAATTTCAGAAATCACTGGTAGTTTGGCTGGAGGAACTGTTTTGCAACGTTTCAGCTAAAGTTGAATTTACTTCCCACGCAAGAAGTTCTCTATCCAATTTTCCCAGCTTTCCCACCCAGATCTAGGAGAAAGAGTGGCTAGAGGAATGGAAGAGAGTCCATCCATCCTCCCAATCTCCCTCCCTTCTTTTTTCCCCCTCATTTCCCAGTATAGGGAAGTGTTCTGTGCCAGGTAATAGAGAGATAGGGTGGTAAGCAAAACAGACACGGATCTTTTACCAATGAAATATTCACACTTGTGAATGCATAACGAAATGCAGATAAATGCTCTGGAGACTCTGCAACAAGATACTGTGAAAGTATGTATCCAACAAACCTGAGCCACATGGGTAGGACCTGGGAAGGTTCCCTGAGGACATGATGATTGAGCTAAGAACTGAAGGAGGGGTAGAAGTCAACTAAGTAATGAGCATGCCAGATAGAAGGGACAACGGGCACCAATGCCCTGTGGAGGGACAGAAAATGGTCAACTTGGGAGCATGAAAGAAGTCCTGTGCGGTCAAAAAACAGAGATAAGGAAGAGTTTTATGTAGGAACTTGTGAGCCAGAGTAAGTATACTGAGTGCTCTAGAAATAAGAATTGTTGAATTGAGGTAAGAGTAGCCACATAGGGAGTAAAGACTCTCAACAATAGGTTTATTACTGCAAACTACTCAGGAATTTTTTAACTGCTTAGCTTATATTTATATATATATGGGATAAGAGAATATTGAAATACACCTGTACCATTTAGTGAATAGTTGCTTCTTTAACTCTGCAAATGCCTCTCAGTGTTCCAGCTGCCTGACCCTCCTCTCAACTCTTCTAGTCCCTGTGATCTGCACAGCAGGGGATCTCCAGGACCATCTTCTAGTAGCATAGCCGGGATCCTGTTGCTGCCCAAGACTTGCCAGTTGTTACGTATTCTGAATATTACCCCTGCTGGTGCCAGACACAGTGCCTGACCCATTACGGACATTCAATGTCCCCTTGTTGAATGTAGGAACTGAATGGATCCCATCCCAAATCACTCACTGTCAGACACCAAAAGAACAGACTCTTCATACAACCCGAGCTATATCAGGGACACTGAGGTCAAAGACAGAGAACACAGAGTTGGGTGCTATGATATAAAGTTAATTACTTTCTGGGAAGTGAGAGGGGTCCCATGGGAGGCTGAGTTGCAGTTCTATGGAGTCCTTGTCTTCTTTTTTAATATGAATGCTATTTGAAGGCTGAGCCCCTAGCAAGTTTCAAGGGCATATATTTTTAGGCAGATGAAATCAGCCACCAGGACCCTCTACACCTTCCACGTCCCTATTATAAGCATAGATTTCACAATTTGGGACTAAAAATTGTTAAATAAGCAGTCATCAGCTGTGTAACCTAAATGTACTAATATTCCAGAACTGGACAAGTAAAAGTAACATTTTTAAACTGTCAGCTAAAATTTAAAAATGTATATTAATATTATTTTTCAGGGAAGCAGATGTGGCTCAAGCAATTGGGTTCCTGTCAACCATATAGGAGGTCCAGGGTTCGATGACCAGGGCCTCCTGGTGAAAGCAAGCTGGCCCATGTGGCGAGCTGGCCTAAAGCAGAGTGTTGACTTGAGCAGAGTACTGCCCCATGCAGGAGTGCTGGCCCATGCAGAGAGCTGGCACAGGAAGAAGACAACAAAAAGAGACACAGAGGAGAGTTAATAAGAGATGCAGCAGATCAGGGGGCTGAGGTGGCACAAGAGAATGATTTTCTCTCATCTACTCCAGAAGGTCCCAGGATCAGTTCCTGGAGCCTCCTAATGAGAATACAAGCAGACACAGAAGCACACACAGCAAATGGACATAGAGAGCAGACAATGGAGGGAGGGGGGTAGAAATAAATAAATAAATCTTTTAAAAATATCTTATTTTTCACATTTATGAAATTCCTACTATAAAACGCAATATGTGCTTATTTTAAAGAACTTGGCAGAAGGAAAAAGAAAAAACATGTCTATTATCTCACTAATCAAGAAAATAAACTATAATTTTGATGTACTTTTTCTAGTCTTTTTTTTTTTTCTGTACACATTTAGGAACTCTTAAAAAATTTTTTTTCTAAACTGAAATAGTTCTTGTTTGAGAGAACTTTTTCTATTTTGTTGTTGTTGTTTTCTCATTTTTCCACTCAGGGTCTCAGAAGGGTTGGTGAGACATGCAAATTTTTATATAAACCACCCCTGTAATCAAGCTTTGATGCATTTCCTATTTGAGCATTTCATTCATTAAATGTAAAGCAAGGGAGGCACGTGAGAAAGTGAAAACACCAGTCTTCTCATGAACAGAAATCCAGTTGAATCATCACTAAAGATAAACTCCAAAATATGTTCTTCTAGTTGATGACTTAAAAATCTTCCCAGGGCCCCAAGATAGATTTTTGGGATCCTTCTATCCTTCTATGGATATTGTATTAATACCCAGTCTTCCTTACAAGCACTGGTAAATTCTACTGCCAACTAAAACGTCTGGGTCTACCTACAACAGGTGATTGCTCCCTCACAGCTCTTTCTATTCCCACATCAAGTCATCAAGTTATCACCTCCGTGCCTCTGGACTCTGCCCCCACCCCCTGCCTATCCATGCCAGGCTCTTTTCTAAACCACCCAACAGCCTGCTGTTTATGGCACACAGTGTGAGTCCTTTAGCACTGTCCCCAAAGCGCTCCACAATCAAGCCTTTGCCAAATAATAAGAGCCAACATTTCTTGAACACGTACTTTGGGTGATCACCAAGAAACATTATCTCAATTAATTTTCAAACCAACTCCATGAACCAGGGTGATATTCATTTTTTTTTTTAACCAACTGAATGGCCCAGGAACCAATCAATCAGAGCAGACACTGGCCAAGGCCCTGTACTGGTATGTTCTTGCCCTGCCTGTGAGATGGATGCTATTATTATAATTATTCCTATTTACTGAAGAAGATACAGAGGTTTAGAGAGTTTAAATTTTTGTCCAAGATCACACAGCTAATAAATGGTGACACTAGGACTTGTACCCTGGCAGCCTGACACTAAACCTATAGCCATAACAATATCATCTCTACTATTATCTTTGACCAGACCCCAGACTGGTCTCTTTGTTCCAGTTACAAACTACCCAGTCCATACAAGCATGAGGGGAGCATCCTCAAACCTGGAATGCCCATCATGATTCAAATCTATTCCTGCCTTAAAGAAATAATTTACATCCTTCCTCTTACATGAAGTTTTCCAAACTTATTTATCCTAGACTCTATTCCATCTCCATATCGATTTGGCTTATATTAATACTATTTCCTTAATATTTTGTCTCCTTTCTCTCCTATTTTTTTTCACTGCAGCCACCCTCATTCAGTCCAGTGTCTCTTGTATGGCCTATTGCAGTGATCTCTTGGCTGGTCCCCATACCTTTAGAAGATCCATTCAGATGCATCCTCCACAAGTCAACACTAAACACATAGACAACTCTAAATTTTTATATGCTAGTGCACTAAGCCTACGCTGCCAGAGGAATCATTTCATTACAGACCAAGCCCCTCTCTACTAGCCTCGAACCTTCTCAAAGGTAGAGAATATAGCTTATGTTGACATTCCTGTTTTCCAGACTGCCTCTCACATAGTAGGTCTCAAATGACTCAATGCTTAGAATATTTATTTAATGTAATAGTCATTGGGACTTAAATAATAGTGCAAATCAGACCAATGAATCTTGTTAGGTTATGTATCATCTCCCAGTTAAGCTCTTAGTCCCTTGTAGAACAGGAACGCATTCTAGAAACTTGAAATTTTTATCACTTAGCACAGGAGATACATGATTTATGATTGAGTAATTCTGCACTCACATTTATTCAACAAATGTTTATGACAAGTATGCTCTGGACACTGTGCTAGATGCATCTGAATTTGTTTTAAACTGATATAGCAGAGGGTATCATATGCAAATTTGCATTTTGATATACAGGTCTTCATTTAGGTCTATGCTCCAGTTTCACCTTTTCAGAGACAAATTCCTGACTATGCTGTCTAAAAGGCAAATATAGAGTCATTTGTGCTTTTCAGAGAGGGGATGGATTTCTAGTCCCCATTGAATATATTTTCAGTGAAGAGGTATTAAGTGAGCCATTGAAGGAATTAGATAAAGGAAAGTGGTGAGGCCATATATTGCTATTAGATCATCCTAACGAAAATAACATCTAACCCCACAGGCCACAGATATCTAAACTTTTGTTTGTGGCAGAAGAAAAGGGAGGCAGTTCTGTTCTCAGAAGATGGTTTGTCTGTAGTTGGCAGATACCTTGTGAAGAATTAAGTCCTTGTTCTATAGTATTAAGTTTTATTTAATTTCATCTTCTGTTTTTTTCTGATTTCCATGTATTTTAAATTCAAAAGTACCTTGTCTACTTTTTCTTAGTCTCCAGTACAAAATCTTATAGTGATTCACCTCTTGTGTGCATCTCCTGAGTTGGAAATATCTAGGTAGCAGATGTGACACATTAAGAATTTGTTTAAATATGGATGGTGAGGGAAGAAATGAAATCCAAATTACTCAGCCTGACAGCATGGGCTTATAAACACCTTGGGAATGGATGGTGCTCAAAAGTTCACTAATCTAACTTAAGAAATTGCTCTCCCATTTCCATACTTCACTAAATTTTTATTTTGAGAAAAAAAATTTTATAAAAAATTTTGATTCTGAGGTGTTCTAATTACATTATATTTCTGGGTGAACTAACTTTGAACTCCATTACCTCTTCCCAAGGCACACACTGGCTAAATTCATTAATTGTCTTTTGATTTCATGGACCATTGAAATGTCAGTCCTTGTGGTTCCCTGCTGAGTGGCTCAGGGTCACCAGTGCCCAGAGGTCTATAATCTTAATTTCAGTTATTGACTCCTGTCTCCATACATTTCGGGGAGGCCTCCTCCTGGGATTTCTGTTTTGTGGGGTTTTGTTTTGTTTTTGCTTTGCTTAGAACTGATTTTCCTCTCTTGCTACCACTCTCCTCAACTGCCCTATTTCTGTATTCCTTATAGTTTTCCTTGCCAATTACTAATATTTGGGGGGTTCTCCTTCTGCATATTCCTGAAATACATTTAGTCATTTTGGGTAAGTAAATCACGTACCCTGCACAAAAGCCATGTTCAAATCTTAGTCCATGTTCCTTGGGTGTGAAGCCATTTGTAAATAGGACTTATGAAGAAGTTATTATCAGTAAAGGAGTAGATTCTTTTGTGAACAGGATCGCCAAAGAACCTATTTAAATGGGACCAAACTGGATCTTAGTGGGCCTTAATCCATATGATTTTCTTATAAGCAAAGGAAATTCAGACAGTCAGACGTAGTCAGAGGTCAGAAGACGCCAAGAAACCAGAAGAAGTCAGAGAATGAGGCAGATTGCCATTTGATGAAGTAGAGATGCAAGCCAAGGAACCCCAAGGATTGTGACAAGCCAGCACCAGAATGCTACAGACTCCAGGAGAAAGCATGCCCTGTTGAGACACTGACATTGAACTTCAAGCCTCCAAAACCATGAGACCATAAATCCCTGGTCTTTAAGCCAACCTACGGTGTGGTATTTATCATAGCAGCCCTGGCAAACTAAGACAATTGTGGTAACCGAAGGCCAACATTTCCTCTCACGTGAAAAATAACTACTGGAATCATTTAACTCAGAAAAGATCTTAGCTTCTGGAATAAAACTGCCTGGATTTCAAATCCCAGCACTCCTACTCTCTGCCTGTGTGATCTTACATAAACTATTTACCCTCTCTGAGTTTCAGTTTCTTCATCTGTAGAATGATTGTGGTAACAAAAGCCATAAAAGATTGTTGGGACTGTTTAATGAGAAAATACAGAGAAAGAACTTGCCTCAGTGCCTGACACAAAGGAAACATCCCATAAATGCCCCCTATTGTCCATTATCATCATTATTCCAAAAGTTTTGCAGTTTGTATGTATCTCAGTTACATATAAGAAAAGCATTTAGCTATATTTAAGCATTCAATAAATTTCAAATATTACAGATTAATTAAAATCACAGAATTAGAGCATGGGAAAGGAAAGTAGGGATTATATAATTCAATCCTCTTATTTTATAAGAGGAAACAAGTTAGAGAAGGGAAATGACCTTCCAAAGAGGACATGAAGGCACAGCTCCAGACTCCACTGCAGGTTCTTTTCCATATAAACCTAACCCTGATCATTGGGCAGTGGATAAAGCAGAGAATTTTTAAATTAGTGAGAAAGTGGGAGACTGGATGAGAAAGAAAAATGTATAAAATAAAGCATAAAATGGATCCAACAGAGAGCATCAGGACAGATATAGAAGGAACACCATGGAGGGTGTTTCCATTAATTCACAGGCATAATGGGGGCCTCCCAGAAATCAAAGTCTGACAATATAAATTGGAACAAGGGAAAAGTGAGAGGCATCTAAAGTGCTCAATGTAGAAATGCAAGCTGTTTTTCAAAGAGCCTGGGGACATAAAGTGTGGCAGCATCCATGACCTCGGCCCTGAGATAAAGAACAGGAGCGACTTAAGCACAGATATTGTCCCAAAAGACTTGAATCTTTTATCACCTGTGGGTCCCCCAGATTATTTATGATTGGTCTAAAAAGAGCTAAAATTGGGCTGCTGCCACGACTATTACTAATGCTGCTACTAAATATGTAAGAATGTGATTTCATATAGTTCAAGGCTCCACCAGCGCTGATTGGTCAAAGAAAGGTGGCCATAATTGAGGAGTGAGCCTCAGACAAGGCCAAAAGTAGGAAACCCAATAGAGAATTGTCAGCCCTGTGTCATGGAGAAGGAATGCTAACCCGTGATTTTCTCATTATGAATGGAGCACTTGCCTAGGATGCAAATGCACAGATATAAAACCCAGAAGAAGGGACAATCATAACATCCAGATATATCTAAAAAGAAGAAGCAGATTTAAATGGGAAAGAACAACAAGGACTTTACAACTTGTGTTTTGGCTGCCCAGTTTGGCTCCTGCTGCATGGAATCCTCATGGTGCCTTAGGCAGTTAGAGCAAAACAACTCCTCATGCTTGGCTGCATACTGGCCTTCATAGGTCAGGCAAGATCACTGGGGCAAGGTGGCCCCCTGTAACATAAAGAACTCACCTGGAGATGGAAAAAGCATACCCAGATTAATAACAGATACAAAAGAAGGGCAAAGGACAAAGAAAGAAGTGTTCTGGGAGAAGAGCATCTAAAAGGTTAACAGAAAACCTAAGCCAAAACATGGAGGTCCATAGTAGGAGATTTCAACTCCCACTAACAATGTTGACAACAGAGAGGAAAGAAAAACCCTCAGCTCTACTGCTGCTTTTGTCTCTTCTAGTAAGGAGATGATTTTCCTTCTAGCTAATGTAGTGTGTGTTTAGCATGGTGCCGGCAACTATGAAGGGCAAAGAAAAAAGGAACATGGATAGTGCCCCAGGAATTTTAGGACTGCAAGACTTTTAAGTCTTCATGCCCAAATACTCATTTTACGTGAACTCAGTAGTATTCTAGTCAGCTAACCAGCTAAGCTGTGTGCCCTGTCCTCTGAGTCCTGGGGAGGTCAGGAAAGAGGAGAGTCAGGCTATTTCCCAATTGTGTTACATCCTGGGGTGCCTGTGTGAGTTCTCAGGAGACTAAGTCAAGAATCACAATTTCCAAATGTTGGAGCTAGAATGTTGCCAAGGGTGGGGATGCCTGGTACTCCTGCCACACTTGTGCTGTCCATACCCATGAGTCCACCACTGAGGCAGGAATACCCAGGCAATCAGATTTACAAAAAGAGATGCTGTTTCTGTCTAACCCTCACATTTAAATAAAAATTAGACACAGAGGCAAGAATAGGATCAGTTCCTGTGCTAATGTCCTCTGACATGCCACGTTACCCAGATGTGAGTTCAATTTACTGCATGACCAGAGATAGCCTTCAAAGGCAAGAAAGGAGTAAGGAGGGTGATTGTAGAGGAACACAAAGGTCTGCTTGCCCTGACAGTCTAGATCCCGGCAGGCTGGCCATGACAAGCCTTGTTCCAGTCCTCTAGCTTGAATACAGTTCAGATGGGATAAGTGCTAACACATTAGTCCCTTGTGACCAGAAATTAGTGCACCTACTTAAGGAGACAGAGTGTAGCAGGAAGGATAAGGTCTTTAGCATCACCTAGAGAGGTATGACAATCAGAGCCTTTCTCTGGCTAGCTGTGTGACCTTGCATGAGCGAATGACCTAGCTGACATAGAGTGGAGTTAAAAGCACCATCTTAGAAACTTGTGAGATCAAAGGAGATATTGCATGTCAAGTGCCTCCTATAGCAACTAAATCACAGTAGGTGATGAATGAATGGTGGTCATCATTATCATCACTGCGATAAGTCCAGGGTCACTGAAGACAAATAACTCTGAGAGAGTAAGATATGGGCAAGAGATGTTTAAAGAGGAGAGAATTAGGACTAAGGGGTTTTATCTGATCAGTGAGGTGGTGGGCAACTGGGGGAGAGGGAGAACATTAAAGTTATCCCAACTGGATGGGTGGTAGACTTGGCCCAGTGGTTAGGGCATCTGTCTACCACATGGGAGGTCCGCGGTTCAAACTCCAGGCCTCCTTGACCGGTGTGGAGCTGCCCCATGCACAGTGCTGATGCACGCAAGGAGTGTCGTGCCACACAGGGGTGTCCCCGCGTAGTGGAGCCCCACGCCCAAGGAGTGCGCCCCATAAGGAGAGCCACCCAGTGTGAAAGAAAGTGCAGCCTGCCCAGGAATGGTGCTGCACACATGGAGAGCTGACACAACAAGATGACGCAACAAAAAGAAACACAGATTCCCGTGCCGCTGACAACAACAGAAGTGGACAAAGAACACGCAGCAAATAGACACAGAGAACAGACAACTGGGGGAGGGGGAAGGGAGGATGGGGAGAGAAATAAAGAAAGAAAGAAATCTTAAAAAATAAATAAATAAAGTTATCCCACCTGGAGACACAGTGTGGCTACTGAGGCTCAGCCCGGACCTCGAATGGCACTGGTAGACAGAACAACTGCCAATGAGGAGGAAAAACCCAGGCTGGCAGCAAGGCAGAGTATTCAAAGGGCAGAGCAAGAAAAAAAATGGGTCATGGAATAAGCAAGTAGCAGGCACCTGAGGTTCTGGATGAGGATGGAAACTTGGTCAGAATCACCAAGGGAAATCCAGGGATGCAGTCAGCTCTGGAAAGTTGCTAGGCAGGCAGTAGGATCCCAGGAGCAGATTGGGGCTCAGGGTGATCCCAAACTCAGTTCAAGGGGGGACCTTGTGAAATCTAATAAGGACCTCTGTCCCAGGGGGCTCTTGTGCCAGGCAGATAATGATGATGCTATTTCAGCTACCCAGCCCAGAAGCTGAAGGCAGGGCTTCAGAGAGGGGTTGATTAGCTTTTAAGATATAGGAGAAAGAGGAGGGAGGGTGTGGGAATGAGGTAGAGACAGAAAGGCATAGTATTAACTCCAGGCCCAGAGAAACCTAAGCTAAAATTTACAGCTGGTTTTTGTCTTAGGAATTGAGAGATGAGCAATTACTCAACTTTTCAAAGCCTCCATGTCTCAAATAGCATCACTGTGGAGATTAAATAAAACAAAGGATTTAGCACAGTATTCTTGAGATATGGGTAATAAATGAATGTAAACTCTTTTTCTTTACAACCTTGTATAAAGACACTTTATATGTAAATTCCCATCCACATTTATAGGTAAACTCATAGTTTTAACTTGCGCTATCACTCTTTTTGTCGCACTCTCTCCAGAATAATGTCCTAAAGCCTCCTGCTTTGTGGGTTCCCGAAACAGTTCAGTCAAGCAGGATTTTGTCCCCACTCAGCCGTTTTTTGTAGGAGAGTGCACTTACTCTGACACCACCTTGCCCCAATGTCCCTAAAGACATATAAAAGATAAACAGAACACTGTAGATATAGTATATACAACAATGGGGTGCTTTCGATACTAACATTCCATGTAAGTATATATCACTTTTGACTTGACAGAGTCTTCTTACATCCATTGTCTTGTTTTCCTTCACACTCTGAGACAGGCAGAACAGTCACCACAGCAATGAACCAGAAACACTAAAATGTTCAACCACTGAAGAGATGTTAAATAAAATACAGTAAATCATACCAGAGTATTTAAAAACAATGTTAAAAGCCTTTATAAAGAATGACATAGAAATGTTATATTAAATTAAAACGGAAAGATCTCCTTAATGTATTACATGGGGGAAAAGTCACAGAACCAATCTTATACTACGATCCCCTTTGTGGAAAAGTCACATTTGTTTATGCCTGTGCATATATGCATTTGTATGTGCAGCCAGGAGAGTAAAAGAGTCACACCCATCTACTGACCCGTGGCTACCTCTGGAAAGAAGGGGTGGGTGGCCAGGAGGAAAACGATGTTGATGGAAGACTTTCAACTTTTCTTCAGTATATGTATGTATTCTTTGAATCTTTAAGACAAAACTGTATCCACACATCACTTAATTATAAAAAATAGTCAAAATTATCATTCAGCCACCAATCATTACTATGTATAAAGGACAATCCCATAGAATGGCTATTTTTCAAACAGTGAATATTATTTGGATATTGTCAGACCAAATATTTCCCAAAAAAGGAAACTATAAGTTACTAGCTTTTGACCTTAAAGGGATATTTGAAGTTTCTAATCAGCTCTAATGAACTATTAGACAAGGGCTTATGCTTGGAACCCAAAGCTTTCAAAAAGGCATTTATCATCATTATCTCCCTTAGACCTTCATATGAAATGATCCATTTTCCTGTATCCATAGTTTACAAGGGACTTTTGAATTAAACCTTAAAAGCTAAAGTTTTTTTTTAATCTGTCTGGACCTGGCACTTGATGCCAATAAAAAAGCTCAGGGTAATTTGTTTGCCTCTGTAATTTCAAAGAGGATCAATACAAGTCTTTTATTGCTGCCATGGCTTCCATAGGCCTTGATGGTGAATCATTACACAAGGAAAGGTCTGGGATCCATAGATTGGAAGTGGCCAGACTACATTTTTCTAGTGGTTTCTGTGGTTTTAAGCGAGTTTGGGGCAGAGAGAAAAGAAACTTGCTTCATACTATGTTGTCCACAGGGCTGAGGGTAAGGGCAGTTGAGAATGGGAGGACAGGGAAAGGATTATGGTTCAGTAATACTGTAAAGGATAAGGCTCAAGCTTTGGACACTGATCCCTGCTCTACAATTCTTGGATCTCTGGCCTTGGGCAGGTCATTTAACCTCTTTAAGCCTTAGTTTCCTCAACAATACAACAGATTCAAAAAATGGTATCAACATCATACAGTTATTATAGAGAATCAATAAGATAATACAAGTGCCTGGCAACTAGGAAGTACTCAACACACAATAGTCACTTTTCTTATATTTGAGATAGTACAGATAGTACAGATGGTGGAATTTGTACCTTGACTCAAGTTCAAATAAATACCTATTAAGCATCTAGTGGGAAGCAGATGTGGCTCAAGCAATTGGGCTCCCATCTACCATATGGGGGATCCAGAGTTCGATTTCTGGGGCCTCCTGGTGAAGGGAAGCTGGCCAGTGCATTGTGCTGGCCCATGAGGCAAGCTGGCTTGAGTGGAGTGCTGGCTCATGCAGGAGTACTGGCCGGTGTGGCAAGCTGGTCCAAGCAGAGAGCTGGTGCAGCAAGATGATGCATCAAAAAGAGACACAGAGGAGAGATAATAAGAGATGCAGCAGACCAGGGAGCTGAGGTGGTACAAGAGCTTGAGCACCTCTCTCCCACTCCAGAAGGTCCCAGGATTGGTTCCCAGTGCCAACTAAAGAGAAGACAAGCAGACACAGAAGAATGCATGGCAAATGGACACAGAGTGCAAACAATGAGGAGGGGTGGGGGAAATAAATAAATCAATCTTAAAAAAAAAAGCACCTACTGCATGGTAGCCTCAATCTCTGTCAAAGGAAACTTACTGTCTATGGTAGCTTGGAGCTATGTACCCTAGAAAAACATTTTCTTAAACAAATCCAGTGCTGAGGGTACAAGTGGAATCTTTTGATGAGGTCACTTCAGTTAAGATATGGACCAACACAATCAAGATGGGTCTTAATCCTTTTACTGAAGGCCTTATAAGGAAAGCATAGAGGGAGAAAACCACAGGGACCAGCAAGAAGCCAGAATTTAGCAGAACCAGAAGAGAAAGGAGAAGCCAGGAGAGGCTTCCATGCTCTTTGCCATGTGACGTAAAAGTCAAAGACCAATGATCACTGGCAGCCAGCCCAAGAATACCAGTCTTCTGGGAGAAAGTATCACTTTGATGATTCCTTGATTTTCCTAGCCTTAAAACAATGAGGCAATAAATTTCCATTGTATAAGCTAACTCAAGGCATATTATCTGATTTAGCAATAAGGAAACTAAAACTATCTAATCGGAGAAACCAAATGATCATGCATAAACTTAGGTAGGGGAGTCAATGTGGCTCAGTGGTTGAGCACTGGTTTCCCACATACGAGGTCTTGGTTCAATCCCCAGCCCTGGTACCTGAAAGAACAAACAAACAACAATAAAACAAAAAACAAAATTCCCCATGCATAAACTTAGGTAACCATACAAGGTTTATCTAGTAATTCAGGGCAAAAATAGGTCACTGGGTCATTCTATGTGAATTGCCTGGCTAATAAAGGCTATAGAGTCAAGAGGATGGAGAAATTACTTCATGGAAGGCTTCACCAGTTCAACTGGGGCAGAGAGAAATGTAGGAGGCATATAGAGTGGGAAAATAGCAAGAGTGAAACCATCGAGGCAGGAACATACCAGGTGTAACCAGGGAGTGCCAAATGCAAAAAGTAAACCACTTGATATAGAGGGTGAGTTTTGAGATAATGAGTTCTAATAGACCCCAAACTGATTGGACAATACACTGAAACTGATCATGTTCTTTTTGAAGACTTGAACCTTATCTAAATCAATGCTGAAGACTAGCTGTACTTAAGACCCTTGTTTCAGTTGAGTATGTGTTAAAGCAAAGACTAGACTAACTCAGATGGGAATTAACTATAACCAGTGGGAATAAAATCTAGGATCTAATACCGCCTTGCTGAGGATGCTCCTAATGTAGTGGTTCCTAAAATGTGATCCCTGAACCAGTGACATCAGCATCACTTGGGAACTTGTGAAAAATGTGAATTCTCATACCCCATTTGGATCTATTGATTCAGAAACTCTGGGCATAGGGCCCAGCAATCAGTGTTTTAGTAAGCCCTCTAAGTGATTCTAATGCAGGTTATGACTTATACCACTGTCCTAATATTTTCTTTTCAAGCACACATATTTAATATTTGAGTATTGATTATTACAGTAAGTTGCTCCATTATTACTAGCAAGAGGCTTGTATCTTTGCAGGAACAAGCCTTAAGGATGTCTGAAATTAGCTTATTTGTTTTCCAAGAGCAAGAGGATAAAAAGCAGACAAAAGTAGCCAAATGGTCATTTTAATAATGCAATTCTCCTCCTTATAATGTCACTCAATAGAATCACAGTGGAAGATTTTCAAAAGAATAGTCTGTATAAATGGAGCTTTATGGGTCCTTTGCTAAAAACGCTTTAGCTATAGATGGGCCAGATCCCATTAGCAAACTTACTCTGCAGCCCACAGTACTTCCTGACAGCATATCCTCTTATGGCTGTGGTAAAAAGCATTAAAATTGGTTTTAATTATTCAAACTCCAATTTCAAAGTGGGTGATTGATACTAGAAGGTTAAGATGCTGCTATTACATCCAATGTCTTTTTCCAAACTTTTCTCTTTTAAAGGATGATTTTAGCTCAAAGTATGAAAACATGTTAAAGAATAAAAAAGAAAAAATCAGAACATAAAAAACTTATCTTTTTAAAAGGATCATTTTTAGCTCAAAATATCAAAACTTAAAAAGAAACCTGAGTGTAAACTAAGGAACCAAAATAAACTCAAGGTGGCTAGAACCCATTGTTAAACCATGAGATGCTAGAGGATTCACCCAAAGATCTTTCTTCCACCTTTTACTACTGGAACTTAAAATAGTCTACGCCAACACCTTCTGTTCACACTGCCTGTTTTGTTTTTCTTATATCCAAGTGACATGTGTCCATCATTTCTCCTAGATATGCTGTTTTCTACTTTGAAAGAAACCTTAGGCCAGGCATGCAACAGTCTGAATGAGCCTGCAGAGTGAAAGCAGAAGTTCTCACAATGGTGGACCAAGTCTTATACACCCTGACTCATAACTATTTCTCTAGAATCTTATCTACTTCTCTTCTATACCTTCCTCCCTCTGTTTCAAAAGAACTGGTCCCCTTACTCATCCTCAAGTGACACTCCAGACATGCTTCCAACTAGTTCTACCTTCCATCTTTATATCCATAGAGTTCTCTACATCATTTTTCTAGTCCTCTCTCCGAGTATCACCTCCACAGACAGACCTTCCTTAACAATCCTCCTGTAAACTAGCAGGTCCACGCCACCTCCAGCCTTCCCTACCCAACTTACCTTGCTTTATTTTCCTGACATATTACATAATTTACTTGATTTTGTTTCCCGCCCATTGCCCTTCACTAGAATATAAGTCCCACGGAGGTGAGGGCTCTATACATCTTATTGACCACTGTATCCCCAGAGCATAGAAAAATGTCTGCTGCAAGGTAGACATTCAGTACATAATGGTTAAATGAAAGAATAATAAATGACAGCCTGGGTGAAAATAGTTATAGAAAAATCCAAAATGTTTAAATTTGCCTGCTAGGGTTGGACAAAGGAAAATATCCACAGGTACTTGCTTAGACATAACTCTTCAGAAACAGATATATAAAAACAGATTGGCAGGATTTACCACCATAAAATCAGGTGTGTCATGTTGTCTGCAATGAGCCTTAAAATGTCCTCAAGTCTACTGAGGTGGTGGTCTCCCTTATACCCTCACCCCAAACTCCTATTGGAAACCATTTCTCTGCATCCAGTTGAGTCCTGGGATTATATACTGAAGGCATGTGCCCAGAGAGACTATGGAGAGGACTTCCCATGTGAAGAGGACACACCCTCCATTTCATTCCCTGGGCACCCAAAGCTGTCTTGAGAATTGGCTGTCTTGAGATACCCAAATTAGTTCATGTAAGAGCCCAGATGATTCACTTAGATGTCACTCTATACCTCAAAAAAGAGCAAGGAAGATTCTTATCATCTCTCCATGAATGGGAAGACTGGGATAACCTACATGGGCTATGAAATCTGGTTTCTAACCCTGATTCCACCACCACCTAGCAAATGGCCTTGGCAAATCACTTCTCCTCCCTGAACATTAGTTTCTTCATCCCTTTTATGGGTTTAGTTTTGTCCCCTCAAAAGATATGTTCAAGTCCTAACCCCTGGTCCTGAATGATACCCTATTTGAAACTAAGATCTTTGAAGATGGGATTAGTTAAAATCAAGAGAAACTGGATTAGAATGGGAGGAATATTGGACACATGCAGAAGAGGGGAGAATGCCATGTGATGGCTGAAGCAGAGAATACTGTGGAAGCCACACCAGAAACCAGGAGAGAGGCATGGAGCAGATTCTTCCCTACAGACTTCAGAAGGAGCCTGGTACTGCCACCTCCTTGATTTCAGACTTCCAATCCCTAGAACTGTGAGAAGATACATCTCTGTTCTTTTAAGCCATCCAGATTGTAGTACTTTGTTAAGATAGCCACAGGAAATTAAGATGATCTGTAAATGGGAATAATACCAATGTACTGTGAACTTTATAATGCTAAATACTTTGAATGTACCATCTGATTTGGCCTTCTCAGCAATTCTTTGAAGAAAGTAATGAGGCTAAATGAACTTAAGTAATGTATCTGATATCACACAGCAAGTGGCAGAGTCTGGCCTTCAATCCACGAGGATCTGACTCCAAAATCCAAGCCTATAATAAGAGCAATATAACACCTCTCCTTTGGACCTCAGAGGTGAATAAGGAAAGCAAATGGCATCCTGAATAAGAAAACACATTGAAAATTAAAGCACTTTCAGCATATGGGACTTTATTAGTAAGCATGGGTTTCTATTAGTCTACAACAGACTTATAAAAATGTGAGGTAGCCCTGTATTTTCTCTTGAAAATTAGTGGGGGTGGGTGTGTGGGAGACAGACCTTCCCCATTCAGTCTTCACTGACGATTATCATTCTGTTCACCTTCATTCAATATCTCCTCAGTACTTATTTATTCCTGGGTACTTCAAAAAGAATTGTTCAAAGAGACAATGAGCAACATTAGAAGGCAAGGGAGTGGTGTGTAGCTTCTGTTTTCCATGGTAGCATTAGTTGGAGGAGGGCTATACATTCTATGGGCAAATTGGAGGATTCTGGTTAAACATTGGTCCCATTCAGTAGTGGAATAATCTCAAATAACTTCTCTAAGTCTCGGTTTCCTAATGTGCAAAATGGCAACAGTGGTACCTAATCCTTGGGCTGAATTGAGAGACTTAAAGATGAAAAAGTTGAAGCACCTGGCAGGCATGCAGCCCTCATTGCCTGCAGGCAAGAAACTTACACACCAACATCTTGAGTCTCATGCGTTGAGGGCATTCTCAGACCTCTGAATAGTTCTGCCCTCACATAGCCCAAGTCGGATATGTTTGGGTGTTATTGCCCATCCAGTGCTGGCCTACAATTGACAAGGGATGGGCAGGAGGGAACAGCTTTCAGGGCCCCAGAAGGACTGAGCCCAGGTGCTTGTGCTAAGAACTGGCTCCTTAAGGCATCCTTTCTTTTTCTTTTTCTTTTTCTTTTATTTTTATTATTATCTTTTTTTAAAAAAGAAACACAGATCATACAAAATGTTACATTAAAAAATTTAAGAGGTTCCCATATACCCCTACTACCCACGCCCCCCACTCCTCCCACATCAACAACTTCTTTCATTAGTGTGGTACATTCATTGCATTTAATGAGTACATTTTGGAGCATTCCTACACAGAATAGATTATAGTTTACATTGTCGTTTATACTCTCTCCCTGTCCATTCAGTGGATTATGGCAGGATATATAATATCCTGCATCTGTCCCTGCAATATCATTGGGGACAACTCCAAGTCCCAAAAGTGCCCCAATATCACACCTTTTTCAGTCTCCCTGCCTTCAGCAACATCCCTTGGCCACTGTCTCCACATCAGTGATATAATTTCTTCCATTGCTAGAGTCACAATAATTCTATAGTAGAATTCTACTAAATCCACTCTAAACCATATTTTATTTCTCTAACCTAAGGACCCTGGGATGGCAATGTCCACTCTACCTCTAAATCAAGAGGGGGCTTAGATCCCACATGGCTGATGTTTGGAATTCTCCTAGTTGCAGCTGTAGACTCTCTTGTTTCCCTGGTGTGGTGGTTGACCATCCTCACTTCCTTGTTAACTGACCTGGGTAAGTCCAACAAACCAGAGTGGGTGTGGCAATTCTGCTGAGCCTCAGGGCCCAGCTGGTACAAAGACAGTCCAGAGATTCAAGTCTCCTGAGCTTACACTAACATCAGCATCAACCACAGGTTCAGTAAAAGTGACAGAAGAGACATGCATAGAGAAGTAACACCTGAGTCCAACTCCATCACACTCAGGAGCACAAATTCCAAAGTAGGGCCCACTGACAAGGCATTGAACTCCAGAGTCATTTGCCATGACCATAGGACCTGGGTGTCTCAGCAGCCCTCTGGAGCATCCCCACCGGGGGTTGTATCTACTTAGGCTATCTCTGAGAACCTGCTGAGATGTGCATAAGCGCAACCCCTCTGATGACCTCCTGACTCACTTTGAAATCTCTTAGCAATATAAACTCATTTGTCTTTACTATTTCCCCCTTTTATTCAAGGTCTTTTTCTAGTTGCATCACCAGCTGGTGCTTGGTAGTAATCCCTCCGCACCAGGGAGGCTCATCCCTGGGAGTCATGTCCCATGCTGAGGGAAAGGTAATGCATTTACCTGCTGAATTTGGCTTAGAGTAGCCACATTTGAGCAACATGGAGGCTCTCAGGAGGTAACAGGCACCTTGCAGCTCTAGACCTAGTTGAAATTTCAAGCACGTAGGCTCATAAGGATAGACATCAGTATGAAGGGCCCATCATTGGATCTTTCTTCTTCACTGGTCTTTGCCCTTCTACTTGGGGGATTGTTGCTGCTCCATTGGGGAGTGCAACTGAGTTTCCCAGAATGGGAACTCAGCACTCCCCCAGTTGTTGTGTGAAACTCTATCCCCTATGTCAATACCCAACAAACATCCAAACATACCTATATACCCTATATGCATGCCCTGGAGAACTCTCTCCCACCCATGCATCCCCCATCAATGATACCCCACATCAGAGGTACCCTTTCTTGACATTCCTTTCTTCCCTGTCTCACTTCCCCACTCCCTCACTATGTGAACCAGGACAATCTCCTAAATGAACCACTTTGATCTGAATCCTTCCCTCAGGGTCTGCTTTTGGAAGAATCCAAACTAAGAAAACTCCCAACTAAATTTGTGAAAATCACCCACATGTGGTGGGCAGAATTCTAGGATGGCCCCCAAGATTCCCCACCTTCCCTCCACTCTCCATGTACATGCCCTGTATAATCCTCAGGACTGTGAATACAATGATTTTACTCTTGTGATTAGGTTATGTTATATGAACAGTTGATCTTAAAATAGGCAGATCATTAGGGTAAGCCTGATCTAATCACACCAGTCGTTCAAAAGAAGGAAATTTTCTCTGGATGGTTACATAAAAGGAAGGTAGAGATTCAGTGCACAAAAGGATTCCATACATCCTGGCTGGTTCAAAGATAGAAGGAGCCAGTGGCAAGGAATGTGGGTGGACTGAGAGTGGACCCTGCTGAGACTAGCTCCTGCTGGCAGCCCACAAGGGCACAGGGACCTGAGCTCTAAAACCACAAGGAATGGAATTCTGCCAACAACAAGAATAGGTTTGGAAGCCTCCAAACAAGAACTCATTCTAGCTGGCATCTTGATTTCAACCTTGTATAGTCTCAGCAGAGAACCCATGCTGTGCTGGTCTTCTTACCTATTGAATTTTTAGCTAATAAATGGGTGTTGTTTTAAATCACTATAACAATATAAAAGTAATACATGGGAAGCAGATTTGGTTCAATGGCTAGAGCGTCCACCTACTACATGGGAAGTCCAGGGTTCAAACCCAGGGCCTCCTGACCCGTGTGGTGAACTGGTCCATGCACAGTGCTGATGCATGCAAGGAGTGCCATGCCATGCAGGGGTGTCCCCCGTGTAGGGAAGCCCCACGTGCAAGGAGTGCACCCCATAAGGAAAGCCGCCCTGCGCAAAAAAGTTCAGCCTGCCCAGGAGTGGCACCATACACATGGAGAGCTGATGCAGAAAGATGACACACACGCAAAAAAAGAGACACAGATTCCTGGTGCTGCTGATAAGAATACAAGCGGACACAGAAGAACATACAGCAAATGGACACAGAGAGCAGACAATGGGGGAGGAGGGGAGAGAAATAAAAATAAATAAATCTTAAAAAAAAGTAATACACTAAGCAAAGATAGAAGTACTTGAATGTCTAGTTTAGTGATAAAATCAAGTGCTATCCTTCAATAAACATTCAAATAATTATTTGGTAATTAGAATAATCAACTTGTCCACACTTTTTCCTAAAATATTTACCTATTTCTTTAGTTTTCAAAACCAAACTTTCACCCAAGTTATCCCATGCTAAGAATATACATATTAATGTGATTGTACTGGAGTTTCAAAATTCGACACCTAAATAACCAATCTTGATAAAGAATTCAAAAAATAAAATCATGACAATGTTAATTCAAGGGAAAATTAAAGTCCTTTCTATGGCAGAGGGAATAGGTCCAATGCCATGTATCTTTTAAAGTTGACCTTTTTATTAACCTAGGCTGTGATATCTACATGAAGAAGCCATGAGGCTAGGCAGGAAATTGAAACCTCTCAGTTCTCTCTGGGCTTGCAACAATCACAGATGGCAGAGGTACTGAGAAATTGCATAGATTACCTCAGGATTACTTTCCCTTCTACTTTTAAATAAGCATCAATGCTGATTCTCAGGTTCATCAATCAGTGCATATGTTAATGAAAGAGTTTATGTCAAGTGGGAAAAGAAATCAGACATGTTTTCAAGTGTTACAGGTCCACAACCCTCAAGCCATGATGCAGTCAGGAGCAATGCTAGGTCTAGAGAGAGTAATACAAATATTATATAAAAGCAACCATGCAATTAGGATAAGGAACTGCCAAACAAAGATCAGGCAATATGTGCTGATTCCATGGAAACAAAGAGATAACACACCAGTTTGAGAAGTGATTGTTAGGTTTGTTATTTCAAACTGGGATTTTTTTTTTCGTGGGGGGGTGGGGTGGGCAGGTTCATCCCAGAACCCAAAAGGTCTATGTATATATTTCCATTTACTCTTTTTTGTTAATTTATTAATTTTTTCAAGAAGTAATAGGTGTGCAGAAAAATCATGCAAAACTGCAGTATTCCCATATACTGCCCTATTATTAACAGCCTGCATTAGTGTAGTACCTTTGTTAGACTTGATGAAAGAACATGTTTATAATTGTACTATTAACTATAGTCCATGGTCTACATTAGGGCTCAATGTTTCTTTTGTACAATACAATGCTTTTATTTGTTGGTTTTTAAAATTGTTATTCTATTAATGTATATACAACCTAAAATTTCCCCTTTAAACCGCATCCAAATATGTAATTCAGTGCTATTAATTATGTTCAAAATGTTTGCTACCATCACCACCTTCCATCACCAAAACTTTTCTATCAACTGAAATATAGACTTTAGACAATTTAAGCATTAATTCCCCATTCTCTACTAACACCCCATCCCCTGGAAATCTATATTCTAGTTTCCAACTCTACACATTTGCTTATTTCATATCAGTGAGGTCATACAATATTTTTCTCTTTGTGTCTGGTTATTTCACTAAACATGATGTCTGCAAGGTATATCCATGTTGTTTCATATATATCAGAACTTGATTCCTTTTTATGGCTTAATAATATTCCATTGTATGTATATATCACATTTGTTTATCCATTCTTCAGTTGATAGACACTTTTGGCATTGAGAATATGATGCCAAATATGTGGAAATATCACTTCAAGTCCATATTTTCAACTCTTTTGGGTATATAAATAGAAGTGGAATTGATGAATCAAATGGCAATTCCATACTTAACTTTTGAGGAACAACCAAACTGTCTTCCACAGCAGCTGCATCATTTTATATTGCCACCAGCAATGAGCTAGTGTTCTTATTTCTCTGCATCCTCATGAACACTTGTAGTCTTCCATTTGCTTTTTAATAACAGCCTTTCTAGTGCATGTGAAATGGTATCTCATTGTAGTTTTGATTTGCATTTCCCTAATGGTTAATGATTTTGAGCATATCTTATGTGCTTATTGGCCATTTGTGTACCTTCTTTGGAAAAATATCTATTCAAAACTTGCTCATTTTTTAATTGGGTTGTTTGTCCTTTTGTTGTTGCGTTCTAGGATTTTATATATTCTGGATATTAAAACCTTGTCAGATACATGTCTTTCAAATATTTTTCTCCCATTGAGTAGGTTATCATTTTACTTTCATGACAAATTTCTTTGATGCACAAAAGATTTTAATTTTGTTGTGGTCCAGTGTATCTATTTCTTTCTTTCATTGCTTGTTTTGGGTGTAAAGTCTAAGAAACCACTGCCTAGCAAATGGTTTTGAAGATACTTACATGTATTTTCTCCTAGGAATTTGTAGTCACAGTTCCTATATTTAGGTCTTTGATCCATTTTGAGTTGATCTTTGAATATAGTGGGAGTTAGGGGTCCACATTCATTCTTTTGTATAGGACATAGAATTTTTCCAGCACTATTTGTTGAAAAGACTATTCTTTCCCAATTGAGTACACTTAGCATCCTTGACAAAAGATCAGTTGGCCATAACCATGAGGGTTAATTTCTGAATTCTTAATTTGATTCCATTGGTCTTTCTGTCCGTCATGAAAATACCATCCTGTTTTGATGACTGTGGCTTTGTAATAAGTCTTAAGATCAGAGAATATGAGTCCTCCAACTTCCTTCTTTATCAAAATGATTTTGGCTATTTGGGATCTCTTAACCCTACATATAATTTGATGGTTGACTTTTCCACTTCTGCAAAGACAACTGTAGGAATTCTGACTGAGATTCCATTGAATCTAAATCATTCTGGGAAAGAACTGACAGCTTAACAATTCCTCCAATCCATGAACAGGGAATGCCCTTCCATTAATGTAGGTCTTTGATTTCTTTTAGCTATGTTTTCTAGTTTTCTATGTGTAATCTTTTATATCTTTGGTTATTCCTAGATATTTGGTTCTTTTAGTTGCTATTATAAGTAGAATATTTTTCTTGATTTCTTCATCTGTTCATTTCTTGTGTATATAAACAATACTGATATTTGGGTATTGATCTTGTATACTGCCACTTGCTAATTTCATTTATTAGCTCTAGGAGTTTGTTGTGGGTTTTTTCAGGGTTTTCTGTATATAGGACCCTGTCATCTGCAAATAGAGAGTTTTTCATCTTCCTTTCTGATTTGAATGCTTTTTATTTCTTTCCCTTTCCTAATTGCTCTATCTAGAACTTCCAAGGACAATGCTGATTAACTGTAAAGACAGTGGACACCCTTGCCTTGTTCCTCATCTTTGAGGGATATCTTTCAGTCTTTCACCATTAAGTAGGATGTTAGTGGTGGGTGTTTCATGTGTATCTTTTATCATGTTGAGGTAGTTCCTTCTAGTCCTAGTTTTCTAAGCATTTCTATCAAGAAGGGGTGCTGAATTTTGTCAAATGCCTTTTCTACATCAAACAAAGTGATTTTTTTTCTCCTTTGTTCTGTTAAGATGGTATATAACTTTTACTGATTTTCTTATGTTAAACCAATCTTGTATATGTGGGATAAATCGCACTTATCATGGTGTATATTTCTTTTAAAGTTCCAGTGGATTCAGTTTGCCAGTATTTTCTTGGTGATTTTTGCAACTGTATTCATAAGGGATATTGATCTGTAATTTTATTTCCTGGTGGTCTCTTTATCTGACTTTGTTATGAAGGTGATGTTGGCCTCATAGAATGAAGTAGGGAGTGTTCTCTTCAATATTTTGGAAGAGTTTGAGCAGAATTGGTGTTAATTCTTCTGGAAATGTTTGGTAAAATTCATCTGTCAACCCATCTGGTCCTGGGCTTTTACTAATTCAAACTCTTTACTAGTTATTGGACTGTTGAGCTCTCTATTTCTTCTTGAGTAAATGCAGGTAGTTTTTGTGCTTCCAGGAATTTGTCCATTATTTCATCTAGGTTTTCCAATTTACTGGTGTACAATTTTTCATTGTATCCTCTTATAGTTCTTAAATTTGTGGTGCCTGTAGTAATGTCTCCCTTTTCATTTCTGATTTTAGTAATTTGTGTCCTCTTATTTTCTTTGTCAGTCTAGCTAAAGTTTGTTGATTCTATTGATCTTTTCACAGAACCAACTTTTGGTTTTGTTGATTCTATTGTTTTTTTATTCTCTATTTCATTGTTCCCCACTCTAATTTTTGTCATTTCCTTCTTTCTGCTCATTTTCAGTTTAGTTTCTTATTCTTTTTCTAGATCCCCCAGGTATGAAGTTATGTCCCTCTTTTGAGATCTTTCTTCTTTTTTCAGTGCAAACATTTAGAGCTACAAATTTCCCTTTAAGCACTGCCTTGGCTGTAACCCCTAAGCTTTGGTATCTTGTGTTTTCATTTTCATTGGCCGCAATATATTTCCTATTTCCCTTGTGATTTCTTCTTTGACACATTTTTTAAGAGTATGTTTTTAATTTCTACATATTTGTGGATTTTCTATTTCTCCCTCTGTTATCAATTTTATTCCCCTGTAGTCAGAGAAGATGCATTGTATGATTTCATTATTTTTTAATATATTGAGACTTCTTTTTGGTATGGGATAGCCTAAGAATGACTCATGTGCACTAGAGAAGAACATGTATTCTGCTGTAGTTGGGTAAAGTGTTCTTTATATGTCTGTTAGGTCTAGATGGCTTGGAGTATCATTCAAGGCTTCTATTTCCTTTTTGATCTTCTGTCTAGATGTTCTATCTATTTTTTTAAACAGTGGCTTGAAATTGCCTACTATTAATGTGTAACTGTCTATTTCTCCCTTGAAATCTGTCAATAATTTCTTCATCTATTTTTGGGCTCTACTATTAGATACATATATATTTATAGTTACATGTCTTCTTTTTTAGTTGACCCCATTTATCAGTATATAATGACCTTCTTTATCTCTTATAACAGTTTCTTACTTAAAGTCTATTTCAACTGATATTAATATAGCTATACCACCTCTCCTTTGGTTTCTACTTGCATGATATAATTTTTTCATGCTTTCACTTTCAACTTACCTATGTCTTTGAATTTAATGAGAGTCTCTTGTAAACAGCATATACTTGGGTCATACCTCTACAATTCATTTTGCCAATCTTTTTCTTTTCAATGGAGAGTTTAAGCTGTTTACATTTAAATTAACTATTGATAATGCAGGACTTTCCTACCATTTTGCTATTTTGCTTTTGTAAGTCTTATATCACTGTTGCCCATCAATTCTTACATTAATATCTACTTCCACATTTATTTCTGTGTTTTTTGGTATTGTACTATTTTGAAGCCTTTCTCATTCATTCTGAATATTTTTTCATATGGTTTCTTCAAAATTATTATGCAATTAAAATTTTATACCCCAAATCAATAAAAATCAATTTGATTTCATACCAGCTTGACTTCACTGTTCCTAGTTCACTCCATTTGTGTAATTTTTTTGCACAAATTACAAATTATAACTGTCCATTGGACCAAACCATAGATTTCTCATCTCTTTTTATGCATGTGCATTTTAGTATCTATCAAAAGTAAGAAGTGGAGGTACAAACCAAAAAATACAATGCAATAGTAGTACCATTTATAATTATCCATATGGTTACTTTATTGGAGGTGTTTATTTCTTTATGTTGCTTTGATCCACTGTCTAGTGTCCTTTCCTTTCATTCTTCAAAACTTACGGGATGCAGCTAAAGCAGTGAGAGAGGGAAATTTATAGCCCTAAGTGCCAACATTAAAAAAGAAAAGCTAACATCAATGACCTAACTGCACATAAAAGAAAAAGAAAAACATACTAAAACCAAAACTAGCAGAAAGAAGTAAATAACAAAGATTAGAGGGAAGCAGACTTGGCCCAATGGATAGGGCATCCACCTACCACATGGTTCAAACCCTGCACCTCCTTGACCTGTGTGTAGCTAGCCCATGCACTGTGCTGATGCACACAAGGGGTGCCCTGCCACTTAGGGGTGTCCCCCACGTAGGGGAGCCCCATGCACAAGGAGTGCGCCCCATAAAGAGCGCCACCCAGAGCAAAAGAAAGCACAGCCTGTCCAAGAATGGCGCAACACATACAGAGACCTGACACAGCAAGATGACGCCACAGAAAGAAACACAGACTCCCGGTGCCACTGATAAGGATAGAAGCAGTCAGAGAAGAATACACAGTGAATGGACACAGAGAGCAGACAACTGGGGACAGGGGGAAGGGGAGAAAAATAAATAAATAATAAATCTTCCAAAAAAAAAAAAACACAAAAAACAAAGATTAGAGCAGATCTAAATGAAATTAAGAATTTAAAAAACACTAGAAAAAATTAACAATAGCCAAATACTGGTTCTTTGAGAAGACTAATAAAATTGACAAATCCTTAGCTAGATTAACAAAGGAAAAAGAGATTAGATGCAACTAAATAAACTAAAAAATGAAAAAGGGGATATCACCACTGATCCTGCAGAAATAAAGAGTAAAATAAGAGGATACTTTGAAAAATTATATGCCAACAAGATTGATAACTTAGATAAAATGGACAAATTTCTAGAAAAACAAAAGCGACCTACATTGACAAAAAAAAAGAATTGATGAACTCAACAGAGCAATCACAAGTAACAAGATTGAATTAGTCACCAAAGATCACCCAAACAAGAAAAGCCCAGGCCAGATAGCCTCATGGGTGAAGTCTGAAGAACTCCCTTTAGCATTGCTTGTAAGGATGGTCTAGTGGTAATGAACTCCCTCAGTCTTTGTTCATATGGGAATGTCTTACAGCCTCATTTCTGAAAAATAGAAAGTCTTGCAAGATATAAAATTCTTGGTTGGCAATTGTTTTCTTTGAGCACTTTAAATATTTCATACCACTGCCTTCTTACCTCCATGGTTTCTCATGAGAAATTGACACTTAATCTTATTGAGATTCCCTTGTACATAACATTTCTTTTTTTCTTGCAGCTTTCAGAACTCTCTCCTTTTCTTTGCCATTGGACAATTTGTTTACATTGTGTCTGGATATGGTTCTCTTTGAGTTATCCTGCTTTGGATTCCTTGGGATTCTTGAATGTGTGTATTCATATTTTTTGTTAAATTTGGGAAGTTTTCTGCCATTATTTCTTCGAATATTCCTTCTGCTGCTTTCTCTCTTTCTTCTCCTTCTGGGACTCCCACAGTGCATATATTGTTGTGCTTGATTGTGTCCCACAGGTCTTTTAGGCTCTGTTCATTCTTTTTTATTCTTTTTTTCCCCCTGCTTCTCAACCTGAGTCATTTTAATTGTCTTGTCTTTGAGATCACTGATTCTTTCTTTGCCACCTCCAATCTATGTTAAAACTATCCAGGGATTTTTTTCCTTCATTTAAGTTACGTGTTCTTCAACTCCACTATTTCAATTTGGTTCCTATGGAGAATCCCAAAAAGATTTCCATCTTGTCCATTCCCTGTTTTCCTCATATCCTTTAATTCTTTCTCTGTGTTTTCCTCTATCTTCTTGAATATACTGCGGATTAAAGTCTCTGTTAAATCTAAAGACTGGTCCTCTTTGTTGATGGCTTCTGGATTTTTATCTTGTTCCTTTTGATGGGGCATCATTTCCTGCCCTTATTTGTCTTATAATATTTTATTATACATTCTATATTTTAATATTTTAAATGGTAAACTCTGGGATTTAATCCCTAAGATTTATGTTCCTTAATTTTGTATCCAGCTAGTGATATGAAAGATTTTCTTGAATACCAGGAGCTAATCAAAAGAACAAACCAAAGCAAAAAGCACCTTTCACTGTCTTTGCATAATGGCTCTGCTTTGGCTGGTGGTATTCTTCAGTTCTTAGCCCTCTTGTCAAGAAGATCAGCCTGAGGCAAATATTAAATGCAGGGTCCTTTCTGTCTTATCTGAGTCTGGTGGAGCCCTGGAGCCTGCTTCCCTTCCTAGGTTTGTACTCCCTAAAGACCTCAAGAATTCCCCACTTAGAGTTCACAAGAGCTTGCATGAAAGTCCACTCTAATCTCCTAAAACAGACTCCCACCTCCTCCTGGGTTCTCCCCTTTACCTCAAGCTGCTTCAACTTAATTGGGTGTTTTTTACACTTTCCCCCAGTTGTCCATAAGCTAATTCTCTGCCCTCTGTGAGGGTGAGCCCAAGACACATTCCCAGGCTCAGTCTCTTAGACTTCCTCCTGACAGATTGGCAAAGAAATATATGCACCCCAGTATTTGCACAGGGGCCACTCTGCTCCTTCTGGAACAGGGTCAGGGACTCGCTAGACTCTGGAGTTTCAAAATAGTTGATTTAGGCAGTTCCTGCCAGTTCAATAGTTATTTTGGTGAAGGGACTCATTCCTGGATTTTCTTACTCAACCATCTTCCCACAATCCTCCAATCTTGGAGATTTTACAACTTTTGGAGAGGACTGACTACTGAACTACATAGTTTAAAGTATCCCTTGGAAGGGAATATAGTATTAAACACCTCTCCCCCACTCCCCAAATAATGAAGCTATGGCCCAGAGAGAGAAAGGACTTGCCTAAGACAACAAAACAAGCAGTGACAAAGTCAAGTACAGTGTCACCCTCTCAGTCCCATACAATCCATTGTAAATATAACTGTCAGAGTAATGTTTTAAGTATGTATATCATATCATGTCATCGCCCTGCTTTAGTGCTCTAATGACTTCCCATGATTTACAGAGTAAAATCCCATACATTTTACCTTCAAGGTTTCTAGGGTTCAACTTCGTCTGGCCTCTGCCTACCGCTTTGACCTCTCAATCCTACTCTCCTTGTTCATGACACTCTACCCACACTGGCTTTCAGCTCCTTAAGCCCACTACCTTGACTCCAACTCAGAGCCTTGCGTTTGATATTCCCTATAGGCAGAACATCTTCTCCCAGATCCTTACCATATTTACTTCTTATCATTTGGGTCTCAATGACACCTCCTCAGAGAAGCCTTCCCTGACCATCCAGTCTAAATCAACTCCACTTTTGTGCAGCCACTTTCTAATCCTAGTGCGCTGTTTACTTTCTTCAAACACTTACCACCTTTGGAAATCACCATATTCACTTATGGATTTAGGTGTTGTATCCTCCCACTAGAGTATAAGTCCCAACAGAGCAGGGATCTAGCTGGTCTTTTTCTTCTTTTTTTTTTTTTAAGATTTTATTTTTTATTTATTTCTCTCCCCCCTGTTATCTGCTCTCTGTGTCTATTTGCTGTGTGTTCTGTGTCCACTTGGATTCTTGTCAGCGGCACCCAGAATCTGTGTCACTTTTTGTTGCATCATCTTGCTGCGTCAGCTTTCCACGTGTGCGGCGCCAAACCTGGGCAGGCTGTACTTTCTTCACACAGGGCAGCTCTCCTTATGGGGCACAGTCCTTGTGCAGGAGGCCTTGGGTTTGAACCCTGGACCTCCCATGTGGTAGGCAGACACTCTATTCATTGAGCCAAATCCACTTCCTTCTAGTTGGTCTTATTCACAAGCATCTTGTCTCCACAGCACCTTAAACAGTAAGTGGTATATAGAAGGCATTTAATAAATATTTGTTGAGTTGATGAATGAATATCACAACTGTCGTCTGCCACAATATATAACGCCTATTACAAAGAATATTTAGTTAACCATAATAGAACATACTAGAAAACACAATTTCCAATATTCTGATGAGTGTTATGGCTACCCCCAATGAAATCTTTTAAGTGTTCAATTGATCAGGCTTATGTAGGAAGCAAGTGAAACACACAAAATTTGTGCCCACTAGAAATTGGTCATCTTGGACAGAGCTGGCTAATATAAACCCATTTACACTTTCCTTTGGTTCTGGAGAGGAGTCTGTTTATTTTTCCTTGACTGTGCTAAAGCAGTTTCCTTCACAGCTCTCTTTTTCCACTGAGTTGATGAATTTTTAAAGGAGATAAGATCTCCAACCTGTGCTCCTCCTGCAGGAGAAAGATGGAGTTTCTTTCCTCCATGGAGATACACAGAGAATCACTTCTCTCAAAAGGTTCACAACTGCCTCATTGAATGCCACAGCCACAAAACGTGCTCACATCAAAATTTTTCCTACAGAATGTCGAAAGCTCCTTCATTCTTGAAAACTGCAATTTTTCTTAAATTAAATGTATCTCATTTATGTCCACAACCAGCATTGTTCCTACCACCATATAGTCACATGAAAGATAATATGTGAAAGAGTAATGTATAACCCATTTCCTTCCAAGTTACACATTTAGTATTTTAGAGGAGAACTTAGATTTGCCTCTGACAAATTTTTTAGAAATGTATCAATGCAGCAACTCAGGGCAATCACAAGTCAAAAACAGAAAGTTATTTTTGCTTCCTACTCACTTTTTTTGCCCTTCATAAAAATTCAACTCTTGGGAGCTGACAAATAAAGATAAATTACCAGTCTAGAGCATTCTTACTCTCTAAGCCACTGTAGACCCTTAAATGAATCTCAGAACTCAAAATTTGCTTTGTTAGCTAAAATTTCTGGGTCTTTTCTCCTCTCAATGTCTTCTACTATATGACCTAGAATTACATAATACCAAGAGAAAGTTGTAAAAAGCAGGTTCTTTATCATACTGACTTTAATTTTGTACTTAATGATATTTCTTAACTGGAAAAGAAATTGCTTTATGCCTAGAAAGGTCTGAATGCAGGTCATTAAACTTTCTATACCTTACAAACTTAAAACTCCTCTTTTTCATATATAACAAAGAATATAAATGACTTTCAAATGATTGTAGAATATGACCAAATTAAGTGCCAAGTAAGACTAAATCAGTTTATTCTAAGGAGTTGATATCATTTGATACAGAAATGTATTTCTTAATTATATCAAGTGTATTAGTCAGCCAAAGGGGTGCTGATGCAAAATACTAGAAGCCTACTTACTGGCTTTTATATAGGGTATTTATTTGGGGTAGGAGTTTACAGTTACCAGGCCATAAAGCAAAAGTTACTTCCCTCACCAAAGCCTATTTCCACATGCTGGAGCAAGATGGCTGCTGACATCTGTGAAAGTTCAGGATTCCTGGGTTCCTCTGGGCTCAGAGCCTTTGATTTCTCCACAAGGTCAGCTGTAGACTATGAGACTCTCTAGACTTGCCTTTCTCCACTAGGTCAGCTGTAGGCTATCAGGTGAACAGCTCTGTCTGCTTGGGATTTCCACCATGTCTAAGGAGCCGTCTCTATTCCTCTGTATTCTTCTCCTGGCTCAGGTCCTCTCTTCCCAGGGCTTACTTCTCTTTCCTCTCTGTGCTGACTTCCTGGGGCTCCAGCTTAAGACCTTAGCATCAAACTCCAACATCAGAAACCCTCAACTCTATCCTTTGCCATGCCTTTTATCTATGAGTCCCCACCCCTTGGGACCCTAATGACATGGCCCAATCAAAGCTCTAATCATAAATTAATCATGCCCAGGTACAGACCAGATTACAAGCATAATCCAATATCTATTTTTGGAATTCATAACCATATCAAACTGCTACACCAAGAATAATAAAAGCTAGCATTAACTGAATGCTTACCACATCCTAGAGACATCTTAAAGTACTTTATAGGCAATATTTCATTTAATCTTCACAGTGACCCTACAAAGTAGATACTTTGATAGCATGATGATGAAGAACACAGTGTTCTAGAGCCAGATGGCCTGACTTGGTATCCCAGCTCTGCCACTTATTTTAATATGTGCTTGGGCAAGTTATTTAACCTCTTTAGGCCTCCGTTTCTTAATATGGAAAAAGAGAATGTTAGTAATGATCTACTTTATAGGAAGCTTGTGAGTAGTAAATTATAAAATATGTATAATGTGCTTAAAATAGTTTCACTATAAAGAACATTATCCTAGCTTTTCCCAAACTTTGGTCATGTACAGGAGTTTTGCCATTTGTCTGCTACCACTTTATTATTAACTAGTTAATACAGTATTTACTTAATATTATCTTTTAAATTAATTCATTTTCCTTAAACTGAGCCTCATTATAAGCAATAACATAATGTAATTACAGGTTTGAAGTGCTAGTCAATTCTTTTCTAATACACATTAAGACAAATAAGTGGCTTGAAATTTAAAATGTTTACCTGAATATTACCCCCAAATTATCTCATTCCACCATTTTTTTTTTTGCTTTTGGGAGTTAAGTATGTTTAATTACTGTCATAACAAATCAATTGTCTTTATACTTCTGCAGGAACAAAATAGATCGTGTGAGTTGCCAGAACTGCCTTTCCCCATCTTCTCATTTTATAGGTAAGGAAACTGAAACCAGAACTTTTTGATTTCAGGGGTAGGGGTCTTTCTACCATCTTCAGCAAGTGCCCTCCTTAGTATGGAATAGCTGAGCCTCATGGTATCACTCTTCTCAGAGAGGTGAATATAACTATGAGAGGTAAGGGAAGACTTCTTTTTGTGCTAAATGCTGATAGCATCCTAATGACTGCATTATGTGAAGTGCTGATGAAGGGAGACAGGTTGACCAGTTCTCTGAACCTTGAAGCCAGGCTTTGTGGTCAGGCTTTGTGATCATCAGTGACTGGTCTGCTGCCATCCAGGGCTTGACTCCTATTTCTTCTCTGGTATCAAGTGGATATTTTCATGCTATATCCTTACTCCAGACTCCAGGCTTAGGGAAATGCATCTGCTATTCTATTTATCTATTCCAACATGAACCTTAAAAAATAATAAACAACATGTGGGTCATGATGAAAATGTAACTGAAGAAAAGCTTGCATGAAGGAATTGTATAATATCATGGACTAGCATCTTAGGAACTTTCTTCAAGCCTACCAAACAACTCCACTCTGCACAATTCTGTTGATTTATCATTGTCTAATGAGAATGATGAAGTGTGGTCAGAGACAGGTATCTATTTGTAAAAAATTAACATTGATTTTTACTCCTTGTATATGTGCCCAGACACAATTGCAGCAAATGGTCTTTTAAAAATTTAAAAATACATTAAATAGACTAATGAGCCTCCAGTAATTGTGTATGTGAATAGTTCTTTCCTTTGACACAGCTTTCTACCACTAAAGCTAAATGCATACCCAGAACCCGTGGCAAATAGTCACTTGACAGCCACTGTTTTGGACACTGATATTGTATACCATGTTAAAAAATGCACTCTGATATGTTTTGACTTATCTGTCATTGTTTTATTCATCCTGTATCTGAATCCCACAGTTTTTCTTTGCAAAATCTCTGTGCAATCCCTACTTGCCTCTTCTCCTGCCATTTCACCAGTCCAGGTCATCTTTGCTTTGTTCCAGAATAACCAAAGTAAATTCTGAGCTGGTCTCAGGATCCAGGGTCCCTTCACCAAACACATCTCTGCACAGTGACACTCTTTCCCAATCCCTGCTTTCACTGTGTGCTTTCCTTTCCTGAGGAGGCAGCTTGAGTTAGTGCTGAAACTCAGGCTCTGGAATGGACTGCCTGGGTTCAAATCTCAGCTCCCACACTTATTAATTCTATGACTTTGGGCAAGTGAATTTACTTTTCTAAGACACAGTTTGTTCATTTGCAAAAGGAGGATGAATTACATACCTCAAATTGACATTATGGCAATTAAATGAAACAATTCATGTAAACTACTTAGCCCAGTGTCTGGCATATTGTAAATGTCCAATATATGATAGCTATAAAAAGCTATGTTATCTATTGAACCAGGTTTAGAGTTCCCTAACTATATTGAAAATCCCTCCAAAACCTCTAAACAATCTCACTTGTCTCCCAAATTTTTATGATTTATTCTTAAACAATGTGACTAATGAATGATTCAGTCCAATACCAGAAATATCCAAGCCATGAGCAATCTATCTCCAAGGAACTGTGCCTCCACTAACAGAGAAAGGCAAGGTACCCCAATTTACTACTTTATTAGTTTCCATTAAGCCCCAGGCTGGCAAAACCTAATTACCAGAGTGAGGGAATCACCACTCATGAACCCATATGAAGCTATCTGCTCTATTTCTGCTGCCATTCCTACCAAAACATAAGCATCAAGATCATGAAAGGTCAGAATTCTTAATCTGACTAATAAGTTTCAAACCTACTGTGACAGTTTGAAGCTGGCAGAAAATGATGTTCTTAGAGTTAATCTATTCCCGTGGGTTTACACCTATTGTGGGTAGGACCTTTTGATTAGGTTACTTCATTTAAGGGCCTTTTGATTAGGTTACATCAGAAAGGTGAGGCCCAGGGTAGGTCTTAATCCTCTTACTGAAGTCCTTTATAAACTGGATGAATATAGGGAGAAACGCACAAAACCTGAGGGAAAGCCATGGAACCAAGAAACTGAAAGCAATGAAATCCAAAGAGAGAAGAAAGACCAGCAGACACCGCCATGTGCAATTGCTATGCTATAGAAGAGTCCAGGATCACTGGCAGCCTAATCTTCGGGAAGAAACCATCACCTGATGATGCCTTGATTTGGACATTTTCATGGCCTCAGAATTGTAAGTTTGTAAGCTAATAAATCTCCATTGATAAAAGCCAACCCATTTCTGGTATATTGCTTTCAGCAACTCAGCAAATTTAAACACCTACATACTGCCCAGTTTTCATATTTGTTGAACCTGTTCAGACAACTAAATGGTGAGCTGCCTGAGGATTGGGAAAACCTCGCATATGTATTTTACCATTTTTGGGGAAAAGTTCACTTTCCAAATGACATGAAGTAGTTTGTATATTTGTTTATTTATTATTTATTAATTTATTTGGTTTTGGATCTGAACTACAGAGCATAGTTATAGTTCTAGTAGACCCAGAACTAGTTCTTAATCTAGCTCTGCTACTTTTGTCATCTGAAAATTTAAGTGAAATGACATAATTATGTCTGCCTGAGGACTCTTTCAATATCAAATTATCAGAACTGATTGAAACTAGCTAAAGTGAAAGAGGGGGGATTTATTGGCTCACTCATTAATAATCTGATGATTGTGGTAAATCCAAGCACATCTAAATCCTGTTGGTCTAATAATGTCATTGAAGACTTGGCTCTTTACATCTTTTGTCCCCAATGTTCCTGATAAAGGCTTCATCTCCAATGTTCTTGGCATAGGCTCCACGTGAGGCAGCTTTTCCTGCTCTTGTCCTGATGACCTCCAGCAGCTCTAATCTTGCCTTCTATCACCCTAACAACTAGTAGATTAAGAGCTTGTACTTCCCAGAACTGAAGCTCACTGGCTTTGATTGGCCTGGCTTAGGTCCTGTGTCCTCTGTAATAGTAATCATTATTTTATGGGGAAGGTAGAGTCCTTGACTTATAGTCTCCCTAGGACTGGATATAAATGGGATTGTGGGATAGCCTCCTCCTCAGTAGGGGCCAGCCCTGGCGGAAGGTAGACGCGTAACCTGGAGCCAGTGGTCAAGGGAAGGGCTGGTACGGGCGCAAGCCCTCAGCCCGCCAAGGCCCACTACGAGGCGGCCGGTACAGATGCCACGTCCTCGGACCGTTGATATGCGGTGCTCCAAAGCCCGCCCAGTCATCTAGGCTACGCCCACTGTTCCCGCCAAAAGGCAACATCCGGACGGCTCCCCCACTCCCCCTTCCCCCTCCTCTTCCCGCCTCCCCTCGCTGTGACGCCATTCCCGCCCCTTCCCGTACCCCCCCTCCTGGCAGTTCCATGTTGCTCCTTACCAATCCTCATCGAAAGTCTCCCCAGCACGCCTTATACGGCATCCCAGCAAGAACTCTGCCCGCCCCTCCGCCACAGCCCTATATAATCTCTGTACATTCCCCAATAAACGGCTCTGTTACAGCTCCACAAGGGCGTTTCGTCTCCTTTGTTCCTTTCACCCTCCACACCTTGCACGCCTCCGCCGGAGACTCTGCCAAGTCTCCTGCCTCGCCCTCACCTCCGGGAAGAACCGCCTGGCCCAAGGGACAGGGCCAGGCTACGAAGACCGCTGCCGCATGGGATAAGGTTATTCTCCTAAAGAAGACTCAGGGCTTTTTCAGATAAAGGAAAAATGGATGATGAGTAGGCAAAGACAGCAAATGTCTGCTAGATTATCTATGACTCTTTAAGCCCTGACTTTAAATATGCAACTACCTTTAAGTCTCTTGACTAGAAATGTAAAGATAAGAGTGGCGGCGGATTTGGCCCAGTGGTTAGGGCGTCCGTCTACCATATGGGAGGTCCACGGTTCAAACCCCGGGCCTCCTTGACCTGTGTGGAGCTGGCCCACGCGCAGTGCTGGTGCATGCAAGGAGTGCCCTGCCACGCAGGAGTGTCCCCCAAGTAGGGGAGCCCATGCGCAAGGAGTGTGCCCTGTAAGGAGAGCCGCCCAGAGCAAAAGAAAGTGCAGCCTTCCTAAGAATGGCACTGCCCACACAGAGAGCTGACACAGCAAGATGACGCAATGAAAAGAAACACAGATTCCCATGCCGCTGACAACAACAGAAGTGGACAAAGAAGTGGACAAAGCAAATAGACACAGAGAACACACAACCGGGGTGGGGGTGGGGGGGGAGGGAGGAGAAATAAATAAATAAATAAATCTTTAAAAAATAAAGATAAGAGTGATTCCAATAAGGAGTTGTTATAACACATTTTCCTCTGCAGGCTAGGGTGCAGTTTGTACTATACATCTTTTGGGTAAGCTCATCTTCTCTTCTCTTAAGTTATGTCTTCCCTGTTTATCTTCATAGACTTCCTATGTGGGTTTTAAGATCTATGAGCCCCTGATCTGTCAAAACCATTTTCTCCAAGATGCTTATTGTGGCTGGTCTGACACCAAGTGGCAGTGTATAATAAGTACTTAATTTTGGCTTGAGTTTCATAATCACGTCAAATATTCCCTCTGTGTAATGACACAGCCCCTTCTGTTGCCATGTGCCTTATTTCAGTCAGTCTATTATCAATTAACATTTCTCAATTGCTTATGTATGCCAGGTACTGGACTAGGCAGAGTTCCTAGACAGGTAGGTTGACCAAGACTTGGTCAGGCCAGCATTGTAGTTTGACTGCTTTTGTTCAATACTGTTTGAATCCCCTTATTTTCACAGGTATTGATCCCTAATAGATACTTTGAACCACAAATTCCATCTCACATTTGCTTTTAGAGAGCCCAACCTGAGACATAAGTATGGGTCATACTACCAGAGGCCTTACGTAGGAAGCTAAGGCATGTTGTCTGTGCTCAAAAGTTTCAAAAAGAGAACCAACATGTGAGTTATCCTCTGATAAACTCTCAATATCTCTCAAAGTCTGACATAATTATCTTGTCCTGTTATGAAGCTGGGACATCTAGGTTCAGATAAGAAGACAAGAAAAAGCAAAACAATGCAAAAATGCTCCAGGGTATTCATTCAGCCGGTATTTACTGAGTGCCTACTCATCACTGAATACCATCTGAGACAGTGGAGATTCCAAGATGAGTAAAGGCCACCATAGAAAGCTGATGAGAGCCAAGCTTGTTGTAAGGGGCATGTGAGCTAAATAAAAGAAGGTGAAAATCAAGACCCAAAACTTCAGGTTACAGTATGGGCTTCAACAAGTGTATCACTGGCAAATTTAGTCAGTAATCACAATGGTCAGAACCATTAATTACAGAGTCATTCAGATGTTGAAATTGTGGCTTTCCCACTTCCTATGTGACACTAAGTCACTCTACCTCTATAAGCTGGTTTCCTCATGTATAAAATAAGAACAATACTAGTATGTGCTCCCTGAGATGTCTCTCTCTCCTCTTCTTCTAGGCACACTACTCCTTAATTAGACATGGTCATGTGCCTTTCTGTAGCTAATATGCAAGCATAAATTATGTGTGTCACTTCCACGTAGAAGCATTAAAAGTCCTCAATTCTCTGGGTCCTCTTCCCCTGCCATGTTAGCCCTAAAGATTAGTGTTGTGATGATACAACATCCTCTGTAAGCCTGGATTCCTGAGTGATAATGATAAGCAGAGATCCCTATTGACCGATATTGGAAATTTAATGTGAACAAGAAAGTTACTGAGATTTGGTGTTATTTGTTACTACAGCATAACCTTACATATCCTGACTGATACATAGCATTGATCTCACAGGAGTGTTAAGAGGCTTAAATGAGATAAAACATGTAAAGTGTTTAGCATAGTGTCTGGGACACAGAAAGCCTTAACAAATACTGCTCTTATTATGCCCAAGGGAACATGTACATTGCAGCATCTCTATGGCAAAAATTTTGTCAAGTTCCTTCTCATTCTAACATGATAAAAGGACAAAAAAAGGAACCTTTACATTCCATAGCTGGTATATTCCATTCACATTGGTAACATCTATTGAATGCTTACTAAGTGCCAGATACTGTTCTATTAGCTATTGCATTAACTCGTGCAATTCTCACAACTAGCCTAGGTAGGTGCTATAATTATCCTTTTTCACAAGTAAGAAATTTAAAACACAGAGAAACTTAACAACTCACCCAAAGTCATAGAGTCGGAAGGTAAAAAAAGCCAGTACTTACACCATGCAATCTGGCTCCAGCCCAAACATTTACTTGCCTAGACTTCCACTCTTGCACAAACAACTACAAAAACAAAGCAGGCTTGAGAAATTTCCAGGACTATCTTGGAAGGAAAAGCAGAAGTACAGGAAGAAACATCTTGCTCTGAAGATGCCCCAGGGTCAAATTACCATTATCCCAGGAGAGTGACAAAATGCTTTTAGGTCTCATCTGCTAAACTTGGGCAAGATGAATACAAAACATTTCCGACCCAGAGACATGGTTTTGCAGTGCCATCATCAATATACCAGCACACGTGGTTTTTAGCTAGACATTTACAAACAAACAGAGCACGCAGCCTTAAGGCTGAGAGCACAGGAGCAACAGATGCTGCCGGTGAAAGCTACAGGCCCTTGTTCTCAAGGGCTGCAGTGAAGGAGGGGGTTGAGCCCTAAAGTGATGGATTTATAACAGCCCCCTCTGACTGATTTCATCTGAGTTTATGTCACTTTGGCCCTTGTCCCTGCTCTCCATGAAATGTCCTTCTATGGTAGGTAATGAAAACACAAAGTCTTTTCTAGAACCTAGTTTTATTTGCAGAAATTACTCCTGACTCTGCGAGTCAAAAGGCCAGATGGGTATTTTACGTGCTGTGGCATTCCAGGAAGAAAACAATTAGAATCAGTATGAGAATTGAGAATTGTGGATCTCTAGAAAAAAAATAAATGTATTACCACCTTTTAGGTAAGGGAAGTGGTTCCAAATATTCTGGATGGGTGACTATTTCTCAAACTTAGCAGATTTTTTTTTTTTTAGGATTTCTTTTCTTTTCTTCTTTTTTTCTTTTCTTTTATTTATTCCTGCCCCCCCCCCCCCCCCGCCCCATCTTGCCACCTGTGCTCACTGTCTGCTCTCTGTGTCCATTTGCTGCATGCTTTTTTGTGTGTTTGTCTTCTCCTCTCCTCTATAGGAGGAACCAGGAAACAATCCCGGGACCTCCAATGTGGGAGAGAGGCATTCTATTGCTTGAGCCACCTCAGCAACCTGGTTTGTTGTATCTCTCATTGTCTTTCCTCTGTGTCTCTTTTTTGTTGTTGTTATGTCATCTTGTTGCATCAGCTCGTGGTGCAGGCCAGCTCTCTGTGCTGTTGGCCAGCTCGCCTTCACCAGGCGGCCTCAGAAATCGAACCCAGGACCCCCTCCCCCTACATGGTAGACAGGAGCCCAATTGCTTGAACCACATCTGCTTCCCACTAGATTTTTTTAAAGGCTTGTTTGGTTTAATTGGCTATTCTCTATCAGTCAACAAAAGGACAAATTTGTGGAAAAAGCTAATGCCCTTCATGAAGGTACCTTTATAGTTATAACCAAAGAAAGATGGCCAATCGCTGGCTATACTGAGCATACAGCCATCTGTATACAACACTATCTGGTATTTCTCAATAGCATTTGGTTTTCACTTTCACATCAATAACCTCATTCTATCTTTACAGCAGCCCCATGAAGAAAGCAGGGACTAGTATCCTATTGAACTGTTTGGGACACTACGGCTCAGAGAGAGCAACAATGCCAGAAGTCATATGTCTAGTAAGTGACAACACAGGGAATGGAATCTGGGCCTTCTGCTGAGTAATTCAAAATTCTCCCTACTACACCAACTGGACTGTTCTCTTCGTTGATGCTGTTAACATTTTCATGAGCAGTTTACAATAATTCCTCATTACTCGGAGTGTAGTTGGCTAACCAGCAGCCTTGGCAGCACGTGGGAGCATGTCAGATAAGCTGAATCTCAGGCTCCTCCCGAGATCTACTGAATTTGTATTTCAGTCATCCAGGGCATATTCAAGCATGAGAAGCAGTTACTATAGATTGTATTACCTCTAGGCTATAGACTAGGATATTATAATTTCGTAAATCTGTGCTTAAAGTATTCCACTGATAGTTGTAAGTAGTATTTTTTGTTATTTTAATTGGTATTTCTTTGATGATAGTAACATTAAACAAATGAAAGATAAATAATAGCACCAGTAATCTTCAAATTCCTAGTGCTCAGAATACAGTAGATGCTCAAACAAAGCTGGAAAATTCACCACTCTAACTGGTAAATGGTTAATGAGCATTTAGCAAGTATTTAATTTTGTGAGCCTTGATAGAGATTACGAATATGAACTTTGTGAACTATAATGCTCTGTGAAAATGCAAGTTATTTTTTATATTATATATATATGGTTTATTATGAATAATTGGCTCACACAACAATGAGGGCTAGCAAATTTGAACTCCATAAGGCAAGCTTCAAGCTGAAAACTCCAGTAAGGATGATTCTGAAGCCTGGCAAGTCCAAATTCCCTAGGGGAAGACAGCTGACTGAACTTGAGGCATATATTCTTTCTGATTTCTGAAATCCTCAGTTCTGGCTTTTTTTTCAAAGATTTATTTTTTTATTTATTTCTCCGCCCACCCGCTCACTCCCCCAGTTGTCTGCTCTCTGTGTCCATTCACTGTGTGTTCTTCTGTGTCTGCTTGTGATGTGGGCTATGGGTGGAAGGCTCTGTGTCTCTTCAGAGATAACTAAGTTGTTTGACTTGTGGGTGTGGAACGGTAAGAGGCTGCAGTCCTGCCCTTAGGGACAGTGGCAGCGGCTCCAGTCCCAGGAAATGTTTAACAATGCAAGGGCTATAAACTTTAAGTATTTAGGGGAAATGCAAAAACCAAATAGCTAACGGCTTATCTAGAATGTCTGGAGTCCATGCTAAAAGCTTACCTAAGATGTGGAAGAGATATATGCTAATTGAAGCCTATTGAGAACTGAAACAAAGGGACCATTTGGCCTTTCCTCTCTGTATAAAAGACGTTTGAAAATCTTGTTCAGGGCTCGGGATTCAAACAGAGAGCTCCCTAGTCCAGCCGGCCGTCAATAAACCATTTTTCCTTCTCAAAATCATTCCTGAGTCCTGGCCTCTCTATACTCAAATAATTGAACTTCTCTCAAATTCCACAACACTTGTATTCTCATTAGGCGGCTCTGGGAACCAATCCTGGGACCTTCCAGAGTGGGAGAGAGGCTATTACTCTCTTGCGCCACCTCATCTAGCTGTCCTGCTACGTCTTCTTATTTTCTCTCCTCTGTGTCTCTTGTTGCATCATCTTGCTGCACCAGCTCTCTGCGTTGGCCAGCACTACTGCATGGGGCAGCTTTTCCACACAGGGCAGCACTCTTGCGTGGGGCTGCATTCCTGCATGGGCTAGCACTCTGCAAGGACCAGCTTGCCTTCACCAGGAGGCCCTGGGCATCGAACCCTGAACCTCCCATATGGTAGACAGGAGCCCATTTGGTTGAGCCACATCTGTTTCCCAGTTCTGGCTTTTAAGACCTCCAATGGGTTGGATGAAGAGATTCCCCACATTGCTAAAGTCGAGTTCCTTTGTTGATTGTAGATGCAATCAACCCAACATGCAATCAACTGATTATAGATGTAAATCTACCTACAAAATACCCTAAAAATCAGGCTAGTGCTTGCTAGACCAAACAAACTGGACACTAATCCAGCCCAGTTGAAGTGCAATGTACTTTTACAAGCCTAAGGGAACATGATAGTTTCTCCCTTAGAAGATATAAAATTCCAAAACACTGTCTCTTTTCCCATGTGCTGTAATAAAATGGCAGCAACAGCTATTTCAGCATTGCATTATGAGACAGGTTTAGAAACCAGGCTTTGTGCCCAAATGTACAAAGTGGTGGAAATATGGGAGCAACTTCCTGACTCAGCAGAGGAGATATTGGAGAAGCAGTAAGTGAGAAGACAAAACTGTTCAGAATCATACTCTGTCCCAAAGGCAGCCCCTCAGGCAAGTTGAAGACTCGCTCTGCTTCCTCCAGGCCCTGGGAAAGGCAGTGTCAGGAAGACGCAGGGTAAGCATATGGTAGGAGAACAGCGTGCTGACAGCTGAAGCACTGTTTTGTAATAACACATAAAAGTAACAGCTATAATAGTGAAAAACAGGATTACTTTAAAAATACATGCATACATATATACACACACACAGACGTGTCTTGAAAACTGGGAGAGAGGGGCTGTCTGAAAAGGCAGAATGAATCATATGAAGAGTCAGGGATTTGCGAGCTCGTGTCAACAGTGCTGACACACAACTCTGGAAATTGGGAGGGGGCCGAGACTCATCCCTCCTCCTTGCCCAGGTCAAGTCAACAGATGAAAGCAACTCACCGGACATAGCAGCTTCATGCATGGCTGAGCAACCACCCAATAACCCTCGAATACAGGATCTGGTAAATGGTTTTAGAGAGTGTAGTTTGTATTTGGGGTAAGTGGGCACTTCTTATTTTCTCCACAAACCTGGATGTTGGGGTCAACGTGTATGAGGATACCTGGGTGTGCAGATGAGGTCTCGCTCCCCCACCCTTCTAGCTGCATGGAAGATATGGAAGATATGGGTCTGCTTCATGTCACAGGCAGAACACAGTGTGCAAGAAAGCAACAGATGGGCTGGGGCTGCCTTTGTAATTGAGCCATCCTGCTGCTGGCAGAAGGCTCCGGGTTCTGGGCTTCTAGGTTCTTGGCTTTTGTCACATAAAAGAATTTAAGGACACATCATAGGGTAGGCAAGGGAGTAAAGATCTTATTAAGAAACATGAAAACTAGAAAAGTACATGGTCTGAAACACAGATGCAGGCATGCTGCAGGGTGAGTCACATACGTGGGGACCCCAGGTTAGGCCTTTTAAAACCTTTACTCCTCTCCCCCTTTATAATGTTGGGGAGGGGCCCCAGCTGTTCTGATTGGTTGCCTTACGATCCCCGCCGTTTAGCTCTGAGGGGACCGATGGTGAGGCCTTTTGTTTGAAGGTATAAAGGCTTGCCCTTGACCCCAGAAAGAGTTCCAAATAAGAACTCATGGCCAGGGTCTTGCAGAATCTTTCCAGCAGCCTTCCCCACAGAAGGTTTCCCAGCGGGGTCTCACGGCCATGTGCTCTGCCAGCCATGTTGTCTGCGGGCCTCAGCTGCCTTCCCCTTTTCACTATACTAACCCGCCTCACTGTCCCTGGAAAATGTAGTTCAATAAATGTCCCCAGTTTTGATCAATCAGATTATTTACTCCTCCTATGGGAAGAAAAAGTAAGTAGGAAGAGTAGGTGGGGTATGAGAGAGAAATCAAAATTTCTTTTCTCACTGGGTGGGATGAGTTAGGAGAGAGAAGCATTACTCTTTTCCCCAAAAATAATAACTTACATTGCCATTATCTGCTTTACACCTAAATGATATACTAAGGAACTCCACCTAAATAATATATGAAATCCAGGAGATCACACTGACTTCAATAGGTATTCTACATTTGGTGTGCTGATACAAGCAGTTGGCTAGTGCTAAAATATTAGTATATCTTTAAATAACTAGGTTCGCAATTTAAGACATATAGTCATTTGACAAGTAATAAATTATCAAGATTGCACAGGAAGCTCCAATTAGAGAAAAGTCTTGCTAGTGTAACCACCCAGATCCTGCTTATATAGTCAAATATAAGAGCTTCCTAATACACATACTACTGCTTTGCAGTATCATAATTCTAGGCACACTTAGATTGGGTTTTCCAAGTCAACAGGTAATGTTTAGAGAAGAGTATTCTCCATCTTAGCAAAGTTCAAATAATAGACCACTTTGAAGTAACTTTAAGCACTTGAGAAGCAGTAAATTCTATAAACCATAGGGCTTGCTTAGAGTTTAAGAGGAACTTATCACTTGTTCTTGAAATCCCCCTCATGCTATAGATGAGAACACTGAATGCTCGGAAATGAAGAGCTACCTACCCCCATGCTCCCCCCTACTCCTCACCCCCCCACCCACGTAAAACCACACAATGGCAGAACCAAGGCCAGACCTTCCAATTACAACAAAGCTTTTTTTTTTTTCCCTATATAAAGCCATCTCCTGGCTTTATTAGTGACCAATTTTGCTCTTATTCATTTGTAAATCCTTAGATTTGCATTTGGTCACACTCTATTGGCCCATATTTAGCTGCAGATTTTTGTTACAAAACTGCATTTCTTGTTCCATGCTCTGCAATTCAGAATTTCTTCAATGAAGGCTGGCCTTCTCTTCAGGAAGTCTGTATTAGGTTTGTTACCGTTTTGCTTTGTTTTATGCTATATTCTGGGTTTTTCTTTGTTTTGTTTTGTTGCTACAGCACAGTACTTAGTGAATAGCGATTTTAAAGATAATGGATCTTATTACTACTTGTTTACAAAATACTGGATCACTCTGAAGAAAAATCCCATTAATTGGTGAGATTCTTCTATGTCAATCTCAGAAGGAACACATGGAATCTCTATGTAGCCAATATGATCAATGATCTTCATTTTTCCTTATACCATATAGAATCTCAAGAGATGAGGAGGAGAAAGAAGAAGCTGAAAGAGGACACAGGATTGCATGTTATACAGTAAATGGAATTAGGTCAAGTTTTACTGTCTGCTTATCTACTAATCTATTCTTGGAAGCAGGAAATCCTAAGGAGAGAGAAAAGGTTGAACTAAAGGGCTGAAGCTGGCTAGTAAGATAAGGAATCAATAGATGGATCTGGAACCTGGCAGACAGTGCACGTGTACATCAATAACCCCAAGATGGCTGCTGGAAGACCCTCCCCAAGATTCTGCCATTTAGAACAAAATTTCCTCTGGAAGCCAGGAGAAGCCCTGGATATTCCCCAAGGACTTTATCATTGGGCCCTCTGGGGGATTGATGGGTGGGGTAATCTATCAAAACAGAGAATAGCTGGAACTCCTCCCCTGCCATTAGCAAAGGGGCGGAATAATTAATGGTTTATAAAGCAGGCGCAAGGCCTGACCATGCTCTCTCACCTTTGGATCCCTGTTCCTGCCTTCTGTGCCCTGCTCTCATGTCCCTCCACCCCACCCCACCCCCCCACATGGATCAACACACAAGTAAAACCTGGACATTTATAATCTATAATGGGGATTTTAGTCTGTAAATCAGCCTGCTTTATCACTCTTCAGCCTCTTCCTCTCTACCTGGGACCCATGATCTGTTATTTTCTCCCATTTCTCTTCCCTTCCTACCTTAATAAATCACTGACCTAACTCACCTGACATGCTCTTGAAATTCATTTCTGCAGCATAGTCAAGAACCTAGACAAAATCCAATAACAGGGTCATCTTGAACTTTTACCCCATGACTTCCCAGCATGTTCAGTTCAGTCCTGTTATGTTGGGCTCCTGTTCTCTAATTATACTCTTGAATCTCTCTTTTGTGTATGCCTGGAAATATCTCTAGTGGAGATAATTGTGCTTATTCTCATAGCTCAGAAGTACTTCCTGCCCTCTTCTTTACTCATACCAATCCTTTCCACCTTTCACTGCGTATCCCCAGGATCCTTCATTTGAATGCCAGCTCTATGATTTACGGGCTTTTTGACCAAGGGCAAATAAGGGAAATCACTGCACGTCTCTGGCCCTCATTTCCTGAGTTGTACAATGAGGTAACAACAGTAGCTACTTTATAGGTAGTCACTATGCAACTTGTGCATGCATCACAAATGCTCAGCAGCATTAGCTGGGCACTAGTAAGTGATGTTTTAAATTATTATTTTTATTTTAGTTCCACTAGAGATACTATACTCCTTCAGTGGTGACATTTCATTCCTCATGAGAGGAAGCCTGAGTTAACTGGCACAACACTTTCTAAATCTACCCAGCGATAGTTTGGAAACTCTTGTGGATTCATGACTCTTGTGGATTCATGACTAAGGAAGTTGCCCTATTAAACTGTCTCTTATCTAGTTCTGAGAACAAGTTCTAACACATACAGGGTTGACTATTTAAGTGATCTATTATTTTTTATTGTATTCCTGTTGCCATTATTCAACATAATAGTAAATCTCCTTTATTACATGAACATTAGTGTTCTCTTTAACTGGATGTAAGTTCATTGAAGACAAAGCAATGTTTTCTTATTTACTTTTAGATGATATACCCTCCTAAGAAGAGATCTGACCAGTAGGTGATAGTTAATCAATATGTTCCATTTAGCAAGACCTTTGCATGTTCACTAGGGGGAAAAAGGAGAAATAGTCCCTGAAAGTCTGTTTTGGGGAGTTCCTTATATATTCTATATTTGAATTATTTTTCTTGACATGTATCACTACTCTGAAGGATAAATATGGTATAAATCTCGAGACAAAGCAACCCCCCAAAATGATTCAAATATTTGTTTCAAGTCAGGTATTCTGCTAAATCCAGAGGAGGGATCCAGAGGATCCCAATCCGAAGTCACATTTTCAAACCCACACAAAAGTCCTCACTTCCTCAATGGCAAGTAATCAATGGGCTAAAACAATTTTCTCTTTTTATGACACTACTGGGGTATTTCAGATAAAAGTTGGGTCTCCAGTCATGTGTAGAGTGCTCAGAAATCCATTTTCCCAGTATACCTTCAGGACTGATCTCTTGTTGCAAAAGGCTCAGGACTGGCCACACACAAAGTTAAAGAAAATAAAGGAAGAAAGAAAGAAAAGAAAATTCACCTGCATCCTATCCAGTCAGCCTGGGGCTCTGGTAAAGATGGATGACCTCTACCCTCAGGCTTCTAGATGGCAGACCCATGAGTGTCTCTGAAACCTATGAGGAAGCGATATTCTTCACTTTCTTAGAACAATCAGAAACTCTCTCACCTGCCTTGAGTGATTGTATCCAAAAGTTTTGCTGCCCCAAATGTTCCTGAATGGGACCTGGGCAATTTAACCCTCACTCGCCTCCTCCTAACTTATCACCTTTTGGGATGCTCAAGGGAATAGGATCCAGGGCAAGCTTTTCATAAGTCTGACATCTTATTGCATAACCCCACTCTGCTCTGGTCATTTCTATATTCTGTGACTACCCCATCAGCACTTGCATATTTAGTTTGCAGTGGTTATTTTGATGTTTCTGTTAGTGGCCCCATAACTCTTCTCAAGTGGTTTTATTCAGTCATCCATCCGGTCTTTAGAAATCACTTATAAACAGTAACTACTGCAAGCTAAGCCTGGTACTCAGCAGTGAGGATATGGAGGTGAACCACAGGGACTTCGCCTTTGCCTTCAAGGAACATATTAAATAGTAGACGGTCTGTTTTCAGCTAGAATGTGAAGGCAGGGGAAAGGTCTCTGGAGTTTTTTGTATTCCTTCACAGTGGTGATGACAGGGTTTTGCTCACAGCATGTTCTCAATAAATACCTGGTGCATCACAAACCGGATGTACAGGGTCGGCTATGTTGCCTGGGTAGCGACTGATTTATGACTCCACGTGGCTACCCTCTCTAACCTTCTCATTGCCTCTCTCCCAGGCTGCACCCTTCTTCCTTTTGCATCTGTTCCTCCAGTTCTGAGCACACACACCATTTGCCCTTTTCCGTTATCTTGTATCGCTCATATCTCAAACAGCCCAGCACAAGACAAACAGAAAAATTGGAAGGAGTTGGGGGGTGGTTTCTTCCTCTTACCAGCTACCAGACAGACCGGCTTGGATGTTTCTCTAGATAATGAATGAAGTTAAAACCATTCCCAATCACATTAACCATTGTCAGGAATGAGATAGTTACTTACAAAGCATGATACTGCAGAGAGAATTCTAATTAAGAGAAATGAGGAAATCTAACACATATCATCAGTCATTATGCTGTCATCCTTACCAATATAACAAGAGGCAGTTTGTGCCAAGAGTCTGGCTATCGCTTTTGAAAGAGAACTATTTATAATTAGAGTTGTGTTGAATATTTAAAAGTTGCAAAATTACCATGTCTCTAGGGGGGAAATGTCTGTGGAACCATGCAACAGCAAATCCAGAAAGATTTCTGATGCATTTAAGAGATTCCAACTTTGTATTAAACAAGGAAAATGGGCCATAGCAATTAAAAGCAACATGCATTTTATAAAGCCATCAGCTAATTAATTGTAACTTCATAAATGTTACTAAGCCTATAGAGTGATGATAAATGTCATAGTGACCGATTATTCAGTAAATCAAAATTTGAGGTGTGTCTTTTTTTCAGTGCTGATAGTATCCTTTAATAAAATGTTCCTGCCATGTCCATTGGCCATTAATATAACAATGCTAGCTAGCTATCCACACAATGGCGAAAAACTACCAAAATTATCACTCTGAATACCCAAAATAGTTATTACAAAGCCTATGTACTTTTATTCCCTGGGAAGATCTCAGCACCTCACTGAGATATTTATTCTTTAAAGATTTTATTAGAGAAAATTTCAAACTATAGAAAAGTAGAGAGTATGGTATAGTGACTTCCTATTGACCCATCACATCAACAAGTGTCAATTATGGTCAATCTTATTTCGTCTACTCATCTACCTACTCCCATGCCCCCAGACTATTTTAAGGCATTCACATGATATAATATTTCATTCGTAAATATTTATGCTTGTTCCTCTAAAACACAGGGGCTCTTAAAAAAACTATTAGCACTATCACTCCTTAACAATATATTATAATTAACAATAATATCTTACTAACAGCTACTCTTTACTCTTAATAGGTACACAAGTCTGTCATGTTTGCTTATGTAACTTGCTTTCTTTCAACAGTCTTAGAGCAAGAAATGAGAAGAGGGGGCATGTAGCCATCTACTAGTTGAATAATGTTAGGGAACTCATTTAATTTCCTTAAAATTGAGTTGTCTCAAACATAAATATGATGGTTATACTGGTTAAATTAGAGATGATGTAGTGCACACAAAGAATCCTATACAGTGCCTTGCACATATTAAGCATAAATGTCAGCTTTTAAAACCAAAATGTTTAAAATAAAAATATGTTGGCAGTAAAAGAAGTAAATTACAGTTCTCAGCAAATTTACTTATATGAATCATCAATGCTCACCATGCTTCTAAATCAATAAGGGCTACTTTTTGAACTCATCTTATATAACCTCTCATTAGATTTTGTAACTAATATTTACTATACATTCCAGTGAACAGTCTCTTCTCTTGGAGTCTATGATACCAAGAAAACCTTTCTGGCTGCTCTTTCTAAATCTCCATTAAGTTGTCAGAATTATTCAAACCTCAGTGCTAATTCCATGTTTTTTCACTTTACATTAGCACTAGGTGTTTCATCTACTCACATGGCTGAAAAATACCATTTATATGCCAGCAATTTCCAATTTCATATCTCTAGCCCAGATTTCATTTCTGACTTCTGGACATTATAACAAACTCCCCTACAGACATATGTACTCAAATTTTCCACAGCATCTCAATCTGTACATGTCTAAAACGGAATTCCGATCTATTTCTGTATTGGATATCTATTGCTATGTAATAAATCACCTCAAAATGTAGTAGTTTAAGACAGTAAATAAATACTTCTCAAGATTCTGCAGGTTACTTGGATCACTCCTTTGTCTCCTGGGGGCAGTTAGGGTGCTAAGATGGCTTCGCCCACATGGCTGGCAGTTCAGGCTGGCTGTAAGACTGCTGGGGCAGGTCTGGGTGTCTTCCACATGAGCTTCTGCACATAGCTGCTTGGGCTTCCTCACAGATGGATCCCAAGGAGCATTCCAAGAGACAAAGCCCGAAGTTGCAATTCTCTTTAGAACCAATCTTGTAACCAATCTCTTTCACTGCATTCTATCAAAAAAGCAAGTTACAGGGCCTACCCAAATTTAAGGGAAGGCAAAATGAATCCCCCCTCTTAACTGGGAATGTTAAGGTCATGATGCAAAAGAGCATGTGAAGTCAGAGATATTGTTACAGCCTTCTTTGGAAACACAATTTGCTGCATTTTCTCGATTTGTGATCCTCCTCCAGGGTTCCCTTCCCCACAATGACACTGTCACTTACTCAGGTGCTCCTGCCATACACCCAATGATTATCCTTGACTCCCTATCCTCCACGTCCTGCCAGCCAATGAGTGTTGTCATTTTAACCTCCTAAATCTCCTATGAATCTATCTCCTTTTCTCTATATCCATTGTCACAACTCAGTCACCATCCTCCCTTGCCAGGCCTTCCAAAATAGATTCTTACTGGTCTCCCCATACCTACTTTTACCTGTCTTTAATCCAGTCTTCAAAGAGCAGAAGGAACCATCAGTTCTCCAGTTAAAACCCATCAGTATTTTTTCATTGTTCTTACAATAAAGTTCAAATCCTTAACCTGGCCAACAAAGTCCTCCATGAACTTTGTCCAGGTCACCTCTACTACTTTATTTTTCCACTTTCCCCACCATACACAATAACCTGTCACAGTGGCCTTCTTTCATTCCTCGAATCAATCACTGCCTCTACTATATGAGGAATTTGCCTATGCTGTTTCCTCTATCTGAAGTGTCCATCATCCCATTCTCAGCTTGGTTAATTCTCACATCACTTTCAGGTTGCAGCTAAAGTATCTATTCCTCAGGGAAATCCCTCTATTATACATGCTTATAGTACAGAGTGTCATTATTTGCAGTACTCATTATATAAGCAATTGAAAAGTTATTCATTTAATTACTAGTTAATGAATGTTTTCCTTGTCAGATAGTAAGCTCTATGAAAGTAGGGATCTGGTTTGTCTTGTTCACTGTATCAGACCATATCTGATCCATAGTAGGTCTTCAAGAAATATGTGTTCAATAATTAATTTTCATAATTGTATTCTTCCCTTGAGGATACAAAACTCAATTCTTAATCCCAGTTCCCATATAAAATATAAAAAAGCAATATGCAATATATAAAGACCAAAGTGAGAAGAGTTCCTATTAAAACTTGGGTAAGTTTGGACACAATACAAGAAGGGACTTTGGCAACTGGGCCAATGAGGAAAGAAGCTGAGTTGAGTGAAAATCACAGGATGAAGGAAATTGATCTATGTGTAAAATTGGCACTCACTTTGGAAGTTGACATTTCAAAATGTAGGTCCCAAAGGCAGAATCTGTTTTGGAATTGTGCCTGAGGGACAGAAGTCCCCACAGAAGGGCAAGGGAATGAATGAATGAATAATTGGATGGATGGATGAATGGCTAAGGAAAATAGAAAACTGAGGGGATCAAATTTAATGAAAATGATACAATGGCATAGGTCTGAGTGATAGAATTTTTAAGACTCAAGTGTGTGCTGGCAACATATTAGTAGTTCTGGGTGATAAATACTTTCACAGCAGAAATACTGACAGTGGTCTTGAGCTATTTGTTTATGTTATAACCCCTGGAAGAAGGAGCTAGCAAGATTTAAGCAAGCTATCAAGTCCTCAACTGAGAAAGTTAGATCCTAAACAGGTTGCAGTTTCAGTAAGAAACCAAATGCTGATTGGGGAATAAAATCAGGCAAAATTATAGCTATACATTCTAGGCTACCATGGAAAGAAATGCTAAAGTTTGGTGGGTGCATACCCCAGGTAAATCAGATTCTAATTAAAAGCAACAAGTCCAGTCTCAAAGCCCAGCTCACTAGCTTGGGCTAATATCATTCTGACTATCCCAGTAGAAACTGAATCAAGAAATAGATAAGATGAGCCCAGTGTGGGACTCATAGATAACTGCAGCTGAAAGAGGCTAGTGAAAACACATCTGACTGTTTTGAAATATTCCAGAGGATTAACTGGAGAAAAGACTGAAAGACTGCCTTTGAAAGATTTAGAAGACACATTTATATCAACTAAGAATTATTGAACACCATATAAGTGCAAAAAACAGGGGGATGTGGAGTTGAAGATCAGTTCAAGATGAATGTGTCCTTCGTCAAGTGTGTAAAACTTCAGAAAGCAGGAAATAGCCAATTATGTTAATTTCCTAAGAAAATCCAAAAGAATACAAAGACTGATGATCTTCTAATTAGCATCCACAGGACTATAGCATATGAAATCATTTTAAGGTGTATTAATGGTCCTTGAGAAGTAGTAAATGAATGAAAAGAGTCCTTTGGATAAGATCTCAAACAAAACAAAAGAGATTCTCAGATTCTAAAATGTTTCATGGGATTCCATTTGCATTCATATGCAAATGGAATCTACATATGTCCAGAATTAGATTATATAGGTAAGCATCCCATAATTGCAGTTTTGCCACCCTATGCATTGACAAACACCTGAACAGTCCCGAAGAGACACAACTGAAAAATCAGTGCTGAAGAGCTAAGTCTGATTTTTCTCACTCTTAACTCAATCTGGAATTCTAACCTCACAGTTGTTGATTTTGCTCCCCAAAATAACACTGTTAAAGAGAGAACCGTGATCACAGAAAAGCCTCGTGGGTTATATTCAAGATAATCAGCTGAATTCCCTAAGGAGTTCTACTTAGTCATTAAAATTACACTGTTTACTTGAAGTCTTTGGTATTTAGACTGTTCTGAAAAACAAACCTGAAGTATAATTTTTAAGACACAGAAAAATGTGGGGGAACCTGGGTTGTACTAGGGTGTTCAGCCTAATGCGAAACCTAAACAAGACAAATTATCTCTCACTTCCAGTCCTCTGAGTCCATCTCCCAGCATATCTATATGTACAATGCAAGCTAGGATCCATAGGCACGTGTGCAAAAATACATGCACACACACACAGTCTTGTACCCCACACCCAGTCTAATCTAGGCTATCAACTGATTCTGACCCTTTGGGTACTATCAGAAGTTGGTAAATTACCTGTTTTTGTGATTTCTCTTTGTCCCTGGAGGTAACAGTCTAGAAAATCTCCAGGTACAGTTAGTTACTAGGCTCCTTCTTCCCACTTCTGATGTTGATAATATTTAGCTTCCTTCCTGCTAAGATCTTTCCTGTTTTATTTCTATAGCTACTCCAAACCCCATTTCTCCAGCTACTAATATGCTAAATCTAGAATGTCTACCAGGACAGCAAGCATTGACAAGAATGGAATCTTCTATTTAAGACCCTACTAAGGAATCTTATAGGCAGACGCTTCATCCATGTTAGATGGAGCAGATTCTGTGAGTGCCTGCCCGTGTCCCTGCCTTTAACATGTCAGTGCATACAAGCTGACTTTCAACTGCCAACAGTGAGGGCATTCTCTGAGCTCTTGAGCACTCTTTGCCTGCCAAGTGGTAGATCAGAAGTACTAAGAAATCAATGCAATCCTCAACTAATGATTAATGGGGGTTAATGCACAAATACCCAGCTTCTTTTTCCTTTGGGTAACATAACTCTGTGGTGTGGATCCTGCACCACCTCCAGAGTTTCCCCAGCAAGAGCAAGCTGCAGTGGTCCATAGTGGATTTGGCTTAATAAGTACCTCACCCTTTTTATTGCCTGCCTTCCTTTCACTTCCCCAATCCCTACTGGTGTTTCCTTTACTCAGACTACACTCATTCAAATCCTTGTGTCAGAGTTTGATTCTGTGCGAACCCAAACTAAAACAGCAGGTATGATAAGTAACGTAGGGTGGTAGCATGTACAAGATTTGGTTCTTTCAAATCTGTTCTAGCATAGCAGGCACGTCTAAGAGTCAGTATGGAGTGTTCAACCACAAATAGTACACCAAAGATTCAAGTGGAAATATCTGTGAGGAGGAGTTTCCATCAGAGTAAATTAAAGAGCATGAAAAGAAAGAATGGTGAAGGCAATTCACAACGCTACTGAACACAAGAAAGATTCAGAGGAAATATTATAGAATATAATATAATCAAATGATCCACTCTTCAGAGCTCTTGGAAAGTAAAGTTTTCAGAAAGAACAAGCCTGGAGTTCAAGGTTAGAAGGAACGGTAAGGTCTAATGAGCAGCCCTAATTAGCATTTTTCCTAAGTGATATTATAAAAGAAAAATTAAGGTTTAGGTTTGGGTGAAATATAAGCCACTGTCGATTAACCCCCACATAACTTTGCTCACCTCTAATAACACCAGTATCTTATTAAATGGGCCACAGCTATTCTGTTGTTAGTAATTAGGTTCAGAGTTTGTGTCACAATTGTAATGGGTTATTGATTGCTTCTTAAAGAACTTCATAGCTTCTCAGGCTTAGAATCCATTAATGAATGCTGGACCTGATAAATTAGAGTTTAATTACATACTGTATGTTTTGTTAGATACTAAACTTGCATTTATTTTATTTTATTTTATTTTATTTTATTTTATTTTATTTTATTTTTTTGCTTAGCTGAAATTTTACTTTAAGCCTTCACAAAATAAATGTCTCTTAGCTGTATTTGATTCTTCAGAAGTCATGGACATCAATGAAAACTTAATTGGGAAAAATTACACACATTTTTCTATATAATTTATTATTTTATGCAGTAGAAAGGCAGTAACTATGCCTGAATGAGCATTTTGCAAGGAGGCCTGTGATCTAACCAGGTGTTCACGATTGTCTCTCTCATTCCTCAGATCTCTGCTGCAGTACTGTGCCCCATATGTAGCTCTACCCAAGATGGCACCATAATTCAGTCCCTCCTTAGAAGAGGCTGACATGTGAGTGACACTCCTGGCAGAGCAGTCACAGAGATGAACTCCTGGGGTTGGGCAGACATGGAGAAGCAAAGCCTGTTACCCAGGTTACTACTTTTAATTTATTCCAGGTCAGGAGTTTGCCTGTTTGAAGAGCATTCTGGAGGCTTCTTTTAAAGAGTCAGTGGGCTTAATATGAAACCCCATCTTGTATATGAAACACATTTGTGAAGGAAAATACAAAACCATGCCTTATTACTCATGACAATATGCTTTTAAGAAAAAATGGCAGTTTCTACAGTGAGCTCTACAATCCCTATTGTTCAAACCTAAAATAAGTCTCTTTCTGGACTATGCCAACATTTCTTCTCCCCTGAACTAACATTTCTTATTTTCTTTCTCATCTATCGTTCATTTGGAAATGAACAATGCATTATGACTCCTTAATGTCTTGTATAATTTCTAAATTTTTTATGTTTACAGTTCTCATTTCTCCCAATCAACTGCAAGTTTCCTTGGGACAAGGATGTCTCCTACTTATGAGCTTTGCTTTGGGGCTTAGGTCATTGTTCCACATAGGGTCTTGTATCCTACCAAGGTGTTTGCAGGAAATCATCTTTCCTGGAACAAGGCAGGGTATGAGGGTGAGAGACTATCAGAAGAGGATTTTTTTTAAGAGCATGTGAAATACCCTATAATCTCTGGGCACTCCACCAGTAAAATCTTAATGGTTAATTTTTTTTTCTTTCATTTTCTAAAAAATATTACATTAAAAAAATATGAGGTCCCCATTCACCCCCACCGCCCCCACCCCACCACTCCCCCCACAGCAACACTCTTCCCCATCATCATGACACATCCATTGCATTTGGTGAGTACATCTCTGGGCATCACTGCATCTCATGGTCAATGGTCCACATCATAGCCCATACTCTCCCACGTTCCATCCAGTGGGCCATGGGAGGATCTACAGTGTCCAGTAATTGTCCCTTCAGCACCACCCAGGACAACTCCAAGTCCCGAAAATGCCTCCACATCTCATCTCTTCCTCCCATTCCCTGCCACCTAATGGTTAATTTTAGAATCTACTTTCCTTGCAGAATATTTCCCAGGTCATAGGCAAGAAGGATTGGGAAAATCTAATCAAAGCTTGACTACGAAAGAAAGCTGTGACTTAATCAATGATACTAGCATGTCTGAAGAAAGAGCATAGTCAATAGAAATGGGGATGGTCTACTCTGAATTTAAAAAAGGGAAGTCTGAAGAGAAAGATTTGGGCAGTGTTCCTCCAGCCCTATGAATTTTTTGCCCTCAGTCCTTCTGTCCTTATTGTCATTTTAGGGTCAAAAGGGGCATCCTTCAAAACTATAACCCTTTCTTAAGGATAGCAAGGCAAAGAGAAGATGAGGGCAAGTGGCCTCATTTTTTCAGAGAAAAAATAATTGTGTATAAGCTCCAGGAATATGATAAAAGGGTCAGAAATACATGAAATAATTTATATAAAATGTTACCCATAAGCTTAGGTTCTATGTGAAGTTCAATAATAGAAAAATTTCAAAATTTGTTATTAATATTGAAAATTAAAACAAAATAGTTTATCATAGAGGAGAATGCAAGTGATATATAGTTCTACTAATGTATCATATCTAAACATATGATCAACCCTGTGTTCTCTTTACTTTGTTTCAAGGGTCAAAAGCAACTTTGAGGAGTGAGGTTGGAGTCTTGCCAGAACGGGCTATTTTGGGAACTTGCAGGGCAGAGGGTGTGTGGACACAGATTTGGAGAGAGAGTGGCAGAGGTGGTGCTTGGTAAAGGTAGATTTGCGGCTTACAAGTACAAAGGTTGGAAGCTGTGGACTGGTGGACCCTTACCCCTGCGGCTGGTGCCCACAGTGTTTCCTGAGAACTGTCGGTTGTGTGGTGGCGGTCCTGGGCCCCATGGTCCCCGGATGCCTGGTCCCCAGTGAACTTAGCCAACAACAAGGAAATAGAATAAGAAGAACAAAGTGTCAGAGAGAAGACTTGACATGCATGTAAAAACAACTAATTAAACTCCAAACTAGACAAAGAAGCTAAGCAACTGACTAAACCCGTCAAGATAAAATGATGATGAGACAGCAACAAAAAACTACAAACCAAACCAATAATCAGGAAAACATGCCCCAATTCAATGAACAAACTAAAATCCAGGAAGAGGTCTGAGTGAGTGCATCTCATAATCTCTCCTGCAAAGAAGTGGCTGACTTGGGTCAGAGTCCTGCTGGACCAGGCTGTTTAGGGTGCTTACAGGGCAGGAGGTGTCTGGACATTGATTTGGTGAAACAGTGACAGAAGAGATTCTTGCAAGAGGTAGAATTTTGTGTCTCTTACACGGAGGTCAGAAGTTGTGGGCAGAACCCTTCCCCCTAGGGCTGCCAGCCTGGCTGCGGTGATTCCTGAAATCTTTGTTGTGCTGAGGTGCTCCCAAACCCTGAGTAGGCTGTTTCAGGGGCTTGCAGGTCAGGAGGTGTCTGGATGTCGATTTGTTTAGACAATAACAGAAGAGATTCTTGCAAGAGGTGGAATTTTGGGTTTCTGACACGGAGGTCATAAGTTGTAGATGGAATCCCTTCCCCTAGGGCTGGTGGCCTGGCCACAGCAATCCCTGAAATCTTTGTTGTGCTGAGGTGCTCCCAAACCCTGAGCAGGCTGTTTTGGGGGCTTGCAGGGCAGGAGGTGTCTGGATGTTGATTTGGTGAGACAGTGACAGAAGAGATTCTTGTGAGAGGTGGAATTTTGGGTTTCTGACACGGAGGTCAGAAGTTGTGGGTGGGACCCCTCCCCCTAGTGCTGGAGGCCCAGCCATGGGGATCCCCAAAAACTTTGTTGTGTTGCAGTGTTCCCAAACTCCGTGTTTACTGGATGCGTGGTTCCCAGGTCTGTATCCCCTAAACCCTGGTAGCCCATGCTCCAGAGGCTCACACACCTTGAGTCTGCAATATCACGGACTTCCCATCCCTGAATCCACCATGCCCTGAAGTTCATCTGAGGTCCTTAATTACCCTAGCCCTCTGCATTTTGTGTTTTGTTTTGTTTTTCTCTCCTTGAGCTTGGAGGAGTATACCAGTTGACCTGGGGAGAGTTTGGAAAGAAAGGAGAGGCGAATCTGCTGAGAAAGCCCAATTTACCTAAATGTCCTGGGATAGGAAACTTGGTCTGGGAGAAGGTGGAGTCAGAAAATCAATTAGACCTCCCCTAGCACACCCAAGAGGGAGAGACTGTAGGAAGTGCTATCCAAGCTTCCAATAGCGTATTTAGGGTTTCTGGCGAGGTGTAGGTGCTCTCACACTGGAAATAAAGAGTCATAGTCTTCTGTGTTAAGTTGGTTCAACAAGGACCCACTTGAATCTCCTAATGGACCTCTCAGGCAGCTTTCCTGCTGCCCTGGGAGAGAGAGAAGTGAGGAAGAGAGAAAGGGGGAAGGTCAGATCCCTAAGTGTTTTATTTAACTGCAAAGAGGATTCCTAGCTTGAAACATTGGTTCTTTTCTTTTCTTTTCTTTTCTTTTTTGTCATGATTGCTAATATTGCATTGTCTCCTGGTCTTTTCTCCTATTTTATGCCCCAAGGTCCTTTTTCATTTATTTAGTTTTTTTTTCTTTTTCTTTTTCTTGCTTGTTCCCCCTCTTTTCTTTGCCCCCCCTTTTCCTCTTCTTTTTTTTTCTTTCTTTTCTCTCTTTTTCTTCTTTTTTATTTTATTTTCTTTATGTAATAGGTGCTGCAGGGAGCACTTCACATTTGCTGTGTTTCCTCATCCCCCATTTCCTCTTTTCTATGTGTACTGATTTTGGCCACCTACACTATCCCCTTTCCCCTATGTCTTTCTGTCCTCCATCATATACTGTTTCTCTTACATTCCACCTCCCTTTCTTTGACCCCCAAATTGTCTGACTTTTTTTTCTAATACTTTTGTTCTGTTTTCTGCCTTTTATCCACTCTTGATATTATTGTCTTTCTTTTCTCTTTCCCTCTCTTATGAAAACACTGGCCTTTAATTCATACTATATTCCTTCCCCTATTCAGTTGACTATCTCATTATAGATACTCTACTTACTGCTATAACTCTACACAACTTACATGAATCTAATATCCATTCTCCTAGATCTCATATTGTTGCTCTGTTAACATTTATTAACACTACAACTTTATACATTCTTACTCATTTTGCTTTCCCTGGCCCTAATATTTTCCTTCAAAGTGAACTTAGCCAGCAACAAGAAAATAGAGTAAGAAGAACAAAGTGACAAAGAGAAGACATAACACTTATGCACGAACAACAACTAATTAATCCCCAAGACTAGACAAAGAAGCTAAGGAACTGATTAAACCCATCAAGATAAAATGATGACCAGACAGCAACAAAAAACTACAAAGCAAACCAATAATCAGGAAAACATGGCCAAATCCAATGAACAAACTAAAAACCAGGAAGAGGAGCAGAACATCAGACAAGTAATTAAAGATATCAAAACATACATTAGAGACCAACTTAATGAAGTAAAGGAAGAGATTGATAATATGAAGAAAACACTTGGAGAGGAAATTGCAGACATATGCAAAAAGATAACAGATATGATGGTGATGAACACCACAGTTCAAGAAATAAAAAATACATTCTCAGCAAATAGCAGCAGATTAGAAGAGGCAGAGGAGAGAATTAGGGACATGAAAGACAGTACATCTGAAATCAGACAGATAGTAGAACTGATCGATAAAAAGATAGAAAAATCCAGCTGGTACTTTGGGAGTGGAATGACAATGCAAAATAGACAAACATATGTATTATAGGCATCCTTAAGGAGAAGAGAAGGGAAAGGGGACAGAAGGGGTGTTGGAGGAAATAATGGCTGAAAACTTCCCAAATATACTGAGGGAGATGGATGTACATGTCCAGGAAGCACAACACACCCCAAACACCATAAATCCCAACAGGCCCACCCCGAGACATATACTTGTCTAATTATCCAATGCTCAAGACAGAAAATTCTAAAAGCAGCAAGAGAAAAGAGAATCATCACATACAAGGGAGGCTCCATAAGATTAAGTGCCGATTTCTCATCTGAAACTATGGAGGCAAGAAGGCAGTGGTATGATATAGTCAAGGTACTAAAAGAAAAAACTTTCCAACCAAGAATACTCTACCCAGCTAAGCTAGCATTCAAAAAAGATGGAGAGTTCAAAATATTCACAGATAAACAGAAATTAGAAGAGTATGCCAACAAGAATCCTGCCCTTCAAGAAACACTAAACGGAGTTCTGCAGGAAGAAAGAAAAAAAACAAGAGAGGCAGAGTTCGAGGAGAGTGTAACAGCAACTAAAAAGACAAAAAAAGAAAAAGAAAATCAAACAGAATATGACAAACACAAGTCCAAACAAAATATGGCTAACATAAATAATTCCTTGAAAGTAATAACACTGAATGTCAATGGATTAAACTCACCTGTCAAGAGACCCAGATGGGAAGATTGGATAAGGAAAATAAGACCCATCTATATGCTGTCTACAAGAAACACATCTTAGACCCAGACATTCAAGGAGGTTGAAAGTGAATGGCTGGAAAGCAATATTACAAACAAACAATAACCAAAAAAAGGCAGGATTAGCTATATTAATATTGGGCAAAATAGACTTTACATGCGAAACAATTGTGAGAGACAAAGATGAATACTGCATATTAGTGAAAGGGATAATCTTTCAAGAAGAATGAACAATCATAAATATTTATGCTCCTAACAAGGGCACCTCCAAGTACATAGGGCAAACACTGGAAAAAGTAAGTGAAAGAATAGATGCCTCTACAATTATAGTGGGACATTAATACACCACTACTAACTTTGCACAGAACATCTCAAAAGAGAATCAATAAAGAAACAAAAACTCTGAACAGTATATTAGAGGAGCTGGACCTAATAGACATATACAGATCATTACACCTGAATACAAAAGGATATACATTTTTCTTAAGTGCACATGGATCATTCTTGAAGATAGATTATATGCTAGGCCACAAAGGAAGGCTCAATGAATTCAGAAAGAGCAAAATCATACAAAATAACGTCTCTGACCACGGTGGAGTGAAGCTGGAAATCTACAAGGGCCAGAGGCCCAGATTTCACAGCAAGATATGGAAATTAAACAGCACACTCTTAGAAAAACAGTGGTTCAAGGAGGAAATCTCAAAAGAAATTAATAACTGCCTTGAAACTAATGAAAATGATAACACAACATACCAAAACTTATGGGATGCAGCAAAAGCAGTACTGAGAGGGAAATTTATAGGCATAAAATCATACATCAAAAAAGAAGAAAGAGCAAAAATTGAAGAACTAACTGCACATTTGGAGGAATTAGTAAAAAAACAACAAAGTAACCCCACAGGAAGAAGAAAGAAAGAAATAACAAAGAGCAGAACTAAATGAAATAGAAAAGAAGATAGCACTTGAAAAGATAAACAAAAACAATAGCTGGTTCTTTGAGAAAATCAATAAAATTGACAAACCCTTAGCTAGACTAACAAAGAAAAAAAGAGAGGAGATGCAAATACACAAAATAAGAAATGAGAAAGGAGATATCACCACTGACCCCACAGAAATAAAGACTATCATAAGAGGATACTTCGAAAAACTATATTCCAACAAAAATGACAATTCAGAGGAAATGGACAAATTCCTAGAAAGACATAAGCAGCCTATATTGATGAAAGAAGAAATTGACATTCTCAACAAACCAATCACAAGAGATAGAATCAGTCATTAAAAACCTCCCAACTAAGAAGAGCCCCAGGCCAGACAGCTTCTCAGGTGAATTCTACAAAACATTCCGGAAAGAATCAACGCCAATCTTGCTCAAACTCTTCCAAAAAATTGAAACAGAAGGAATATTACCTAACTCATTCTATGATGCTAACATTACCCTAGTACCAAAGCCAAACAAAGACACTACAAGAAAGGAAAATTACAGACCAATTTCTCTAGACACAAAAATCCTCAACAAAACACTTGCTAACCATATTCAACAACACATTAAACCAATTATATAACATGACCAAGTGGGGTTCATTCCTGGTATGCAATGATGGTTCAACATAAAAAAATGAATCAATGTTATACACCATATAAACAGACTGAAGGAAAAAGTCATATGATTATATCTATAGATGCAGAAAAAGCATTTGACAATATACAGCACCCTTTCTTGTTAGAAACATTGCAAAAGATTGGAATAAATGGAAATTTTCTGAATATGATAAAGAGTATATATGAAAAGCCCACAGCCAACATTGTTTACAATGGTGAAATCCTAAAATCTTTCCCCCTAAGATCAGGAACAAGACAAGGATGCCCACTATCACCTCTTCTATTTAACATTGTCTTAGAAGTACTTGCTCAAGCACTGAGGCAAGAACCAAATATGAAAGGCATTCATATTGGAAAGGAAGAAGTCAAAATTTCATGATTTACAGATGATATGATCCTATACATAGAAAACCCTGAGAGGTCTACAACAAAGCTTCTAGAACTCATAAATTAGTTTAGTAAAGTTGCAGGTCATAAGATCAATGCACAAAAATCAGTAGCATTTCTGTACACCAATAATGAGCAAGCTCAGGGGGAAATCAAGAAACAAATACCATTTACAATAGTCAATAAAAAAATAAAATACCTAGGAATAAATTTAATTAAAGAGGTAAAAACTTATACACAGAGAACTACATAACACTGTTCAAGGAAATCAAAGAAGGCCTAAATAAATGGAAGAATATTCCCTGTTCATGGACAGGAAGACTAAATATTATTAAGATGTCTATCCTACCAAAACTGATCTACACATTCAATGCAATGCAAGTTAAAATCAACACAGCATTCTTTAGTGAACTGGAAGAACTAGCTATGAAATATATTTAGAAAGGAAAGAGGCCTCGAATAGCCAAAGACATACTGAAAAAGAAAAATGAAATTGGAGGAATCACACTATCTGACTTCAAAACATACTACAAAGCTTCAGTAGTGAAAGCAGCATGGTATTGGCACAAGGAGAGACACACAGACCAATGGAACTGAATTGAGAGTTCTGATAGAGATCCTCATATATATAGTCATGTCATATTCAATAAAGCCACCAAACCTTCTCAACCAGGAGAGAATGGCCTCTTCAACAAATGGTGCCTGGAGAACTGGATATCCATATGTAAAAAATGAAAGAGGATTACCAACTCACACCTTATACAAAAATCAACTCAAGATGGATCAAAGATCTAAATATAAGACCCAAGACCATAAAGACCTTGGAAAGCAGTGTAGGGAAGCATCTACAGGACCCTGTAACAGGAAATGGCTTCATGAACTTCACACCAAAGGCAAGAGCAGCAAAAGAACAAATAGATAAATGGGACTTCCTCAGAATTAAAGCCTTCTGCACCTCAAAGGAGTTTGTCAAGAAGGTGAAGAGAGAGCCTACACAATGGGAGAAAATATTTGGTAACCATATATCTGATAGGAGACTTATAACCTGCATATACAAGGAACTCCTATATCTCAAAAATAAAGACAAACAACCCATTTAAAAAATGGGAAAAATATTTAAACAGACACTTCTACAAGGAAGAAATACAAATGGCCAAAAAGCACATGAAAAAATGCTCCAAATCTCTAGCTATTAGGGAAATGCAAATCAAAACTACAATGAGATACCATCTTACTCCCATAAGACTGGTAGCTATGAAAAAAACAAAAGATTCCAAATGCTGGAGAGGATGTGGAGGAACACTCATTCACTGCTGGTGGGAATGCAGAAGGATCCAGCCATTCTGGAGGACAGTTTGGTGGTTTCTTAAAAAACTAGCCATAGATTTGCCATGTGACCCAGCAATTCCACTGCTGGGTATATTCCCAGTAGAACTGAAAACAAGGACACAAACCAATATATGCACACTATGTTCATAGCAGCATTGTTCACTATTGCCAAAAGTTGGAATCAACCCAAATGCCCATCAACAGATGAATGGATAAATAAAACATAGTATATACATACAATGGAATACTACTCAGCTTTAAGAATGAATACACTATGAACACATGTGATAACATGGATGAATCTTGAGAACCTTATGTTGAGTGAAGCAACCCAGGTATTGAAGGACAAATACTACATGACCTCAATGATATGAAATAAGTAAACCATATTGCCTCAGAGAACTAGAGACTGGATGATAGGCTTAAAGGAAATTGGGGGGTAGAGGAAGGATGCAAGCTGACACCTACATGGGAATAATCTATGATAAGCTGGAGGTAAGTATTTGTAAAAGGAAGGGATAAAGTGGGGGCATAGAGTTACCTTTGGGTGGGGATTTGCAGGCTTGACGGAGGCTAAGGATGAGAGGATGGGTAATACTGCCCAAGAAATTGGGGGGAGGGTGGGGGAACATATGAACATAGGAGATTGTCAGGTATTTGGTTGAGAGTATAATGCTGAGAAAACTTTTTCAAAAATATAATAAGGAAGGTTACCTATTTAAGATGTTTAAAGGGAATAATCTGATGCAGGACAGGCTCCTAGGGACTGTGTGAGTGCTCATTTTGCCATAGTGGGTTATATCATTGGATAGAGACCCATATAATGACAGTGAATGTATACCCACATCCTAGGGAGGACTGATGTTCTCAAATAGAGGGAATTGTATCTCTCGAGAGAAATGGTAGCTTCCAATGCATTAGAGCAGTTGAGCATGTCAAACCCTTAACACTGTTGCAAGTATCCTGAACATGGTGCTTCAAGCAATGAAGATTGTCACTGTGGGCCCTGAGGGGAGGGGGAAACAGGTATTGAATAGATGGAACCAATGTAACTGTGTGGGCAATAGAAGTGTCCACAAGATTACGCAAGGATAGATATAAGACATGTTAAATTACACCAAAAATATATAGGGGCCAATAGGCTAAAATGTAAATCATAATGTAAAACATAAGATGACTAAAAATTTAGAAAATTGTGTAGTCCAAAATATAAACCACAATGTAAACCCAAATGTTACCTTGTTTGAAATCTATTGTCTCAATATCTGTACATCAGTTTCAGTAAATATAGTATGAACATGTAAAAAGATTATTGCTGTAGAAGGGAAAAGGGTTTTATGTTGGATATGTGGGAGTACTGTATATTGTATATATGAATTACTGTGATCTAAAACTTTTGTGAAGATAAGCTTAATATTAGGAAAAAAAAAGAAAAGAAAAAGAAAGGACATAGACACTGAGGAAAAGACAAAAGAAGTTGCCTTACCAATTTGCATACAGGGCAACACTTATTGCAGTGATGGAAGGCAAAACATCAAAAACAAAGCTTTTGCATTTTTAAATTTTTTGATACTCCAATTTATTTTTACCTTAATTTTTCTAAATTAATATGTATTCTATAGCTAACCTTTAAACTCATCACTATATTCCATTTTATTATTAATGGAATCTGGCAATATATTGGGTTTCATTGTTGAAGAAGTTTTGGATCACAGAGAGGTTCAACAATGGCAGGGGAGGAATACTGGTGTGGGATGTTACTGACAGGGCACACATGGTTGGCAGGGAGTTCTCCAGGGCATATATCCAGGGTATATAAAAATGTTTGGATATTTCATAGTGGTTACAATTAAAAACAACTGAGGGAGTGCTGAGTTATAGCCAGGGGAGCACTATCACAGTCCCTAAAGGAACAGCAACAACCCCGCAAGTGCAACAGCAAAGACCAAAAAAGAAGGAAGGTCCAACGATGAGCCCTTGATGCTAATGACTATGCTTGTGAGCCTGTGCACCTGAAATAAGAACAAGGCCTAGACCTGCAGGTGGCCTAAGAGTTGCCTCCTGAGAGCCTCTGTGTTGCTCAAATATGGCCAGTCTCAAAGCCACACTCAGCATGTAAATGCATTGCCTTCCCCTCAGCATGGGACATGACTCCCGGAGATGAGTCTCCCTGGTACCGAGGGATTACTACCAAGTACCAGCTGATGATGTAACTAGAAAATGACCTTGAATAAAAGGGTCAACTCAGACCAGCAGAATATCTCAGTCTACATAGAATACCAGGAGTTAAAAATGCTTTTTGACATGAATAGAAGGAGGAAATGGAAAGGACAAATGAGTTTATATGTCTATGAGTCTCCAAAAAGAGCCAGGAGGTTATCACAGGGGTTGCCCTTATGCACACCTCAGCAGAGTCCCAGAGACAGATAAAGTAGATACAACCCCAGGTATTGGTTCTTCTGAGGGCTACAGAGCCCCATAGGTTCTATGGTCATGGCAGATGGAGTTCAGTGCCATCTCAGTCGGTCCTACTTTGGAGTTTGTATTTCTGTGTGATGGAGCTGGACTCAGATGTGATCTTTGTCCACAAGCCTCTCCTGTTACTTTTAACAGATCTGTAGTTGGTGCTGGGGTTTAGTGTATACCCAGGGGACCTGAATCTCTGGACTGACCATGTAATAGCCAGGCCCTGAGCCTCAACAGACTTGCAACTCCTACACTCTGGTTTATTGGACTTATCCCACTCAGCTAACATGGAGGTAAAGAAGGTCAACCACCATACCAGGGAGCCAAGTGTGCCTACAACTGAAAGCAGGAGAATTGCATCCAGCATTCATGTGGAATCTAAGCCCCCTCTTGACATAGATGTGGAGTGGACACAACCATTCTAAGGTCCACAGGATGGAGGAATAGAGTATGTATTAGAGTGGACTTACTGATATTCTATACATGAACTATTGTGATTAGTAATCAAAGAAAATATGGCATTGGTGTGGAGAAACTGGCCATAGTAGCTGCTGAGGGTAAGGAGTAGGAGGAAGAGATGTGATGTGGGGGCATTTTCGGGGGTTGGAGTTGTCCTGGGTGGTGCTGCAGGGACAGTTACCAGACATCCTATGTCTTCCCATGGCCCACTGGGTGGACTGTGGGAGAGTGTTGACCATTGACTATGAGGTGCAGTGGTGCTCAGAGATGTATTCACCAAGTGCAATGAATGTCTCATGATGATGGAGGAAGTTGTTGTTATGGGGGGAGGAGTGGGGTGAGGGCAGTGGGTGATATATGGGGACCTCATATTTTTTTAATGTAACATTAAAAAAAAAATAAAGACAAAAAAAAAATAAACATGAACTCCCCACTCCCCATCCCTGCTCAGACCCTGGTACTTTGTACAGTATTCTAGTTTCTGACTTCATGTATATGTACATTCTGTTTACTTGTCCTCTTGTGTCTGGCTTATTTTACTTAACATGATGTCTTCAGGGTTAATCCATGTTGTAGCAAGCATCAGTATTTCATTCCTTTTTATGGGTGGATAATATTTGGTTGTATGAATATAAAATAAATAAATAAATAAAATAGAGGAAGAGGAGCATAACATCAAACAAGTAATTAAAGATCTCAAAACTAATATTAGGGATCAATTTGATGAAGTGAAGGACGTGATTCTGAATATGAAAAAAATAACTGGAGAAAACACAAAAGGAATTGCAATCATACACAAAAATATAATGGATATGATGGTGATGAACAACACAATTCAAGAAATCAAAAATACACACTCAGCAAATAACAGCAGACTTGAAGAGGCAGAGGAGAGATTAAATGATGTGGAAGACAGTACATCTGAAATCAAAGAGATAGTAGAACTGGTCGATAAAAAGATAGAAAAAACCCAGCAGGGGCTTAGGGGCCTGAATGACAATGCAAAATGCACAAAAATATGTATTATAGGCATCCCAGAAGGAAAAGAGAAGGGAGGGAGACAGAAGGAGTGTTGGAGGAAATAATGGCTGAAAACTTCCCAAACCTATTGAGGGAGATGGATGCACATGTCCAGGAAGCACAATGCACATGCACCCCAAACAGCATAAATCCCAACAGACCTACCCCAAAACATATACTTGTCAAGTTATCCAATGCTCAAGACAAAGAGAAAATACTAAAAGCAGCAAGGGAAAAGAGAACCATCACATACAAAGGAGGCTCCATAAGATTAAGTGCTGATTTCTAATCTGAAACCATGGAGGTAAGAAGGCAGTGGTATGACATAGTCAAGGAACTAAAGAAAAATATTTCCAATCGTACATACTCTATTCAGCAAAGTTAGCATTCAAAAATGATGGAGAATTCAAAATATTCACAGATAAACAGAAACTAAGAGAGTATGCCAAAAAGAACCCTGCCCTTCAAGAAATACTAAAGGAAGTTCTGCAGGAAAAAAGAAAAAAAAACAAGAGAGACAGAGTTGGAGGAGAGTGTATGAGCAACTAAAAAGACAAAAAAAGAAAAAAAAGAAAAAGAAAAAGAAAAAGAAAATCAAACAGAATATGACAAACACAAATCCAAAGAAAATATGGCTAATATAAGTAATTCCTTGAAAGTAATAACACTGAATGTCAATGGATTAAACTCACCTGTCAAAAGACTCAGATGGGAAGATTGGATAAGGAAATATGACCCATCTATATGCTGTCCGCAAGAAACACATCTTAGACCCAGGGATTCAAGGAGGTTGAATGTGAACGGCTGGAAAACAATATTACAAGCAAACAATAACCAAAAAAGGGCAGGAGTAGCTATATTAATATGAGACAAAATAGACTTTAAATGCAAAATAATTGTGAGAGACAAAGATGGACACTACATATTAGTGAAATGGATAATCTTTCAAGAAGAAAGAACAATCATAAACATTTATGCTCCTAACAAGGATGCCTCCAAATATGTGAGGCAAACACTGGAAAAAATAAGTGAAGGAATAGATGCCTCTACAATTATAGTGGGGGACTTTAATACACCACTATCAACTTTGGACAGAACATCTCAAAAGAAACAAATATTTTGAACAATATATTAGAGGAGCTGGACCTAACAGACATATAGAGAACATTACACCCAAATACAGTAGGATATAAATTCTTCTCAAGTGCACATGGATCATTCTCCAAGATAGACCACATGCTAGGCCACAGAAAACGTCTCAATGAATTCAGAAAGATAGAAGTCATACAAAATAATTTCTCTGATCACAGTGGAATGAAGGTGGAAATCTGCAAGGGCCAGAGACCCAGATTTGGCACCAAGATTTGGAAGTTAAAGGACACACTTTAGAAAAACAGTGGGCCAAGGAGGAAATCGCAAAAGAAATTAGTAACTGCCTTGAAACTAATGAAAATGATAACACAACATATACAAACTTATGGGATGCAGCAAAAGCAATACTGAGAGGGAAATTTATAGCCACAAATTCATACATCAAAAAAGAAGAGCTAAAGTTGAAGAACTAAATGCACACTTGGATGAGTTAGTTAAATAGCAAACTAACCCCAAAGGAAGAAGAAAGAAAGAAAGAAAGAACAAAGAAAAGAGCTGAACTAAATGAAATAGAAAAGAAGAAAGCACTTGAGAAAATAAACAAAACCAAGAGCTGGTTCTTTGAGAAAAATCAATAAAACGTTAAACCCTTAGCTAGATTAACAAAGAAAAACAGAGGGAAGAAGCAAATACACAAAATAAGAAATGAGAAAGGAGATATCACCACTGACCCCACAGAAATAAAGACTATCATAAGGGATATGTTGAAAAACTACATTCCAACAAAAACAACAATTTAGAGGAAATGCACAAATTCCTAGAAACACATAAGCAGCCTACATTGACAAAAGAAGAAGTTGATGATCTCAACAAACCAATCACAAGTAAAGAGATATAATGAGTCATTAAAAACCTCCCATCTAAAAAGAGCCCTGGGCCAGATGGCTTTACAGGTGAATTCTACAAAACATTTCAGAAAGAACTACACCAATCTTGCTTAAACTCTTCCAAAAAACTGAAACAGAAGGAACATTGCCTAACTCTTTCTACAATGCCAACATTACTCCACTACCAAAGCCAAACAAAGACACCACAAGAAAGAAAAATTACAGACAAATCTCTCTAAGGAAACTTGACGCAAAAATCCTCAACAAAATACTTGCTAATCGTATTCAACAACGTATTAAACAAATTATACACCATGACCAAGTGAGGTTCATTCCTGGTATGCAACGATGGTTCAACATAAAATTAATTAATGTAATACACCACATTAACAGATTGAAGGAATAAAATCACATGATCATTCTATAGATGCAGAAAAAGCATTCAACAAAATACAGCACCCTTCCTTGATAAAAACACTGCAAAAGATCGGAATAGAAGGAAATTTTCAGAACATGATAAAGAGTATATATGAACAACCCACAGCTAACATCATTTAAAATGGTGAAATCCTAAAATCTTTCCCTCTAAGATCAGTAACAAGACAAGGATGCCCATTGTCACCCCTCCTATTTAGCATAGTCTTAGATGCACTTGCTCGAGCACTGAGGCAAGAACCAGACATAAAAGGCACCTAAATTGGAAAGGAAGAAGTCAAAATTTCACTAGTTGCAGATGATATGATCCTATACATAGAAAACCCTGAGAAGTCTACAACAAAGCTTCTAGAACTTATTAATGAGTTCAGTAAAGCCGCAGATACAAGAAAAAAATGCACAAAAATCAGTGGCATTTCTATACACCATTAATGAGCAATCTGAGGAGGAAATCAGGAATCAAATACCATTCACAATAGTAAATTAAAAAAATCAAATACCTAGGAATAAATTTAACTAAAGAGGTAAAATACTTATACACAGAAAACTACACAACACTGTTCAAGGAAATCAAAAAAGACCTCAATAAATGGAAGAATATTCCCTGTTCATGGATAGGAAGACTAAATATTATTAAGATGTCTATCCTACCAAAAATGATCTACAGATTCAATACAATCCCAATAAAAATCAATACATCATTCTTTAATGAACTAGAGAATCTAGTTATGAAATTTATTTGGAAATGAGAGGCCCCAAAAAGCCAAAGACATATTGAAAAAGAAAAATGAAATTGGAGGAATCACACTACCTGACTTCAAAACATACTACAAAGCTACAGTAGTGAAAGCAGCATGGTATTGGCACAAGGATAGACACATTGACCAATGGAACCGAATTGAGAGTTCTGATGTAGATTCTCATATATACAACCATATGGTATTTGACAAGGCCACCAAACCCTCTCAAATGGGAGAGAATAGCCTCTTCAACAAATGGTGCCTGGAGAACTGGATATCCATATGTAAAAAATGAAAGAGGATTACCAACTCACACCTTATACAAAAATCAACTCAAGATGGATCAAAGATCTAAATATAAGACCCAAGACCATAAAGACCTTGGAAAGCAGTGTAGGGAAGCATCTACAGGACCCTGTAACAGGAAATGGCTTCATGAACTTCACAGCAAAAGCAAGAGCAGCAAAGGAACAAATAGATAAATGGGACTTCCTCAAAATTAAAGCCTTCTGCACCTCAAAGGAATTTGTCAAGAAAGTAAAAAGAGAACCTACACAATGGGAGAAAATATTTGGTAACCATATTTCTGATAGGAGACTTATATCTTGCATATATAAAGAACCCCTATATCTCAAAAATAAAAAGACAAACAGCCCATTTAAAAAATGGGAAAAAGTTTTGAACAGACACTTCCCCAAAGATGATATACAAATTGCTAAAAAACACATGAAAAAATGCTCAAAATCCCTAGCTATTAGGGAAATGCAAATCAAAACAACAATGAGATACCATCTTACTCCCATAAGACTGGCAGCTATCAAAAAATCAGAAGACTACAATTGTTGGAGAGGATGTGGAGGAATAGGAACACTCATCCACTGTTGGTGGGAATGCAGAAGGATCCGGCCATTCCGGAGGACAGTTTGGCGGTTTCTCAAAAAAATTAGCTATAGATTTGCCATATGACCCAGCAACTCTACTGCTAGGTATATACCCAGAAGATCTGAAAACAAGGACACAAACTGATATATGCACACCAATGTTCAAAGCAGCACTATTCACTATTGCGAAAAGTTGGAACCAACCCAAATGCCCATCAACAGATGAATGGATAAATAAAATGTGGTATATACATACAATGGAATACTACTCAGCAATAAGAACAAATACAGTACAAACACTTGTGATAACATGGATGAATCTTGAGAACATTATGTTGAGTGAAGCAACCCAGGCATTGAAGGACAAATAATACATGACCTCTCTGATATGAAATAAGTTAACCAAGCTGTCTCCGAAAGCTAGAGACTGGATGATAAACTTTAAGGTAGTTGGAGGGTAGAGGAAGGTTGTGAGCTGACAACTACTTGGGTGAAATCTTTGATAAGCTGAAGGTAAGTATTTGTACAGGGAAGGGATAAAATGGGGGCATAGGGATAATTTCGGGTGGGTCTGTGTGGGCTTTAGGGGCACTAGGGATAGGAGGATAGATCAGATTGCCCAAGAAATTGGGAAGAGGGTGAGGAAACCATTTGATCATGGGAGATTGTCAGGTATGTGGTTGAAATTGTGGTGCAGAGAAAACTCTTTAGAGAATGTAATATTGAAGGTTGCCTGTTTGGGATGCTTAAGGGTTGGGGGGCATCTGACCCAGGGCAAGCTTCTGGGGAGTGTGTGAGTGCTCATTTTGTCATAGTGGATTATATCATTGGGTGGAAACCCATACAATAAGAGTGAAGGTATACCCACATCCTGGGGAGGACTGATGTTCTAAAAACAGAGGAAATGTATCTCTTAAGAGAATCGGTGGCTCCCAATGGGTTAGGACAGTCAAGTATGTCAAGCCCTCAACATTTTTGCAAGTATCTCTGAATATGGTCCCTCAAGTAATGAAGATTGATTGTCATGGTGTGCCCTGAGGGGAGGGGGAAAGAGGTGAATACATGGAATCAGGGTAACTGTGGGGCAATGGAAGTATTCCAAAAGATCATGCCATGATGGATATGAGTCATGTTAAATTACACCAAAAATGTATTAAAGTCTGTAGGCTAAAATGTAACCATAATGTAAAACATAAGACAACTAAAAATTTAGAAAGTTGTGTAGTCTAAAATATAAACCATAATGTAAACTCAAATGGAACTATATTTGAAAGCTATCATTTCAATATCTGTACATTAGCTGCAGCAAATGTAATATGAACATGTAAAAAGATCACTGTTGGGGAAGGGACAAAGGGTTTGATGGTGGATATGTGGGAGTACCATATATTGTATATGTGAATTACTGTGACCTAAAACTAATGTCAAGAGAAACTTAATAATCGGGGGGAAAAAAAGAAAGAAAGAAAGGAGGTAGACACTGAGGAAGAAATGGAAGAAATTGCCTTGCCACTGTACATACAGGGCAACACCTCTTCAGTGATGAAAGGCAAAATGTCAAAAACAAAGCTTTTTCATTTTTTCATTTCTTTGATACCCCAATTTATTTTTCCTTTATTTAATTTTTCCAAATTTCTATGTATTCTGTATCTAACCTTTAAACCCATCACTATATTTAATTTTTCTATTAATAGAACCTGGCAATATATTGGGTTTCCTTTTTGAAGAAGTTTTGGACTACAGAGAGGTTCAACTATGGAGGGGGAGGAGCACTTGTGTGGGGAGTCATTAGTGGGGGGCACACGGTTGGGAGGGAGTTCTCCAGGGCATGTATACAGGGTACATAGAAAGGTTTGGATATTTTCATAGTGGTTTCAGTTGGAAACGACAGATGAGAGAGTGCTGAATAACTGACCAGGGGAGCTCTATCACATTCCCCAATGGAACAACAATCCCCCAAGTGCAGTGGCAAAGACCAATAAAGATGGATGGTCCAATGATGAGCCCTTGATACTGATGGCACCAATAATGAGCCTGTGTGCCTGAAATATGAACTAGGCCTGTAACTGTGGGGTGCCTAAGAATTACCTCCTGAGAGCCTCCATGTTGCTCAAATGTGGCCACTCTCTAAGCCAAACTCAGCATGTAGATGCATTGCCTTCCCCCCAGTGTGGGACATGACTCCAAGAGATGAGCCTCCCTGGCACCAAGGGATTACTACCAAGCACCAGCTGATGATGTAACTACAAAAAGACCATGAACAAAGAGGTCACCTCAGACCGGCAGAATATCTCAGCCTACATGTAGTATCAGGTGTTAAAAACTGCTTTTTGTCTTTGGATAAAAAGGGGGAAATGGAAAGGACAAGTGAGTTTATATGGCTAAGAGTCTCCAAAGAAGATTCAGGCGATTGCCAGGGGGTGATGCTTATGCATGCCTCAGCAGGGTTCCAGAGACAGCCAAGGAAGATGGAAACCCAGGTGCTGGTTCTCCTGAGGGCTGCAGTGACCCACAGGTTCCATGGTCAAGGCAGATAGCTCTGGAGTTCAGCCATGTCAATTGGCCCTACTTTGGAGTTTGTGTTCCTGAGTGTGATGGAGTTGGACTCAGATACAACCTTTCTACACATGCCTCTTCTGTTACTTTTACTGCATCTATGGTTGGCGTTTGGGTTGGTGTATACTCAGGAGACCTGAATCTCTGAATTGTCCATGTGACAGCCAGGCCCTGGGCCTCAGCAGACTTGCAGCTCCTACCCTCTGGTTTCTTGGACTTACCCTAGTCAGCTGACAGGGAGGTAAAGAGGGTCAACCACCACACCAGGGAGCCAAGAGTGCCTACAGCTGCAAGCAGGAGAAATTGCATCCATCATCCATGTGGAATCTAAACCCCCTCTTGATGTAGAAGGGGACTGGACATAGCCATCCCAGGTCCACAAGATGGAGGAATAGAGTATGGATTAGAATGGCACTTACTAGTGTTCCACTGGGAAACTATTATGATTAGTAAGGGAAGAAATTGTAGTAGTGATGTGGAGAGGGTGGCCACAGTGGCTGCTGATAGTCAGGAGAGGGAAGAAGAGATATAGTGTGGGGGCATTTTCAGGATATGAAGTTGTCCTAGGTGGTGCTGCAGGGACAGATGCTGGACGTTGTGTGTCCTGTCGTGGCCCACTGGGTGGACTGGGGGAGATTGTGGACTATAATATGGACCACTGTCCATATGCTGCAGCAGTTCTCCAGAATGTATTCACCGGGTGCAGTGAATGTGCCACAATGATGGAAGAGTTTGTTGATGTGGGAGGGGTGGTGTGGGTGGGGTGGGGGGTACACGGGGATCTCATTTTTTTAAATGTAAAATTTAAAAGAAAATAAAGAAGAAAAAAAAAGCAACTTTGAAATTATAATTTGACTTCCCACATTCAGTGCCCTTCCAGATGTAGTAGATTAAGGTGGTTTTTTAAATAATTAACTCTTCTTCTGACTTCATGAAATATAACTTCCTCCAGAATGTCTTCCACTGGCCAGTCATTTTGATGTGGGCTATGGGTGGAGGGCTCTTTGTCTCTTCAGAGATAACTAAGTTGTTTGACTTGTGGGTGTGGAACGGTGGGGGGCTGCAGTCCTGCCCTTGGGGACTGGCAGCGGCTCCAGTCCCAGGAAATGTTTAACAATGCGGGGGCTATAAACTTTAAGTATTTAGGGGAAATGCAAAAACCAAATGTGCTAAAGGCTTATCTAGAATGTCTGGAGTCCATGCTAAAAGCTTACCTAAGATGTGGAAGATATATGCTAATTGAAGCCTATTGAGAACTGAAACAAAGGGACCATTTGGCCTTTCCTCTCTGTATAAAAGACGTTTGAAAATCTTGTTCAGGGCTCGGGATTCAAACTGAAAGCTCCCGAGTCCGGCCGGCCGTCAATAAACCATTTTTCCTTCTCAAAATCATTGCTGAGTCCTGGCCTCTCTATACTCAAATAATTGAACTTCTCTTAAATTCCACAACATTTTTGGCGACTCCACCAGGACAATAAATGAAGGCCAGAGACGGTAGCATTTTGCTGCCCCTTCCAAATCCCCGAGGAGGCCGGGAGGACTCGGGTGAACCCCAAATCTGGGCGCCCCTGGATTAAATTTAATCCAGAAAAGATGTGGGCTCCACCAGAATCTTCCCGACAAAATCGAGGGGCAATGGAAGGTCTGAAGAGAAAGATTCTGGGAACGAAAAAGAACTCCGAACATGGAAGAAGGTAAGACTCCCCGGGTGAGCACAGTCTGGAAGGCCCTAGCTTTAATTGCTAGGAAGGGGAGGCTGATCACCTCCCGAGAGAACCCTAGTAGCCCCAGAAGGCTGGGGGGAAGCCGTTCTCTCTAGGCTTGGGAAAAGGAGGAAAACCAGGGAAAAGCACTGGTGTTTTGGGTTTGTCTAACTGCATGTTAGAATCTGGTACTGGTCTTATATCCACTAAAGGAGTGGAGTCTCGATTTTAATAGGAAGGGCTATTTATAGGTTCAAGTCCTAATGTCCTGGAAATTGGTCTAGATTAAGGAAAACAAAACTTGGTTACAGGAAAATGGATCGGCTTTTCTGGTGGAGCTTGGTCTGGGTGTAAAGTTTAAACTGTGGAAAAGTCTAGCTGAAATCTCTTATTATGGTCCTAATTTGTGAATGAATTCGCTTTATACCAAATGTTAAGTGTTCTGAGGTTTGTGATGGCTGTGGGGGCAGCCATGGTGAAAATAAATATATAAACTTGTGGGTCAGATTAGTGACCTTTGTGCTTCTGTCTGTGTCAGCTCAAGGCTAGTGTTGCAGTTGTGTCCTTATGTAGAGTGGAATTACAGCTGAGGTGGAGCCCTCCCTTGCCATTGGCAAGGGGGTGAAATGATTCTGGGGCAAAAGCTGAGGAGTCTGGATGTTTGCGGACTCTAGATGTTTGTGCATGCTCTGCTGTCTTGTCTCTGGTCTGGCCCTTTGCCAGGGCTTGGAGGCCATCTGTGTCCGCGCCACGCACCCAAGTTTGTTGGGGATGTCCCAGTCAGGTGGCTGGGTCCCTGGGAGAGTTGCCAAATTTGAGTAGGTTCTGTCTGCCCATTTTGGCTGAAAGCTGGAAAGGGGGGAGCGGCTTGCCCCTTTCCAGTGAGTCCACCCTTCTATTCATAAGCCGCATTCCTGTTTGTTGTGCGCCTGACTGCCTGGAAGGGGGGGAAGTGAAGGAGGTGAAAAGCAGAATCAGAATAAATGCAGTAAAGTTCCCTCCTTAGGGTGTCAAAGCCAAAATACGTTTGCATTCTGCTCAGGTTCTTAGAAGGTATTGTAGTAACCTTAAGTAAGAGAATGTGTTCTGTGAAGGTAAAATTTGTCTTAAGGGTATAAATAATTATAAAAGTTTTACAAAGCATTGTTTAAGGTATTTAAGTGGCTAATTGCAGAAAGTCATTATTTAACAAAACTGAATTGATAAATAATAATAATAAAAGGCAATTTTATAACAAACTTATTCGGCAGCCAATCTCCCCTGCCAACTTGCTTCCAAAAAAACTGTTTCTGGTATTACATGCTACTAAGTATTTAAAGTGAAGAAAAGTTCATTATTTTAACAAACTTGTTTAGTATTAATGGCAATTATATGTTGTAAGAAGTTTGCCTGGTAACTTAGTATGTGGGATATATGGAGTGTGTTTTTATTGTCAAGGCAACAGAAGATGATTTTGTCCTAAGATAAAATGATTGATTATTGGAAAGAGTAGAGTGTGGGACAGAACCTGAATGAATACTGAAAGTGTAGAAGGTTTGTGGAAGGAAAATTTTTATGATTAAAATTGAGTAAGATCAATATACAAAGAAAATCTTTTATCAATAGCTTCTTGTACTTTAACCTCATCATTTCCTCAGTGTCTGAAGAAGAGTCTTACCTCTTTTAAAAGAACATTTTATGTTCTAGAAATCAAATCCTGAAAAGTAGCCTTTTATTTCAAACTAACTGCAAGAGATTTATTCTTTTACTTTAAAGGAAAAATTAAAGTAATGGTTAAGTTCATTTAATATGTTATAAGTTGAATGAAAGGTATTTAAAGGTGTTATAAAATTAATAGGTTTTTAAAAAATTAATAAAAACTGTAACTAAGAGTTAAAATCATTTATAAATGCATTTATATTATAAAACAGTGGAAAGACAATAACTGAGATAATAGCTGGGTGAATTTAGCCTGAAACTATTATTTAAGTGTAAATTCTACACTAACCTTTCCTTTGTTTATGGTTACTTCAAGCCTAACCTCACCCTTTGCCTTTGCCTATGGTTATTTCATAATTGAGAAGAGCTGGGACATCACTGTCTCCTCTCCTGGTATTAGTAACCCTTTCTCTCATGAATTCAAGTGTAAACTAAATAAATTGCTGCCTGATAGAATAAGGTTAAATGGCCACTGGAGTTTTATTATCTCCAAAACCAAAAAGGGGGGTGGAGGGGGAGAAGTCTCCTGCCTTGACGGTCAGTGTTCCTAAGAATGGCAATTCATGAGAGAAAGCAGTCTGTCTCCCTGAGGCTTCAAATAGCCTCAGTAAATATATATAAAATTAATCTTGTTGCTTATCCAAAACTCTGCTAATTTCAAAGTAAAATATAAAGTTCTAAAACAAAATGGTGCTAAGGCATTGAGAACATTTTGGTTATTACAATCCATTAAGTAAGAAAGAAAATTCTTGTGGTAAACTGCATGGTCATAGTGCAAATTAAGAAGAGTTTCAAAAGTCTTTGAAAAGTTTAAAGTAACTAAAGTCATGTTGTTGTGTCAAACTATTCATGTCTGCCTATTTGCTCAAATTGTTGAGGTTAAATATGCAGTTATATAAGTAATATGTATTTCTGGACCCCTAATTAATTAAGCTAAACAGTATATAAAATAATGCAAATTACAAGTAATATCAATGAGTTGTGTTTGTGTCTAACTCTTTGTGTCTGCCCATTTTTAAAAAAATGCTCAATGTATGCCTTCATACATCAGGATAATATCAAATTAACAAATAAAAATTCTTAAAAGAGGTCTATTCAAATTGTTAAAAATTAAATATGCAGTTATATTTATAAATATTCTTAAAGCCCAAATTGAACTAAGCAGGATGAAAAAGTCATAGAAATCTGATTATGGAAACAATTGGGAAAGGGCCTCCTCTTTGCAAGAGCTTTTAAGGCAAGACTAGGTGTGGTAGATTAAACCTATCTACTAGGTTAGGGGATTAAGAATCAGTTTGCCTGGTAATTTCCCAGTTTAAACCTTTGTCAGCCATAAATTGCAAAAAAAAAAACACACAAAGATTAAGTTAATTTTCACATAAGAAAAATGTTGATGTAACCTGGCGGCCTGCTGCCTCAGTCTCCCACTCCCGGGTTGGACAGCAGTGGAGGAGACCAGTTTAGGCCAGTCCTATGGGCAGTGGAAGGATGCCCAAGAAGGAGCTAACTAAGTCGGTGCCATTTCAGCACTAAATTCTATTCCTTATTTGAAAAAGGGGGGAGCAGGTAAAAACTAAAATGGTTGGAATGTGATAGAGGAAGCAGTTAAATCAAACTTTTGCGTGGGAAAGTTAAATCTCAGATATGCTGTAACTTCTGAAGTATCCAATCTATGGAAAAACAGGAAGAGCTTGCATGCTAGGCTTAGGGGTATAAATTGTGTCATTTTTCTTTGTTCGTGGCACCAGCCATATCTGGCTCTGCACCCCTTCTTGCAAGATTGAGAATAAATTATTTTCTTCTCCACAATCTGGTGAGCCTTAATTCTTCCAGAAGATTTCTTTCCAACGAAATAAAGGTAATTAGTGGCTCTATTAACAAATTTCAGTAAGTAAAGGAAAGTCCATAAAAACTATGGAGAGATCTTTCCTGGGTTATGATTTAAAAAAAAAAAAATTAAGTAATTGTGTAATGTGTTTTAAAACCTGGTAGTCAGTTATGCTTTTAAATTAATAATTTTCATAACTTAAAGAAAAGAAGTTTTTAGCTTCCTGTAAGGGAAAAAGAACATTCCTTGCATAAACTATTATGGTTTCAATTTTATTTAACTTGAGTGTAATCTCCCATAGTTAATTTATAAACTAAATTAACATTATGTACGAAATCTTTAGTGAGTGAAATTAGGCTGAAGGAAAAAGATTGTAGATATGCTCTCTTAAATAAAGAGTAAATTTCTTTCATTGGTAATTGTAATTTAGTAAGTTTATTTAAACATGAGGTGTCTAGTCAATGCGGTTATAGTCAATTATAAAGAGTTTGTAAAACATCTTCCAAACTGAAAATGTTTAAATAATTCTAGTTGTAGAAGTCATTGTTAACTAAAGAAACTTAGATTGGTATTGGTAGCAGAAACAACTTCATAATAATAAACCTGTCTGAAGGCCACTGCAAAATACACATTTAAGTAAATGGTAATAAAAAGTTGTCTTGATTCTACTGGAAATATTCTGTTTTCATTCTAACAATGAAAAATAATATTTTTCCTCTATTACTAAAGTAAAGTACCTACTGTTATCTTCATAGTAAAATTGTGTAAGTAAATAGTCATTTGATATATGTATTGCGTTAAGTTGTTTAAAATATATATAAAACAAGGAATAAACTTTAACATTGTCAAACTCTTGTGCATTCGAACCAGGCCTTGTATACATTACAGGTGGCCTCTCCATGTGAGTTATTGGCTAAGCTGGTCACTGACCCCTCAATTAAAAATATGTGCTATATCAGTCTCTGGTTCTGCTCCTGAAGTTGATGGAAACTATATTGCAGTTTCAAGCTCCTGCAGCCAATAATGACTCGGTACAGCCAAGTGTACAATGGATATCGCCTCCAGACTGGCACTGTTCCATGGTGCCAGAGAGCACTATGCACCAGGCTAGTAGAATACTGGAAAATCTCTCTAAGATGAAGGATGCTGCAACTTGCTCACTGCGTTGAAGAACATGCTAAGTGGAGCCATGATACCAGGATACTGTAAGTAAAACTTAAACACAATTGGCATTATGGCCTGCTCTCATGGAGAGATAACATGTAAGGTATTACAAACCTGAAACTCAAAACTAATAATTGCAACTCTGAATCCTTATGCATTAAGTAATACATTAGTTAATATTAAGTGCTGTACTTTTATCCTGTACTAAATATATGCCTAATAATTGTAATGTTATCTTTTCTATTTTGGATCAAGTGCAGAAGTATATTAGACATGTTAAATCCCTGGTAAAATCATTTTCTAAACAGTTAATAACATGTCTATAGAATAAGGTGGCAGTCTCAGCCAGTCTCAGTCAAATTCTATATTCTGCTGTACTCTGCTGTGTAGCAAAGGTGAGGCTTGCTTGCTGATGGTGAGTCACCTATTGAACAAGTCAAAATTGCTAGAAATTGTACAATGAAAACCAAGGTGTAAAAATCTTTATTCTGTAGGTCTGATCACTCCCACAGGTGAAAACTAAGAGTATTTCCAAATTAGTGTTCTAATCCTGAGTGAAGCCAGTTGCCCAAGGAGTGCCAGTTCACCAGGAGCATCTGACAGAGCGAATGAGTGTCAATCATTGAACAGCTTGGAATGTGTCTTCAGACAAAGCTAAGTGTCTGTTGCAATTTCTCTCTAAAGATGGATAACTTAAGAAAGAATATATATGCTGTTCCCACCAGCTTTTAAGGAGTGCCATCTTTATAGGCACCTAACCTTGTCTACCTCTGTAATCCAATGTGTCCTCTTTTAAAAACGAGTATTCCAAATTTTTAATTAAGTTTGTTTCTTTCGGAATGAACATCTTATTAACCATATGAAAACTTCATCCAACTTCGTACAGAATGCCAGATCCATCTTCCTCCAGTTAGAATAAATTAAAGAGTTTTTACACCTTATTAGGCAATGACTACAGCCCATGGCCAGCAGGAAGCAGTTACAGAAAAGAGATCGTCTCCCTTCAGCACCCCTTTTAAATTAAAGGTGTAAACTCTTTTAAATAAAAGTAATAGATGGATCTGGAACCTGACTGGAAATCCACGTGAGTGCCAGTGGCAGCAGAATAACTGCGGGAGGCCCCTGCCCAAGATTCTGCTGTCCAGAATGAAAAGTTCTAAACTTCTAAAAACAGTCCTGGATGCTGTACTAAAGACTGATAAATAATCAATCAAGACAACAAACAGCCATCCACCTCATAGCTCCAACAATAATTATGCCAAAGCTTAGCAAGTTAAACTTTGGCAGAAAGGGGGGAATGATGTGGGCTATGGGTGGAGGGCTCTTTGTCTCTTCAGAGATAACTAAGTTGTTTGACTTGTGGGTGTGGAACGGTGGTGGGCTGCAGTCCTGCCCTTGGGGACTGGCAGCGGCTCCAGTCCCAGGAAATGTTTAACAATGCGGGGGCTATAAACTTTAAGTATTTAGGGGAAATGCAAAAACCAAATGTGCTAAAGGCTTATCTAGAATGTCTGGAGTCCATGCTAAAAGCTTACCTAAGATGTGGAAGATATATGCTAATTGAAGCCTATTGAGAACTGAAACAAAGGGACCATTTGGCCTTTCCTCTCTGTATAAAAGACGTTTGAAAATCTTGTTCAGGGCTCGGGATTCAAACTGAAAGCTCCCGAGTCCGGCCGGCCGTCAATAAACCATTTTTCCTTCTCAAAATCATTGCTGAGTCCTGGCCTCTCTATACTCAAATAATTGAACTTCTCTTAAATTCCACAACAATTTCCATAGTCCCTACTCTTCCTTTGTAATATTCAGAGCACATGTAATTGTACGCTTACAGTTTTATATCCACCAGATTTTAATCTCTGTGAAGGCAAGGAGTTTTTATATTAGGCCAACCTTCTCTGTTTGCAGGACAAAGGGGGTTTCTGGGATACAGACATTTCAGTGCTAAATCCAGAAAAGTTCTGGAGAAAAACAGGACACCCTGTTGTTCACCCTACTTGTTTTCAAAACATCTACCACGGTACCTGGAAAATATATTCAAAACATGTATTCTGTTCAAAGAATAAATGAACAAATGTGAAAAAAGCACAACCTAACTGTTTGGACACTGTAACTCTGAAATAAATATCTCAAGATTGAAAGGGAACATAAAAAAATAAATGCAGTTTTGTTCCATGATAAAGTCAATTTTGTTTTCTTTGGGGATTTTTACATCAAAAATAATTTTTGTAACTTTTAAGCTGATTTAATGCTAATTCTTTTGTGCTCTATCATATAGCTTACTTTCTCTCTGAAACCCTTCGTGAACTTCCTGGAAAGAAATGATTTATTTCTGAATTCTTTGAAACTTTTTGCCTGTGACATTCATTTTATCATATTCCATTTTGGTATCTTGTAGTTTTTTCTTTGCCACTCTCTTGGGTCCTAATTGCTTATCTCTAATAGACTCTGCACTTCTGTAGGACAGCAGCTTTGTTTTCTGTTACTTGAGGGGTTTTCTGGGGTCTGGTTCTTATGATCTCCTTGCTAAGCTGCCCCCACTCTTTCACAGCCCTGCTTGGGGAAGTCTGCACTCCATTAACTGGAAAGCAGCCATCCACCGCTGTGATCCTGCCATCCCGTTTCAAACTCAGACCCTCTCCGGAGCACAGGAAAATGCATGTAGAAATGGCCAGGCCATTCCTTTACCATAATCCTCTCCTTTAAAAGTTTTTATCAGCCCCAGGACAGCCACTGTGAGCATTGCTCTGTAAATCAGTCAGCCAGAGATAAGCTCGAGTAAGGCAGAACACCAGTCCCACGGCAGTTCACTCGTGCTTCTGTTCTGCCCAGAAGCAGGAAGCACTTTGCTTTTCCTCAAAGGTGGGGGAGATGCAGGATGCAACCTGGGGAGAAAGCAGCAGGTGCCTTAAGACGCAAGATGAATCTGGCTGAACAAATACACTGCCTTGTCTAAACTGACGCCAGTTCTAAGATAAAAGTTAAGTTCCAGAATTTAACCTGAGGCTTCAAAAGATGGAACAAAAGTTTGAGAGACTTTAGAAAACATCTGTTTTTCATGATCACATGTGAAATTCAGAGAGGAGACGCTGGTCACAAGGACGCATCTTATACCTGCTCCACCAATGCGTCTGTTCCACGAGTAAGCTTAAGATCTCTGGAGGCAAGGATCTCTATTTACATAAGAAAGGAATTCATACATTTAGATAAAAAAGGAATATAATCTTCCCTCGATAAACATATACACTTCAAAAGGCAGGGAAGGGAGCCCTAGGCAGAATAAGCTCTGGCCCTTGAACCTGAAAGCAGAGATAAATTAAGGGTGGTCTGGTAAGAGATCTCTGATAAGACATGCTTTTTGCCTTTCTGAGGAAAAGGGGAAATTTTCCATTCATGAGAATATAGTAAACTCTGCACTAAATTCACACCCATTTATTGGGAAATTAAATTAAGGAGCAAAAGAAAACATATGCACAAGGCTTCATAGGAGGCCCATTTTTAAAAATAAATTTTATTGTGGTAACATATATACAATGTAAGATTTCCGTCCCCTACGTAGGGGAGCCCCCACGCACAAGGAGTATGCCCCATAAGGGGAGTCACCCAGCTCAAAAGAAAATGCAGCCTGCCCAAGAATGGCGCCGCACACACGGAGAGCTGACACAGCAAGACAATGCACCAAAAAGAAACACAGATTCCCGGTGCAGCTGATAAGGATAGAAGCGGTCACAGAAGAATACACAGCAAATGGACAGAGCGCAGACTACTGGTGGGGAGGAAGGGGAGAGAAATAAATAAAATAAATAAATAAATCTTTAAAAAAATAAAAATAAACTAATTGTCCTTCAAAAAAAAATGCAAGATTTCCCATTTTAACCATGTAACCATTTTCATGTGCACAATTCATTTCTATTAATTGCATTCACAATTAATTGCATTAATTCACATCAGCATCATTCATGACCAAAACATTTTCATCACCTCAAGCTGAAACTCTGTACCCATCAAGCAATAACTCCCCAATCCCTCTCCCCCACCGCTGGTAACCTTATGTCAATATATTTGCTTCTTCTAGGTATTTCATATAAGTGAAATCAGAGGTCCTTTTGCGTCTGGCTTAAATTACCCTTAAATATAAGAACCCTCCTTTCCTTCATTTCTTTCCTCTTATTATTTTCCCTTAAAGCCTAAATATTTTCTCCTTGCTTTGTATGAATACTCAGTGCAGAAACAAAAGGCCCATTTGTCATGCTGGAGACTGAGAACATATCAGGTATAATGGCATTCTGGCCTGGGCAGCTCTCATCATTTGTTCTGACATCTTATCACTTTATTCTGACATTCTGTGCAATTGTTCTACTCCTAATCCAAGTGGCCCCACACACATCCTCTCAACATTTTGTAATTAATACTTTTAAACAAATCTTTCTTCACTACCCTGCTCCTGTAATTTCCTAAAAAGCTTCTGATTTATTCCTCAGGTTTAGCTGAATTAATACACTCTGAGAGCAAAGTCATGTGCAGAGGACAGGAACAAATAATGATGACGTATTCTAGTCTCAGAGCAGAGAGGAAGGAATGTTATCCCATTGGATAACTTTGCTGGATACAATTCACAATTTCACAGCATTCATGTTCTGCTAAAAACCTGAACCCTGGAAAGCAAAATGGCACAGCTACTTTGGAAGACAGTTTGGCAGTTTCTTTTACAGGTAAACATAGACTTACCACAAGATCCAGGAACCACACGCCTGGGATTTATCCAAAAGAGTAGAAAACTTAAATCCACACAAAACCATGCACATGAATGTTTACAGCAGCTTTATGCATAATTGCCCCAAACTGGAAGCCGTCAAGATACCCTTTAAGAGGGGAATTCAGCTTGCTAAGTGAAAGAAGTATCTGAAATGTCTACAAGCTATGTGACTCCAGTTATAAAACATCTGGAAAAGGTAAAACTAGAGAGACGGTGAAAAGATCCATGGATGCCTAGGGGTTCAGGTGGAAGGAGGGATGAACAAGTGGGACACAGTGGATTCTGAGTGCAGTGAACTATTCTATACGATTACCATAATGGTGGATATGAGACATGTCCCTATGCATATTCGGGAGCTAGAGCGGGCCCTATCTAGAATGTTCTGTGCATTCTCCGCATGTCCTCTGCTTCTTTTTGGTCTATCCAAATTTTCTCCATCATTCAATACCCAACCCAAGTTCCACCACAGTCATGGGGCTCCCCACCATGGTCCTAGCTTGTAAAGCTCTGGCTTGCTCCCTCTTGTGGATTCACAGTCTTCCTAACTCATACTGCTCTGGGGACAGGGACTGCCTAATTACCTTGTGTGAAGCAAGGTTAAATGTAAGGAAAAATAGCCCTGACCCAGAGTATCTCAGGAAGATATGGGTCCTAGTTCATTGCAAGCACTAACTGGGTTGTCATTCTGAGTATATCACCACTTTTTAGTTCCTTCTCCTGGCAAAGGAAAAGATCAGATTAGATCAAAGTTTACCCAAATGTAGGAATTTCTTAGAACATTTTTATATTAATATGAAGAATTAATTTCCATGAACTATTTATAATATGCTATTAATATAATAAGTGATTTCTACCCTTATTTGACCATGAAGCATTTTGCAGGATCCCATCTTCCAGAAAACTCTCTGGAAAATATTCATATGTAGTTGCTACAATCTCTAGGGTCTCTCCTAGCCTTATAGAGAGATTGGCTGCTCTTGTGCCATTATTTAATTCACCCCTTATTTTACAGTTGTTTTTAATGCAGTCATGTCTTGCCTCTCCAACTGGATTGTGAACCATTTAAGGCTTGTGACCCTCATTTAAGGATTTAAATTATAATGTCTTGGTATTTTCACAAATAGCAAAATGAGAAGGCAGTAAATACTGGTTGAAACTGCTCTCATCTTTACCATTGCTATTACTCACACGTATCTGCCCCTATACAACAAATCCAATTCTCATCTTCTCCTGTGTAAATCTTACACATTACCTGATATCTACTTCAAATGGCACATTGTTCTCCAATCCCTCAGTCTAAACTCCCAAAGCCTCAACTGCACCTTCATTATGGCATCTGTTAGAACTCATTTCCCCTGTCGATATTTATACATTTTCTTATTTATCCAGCCAAACTACACACTCTTTGTGGCTAGAGATAGTATCTTACTCATTTGTATTCTCACACAGTACTCATTCAGTGTTTATTGAAATGAATTGAACATAAGAGGCTGTGTTGGCTTCTGCTTTGTAACAAAATCATCACAAAACCATTCATTTAGCCCATGATTTTTGGTTCACTAATTTGGGCTAGGATCAGCTGCAGGTTCTGCTGGTGTCTGCTGGGCTCACTCATGCATTTGCAATGAGCTGCTGGTCAAGCAGGCAACTGTGCTTCTGGGGTTGGCAGCTTTTGGCTGGGATGATGTGGCAACAAGGCCACAAGGCTCTCAATTTCCAGCAGCATAGCCCTCATCTGGCAGCGTTCCAAGACAGCAATGGATGCGTGCGAGGCCCCTTGAGGCCTAGGCTTAGGATTCACATAATATTTCAGCCACATTCTGTTGCCCAAAGAACTTCACAAAGCCAGCACAGGCTCAAGGGGTGGGGAAGTAAATTCTAGCTCTTAGTGGGGAAAGCTGCAAAGTCATATTCCAAGGGCAGACATAGAGGGAAGGGTGGAGAATTACGGCAACTTCCGCCATCCATCACGGAGGTCTGCTCTTTTGTGAGTCCAAAATTGTTAACATTCACTTGCTTGCCTCAGCTACCACCCCTTGAGGTCCCCTTCTCATGAAGCATAAAGTCCCACACTTTACCAAAGCCAGGGCCACTGCTAAAAATTACTACCATACACAGAAATTCGAGGATCTGTGAAGTGGCAACATTCATCCTTCCTTTAGAGTCTAAAGCACAGAAGAACACAAGCTTAAAAAGGCCTTCATTTTGTCATCTCTGATTCTAGCCCACTCTCACTTTATGTATGGGAAAACCAAGATCCAGAGAGGTTAAGACATTTTCCTAAGGTGGCCCAGCTCAGCTGGTCAGTGGCAGAGAAGGCACTGGACTCCAAGTCTCCTGCTATTTGGTGCTGGACTCAACCCTGCCAAGAGTACAATTCTGAAAGTTTTCTTTCTGGCGGGAAGGTCACATTCAACCTCTTCATAAAATAGTTGCCTTGTATGTTTTGCCAGAAAAGATAGAGCTCTCCTCAAAAATAGTTTTCACACGTGTCTGACTTTCTGGATTCAGGCTTCTAAGAGGAACGACAATTGGATTTGTGTCATTTACTCACAGGAGCCTGGCCATGTCTGCTGCTTTCTCTCTACAAGGAGGAGGCCGAGGGACGACGAGGAGAAGCTGTCAGTGGTTGCCACACTGATAGAATCCACCAGCCCCGGCACTGGCAGTGCCTTCCGACAGCCCAGAAGACATATCTGATTTGCCCTTCTGGCCTGACGGAAGATATTGCCTGGCAGAAGCGGAAATGGCAGTGCTGGGCAAGAAGGGAGAAAAGTCCAATAAGGCTCCAGTCTCTCATGGCTGGGAATTGATGCTTTACCTGTATTTCCCTTGATTCTGCTGGTCTGTTTATTTTCCATTTTGAAAACATCTTATCTTTTTACTAAAAGATATGGAGGTGGTAATTAAAGATTGGACTAGGTGCATATAAGTCAAGATAAAATAGGAACAACATATAAGCCAAGTTAAAAAATGGGAAATGTTATAAGTATGCATGTTACCAGAATAAAATTTTTTTAAAACACCATAGAACTATACAACAAGGAGTGAAACTAATGTAAACTATGGACTATAGTTCATAATATAATTGTAATAATATTGGTTATCAATTATAACAAGGTACCACACTAATACAAAACAGTAATGAGGAAAACTCTGTATGTGGGGCACGTATTTTGTAACTGTAATACCTGCATGATTTTCTGGTAAGCCTAAAAGTGCTCTAATTTAAAAAAAACATTACAATAAAAAGTACACTTTAAAATCCAAACATATTGTAGTCCAGTCAGACTGTCGACTCCTTTTAGCACAGACAAGAGCAATCAGGATGCTTGACAAAACTGCAAAGCTGTTCCTTTGAAAAGAGGTTTATAATCTTTTTCTAAAAAATGACTTAACAAATGGTGCTGGGAGAACTGGATATCTGTATCCAAAGGAAAAAGGACCCCTATCTCACACCTTATACAAAAATTAACTCAAAATGGATAAAAAACCTAAATATAAAAGCTGGAACCATAAAACTTGTAGAAGAAAATGTAGGGAAAACATCTTAAAGAACTAGTGGTAGGTGGTGGTTTCCTAAACTTTATACCAATAGCACCAACAATGAAAGAAAAAATGGACAAATGGGACCTTCTAAAACTTAAGCACTTTTATGCTTTAAAAGGCTTTGTCAAGAAGGTAAAAAGGCAGCGTACTTAATGGGAGAAAATATTTGGAAACCATATATTCAGTAAGGGTTTGGTTTTCATGCTATGTAAGGAAATCATACAACTCAATGATGAAAGAGCACAAAATCCAACTAAAAATGGCCAAAAGACTTAGACATTTCTCCAACAAGGGAATACAAATGACAAAAAAGGACATGAATAAAATGCATTAGAAAATGCAGATCAAAACTACAATGAGATATCATCTGCTACTCAGAGAATGGACATTATTGAAAAACAAAAACAGAAAATGACAAATGCTGGAGAGGATGTAGAGAAATAGGAACCCTCCTTCACTGTTGGTGGGAATGGAGAATGGTGCACCTCTGTGGAAAACAGTTTGGTGGTTTCCTCAAGAAGCTGAAATAAAGGAAACGGACGTGGCCCAGTGGTTAGGGCATCCGTCTACCACATGGGAGGTCCAAGGTTCAAACCCCGGGCCTCTTTGACCCGTGTGGAGCTGGCCCATGCGCAGTGCTGATGCACGCGAGGAGTGCCCTGCCACACAGGGGTGTCCCCCGCGTAGGGGAGCCCCGCGCAAGGAGTGAGCCCCGTAAGGAGAGCCGCCCAGCACGAAGTAATTTGCAGCCTGCCCAGGAATGGCGCTGCCCACACTTCCCGTGCGGCTGACGACAACAGAAGCGGACAAAGAAACAAGACGCAGCAAAAAGACACAGAAAACAGACAACCGGGGGAGGGGAGGGGAATTAAATAAATAAAAATAAATCTTTAAAAAAAAAAAGAAGCTGAAATATAGAACTGTCATATGATCCAGCAATCACTCTACAAGAAAAATATCCGGAAGAACTGAAAACATGGACACAGACATTTGTACACCAATGTTCATAGTGGTGTTATTCACAATTGCCAAAGATGAAAACAACCCAGGTATCCATCAACTGAAGAATGGATAAACAAAATGTGGTATATACATACAATGGAATAAATACTATGCTGCTATAAGAAGGCATAAAAGTGGGACACATATGATAACCTGAATGAACCTTGAGGACATTATGTGGAGTGAAATAAGCCAGACACAGAAGGTCAGTATGGGATTTTTTCCTTTTGGACTAAGGAAAATATTAAAAAATTTACTGAGGTGATGATGACAGAACTGTGATAAAAGTGAGAGCCACTGAGTGTACACTTTGGATAGATTATACAAGGCATGGGACTGTATAATGTAGTGACCCATGTGGTGGAAGATGGACTGTGGCTAACAGTACAAATATGAGAGTGCTCTCTCATGAACTATAATAAATGTACAATACTAATACATGGTGCTAATAATGGGGAGGGGGGAGGTGTATGGAAAAATATACCAAATGTAAGCTATGGATCACAGTTAGTGGTAACAATCTGATGATGTTCTTTCATTATCTGTAGCAATCTTCCATATCAGTGTAAGGTGTTGGTGGAGGGGAGATGTATAAAAGTTCTGCACATTAGGCAGGATTGCTTTGTAAGCTCACAATTTTTCTAATATATACAAATATATTTTTAAAAATGAATGGAAGCACTCACTTGAGATGTCAATGATTTATGTGATCTAATATGGAAAGACAGGTTAAAAAGGCTAACAGTTTTAGGGCAGGTATTGCCCCTGAATATTTTTAGAAATATACACCAAGGTAGATCAGTTCCAATTTTTACCCTCTGGTGGCAAAGCATCGTCTACCTCCACACTGCTTTTAATATGTAACATTATGGAGTACGTCAAATGAAAAACAGAAATGTGCTATGTAGGTGGTCAGGAATGTAGGTTTTTTCAGGATCTGCTAAGAATTGGATATGTGGCCTCCTATATCTCAGTTCTCGTTTGTAAGTAAGAGATTTCAGCAAAAATTTATGAGACTCCCTTTAAGGGGGTGGTTTTGTTTCACTGATTTTTAACTTAGTGTTCATTCTTTCACTCAACTTATTTTTTCATTCATTCAACAAATTTTATTGTGCTCCTATTCAATGTTCAGTATTGTACTGGTAACTAAGTACATACTAATGGAAAAGAGAAAGAGTCCTGGCCCTCATGGAGCTTCCAATCTAGGAAATGAAACAGATAAGGAAATAAATAAAGAAGCAAAATAATTTCAGATTATCTTGAGAGATGATAACAGGATGAGGGAAAGTACCAGGATGATGTATTAAGGAATAATCAAAATTGGGATAGATGGGGAGTACCAAGAGCAGTAGAAAGTCAAAAGTCTTGGGTATAGCTCCCAGCTATGTCATAAAATAGGTATGTGACTTAGCCAAATCTCTTCTCACTCTACACCTACATTCACGTCCTATTGCTGCCATAACAAATTACCACAAGTTTAGCAGCTTAAAACAACAGAAATCTATTTTCCTACATTTTGGTAGGTCAGAAATCCAACATGGGTCTCACTGGGGTAAAGCCAAGGTGTTGGCAGGCCTGTGTTCCTTACTGGAGTTTCTCGGAGAGATTCTGTTTCTTTTCCATTTGAGTTGTTGGAAAAATTTGGTTTCTTGTGGTTGTTGGACCAAGGTTCCTATTTTTTTCTTGCCTTTAAACTGAGGGCCATTCCCAGCTCATTCAGTTTGCCATAGTCTTTGCTCACAGTCCCCTTCCTCTGTTTCCAAAGCCAGCAACTGCGGTGGAGTCCTACTTATATGGCATCTCTCTGTTCTACTCTTCTGGCTTCCTCTTCCATTTTTAAGGATTCGTAGCATTAAATTGGATAACCCAAGAAAATCTCCTTATATCAAGATTCTTAACCATAATCACATCTACAAAGTCCTTGTGCCATGTAACATACTCACAGGTTCCAGGGATTAAGATATGGACATCTTTAGGAGGCTGTTATATAAGCCACCCCAACGTCCCAGATTCCTTTTCTTAAAAATGAAGGCACTGGATTATAAGTCTTCTAAATCTAAAGTTCCATGACTCCTTTTGCTCCCATGTTTTCTCCAAACTGAAGTCATATTTCTTTCCCATAACAGCTCATGAAAGTTTGTTAAGAGCACTCACTTTATCTAGAAACAATGATGGAGAGTAGTGATCGTGTCGTGGCTGTAGAACCACTAGGCAGGCTCAAAATGGAGCCAGGAGCATGCTCTGGGCTGACCCCAGAAACTAATTGTTGATGGAGGTATGTTAAATGGCTGCTTCTTATCCTCCTCAATCCAATAAAATAGAATCACCTCTGTTAAACCTACATTGTACAATCAGGCAAATAAGACTGCTTAAAAGTAGAACTTCAAGGAAATACTTGCAAAGCTCCCCCAATCCTCCTCTGAGCCTCTACGGCTCTGGTAACTCAGCCCTATGCCTTCTTCTGAAATGTGAGGCCTCTGCAGGCTCTACAGTACTCAGGGAGCGCATGCACACTCCTTGAAGAACAGAATTCCTACCTGCTTAAGCTATGGTTAGTGGCTTTGCACTTTCGTTCTTAGATGTTCTAAGATTTCTGACTGCTGAAAAGAACTAGCATATTTTCTATTTGTCTTTTTACCATTGCAAACAGAGGAAATCATACTGGTCAGGGATGGCAGCAACAGGAACTCTGGCATAGAGCCTGACAACCAAGGCAGATGGGAGAGGATCTGCATATTTATCGGAAACATAAAAATTCTGCTGCCAGCTGCGTTCCAAATTTGATCTGAGCCTTGAAGGGATAGGTTTTCCCAAAAGCAGTGGTGGTTCCTGTTAACTGATTAGCCATTCTTCATAACCATAACTGGTCCTTTGGGGAGCTGGTTGGAATCAGAGTCACAGCCTGGAATCAGGGAACTAAGCAAAGTCAAATAGTCAAAGCATAGAACCTGGGCTCAAAAATATCACTTGAATGCAGGTCCCTAGAGATTCATAGTCATTTCCAGAGGCTGTCAGGAGTGTTAGGCAATTTCAAAAACTCTCATTTTGCAGATTATTAGGAAGAGTATACATTATGGAGACAGAGAACCTGCCTTGAGTCCTTTAGTAAGATTACTGTACGCCCTTTGCAAGTCATTTTAACTTCTCAGGTTCTTTGTTTGTGAAATAGGAATTAATAATAACTACTTCACACTGTCATTATAAGAGTCAAAGAAAACAATAGGTACAAGTGCTTTGCAAGCGGTAAACGCACAAAAGTTGGTTGCTAATGTTATTCTTCATAGTTCTTAGAACAAGGGTGAATTGAGGGTTTGCAATAATTTTGGTTAGTCATCATGGTGGTGGCCACTGTCTCCATATCAATGATATAATTTCTTCCATTTCTTCCATTGTTAGAATCACAATAAGTCTATAGTAGAATACCAGTAAGTCCAGGATGAATCTCTTTTGATTACCAATGTACTTATGATCTCTTGCCCAGTGCCTAGCATAGAGTAAGTACTCAATATTCAAGGGTTGAATTAAAAAGAGAGAAGGAGGGAAAAAAGAAATGGAGAGAGGACAAAGGAAGACAGGAAGTAAGGAAGGAAAGGTGGGATTTGGTTTAATTATTATTCCCTAAATTGCAGCTGTTTTAGTTTGCTAAAGACTACCAAGCAACGTCCCAGAAATAGAATGGATTTAAAATGGGGATTTATTAATTAAAAGCTTACAGCTCTGAGGTTGTGAAACCATTCAAATCAAGGCATCATCAGGAGATGCTGTCTTTCTGAGCTGCGGCTGTGGGTGATCAGGCATGTGGTGGTGGCCATATGTCTCTCTCTCTTCTGTGGTTTTCAGCTTCTAGTTAAAGTGGCTTCCTCTCAGCTTCTGTGTTGTTTTCAGTTTCTGGCTCTTGAGACCTTCTCTCCAAGCTTCTGGGTTCCTCTCTGTCTCTGCAGCTGTTTTCTCTGTCTGCAACTTTTTATACCTCTATTCACAAAGGTTTCCAAAAAGAGAAATGTGGGATGGAGTGGGGTGGGGTGGGGTGGGGTGGAGTGGAATGGAATGGAATGGAATGGAGTGGAGTGGAGTGGAGTGGAGTGGAGTGGAGTGGAGTGGAATGGAATGGCATGGCATGGCATGGAATGGAATAAAAATTTAGCATGCCTGGTGGTTTGGTCAAGGAAGCACTGGCCTAACTGTTACTATGAGAACATTCCATGGACTTAAATCATCAGCGAGTTAATTGCATCTATGGCTAATTACATGTACAATCAACTGAGGAGATTGTTTTCAGCAATGAGAGATGTGTCATCCAATCAGTTAACGGCCTTAAAGGAGAAGTGATTATTTCAGCAGTCAGAAGAGAGAATTTCCATTGCTACTTCAGTCAGCCAGCTTCTGGAGAATTAATCAGAAACTTTCATTGGGGTTCCCAACTTGCAGCCTGCCCTATGGAACTTGATTTTTGCATCCCATAGTTCTGAGGCAATTTTATAAAATTGCATAATATTTACAGATATCTCTTGTCAGTTCTGCTTCCCTAGAGAGCCCTGACTATTATAGCAGCCTAATGTTATTTTTAACCCAATGGTACACTTTCTAAGATTCAGTTTTAAATAATAAACCATGAAAATAATAGCTAATAGTTACTTAACTTGTGCTATTAATTATATTTAATTATTAAAACAATCCTATGATTATCCTATTATTATCTCAATTTTATAGATGAGGTAACTGAGGTTTAGCATGGCTAAGTAATTTGACCATGATGTACAGTAAGTTGTACAAATGGATGAACATTCAATCCAAACAATGACACAGAACCTATACCATACTATTCCATGCTAAATTTTATTTTATTTTATTCAAAACTATCTTGTGACAGTTTGAGTTTGGTGAATCACCTTGAAAAATATTATGTTTTTGAACTAATCCATTCCTGTAAGTGTGAGACCCTTTGACTGCACTAGATTTGGTTAGGGGACCTTGATTAGATCACTTGATTAGCCCACTTTTGATTAGACTAAGTCAGTGAGGCATGAGTCAGGTTAGGTCTCTACCCTCTTACTGGAACCTTATATAAACAGAGACACACAGAAAGGGGAGCTCTGCCATTTTGACTCAGCCATGTGAGAGACAGAGCTCTAGGTTCGCCTACAACTGCAGGAAAAAAAGACGCCCCAAGAGGCTCAAGGAGAAGAGGCCAAGAAAGAGATGCCTAATCGCCCACAGCTGAACTCTAGGAAAAAGGAGAGAGAGACCTGTAGACCTGCCATCTTGCCTTACCATGTGGCATGATGCCAGGATCACCAGTAGTTAACTTTGGTGACAAAGTCTCTTTGATGGTACCTTGATTTAGACATTTCACAGCCTCAGAACTATAAGATTTCCCCCTAATAAAATTTCCTTTATAAAAGCCAACCTGTTTCTGGTACTTTGCATCAGCAACCCTCTGACAAACTAAGACATACCTAGAGAAAATCTGCAATGAGGTTAAATTACTGAAGGCTGACTATGATACAGGAAAGTAAAAGGAAACCTATGACACCACCTCCCCTCTAAAAAATACATCTTCCAAAGGAAATAGGAAGAAGTGCAGTATGAGGTTAATGGATGGAAGACATTGCAACATGCTGCCAGGCTTCTTTCATATAAATCCTATAAATAAATTATTTTGTAAATATTCAAAAAAAAAAGCAGATGTTATTTAAAGACATAGCCAGGTAAAATGACAAATAGCATACCATTTCAGTTTCTCTCAGGCATGCATGTTTTAGCTGAATAAACATAAAAGAAATCAATCTACATGGAGCAAATGTGGGGAAAAAAAAAATCCAACATCTATGTCAGCAATAATAAAAGGCATCTACTTTTCTAAAACAGCCAGCTCATTGAAAATGGATACCCAGACCAGAGAGAGAAATGCATGACAGGAAAGCCAAGAACCTCTTCCAGTTAGTTCTAAGTTGTCAATTTTCAATTAAGAGTATACTCTGGAAGGGAAAAAAAAGCAGTTCATAAAAAGATTCTGCAAGATAAACTGAAAAGAGAAACTCTGATAAATTCTTTGCTTTTGTCTTTCCATGGTTAGCATCAATTTCAAATTTCAGCACAGTTTTCAAATATCAATTATACCTTAAAAATCGTAGGAAGCAGCATTTATGTTATGGTCCACACTGGCATGGAAAACTGTTAGCACAAATCTCCTAAGTGAAAAGTGTCTGAGACATATTTTGGGGCAAATCAGGAATCACTCCAAAATTAATCACATCATTTCCCATCAGTAGCACTCTTAGTTTAAGATATGTATCAAAAACAGAGAATCAGAGATTGTTAGCCTTTTGAAGACTGTCTTGTTTAGACTAGCAATGCATGGGCCAAATCTGGTCCAGAGACAACTCCGGTTGACTTGCATTTATTTTAATTGAACTCATTTTGAATTAGTTGCTCACATTTAAAAATTGAGAAATTCTAAAACTTGAAAAATCAGAATTTATCTTGAAAATGTTTAAGAGCAGATAAAATTAGGCCCACATTCCTGCCTGGAAACAATCTGCTGAAGCTGTGAGGTACACGCTCTTTCATACAGGGTGCATTATCTCTAGAATGACACCTTCCCCACCAGCCTGCATCACATTGCACACATTCTACTTCATACATTTACATTATCCATTATCTGCCTGCTTCCTGTGTCTAACCATTCCATTTTACAAATCAAAGTTAGATAGTCTAACTGGTTTGACTAAGCATAGAAACAGAAATAGCAATTTGAGATCAGTGTGTTAATATCAGCTTCGTGAGCTCTTTGGAATCAAAGAAAGACCTGTAAAGTCCCAGAACATTCAATCTGCTGTTCTCATACAGCTCTTATGACTCTTACGATATGACAGAATTATTTCTATATGCTCATTTAGCCCTTTTTTCATTCATTCACTTGGTATCTTGAATGCTCTCTGCATACCAGATATTGGGTTAGGCCTGGGGATACAGCAACGAACAAGCCAGACATGATGTCACATTCTGATAGGAAAGACAGACAGGAAGACAGACAAGTCTTAGCTCCTTGACTAGCCTACAGGCCCTTCCAGGCGGACCCAATGTGTATTATTTTTGAGCCAATACCCAACACAACAGTATATACATGGAAGTGTCTAATAAAAGGTAAAATAAATAAAAGGAATTTTTTTTCTTAATTTGTTCTTCACAAAATTCCTAAATGGAAGCATGGCTGAGATTATCTTCATTTACCAAAAATTAAATCATGACACTAAGATTAAGTCACCTGGCTGTAACAAACGCCTTTCCGTAAAGATATTCTATCAGTAAGTCATAGTCGACTATATAGCAGTGCTCTATGAAGAAACTAATTTCCTAGTAATACTCAATTTTCACTTTTTTGCCATGTTGGTTCTAGTCCCAGATCTGATTAGTTGTGTGATATTGGATAAATCACTCAATTTCCTGATCCTCAATTCCTTTATTTATGAAATGATAGGGTTAGAGGAGATGAAGCCCAGTTCTCTTCACTTGGGTAAAATTCTATCTTTAGGGTGCAAAGAAAGAATTTTTTCTGTTTATAGCAATAATGTTCTGGATTTATTCATTTTTTTGGATTTATGCTTTTAATAAGACTTTCTATAGAGCTCATTGTGTGCTGCAGCTTAAATAAGCTATAGCTAATGCAGCTTCATAATTGGACTGTGATAAATTTTGACAGACCCTAAATGCTGATTCATTTTTCACAGAAAAATGATGGTTCCAAAGTGCTGATCCACTTCATAGAAATACCATTGGAGTGAAAATATCATCATCTCATAATATTTTTTAAGTCTGTTAATTACACTTTGACTTATGACTAAAATGAAAAACATTACCAAGTTCTTTTTAAATTAGTTTAGTGTACATAAAGATCACTTCTTTTCATTCTGAAGATCCTCAGTGGGTGTCTTTGAAATGTTGCCAGTATATGACAATGGCATCTTTATTAAATTGATCAAGAAGCACATGAAACCAGGAACTGACTTTAGTTTGAAGCTATTTAATATTAATATTTATATGGAAGTTAGAGAGTCATAAAGGCTCTGGAAATCTTAGAATCATTATATTTTATTATGCAGTGAAATACTGATAGATAGGAAACTAGCTGAAGGTTTTTCAGGTCATTGTCTTAGGAGGCTTTTAACTTCCAAGCAATATCTTGGGATAAATACCACGTATATATAGCCTCCCTGCCTTCCCATATATAGTTTTCTCCTTGACACTACATGGGAAGGATTTATGTAATTCTTAGAGCAGATGAACTGAGGAAATATGGTTATTCTCAAGAAGGAAGTAAAATGGTAAAAGTCTAGGTAAGGCTATGCAATTTTGGTAAAAGATATGGCTTAAGCTTTCTCAAATTAAATACCCTTTAAATAAGATCCAAATTGTCAATACTGCTAGTTTGTTCACAGGGTGTTTTCTAGTCAATAGTATTCTTTTTTTTTTATTTTTTCAACACCATTTTTCTTCCATCACCGATCCTTTGGTTGTCCTCACATTTTGGAATCTTAGTTCTGTCTCCTTAGGAAAAGCCATTTCCTTTGCCATGTATGATGCATCATATATTCCTTGTTGAAAATTATTTTAGGTTTGCTATTTCTGTGAGATTCTGAGTTTTGAAACTGGACTACAGAGATTGCCTTCAAAACAATGTGCCCTCATTCATGATTTTTACCAATCCCACCACAACTGCCCTAGTTACAACTAGGTAACAGCCACTCAAGATTAATTGTAGGGCAGTATTATAACTCACCTTTATCCCTCAGCTCACACTTACACAGACACAATCACTGAAATAATTAGTTGGCAGAATGTGGAGACAGAAAGCTTTGCTGAGTATGCTTTTCTGCAAAAATTGAAGGAAAAAAAACAGGCTGGAATGGAGGAGAAGGAATGGGAAAGATGGCATAAACTGCAGGAGACCGAGTAGAGCGGCCGGTGTACTTCAAAGGAAAAGAAAGAAAAAGGACCCCACCCGGAAATTAGACAGAAAACTGAGGACCTCTAGGGTCCAGCCTATTGGCCACGGAATATCAAAAGTTCCCATATTCCCATGCTTCCCAGGATCCTTGTTCCTTTTTGGCCCAAGCAGAGGGTGGGGAATTAGACTTATTTGCACCAAAGCAGGAGGGGACAGGGATGACTGACTATGTCCCCTACTTGTGGGTGTAATGGTAAGCATAGTAACATCATTTCATGTGCTATTGAGTTTTTGCTCATGTCTACTCCACCAATGATACTCTTCCCCAAGTGACTAGAATGACATCTTATCCCAGTTTTCCCAGGACAGTCCCAGGGAACCCCTTTGTCCAGCACAATTATTCATTGTGTCCCTTCCTCTCTCCTCTCCTTCCTGTTACCCTGGGTTTGAACAATACAGCATTTGGTCACCTTACCAATGCCCAACTTTACCTTTAAAAATTTTCCCCATTCTTCCAGGTAGAGCTTAATTACTACCCCTTTCATGAAGGCTTCCCTAATGTCAGGCTATAATTTCTTCCTCTTTTATGATTGCAAACTGCAGAGGGACATAGTAATATTCTACCTTTATAAAATAGTAATTTGTGAATATATTCATTCTCCTCCTAGACCTGTATAAGAGCCAGTTCCACATCATTCTTTTTAGTGTTATCCAAGGGGTCTTGTATGCAGACAGTCAGTATATATTTCCTGAATTGGTATAAAACTTTTATCTATTTTCAGATACCATAATCCCTAAATGAGAAAGAGTGGGGACAGATTTTATGAAAGATTAGGATTAGTATAAAATTAGACTATAGAAGCAAAACATTTAGTATTTGTTTGGCACATTGTAAGTTTCATAATAGTAGCCATTTGTTATTAGAAATTATTATAAATGATTATTTTATATTATCCACTGATGAATTAATTGGTTCCTTCATAGCACTTTGTCTACACATCTACCATGTATTTATCTTGTATTATTTTAATATGTCACGATTCAAATATCAGGTACACAAGGACAGATATAATGTTTTGTAACAATTTTAGCACAACGCCTGGTTTATAGCAAGCTGAAAAATACAAATCATACTGAATTAAATTTTTGTTATATATGCAAAATCAAATAGAATTTTGAATTCCTTTATCCAGTAAGGGAATATATATTTATTAGGTTGGTGCAAAAGGAATTGCGGTTTTGGACCATGAATTTTAAATCATTATAACTAGGCTGAAACGCATCTTTATTAATCAAAATAGGAACCATTACAATCAACACATTTTTGCCAATGAGAAATAAGTTTGTGTATTCCTGTAGTGTAAAAATCTTCGGGAATCAACGAACTCTTGGAAAGCATTTTCTGTATCCTGCTGGTTGTGGAAGCATTTTCCCTGACGAAAAAATTTCTCAAGATGCTTGAAGAAGTGGTAGTCGGTTGGTGAGAGGTCAGGTGAATATGGCGGATAGGCAAAACTTTGTAGTACAATTTGTTCAACTTTTGAAGTGTTGGTTGTGCGATGTGCAGTCGGGCATTGTCATGGAAAAGAATTAGGCCGCTTCTTTTGACCAATGCCAGCACATTGCAGTTTTTGGTGGATCTCATTGATTTGCTCAGCATACCTCTTAGATGTAATGGTTTTGTTGGGATTCAGAAAGCTGTAGTGGATCAGACTGGCAGCAGACCACCAAACAGTGACCATGACCTTTTTTTGGTACAAATTTGGCTTTGGGAAGAGCTTTGGAGTTTCTTCCCAATCCAATGACTGAGCTGGTTATTACCGATTGTAGAATAAAATCCACTGTTTATCAAAAATCACAATCTGAGAAATGGTTTACTCTTGTTGCATAGAATAAGAGAAGATGACACTTCAAAATGACGATTGTTTTGGTTTACAATCAGCTCATGAGGCACCCACTTATCGAGCTTTTTCACCTTTCAAATTGCTTCAAATGCCAAATGACGATAGAATGGTCAACGTTGAGGGATTTTTTTTTTGTCTTTATTTTTTTAATGTTACATTCAAAATATATGAGGTCTCCATACACTCCCCACCCCCTTAACACACTCCTCCCCCCATAACAACAACTTCCTCCATCATCATGAGACATTCATTGCATTTGGTGAATACATCACTGAGCACTGCTGTACCTCATGGTCAATGGTCCACATCATAGCCCACACTCTCCCACAGTCCACCCAGTTGGCCATGCGAGGACATACAATGTCCAGTAACTGTCCTGCAGCACCACCCAGGACAACTCCAAGTCCCAAAAATGCCCCCACATCACATCTCTTTCTCCCACTCCCTATCCCCAGCAGCCACCATGGCCACTTTCTCCACACCAATGCCACATTTTCTTCGATTACTAATCACAATAGCCCATAAATAGAATATCAATAAGTCCACTCTAATCCATACTCTATTCCTCCATCCTGTGGACCTTAGAATGGTTGTGCCCACTCCACATCTATATCAAGAGGGGGCTTAGATTCCACATGGATGCTGGATGCTATTCTCCTGCTTTCAATTGTAGGCACTCTTGGCTCCCTGGTTTGGTGGTTGTCCTTTACCTCCATGTTAGATGAGTGGGGTAAGTCCAATAAACCAGAGTGTAGGAGCTGCAAGTCTGTTGAGGCTCAGGGCCTGGCTATCACATGGTCATTCCAGAGATTCAGGTCCCCTGGGTATACACTAAACCCCAGCACCAACTACATTTATGGGAAAAGTAACAGGAGAGACTTGTGGACACAGATCACATCTAAGTCCAGCTCCATCACACAGAAACACAATTTCCAAAGTAGGGCCAACTGAGATAGCACTGAACTCCATCTGCCATGACCATAGAACCTGTGGGTCTCTGTAGCTCTCAGAAGAACCAATACCTGGGGTTGTATCTACTTTGTCTGTTTCTGGGACTCTGCTGAGGTGTGCATAAGGGCAACCCCTCTGATAACCTCCTGGCTCTTTTTGGAGACTCATAGCCATATAAGCTCATTTGTCTTTTCCATTTCCCCCTTTTCTTCAGGTAAAAAAGCATTTTTAACTCCTGGTATTATATGTAGATTGAGATATTCTGCTGGTCCGAGTTGACCCTTTTATTCAAGGTCATTTTCTAGTTACATTATCAGCTGGTACTTGGTAGTAATTCCTCAGCACCAGGGAGGCTCATCCCTGGGAGTCATGTCCCACGCTGGGGAGAAGGCAATGCATTTACATGCTGAGTTTGGCTTCGAGAGTGGCCACATCTGAGCAACACAGAGGCTCTCAGGAGGTAACTCTTAGGCACCCTGCAGCTCTAGGCCTTGTTCTTATTTCAGGTGCACAGGCTCACAAGCATAGTCATTAGTATCAAGGGCTCATTGTTGGACCTTCCTTCTTTTTTGGTCTTTGCCGTTGCACTTGGGGGATTGTTGCTTTTCCTTTAGAGACTGTGATAGAGCTCCCCTGGCTAGGAACTCAGCACTCCCTCAGTTGTTGTTTTTAATTGTAACCACTATGAAAATATCCAAATATTTTTATGAACCTTGGATATATGCCCTGGAGAACTCCCTGCCCACCATGTGTCCCCTGTCAATAACATCCCATACCAGTATTCCTCCCCTGCCATTGTTGAACCTCTCTGTGATCTAAAACTTCTTTAAGAGTGAAGCCCAATATATTGCCAGGTTCCATTAATAGTAAAATGGAATATAGTGATGAGTTTAAAGGTTATAGAATACATATTAATTTAGAAAAATTAAGGTAAAAATAAATTGGAGCATCAAAAAATTAAAAAATGCAAAAGCTTTGTTTTTGATGTTTTGCCTTCCATCACTGCAATAAGTGTTGCCCTGTATGCAAATTGGCAAGGCAACTACTTCCGTCTTTTCCTCAGTGTCTACATCCTATCTTTTTCTTTCCTTTTTCCTAATTATTAAGCTTATCTTCACAAAAGTTTTAGATCACAGTAATTCATACATACAATATACAGTATTCCCACATATACAACATAAAACCCTTTTCCCTTCCACAGCAATAATCTTTTTACATATTCATATTATATTTACTGAAACTGATGTACAGATATTGAGACAATAGCTTTCAAACAAGGTAACATTTGGGTTTACATTGTGGTTTATATTTTAGACTGTACAATTTTCTAAATTTTTAGTTATCTTATGTATTACATTATGATTTACATTTTAGCCTATCAGCCCCTATATATTTTTGGTGTAATTTAATATGTCTTATATCCATCTTTGCGTAATCTTGTGGAACACTTCTATTGCCCACACAGTTACATTGGTTCCATCTATTCAATACCTCTTTCCCCCTCCCCTTAGGGCCCACAGTGATAGTCAATCTTCATTGCTTGAAGCGCCATGTTCAGAGATACTTGCAACAGTGTTGAGGGCTTGATATGCTCAACTGCCCTAATGCAGTTGAGAGCCACCATTTCTCTCGAGAGATACAATTCCCTCTATTTGAGAACATCAGTCCTCCTCAGGATGTGGGTATACCTTCACTCTCATTATATGGGTCTCTATCCAACGATATAACTCACTATGGCAAAATGAGCATTCACATACTCCCTAGGAGCCTGTTCTGCATCAGATTATTCCCTTTAAACATCTTAAATAGGTACCTTCCTTATTATATTTTTGAAAAAGTCTTCTCAGCATTATACTCTCAACCAAATACCTGACAATCTCCTATGTTCGTATGTTGCCCCACCCTCCCCCCAATTTCTTGGGCAATATTACCCATCCTCCCATCCCTAGCCCCTGTCAAGCCTGCAAAGCCCCACCCAAAGGTAACCCTATTCCCCCATTTTATCCCTTCCTTGTACAAATACTTACCTCCAGTTTATAGATTTTATCCTTGTAGGTGTCAGCTTATATCCTTCCTCTACCTCCATTTTCCTTTAAGCCTATCATCCAGTCTCTACCTCTCTGAGGCAGCTTGGTTTACTTACTTCATATCATCGAGGTCATGTAGTATTTGTCCTTCAATGCCTGGGTTGCTTCACTCAACATAAGGTTCTCAAGATTCATCCATGTTATCACGTGTGTTTGTAGTGTATTTGTTCTTAAAGCTGAGTAGTATTCCATTGTATGTATATACCACATTTTATTTATCCATTCACCTTCAACATTGAGTTTTTATGCAACTCTCACGTAATGTAAGAGGCTCAGCTTTGATTATTGCTCTCAACTGGTCGTTGTCAACTTCTGATGGCCGGCCACTAAGCTCCTCATCTCCTTTGCAAAACTTCTTGAACCATCACTGCACTGTACATTCATTAGCAGTTCCTGGGCCAAATGCGTTGATGTTGTGAGTTGTCTCCACAGATTTATGACCTATTATGATCTTAAATAAGAAAATTGCTCAAATTTGCTTTTTGTCTAACATCATTTCAATAGTCTAAAAGAAATATAAAATAAACAGCAAGTAATAAGTCATTAGCAAAAAAAAAGCAATAAACACATTAAAATGATGTATAACATAATCACATTTATTTAAGAATGTACTCCAATATC